>NC_073249.2:74007500-75257500 GCF_029289425.2 Pan paniscus
AGCAACTTGGACTAGAGGATGGTGAAGAAATAAACTGTGTCTCAGGGATTTGATTCATGAGGCAGAAAACCCGTGGCAGGATCATGGAAACACATGAATTATTCACAATTCAAACCGATAGGGGAAGGAGGAGGAGGGGAATGACCAGGAAAGGAACATCAAGGAAATGAAACCCTCCATGGCCAGGGAGGGCCCAGAGGGTGGCAATGGGAGCTGCCACCCAAGGGGACCAGGCCAGAGTGATGGAGGGAGGAAAGCCCACCAGTGACTTGGACAGGGGAACTGAGAACACCTGGAGGGAGTGAGGGTGGTCTTGCAATCCTGGGATGGGTAAACTGAGGGAGTGTCCGTACATCTGAAAGCCAGTCACAGCTGGGGTAGCAGCCCAGCAGCTCATGATTGGGTTTAAAAATAAATTCTGATGCCAGGCTCACAGCTGTCCTGTGATTGCAAGAGAGGGGAAGCACATCCGACCGGGGAGGCAGGCTGGTCAGTGGGGTGGGGGAGGGCGCTGATGGATCTGAGAATTGGGGGAGAGTGGATGCGCAGGATGAGAGCAGGTGTCGCCCTCTGGGAAGAACTCGCTCTTCACTCCAGTTGATTTGAGTGTGTGAACAGGGTTGGGAAGCTAGGGAGAAAAGACAAGGCTTGTTCCTCAACACTAAAGACAGACTTAGGGGTGTGCAGAAGTGAGAGGGAGCCCATGGTGAGTAAGAGAAAAAGGTGAAGGCAGGTTTCAGGAGCTGAGTAAGGCAGTGCAGAATGAAGAGAAGCCCACGGCATTGTCAGGAGCAGGATTACAGCTAACGGGTTTCAAGAGAGTCAGTTAGGAGGCAGCTGGGTGGAATGGCGACAGATCAGTCTGGTTTAAAAACCTGGGTGGGGTGAACACAGCCAGTACACGTTTACTGCCCCACTAAGAGCATAGCACAACTCGGCATGCCCACACATATTTGTTGAGCACTTACTATGCACCAGGCTGGGCATGCAGAAAAAGGTCATCTCTCAAAGAGCTTACATTCTAACTCAAAGAAATAGATAATAAACATGTAAACAAATAATCAAGTAAGATTATTTTAAATACCCCAAAGAGCTATGGAAACAATGAAATAGGGTGATTTGTTAGAGACTCACAGGGTATGTGGGAAGTAGAGGTGGGGCTGCTTTAGTGAGGGCAGTTAGGAAGCACCTGCCTGAGGAGGTGGCATTTAAGCTGAGCCCTGAATGATGAGCGGAAGCCAGTCTTGTGCTCATCTGAAGAAAACAGAAAGCAGAAAGCTCAGAATGCAGCTAAGCAATGAAGATGAATATGCATAAGACAAGGGTCCCATGCCCTCACTGTAGCTCTGCTTCCTCCATCTGAAAAATGAGAGGGTTGGGCAAGATGATTGCTAAGCCCTGCTCAGTGTGGCGTAAAATCTCAGAAAGTCTTCATGGAAAAGGTGGGACTTGAGCTGGATCTTGAAGAAAGATCCTTAGAGCGCTAGTGTGGTTATTTAAACCAGCACAAAAGCTATATAGTTTTCTAAAACCTTGAATGAGAGCAAAACAGGAATATCTGCTTCCTCTCGATTGAGGCGTAATCCTCCTTCCTCCACTGGGCAGGAAACTTCTGTCCTAAAAGGCAGACATGCTCAAACTCTGTTGCCTCTGGAAGCCTTGTTGCACATTAAAATCTATTACTTCCTGCTCCCATTGCAGAATACCTCTATTTGACTGCTTATCTCATTATGCCTTTTAAAATAGTTCATAAAGCTATCAACCTATTGAAACATCTACTTCCTTTACTTACGTGTAAACTCCTTGTTAAGCTCTGAGCCCAAGCACAGTTCCCGTCTTGGGGCAGGTGTCCCCATGGAAGTTAAAGGACCAAATGAATTGTGGATATGTTAGTCAGCTAAGGCTGCCATAATGAAACACCATAGCCTAGGAGGTTTAAACAACAGGAATTCATTTTCCACAGTACTAGAGACTAGATGTTCAAGATTAAGGTTCTGGCTAATGAGATTCCTGGTGAGGGCTCATTTTCTGGCTTGCAGATGATCAACTTGTCAGTGTATCCTCACATGACAGAAAGAGAGAGAGAGAGAGCACAAGAGAGCAAGTGAGCTCTGGTCTCTCCTGCTTCTTATAAGGATGCTGATCCTATCTGATCAGAGCCCTACCCTTATGACCTCATTTAACCTTAATTACTTCCATAAGGACCCTATCTCCAAATTGTCACACTGGGGTTTAGGGCTCTAACATGTGAGTTTTGGGGACACATCCAGTCTATAACAGTAAGTGAAGATATGAGTGAGTGACACAGTGCTGGAAACAGTCCAGATCTCCCTCTTTGGGCAGAAACATGTTGCTGAGCAGGGCTGTCCCGGGAAGGCAGCAGGCAGTGCCCTGCCTGGCAGGCACGCCTGCCACTACAGGAACTGTTGTGGAAATGAGAAGATTTAGGAAGAAACATACTTGGCTCCAACAGGGTCCCACACAGGCCAAATAAGTGGAATCTGATCCTGGTCTGAGAGCTGGTTTGAAGAATGGGGAGGGTATTAGAAGTGGGGTAGGGAAGGGACAGCAGGTAGGGAAATAAAGGAGAACTTGCTGTATCTCCCAGCGGGGTCTCTGCTATCATTGTGTCCTAGTCACAGCCTCTCTAATCAGGGACACTTGGGCTTGGCTATCTTTCCTGCAAGACTGTGACCATTCTACTTGGGCAGCCAGGGGCTAGGCAAGAATAACAGCAAAACAAATGAACGTGTTTTTGAATGCTTACTGCATCCCAGGACAATTCTAAGTGCTTTATGTGTGCTAACTTACTGCATCCTCATACTGGTTGCCTCATTTTCATTGGAAAACTGAGGGAGATGAAGTACCTGCCTACATCCTCACAGCTGGTGATGGCAGCTGGGAACCTCGGCTCAAAACTCTGCAGTCAAGACTCTGATGGCTGCACAGGCTGCCTCAGGGCTGTGGCCTCTGCCACTGTGCACACTTTTCAATGGGGGTGCTGCAGTGTGTGGCTGGGGGAGGGGTGAGGACCTCTCTGCTAAGCCACAGTAGCCTGAGCTTCTTAGATCATGCCCCAATATCCCCACACCCCTGTGTGCAGCCCAAGAGGTGGGCCACAGCCCGGGGACAGCTGCCACCTCTTCTGAGGCTTGGGGTACTCCATATCCTCACTTTTTGGGCCTTTTCTCACCCATGCTTCTGTAGGGAGGGAGTCAGAGACAAGGAGGGACTTGAGACTGGAGGAGGAGAAAGAGAAAGAAATACCAGGGAGAGAGAAGATAAGCAAATGAAGGCCACAGATAGGCCTGGATGGCCACTGGGGACAAACCAACTGCAGCTTCAAGGGACCTTCTTGTCTGAAATTGGCAGATTGTGGGATTGCGGGGAGGGGAAAGTGAACGTCCTTGCTGGTAGAACTCAGAGAAGCTGTTTGTCAGGGATAGTTCTCTTGCCCAGCACCAACAGAGTCTAAGTGTATGTCTGCATGCTGGAGAAGCACTGGATGGAGTCGGAAAACTTGCATTCTAGGCTTGCCTTGGCCATAAATGACCTGTGTTACGTTAGACAAGCCATATAATCCCCCGGGCTTCTGTTTACATGATATGGCCATGTGACAGATCCCCCAAGCCCTTCTAACACCTAATGACGTTCTTGGTTTGTCTGACCCCTCAGGGTTATGCGGTCTCAGTTTATTTGTCTATTTAGGATGGAATGAGAATATTACCAGACCCATCGAGGGGAGATAAAAGTCTCTGTGGCTTTGCCGCAAGCCCAGGTGGACCCACCCTACTAAACTGCCTAGGCCTGACAAACACCGTGGGTCCTGCCCCTCACTTTCCTGCTCCTTGCATTTGCCTACCTGTGACCTTGGCCACCTCCTTCCCCTACCCAGGTCTCCAGCTCCTCTCTGGGGTTTCAGGGGATGAATAGGATAATGCTTTCTAATTAGTGCGAGTGCTGCGAGTCAGGATAAAGGACTCTTCTAATCTAGTTGTTTCTGGGATTATTCATCCAGAAACATAAATGAGCATTTAAATGAGAGTGAAGGCTGGGGAATGCAGGTCAGAGAAGGCCAGGACAGGGGGTGCTGGGGAAGGACTGGGGCAGAGCTCTGGGGAGTTGCTTGGCAGATGCCCTTGGCTCTACATAATATTTTGTTTCACCCATGATCTCAGGCTCCTCGAAATTCAGCTTTCACTGCTCCAGAATTCCCCCACACTCATGCCCCTCTCTTGAAAAATACATTTTATTAACTCATTCGATGGCTGAGCCAAAAGGGACCAGCTGCTAACAACTGACAGTAGGCATCTTTGGTACTTACGCGAACAGAAACCTCTGCCATGTGTTACTAAGAGCTGCAGACCACAATCTCCAGGCTCAGTCCTTGTCCCTGGAGTGCTGGTTCTGAGAGCACTTGCTGGGGGAAGCTGGCTTTCTCGATTATGCAGGTATCTATGAAGGGCAGAACAATTTATTAGCTGTGTGTGTGTGTGTGCATGTGCGCTCACCCATGAGGACACCCTGCATGCAGACACAGAAACTGTGACATCTGTGCTTTTGGTTTTGATACCTGACAAAAGGGACAAAGGGACGTGGTTTAAATGTCACAGCAAGGGCCTTTGACAAGGGTAGTTAGGAAAGCAGATGTCTCTGTGCCTGACTCCACTGTAGGAAGCACTGGGCCCATGACCTCAGGTCCCACACCTTAGTGCATTGACTTTCTAATTTGAAATTATTTTCAGGAGGAGAAAAAAAGGCTAAGATAAAAATATAGATATATTCACACCTTTATTCAACACCCACTTATTAAGCACTTAATTTGTCCAAGCCACTGTTAAACAACATGAAGGGCAAAAATCGCTGTTAGACTACTAATGATGAACACTTTAAAAATGATTTCAACTTCTATTTTAGATTCGTGGGGTACAGTGCAGTTTTGTCACCTGGGTATATTGCATGATGCTGAGGTTTGGGGTATGATTAATCTCATCACCCAGGTACTGAGCATAGTACCCAATAGTTAGTTTTTCAACCCTTGTCCCTCTACCTCCCTCCCTACTCTACTAGAACTTTTATAAAACAGATAAGAATCATGCTTCCCATTTTGCAGAACAGGAAACCGAGATTTTAAAAAACATATCCAAAGTCTCACAGCCAAAGTTTTATTTATGAGGTGTCAGAACACAAATTTAGCTCTTCTGGCTCCAAGATAAATGCTCTAAGAAATGTTTTAGTCTTTCAAGGAGGTGGCATTTAGATAAAGAGGATATGGCAAGACCACAGAGCATAGTACGAGGAAGGGCAGGGCATGCACTATGGCTAATGTATAAGTAAGTGCTATGGTAGTTCTGAGGAGGGCTCTGTAATGGAAAGGTCACAGAGTGGGTAAATTGGACTCAGCTTGGAAGGATAGGGAGCATTTTCATCTATGGAGGGAGAAGTGGAAGTCATCCTAGGCAGAAGGAAGGGTGACAGCAAAATGACAAAGGACGATGTGGACAGAAGTTGGTTGCACGTAGCAAATGGTCTAGATTGGCTAGAGCAGTGGTCTTCACCTGGCTACGTATTAGAGTCACCTGAGCAGGCTTTAAAATGACCAACTCCTGGGCCCCATGTCCAGCTTTTCTGGTTAATTCATCCTAATCATTGGTCTCATTGGTGTTTTATAAAACTCCCTGAATGATTCTATTTGCAGCTTGGATTGAGATTCACTAGCATTGTGGAAGGACTTGGGGCAGGGGACGGTGGGTTCCACAATGGGGCCATCACAATCACACAGGTACAACATCAACAGGATCTGAATAAAGGAGGTGAAAATGGGAAAAGAAAGAGAGGGTTGAGCAAGAGCTCTTTGAAAGGCAGTACCTCCAGGACTGAGCATACACAGGAACGTACAAGCCATGACAACTAGAATGCAAGCCTGGGTGCCCTTCACAGGAATGAGAAAACAACAACCAGGGGGAAGGGGAGACAGATGTGGGAGGAGGAAGGTTTGGATTTGAGATGTCTTGAGTTTAAAGGCAATGATTATTAGGCCATCAGACAGGAATGCCCAGCAAGTCAAGTGGGTTTAAATTTAGGTTAAGAATGGAAAATGGAGAATCTTGAGGACTCATCTTCCTAAAAGTGGTAGTTGAGGCTGAGGCAGTGCATGAGCTTTGAGACACAAAAGAGAAAGAGAAGACCAGAGGGCTCAGGTGGGAAAGCCTAGGTCTAGGAAGCAGAAGGACAAAGAGGAGCTTAGAAGCAATTCCTAAATGGAGAATTGTTCCATTTGCATTAGCCAAGGCCAGTGTCTGCGGGGGATGGGCAATGGGCAACAGAGTCATTTTTCATGGGCCTGGCTGCCTGCTACTCGGAAATTGATCAGCTGAGTCAATAGCTCCGTGCTCAGACACGAAGCTTCACTGATGTGTGTGCAGGAAGTAGGGCAGTTGCATCCCAGCTCTCCCTCGCCAGAAACAGCCTGCTCAGTGTTCTGACAGAGAATCTGAGCTCATTTTGCCACCACTCTTGGCCTTCAGTAGCAGGAAGGAGGAATAAGCCCCAGACACACACAGGTTATGAACTCACCCATCACAAATAAGTCATTTATTCTGAGCCATCCCAAAGATGAATTCCTGTTCTCCTGGGGAAAACAATGTAATCAGCCCCCACTCTTTAAAGGGGACCCCATGAGAGCATCTCTTATGACATCCCAGCATCATCCCATGGTACCAACTTAGCTCCTGAGAGGAGCCCTGTGGGTTTCCCTGATACTCAGCCTTCAAGAGTCCCAAGAGCTGAGGAGGGCAGGAATCAGAAACACATCAGCTTTAGGGGTCCTGGGGCCCAGGAACAGGATTCTGCATCTGTGCACATAGCTGGTCAGGCTTCATCATGGATGAAAGAGAAGGAAAGAATCTAGTGTGGACAATCAACCCTCAGGTCCTCAGTTTACCTCCCTGCCTTTGGGGCAAGCTCAGAAGTGGAGGGAAAAGAATGAAGATGCCATGGAGTGGAAAATAACATTTTAGCATTTATGGGCCCTTCATACCCTAAATAAAAAGACTCTAAAGAAACCCTTCTAGGTGACATAAGTATTGACAGGCCATGGAATGGGTACTGAGAGCACAGTCACTACTCCCTTCCAGCCCTAGCAAAGCAAACAAACACCAGGATGTATTTTCAAACTGTGCTTCTCATCCTTCAATGTGGGGATATTGTTAAATGCAGAACCTGATTCAGTGCATCTGTGCTGGGGCTTGAGCTTTTATGTGTCTGTTTTCCACAGGATGCTGAAGCTGCTGGTCCTGGGACCACACTTTGAGAAGCATGGTTTTAGAGGCAGTTGACTGAGTCAGGAGCCTGGGAGAGAGTAGAAGGGTTGGCTTTGTGTCCATCCCATGCCCCCTACCAGTTCTGCCCTGGGATCTCTTTGGGGACTGCCTCTCCCCTGCTGCTGACCAGGGAAAGGGGACAGGAAAGCCATAGTGGGAAGGTGAGCAGGCAGCCTCACAAGGCTCCCCGCAGGCTGAGCCACAGACTCTGGGCTGATTGTCTTGCACATTGTCCAGTGCCTGGCAGTCTCTGCTTATTGGCTCCTGGCTCAGGCAGAGTAATTACAGTTGAGGCCCTGATGAATTGGGGGCCAGTAATTAAAGCGCCTATCGATTTTCCACTTAGGAGTTCCCTGTAGCTGGAAACAAAAGTGGAGAGGGGAGAGAGATAAACAATCCCAGGAAGGTCTTTCAAAACGGGGGATGGTTCAGTGTGCATTAGCTGGGCCTGGCAGGGCTGAGAAAGGGGCTGAGTGGTCATTCTTTATCACCAGCCCATCTATCTAGAATTTGAGAATTGATTGGCCAGTCAATACGCTTCTGGGGCGCAGTGCCAGCTGGGGTGAGGGAAGGAGGACTGTCTTCTGCAAAGGGTTCATCCTTAGATCTCCAAACCATGAATCTGTCTTGTTTTGCTGCTGCTTCATTTGGCTTATTTTAATTATGTATTGAAGCAATTGCCTCGTTTATATCATCTGCCTTCATCAGGCAACAATGGGCTTTCCGTCACTAGAAATTTGGCTTCTGGTGCCATCTGAGGCCAGATACGGGAAGGCAGAAAGTATGGGTGTGGAAGAGGGGCGTGATGGGTAGAAGGAGATCTGAGGACAGCAGAGGGAGTGGGAAGAGAAAGATGCCAAGGAGGGCACCCAGGTGGGCCAGAGCTAAAGGGTGCAGGAGTTTTAAAGAGAGGGCAGCTATTGGAGTGAAGAAACCATACAAGCAGAGGACAGAACAGCACGTAGAGAGAGAACAGAATCAACAAGGGAGAAAAGAGACAAAGAGAAGGCACAAAGGAAGGAGCAGGGCCAGCATGAGGGAGAGAGGAGAGTGAGACAGGAAGAGGGTGTAGGTAGAAACATAAAGCACATTTACGCCTTATTTAAAGATTGCTTAAGTTATTTTGGTGCATTTAACTCTTAATTCATCTTCCTTTCACTGAGCTAATGTGAAGTGTGAAAGAAAAACTAATGAGAAGAGGGCCTAACTGGCAATTTCAGTTTAGTCAGCTCTGGGAGCTCTCTCCTCCTTCTCTCATGCAGGTCACTTGATCAGAGATGGTTCTTTTGTTTCTCAGAGAAATGTCACTCTTCTCCTAAGCCTTTTTCCTTTGCCTGCCTGTTTTCACTGCAGCAGCTGGTTTGGTGGCTTAATGACAATGAAGTTAGATTAGGACCTGGGTTTTGGTGATGATTGAAGCCAGGCAATGAGAAGCGTTTTAGCATAATTCATGTTGAAACACAATTACCCATTATCCCAGTCAGGACAGACAATAGGGGTGGTGGGGAGTAGCGAGTTGTGGAGGAGTCAGGAGGCTGTTACTTGTTATAAGTTAGATTTTAAAAATGTTCTATAGAAATAGTGAATGGATTTAGTCAGCTTATTCAACCCACAATGTTCTTGCATCTGAAAAAAAAATCTTCTGCAAGTATGCCCGATAAATGGGGAAAAAAAGGATAGGGGCAAGAGTGTTGTTTATGGTATTAAGTAGCTGCTGTGCATAGACGGTTGTGCAGTACATGTCACACAGGAAACCCAGGTCCTGTCCTCACAGGACTTAAAGAATTACAAGACTTGATTCTTACGTGTAACCACATTTATCTGCCTCAAGTCTTAATGGCCTCTTTGTCTGCAGAGCAAAGTTAACCTCCTAAGCCTCATAGGAAAGACTTACCTTGGTTGATCCCAGCCTATCGTCCAGCATTATCGCTCCTGCTTCCTTGGGTGTCCCGTTTGCACTGGCCTGCGAGGCTTCTTATGGACTCAGGTCCTGACTCTTCTCCTGTGCTCCCCATCTCAACCAAAGGGTACCACCCTTCAATCAGTTCCCCCAGCCAGGAGCCTATAGACATCATGGACTTTTTCTTTATGCCCCTACTGCAATAGGTCCCTGTACTAGCCATTCTTTCATTCTTGCCTTGCTGAGATTGGGTAATTTATAAAGAAAAGAGATTTAATTGGCTTACAGGTCTGCAGGCTGTACAGGAAGTATGGTGCTGGCATCTGCTCAGTTTCTCGGGAGGCCTCAGGAAGCTCACAATCATGGTGGAAGGCAAAGGGGGAGCAAGCACTTTACATGGCAGAGCAGAAGCAAGAGAGAGAGGGTGGGTGATCTCATGTGAACTCAGACTGAGAACTCACCTATCACCAAGGGAATGGCCTAAACCATTCATGAGGGATCTGCTCTCATGATTCAAACACCTCCCACCAGGCCCCACCACCAGCATTGGGGATTATAATTCAATATGAGATTTGGGCAGGATCAAATATCCAAACCCTATCATCCCCCAAGCCTTGTCCTGCTACCTAGTAACTCCTGGATCCTATTCCTTCCTTCCCATTCCTGCAGCCACAGCCTGAGTTCGTCTTATGTCACCTCTTGCTTGGACTCTTGAGTTATTGCAGTGGTCTCCTCACTGGTCTCAAACCATCCTATTCTAGCTGCTATGCTATCCTCAGAGCAATTCATCTAAAGTGAACATTTGATGGTGTTATTCTCAATTTTTTTAATGGCTCTTCACTGCATGAGCATGAAGTTCTTTCCAGCTGTGTGAGCTTGGGCAAGATACGCAAGTTCTCAAAGCCTAAGATGCCTCATCTGTAAAAATGGGAATTCTGGTAGCTGCTTCATGGGGTTGTTATGAGAAGCAAATGAGGCAATATGAGTAAAATAATTAGCACAGTGCCTGGCACATAGCAGTTATCAATAGTGGGGTAGAGGTGATGGCAGTGATGAGAAGAGGGGAGAGTAGTTTTTAATTATTGTTATTATAGAGGAAAGTCTTTATCATCTGAACCCAAATTTCTATCTGCAGCACCGATCTTTCTCCTGAACTGCAGATTCATGTACATAACTGGCCACACAGCATTTTCACCTGAATGTCTAATTGTACATCACACATTTAGCGAGTTCAAAAGTGAACTTATATTCTATCCCCCAAACATGCCCTGCCCACAACTCAAATGACAATTTCCCAACTCAGATAACAATCCCTTCCTCCCAGGAGCTCATACCAAAAACCTCGACTGCTCTCACTCTCTCATGGATTCCCCATTCGTTCCATCTTTAAGTCCTGTTTCCACGTCTGTGAGATCTATTCAGAATTCAGCCCCTCCCACCACCTCTCTCAGTGCTTCTGTTGTCCTGGGCCCGGCCACAGTCCTCTGCCTGGGCTACTGCACTAGCCTTCTCCCCAGTCCCTTGCTCCTGCCTTCACCCTTTGTGGCTTATTCTCCTGCAGCAGCCAGAGGGCTGCTTTTATGGCAGAAGTTAAATCACTCCCCTGCCCCAAATCTTCCACTGGGGCGATCCGGGTGCTGCTCCATCTGACTCCTTCCTGCTATTACTCCTCTTATCATCTCCCATTGCCTGCACCCTCTCTCATTCCACTCCTGCCACACTGGCCTCCTTCCTGTTCCTTGAATGTGGCAGGCATGCTCCTGCCTAGGGCTTTGCACTTGGTGTCCCTCTGCCAGAAACACTCTTTCCCCCGGGGTGAGATGCTTCAGCCCTCATCTCCCCAAGTCTTGCTCAAATGGCACCTTCATGGTGAAGCCTGCCCTGGTGAACTTACAGCAAATCACACCCCCAGCACTCCCAGTCTCCTACTTGGCTCTGTCTTTCTACACAGCACTAATCACCCTCTGGCATAGCATATAGTCTACTTATTTCTTGTGTGTATTGCCTGTTTTAAAGACTAGGGAGAAACCAATGTCAGAAGGTAGATGTCTGTCTCCCCATACAGAGGCACATCCTCTTATTTCACACATCATGAGTCCTTTCAGCATTCCTCCTTAGCAGGTAAGAGGTGTAGAAGTGGAGGAGGTGCCGTATATCACCTCTGATGGGGAGCACAGAACAGGTAGAGGACAGCAGCAAAGGCACGCCTGTGTCAGCTAGCCCATCGTATGGAAGGCTCTGCATTCGGGTGAACTAATTATGCTTTATTGTGCAGGAAATGAGAAGACTGTGAAGGTTTTGAAGGAGAAAAACAACATGACGGGAGCCAAGCATTAGGAAAATGAGTTTGGCAATGATGAGAAAGGTAAATAGAAGGGAGTGAGTGAGACTCCTGAGACCAGACTGTTGCAGTCATTTTAAAAAAGTGGTTAGGGCCTAAGCTTGGAGAGTGGAAGTGGGAAGGAAAGGGGGACAGACTGAGGAAACTGCTAAGGGAATAATTGTTGATAGGGCTGGGTAACTGGTGGGACTTAAGAGGGCTGTCTGGAGGGCTCTGTACTGAGGGCCTCTTCACTTGGCACTCTGCACTCTCTCCCAAGGTGATCTCAGCCATTCCCATGGCTTCAGCTATCAACCGTAGGGCCAGAACTCCCAAATATGTCACTCCAGCGCAGGTCACTGAGCTATAGACGCTTTTTAGAAGCTCCCCTGGGAGACCTCACAGGGACCTCATGCCCAACATAAGCAGGACAGAAATCAACATCCCCACCCTTTACAGCCTGCTCCATGCCCACAGCTCAGGGAAGGCTTCACTGTCCAGCCAGGAGCTAGGAAACCATCTCAGGTCCCTCCCTTCCCATGTCTACGCACTCCCCATGTCCTCCATGACTTTCTCTCTCCTTTGCCATCACTCTAGGCCTGGCAGCCATCCTCTCTTTCCTAGACAATGTCAGTAGCTCCCTGAGTGATCTTCCAGGGGCTCCTCTTGTCATGCTCCAATCCATTCACTCTAATGGTGTTTTATTTACTTATTTTAACATAACCTAAGTGACCCTCGAATAATGCAAGTCGAATCATACTTTTTCCTATGAAAACCCATCAATAGCATCTCATTGTTCTTAGAATAATCTACCAAATCCCTAACGTGGCTTCGAAGCCCTGCCACTGTAATCTTGACCCACATCTGTCTCATCCTCACTTTGCATTAGAGTGAGTTTCAGCAATGTTGGCCTCACCTGATAGTCCTTGAGCTCTTTGAGGATGGAGATCATGTCTGAACACCAAGCAGAGTGCCTGGCATATGGGAGGTACTAGGGATGTTGTTGAATGAAGCAGTAGGGTGCTCAGTAGGATCAAATGCAGCGAAGAGGCCAAGAAGGGCTGAGCAAAAGGCTTTGGAGTTGGCATGGGAACAGAAAGCAAGTTTGTGTACCACAACACGATGTCTAGGAGCAAAAAGAGATGTCACTGAGCATGTGAGGCCTTAATTGTTTGGCCTGTTAGGGGAATGAGCATTCTGGCTAACTAATGTGTCTGCATAGGGTGAAGATCCAAACTTTTCTGTTTTAACCCTTGTTGGCAAAATGATTTCTTTTTATAACACATGTGTTTTACTTCCCTGCCTTTAGCAATTGTACCAAAGCAACTAACTACAGAAACCTAATTAATAAATGGGGGATTTGGGGAGCTCATTTGAACTTTGGTCTTATGTTTGAAGCAAAGGTAGAGAATGTGCCCTAGACAGCATTTTGAATAAATTCCTGATTTCTCCTTGTTGGAAGTGCGTGTGTGTGTGTGTGTGTGTGTGTGTGTGTGTGTGTGTGAAAGCAAGGGAGGAAGCCCAGTTTTGGCTGTATTACAAAGAATCTACACACAAGGCACATCGTCACATTCCACACATTGTGAGTCCTTTTGGCATCCCTCCACAGGAAGCAAGAGATGGAGAAGTGGAGGAGGCCCTGTATATCACCTTCATTGGGGAGCACTGAACAAATAGAAGGCAACAGCAAAGATCCATCTGTGTAGGCAGAGGTCATCTCATGGAAAGGCCTTCATATTCCCCCAGTGAGGCGACACTCACCACACCAATATCATGGAGCTGTCGTGAGGATTACATGATATAACATGCTTGAAGGACCACAGTGCTCACCACGTGGGGGTGTTTGTGTGCATAATGAGATATTTGTTTATATCTCATGTCTCTATGAGACTGTAAGCTCCTTTTCCCCTCCAGAGCTGGCTCATAGTGCTTGACGATATCACAGATTGATTAGCTGTAAGTAACTTGAACAATTGAAAATGCAAATAGAATTTCCTCCTGTAAAGTTCTTCCAAAATGGACTCAGACTCCATTTGTCTGAAATGGTTGGTTGGTGGCTGGAAGGTTTCCTTCTTAAGGCCCGAAGTGTGTTCCCTGTATCATCTCACCACCAAGTCCATGGTTCATTTGTCTGTCAGCATCGCAGTGGCCAGTCTTGACGACTGGTCAGGAGGTAGATGTCTGTCTCCACGCACAGAGGCACATCCTTTTATTTCCACGATCCTTCCATGCATCGTGGAAGGAAGCCAAGTGCTTGGCACACGGTGGATGCTTCCTTCCTGTTACAAAACTATAAACCCAAAAGTGTGTGGAAAATCATAAAGTGCGAGGATATACTCTTGCATGGTACAGATGTTTGATGAGATGAATTCAGGCTTTCATTAACCCAGACCCTACTTTTCATCGTTTCTCTCTTCATAATTATAACAAGGAAGAGTCTTGGTTTGGAGAAAGGGAGGAAGCTCTAGGCATCAGATCATTATTCTCCAAACCCCAGGAGGGTGCAGGGAAGGCTTCTCCTGGAGAGCCTGTCCTTTTGGTGGGAACTCAACAGAGAAAGGAAGGAGGTGGCCCTGCCTCAAGGCCAAAGCAGTTCTCACCATGAGCCCAGGGCAGAGGCCTGTGGCTATGGCTCTGCCTAAAATGGGCTTCCTATGTTACTGACTCTCTGTAAATGGCAAGTAATAAGTTATGCTGTGCTAACATTTTCCCAGCCTTGCTGCATTAAGATGGAAAATTACACCTAGGTTTAAATATATATACACACACACACACACACACACACACACACACACACACACACACACACGGCTCTTTGTACCTGTTCCTAGTCATTAAAATGTGTTTCTGAAGTGCTAAATTTATAGTTAATTGCACAGTTAATTCATTATGTAGCCCTGTTTTTTCTTTATAAAACACCAAACTAAAGCAAACCTAGGCAATTACTTGAAGTCTCAGAGATATCACAAAAGGAACGACTTAATTTAGTAAATAATTTTAACTTAAATAATTATTTACTGAGAGAGAGAGTTTGCTGAGTGCCTCAGGAGATTGCCTACTATTGGCCTCATAATAAACCTTCCGAGTAATTTCTGATTAATTACTTACACAAGCAACATTTTATTTACTTTGAACAAGTTGGGTTTTAAAAAGAGGCTATAAAATACCAATAAGGACACCCCAGCAGCACTTTCTGGTCTTTTTTAGGCCTGTGAAAAAATGGGGTTGGTGGAGGATGAGTTCCAATTCTGTACCCTCTAAAGGCAGATCAGCCAGACTACCTTTTGGGCAGTTTGTAGCTCAGTGTTTCTTTATAAATTTGGGATTTCATTTCATACCACGGTCTGAACAAATTCACTATGGATTTTTTATTTTGTTTTTGTCATGTATTTCAAGGTATCATGCACAAAACAGGCACTCAAATAAATATCAGAAAAATGGAAATTTGTAGTAATACCAGCAGCAGAATTTAAAAATATATAAATGGCTGTCAGATATAGAATAGGAATCCACATAACATTCAGAGTATATTAAGAAAATGTAAGATTATTAAGGTATTTTAGACTAGAAAAATGGCAAAATGAGCCAATGATTTCTGCTTGTTTGGAATTGAGACCTGGAATTTTGATAGTGTTTTTAAAGTGCTCTAGGGCATATGTCTATTTTTGAAATTAATGTGAGATAAAATAGTGTTTTGAGAATTTTGTGTAAACTAGAAATACCCTAATGTATCAGAAAAGTCACATTTAGGAGTCATCACTCCAATTTCTAAGACTGTAGGCCCTGGATGACAGGCCAGATGCAATACCAATGAGGTCACATCACCGTAAGCTTCTCACCACTCATGGTTGCTTCTGACCTGTGCAAGGGGGTAAGAATCCCAGTCAGGCCTTATCTCCAGGACCTCCAGGACACATGGAGGACAGAAAGCTACAACTTCTTGTGGATTCACCTTTTAAAACAGACCAGTTTTACTTGGAAGGGTTTTTTGGGGGGTAAGGAGGTGGTGACTATCTCTCCTCTTGACTTATTTGAAGGGCTGTTTATGTAGAAGGGGAATTAGATTTTACTTGCATGGGCCCAGAGTGTTAGAATCTGGGCCAGTGAATGGAAGGGTCATAGGGAATGAGATTTCCATTCAGGGTAAGGAAGAAATTTGCAATAGGCCCATCAGAAGGTGGTTCCCTTGGGAGATGGTATGTTTCTATCCTGTTTTTTCAAGCAAGAACTGGCATCCATGCTGAACAGATGCTGGGAAAGAGCTCAGCTGGGTGGAAAGGGTGACAGCAAGGACACCAGTGGGTGGAGGTGGCCAGATGAGACCTTGGTCCTTACCACACACCTTTAAGATGTCTTCCTGTCATCTTTTCCTCTTCTCTGGATACTTTCTGGCTTGTTAATGTCCTTCTCAATGGGTGGTGCCCAATACTCCAAATTCAGGGTAGAATATGGAGTGGGGGTAATGATGCCGTTTGATTTGGACCCTAAGTTTTATTAATACAGCCTAGCCTGTACCAAGTCCTCCTTTGCACCCAGGCTTGACACATAGCATTCTGATATTTGGTGCTTAATTTAAAGTTAATTAAATCCCTGTGACTTCTTTATCCAAACCACTACCAAGATAGATCTGTGATACGTGGACTTTATGGAATGAGTTTTTTAAATCAAAACTTTATTATGTTACATTTTATCTCATTAATGTCAAACTATGGTGTTATTGATTTTGGTGGGGGGTTGGCGGGGGTAGAGTGGGTAACTTTGAATGCTGACTCTATCCCCTAGGCCATAAGTGGACTTCCCCTTGTTGTCTTCTCTGGCTTTGTAAGCACATCTCCTACATTTTTACACAAGTCAGGACTGGGCCTTGAAAAATCTTGGGAAATATCTTTTGAAAACTTCCTTGAAGTAATACAATCACAGGCTGAAGAAGTGGAAGAGAACTTAGTGGATATCTAATTCAACTTTTTTCTTATATACATGAAGAAACCTAGATTTATAAAAGTTATAATCTTGGGGCAATGTTGTTGTCGGCTTATATTTGTTAATATCCTGACCATGCTTTTCCATTTTGTTCAGGAGACATTATTTTAAAAGTCTTGCTGAAATCAAGACACATGGGATCCATGGCATCTGGTATGGATATTTTATAATATGGCATTTACCTAAGACCAGTATAACTACTTCAGCCAAATACACACACACGCACACGCACATACACACAGGTACACACGTACATACACACACACATAGGTACACACATCACACACACACCCCATTGGTTTGGCATCTATTTTTGTCTTATGCTGCTTTGAATGCACCAACTTTTTCTTTCCAAAGGCTCATAAACCATATCTTTATCTTTCTAGAATTTAGATCAGTCTTCAATGTAGAGAACACTTACATTTAATTTCATAAGCCTTAGAAAACAATGTAGCTTCTAGATCACAGTGGCTTATTAATGTCTTTCTTCCTTTTTAATTTTTGACAAAAGAAAAAAACTAAAATTCAATTCAGCATACATTTTAAAATTCATTCTAGAATTTGGGGTTTACAGTGGCTGAGTTCAAGGCTTTATTACACCTGCTTCAATTTCCTGAAGTCAGCCTGCTCTTTTCTAGAAAAAGTCTTTCTATCTCTGAGACCATGGCCTCAATACTGAAGAATGGGAGGCAGGAACCAGGTGCTATGGGAAGTTGTCATATCTGCAGGCAAGGGTGAGACTTGCCTGTCTCAAGGAGAGCTCACACCAGGCGCTCACGTCTGAGACCTTCCTGCCCTTAGCCCAGCTGAAGGAGACTCTGGACTCTTGCTCTGGCCCCACCTCCATTATCTTCTTTGCATCTCTGTTTTCACCTTGCTGAGGAAACAAAACATCCCCCGTCCCCTCACTTTCCTCCCCTGCCCAGACACACTGCATAGGAACCTAAAGGAAATTATCCCAAAAAAGAAGGCAGCCGTTGATAAGCCTCTGTGGGCGTCTGTGAAGGCACACATCATCTGAATGACAGGTTTGCATGTAAACAGCCGCAACTCATGAAAATAGTTTTTAATCTACTTGAAAGGCATATTCTCAGAAGGAAATCAAGCTCCCTCCAGGTGCATGGCAGCTCTTTGAAGGAGGAGCTGCTGCAGCAAAAATACAAGCCATTAGGAGATTCTACTTTTTATGACCCTTTCTTCTCCTTCTGCATCACCTCCCCTGCTCCTCCCCATTGGGGAAAGCATCTCTGGAGGGCTGTTGACTGGAGAAAGGGGGAAGGAGGAGCTGGGGGAATTACCTTCTCTCCTGGCAGATCAGGGCCAACTTCCAGCAATGGGGTACTGCTTGACTTCACACAGAATATCTACCTAATTTTGTTTCCCTTCTTTTTTCCAGACTATCCTTCTCTAGGCAGATGCCCCATTCCCCAATGCCTCTTTCTCCGAGCTCTGTCCACCAAGCTTTCCAGATCCAAATTCTGCATGTCTTTAAAGACTCAACTTAAATCTCATCAAGTTTTGTACTCTGTGGCACAGACTAAACCTTTGACTAAAGTCTTCCTCTTGTCACATGTTATGGTACAAAGGATTTTCTATTAAGTCACAACTCGTTTATTATGGTAAAATCCACGTAACATAAAATTTAACATTTTAATCATTTTTAAGTGTACAGTTTAGTGTACTTATTAGGACATCTACATGGTTATGCAACTATCACCACTATCCATTTCCAGAACTTTTCCATCATCCCAAACTGAAATGCTGTATCCATTAAACATTAACTCTCTATTCCCCTTCACTACATTTTAATTATATAAACAATAGAGGAATGCATTGTAAAAAATAAGATAACACAAAGAAATAAAGTCCTCTTTGACTACCATACACAATACAATACCAATTAATATTATTAACCCTCTGCAGGCTTAGTGAAGTTAAGAATCTTGTCTTGGGGCCTACATTGGCAAGTGGTAGCCAGGATTTAGACTCCGCCTGACTTCAGAGCCCATACCCCTATACGCTGTGCCATTTTATGTGACTGCTGCCCATCTGATGGTTTAAACATGGTGTGTCTTCTGGGTGTTTTAATTTGCACTTTGTGATTGCTTGTTTGGGGAACATCTTTTCATATGTTTATTGGTCATCTATATTTTCTTTTTTGTGATTTACCTTTTCATGTCTTTTGCTCATTTTTCTATTGGGTGGTTTATTGATTAGTAGTTTAAGAAATGCTTCTGTTCTGATTTCTTTGGTAAATGATCATTACTTACATCTTAATTAAAGTCATCAGTACAGCCAAGTGTTAACTGAGTCTAGGCCCTACCCTAGCTGTAAAATGCAGGATATATAAAATTCAAATATTCTGGTATATATTTAGGCAGTTTTCATAGAAACATAAACATTGATTTGCTCATTTATTGAATACTTTTTTTAATTGAATGATGCCTCTGAACCAAGAACTGTGCTAGGTATAGGAAAAACTCTTAAAGTTTGCAAAGAGTGCAAAGGAACATCACAGTTCACAGAAGGGTTAGTAGAGATCTTATTAGAAACAAAGAGCTATTAACCTTTACAGTAAATTGATCTATAATGATTGCATTACTAATTGTTTTCACCTGCTTTTGCCAACAGCCTTCTACTGAAAATATGTAGACTATCAATTAACCAGCATAAGAATCTGCCAATGTAAATGTTTTTAACATTTATATATTATTAGCCTATCAGAGAAAAAACTACTCTCAGAGAATACTTATTTTTGTCTTCCCTCCCTTCCATTTTTTTTTTTTTTTTTACTTCTTTCCTTCCTTCTTTTATTTAAAAAATTTTCATGGAATGTCGAAATATGGTGTTCTGTATAGAGCAGATGCTAAGAATTATAGATGGATATTTTGGATTACTATATTTGAGCAGGAAACTGTCTGTGGTAGCAAACTGAAAACTTTAGGAATAACTGTGCTTTTTAAATGGAGGCAGATCCAAAGGATTTTATGTGTTTCAAGCACATTTTTACCCTGAGCAGAAAGATATCTACATCCTCATTTGGTATTGATCCAGAACATTCCCCAAATGTGGAACATTTAGTGGCTCCAGATGTTTTTCTATGTGTATTGGGCAGGTGCACCCACATCTAACCCCAAATCTCGTGTCACTGTAGTGCAGACACTGCCATTCGGATGGAAATGTTTTCTTCCTTGAAGCTCTTTTTGGTAACGGCTCTGTATACACACACACACCTGCTGTGCCTAGAGGTAGGACTATTTCCAGTGTGTTCTGACCCTTTACCCCATTTCAGCATGGGATAACCAGACATTGCCAACCCCTCATATTCGTTTTCCTGCCCCTCATCCAGCAAGAGGCTGGGTCCAGGGTACCTGGCACCTGCCAAGGATGCCTTTCTTCCTGTCTGTGGGTCTGGAAGCTGGAAGGTGCTCATGGATCCAAAAATCAATGTTTCTGGGACTCTCTTTCTTTGGAGCACAAAGAATCCTGGCTGGGTGACAACCCAGAGGTGGCATGTCAGTCTAAGAATAGCTTGGGGCACTGAGCAGGCGTCTCAGTGGGTGGGGCAGAGCTGAGAAGCTGCCTCTGTGATTTACTCACATTTGCTTGCTGCTCCTCACCAAGTGCAGGCTCCTAAATTGCAGAGCGGGGTCCCAGTGTGTGGTCATTTAGCACACATGGAAGATACAATAACCACAGAATGTGTCTCAGACTCACCCTTAGAGTATCTTACTTCGGAAAAAAATCCCTGGAAAATAAGTAATTTGACTTGCCCTTTATAGAAGACAAAAATAATTAAGGGACAAGACTGTTTAATCAATCTGTCAGTAAATAAAATTGATTCAGCATCTATTGTGTTACAGAGAGCTCCTTGCACTCCACTATAAATCGACTGCCAAATATCTGTGTTCTGGAGCCTCTAACCTGGAGAAAGGAGATGCGGCTTAAGTTCTCTAATCGGTTCTTCTTATATTTTAATGTGCATGCAAATTACCTGGGGATCCTGTTAAAATGCACATTGTGACTCAGTAGGTCTGGCTGGGGCCCAGAGGCTGCATTTCTAACCAGCTCCCTGGTGCTGCTCCTCCTCCAACTCTCTGGAGTGGCTGAAAACCCTGCTCTCACCCAATGCTGGAATTTCTTCTTAATCAGAAGCATTGTTAATACAATTGAAAGAATGGTGAATTGAGTGTCACTATATCTGAGTTCTGGCTCAGCCACTCATTAGTGGGTAAACTTGAGACACTCTCCCTCCCCTGTAGAAGCCACATTCCACTTTATTATTTTCTCAACTCTAACCTCATCCCTAGTCTCCAAAATCCCCTCTTGTTGTAGGGGTGCATCCAGTGTGGACCATGCCAGTCAGCTGGGGTTGAGGAGCCAAGGACTTGTTGGACTAAGACTTTCCTGTCAATGGCCCTGCCTTTGGAAGCTGTTTCTTGTTTGTTTGTTCGTTTGTTTTTAGGAGAAGACTATTTTGAGGGTAATGCATTGGGGACTTATTCAAGGCCACCATGAGAAGAAGTGGTGGGTGGGGCAAGTGGATCTGTGAGATCCATTTCGATGGTGAAGAGAGGAGAGCAGGAACAGGAATCATGAGAGGCAGGAGCACAGCAAGAGGGAGAACGTCTAGGGAAGGAAACAAAACAAAAATGAAAAAAGAAACTGCAAAGGCAAAAAGTAATAGATTGTGTTGAGGAGGAGAATAACTGGAGCATGAACCAGTGTCTTGGCAGCAGACATAAAAACACAGGGAATTTGAGAGGTAGCACAAAAATGACACTTAGCACAATGCTAAGCCTTGTGGAGGGGCGTGGAGTGAAAGGAATTGCAGAGGCAAAGGGAAGTCAAGGGTGCATTTTGTGGTGAAAGTACAAACTGGCAGGGGCTGAAGATGGGTATTTATTTGGATGGCAGGCCTGAGGAATCAGGCTCGGGGAGGCGGACGAAGGCTTTGAGTGAGGTAAGGTTTTGTGAAGGCTGAATTTTCAGGTGTCAATGAGTAGAAAATGCAGGACAGAGAATCTGGTGGGACATGAAGAATGCCAAATGGATGGAAGAAAATAGCCTTTCAGTGGAGACCTGGAGTCTGCTAGTGTCACAGAGGAGTGACAAATGGGACCCAAGAGGGCCCCTGATTCTACCTCCGTGGTCACCTGATGTATGGAACACTGTGCCCTCATCCTCTCCAAGCTCAGCTCCTGCAGACCCAGTGCTCATGCTCATGCCTGTTTTAACAGTGGAGGCTGGACATGAGCTTGGCAGTGGGCATACACGGTGCACTGTCTCCAAAGGCACAGAGACTTCTCAGAAGTTAAGTCAGTGTGGAGAGTGCTGCTATGTGTGAAGGAAACCAAGGAGGGTGCATGTTGCCTATCTGCTTCTCTCAAGACGATCTCAGCACCCAGATCTTAGCAAAGGGCTAAAAAGCTCAGGATAGTGAATTTAAGAGCAGTGACAACACTTCTGAGCTTGGTCCCGCAGCTACAATAGTGTGGCATGCGTCAGAAGGTGCTTCATATCACTCTAATTATGGGCAGCATAATTGATCATGGGGCCAAGCTTCTGGTCTGTGAAACCCATTGCTGTGTTAGCTCAGCCATGACTGGATGTGTCAGAGAGGCCAAGAGAGGGCTGTTCCTGGGACAGGGACTCCTCTGACAGTTATCTTAAGCTAGAGGACTCACTGACAGCCTTGCCAAACCTTGTAGCCTTCCTTGGACTGCACGGCAATCTAGGATGCTTCCATCCAACGTGCTCCCTCTTTCTCCTTCGCTTGGGGTCATGGTGGTCCGGCAGCTGTCCCAGCCTTACCCACTCCCTCCCCATTCCCTCTCACATAGATACTTCCTTTAATGAAAGTCTTGTGTATTTAATCCTTGTGCTTCTTGTAGGACCCAGACTAACACAAGTAGAGGCCACTGAGGAGGAGAATAGGAGCCAAGTTTGTATCAGCTAGTGATATAAATACCAGGAAGGGAGAGGATTCTTGGAAATGCACACAAGCTGAAGTGAAGGAGCTGAGGCCAAGGTATGGAGATATCAGGGAAGATGATCCTGGGCATTACTTATTCCCATACTCATACCCTTGAACCTTTTGCTACTGTTTCTATGCCCCTTCCACAATCTCTGTTGTAAGCCTGTCAGTCTCTGGCCACCACCACCTTCTGTCTATCCAGCTTACTCCTCTGTATCCCCACTCCAACAACTCTCCCACCTACCAAAATAGACAGCCCATGGATCCTGCCTGACAACTTTAACTGTCCCTCTCCCCATCTTCCCTTGCCCTCCTTAGCCTGCTTAGCCCTCACTGATTATTATCATCTCCCCTGTGTATCAGTGCATTCACTCTCCCATTGCACTGGCTGGCAAATCTCCAACCTCAGTTAAAGCCAACTCTCCACCTACTCCATACTGACACGAATGCAACTGAAAATGGCTAGAGGAACAAAAAAATCCATGATGTTACTTTAAACTTATGGTCACAAACCTCAAATGAGCCCTCAGCTCTGGTGGGCAATGCCACATTATCTTTCCTGTCCATTCACTCTCCTACGTACGATTTCTCACTTTCTCTTTCCTCAAACAACTCTTCTCCCTTTCACCATTTTTCTTCTTCTCCATAATGGTGACTACATTCTTCTAGTTACTCAGGCCAAAACCTTGAAGTCAGCCTGGATTCTTCCCTTTTTCTCACATCCTGCATCCAAGCCATTAGCAAACCCTGCTGGCTCCACCTTCTAAGCAGCTCCAAAATCAAACCACTTCTTATCACTTCCCCTGTCTCCATCACCTTGTGCCTGGGCTGCTGTGGCACCTCCTAATTGGTATTCCTGCTTCCTTCTGATCTTGCCTGCCCACTCCCAGTCTATTGTTAACACAGCAGCCAGAGTGATCAAATTAGATCATATTGTTTTTCTGCTGACAACCTTCCCATAACTTTCTAGCTCACTTAGAGCAAAAACCAAAGTTGTTATGATAGAAGGCCCACAGGCTCTGCCTCCCGTCGCTGCCAGCACCACCTTTTTTTTTTTTTTTTTTTTGAGACAGAGTCTTACTTTTATTGCCCAGGCGTGATCTCGGATCACTGCAACCTCCACCTCCCAGGTCCAAGCGATTCCCCTGCCTCAGCCTCCTGAGGGATTACAGGTGCCTGCCACCATGCCCGGCTAATTTTTGTATTTTTAGTAGAGAAGGGGTTTCATCATGTTGGCCAGGCTGGTCTCAAACTCCTGACCTCAGGCCATCCACCCGCCTCTGCCTCCCAAAGTGCTGAGATTACAGGCATGAGCCACTGCACCCGGCCGACACCACCTCTTATTTCCCACTGGCTTTGCTCTTTCCACTCTAGCCTCACCCATCAATCCTCCTTGACCACCCTGCCCCTGCCTGCTGGTCTCCTCACCATCTCTTGGACACGTCAAGGATGTCAGCACCTTTGCACTCACTGTCCCCTCTATATAGAGCCCTCTTTCCCCACTGCTGAATTCCTTGGTTCCTTCATGTCTGCTCTTCGGTGTCAACTTTCAATTTGGCCTCCCTGGTCTCGCCATATGGAAGGGCAAAGACTTTCCCCACCCCAGCACTCTATCCTCTGTACCCTGCTCAGTGCATTCTCCTTACTTGGCACAGAGTGCCACCTGACACGTGGTGTGTTTGACTGTTCGTTTTCTGTCTTCCTAACCTAGATTGTAAGTGCCACCAGGGTAGTGTCCCTGCCCACACACTGGTGCGCAATATATAGTAATTGGATTACGGAATGAATGGAAGTTAAAAGAGGGAATAGGGTCCAGCTAATGAGAGAAACACAGAGGGTAGGTTCAGACTGCAAAAGGATGTTCTCAGGGGAAATATTTTAGTGGGGAAGGCAAGAAACACACGGGTAGAGTCAGAGAGGTTCTCATGATGGAAAGGCAGGGCTGACTCTGAAGTCAGGACTCCTTCCATGAACATGAAGCTCCCATTCTGAGCCTTAGTCACCTTATATCTGCAAAATGAGGATGTGGGTGGCCTGCTTCCCCTGGTTATTGTGAGGCTCACATGGAATGGTGCTTGCATGAGGCCTGACATGTGGGGGGACTCAGGAGGGTTGGCTGGGCTTGAATCGGGCCCATGGCAGGGCCAAGTCCCCCTGTGCCCTCCCAAGTGGAACTGAGGCTGAATATCAGCCACCATTTGCTCCTTGCAGAACTAATTAGATCATGGAAACCCATCTCAGGTGAGAGGAAAGGTCCACAGGGGTAGACAGTTTCAGGACTTGAAATCAAAGTGCAGTAAAGAAGGAAAGGATGGGGCTGGGAGTGATGTGGAAGGCATAGTCAACCTGTGGGGGGCTGGGCAGGGACTTTCCAGCCTCTGCCTGTAGCCACAGGAAGGAGCAACCTTAAGGGAAAACAAGTGATGATGTATTTCTGTATTCAGAACACTGACATTGCTCCAGAAAAAAATGAGAGGAGATTATGCAGGAAGAGAATTGAGTCTGTCAGGAGCTTCAAGAAAGAAAGAAAGAAAAAAAAAGACGTAGAAAGGAGCTGTTTGTTGCTCTTTGTTCAGGTTTTTATCTCAAGAGTCTGTTTATAAAAATGTTCTCTCTTGGCCAGCCTCTTTCACTGCAGCCTGGATGCTCTGACCCCACCCCCTCCCCACCTTGCTCTTGTTTGAGTTAAAGCTCTTTCCTTGATTAAATAATGGATAAAAGCTCTTCTCAAGCCTGACTTTGCTGGTCCTAGGGAGAAATTACAGATATATGTACATACATATACACGCAAAATAGCCTGAGATAAAGAGGCTTGGGATAAACAGGTTTCTGGTTTTTTTTTTCTTTTAAAGAAATGTTATTCATAAACTACACTCACAAATAACACAAATGTAAACTAGGGCAAACCAGCCTAAGTGCAGCTAAATAGTTTGACTTAATAAAGCTCTTGGATATAAACGCATTTACTTTCATTTAAAATTATGATATTCTTTTTTTTTTTTTTTTTTTTTTGAGATGGAGTTTCACTCTTGTTGCCCAGGCTGAAGTGCAATGGCACGATCTCGGCCCACCGTAACCTCCACCTCCTGGGTTCAAGCAATTTTCCTACCTCAGCCTCCTGAGTAGCTGGGATTACAGGCATGTGCCACCACACCCAGCTAATTTTGTATTTTTAGTAGACATGGGTTTTCTCCATGTTGGTCAGGCTGGTCTCAAACTCCCGACCACAGGTGATCTGCCTGCCTTGGCCTCCCAAAGTTCTAATGATATTTATTTTTTAAAATCGGTTGGAGCCTTCTCCTCTAGGGTTGCTCTCTCAGATGGGTACTGAGCTATATGTATTATTGTCTGTACTTGGCAGGATTATCCAATTCATAACCAATGTTTTTATTTGGCTTTTTTTCTCAAGGCTCGTCAATTAAGGCAAAACTATTTGCAGTGTACCATCTGAACAACCTTTTTGTCTTCAGTCCAGAGGACTGGCCTTGCCCATTTTCTCTCTGCCCACCCTGCTCTCCACGTGTTAAACCTCTCTAATTGTATCCTACAGCTGTAAAAAGGAGGAATGGCACTCCCAGCTGGCCCGCCCATTTACCTGTGGGGGCTTTACCCTTTTATCTGTTCTAGATTGGTCCCTTAAATTTTGAAAAAAAAAAAAACAAAACTACAGGAAGGCTCATTTAATGGCATAAAATGAGCAAATCATGTACAGATTTCTGAGCCTAGTTCATTCACGTTTAGCTACAGATTGGTTAACAGTATTTGTAAATTCACAGAGGATCCTGCAGCCAGGAGACTAAATAGAAGCACAATCCTGAAATGCAAGACTTGCTCCTATGCACATATTGGCTAATATTAATCTATCCATCCATCCATCCATCTATCCATCTGTCCATGCATCCATGCATCCATCCTTCCATCCATTCAACAATTATGTATTCAATGACTATATTGTATAGGCACTGGGAACACAGAGATAAGTAAAAACAGCACCATGTCTGGCCTTGAGGAGCTTGAAGTCTAGTGAGGAAGATAGATATCAATCCAATAATCACCCTAATGAACAAATAATAATGAACTTAGGAAAGTGTTCTGAAGGAAAGGAACATGGTTTAATAAAACATATTAGTGGAATGGGGTCAAAAAAAGATTTCTCTGAAAAATTAATGCTTGAAAGAGATCAAGACAATGAGTAGGACTCAAATAAGGAAGAACGTAGGGGTACATTCTAGAAAGAGGGGTTTAAGGAGCATAGGGAATTTGAGCAAGAGAGGAAATGAGGCTGGAGCTCAGAGAGCAAGACAAGAGTGACGAATGACTAGCCTAGAAGAATAGACTCAAACTGTACTAATTATCTATTTCTGCATAACAAGTTGCCCTAGAATTTAGCACCTTAAAACAACAAACATTTATTGTCTCATAGTTTCTGTGGGTCAGGGATTGTGAAGCAGCTTAGCTGTGCAGTTCTGATTCAGGGTCTCTCTTGAAGTTACAGTAAAGACACTGGCAAGAGCTGCCATAATCCGCAGGCTTGTTTGGGACCACAGAATCTATGTACAGGATCTCTCACTTACACGGCTGTGGGCAGGAGGCTTCAGTCCTCACCATGTGGACTCTCCACTGGGCTCCTTGAGAGTCCTCATGATGTGGCAGCTGGCTTCCCCAAGAGCAAGGGATCCAAAAAGGAGAGCAAGCAGGAAGCCCTAATTCCTTTTATGTCCTAATCTGGAAGTTACACCTTATCCCTTCTACCATGTTCTACTTGTTAGAGGGGAGCCAGTAAGTGTAGCCCACACCCAAGCGGAGAAGAATCAGCTCTACCTTTTGAAGGGGGAGTGTCAAAAAATTCATGGACATATTTTAAAACCACCACAAAAGCCAAGAGGATGTTATAGCTTTGTTGAGATGTGTTTGTTTGCTAAGGCTGCCATAATAAAGTTCTACAGACTGAGTGGCTTAAACCATAGATATTGACTTTCTCATGGTACTGGAGGCTAGAAGTCTGAGATCAAGGTGTCAGCAGGGTTGGTTTCTTTAAGTTCCCTCTCCTTTGATTGTAGATGTCTTCTTCTCACTGTGTCTACACATGGCCTTCTCTGCCTGATGGTGCCCTAATATCTTCCTATAAAAACACCAGCCATAGGGGATTAGGGCCCATTCTAATGTTCTCACTTTAATTTAATTGTCTCATTAAAGTCCCTATCTCCAAATAAGATCACATTCCAAGTACTGGGCGGGGTAGGATTTTAACATATGATTTTGAGAACATAATTGAGCCCATAAGGATTTTGGTATTTATTCTTAGAGCAACAGAAAAGTACTAGAGTAATTTAAGCATAGGGGTGGCACTATTTGCATTTAGAATTTCCTCTGGTTGCAATGTGGGATCTGATTGGACAGTGAACAGTGAAATTCAAAAATGTATTTATTTGAATGCAGAACTGATAGGACTTTGGATAGATTGAATACGAAGGACAAGAACAAGGGAGGTCAGGTCAGTGATGATGCTTGGATTTCTGGCTAGAGACACTGAATGGTTGTGACGTTTTATTTCTAGTGAGATAAAGAATGATGGAACAGGTCCAGATTCAGAAGTGATGGCAGGAAGACCATGAATTTGTTCTGATTGTGGAGTGTTGAAGAGCCTGGAGGTCAATCAAGTAGGGATATCCCTTGGGATACTGTATGGTACTTTGTTATAAGACTGAGAGGAAAAGTCTAGACTGTAAATATTGGACTCTGAGCCATTGGCAGAGAGGTGGTGTCTGAAGAGAGGACATGGGTAAAACTAGACAGAAATACAACATGAATAAGAAGAGAAAGGATCCTGGGATTGAGCCTCAAAGAACTCTGGCACATACAAACATTGGATTTTGAAGGCTTATTCTTCTACTTTTTACATATACTGAATTTAAAGGCATTCCTCAGCTAAGTCTTTATAGAATTTGATGTTTTATATACATGAATAAGTTAGGGACAAGAGAGCAGTTGAAATGTACTTCAGCATGGTCCATGATTTTATTGTACAGAAAGTTATTGCTCATCATCCCTAGTGCTGGACACATGCAAGGAGGCTGGCTTCTCCATTTCATGCATGTATACACATTGCTGGAAATGAGATCAAATCAGATGAGACTGGGCGCATTCAGGGTGTTGGGGCTGTAGACGTGAGATTCAATCAAAGCATTCTCAGTCCTATGTGGCAAATTTTAGAACAGTCACCTGTAGAACACAGTGTTTGCCTCATCCCCATCCCTCTTGTGAGTCAGGAATGGCCAGGAGAGGGGGCATTGTGAATGACAGCATACAGATGGGCTCCTGGGAAACCTAAGAGGAGGGAGGGAAATTAATCATCGAAGTCTCCTTGGATAACCACATTTCCCACATGTGACACAGGGGATGATCAATGGAGACGGGGCTCTAGGGCCCTGGCAAACAGGTAAACAGATCATCTTAGAGGAGGATTTCTGTCGGGAGACAGTTTGTGTTCCTAAACTAGGATGGTTAATTTGATGCCACACATGATTGAGCACCTTCTCTGTGTCCCACACATGTGTAGTACAGGTTACAAGGGAGACAGGTGGATGGTGGAGGGTGTTTGAGAAATAAAAGAGAAGTGAGCAGTGTGGCCACTCCAGCCTCAGAGACTCCTGGAGAGGTAACAGAGAGCAAGCTGGGATTGTGTGTGATGATGCAGTACTTTTTGGGAAATAAGTCTCTTTTTTCCAAAGACTGTGTCCTCATTACCTCTAACATTCTATGTAGTTTACAACTGTTTGTCATGTTTGTAGTTTATTGTCTGTGTCCTGTCACTTGAATAACTTTACAAGTGCAGAGGTCTGTGTCTGTTTTCCTCAATGGCATATTGCAAGCACCTGGAACAGTGCCTGCACGGAGTAGATGTTCAATGAATATTTGTTGGATGAATGAATGGGTGAACATTCTTCCCAATTCTGTGAAGCAGGACTGATATGGTTCTCCCTACATGTGATGTTGTCTCCCTGCATACGTGCTCACCAGTTCACATAACAATGTGTAACAAATAATCCCTCTTTACCCTATTTGTCTCTGTTGGTCTGCACACCTTGAAGGAAGGTAGGGCCTATCCTAGGGCCTGTGAAGTTCATGACTCTTCTTCCCAAGTCTCCCACTGCCCTTTTCATGAGACCTTCCTCTCCTCTCCCCCGTTAGTGGACCCATTCAGGGCAGTAACTCCTCTGGCCACCTCTCCACTGCTTACTCCTGCTTAGCCCTCAGTGAGACTGATCTTTGCCCATGGTGTTCTCTCAACTGTACGTGGGAAAATGAGCTTACTTGTTTATAGCTGCAAATTAAAGACTTTATTCTTCAAGTGTGCAAATTTCAGACCCAAGGCAGATGGAAAGATGGATGAAGGGAACTTGAGGCACTCTCCACTTATATTAACCATCGCTAGGGCAGATGCCATGCACACATATATTTGGTCCATCTTGGAAGGATGTGACAAGAACCAGTAAATTCCCAGATGGCCCCTGTGCCTCCTCTCTGGAGGTCCAGCCAGGGCCATGTCTAGCTGCACAAGACCATGTCCCAAGCATTGCCAGGGGCAGAGAGCCAGGTCTTTTCCCAGTCCTGGAGTGTCCCGACCCAGACCATGTTTTCCCTGGCTCTTTTCAATGGTCCCTCTTCTTGCATGTGTCTGCCCCAAGGTTAATTGGCATCTAATTTCATTTTATCCCTCTTATTCGCTTTCCTGACACCCACGGATACATTTTGCTCCATTCATTGTTACTTCCACCTCTGGTAATAGCATTTGACCATGAAGTATGTCATGGGAACCGAACTACTTTGCCGATGCAAAGTGCAAAATTGAACTTAATTAAGAATGAAAATTAATTATATATGAAATAATTTCTGAGGGGTTGTAGAGATGAATGTGGGTATTCTTCTCAAGGAAGCCCCTCAGAGGAGGTGAGGCTTGGATGAGTCTTGAGACAGGAATTGGAGCCGTTTCAGGATGGCATGGGATAGCCCTCCTGAAATGGAGTGCATGTGGGAATATCACACGATGGTTTTGGCAGCTAGGGAGAGAATGAGCCTGAAGAAAAAGGTTTGTGTTGGAGAATAGAGCAAAAATAAGAAATCTGATTACTCCCCACAGCTGCAGGCTGCCTGTCTGTCACCTAAGCTAACAGGTTTCCCCTGATCTGAGCATTGAAACCGACAAAGAGATTAATAAACCAAGTTTGGGGCTGAAAAAGGACAGGACCTACCGAGAACTCAGTCAGTACCTGTTTGAGGCTCTGAAGCTGATTTTTAGGGCCTGGAAAGAAGGGGCTGGGTCTGGCTTGTTAAGGAACACAGTGGGTAGAGAGACCAGAGATTTCACTTTTGAGTAGCCTCTCTGTGCCTCAGTTGTCTCATCTAGAATTTGGAGAGAATAACAGTATCTCCTTTTTAGGCTTGTTGTGGGAATTAAAGTTAGTTAAAACACAGGAAACTCTTACAACTGTGCCTGTCACATAATAAGTTCTTTGTTGTTACTACTACTACCTTCCTCTTCCTCCTCCTCTTATAATTATCATCATCATTAATATTATTATTTTGAAACCGTTGATCTCTCAACTTCCTTGACATCACTTTCTCTAGGTTTTCTTCCTACCTGTGGCCTGCGTTTCCCATCCTGCTCTGCAGAGCCCCCTTGTTCTGCTCTGCTGCTGGGTGTTAAGGTGTGGATAGGACTGGACACCCTTCTCAGCTGCATGCTGCCCATGGTGCTATCCAACTACTTACTATAGAGATGTTTAATTAATATCTCAAGTTTAAAATGGCCCCAAAGAACTCTTGACTTCCTGTGCCAAACACCCCAACAAATTCTTTGTCCAACAGTCCATTTTAACAAATGCTATCATGACTCACCAAGTTGATTAGTTCCCAAACCTAGAAGGTTTCCTTGATTCGTCATTCTGCTTCACACCTCATATCCAATCCATCAGCCAGTCTCATGTATCTTACTTCCTAAATCTATCTAGAATGTGTTCAATCTTCTCTCCTCCTTCAATGACTCCCACCCTTCCCTCAGCTGCCATCACAATAGTCTCCTAACTCACTCCACCTGTTTCTCTTTTGTTCTACTCCAATACTTCTCTGCGCAAAGCCAGAGGGAACATTAAATAATTACTTCAGATCAAGTCCAGTGACTTGTTATCACAATCAAACTTAAACCCGAATGGCTCCCCCTGGCACTTAAGCCAAGAGGATCCAGTCCTGCCTAGCTCTGCACCTGCCTCACCACCTCTCATCCTCCCAACTGCTCTGCTACAGCCACACGGGTCTTCCCTCCCGTCCTCAAACCCACCCAGCTTATTCCCACCTGGGGACTGAGCTGTGTCTTCTGAGAGTCATGTGGAATGCCCCTTCTTGCTCTTTATGACTCAGTGTGACTGTCACCTTCTCAAGAGGACTTTCCTGGTCACCCCATCTAGAAGTAGCAACCCCATCACTCACTCTCACATCAGTCTATTTTAATGCTTTGCACACTCGTCACCAGATCATATGTTCTTGTTTAAACATTTGTTGATTCTCTTATGATGTCCAGACACTGAAGCAGAGACCTCATCTGTCTTTGTCACTTCAGTACTTCAGAGCCTATAACAGTACCCCACACGTAGTAGGTACTCAAATCAAAATTTATTATGTTTATTGAGTTATAAAGATCCATGGCAATGTAATAGAATAAAAAGACATAGCTTTGGCCCGGATCTAAGCCAAAAGCCTGGTTCTTCCTATATGAATGTGTAATTTTGCCTGTAAACCTGCTTACAGCTGTATGACCTTGAACTTGCTTACCAACTCTGAGCCTTGACTTATCCATTTGTTAAATAGCAGTACCATTATCCTACTTAATGTTGTGACAATTACATGAAACAATGAATCATGGAAAATAGTGTGTGTTGCCTATTATTGATTCGCAACAAATTCTACCTATTAGTATTGAGCCTCTGGGTAGTAACGGAAACCGAGGCCTCAGGTATTGGAGAAAAGGACTTAGTGAGAAAGAAACCCTCTGCCTGTAGATTGAATAAGCACAGTGAGAGAGAGAAAATGCAGCCTGCAGTCTTCCCTCACCCCTCCCTGTCTGGCCACCCTGTTATAATGCTGCTGTTGGCAGTGCCATTAAAATGTGCATAAATATTGGTGCATTCTAATGGGATGGCATCGAGGCCAATAAAGGCAATGAGAGGCAAGGTTATTGATGTCTGTCTGAGGGCCTCCACGGGACCCAAGCCAGGGCTGTAACAAGGATCCAGAAGTTGCATCAAGCCAATTGATTCTCTATCACCCCAGGAAGACACGCATTCAAGGGAGCTGGCAGCCTGGCCAGCCATAGCCTGCGTTAATGAAAACATGCAAATAGCCCTGCTCCCAGCATCATTTCCCTCCCTGGAAGCTTGCAGGCCTCCAATCTAAGAGGTATTTTGCACCTTGGATTTATATAGATGAAAACAATGGGGAAAAAAACCTGGGGTAGATTAAGGTGTTCGGTCATGCTACCTGGTATCCCTGTGGAAAGACGGGCTCTTTGTGACATGTTTTAGCAAGCAGGGAGGTGATGAAGAGGCAGTGTGTCACTGTCTGGAGTCCCTCTGGGTGGCCAAGATGTTGCATAGTGGCCTGGTGAAGGACAAAGAGCCCTAGGCAGAAGCCAGGAGAAGATTCCAGGCTCAGGCCTCTGGTCCTCCCTGGGCTTCACATGAGCCATCAGTGGGAGGGTTTCCGACGTGGCCCTACAGAGACAGCCAGGGCATTGAGGCCTGCAGGATGCCAAGAACTCTAGTTACCTGTGTGCTTGCCATCTCCTCACTAGACTGGGAGCCCCCTGAGGTTAGTGGCCGTGTTTTATTCATTTATGGATTCCCAGAGCACAACATAGTGCCAAGCATGCAGAGGTCACTGTATAATGTTTGCTGAGTGAATGACTTTGACAACACCATCTCTGGCTTCTGTTATAAAAGACATGGCCTTGGCCTTGCAGCATGGAAGAAACTCTCTGAGAGGGCAGAAAGATGAGAATGGAAGTGACTTACAGAGAACTGGCTCATGGGTAGGGAGTTTTGGGAAAAAACAAACAGAAACTTAGGGCCTAGTCCTCACTGCACTCTGACTTTACCAAACAAAGTCACATGTTGCTTCTGAATTCTGTTAAATCCAGCCAGCTTTAGGGATTGCTAGTGGCAAAGGCAAGGCCTCTCAGGCACCCACACCATGCAAATTGCATCCTCATTTCCTTCCTTTCTAACTGGTCCCACTGCCCTCTGCTTCCTGGGTTACTCAGTGGACAAAACAGAACAAAACTGGGGTCTGTGGCATTTGGGGTCTGCAACAGACTCAGTCATTCTCTTCCTCATTTGTTCATTCATTCATTTGCTCAACTAATGTTCATTTAGCATCTGCTTTGCTCCAGGCAGAGAGATTTCCTGGGCAGTCACAACAAAACGGAATAGCAAGCCTCATCACAGTTATTTAGAACGCTCACTGCCTCCTTTCTTCCCGGCCTCTTCTTAAGTCAGGGCTGATTCTGAAGTGCTCATTCTCAAGTCTGCAACCCTAATGAGAAGCACAGGAGCTGTAGATAGGCTTGTCTGCCGCAACCCCCTTGGGACTGGGGCTCCTCCCTGTACCCAGCCTAGAATGCTCTGGAACCTTGGCACTCAGCAGAGCTGAGGGCTCATTTGACACAAGGCATCCAGGGCCCTAGTTATTGAAATGTCAAAAGTGCTCATTAGAAGTCAGTTTCCTCTATGTGAGACGCTTGTTCTCCCATCGTGTTCCCAAGGAGGCTGGGGAGAAGGGGAGTACAGCGCTCTGACCCATCTAATTTAATTTATAACTTATGTCACAGCAGCAATTAGTATGTATTGTTTACATTCCTTCTTAACACTTTCCCCAAATCCCTCGGTGTTTGAGATGGCTGGTGTATTCACGCCCGGCTTGCTGGAAGATTGGAGCGTATTCTGGGGGAGGGGAGGGTGTGGTGGGGGGCGCTAACAGCAGAAGATAGGGAGGGCTGGGCAGTCTTCAGCCTGAGCCATATGGGATGCATCTTGCTTGAAGCATGTGATCCTGACAGGGCATCTGCCTCACATTGTGGCTCATGTTTTCTCGGTGTGGGGAGCAGGGGACTTCATCATGAATTCAGTCCCCATTATTGTCTTTCGAAAAGAAAAGAAGGCACATGGGAGATGAGACTGGGCATGAGCTAGCTCAGCATACCACCTCTCTTCTTCATTTCGGGGTTAACTATGTCTAGAAAGGTTTAGAAATGGGGAAGAAGTAAGCTGGAAGTTTCTGGGAGAAAGAAAAGGAAAGGAAGGGACAGAACATGTTGCTTTGTTTTGAATGCTATGTTCTTCCTATTATAGCATGCTTCCTTTCTGTGGGTGTAAAGAATTGATGGGACTAATGCAGACTGAACATTTGGAAAAATAAGCCTTTGTAAGAAGACCGTAATGCAGGGGTAAAGGCAGGGGCTGGAGACAGAGTAAGCAGAGGTGTCTTAGAGAAACTTAAGGGCACGAAGGGGGCTCTAAGAGATAAGAAAAGTGAGTGAGAAGAGAAGTGAGATGGTGCTTGTCAGTGGAAATGATGATGTTCTCTTTTCTCCTCTGGCCAGAGCTCAGTGGAGGGAGGCAGGACAGGCACCAGTGGAGAGGAGAGGGAGGCACCAGAGCAGGCAGAGCTGAGCCCAGGAGGACTCTGACTAAGCTTTAGCTCATGCCATGGTGCCTTGGGAATGTCTGGGGCTGAGCATAGATGCAACTGTGCTCCCAAGTCTTTCCTGCCCTCTCAGGGAAAATAATCTAGAATCCCTAGCAATCCCACTACTGGGTATCTACCCAGAGGAAAAGAAATCATTTTATCAAAAATACACCTGCACTCACATATTTATCACAGCACTATCCACAGTAGCAAAGTCATGGAATCAACTTAAGTGTCCATCAATGGTGAGTTAGATAAGGAAAATTTAGGACATGTACACCATGGAATACTATGCAGCCATAAAAAGAATGAAGTCATGTTCTTTACAGCAACATGGATGCAGCTGGAGGTCATTATCCTAAGTGAAATAATGCAGAAACAGAAAATCAAATACCACATGTTCTCACTTATAAGCGGGAAATAAACAATGGGTACAAATGGACATAAAGATGGAAACAGTAAACACTGGGGACTCCAAAAGAGGGGGATGGAGGGGACAAGGGTTGAAAAACTACCTATTGGGTACTATATTTACTATTTGGGTGATGGGCTCACTCGAAGCATTATGAAATATACCAAGCATTACAAAATATACTCATGTAACAAATCTGCACACATACCCCAGAATCTATAATAAAATAAAATAAGAATCCCTAATGGTAGGCAAAGGGAATGAGTTTTGCAAACTAAGACTGGCCAGGAACTCTCTTCATCTATACGCAGTCTTCAAATTAATGTTTGGTGTGAGCATTACTAGTGCTCTCTATGACACATCTAATGACTCTGTTCAATGTGGTTTGTCTTCTATTTTAGATTTTCCAAGATGATTGAAGAAGCAGGAGTGATAGGTGGTACACCATGAAAATAGTTCTCAGTTTTATCAGGAAATGAAATTGGGGGAATTAACTAGCCAGGGATTACAAGAAACTGGCCTTTAGTGTGGCCTATAAATGAGTGTTCAGTAAGTGTTGTTTGAATACATGAATAACTGTTAGCTGGAGAAGCAAATCATGGCAAATAAAAAACTTATGACTTTTTTCCTTCTTATTGAAAAACACTCTGTGTGTGTGTGTGCGTGTGTGCGTGCAATCAAAATTCAGATCCAGTCTCACGCCTGGTGGTAGAAAGCTTCTTGCAAAAGGAGCCATAATGCTTATAATTCTACTGTTGAATAGTAGCATTGTTTAAGGCCACTTCTCTCATTTCTTCAGGTCCAGATGAAATCTCTGAGCAACACAAGAGAACCACAGTGTCAGGGGACTTAAAAAAAAAAAACAGTTAATGGTTTGTTGAGTAAAAAAGGAATAAAAGGCAAATGTTAGCTATTTCCCAATGAAATAATTATGGGATTTTGCAGAGGGAGATGTTTGGGGGGGTGATTTGGGACCTGAGAAAACTAGGTAGAAGGCTGATGTAGGGAAGAGCTGATGGTCATTTTGACATACTTAATATGATGACGCCTCTAATCCCAGGGTATAGACTTTGACTATTTTTTTCCTTTAAAGGCAACAAATTGAACCAAGCCAGACACACCTTCTTATCCTGCTCCTTCATGCCAAGGACACCCATTTGAGAGAATATTGGCCAGGATTCATGATCATGGGCAGAATGAAACTCATGGGCCCAACAGGGGTCAAATCCATGAAGTTAACCTTATCCCCACAGTTCTCTAACTGGTGGAATTGACTAGCCAGAGATTGCTGGGAGAGTGGCCTTTAATGTGGCCTGACATCAGTGTGAAATGAATATTGTTTGAATATGTGAATGAACTGTTAGCTGGAGAAGCAAATCATGGTGGAGAAAGGTCACAGGTCAGTTATTGGATTTGTGATTTATTCATAAGGAGATGATTGGTGAAGTTTCAAGTCTTTTCCTTGAGTACTTAGGAAAAAGCAAGCCTGAAATAAATTGAAGATCAATTACTGAGGGATAAAAAGGTGAAAAGATCTCAGAAGCAACTCAGAGAGAACAAAGTGAGGAAAATCCAGAGAATAAGGGGCCCTAGAATTCCAGGGAGAAGGGCTATCCAAAATGTGGAAAGTATTGAAGAGTGGAGGAGAATGAAGAGTCAGATCTAATATAACTTAGAGGGGAAGAACCAAGCCCCCTTGATGAAAAAAAGGAAATAGGAAAAGCCAGAAAGGAAGGGTTGGATGTCTAAAATGAACAGAACCTTAACTGATTTGGGGTTTCCCAAAGTTCTGAGGAAGAGGAGTGTGTGGGGTTGAGTTACATCAATAAAGGGGCTTCCATGATGAAAGCACTTTGGGAAATTCTAGGTTAAACCATGATAAACAGAGTTCTTTCCCATAGACTTTGGAGCCTTTAATATGATCATGTATACTGTCAACCTCCATAAGGAAAATGCATTACTGGCATTTTCTGAACCTAGCTAACTATAGAGCACTCTTTTTCATGGAGCATTTGACAGAGAAGGTATTCAAAGAACATACTTCAGAAATGTTCAATATGCATCATTCATACTGGGTCTCTTTGGATTGTGGCAGGGTGGTGTGGCAGGAAAATTATTTTAAGAAGGAATGGAAATTTTACAGTCCTAGCCTTTGTCACCCACCACCTGTGTAACTTTGTTCAGTTATACCACTTCTCTGGGCTTTAGTTTGCTCACATGTCAATTACAACGAGCTAGAGGATGTTGATGTCTACTTGATTTTACGTTTTATAGTCCTAATTGATGCCCTTTGAATATTGAAATCATGTGAAAATTATAGGATAGATGGATGAAACCCATTCCTCACTCAATTTTCTGTCCTCCTCTCTAAACCGTAAGTTCTGGGAGGGTAGAAGGGTAGGCTCCGCATCTATTTTGTGCACCCTCTTGACTGTAGCACTTAACACAGGGCCTGAGACAGTCGAAGCTCAATATATTTTGTTGAACAAACAGATGAGTGGCTTCATATTTGATGAGCCATCATGTAATGCCTGTCAGAAAAGAAGATGGAATGCTAACATCCCAGACCTCAGCCTTCCTCCAGTGACTGAGTCAGTCTGATGCACAAACCCAGCACGGAGGTTCCACAAGGACATTCTCCCTAATAGTGCAGCCAGGCGTCAGAGTCCATAGGAAGTCTGCACCTCTGGGTTCCTGAATCCCACTTTGGCTGGAGTCTCCCAGCTCCCAGACCAGGCTGGCTCCCTTCCCACCTTGGGACTGGCTCCCACAGTCACTCTCCTGTTGGTGTATGGGCACGAAAGCTCACAAATTGCCTTCTCACAGGACCAGAGCTGCCTGAAAGCAGAACTGACTGCTTCATTGTCAGCTATTGCAGACTTGGTGGCTGGCAGTGAGAATCTATTTTCTCTCACTAAATTAATCACTGTTGGAAGCTGATCTCCTGGGGTTTCCTCAAACACACCCTCACATGCTCTCACAGCTCTTCCCTCTTTCCTCATCTGTCCTTTCCCTGCCCTCCCCTCCCCCTCCCACTGCAGGTGTTTGAGCTGAGGTGGGAGACAGCCTGACAGGTACTGGTATGCAAACCACACAGGTCCCTGTGGATGTCCAGCCTGGGCTGGGGAAAGAAGATAGGGCACATCTGCCTGCCTTGTGCTGAAGGGGCATGGGCAGATGAAGCAGCTTAGAAGCTCCACCTGCCAGACTCACCCTTGGTCAGTTTAGACGTTTTCAGAGCCTTTTCTGGAGAAGGATGGTGGTGGAATCACTCCTTGAGAAAAATTATTCCAGTAAAAGCAGCTCTGACTTGGAGATTGTGGGGTTGGTCACATCCAGACTAAATTTGATCAGTACTGGTAACATGTTACCACCTGCTGCCTGTAAAGACATTAATATGATTTTTCTAGGACAAGCCTTTGTTATCTTTCTTGATTAGATCTCTGTGAGGTCTTTAATCTCATAAGGAAATAAGCTGTGTGTGTGTTGTGTGTGTGTGCATGCACAATTAGTAAGGAGAGAAGGGCATGGAAGCTGGCTCTAAGCAGATCCTCCTTGGGATCTTTTGACCAGTGCACAAAGTCATTCAAGTGGACAGGGAGAGAAATGGGGAAGCAGGAAGAACTGTCACAGGCCCACAGACTACAGTCAAGTTGGTGCCAATCCTTGCCCCCAAGCTCGCCCATTGTTTCTGGGAATATCTGGCCAGGGGTAGTTTGAGTGCTGTTGCAAAAAGAAATGGCGGCCCCACTATTTTGTGGACTTTCCTGGCTCTAGCTACACATAGAATACTTCCTTTCTGCAGGAGTAAGATCTTAGGCTTTGGACGTTTGAAAAGGGAAATCACACCATTCCAGCACCCATGTAGAGTGTGTGTGGGGTCCCAGGGGTGAAGGGTGCCATGCTCTTGCACCCCTCTTATTACCATAAGAATTTGTGAGGAGGTTCTTTGATACAACCCAGTTCTGCTTCCACCTGAAGTCCAAGCAGTCCATGACCGAGGCAGGAAGGGAGCAGAACTGACATCCGTCTCAGGGCAGGCACCTTTCAGAAGGCTAGTCCTCTCCGTCAGAGTCTTGGGATTATGCCATAATCATAAGGCGTGATCATAAGGATGGTCTCAGCTGAGCCCAGCATTCCATCCCACAAGGGCAGAAGATGGTGGGAGTCAGGACTTCCAGCGGACTGAATATAAAGTAGAATGTGAAATGAAAAAAAATCCACACTCCTTAAGAGAACCTGCGGTAGATTTAGATATGGAAAGAGTGGAGGCTCTGGAGGCTGCACCCTGACTGTCTGACTGTAAGAGGTACTCGCCTCTCTGAGCGGCGTCTCTGCCTAGAACACAAGAATCGTCACCCCCACTCCATAGGGTCATTGTGAGGATTTAGGAGCTTATGCAGGTAAGCACCTGGGCCCGGGGAAGCTCACAGTAAGTGATAGCTATGATTATAATATCCATAACCACAAGTGAGCATAGGCAGTTAGTAATTAATACATTGTAACTTTTTCAGAGGGTCCTTATGTTTGTTACTTCAGGCTCAATTCCAACACCATGAGCCTGGTTTAGTAAATGTGGGATTGAAGATACTGGATGCCTGCATTTTTCTCAGGATTAAAACCATCCTTAGGCTGTTGAGCTCTTAACTGATTCAGGAACCATCTCTGATGACAAAGTGCCATTCACTGAGAATCACCTAGTCTGCAAGGCACTGCTCTCAAGCTGGCTGTGTCTCCTGCATGAGCTGCAGCTCCTTTCTTGGGGGTCGGGGGGCAGAAGGAGAAGTTATCCTTCCTCCCTTCAGACCCCCATTTCACCCTGAGAGCATGAAGCCAGCTTCAGGTGGCAGGTGGAGACGCCAACAGAACAAGCTTCTGGCCCCTTCCCACCTTTCTCCTTCTACCCTACCCCACTCCCCACTCCTGCTCCCAGCCTTTCCCTCTGCAGTTGCTCAATCTGTGATTCTGCTCACTGACATCTCTGCACCTTGCTTATGGAGTGTGTCACTGCTCCCACTGGTGTACAGGTGGAGACGTGGTTACAGAGGAAATCATTTCCTAGAGTCTCATATCAGTTTAGGAAGAATAAAACACAAGCCATCCCTGGAGGGCAGGAGAGAGGAAGGAGCATGCTGAGTGAGAGATGGCGGATTTAATCTAACTTTCTCTTCCTGGGCTTTATGGAAGGATCAATGGGGCAAGTCGCAGCACCTCCCTATAGATGGAGCCTTCCTCCGCACTCCTCGCTCCTGCTCTCTTTGCTGCAAGCATAGTTTGCCATGAAAGCCAGCTCTTCCCTTGGTTCTCTTTGACTTCCTGCTCCTCTGGGTCCCACTGGCATCCCCAGCAAGCCAGTCTTGCCTTCCACATCGCTGCTTTAGAGTCTATTTGACTTTGACCTGTGTCTCCTTTCTCCTTCTCTTTCTGGGCTCAGGCTTCCTCACGTGGTCTCCTGCACTGATGCATTGTTGGGAGCTGTTCTTTCCTCCTCAGCTCCATCACTCACAATGAAAAGCATGCCTACTAAAATTAATAGACTTGTAAATAAAAGGTGGCTCACCCTTGGCCTTTGCTTCTCCCTGCCCCCCTTCTTCCTGTCCCTTTTTATTTGTTTGTACTCACCAACCTGTCTGCACCTGGAGCCCTCAAAGGGTCTTCCTATGTGCCAGGCACTGCTCTAGGTGCTTTCATACAATCCTAGAGGCAGCACTAATATCATCCCCATTTGCACAGGGGGAAACAACTGAGGTTCAGAGTGGTTCCAACTTCCCCAATGTCACACCACTAGAAACTGGTAACACCAAGATTCCTACCCAGACAGTCTTGGTCCAGAGTTAATACTCTGAATACCATATAAAGTGACTTCTTTATACCATGGCAAATGCAAGGCAGGCAATGCTGCCCTGTTTGTAGACACATTGGTACTCAGTCCTTACACTGAGACTCCACGTGCTCATAGCACCCCTTTATAACTCACTGTCATCTCTGTGTTAGTCCCCCATGCCCTGTCCCCACCCCTTGTTGCACCTCTTTTGTACCTTAGCATGCTTTCTGACCCCTTGAGGCTCTGTCTCTGTCTCTCTTGCATTTCCCCAGCCTTCGTGCTTCACTTCAAGCTGTCTGCCTCTGTATTTTTCTCCTTCTGATTTCTCTCATCTCTCTACTCCGATGGCACACAGTGTTCAGCTGTCATCCTGCCAGCATCTCTTCTCTATGTCTCTGTCAATATCTCTTTCTCTCACTTCCCCTTTCCCATCTTAACACACTCCCGCCTTTCTCACTCCCTCTCTGCCATGCTTCTCTTTTGTCTCCCTCTCTTGTTCCTTTAGTGGCCCCATTTATTACTTTAGGGCTCAACCAAGAGCATCTCTGTCTGTCTCTGCCTGCCCACCCTGCCCCCTCTCCCTTTTCTGAGACTCTCAGCTGCAGATGGGAACCATGTTCAATCCAAGCCCTGTTCCTTGCCAAAGAATAACAATGAACTCAGGAACCACAGAGGCACAAGAAAGAACAGCTCTGTATTTCAAGAGACATCGCGATCTCTTGGGACAAAATGACTTCTTTGCTTTATTTATAAACTCTGGGGCTGGGGAGTGCCCTGCATACAGATGGAGCAGCTGGGTGGTTGTTGGCTTCAGCTGGGGGTCTACATGGTTCTCAGCTAGTGCCTCCTCTCAAAGCCAAGGCCAGGCTGTAGTTAGGTGGAGGCTACATGACCATGGGGAAGCTCTGTCTTCCCTCGAGGCCCTCAGCAGACAGAAGCACAGTACTCGGAGGACCTCTGGACTTGATAGGCTGGCAGTGACCATAAATTATCTCACTGGCACTGCTATCTCTCAGGCAGATGAAACAGAAGTCAGAGCAATGCAATGACTTGAGCCAAACAGAATCTAGGTCTTCCTTTCCCTCTCTGCAGGCTTCTCTCCTCCTCCATGCTGCCTTCTGGAAGGTTGCTTTAATAGCAGGGAGCCACGCAGGCTCTTGGTCTCCCCTGTGGCCTTCTCATGGACAGTCTTGAGTGGCCCATCCCTCACACTTGCTCAAGCCCGGCCTCTTCCAAGAAATCTTTGATTATTCCAGCCTCCCTCCAATCCCTCCTTTCCTCAGTAGCTTGTCTTTTGTAGCTTGCTGGTAATGGTCTGTGATATAATCTTTGTGGCTAGGCAGATAGCATCTCATAATAGAGTGGACACATACTAGACATTTTGCGTATCCAATTGAACTGTAGGTATTTTGAACACAGGGATCATGTCTTCTATTAATGTTGTCTCTCTCCCTCCTCTAGCTGCTACTTTAGCATCCAGCACTCAGTAGGTGTTCAGTAAATATGGTCTATGGCCCAGAGGGCTTGCATCTGGCTGGAAATTTGGACATCTCTCACTGGTGCCCCAGCTGTCTGGCCCAGGAGCCTGCCCCATGGCACAGGGAGGATGTATAAAGTCTAGTAAGCTTCAGAGAGGGAAAGCAGAGCTTGAGTGGTGTTGCAGCTTTGCTCCGAAGCACCTGCTAAGGCCATCCAAGCAAGATTGCAAAAAGCCCTCCTGTACTTTACCCTGACCCCTAAGGGTAAACTTTATCAATAGTAAAATATAGAGAATTCACTGGAACATCTTTTCTTAAGCACTCCCGCAAGTCAGAAGCTGCTTTATGTGAACTCTTTGTCCCACTTCTGGCAGAACTGTGCCCACCTGACTCAGAGATTCCCCGGCAGTGTGGACAGACATAGGTTTGGAAGCAGGGCAGAACCCAATTGCTCTCTAGAAATGGCAGGGAGCATAGCCAGTCACCCCAACTGACCACAGCTTTCCACTTGTACTCTGATGATGCAGATGATCTTGCCTGAAGGATATCTCCTAGTCTCTCTGCCTTCCCAGAAGGGCAGGGCCACAGGCCCCAGGGATTTTCTATCTCTCCTCCCTGACCACTATGCCTTCCCACTTGGTCTTCCTGTCTCTGCCAAGCCCTTTGGTTTTAGGCTCTTTGTTTTGCTTATTTAGCTGTCAATGTCACCTCTGCCTCTGGTCTTTGTCTTTGAGATCTCTCTTTGGTCAATGCCCTGAAGCTGCAAGCTAGCCCACTCCCAGATACAGCTCCCTGGACTCTGAGTCAGAGGAAGGATATCTGGCCAGAGGAAGCAGACAGGGGAGGTGGGCAGGGCAGGGAGTCAGGATTATCTCAGCACTGTGTCTTCCAGAGGAGACCCCTTTCTGTGAAATGAGGGGTGACGAGAAGGCAGCTAAGCCTGCAGACTGGCCCATGTGACCGGGAGGGCGTGAGATAAAGTGGTGGTTTTCAAAAGTGGCTGTGTATTTTAAAAAAATACAGATGCCAGGGCCGTCCTCTGGAGATGTGAATTCAGTAGGTACAGGGTAGGGCAAGGGAACCTGTGTGTTTAACACGTGCCCCCTCTACCCACCCACGAGGCAGACCTATGTCTGGGGAGCACAAAATTCCATCATTCCACCCCAGCCCACCTTCCATGGGGGACTCAACGCCACCTCCCTCATCCTTAGGAAGGGATGCTGTTTCTAGGATGGCTGAGGGTAAGAAATGGGAAATTTTGTGTACCAGGCTGGGGTTGGGGAAATAATGAAAAGAATTGCTATGATATAACCCAATCACAGGTTCCACAAACTAACTCTTAAGTCTTATAATTGATGCCCATTAGGAACAGCTTTTTCTTTATGATTGTCTAGAACAGAATGAACATTTGACAGTGCCTAATGCACTTCTCGGTGGGAAAGCACTCATTCCTGCTGGCACTTACTCCTAGCCCCATGGCTTCTCTTTCCTCTCTCTGTCACTCTTGATCTTCCTTCTTCTCTACTTAATAAAAACACCTTTCATTTCGGTAGCCCTTTGCCGTTTTCAAACCTCTTTCCTGTCTATTATTTCTTTCCAACAAGAATCCAGCGAGGTGTGCAGAGATTTTTAATTCCCAGTTAATAGATGAAGTTCAAAATGTGTACTGCCTTGGCTAAGGTCACTGCACCAGGAACTGGTAAACACGGCTTTGTTCTAGCCTGAGCCTGCCATTGCCACAACTCTGCCTCTCCTTGTACCTTCTCTCCATCTTCTTCTCCTCCCTGCCTGTCTTGGCTTTTCCTCCTGGGAAAGAGTTGTTACGGAAGCAATTGCTAAGAGGTTTTCTAATGCAGAGAAAGGCCTGCGATGTTGTCGATGTTGTTGTGAAAGGGTCTCTGCTTTGGTGCCCAGCCCTGGGAGGGAGTGATGTGCTCTGATGGGAGAGTCCCTCGTGAGGATGACTTCTCCCTCCTGTGGCTACTTCCAGAAAGCAAAGTCACAAAATAACAGAGGATCACTTTGCCTCCACCAACCAAAGAGAGACAGCAGTGCCCAGGAGCAGAAACACTAGGAGGCAATGGAGGGAAATCTAAGAAAGTTGCTTAGAGGCCAAAGGGGAGGTAGAGGTAGAAGAAGACACCCAGGAAATCCTCACTGAATGCACTCCGGTTACAACTATCGACATACTCCCCTCAGTTTTGCATGCCAGCACAGCATGCCATCTGGCAGTTAAGGAACAGCAGTGCAGTTATGTTCCAGTTATATGCCAGCCCTTCTTTCTTCAGCCTCTCTTAATACTTCTTGCCAATGAACAGTAGCCCAGCAAGGGAGAAGTAGAAAAAGCATTCCCCTGGGATTGCATACGCTTAACCCCAAATCTTATCTCGGCTACTTCTTTTCTGAGTGGGCTCAGGTGTGACTGGTCACTTACCCTCTGAGCCCCAGTCCTCTCACCTGGAAAATGGGAACAATGCTTGCCTCCTCCCAGTGTCGCAGGAGGGTTAAGTGAGGTCCTGTGTAGAGGAGCTAGCTCTTGTTTGAGATCGAGGAGTCCTGGGTTCTTCTTGTAGCTCCACTTCTAACTAGCTCCGTGTGCAGGAGAGTCCCGTGGTTCTTTGTGGCATTTTTATTCAAGAGTTCCATATATGTGAAAGCTTCTGAGAATAGTAAATGCCCATACCAACGTAAGGAATATTTATCGACTAGGAGTAGACAAGTGTAGAAGGAAGGGAGAAATAGGATTTTTTCCCTTTCTGGCTGCTTTTCCTCTTTTCTAGCATTTTTGGTTGTTGCTGGTGAATCTTCTGGCCTTTCCAGCTGTGATCCTCATCCCCAATCTCTTTTCAGTCCTATTGGGAGACCTGTCCTTTGTTTCAGTTCCAATGAGAGTTCTGCCAGCTGTCCCAACTCTGCACACACAGCCAGGTCTGCATGGCCTGCTCCGCTTGCTGGTCTCAACACTCACCAGGTTAGCTGGGAGGTGCCCTGGCCTTTCTCTGGAGGGACAGTTAAAGTGAGGGCTTCAGTTGGCTCGGAGCTGAGTATGGAGGTGGTGAGGTGCACGCTGGGGAAAGAGTCCTCTTGCCCTCCAGAAGCTGATGTTCAAGGGGCTTGGTTTTTCCCTTTTCTGAGATAAAAGGTAACTCAATTCCACCCACCTGCCTCTCAGGTTTGCTTTGGGGATTAATGCAGACAACTGGTAGCTGAGCTCTGGTGAGATATCAAGTGCCTGGAAACTGTTAAATCGCAGCTTTCTTGCCCTAATCTTATCACCTGCCATTAAAGATCAGAATATGAAAGCTGTACATTTGTAAAGCTCAGTGCAGTGCCTGCACTGTGCTGCAACACAGAGAAACTCAAAATAGTTCTTCTTCCCCAGCAGTTACTATGGCACCATGCATATTATGGATTAATATTTCCCCCCACCACTCCCTTTGAAAGGTAACCCTGACACTGAGCCCTCCCTTTCGCATCCTCCCCACAATCAGGTGTGATGTTGACAGAATCCAGTGTTTCCAGGGCATCTTTCATTGCCTAGAGTCACAGAACACCAGCCCAGCGTCCTCCCAGAAGCCCCCTCCCCACCCCTGTACATGGAGCTACCTGCCAGAATGAAAGTGACAGCTGTCTAATAGCTATGCCCCATCCCACCCAGAAAGCAGACACTTAGACCTCAGGAGGAGAGTGGGAGGTTCCTGCTTAGGTAGCAGCAAGGCTAAGGAAGAGATAAACTTTTCTCGTAGACAGAAGGGGTCCTACGTTCAGGTCATGTACCTATGAAGGATGTGCAGATATGCCCCATGTGCATTACTCTGCTGGTAACTCCATCCGTGTGTACACCTTACATGCTTGTGCATGCATTTCTGCTGTGTGGAACCACCATGATACCTGCATGCTTGAAGTGTACAGCATACACTTATGGAGCATGTATACACTGCACACTCACACAATGCGATTGTGTGTGCATGCACCTGTGTGGTTAAGGGGAGTCATGAATGCAATATTTGTGTTCACACTGCTGTCTGCCGTGACAGTGGGGTTCCACAAAGGGTTACGGGGCCCACTGGCTCTGGGTTGGCAGTGCCAAGCCGTGCTACCCTCTGTGAGGCAGGTTCAGTAACGAGGCTTGTAATACTCAGCCATTATCCATAGAGCTTTAGAGGATCCTCAAAGCCTGTTCATTCAGGCATTGCTAACAAGCCAGCGGCGACAAGCCGATATGCACAATGGGACAGAGTGAGAAGCTAAGAGAGGTCCTTGTCTGCCTGGCTGCTCTGCAACTTGCCAACATTTTGCTTCTGTCTTGCAAACTTAACGCAATCTTTCTACATTATATGTCAGAGTCCCCACCTCACCCTGAATAAAAAATAAGCTCAATAGTCATTTTGCAACTCCAGCCACCCCCATCTCCCCAAATCCTGCTCCCCCTTCTCCTGGCTTTTCCTTCTTTTTTTCTGCACTCCCACTAAATTAGATTAGTCACATTCTTAATTAGCTGTGCGGGTAAGAGCTCTATTATGTATTAAATGTTTGTCTCAATCCAATTAAAAAATCCATCACAGCAGGACAGGTTTTCTGAAGTCCAGCAGATTGATGCTGGGGTCCTGGTCCTCTCCTCTGTCAAGGGATGCATAAGAGGAGCAGGACTGAGAAGGCAGAGGGAACTTGGGGAGGAACTGCCCAGGGAGGCCACCTGGCCTGGCGCTAGGACATTGCTGTTTGAGCCTGGAGGAGTCAGGCTACTGTAGGGTGAACAAGCGTCTAGATGGCCCAGGACTGTCTCAGTTTAGCAAAGGGGGTGGTTGGCCACCCTGGTCTCCAACATACTGCTCCCCCTAACCCCACAGAGTGATGTAGTAAGGCCAGTATGGGGCATGTGTGCTGTGTGTGCACATTCATGTGCACATGTGCATGTAGTGAAGTGAGATGGGCTGCAGGGTCGAGAAGGGCAAGATTGACAGCTTAAGCCTGGTGGGAGGCTTTTCAGCTCAAATATAAAGAATGGACTTTGATGGAGTTGGGTTGTGGTTTCCAGGGGTCCAGCTCCAGGCCAGAGCTGCCATTCAGAGCTATGTCTTTCTGTTCCATTTTAAACAGAATTGCTCAGGAGGGGAGTTATCTCATGGTAAAAAGAAAAGAAAATGAGCATTCATCCCTGCATCCCCAGCCTTTCTTTCTACACTTCCTTGGCCCTTTTGCCTTTTCCTTTAACTTTTCCCCAGGTAGGACCCCTCCCTTTGCATCTCCTCCCTGGTCAAGCTGGGCACACACAGGCCCTGTTTAATGGACACCTGGTTTTAGACCCTCACTCCCCCAGTTCCCTGCACCACCATATCCTTCTCCCTTGTTTCCTCTTTGCCACCAGAATGGGGAAGAGTTGAGGCACACAGCACTATTATTCCACAGTGCTGGGCCCCGCAGTGAGAGGGTGAAGGGGAAGTTTAGGCATCAGTGCCTCCAGCACCTCCTAGGTGGATGGCACTATGTACTTTGCCACTTCAAGTCTCCCAATGTGGTTTTTTGTTGTTTTGAGTTTCTTGTTCTTTGGGTGCATCTTTTGTGGCTCTGTCGACCAGTAATAACTATACACTGATTGCTTTTTATTATGATTGGCATGCCAAAATGCCCTGCACTCTCAGTTCTTTCTAATTCTACCCTCCCATACCAGCAGATCTTAAAATCTGACCTTGCAAAGAAGGCTGTCTTGTTCTGTCTGGATGAGGGGAAGTGTTTACTCACTTGGATTGTGAGGCCCTGAGGGGCAGGAAGCAAGACTCATTCATCCGTACATCCTCAGCTAGCAGCATGGAGCTGAGTTCAGAGGAGGCACTTAGAAGCCTTTGTTGAAAGACTAAATGAATGAGCTCACATTTGAGACTCCCTTTTTGTTCTTCCAGCACCCCACATATGCTTGCCCCTTTACTTCCACGTAAAGCAAACACTTAACTGTTTATCCAGCACCTGCTCATTCCTCTGAATGCTTCTACATTCTCTATCAGAGTCACCTTGTCTCTCTTAGTTTATAAACCCCTGAAGGGCAGGATCCCTGTCTGTTTAATTGCCTCCCCATAAGGCTTGCGGCCATGCTAATTCTCGGGACAAATGAACATGCTTGGTGCTGGCTCTCCATTGTTTCATCCATTCTCTAATCATCCATTGAGTGCTTCCTCCTGGGTCAGTGCAGGTTCGGGCTTGAGAAGGACAGGAAAGAAACGTCCCATTCTGCCTTTCCCTCCAAGAGCTTGCCATTCAGGTTGAGGGGACAAGGCATTCAGAGGAACTAGTTTCTTAGTAAGCTCAAACCAGATTTTAGTAAGGGACCCAGGTGAAGGATGCAGATGCACCTGCTTTGGGAACTCTGAGACTGGTAAGGGCCCTGTGTGGCTTCAGAGGTCAGAGGATGCTGCTCAGCCTTAGCTGGAACTCAGAAGAGGCCTTGGAGCAGCGCTGTGGCAGGGCATTTCCAAGCAGAGGAATGAGCAGAGACATGCAGACTTGGAATAAGAAGTGAGTCTGTTGATTGGGGGAAAAGAGTAGTGACCAATCTAGCAGGAAGCAGCATTTCAGAAGGTACTGTAGAATTGAAAAGGGAATATGAGTGCAAGCTGATGACAATGATAAATCACACCCAAGCCCTGAAGGATGCACCTGCTTCCTCCTCCTCAGCACACCTGAAACACTGGGACCCCAGGTCTCATTTGGCTTGGGGAGTGGTTTGGAAGTTTCTCAAGTGCTGCCAGCAAAAAGAGCTGTGGGATATCCTCTTGTCTGGTTAGAATTCACCTCTGTGAATGCACAGGTTGTGGCCTGTATGTGGCTGTCTTCACTGAGAAGGCCTGCAGAAACTGCCTTTGGATGGAGAGTGAAGGCTTGTCAGTCAATGGATATTAATTTACAAAGACAGTTTATCCTCACTTAGGGAGAACAACACTTGTGATTGCCCCACCTTCTACTCACTACATTAAAAAAATAAAATCAAATGGTGGAAGTCAGCACATCTCTATTCCTACTTCAGGCCCAGTCCCTGAGTTGTCCCAGCTCATGGGCCAAAGTCAGGGTGGCAACTACAGAAGGATGCTATATCCATGAGAATCTCCTGGTTCATGTTGGCCACAGATAGATAGGGTGGGGGAACGCAAGCTGGCTGACCAGGGGAGGCAGGGCAGGGATGGGACATTTGTTGAGTACCTGTGCTTGACACTTCACACAAGATTTTAAATTTGGTCTTCATAATACTTCTGCAAGAAGGTTTTAATGTCCCCATTTTACTAATGAGGAAATTGAGACGGAGAGATAAGTAACTTGTTCAAAGTCATTCTGCTTGTGGAGCAGCAATTTGAATCTATCCATCCATCTCTTTATTCAAATATTTATTGGGGTTCTGCTATGAGCCAACTAGTGTGTTGATGCCAAAGCCTGTGCCCTTCAGTTAAAGATTGGTATTCCTTTCTCCCTCTCCAACACACACACACACACACACACACACACACACACACACACAGGTACAGCTCATAAGACTCCCTTGGATAAGGAGAGCATGTGGCAGGGCCTACAGGTGCCAGCTTGGGCTGCCCGAGTAATTATGTTGCTACTATCACAAGTGCAATTTTATGTGCCTAGCAGGATCAGTTCCTGGAGGTAAGCCTTGCTTCACTCCCTTGTAGAGTCATTAGATTTAGCAAATAAAAATACGACAAACCCAGTTAATTTGAATTTAGTAAACAATGAATACTTTTTAAGTATAAGTGTATCCCACACAATTTTGGAAACATACTTATACTGAACATTTATTTGTTTATTGTTTATCTGAGATTCAAATTTCACTTGCTGTCCTATGATATCCAGCAAACTTATGCCCTTGCCACCTGTCACTGCCACGATGCTGAGTGAAGACTGGCATCGCCATACCCATTCAGGGACCCTGGCAAGGTGGTAGAAGTGCCAGGGGTACTAAATGGTTTCTGCCAACCCAGAAAGGGTCAGGGCGGTCCCCACTCCCTCACTCTTGGATGATCAGTGCTCCTCAGCATGGCCAGCTTGCCCACAAGGCAGCAAGTCTGTCTGGCTGCACAGTGTCAGCTGCTGGGTGAGGCTATGTCTCTGCATCTCCTGGCTCCTGAGAACTGGGCATAAAGGAGGAGTTCAGTAGGCACCATGACCTGGGTGGTCACAGGCTCCTCAAAACTTAAACCCAACATGTCCAAAGCTGGCCCATCGTCTTTTCCCCAAGCCTGCACCTCTCACCCTCAGTGGGCTCAACTTTGGCCAGTCTCTCTTCCTAGACTTAGATACCCCTACGGGTGTTCAGTACCCACTCACGGTGTTCTTCCTCCCTCAAAACTCTCTCTCCATCCTGTCCTCCTCTCTCCATCTCCATGTCATGGCCTGAGTTCCAGCCATCATCATCCTTCACCTGAATTATTTTAATAGCTTGTAACTCATTCTTCCTCCAACCTACCCCCCACAGAGCACTCTCAGAGTGATCTTTCCCAGACTTAAGCCTGATTTTGTACTTGCCCATATTCAGACTGTCACTGGCTCCCCATGGATTTCAGAACAACATTAATATCTTTAGTCCAGGATATAAGCATTTGATAATTTGACCTCTTCCACATTTTTAGGTCCATCCGACCCTCCCGTATCCACATCCCCCTCTCTCTAAAACCATTCGCGCTTTCCTGAAAATGTCATGCTCTTTCCTAACTTTGTCATCAAAAATTCATCCCAATTGTCATCCCTTATGAGAACCCCTCCCCTCTGAGGTTATGCAGCTGCTCCTCTTGTCCCCAGCGACCTGGGCCTGCTCATCTCAATCACTTGTTGCTATCACACTGCTGTGTGGCACTTTGTGTTCCCGTGTGGAGCTGCATCTACCACCTGGTAAGTGCTCACTAAATGATAGCTGAGTAAGTAAATGTACAAACAATTACCAGATTGAAAACTTACTTACCAAACTCTCTAAGCTCACAAATTGCCAACATGGGATTAAAATGCTTTTTTTCCTTGTTGTTCAGATGCTACCCACCTCTGCCTTTTTTACCCTCTTCTGAGGGATGCTGTGGTCCCAGGAACTCAACAGGTTCTTCCCACCAGACTTCCTGCCCTAGGTTTGAGGCTCTCACACCCTGGATGACCAGATCCTGATGTGATTGAAATCCCCAAACGGGCTTTGACAGCTCTCAGGGGTTAATGAAGTAACCAGCCTCGTGCCCCCGGACATAGGAAATATTGCTGTGGCTGAGGTCTCAGTATAAGAGAAATGAATTTCATGACCTCAATCTGGAGCCTATGCAGGCATTTTCCGATACTCTGGAAACTCAAAGTGGCCTGTTCCTGCTGGCTGACTACTGCAGGAGAGGTGAGGGGATAAAGGGAGAGGCCATGCTGTGGGTTGGGCTGGCTATACATGGAGGCCTGGCATGGTGTGAACCACACAGTGAAACAGAGTGTAGAGTTCCCTGGGGAGGACCAAGGGCCCAAGCCTGACCCTGAGGTTCTTCCTGTGCCACGTGCTGGAAGCAAGGTGCAGAGAGAGTCCCTGTTCCTGCACTGGAGATGCTCAGAAGCAGTGAAGGTGGCAGCAAAGGTCATTCTTTCCTGACATCATCAAACCAATGACTCAGATTGGTATTTGGAAGGGAACCACTCATTCCTCCTCTGTTCTTGCCTACTCCCAGAAAAGCCCTCTCCCTGCAGCCAGCTCTGATTCTGCATGAAAGATCTTAGAGGTTTCCTCTCTGCCCACACAGACTGCACCCTCTGTAAACCCTGGCTTGGCTGGTGATGGTTGACATTAACACTCTTGTAGGGCCTTTTTGCAAAACCTTAACTTGGACTTCTACTAGGAAATGATCCATCTAGGTAATTGCATGCCCTGTGAGAGGAACACCTGAAGATTTACTAAAATATGATTAACTGTTTTATCACTGAACCTTGGTGCAATGGTGCTCTGTGGAGGGCAAAGTCACCCTACAGTGTTGACCACTGCATGGGTGCCCTACTTGATGTGGGTAATGGAGTATGGATGCAAAGGAGAACCAGGAGTGGAATTAGACAAACTTGGAGGTTTTCATTCAGTTGTTCATTCATCAACCATGTTGAGCGCCTGGCCCTGTGCCTGGCAACGGCCTTCCCAGGGAATGTTTTCTACTCTAGATTGCAGAGAAGAAGGGAGTTCCAGCTGGAGCAGGACTGTGATGATAATGGTTACCGCATTTAATCTTTCACATGCTTTACCATCATTACCTCTTCAACACTCAGAGCCCTGCATGAGATAATGAATTATCTCTCACTGCTGCCTACTGGGAGAATATGGGGAAACTGGGGCAGGAGCTGATGTGATTGGATTCTGACAAAGGAGGAGGGCCTCTGGGGAAGCAGCTGGGCAAGCTCCTAGGGGAAGCTGCCTCCCAGCGCAGCTCTCACTCAGCCTTGGAAATCATCCTCCTTGTAGAGGCCCAACACACTGGAACTGAGCAAGTGGGGCTGCCACACCCCAGGGGGCTATGCACACCAGGCCAAGGAGGTAAGAGGCTGTGGGAACCTGCAGGCTTTGGTGTAAACAGATCTGAGTGCATATCACAACCCTATCTCTTGCCGTCTGTGTAAACTCATGTAAGGCCCTGGCTTCTTTTAGCCTCAGTTGTTCAATTTTAAGAGGGAGGTAAGGCTGCTTTCTTTGTAGAGCTCTTGAGATCATTAGAGAGAATATGTGTAATATTAGAATGGTGCCGGTCACGGTAGGTGTTCAATAAATGGCAATTCTTATGCTCATTACGGCTGTGTCCGGTGTAAGTCCCTGACTCTTTTTGAGATGCCAGGTGTCAGTATTCATGACAGCCAGCAAGTTCTGCTTCTCCCTTTTGCCCAGTCCCAGGGCACTCGAGTCGTCCTACCTCCCGCAAAGGGTGGATTGCTTCCCAGTACCCAGTGGGTGAGTCTCAGAACAGCCATGCTTAGGAAGAGCCCCCTCCCTGCTGTGGGGATGCCAGATTGCAGGCATGGGTGGCGGTGCTGGGACACAGCAGTTGTCAGGAAACAGAGCCTGGGGCTGACGATGACACTTAGACACCTCTCTTCAAACAACTGCCTTGAAAGCCACCTGACCACTCAAACTGAGGTCTACCAAAACGTGTGGGGCTACCCTTCCTCCCCCTGTGTCTCTCACACTGACTGCTTTTCTCTGGTAAGATACTTTATCTGTTAATTTCCCTCATGCAAATTTCTTGGGTAGATGGTACACAAGAGATGCCCCCAGGCCCCATTTCTACAAGGCAGGATTCTGAGTCTGCTCCCACTAAAGCTCATCAAAAGGTATGTATTAGACCAGGGCTTTTACAGTGTGAATAATAAGCATATGAACCACCTGGGGACCTTGTTAAAAATGTGGCCTCTGATTCAGTAGATCTGGGGAGAGGCCTGAGATTCTGCATTTCTAACATGCTCCCGGGTGATGCTAACAGTGCCAATCCATGGCTACACTTTGAGTAGCATGGCATGAGTAGATTGTGTCTCTTTGGCTGACCTGCTGACTAGTGCTTTCTCCCTGAGTTCCTCCAACTTGTCTTTCCATTCCCACCAGCTGGGGCAACCAGATCCTTTTGCAACATACAAGAAAAGTGTATCTGACCAAGAGGGTACAGGCAGGAGGAGAGATGGAAGTGGGTGCATGAATAATCAGGTAAGGGAATCAGGGAAGAGAGGATGCCAAGAAGCAGGATCTGCAGCTCCCTGTGCTGTTTCATCCCACACATCAGCTGCTCCCGACAATGCCCATCCTCTCTCGCTGCTGTATCTCCCAGTTTGTGTTAGATGTGCCTTCTTGGTACTTCTGATGTGAAATTCCCTGTTTACCTGTATGCCTCACCAATCAGACTGGAAATTCCTCAAAGAAGGGCCTTATTCACCCTTGTGTCCCCAGCATATGGCATAATTCCCAGCACATAGCAGGTGCTTAAGAAATGTTTAAGAATGAATAAGGGATGATTTGTTCACATACAAGCTGGATGGGTTCCACTTCCTGCCTCTTTATTTTCTTATATTATATGAATGTTTATAAAGCATTAGGTGTGGGCTGGGGTTTAAATGGAAAGCTAAAGCATGGTCCTCACTATCACAGCTTCCAGGTTCATGAGGGAGACTTGCTATCCACAATGAACTGCCACACACAGCAGACCACGTGTGCAGAGTGTCATTTTGTGGGGAGAGCACAGAGGATGGAGAGACAAGGCCTGGCTTAGGGAGGGAAGGAAGATGTCACGGAGGTGGTTGTGTATGATCTGGGACTTGAAGGAAGAGCAGGTTTTCAAGTGGTGAAGAAGGATGAGGAAGGTCATTCAGGAAGAAGAAACAGTATGATTAAAAGAGGGGAGTGGCTGGGTATGATGGCTTATTCCTATAATCCCAGCACTTTGGGAGTCTGAGGCAGGAAGATCGCTTGAGGCCAGAAGTTCAAGACCACCCAGGTTAATATAGTAAGACCCTGTCTCTATAAAAAAATGTTTTACAAAATTATCCATACATGGTGGTGTGTGCCTGTAGTCCTAGCTACTGGAGAGGCTGAGGTGGGAGGATTGCTTGAACCTGGAGTTCGAGGCTATAGTGAGCTCTGATCATGCCACTAGACTCCAGCCTGGTGACAGAAAGAGAACCTGTCTCTATAAACAATAACAACAACGAATCTAGGGAGCAGAGAAAGTTTTGATTCAAAAGCAAGGCCCTGAAGCATCCAGAATAGGTTTTCAGAGATGTGGGAACTGAATATTCTCTTGGGGCAACCCTGGGTCCAGCCAGTCCGACGTTCGTCCTGCCAGTGGGAGTAAGCTGGCTTCACTGATGATGGGCTTGGCAGCATGGAGCTTGCAGCATTATACTGGGAGCACTGGGCAGCTCTCTGGAGGCATCAGCACCTGAGATAACAGAAACATTGGAGAGAAGAGAGGAGATGACTGGCCTCACTCCATGTGGCTGACAGCCTCCCTCAGGGCCTGAGGCTGGCCTGGAGCTCTGATGGTTTGGAGACTGGGGTTCTAAGAGTGGTCAAGGGAATGCAGGGAGCCCTGGTTCCATGACAGCATGTTCAGAAAGCTGCTCCTTAGGATACAAGAAGCAGGAAGGGAAAGCACCAACACCCTTGGACTGTTGGCCAGAGAGATAAAGCCAGGCAATGTCCCATCTTAAAGGACACTGCGGACAAGAATTGCCCTAGTTCATTTTGGGCAAGTTGTACAACCTCTCTGAGTCTTAATGTTCTCATCTGTATAGTGGGTACAATAAATAATACTTACCTTTCAGGGTTATATGATGTTTGAGTTTAGTCATGTATCTAACACCCCTGAGACAGGACAGGTACTCAGTAGAAATTTAATATATGACTAAGTTTTTCTTTCCCTTATGGTAAATTAGGAGGGTTTCTCAAGAAACTGTTCCCTTCCAAGAGGATGGAATGATCTTTGTCATTACTCAAGTTTTGGCACATAGTAGGTATTCAGTAAGCAGGAGCTTGTAGGGTCAGCTGTCCTGGACTCTTTTAAGCAGACTTAGACATACCTGTCCCTTGTTCCATTGTACCATGAACATAATAATCACAGGGCATTTCCTGTTTATGACCTAACTGCCTCCTGACTTCCTCGCTGAACTATAAAACACTTAGGACTGGAAAAGGTGAAGGGAATTCTCTACCCTTTTATCTCCAGTATCTAACAGTGCCTGGTACAGGTGAAACACACAAATGTTGGATAAAGAAATAGATAAGCAAGTAAAAGACTAAGTGACAACTATTCATTTCCTTTTCATCAGTAGAATCATTTTTATTGCTCCCCAGAACAAATGTGCTATGAGGTGACACCACAGCTCTGTGTGGCTGCTCTTATGAACCACCCTGATAAAAAGGAACATTCTCTGGGTCCCTTGCTGTCCCTCGGCTGTCCTCTGATGGACCCTCCAGGATGTGAGTGGACAATATGAGAAAAGTGCCAGGTTCCTCCTCCTCTTCACACATCCACCTGCCTTCTGGGCCCCAGGGAGCACCACAGCAGTCCTGAGGTCACCATCTGGAAGCCAGTCGGGGAGCTGTGCCTGGCAGTATCTCTTACACACGGAGGAAAACCAGCTCACAGAGAGCATGGGTTTGGGCCACAGAATTAGTACACCAGGACTCAAAGACACTTTAGAAATCAAGTCACCTCATCCAACACCCTGATTTTAAATAAAATCCCCAAAGTGCTAGCTCAACTTTCCCAGGATTGTGGCAGAGAAAAAACAAAACAAAACTGTGCTACAATTATTTCTTCATTTCAAATCAATGTCCAGCATTTAGAAGACCAACTGGCTAACGTTGAGACCAAGCTGTCAGCATTTCTGCTCATGTGAACGTTGGCTGTATCATTCACTCTTTCAGGTGGGTAGGAAGTTAGATTCACCCTCTTCAGATTCTGTCATCCTTTTGACTGGTTTTTGTTTCTGCCTGAGAATTTCATCTACCTTCACTAAGCAAACTCACTCAGGTATGCTGTCTTTGGGCCATCCCTGGAAGTTTTGCCTTCTGTTATATTTCCTTGTCTTTGTCATTTTAGAGCATGTTTCCTAACAGCCCCACATTCCAGCCTCTTCTGCCTTTGATTTTTGTCAGTCTGTGCTGATCACATTTACCAAGTTGGATTTTGAGTACAATAAACAGAAAAGTAGGCTTATGCTAACCTGAATCTTTCATTGGTTGTTTATGTAAATGTTGACATCTTTTACCTCTCCTGTGGTCATTGGAACGGACAGTATGTTTGGGAAAAGTTCACACAGTTCTAGGGAAGCTTTGCAATTATAGAAAATAGAAGACTCACACAGGTGCTAGATGATCTAGGAAATTCTGAAATCCCTGATTTTTTCAGAGTAGCCTACCACATGTTAGAGTTCTGCCCTGACCACCTCACCTTTCCCTCTCCCCATTTCCCTGCCTCAGAAAGGTTTCAACCAGCTATCAGAGCAGTCCACTTTTATACCTCACTCCTTCCTTTACTTACCTACAGACATTCACACATGTATCACACCTGATGCAGTGGGTGTTTGGCAAGAGGCCCCTCTACTCTGCTCCTGGACACCATACCTCTACCACTCTGCCCCTTCTGATAGGAATTTATCCCAGCTGGGGAAGATAACCAGGTCATCCTATTCTCCCAGGTCCCGCATGGCCAACCCCACAGGGAGGAAGCCTAGGTCCAGGTTTTTGCCCAGAGGCCAGCTGGCTGTAGCTGGTCAAGGAGAAAAACAATTTAAAGAATTAGCTATTCATCAAATAGCTACTGAGGGTTAGACGGGCCCCTTTGGCCATGCAGCCTAGCCTCCCTCCTAACACAGAAGTGACCAGGTCTCTGGCCTCCCTGCAGTGAGGTCCAGACTCTGTTCACATGCCACCCACATAAGCCCACTGCCTTCCCCTGGGACCCACACTTGGACAGTTCTAAATGCTGGTGAGCTCTTTATTCTGGACAGGCCATCTCCAAGTTACCCCTCTCCCCAGTCAATATCTCCTCTGAGTTCACATGGAAGAGTGAAATCCCTCTTTCAGGCTTCCTGTCAATTGGGTGATATGATGCCCTTGGACTCTCCAGTTCCCCAGACTAAAAATATTTTGGTCTTTCATCTGCTCCCTGTAAGTCACAGTTCTCCATCCTCAGCCATCCTGGCTGTTCTCTTCTAAACACACTGTCTCCTCTGGCATTTAAAGGGTGAGAGCCAGGCTTGAGATCCATAATCTAACAGAGTAGTGTAGGACTTCCCCCTCCCTCCTTTTAGTCACTATATCATAATCATGCATTTAGGCTTTTCCCTGTCTGTAGGTTATTGTTGGCTTTTTTTCTCATCCTATCACATCCTTGGTTCATGGTGAACTTGGAGTCAACAAAAATCCTTGTGTGTTTTCTGTGCGTGCTACTAACAAGCCATTTATCCCCATCCTCTACTTGCAAGCTTGCTTCATCTTTCTCGTCTTGCTGGCAAATTAGCCATCCAGGGCAGCCCTCTGCCTGCCTGTGCACTACAAAGTCTTCATTAGGGGGCTGTTTTCCCCCTGCTCCTAAAGTGCAGTTCTCTTCTCCCTCATACTCCTCCTGGGAATGAACCCTTGCAGTGACCCGGCCTGACTGGCACCAGCGACTCACTTGAGATTCTGAGGGGAAAAAGAGAGGGCAGTGTCCCTGAGTGAGGGGCCAGAGCTCAGGATGGGTGGATCCCCCTCCAGCGTGGCGGCTTGGGGAGCTGAAGGAGGTCTCTGTGGCTCCTGGATTCTAATGGTTCCTTGACAGTTCCCAGGCAACCGGGAGCCTGTGACCTCAAAAGATAACAGTATCTGTAATTTTTTGTGCACTTACCAAGGGCTATGCTGAGGATGTTACATGAATTATCTCGTGTAATCCTTTCAACAAATCAGTGAGGTAGACATTAAACCCATTTCACAGAAGAAAAAAATTTAGAGATATTTCTAGCCCAAATGGGATTTGAATACAATTCTATCTGAAACCAAATCTGAAATCTTCATCATTATACTTGAGGCACTATAAGTGTTCACTCTGTAGACGTGACCTCCACCCCAAACAGCTGAGCAGGTGAGACCCTGAGGGTACCCCCAACCCGAGGGAAACCAGTAATAGGCCTTCTCGGCCTCTTCTTCCTACCCTGCCCCCCACACCCAGACTGTGGAATGTCTTGCAGAGTTAATGAAATAACTATGTTCTTTGGGTCCCGAGGACAGGTTACAGACACCCTCCAGCTCCATTCTGTTTGCATCACAGTGATAGAAAGAAGATGCTCATCCCTGCCTGCCTCACAGGTTTGGATGAGACTAGTTATCAATTCATCAATCATACATTATCAACTGCCTACCTGATGCCTAGCACCCAGCCAGACTCTGCCCTGTTACAGAGGAAGCATTAGGCCTGGCTGGGGCCCTAGGGGAGGCCCAGTAGGGAGATAAGACTTACACACAGGCAACACCAAGAGGAGACAGGCCAGGGAATGATCAGGAGTCAAATTATGAGAAGGGGCTGCTCAGGGATATAGGAATGAGTCCACCGGGCTTTGTGGAAGAGGCAGGACTCACAGTGGGATCACACATGACAACTGGAGTAACTAGGGGAGACCCTACAGGAGGAAGGAAACAAGACATATGGAAGAGTGCCTTGAGACGCTGATAGGGTGATGTAGAAAACACCAGCTTTTATGAACCACCATGTCATATCATCATGGTTATTCTTGCCCACATCTGGATTTCTGACAACTACTATTCGCAAGCCTGAATCCACCCCACCTCCTTGCTCACCTGTGGTTTCTGGTCCTAATCCCCATGGTCCAATCCTGCTCTCTTCTTCCTAAAACATGAAGACAGGCAAGTGTCAGGAGGCCAAGCTCTTTGACTTTGAGGTTGGATAGTGTCAGGGGCTGGGGATGAAAGCAGGAAGGCCACCTTCTAGGTCCATCAAAAGAGTAGCTTTGTCTGGTCTTAAGTTTATGAGCAGTGAATGCAGCCTCTCAAGGCCAGAGAGCTGCTGTGGAGGCAGGAGAAAGAGGGGTGCGGCAAAGAGACACAGTTTGGGAAGAAGTTCTTGGAGGGAAGAAGAGAAAAGGGTGGGGGGAGGGAGGAGGGAAAGAGGATGAGCAGATGTAGAGGGGGAGGAAATAAAGAGGGAGAAAATAAAGTCAGGGAGAGAAATGTCCAGCAGGGAGCAGGGAGAGGAGGCATGTGCAGTATGGCAGCTACCTTAATCTCTTTGAATTTTTCTTCATTGATTGGGGATTTGCAGAACAATCCTTGTCTATGGGAAGACATTTGCTTTACTCCCACCCTGCTGTCAAGCAGTGGGAGGCCTCTTCTTGGGTGGAGCAGTACAACGTGAGGCAGGATGAAGAGGTCTAGAAACCCTTTTGTCTCAAGGCCCAACCCAAACCCACTGCCCCGGCCAAGTCTTCCTTGATGTTCCTGCCAGAAGTGCTCCTCCACGGCCTCACCCCAGCTCTGAGTTCCTATTTCATTCTCAATTACATCAACATTTAGGGGGGCTTAAAACAGTGACTATCTTTATCATTTATCATAAGCTCTGGGGTTAAGAATTCAGACAGGTACAGTGGGGATGGCTCATTCCTGCTCCTTGTGAAGTCAGCTGGGGTTGGAATGCCTGAGATGCTTCTCCATTTGTGTGTCTGGTGCCTCAGTGAGGGTGGCTCCACTTGGTCATGGGTCTGTGATCTCCATTCTCACTGTTGACTGGGCTGCCTGGTTCTTCTGCCAGATGTCTGGTGGAGGGCAGGAGCTCAGGAAATAAGTGTGAGTGGGATGCACATGTAACTGAAGAGTGGAATGGAACATTACTTGGGGGCACCGCCCAAACCCAAGAACTCTGAGCATCATGATAATGTCGACACACATCCTGATTCTGGCTGGGCACAATTGTTTCAGGCAGCAGTGGGTGCCGGACATTAATGCCATTCCTGGGGGCATGCCCCTCACTCCCAGGGCCCTGTACAGCTGGAGCCTCCTCTCCTATCTCTAAGGCCCCAACTCTTGTTCTGTTTCTCCTGGAACCTCTGCTGAGTCAGTAGAGATGAATGAACTTCCCTCCACTTCTGGGACTTGTAGACTCAGTGCTCCATGGTTTGTCCAGCTACTTTCTTGAGCTGTTCCTCTCTCCTATAATCCAACAGTAGCTCTATGCATCCAAGGAGCTGTGGTCTCTGGGTCCCTTCTCACCAACTTCTCACTCCCTCTCCAATGTCTGTGATAATTCTGGGTATTTTTTGTGAGTCCCATAAATATTGAATGACGGAAACTTATTTGTGGACAGTCTATGCCTTTACAGGGTTTGTATAACTATCTTTTTACTTGATCCTCATGGAAAGCCTGAGAGCTATACAGGGCATTTTACTGAGAGAGACTGAGGCACACAGAAAGATGAGAGGATTTGCCCAGGGTCATATGACCAGTCAATAAAGAGATCTATAATCCCTAGGAAAATTCTGCTGGTTGGGTCAGTGACCTTCTCGCAGGGCCCAGGGCGACTAAGGTCCCCAGGGCCTGCCTCTGGAGCTATTCCCAGCCCATGTGCGGGCTGGGGCATTGTAGGAACTGAATGAGCTAAGTAGCTCATGACAAAATGGTAGAGTCATTGATTTGTTTCTGCTCTGTGCCTGTCTCCCAACCCTGACTTACCACCCTAGTTGGTCAGAATGCCTGATTCATGTTGCATGCAGCCTTTCATCAGAGCCCCTTGCTAGTTCAATGCTTTCATTTTAAATTTGTGGAAACTGAGTCCAGAGAGGGGATGACACTGCTTTGAAGTCACTGTATTCTCCCATAGAGGGTCTTGAATTCACCCACACTATTTCTTCTGCACACACTATGCATCTATGCATCTAAGTCAGGGGTCAATTTTCTAGCATTCCACCCAGATCCACCTCCAAAATTTATATCCAGAAAAAAACTGGTGAAAGAAAAATTAAGAGCAGCGATGAAGGCAAAAAAAAAAAAAAAAAATGACACCCAAAGGACTTCATGTAAAAGTCCAGGTTATTTTTTCTAACAGGCCCTCCTCCCCACCACACCTGCCACCTCCTGGAGTTATCCCAGTGGCCTGATCCTGCAGCAGTGAGGCTTTGCAGCTGTGTTCTCTGTGAGCAGTCCTCTAGAGTGTATAGACGTCAGCTCCTTTGGCCCACAGAATGACGCTGTGAGAAAGGCAGGACAGGGACCATTCTTCCCATTTGATGGCTGGGGAGACTGAAGAAGCAGTGCTTGATGAGGCTCTGAGCCTTTTGATAAAGTCCTGGGCTCCTGGGGTCTTGCTGCCAAGATCTTCAACTAGCCTTCCTGGTTTCTTACAAAGGGATCATTCTGAAGATGAAGAAGGGAGGTGTTTGGTGCACCAACACGCACAAGCAAGAATGAAGTGGAGCCCATAGGTCAACATGCCTGGTCACCTGGGCTGCTTCATCTGGGAGAGGATCTCCTCCCAGTTCTCCCCATCCTGGCTGGCACACACAATCTTTAAAAGCAGCTTGCTCCAGGGATATGTTCATCCTTGGCAGAGACCTTCCCCTTTGCTTTTATACATAATGGGTTGAAGAGAATCTATTTCAGTTGGGTTCTGATCCACTAGTCTTCCCCTGTCCTCAGCTGCTTCCAATAATCTAGGTGTGCTGCAGCTCCAGCCTTCTTGGGGAGGCCATGATTCTTTTAGCCTCACTTACCTGATAAGGATTTTGACATGAGATTCTAACTAGCTCTGCCAGTGGAGGCCTGAGCTGCTAGCTGGGGCTTCTGATGAGCTGGGACTGCTGGGGCAATGCTTGGCATCTTTGGAAGTAGAGTCAGGGGCGAGTAGTGGCAGAGGTGGCTTCCACCCCCATTCTCTTTTCTCCCCTTCTCCCACCCTGGAAAGTGCTTAGTTTGAGAATCCCTCACTGAATATTTGCCAACTTCCTCTGGTCTAGCTCAACTCAGGAGTGCCTAAAACATCGATGTGAAAGCACAGCAGCTCGTGCATAGTCAGTGCTTTAGACTTGGTTTTCTTCCCTCTCTTCCTCTAATTTGGTTCAGTTTCCAGAAAATGGGATCCAGGGATTGGCAAAAGAGGAAAGGAGAAATTCTGTCTTCCGGTATGAATTTTGGAGAGAATCCCTATTTGTGAGCCTCTGTTTTCAATGAACCAATGGACATGTGTTTATTATAAAGTCTGTCTGACCCCACCAAAGGTTTGAGTGGTATAAATGACTGGAAGAAGAGAGAAGGGAAGATATATTGCCAGATCATGAGCATTAGCTCTGAAAATGTTCTAGCCATTGGGACCACTTGAGAATAGAAGGTTTCTGCAAGCTACTTAGCACCTCCCTGTGTGTTCCTGGCCAGGCCTTTGCAGCCCATGATTTAGCAGCTGTGCCGAAGGTGAGGTGAACAGTGATGAGGTTTTACTTTGCCCTCAGCACAGGTCATTCTTGGCCTTAGCAGCATACCACATGGAACACATAGGAACAACTTCCTCACCCACAGGGTTGGCCTGCCTCCTGAGAGTGTGAGCTCCTAACCTCCCACCTTTCATGCAGCAGGGTGATGTGTAGAGTAAATGGACTTTGGCAAACCTGCTTAACTGCCCCATGCCTCATTTCTTCTCCCCATAAAGTCAAAGGAAAGTAGCACCTCATTCCTGCACAGTCCTTGTCCTGACCCAAGGACAACTGAGAGCCTGGGTTCCACACACCCGAGGGCTGCTGACCTGAGGGTCTGGGGGTGAGAGTACAGCAGCCTTGACTCCACATCTTGAGGTTCAGGGGTCTCACTTCACCAAGCTAAGAGTAAGAGTCCTGGAGCTGAGGGCCCCTGGGGCTTGTCACTTGACACAGTGATGTGCTGCCTGAGTGGAAGTCTGCAGCACTGCTGGGAACCCAAGTGGAGGCAGGGGGGTTGCTCTTGCTTGTCCTCTCTCCATTCCCCCTTTCACCTGGCATCCTTTTTTTTTTATTATACTTTAAGTTTTAGGGTACATGTGTACAACGTGCAGGTTTGTTACATATATATATATACATGTGCCATGTTGGTGTGCTGCACCCATTAACTCGTCATTTACATTAGGTATATCTCCTAATGCTATCCCTCCCCCACCCCACAACAGGCCCCGGTGTGTGATGTTCCCCTTCCTGTGTCCATGTGTTCTCATTGTTCAGTTCCCACCTATGAGTGAGAACATGCGGTGTTTGGTTTTTTGTCCTTGTGATAGTTTGCTGAGAATGATGGTTTCCAGCTTCATCCATGTCCCTACAAAGGACATGAACTCATCATTTTTTATGGCTGCATAGTATTCCATGGTGTACATGTGCCACATTTTCTTAATCCGGTCTATCATTGTTGGACATTTGGGTTGGTTCCAAGTCTTTGTTATTGTGAATAGTGCCACAATAAACATACGTGTGCATGTGTCTTGATAGCAGCATGATTTATAATCCTTTGGGTATATACCCAGTAATGGGATGGCTGGGTCAAATGGTATTTCTAGTTCTAGATCCCTGAGGAATTGCCACACTGACTTCCACAATGGTTGAACTAGTTTACTGTCCCACCAACAGTGTAAAAGTGTTCCTATTTCTCCACATCCTCGCCAGCACCTGTTGTTCCCTGACTTTTTAATGATCACCATTCTAACTGGTTTGAGATGGTATCTCATTATGGTTTTGATTTGCATTTCTCTGATGGTCACCTGGCATCTTGATGGGGACCTCAGAACATCCATCTGGTACAGAATGTTCCAGTCCTCTGCTTCTGAGAACCACCAGCCCTAAAGGACAGGCTCTTCCCCTTTCTCTTAATCATTGCATCTCTTCCATTAGCAACTTTTCTTCTTCCTTTCTGGATCTACCACTTTACCTCCTATATCTTCTCTTTCTAACCTTCTTCCTCAAATTTTCTGTCTCACTGTTGCACTCAATGTGCATAGCATCCTTTAGCAAACATACAATAAACACACAACTGCACACCTATATACTTCCAATCATAAAAATGCATAACCACATTTGCATTCTTTTACACACGACATGCACACACCACACACACAAAACTTCAAGCTCATACAACCACATGTAATGCAAAACCTCACACAAACACAGCCACGTACAACCTCACTCAGAAAATGCCCCCACACCCACAGAGTTCTCATCTCCTTGCCTGCATCAGCTCCTGGCATAGGGCTGACATGACCAACAGCTCTGCTCTGATGAGCTGTCATACTACAGGGACCAGTCACATCTCCTCCAGTGACACTCCCACCCCCAGCCTGGACCAATTGGGATAGGAGAGAGCACAGGGAGTAGAGCAAGCCAGCTGCAAGCTCATCCAGTATATTCCTGCACAGGGCACCTCAGCAAACATTGGGTGCCCAGCCAAAGGCTCTGATTTCAGGACTAAACCATAATCAGGAGCTGGGCTGAGCTGGCTGAATTAATGGAGTTGAGAGATTTTTACTGAGAGGTTGCTGGTTCAGACCCAGGTCCGGTCAGTAGGAACTGAAAAATGTTTTCGTCTGACAGCTTATGGCTGCCCTGCGTTAGCTGGCAGAGGTTCTCCTGCATGCCCCACCATGTAGCCGAGGTCATTGCTGGTTTGTGTAACACCTCAGGGTTGGCACAGGGCTGGCATAGAGCTTGGCAAACTGATGGATGCTTGGGGCAAATTAGAAAAAGGTAGACCACACACACACACACACACACACACACACACACACACACTTACACTTCAACCTTCCTCCCCGTCTTCCCCTGTAAGGATAGATTTTTTTAAAGGTGCCCTGTCTGGGGAGATAGCCTTGTGGCTTGGTGCTTCAGTGTGCCACTGCCCCTTCCTCTACATGGGGCACATAGCTTGGTGAACAGAGCCCTGGCTGGATCCAGCACCCCCTATCCCTACACTTGAGCCTGTGGACAGCACAACTTGTGTAACCCTAACCCTACAAGGCCACCCAGAATAGGCATCCTCCTACCATCTCCCCATCTATCCCCAAGGAGACTCCTCATTGTCCTTATAGTGACAGCTCAGAACCAAAGGGTGACAAACCTCTCTCTGACTTCCCTGTTCCTTTCTCCCTCACAGGGCAGGACATTGGTGAGGTGTGCTGTCTGAGCTGTCCCCACTCTGGAAATGACCAGAACAACCCACTTATATAAGGTCATGGCTGTTTCTTTGCTAATGGTGGTGGGATAAGCTGCACTAATAACACTTATTATAATAGTTAGATTACAGATAATACTTCACAGTCTTCAAGGTGCTTTTGCACGAGAGGGACTGTGACCACCAGGACTCCCACAGCACTCATCAGCATCATTCTATTTTAAGGAGCAGCCTAGTGTGGTGGAAAGAGAATGGAGTGAGGAATCCCGCAGATCTGGGTCTGAATGCCAGCTCTTGCCAATTACTACCTAAGTGACAGTATACTGCCTCTCTGAGCCTTAGCTTATTTGCAGACTGAGGATAATGCTGCCTGCCTATAGGCTTATTGCAAAGATTAAATAAATTTTTTTCACTGTTGGAGTTGGACATAGGGTGAATTAATAGGAAAAATTATGGAGTCCAAATAACGAATTAACTTTCGGAAGTAGCAGAGATATCAACAAGGATGGTTTAGAAGAGGCTGAATTGTATTTTTAATTTACCTCCTGGAACATTTGTGGGTACATGTTGCCCTTCAGGTATACATGGGCTGTAACAGTGAACAAGCCACCATCCCCACCCTGCAAGGCCTCAGTAGCAACACAATTCCAGTGCACCATAAAGCTAAATCAGTCCTCAGCGTCAAAACAGAAGCCTGGGAGTCAAAGGAGGAAGAGATCACACCCACTTGATAGAAGGGACCTTTTGGGCTGGGCGCGGTGGCTCACGCCTGTAATCCCAGCACTTTGGGAGGCTGAGGTGGGTGGATCACGAGGTCAGGAGATCGAGACCATCCTGGCTAACACGGTGAAACCCTGTCTCTACTAAAAATACAAAAACAAAATTAGCCGGCTGTGGTGGCGGGTGCCTGTAGTCCCAGCTACTCGGGAGGCTGAGGCGGGAGAATGGCGTGAACCCAGGAGGTGGAGCTTGCAGTGAACTGAGGTCGCGCCACTGCCTGGGCGGCAGAGCGAGACTCCGTCTCAAAAAAAAAAGAAAAAAAAAGAAAAAAAAAAAAGAAGGGAACTTTTGTTGGAGATAGTGGAAGACATTCACCGAGATAGATTTTTAGAGAGTTTGACAGATGGCAGCTGTGTAGGAGGAAGGAGGATGCATTTCAAGAAGCGAGAAGAACTTAGACAAAGGCACCAAACTTTGAGCAGTGAAATAGTCCAGTTTTGCTGGGTCTTGGGATACCTTTAATATGTTATGATCCTCATTGCCGTGAGCTGGAAAAAATGTGATCCCCACCAAGTCAAGAGACTCCATGGGAGAGAGCGATGTTACCTCTCAAGTCAGGACCCAAGGGCAACATCTTGACCTAGTTTATATAGACCACAAAATCCCCTTCTTTCCAAGATGAAGGGGGTTAACTTCTTCTGCATTTATGCATTCTTTATGTTATCTATGACAAGTACTACTTTAAATGCCTTCCAAACACCTAGGATTTTCTGCAGCTATAACCAGCATCTTGCTCTTGAAGAATCCCATTGAAACAGTCTTTTGCATGTATATGCCAAAGGGGAATTGGGTGTCTCAAGGCCATGAAAGGCAATAAGCAAGAAGGATTGAGAGGATATTTGCAGAAATACTCTAAAGCCATTGAGGAAGGCACAAAAGGATATGTTGGGGCATCAAACCAGTGTGCTTTAAGATAATAATCAAATCTCCTGGGGTGGAGAAAAGTCACACCTCTCAAGCAGTATTTTGCATGCTGGAGTAAAGAAAAATCCCTTGCAGAAAAAGTATTCTTAAGGCCCCCTAATGTTAAATTACTTTTATTATAAATGGTACTTACACAAGCAAAAATGAGGTATATATTCCCAGTGCTTGGAAATTGTATATAATTATAAAACAAACGAAAATTTAGAAATTAAATAAAAACTAAAAAAACCCACATTCAAGTTAATAGCATCAATTTAATGTGATAGTCTGTTAATTTGCTCAGAATAAATCTCTGCTTAGAAAGTGAATAACAAATTTGACTGTATTGAACAATACAGTGCCAATTCTTTTGACTTTGAGATATCTGTATGTGTTCTATAATAACCCAATGTTTCCAACATTTGGCTTTTCTTTCCTATAAACTCAAGATACAGAAAGTTGAATTAATCACATCCTTTAAAATCATGGCAAAATATCATAATTTGTTACTACCAGATCCCTCTCTTGTATTGTTCCACTTTCTTTCTTTCCTTCATTTCCCCTGCCTTCCCAGTGCCCTCTTAGCCCTATCAACACCCACTTGAGTGTGTCCTTGGACACCTGCTGTTTTTGTTTTTGTTTTGTTTTAAAATACGATATATAGTGTTGTTTTGAGCTTTGATATGGTGCAATATACTTCACTCTGCTTCTCACTTTCATCGTTTACTGCCACGTTGTTAAGAACTGCCCATGTCGCTCCTAAACACTGCTTCTCACTGTGCATGTGGTGTCATGCTATGCATTGGCTACGTTTTAATCATCTCGTTTCCTAGGATGGAACACCTAGATTGACTCCAACTTCCGGCTGCCACAAACAAAACTATGGCAAATGCCCTCGTAGATTTGTATAAAAGTTTCTCTAGAGTATGTCTCCAGGAATGGGCCCAGTGGTTATAAGAAAACTTCATGTACATCATTTCAATGCAGTTGTTCTCCAGAGTCGCTGTGCCCTTTACGCTTCCCATAGGAGTCCATTAGGTTTATTTTCCTCTCCCTGATGGTGTCGGACTTTAAGATGTTTGCCAACTCTATAGGTGTAAAGTAATGTATCATTGTTTTAAGTGGCACTTTTTCCCAAATTAATAGTGACATTGACAGTCTCTTCAAATGGTTATTGTTAGCCAATTTGCTTTCCCTTGCTGTGAATTTTCTACTCACAGCTTTTTCTCACTTTTCTATTGGGTTTCCTGTATTAGTTTATTTTCACACTGCTATAAAGAACTACCTGAGACTGGGTAATTTATGAAGAAAAGAGGTTCAGTTGACTCACAGTTCTGCAGGCTGAACAGGAAGCACGACTGGAAGGCCTCAGGAAACTTACAACCATGGTGGAAGGCAAAGGGGAAGCAGGCACGTCTTACCATGGCAGAGCAGGAGAGAGAGAGCTAACGGGGAAGTGCCATACACTTTTAAACCACCAGATCTCATGAAAATTCACTCACTATCACAAGAACAGCAAGGGGGAAGTCCACCCTCATGATCTGGTCACCTCCCACCAGGCCCCTCTGCCAATTTAACATGAAATTTGGGCAGGGACACAAATCCAAACTATTATCAGTTCCCTTTTTTGTTTATTTTCAGGATTTTTTTTTAAAATACAGATAGTAACTTCTTATTGGTTTTATACATTGAAAAATATTTGCCAAGTTTGTATCCTATCTGTGAATTTTGTCTGCCATGGCCACTGGTGAATCAAAATCTTTAATTTTGATGTAGTTGAAACTATTAAGTTTTCACCTTGTCATTTGTGCCCCTTAAGTCTTGCTTCAAAAGTGTTTTCTCAACTCGAGGTGACAAATATGTTCATATATATGTATATATTTGAGAGAATAATATAATATGATAATATATTACATTATATATTATTATATACATAATATATTATATAAAGTATAATATATAATATAATGTATTATACATAATCTATTAGCTTAAAGGTATGAGATTTCCTACAGATTTTTAGTATATAGCTTTTATCAGATTAAAAAAGTTCTATTAGTTTTCTGAAAGTTATTTTAAAATCATAAATAGAATTATATTCCATCAAATGCCTTTTTTGAATATATTAAAATAATAATATAATTATTCTTATTTCATCCATGAACATAGTAATTTAGAACAGATTTCTGACGTTAAACTATCCTTTCTTTTCTGGAATAACTCTTATTTGGTTACGATTTCATAACTGTTGTATTCAGTTAGTTAATATTTGGTCTAGAATTTTTGTTTCTGTGTGCATAAGTGAAATGAACCTATAATTTTTGTTCTTCTTGCACTGTCCTTACGCAGTTTTAGGCTCACAATAATATTAGCCTCATGAAATGAGTTGGGCATCTTTCTTTTTCTGTTTTCTGAAACAACTTGTATGATGTAGGGATTATTTTGTTTGAACACTACCAGAATGTGCCTGTATAAATGACCAGACCTAGGATTCTCTGGAAGGAGTTCTTCAATTACTATTATAATATCTGTAATAATAATATATTTTATATATTTTTTGAAGTGTATATATTTTATCTGGGTTTTTTTCCAGTTTATTAAAACATATTCACGATTCTTCAATACTATTTTTTAAAAAATGTCTGCTGTGTTTGAATTTCTCCCCTTAGGGCAAAAAACCTTTATGCTTCTCTGTGGATCTGACACTTTCCATCCGCCACTCATCCCTTCCCTCCCCTCAAGGTAACCTTTCCCCTCAAAGAAAACATGCTGAACCCTCTGCCTGGGCCAGGCTCTCTTCCCATAGCTGTGTCTCTTGATCCCAAAAGCCTAGACCTTGTCTCTGTGAGTGTAATGCTGGAAGCTTAGTAATGAGGTTGGGGAGGAGGAGTAATGAGGTGGGGAGGGGTAGTAATGAGGTGGGGAAGGTGGAATAATGAGGTGGGGAGGGGTAGTAATGAAGTAGGGGAGGAGGAGTAATGAGATGGGGAGGGGTAGTAATGAGGTGGGGGGGAGTAATGAGATGGGGAGGGGTAGTAATGAGGTGGGGGGGGAGTAATGAGATGGGGAGGGGTAGTAATGAAGTGGGGAGGGGTAGTAATGAGGTGGAGAGGGGTAGTAATGAGGTGGGAGAGGGGTATTAATGAGGTGGGGAGGAGGAGGAATGAGGTGGGAGATGGGTAGTAATGAGGTGGGAGAGGGGTATTAATGAGGTGGGGAGGAGGAGGAATGAGGTGGGAGATGGGTAGTAATGAGGTGGGGGAGGGGTAGTAAGGAGGTGGGGGACAGGTAGTAATGAGATGGGGGAGGAGGAGTAATGAGGTCAGGGAGGAGGAGTAATCAGGTGGGAGAGGGGTAGTAATGAGGCGGGGAAGGGTAGTAATGAGATGGAGGAGAAGGAGTAATGAGGTGGGATGGGGTAGTAATGGGATGGGGGAGGGGTAGTAATGAGATGAGGGAGAAGGAGTAATGAGGTTGGATAGGGGTAGTAATGAGGTGGGGCAAGGTAGTAATGAGATGGGGAAGGAGGAGTAATGAGGTGGGATGGGGTAGTAATGAGGTGGGGAGGAGGAGTAATGAGGTGGGAGAGGGGTAGTAATGAGGTGGGGGAGATGTAGTAATTAAGCGAGGAGGGGCAGTAATGATGTGGGGGAGGTGGGGAGGACGAGTTATGAGGTGGGGAGGAGGAGCAATGAGGTATGGGAGGGCTAGTAATCGGGTGGGAGAGGGGTTATTAGTGAGGTGGGGTGGGGTGGGGTAGTAATGATCTGGGGAAGGGTAATAATGAGGTTGAGAAGGGTAATAATGAGGTGGGGGAGGAGGGATTAGTAGTGAGGTGGGGGAGGGGTAGTAATGGGGTGGGGAAAAGTAGTAATAAGGTGGAGGCAGCCTCAATACAGTGGCTGTATTGATGGGTAATATTGAGGTGGGGGAGGAGGAGAAACGAGGTAGGGAAAGTTTAGTAATCTTGTGGGGGCAAGAGTAGTGGACATATTGTTCCCATATTTAGTGTTTGTTAGCCTGTACCAATTAGACTTCTCTAGTTGTTGCTAATGTTATTATAATGCAAATACAGGCATTGAAGTCTCATCAGAGTGCTTGGTTATAAGATGGTCAACTCAATAATCCAAACTATTCTTAACTAGTTTTTCTTTGTTTGTTTTTTTGTTTGCTTTGAAACCATCTTGCTCTGTCGTCCATGCTGAAGTGCAGTGGCATGATCTTAGCTCACTTCATCCTCCGCCTCCCGGGTTCAAGAGATTCTCGTGCCTCAGCCTCCCAAGTAGCTGGAATTACAGGCATGCTCCACCACACTCAGCTAATTTTTGTATTTTTAGTAGAGATGGGAGTTTCACCATGTTGGCCAGGCTGGTCTTGAACTCCTGGCCTCCCAGGACTTCAAGTGATCTACCTGCCTCAGCCTCCCAATAAACATTGATATCAAAATGAAGAGCACAAATTTTGAAAAATCCCTAGAGTTCTGCTAATCCCAGTTTGAACAGCACAGTTTTTTAAGGATTTCTTCTTGCCTGCATGCTTTGCTCTATTTATTTTTAAGATTAATCTTTTGTCGTTTTAACACATGTTAACATGGGGAAGTTGTAATATTTTGCAAGTTCAAAAAAAAATGAGGGAAACATCTTCCAGGCAGAGGAAACATCACTTGCAAAGATATGGATCAGGAGAATACAGAGGGTGCATGTGAGGAGCCCCAGGTAGAGAAGTTTCTAGAACACATGTTCATGAAGAGTGGGCAGTAAGGGTAGAAAAACAGCTGTGAATGAATGAGGTGCTACGGAGACTCAGAGGAAGATAAGGGCTGCAAGGAGGCCATGGGATGGCAGTTAGGAGCAGCTTCAGGAGAGTGTGAAGAAGGCAGTGGTCTCCCATGGAACTGGGGGCCGGGCTGTGAAGAAGTGATGCCTGGGTGAAGGTAGCAGTGGAAAGCTCACCTCCTGGTGGTCACTCTTGTATTGGGCCCATTCTGTGTGCCGGGCTCTGTGCCGGGCTCTGTGCGAGTACTGTGCTCCATCATGAAACAAGGAAGATGCTGTCTGCCCCCAAGGAGATGATGGCATTTTGATGAGGACTGGACACTGCATAAGCAAACAGCACAGTGATATCATAAGTTCTGATAACCAGAAATCAGAACTGAGTACTGAGAGGGAAATAAGCACAGTGGCATAATTAAAAGTAACTGCAGGCGGGGGTTCTTTAAATAGGGGGTGAAGGAAAGTGCTCTAAGGAGGTAAAACCAAGCTGTGATCTGAAGGTGGAGAAAGACAGCTTGGGAAAGAGTTTCTGAGGCAGAAGGAACAGCAGATCAATAGCCCTGAGACAGATTTGCTGGGTGTGCTAAAGGCAAAGCTAGGAGGCAGAGCCGCTGAACAGAAGTGAGCGAAGAGTGGGCAGCGCCGGCCTGACCATGGCCGAATTGGTCCTCATGCTGTGGGCAGCCGTGGACGGCTCCAAGCAGGGAGGGGCATGGCCTCTCCTGGCTTTGCAATCCCTCCGGCTATGGGGAGGAATCAAGGTCATAGAGGTCAGTGTGGAGGCAAGGATGCAGTTTGGATGCTGCTGAGGTAGTCCAGGCCTGAGATGATGGGTGCCACAGTGTGGAGAGAGACATGGGCAGATCAGGCGGTATTCCCAAGTCAACATGAACCAGGAAGGTGGTGGACGTCCGGGAGATAGCAAGGGTGGCTCCTGAGACTTTAGGCTAAGCATCTGGGTAGACGGCATTGCATTTACTGAGATGGGAAGACTAACGGTGGAGCAGACTGAGGACAGGGCTAGGCAGAGAGCTGTCAGAGGTAAAGAGGAGAACGATGACTTGAAGGAAGCGGGAGACATTTTGTTACTATGGGAGAAGACTGAGTTTGCTGCCACAGAAGGAGAAAGGGCTTCTGGACAGGGAAGGTAAGCCGAACAGGCAAGTGAGAGAAGACAGGCGGGAGGCACTGAGAAGGAGTGAATTGTGTGGGTATGGGGTGAGGCACTCCCTTCTCAGAGATAGACAATCCGAAATGGTGAGAACTAAAATTAGCCCATCTCAGTCTCTTAGATGGGATGCCAAGCCACTTGCTGCCATTTGTTGATGGTGTGGGGCCTTGGTTGGTTGCCCTTTTAAGATGTTTTAAACTGACTGGGTAGCCTGAGGCTGTGTTCCCATAATTAACTTACTTTCTACCTAGCTGGTATCACATAGGGCCTTCCCATTCCAGCAAAGCAGCTCGTTTTTAAAAATTAGAGTCCTATATCCATTGAGCACATATTAAGTGCTTACTATAGATAAAAAGCTTGGCAGGTTTGAGGGTAGAAACATAGCTGCGGCATTGTCCTCAGTCTCAAAGAACTCACAATCTCGTTAGGGACGGTGACAGCTAAACCAGAGCTGTAAATCCAGGCAGAATAAAACAGGACTAGGAAGGGATCCCAAGCCAGAGGTAGCAGAGAGAAGAGAACGTAAAATATAATTCTGATGGGTGGAGGGTGTGGGAGATCAGAGAAGGCTTCAAGGAGAAGAGAACTTTAGAGAGGGCTGGAATTTTGCCTCAAGCTGAAGGTGGGAAGTGCACGCTAATGGGGAAATAAGGTGAGCCAAAGCTCCTGCCACCTGCACTTGAACACAGTTGAGAAGGGAGTCTGTGAGGATTGAAGTGGGAAAGGCTGGGAAAACAGGGCTTCTGCTTTGGAGAAGAAACCATGCCAATTAATTGAAACAAGAAACTGATGGGGTCATCTTCCTTTTGGGGTTATTTTGGGTCTTCTTATTGTTGACCCACACCCCTAAATTCACGCGGCTTCCAGGTGAGGAAGGCCCCACTGTCAAGAATGCCTGAGAGCTAAAGAAGCTCAAGTCTGCCGAGGACTCCAGGCTTTCCAAAGCACAGTGGGATTGCTGTTAAGACTATTTTCATTATTGTTACCATCATAATTGGCATTTCACACACTACTTGTTATCTCCTTCCCGTGCTTGGTAGCTTGGAAATGTTCTGCCTGTGATTTCTTCATCTAGGCAGAACCATTTCCTCCAGCTTCCCCTCTTCCCTTTACTTTGCTTCTTTCTCTTAAAAGGCAGCCTGAGACAATGAGGTGTTTTTTTTTTTTTTTTTTGCACCGAATAGTAACAAGCGTATTTTCAAATACTATAACAAAGAAAGGCATTATGTGGAGGAAAGAAAGGCTCTTAAAGAATTAAATAAAACTCCACCTTCCTAAATTTTAAATCTGTTCCTCCCCCAAGAAAATACACTTGAACCATTTTTTGTGCATGTGGTGAACAATCCTGCTTGTTCATGGGTTAGAAAGAGCTTTCAAGAAAACACGATGCTCCTTTTTTTTGCGTATGCCAAATATTTTCACCCAGGGCGAAATCAGTTGCTGTTTTAAACAATTGATTTTTCTGGAGGATGCTGTAAAATATTATTGCAGGCAGAGCCTGCCTGGGGCAAAATTGTGTGAATGGTGTGAAGCTTGTCTGTGGTGCTCTCCGAACTCCTCTGTCCTATTTCAGGGCTGGCCTCTGCTGGCGCCTGCCCCATCCTGCCTGCCGAGGGCAGCTGGGAGCCTGGAAAGATGGGGTCAGCTCCTGGCTCAGCCACTAACCAGATGTGGTACCTTGAGCAAGTCTCTTTCCCTCTTTGGGACGTATTGGATCCCAAAATGTGAGTATTGGATCAAGAGGAATTAAAACTCATATGGCCACAGAATGAAGCAGGTCATGTAAAATTCCAGTGGGCCTGGCAGAAGACAGTAAGGAGTGGTGGAAACTTGGGCAGAATGGAGAAACCCTGCCTGTCATGACTAAGGAGCAGGGACTAGTCCATTGACTGATTGCTGCCGTAAGGTAGACCAGCCTAGTGTTGCCAGAACTTCTAAATGACTCTTCAAGCCAGGCAAACACAGCTGCGGGCCCAATTTGGCCTGTAGGTGGTCAGCCTATGATCTCTAGATCAGATAATGTCTAAGGCCCTTCTGGTTCTGCAAGTTAATCAGTAGAGGATTAAAGTTCTCCTTTCTCTACTGAGTATTTTAACAGCAACGTCTTAAGGGTAAGAAGCCTACAAGAGGGAGTCTCTAATGGTAAAGCTAGAAGCTTTATGAAGCTTTTCCATTGGGAAAGTAATTTTCAGCAAGAATTCTACCTGGCACTGCTCCTGCTCTACTGGCAGACTATGTCATCCTGGAAGCTTGGTGCTCTGCCCACACATAATGCCATCACTATTTATGTGGTTAGCTTCCAGTAAAAAGTGACCCAGTCAATGCAGTCAAATACAGATGCAAAATTGGTGTTAGATCCTGAGTAACATTTTCAGAGTGACTACCTGAGTCAGATGGGAGCCCTTTTAGTGGCCATAGGATGGGAAGTTTGTAGAGATCTAAGTAGAAGGATAAGGAAGAAAGTGTGGGGAGACACTCTGATATAAATGCATGCAACTAGAATATCTTTATTTTACCTCCCTGCCCCAAACACATTCACCCTTTAATATACTACCCCAAACTTACCTCCTTGCCTTGGCACCTGAGCATTAGGAAAAAATTATCTTTGTCTAAATCCTTTCTTGTGGCCCTTAGTCCAGGAAAGAAAAATTATCAGATTTCCTGACTTTTGTAACAAAATACCGGCTTTGTCTTATATGCAGGGCTTATATCTAAAGCATATGCCTCTGTCTTCACTCAACATTCTAGTATTTGACAGTATTCAGTATTAAAGCAACTGCTTTTTAGTTTCAGACAAAAGCTTAGTTGAGATAATGGATACATTTTAAGTTAGATCAAGGTATATGACAATCATTTATTGCTTAAAGTTAATTAAATTCTCTCCCTGACTCTTGTTGGCTCTTCAAAAAACTATATTCCTGGACCATATTAACTTCATTTCCTGCAGAAATATCTTCACTGAGTCGTGCTGGTTATCACGCCCATGACTTTTATGGAAGGCCATTTTAAGAATCAGCCACATGAAGAACATTTTCACATTTTCTTTAAAAACTGTTGTGGAAGATATTGTCCATTATGTCGTTCAATGTTCCTGATACAAAGATCCACATTATAAATTCCTCTTAGAATTTAATATCAAGAAAATGTTTGCTTCTCTTGGCAAAACAGAATGCTTCCTCTTAAGTAATCACAAAGATCCTAGACCTCAGAATGCTCCCTTTTCTGTTTCACCATGGCTGCCGGGAATCTTAAAGCCTATCTTCATGCTGGTGGCATCAACTATATATCCCTAAATTTGGAGCATAACTGTCCTTCTGCTTCATTTTCTTGGTCTCATCCTGTTGTTTTTATTTTAATTGTTTAATGTATATATGTGTTTTATTGTATGTTGATTAAAATAGTTTTGAAAGTAAGCAGTCTGTAAATTATACAGATATTTTGAGGTCATTTAAAAATGTGTCATTTTATTATTGTTTTCAAATTACTTCATTTGTATCTCTTTAATCTTCTCAGCTAAAATTGTAATAAAAAATTCAGTTATACTTAACTCAGAGCTCTACACCCAGTTAGCACTCAATAAATACTTGCTAATTTGTTCATTTCATCATTGACTAATGGCTCATTCCCAAGACTCTGAAAGAAGGAAAAAGCTTAAATCATGTAAAAAAATTAAAGTTTATTCACAAAGATGAAGTGAGAGAAAGAACAGTTTTCACACACTCTTTCCCTCCTCTGTAAATAAACAGGGCATCTGACACAGGAAGAAGATGTGTGACTTACTCAATGAAGGCTTGGATTCCAGTAGGAACTCCCAGCATGCCACAGCACTTCAAGACCAGAAAATGGATTCTACCTGTTTTAAGATTTCCTGTATTTAGCAAACATGCATTGAGTATTTACTGTGTGCCTGGCCCCATGCCAGGAGAAGGAAGACAGAATTGATGGGGAGTTGCCTAGCCTGGTTGCATAGAAAAGAAGACACAGATCCTCAGTGCCACAATTCACAAAATGGCCCCAGGACATTGTCACCTTTCCCTTGGAGTTGTCCAGCTTTGTGGAATTGGATGAGGGCTGCTGAGGAATGGTGACAATGAGGAATTAACCACTGGTCTACTTTATAACATATGTCCTCACACAGTTCAGTTTTTCTTCATCTTCCAACTGTTGGATCCAACTTCCAATACCACCACATCTGTGGCCTTTCTGCCCACAGCCATAATCTGGTTAGACTGCGGTATAATGTAGCTCACATCAAGGATAGAGAAACGTATTCTTGATTGCAGCTGGGGGTTATGAGAAGGTGACACTGATTAGATCTGCAATAAACTGAGACCAGCTACCTCAGAGCTAAACAGCCTGCATTGCCAAGGGAGGAATGGCGTGCTGTTGGACAATGTGTCTGTTGATGCACATTTTCATAAATTGTTTACTGACCCTGTGGGGTAACATAAATACTTAGCAGCTAACACACCCCCTAATTTGTAGTAACAATCTCTCATCACATGCATACTGTTAACATATTAGGCAATACACATTTCTGTACTTTGACTTTTTAAAGTAATAATGTTCTTGAGGAAATAGAAAATCATGATCACAATTTATTTCAGAGGGTGTTTAGTAATTTACCATGCATCTGTGAAATGTTACTTAATCCTGGGTGGTCTGTGTGCATAATTATGTTTTAATTTGCACATGATTGCTGACTTTCATATCACTTAAACAATCAGGATGCATCAAATGACTGGTTGTTGTCTTATAACATTTTGTTTTCCCCTTTGGAACTATTGGAAAGAGACCATCACATCCCACAACCATCTGTGATATCGCCTGTGTATTGCTGAATATTGAATAGATATTATGAGTATTGAATTTGGCATCATTTCTGTGGTCATATTTCTATGTGATTTTCATTGCCTACTGAAAAGAAAGTGAAAAGAGGAAGGAAAATAATTAAAAGTTCTCTAGGCTCTGCAGAACCACCCTTGCATTTCTAGATTTTTCTTTTTCCTAGATCCTTCAAACAAACCATCCTTTGTTTTGTTTTCCCTTCCTATAATAATAACAGCGTCTTGTCTTTGCATAGTATACGTATTTTAAAGGCATTGTCCAACAAAGCACCGTGTCTGGTTCTCACATTGACTATGAGGTGGATGAACAGGCCATGGAAATCTCCACTGTGTATATGAGGAAACTGAGGCACAGGGCGTTGGTGACTCATGGAGACAAATACCACTGTGGCCCAGTGATGGTTTAAAAGCCAAAAACTCCTGATTCCTTTCCAAACACTTCCCACTCAGTAGCACTGCCTTCTCATCAGAGGCTGATAAGATGTCAGATAAGTCCTCTTACAACTGAGAGGAGCATGGAGCATAACTCCAGGATATCAGGAGTGATTATGGAATTGGGTGTGAGGGACCAACATTATCTGAAAAGAGGTGCAGGCCAGGAATATAGACATGCTTCTCCTTCTGGGTTTCCTCAGTGCATCATCGCTCATGAGAAATGAGAGAAACATCATTGTTTCCTTCACCTCTCACCCAATAGATTATAAAATTCTATTAACGTTTCTCTAGTGATTCTCAAAACTATCATTTGCCCCTCTTTCCAGTTGTCATTATCCTATTTTAGGCTCAATACTTGCTTTTACATATTATATATGTGCATTTCTTATATATGGTTTTAGAGATAGGATGTCGCTCTGTCACCCAGGCTGGAGTGCAATAGTGCAATCATAGCTCACTGCAGCCTCAAACTCCTGGGCTCAAGTGATCCTCCTGCTTCAGCCTCCTGAGTAGCTGGAATTACAGATGCATGCCACTGAGCCTGGCTAATTTTTTATTTTTTGTAAAGATGGGGTCTCACTGTGTTGCTCAGACTGGACTCAAACCCCTGGCCTCAAGTGATCCTCCTATCTTGGCCTCCCAAAGTGCTGGGATTACAGGTGTGAGACACCGCAGCAGGCTGAGGCCCCATCCTTTCTGACAGACATTACAACAGCCTAGCCAGTTCTCCAGGTCTTCACTCTCCCCGCAATCCTTGCACCGCATCCTGGCTGCCAACCTCAGCCCTTCCTCTACTGCACTGCAAGGTTGACATAGACTGTAACTATGACCATGTCACTCCTCAACTTAAACCACTTTAGTAATTCCTCATTGCTTACAAAAAGCCCAAGTTCCTATCATAACCTGGCTTCTGGGTTCTTCTCCAGAAGAATCTCCTGTGACTCCCTGCCTCTAACATTAAGTTTCAGTAACATGCCAAGTTTCCTACAGTTTCATGCTTCCTAGCTTTTGCATATGCTGTTTCCTAAGTTTGCAACACCTTTTCTCCCCCACCACAAACACATACACACGTGTGTGTATGTGTGCACACAATGCCTATACACTTTTCACATACTCTGGTTATCCCTTGTGGACTGGGGGCGGGTGGTGGGGGAAGTGTTCTTCAAGATTCAGTTCACAAATCTTCCCTTCTGGTTGTCATTTCTTATCCATTTGGGCTGAGTTGCAGGCCCCTTCACTTTTCTGGCAGAGTGTCTTTAAAGGATGATATGGTTGTGGATTAGGATTACCGGGTCTGCCTCTCTGTCTCCTCTGATTATGACCTACTTGATAGCAGGGACAGGGTTTTATTAATCATCATAGCATTAGCTTAACAGTATCTAACACCTATTAGATTCCAAATAAATGTCTTTTAAACTGAACTGAAGTACATTGGCATGAAAATTCCATTTTCTTCCTGTACTGATAGGCTCCAGCACCTCGGATAACTCATTTATTTAACCTGCGCTATGAGGCTTTCCTAGTCAATAATTGACTAACACATCTCCCGCTTTGGTTTAATACAAAGGATCCTCAGCACGATCCTAGATCCTACACCAAGCCCATTTGTAACTTGACTTTATGAACAAAGGGCCATATTAGTGAAAAGTACTTTTTTATTCCAGTGTCAGACTTGGGAAGTTTATTTTCTTTTGTTTTATCCTAGCTAAAGACAAAAATATGTAAGGAGGGTCACTGCACTGTGGAGCAGCCTCCTTCTCCTACAGATAGGGTAAAAACTCCTTGCCCCATGAGCCATTCCATCCCATTGTACCTTCTCCACAGTAATAGAAGATGCCATTGAGTATATTAATCTTTACATTACTATGTCCTCCCTATAAGGACACGTAGGATAATTATTTGGTATTCTCACCTAGATACTTCTAGACAACTCATTTATTTTTATCTTATGAACAATGCAAACCACAAAATTGATGTTCTTTCTCTCTCTCTCACTTTCTTTCTCTCTCTCTTTTTTCTTTTTCCCCTCCTTCTCTCCAACCCTGCCCTCCGTCCCACCATTGGCCGGTAAAAAGCTTGAAATTAAATGTTTGTTTGTCCACTTGCTAGTATGTATGACCCCAGGGTATAAATTTTATGTATTAACCTCATTTTAAGATGCATTGTTTTCCTGCTTTATTTTTATTTAACCAATTTCTCCAAATTTCATGTATTTTATTTTGCTCTATTGTTTATCTTTTTATCAGCACTTTGAGTTCTTTTATTATCGAGGTACGATATCAACACATAAATATGTGTCACAATAACTAAAGTGAGAGCATGTATAATGTAGAAGACAGCTTGATGAGTAATTTCTACATCAACAATCTAGGTTGTTACCTTTTTCCAGCAGCACATAGGCAGTTACATGATCTCACACAAGGCACTTCTATTTGGTAGGACAGGGGTTACACATTTAATTCTTAGAAGGATAATTTGCTTTTGTTTCTGGTAATTTATAGTTATTTTAAGGCTTATTATCATATATATATATATATATATACACACCCACACACACACACATATATATATTTAGTTGTAACAGGTTATTGATCAGATGAAATGGGTGAACAACTAATACTTAGCCCAGGTACTTTAAAGGGTAGCTGAGGGCATTGTCTTGCAAAGGAGAGAATATGCACACGATTTGAGAACTGTCATGAGCCCAAGGAGATATAAGGGAATGGCAGAAACCTTACCCTGGGTCCTTCCACATAGTAAAGAACCACTAAATATGGGCTCTTCACAAAATCTTTTGAAGTAGGTAGGGCAAAGTAAGCTTTTAGAATAAAGATTCTGAACTAATTGGACAGGCAAGCTTTAAATCAAATGTCTGCCAAAAATTTCTGGCTGGCATTGGTGCTAGAGATAATGGTGCCAGTACATGGCTTAACAATCAAGACACCTTTAAATTCTCCCTCCCAGACAGATGTCCAAATACTTGAGGAGCTCATTGCCCTTATAGTTCATGGTAAATATTCTGAAAGGATGTGCTCAATGTTTGCCTGGCACACAGGCCATATAGAGGAAAGAGAAGAAGGAAATTTGAAGACTTGGATACTTTTATTCTGTGGTCCCAGACCTTTATCTGAATTTAAGCTGTGTAGAAGGCATACAGGGATAAAATCTTCAGGCTCTCCCTTAAAAAAGATCTATCTCTGGAATTACCTATTTACTCATGTCCCCTTCCAAATATGCAAGAAGCTTTATGTAACTGATTTTATTCATTCAGGCAACAAATATTTCTTGGGGTAATGCTACCTATTGGGCACTGTTCTAGCCAGTGGGGTTATAGCAGTAAACAGAAGAAGTCCTTGCACTTCCTGAGTTTACATTCTCATGGAGATTGTCAGGTTCTGCAGAGAAAAATAAGCAAGACAAGGAGGACATGGAGTTCAATGGTTACGGAAGGTTCTGACAGAGGACATTTGAACAGAGACCAAAATGAAGTGAAAAAAGAGAACTATATGAATATCTAGGAGAAGAGCATTCCAAGCTGAAGGAAGAGGAAATTCAAAATTCCCAGGCTGGAATGAAGCTGGAAATCAGGTGGCTGGTGAGGACTAAGCTAGAAGTCCTTGATGAGGCTGGAAAGTTAGCCAGGATGTCATGAAAGGTCTTGTAGATTATGATGAGGTCCTTGTCTTTTACCTCACATGAGCTAGAAAGACACTAAAGGTTTTTGAGCAGAGGAGTGGCTGCCGGGCAAGGTGTCAGAGCACCAGCACTCAGAAGTGGTTGATTCATGGGCTGGTAAAAAGAATTTACTGACAACAGTGTAGGTTTCAAAAAGGAAAGTTTATTAGAAAGGAAGAACACTGCAAGAGGACATAGAAGGGCACCTCAGTGAGAGCACTCAGCATGCCGTGGTGGATTTTCCTTAGGGGTATTTATGGACCTTAAGGTGGGAGCTTAGGATTCTAAAATGAGTTTCAGCATGGCATTCCAGAGATGTATAGAAATTTTACTTACTTATAAAAGTTGAAAGAGTCCTGGAACTACCTGCTACCAGGTGCTCTTTTGTTCCCTTCTACATTGCTCAGATAAGAAGTTTTGCCTCCAGATGATCTGTTTGATGGTCACCAGGTAATCTTTGCTCTCCTCAGTGGTGTCATCTGACTTGAGATTTAAACTAATCATTTGGGCCACTATGTAGAATATAGACTATAATGAGGCAGCGAAACAGGGACACCAGCTTCCATGAGAGATGCTGGTTACTTGGAGCAGGGTGCGTGCCATAGAAGTGGAGGAGTGATCAAATCTTGAATATATTCTGAAGATGAAGTTGGTAGACTTTGCCCATAGATTGGATGTGGATGTTGACAGAAAGAGAGAAGTCAAGAAAGATTCTAAGATTTTGGTTTGGGCAACCCAAAGAAAATATTTCATTTAATAAAGTTCTGTATTTTCATAAGAAAGAATAAGAGTTACAAAATAAAATAAGAAAAATTGATACTTCTGTTTGAAAAAAAATTCTAGATGCCAACAAGAACGGATTGTTTAGTTAAATTACGCCACAGGGCATAATTTAGCCCTATGGGTGGATGATTTGTTGGAATTTGGACTTGGTGTTTTTTTAGAGTCATCCAATCATCATGGGAGGGATCCTGTGGAAGATGATTTGGTAACATTCTAATCTCAGCTGGAGGAGTTTGGTACCCTAACTTTCCATTCCCCCAGGATTCTGGTGTGCAGGCCCTTGTTATCTGCAACCAACTAGCTTCAGTACTAGTTTCACCTCTTTCCCTTGCCCTGGTGCAGAGGTCCAGAGCAGTATTTTGCTGGATGGTCATTTGTGCTGAGACCCGGCCTGAAGCCATATGCACGAGTGCCCACTTACCGCGAAGCCATCCGAAGGAAAGTCAGTCCAAATGGGTTTTGGGGCCCTAATCCATGAATGAGAGAGAGCCTGACATTTCCCCCAGGAGGGAGGTTGAACATCCTCTAGAAGCCACTGAGGAGGAGGACCTTGTACCCTGCCCAAGAGTGCCACAGTTGGTTATTGTCAGTGACTAAGAAACTTTTATAATTTGTTCTCTTGGCCAGTTGAACAAGAGCTGAGTTGTAAGGCATCTCTTCCAGCAGGATTCTGTATAAAAAGAAGCTTGTTCTTGCTATCTCTACTCCTTCTGGAGACCATATCAGCATCAGGTATTAGGGACATTCCTAGAAGGTCTGCACTCCCTGCTCCACAAGAGCCTGACTCACAGGAACCCAGCTGTATGAGGTATGCTTCTGCAGAGAGGAGCAACTAGATGCTTCTATGCAGCTTGTCAAGTAATGGAGGAACCTGGGAAATCCATGAGTCTTTTCTAAAATTCACTGGAGATGGGGGTGGGGAGAAGGAGTTTGTCTTCTCCAGGGATTGATGCTCATTTCCCCCTCATTATATTCAGCATCTCCCTCACTGCGGAGCAGTGACTGATGGTGATCATGAGGCCACATGTACAGATAAGAAGTCTGAGCAAAGAGATCTAATCCAAACTCACAGCTGAGACAAGCTTTAGACAATGAAAAGGAGCCTAGAGGACATTAGATTTGACATTTCCCCCCTAGTGGTAGATTTCTTCTTGGAGCCGCACTGAAGTTCATCCAACACTTAATTATCCAGCCATTGATTAGCTGATACCTGGATTATTTTGACCCCTTAAGATGAACCTATCATGAAAATGTAGATGTATTACCTCTCATGCATTGTCACCCAGGCATGATTAATCAGGCTGTGGATTACTCAGGGATTCTCTATTTTTTTTCTTTTGCTACTTTCTGTATTTTGATGATTTTATAAATCAGTCCTATCTCCCCTCAACCATAGGGTGGGTATGAGTACAAAGAAGAGGGGCAGCTCAATGTAGTCTGTGCATTTGTGAGTTAGGAGATAAGATTTGGTGTTGGAGAAACTAAATGGCTTAAAAATGATATTGAATTCTCTTTAAGTTTTAATTATCCATGTTATCTCTACTTTCATTATTATGGATCCCTGAACATCGGTAGTAATGGCTGTACAGTTGACAACTGCACCATGTAATAACAAAGTCTGCTCTGTTATCATATTCTAGCATGCTATTTATCAGGGATCATTAGAACTCAGGATACTGGAGAGCAACAAAAATAAACAAAAGGCAAGCCCAGAGAGCTGTCTTGAATTCTCAGCCATCTTTCTTTTTCTCTTAATTTCTTAAACATCAGATTCATAAGGACTAAGTCTATTGGGACTAACTGGCTGATATTGCAAGCAAATGTTAAAACCAGGACAAATCCCAACTAGAGAATTTCCAAACTGCCATAAAATTTCAAAATCAAATCTGTAAGATCCATGCTGGAACTGCACTATCACTTTCTTCATTATTGGTATAAATTGAGTTGGCTTAGTCATATCTAATGCATGTTAGTTATGGAGGTCGCAAAGGGAACTCATTATTGAATAGTGTTGTTGACATATTGTCATTCTTTTTTCAAGACTCTTGCCTGAGGCATCAGGTAAAGACCTAGCATGGACCTACAACCACCAAACATGAGTTTGTTGAGGTTTGTGAGTCTTGGTGTCCAAACAGAGAGACCACCTCTGTCAAGACTCACATAGCAGAGAGCACTGGAATTCTAAGGACAGGGAACTGGGCTCCAGCAAAGACTGCACAGAGGAATTATAGAAATCAGGCAGATTTGAGGGGACAGTTGGTCATTCTCTGGGAGTTCTGTCCATGGGTGACTGGTCATAGCCCTTAAATTGGGATTTGGGGAAGATCTTTAGTCTACAAGAGAATCTAGGAAAAGCAAGAGAATTGGCAATTGGTAAAGAATCAAAGGAGCCTGGGACCTGGGGCATGGATGGCAGGGGCTTCTCAGGGAGAAACTATGACTCAGAGGCTCTCAAGGAGAGACTATGACTCAGGGGCATGGAGAAGAGGGCAGGGGGCTCTCAGGGAGGAACTATGACTGAGACTTAACTATTAAGTCTGTGGGAAACTTAAATGTGCTTATATGTGTAAAGGACTTAGAACAAAGTAAATCATCTGTAGGTGTTAGCTATTTTTATTATCACCACTATCATCCTGATTCTGAGGACAGAGGAGGTAGTAGTTAATATTGGACAGCTGGATGTCAGTTCAGTAAGGTGACCAATGCTAATCTCAACTGCTGGGGGCGAGGCTATTTAGATACTGCGTTAGACATCTCTGGATAGTCACATCTGGGAAATAACATAAGGATGATCCATCAGGTAGAGGGAATAGTAGGTCCAGTTTGGGGACCTGGATACAGAGAAAATTAGGGGTGGAGCTGGCACCCATGGTATGGCCTGAGACTAGCCTAATTAGTTGACTCTGGAGCAGTTACATGTAATAAATAGCTCTCCAAAACTGAGTATGTATGATATCTGTGTAGGGAAACATAAATCCTCTTGAATTGAAATGGATTTTCATATTTCTAAAGTATGGATTTTTCATATTTCTAAAACACTCAGGAATCCAAATGTAGGTAATGCTAACTCTCTTCTCCATAATCTGTGGGGCTCGATGGACTGTAATAGTCCAAGATGAATGTGTGCTATTGTTTAATTGAGGATCTTCTGTGGCAGGGGTAGAACAGAGCATCACACAGGAGTGTAGATAATGGGATGATTGCTGAGGACTCCTGCAATTAATTCAGTCTCTATAGAGTCATTTCCATCTGAAGCACACACTACCAATTCCATCTGTATTGGTGCAACTGGATTTGGGGGAGTTTTTATTAAAAATTCTCAAATCAGTGCAATACAAGATAATTACCTCCTTGCTACTTCGTATCTTCTGCCAAGCACTTGATAAAATGTGTTCTACAAATGTAGATATGGAGTCATGATAAGAAAACTCACTCTTGCCGAATATTGGAATTATCTGGCTGATGTTGCAGGCAAATGTTAAAACAAGGACAAATCCCAACTGGAGAATTTCCAAACTACTAGAGGTCATTCACTACCCTGGGGCAAAGTTTAAAGAGAAAAATTAGAGACCTTTTTGTTTGCACACATGTTGGTGAACACACTCGAGATGGAGCTGCCCCAGCTGCTCAAAGTCGAAAACCTTCCAGATATGCCCAGGTGCAATGAAAGCTTCTAAGTCAGAGCTGGCCTCTAAGTCAGACCTGTTGGGCCAGCTCCTTGCAGGGTGACCCTCACACATGGCTTTAGCTTCCGGGTGTATGTGAGGATGGAGCAGCCCTCTTGTTTTCTGGGATATACCTTATTAACTGTCTAACAAACTAGAGATCCTGTCCCTGTGCCCCTGGCCAGCCTCTGTAGCACCCCACAAAGGAGCAGAGGAGGGGCTAGGCAGGGACCCGTGGCTTTAGGATATTGGTTTGGGAACATTTGCCATTAAGAGAATGAGGAGGGCTGGGGCAACTTTGAATAGCCGTGACAACCTCTTTTAGTTTTTTGTTTGTTTTGAGGGGGCGGTTGGTAATAAGTAGCACTGTATAAATTATAATGTGCTATGAAAAGACAGTGTGGTTTATCAAAAAAAGCATATCGATTAGGAGTGGCAACTTGGGACTGACTTCTGGTGCTACAGGAGTTCTGTGAGCACAACAAGCAAGTCATTTTCCATTTCCATGCCTCGGTTTCCATACTTGGAACTTAGGATGGTGGAGACAGGGAATATTGGGGGATGTGTTAAGGGCCCTTCCAACTCTAATATTTCAAGCCCATGAGTCCTGTCTTGTGCTCCCACATACTAAGTCCCAAACAACGCCCACATTTTCACTCTACTGACTTACATTTCCTCTCTGATATATACCATTCTTCACACGCACTTGGGTTATTGAGATAAACCACTCATCTGAGATAGTCAGACAATCATTTAGCCAAGAAAACAAAATGTGAAAGATGATAAAGGCCCATCAGCAGAACAGATGGCTCCACACACAAGGCAGAGTTATCCACAGGTGAGACAGAGGGCAAGGCTGATGGGGATGTGGGATAAGAGATGTTGGCAGCTGGCTGGATGAAATGGAGGGAAGGCGGCAGAGCTGGTGACAAGAGGAGTGAGCACTTCATCAGCATCTGCATTGTCTTACACAGAAAGACAATCATTCAGGGGAACTGAAACATGGGGGCACACAGCTCTGCCCTCCTCCCCATCTTCCTCCCTGCCACTGATATAAACAGCAAACGTTTTTCAAAATCAGAGCAAGAAATTGACAATCACTGAGTGTCCCAGGGGCCATTCATTGTGTCAAGTGGTTACATAGATTAGCTTATTTCATCTGACAGTGACTTCATGGGGTTGGCCTTATCATCATCATCATCATCATCATCATCATCCCAGCCCTATGAAAGAAAAAAGCAAAGTCAGGGAAGTCTACTCATCTAGTAACTGCCAGTGCTGGGCTGAACTTGGGTTTGTCTGACTCTTGAGCCCACAGCCTTTTTGCTGTCCCCTGCTGTTGCCAGAACCGTATCTGGTCTATGGAAGATGTGAACACAATTCCCTAATATTCTTCCTTTCCTCCCTCCACCTCTCCCATTCTGAGACAAAAATGTCAGCGGATTGGAGCATAAGCAAGCATTGTCTCACTCTTTCTCTTCTTCTCTCTGCTTTCCTCCTCCCTTTCCTGGCCGAAAGTTCTATTTATAATATGGAATGTACTAAGAGGCCATCCATTCACCACTTCCCTAATTTTTATGGCATTTGCGGTTAAATCAACTCAGGCTGTGAGATTTGGTAATTAAATAATTTAGGTAGCAGAATATTTAATTAATTGTAATTACATATGCCACCTTGAAAGCCATTTCTATTTTAATTTTAGCACAAACTGGATTGTCCAAAATGTGTTTTCTTTGTCACCAAAACCTCTTGTCCCATAGCTATAATTTCTTTCCTTCTTCCCTACCATTCCTCTAATCCTCCGATCTTTATTTTTTTTTCGTTTCCTTGTAATTTGACACATAGGCTATCAAAGGGGGCCAGCCATACCTCAGTTCTGCGTGCTAAGGGCAGTGGAAACAAAAAAAGAACATAAGACAAAGTCTTGGCCTACAAGATGCATACAGTCTAATTAAGGAGAAAATCCATAAAGACACTAAAGTATGAATAATAGAAAGACCCCACAGATGATAATTGCATATGCAGTGGATTGAAGAGGATGGATGTAGGTTTGAACCAGGCCTGGATGTATGTGTAGCACTAACTCAGTTTGGGGAGTTGAGCCAGGTCTTGAGATGAGTAGTAAATAGTTGTAAAGCAGGGAAGAGGGGGTGGGTATTCCAGATAGAGGGGACCGTGTATACAAGGTATGGAGACAGGAGCTTGGGGAATGGTGGAAATTTCTTCCCTACAGTGAGCTGTATATGGCCAAGAACTCCACCAAAGACTATTTGTTCCTTTAGGGGAAGAGACATCATAACCTTATATAGGGAGGCAGTGTGGTACAGTGAGACAGTCTCAGTTTAATGTTGAGGTTCTGGATTTGAGTCATGGATACCAGATGCTCTGGGTTTCAGTTCTAGCTTTCCCATGTACCATCGGTATGGTCCTAGGCAGGTCGCCAACTTCCCATCTCGTTTTTTTCATCTGGAAAATAGGCACAATAAGACCTCGCAGGGCCATTCTCAGGATTGAAAGAGATAAGGTACACAGTGCTAAATAGGTATTTAATAAAGGTTGATATTAATGTTATTTTGTTTTTAACACCAAAACTTATTGTAAATTATTAGATACTTTACAAATATACAGAAGTACTTGGTCTCTGCAGGATCTAACCAAAAGTCAATCCTTAATTCATGGTTATCAGCATTTTCAAATCTCAGATAGTTTTGTTGTTTAGCCTTGTCTACCCATATAGACTCTATTTTCTAAGTGAAATAAAATAATCTGATGTTGAAATAATAGTTTCTGTTGGAGCAAGGGTGACCTCAATGATCATGTGGTGAGATGAGAGCCTGGGTGTTCCACTTTTTCATCCCACACTGATGCCCTACAGAGTCCTCCGTTGTTGACAACAGTGCACGGGGGAGCCTTGGGAACAGAGAGAAACTGGTTCTCTTCACACCATCTATAAGAATCACATTTGCCAAGTACTTTTGTCAAAGCTGCTTTTCTTTTGTTTGCAAAATTTCTACCGGGTGCAGCAACCCTGTGGATAATGAAACTGCATGAGTATCCTCATTAAATGGCCCCTCTGCAAGGGCTTGGGTGACATGGGCCCTGAAGGCCCAGGCTGAGATCTTCCACAGAGCTAAGTTTCCTTCTCCCAGTGCCCCTTGGGGCACTTTGATGGTATTTACTTCCTCCTACCCATCTCCTCTAATGCAAAAATTGTACTAGTTAGTCAAACATTGCTATTGTTAGCAATGATAGATGCCTCCTGGTTTTTCTAAACATACTTAAACATGATTTTAAAATTCCATTTTTAGTCAAAAAGCATTACATGCTGTTTATGACATATAAAGCAGCGTAGAGAAGCATAAAGAAAGAGCTAATATCTTTCTGCTCCCCCAATTCCTCTTGACTGAGAAAACCAATGTTTAGAGTTTGGTGTGTGTCCTTTCCATGGTTTTCTCTATGTTTACACATACACAACACACACATCACACACACACACACACCCTCACACTCACACACACTCATACACATGCATATATTTTTCTGTCTGATTTGGCAAATGGAATCATTCACTACACATTACCCTGCAAACTGACCCCCAATATATAGGCCACAGGTGTTCAATCTTTTGGCTTCCTTAGGCCACATTGGAAGAAGAAGAATTGTCTTGGGCCACACATAAAATACACTAACACTAATAACAGCTGGTGAGCTAAAAAAAAATCACCGAAGAAAAAAATCTCATAATGTTTCAAGAAAGTTTACAAATTTGGGTTGGACTGCATTCAAAGCTGTCCTGGGCCATGTGGGCCAAGGATTGAACAAGCTTGCTATAGACCTGTAGATGTAATTTATTTTTAAATAGCTATATAACATTCCATTGTAAGGATGTATCAAAATGTATTTGACAATTCTCTGCATAATCTGAATTCAATTGTTTCTAGTTTTCTTTTATCTTAACAAATAAGGCCAGAAGAAATATTCCTATATATGCATTTCATGTATGTAGGTGCATATGTGTTTATAGATCTGCATGCACACATATATATTTCTGTATTAAAGTCTCACAATGAGGGATGACTGACTGGACTTGGGCATTTTTTATTTTCATAGGACATTCCAGGTCCTATTTCACAAAGATTGCGCCGTTGAAATTTGAGAACACCCACTGACCCACATCCTTCCCAGTCCTGGGTAGTACCAGTCTTTTTATTTTTTGTGAATCAGATAAAGCCGAAATTAATTAAATGAATCTCCTTGCCCCTGCTTTTCTCTCCAGAGCAGCTGGATGACCAGTCTGGATAGACTATGCAGAGGCCTGGGCCCTGCCCTGCTCCCCTTGTTTGGCGCGAATTCAGCCTGTTATTCATAAGCTGTCCGGCTTCCTTTTTTTTTGCAAGCAGAGCTCAGCTGGATTCTCAGGTAGTTTTAGGAGCACAAGTAAATTTAGTGTGAAATAGCCCTGACAGTTATAAAAGGTTGTGTTTTATTCATTAAAAGGATGCCTAACAGTGAAGCTAAATACCGTGGTAGGAAAGGGATTCTCCTAAACACCTGAAGAAGTATATTTGAAACAGAGGCCAAAACCCTCCTATCTGCCAAACTCTTCTATTTGCTAAAGATAAAAGAGAAAGAAAGGGAGGAAGGGAGGAAAAGAGAGAGAGAACGAGTGGAGTCACATCCTGAACCCTTGCAGATTGCTGTAGACCAGTAGTGAAGTATGTACAGCGCCTAACCCCATGCCTGCTACATGGCAGCTGCTTAATCAATTGTGATTGCTGTTATCATTATCAAATAACTGAACAACATAATTGTTTTCAACTTGTGATTTGCTACTGATAGACACACACTCAATGAACCATGATTTCAGGAAAGTTTCTATTAAAAGACTTTACTTATCTGTAGCTTCTAGGGATAAGACAAGAGTTCCTCTTTTCTGCAGGCCTGAAGTAAAGGCTCTTCTCTCTAAAGCAGAATGGGACCTTGCTGCTCTTCAGATCTCTTCTTGGAGTCCAGAGCATAAAAGTAACCTATCGCTCTTGATATTTTTTGAGCATGGAGCCCCTGGAGTCTTCCACCTGCAAAGCCCTTGTTCCTAGACTTGGGCCTGCACTTCAGCAGCGGTGGCAGGCAGGTCTCCAGACCCCAGAGAGCTCTGTGTGCTCTAGGGAGTGTCCTGGGAAATGACCTTGGGCAGAGGACACACCAGAAAGTCCCTCCCCAGGACTCAGTGTGGGTCTGAGGTTCAGCCTAAAGAGCTGATAATAACTTATTTGTACAATGAGGAGCCGTGCCTCAACTATCACCGCTTTTATTTTCTATAGGTATTATGTCCATATCTCCATTCATTTACCTACTAATGATTGTGTCTGTCCCATTCTAGTTCTTTAAGAACAATCCAAGGATAAAAGTGAGCTTCAGACCCCTCAAGGCTATTTTGTAGCAATTATCTGGCAATTGCCTCTAACCCTATTTCCACTGGTAAAATTCTTCGCTTCCAAATCTCCACTTTGACCATGGTGTTGGCTTTGATCTCTCAGTACTGACTCTGAGGCCGCACCAGGCCCTCAGGTTCCTGCAACCACTTGCAGCCTTCTAGCTCCTAGCTCCACCCCTCTGATGCTCAGGGTTTGACCCCAACCTGGTGACTGCAGATGCTTAGTGAGGCCAGTCCCACCTGTCCCCTCTTCTCACCCCTCCCCCACATCTCTATACAGAAAAGAAAATTGTTCTCAGCAATGCCACGCACTGGCTGTTTAATTGCATTCCAGTCTCTGCAGGCCTGCCCTCCACATTTCTGCATTTTTAATGTTCATGAGCTGCTTGTCTTGGCCTGACATTCCTGCCTACTCTTGGAAGCCTAGGATGAGGCTATGATCCTGGCATCATTTTCTCCCAGTGGCTAGAAAAGTTTAAAACAATCTGGTTTCCCCTGGGATCCTGTGATAGAAACATCGTAGCCTGGGGTCCTATGATAGAAACATCTTAGCCTGGATCTGTAGGACATTTTCAGTGCCTCAGTACCTCTGGCTATATGTTAAAGCAGAGAGACAAGATCAGTTGCTGGAGATGGAGAGGAGGCGAATCATCTCCTATGCTCTCAGAAGCCCAGTGCACCGCAGACAGCTGAGGCAGGATGTGCCTGCCACATGGGAGCTCTCAGGTGCTATAGAAAATCCAATCTGATCCACTCCAATGGGGCTATTACACTCCAGCCCTGATAGGATCACACTCTCAGAGCACAAGGTAAAATTAAATTTGAGAGAAAATGAGATTTCTTTTGTTTTCTACAGAGTCCCATAGATAAGTGTCCTTCATGACTTAACCTCGATGGCCACAAGAAGCCCCACTGCAGGCCCAGAGGGATCTGATAGACAAGTAGAATGAATTGGCACCACCATTGAAGACGACGGATGGGCTTCTCTTTCCATCTCCCTCCAGGCTGGCACTGGGCCAACTTGCAAAGTGCTGTAGAGGAAGTTTGTCCCCAGCACTTCTTCATTCTTTCTCTGCTGCTCCTCTTCCCTTTGTCTGTCCCTGCTCCTCAGCTGCCCAGTGTTGGCACAAGCTTCAAACCCAGTGACCCCGGGTTTCTCCAGCTCTCAGCTGGAAACCACCCAATGAGCTCATTTGAGCTAAAATATTAACAATGGCACAAAAAAAGGTGCCACTCTTTTTTTTTTAATTCTATTATTATTATACTTTATGTTTTAGGGTACATGTGCACAATGTGCAGGTTTGTTACATATGTATACATGTGCCATGCTGGTGTGCTGCACCCATTAACTCGTCATTTAGCATTAGGTATATCTCCTAAAAGGTGCCACTCTTTACCCCTTCCCCATAGGTCCCTTTAAGTGGCCTTCAAGCAAAGTACTATCTAAGCCACAGACTTCAGAGATCCTAAAAAGGCTCTAGGAACCTGTAGGAGAGGTTCCCTCCACACCAAATCACAGCTCTGGGACTTGATCCCCTGGGGAGAAAGATAAACCCTGAAAACACATTTTCCTTGCTGCCTTATGGCAACATTTCTCAGAGTGTGGTCTGCAGACAATGGCATCAGAATCACCTGGAATGCTGGTAAAGAGCATATTTTTAGTTCCCTGCCCAGAATTACTAAATCAGAATCTCTGCCATGGCTTCCAAGGAAATAAGCTTTTTAACCTGCCTTCTGTGAGATTCTAAGGCACAGTTTGAGAGCCACTGGCTATAATTTGGAGGTGTTCTCCCAGTGGTCCTGGCTCATTCTGACTATCGTGGATTGGGGCAGCTGAGACTGCTGGCTTCTTCGGCTTTTACAGACCTCTCATTACTCTCAGTGGCTATTATGGTAAAGGCCAAAGGCTTCTTAGAAATTTGCAGCTTCCTCCAAGACAGCTCTCTTGAGCTCTCTCCAATAGGAAAAGTTGTGTTTCCAAAGAACACATCTGGTTGTGTAAAAATGTTAGGAGAGCCTCAGATCAACTTGAAAGTAGAACTGATATTAGTCATTTTGGGGGTGGGGTGGGTAAGGATGGGGGATGGCAATTATGATGATCATTACAATTAGAGCTATAATTTATTGATGGCCTATCAAGTTCTAAGCCTGGTGCAAACTACTCATAATTTCATTTAATCTTTACAATGTTCTGATATGATGAGTATCATTATGCCATTTTTACTAGATGAGAAATTTTTGGTTCAAAATCACATAACTAGTAACTGATATAATAATAGAATTTGAACTCAGTCTTTCTGAAGCTATTAACTCCTTTTCAAGTATATGCAAATTTATAAAGCTAAAGCCCATCCCCATCCACTGTTCTGTTTTGATGTTTACACCAATGCTGTGAGGCAGACAGAATAAGTTTTATAAATGAGAAAGCTAAGGATTAGAGTTTTTCATCCCAGCTTGTGCACTGGTAAGAAACACAGTCAAAGTTTGAACAACACAGAGCATTTACTCTCAATCCAGGGCTTTTTCTTCCATGAGATTCTGCTTTGTCCTCTTGCCATGTCAATCACAAGTTATATACCCAAGAGGCAGCAATACTGTTAGTTTAGATTAACAAGTGTATGAGTTTGGTGGGGTTGCCATAGCAAATTACTTTGTGGCTTAAAACAAGACAATTTTATGTTCTCAGAGTTCTGGAGGCCAGAAGTCCAAAATCAAGGTGATAACAGGGTCTAGGTTCCTCTGAAGGATCTAGGGGAAAAATCTTTTCTTGCTCTTCCAGCTTCTGGGGGCTCCAGGCATTCCTTGGCTTGTGGTGACATCACTCCAATCTTAACTTCTGTCATGGCCTTCACCCCTGTGTTTTTCTTCTCTTCTGCCTTTTATCACTTGTCATTGGATTGAGGCTTCACCTGGATAATCCTGCATGATTTCATCTCAGGATCCTTAACTTAATTACATCTGCAAAGACCCTTTTCTAAACAAGGTCACGTTCACAAGTTCTGAGGGTTAAAACATAGACATATCTTCTGGGGCCCAGCATTGAATCTACCACAATAGGTAACTAGTATTTTAAGACACAAATATAAATAAGACATATGTATAAATACACAAAGCTCATTAGAAAACATATACGGTTTATTTCAATTTCTTTCTCAGTTGCTTTCTTCTCGATTACTAACTGAAGGCTGCCATGAAGAATGGTTTTTGTTGAGAATTACAGACAGGGAGGGATTGTTTTAGAGCAAAAGGGTATTGAGGTTAGGGCAACCCGAGAAGGTAGCTATGAAATGCAAGAGCCCACCCAGAAGGCAGAAGAGAGAGGATAGCAGCTCAGCACTGAGGGAGCAGCAGAAAGAGAGCTGGAGGTGGGTGGAATGGTTCTGGAAGCAGCTACTTCATAGTCATGACCTGCTTGGGTGAGATTTTAATGACCTTTGCACGATCATAGTTATCAAAACCTACTTCTGGATTGGGGAATGGTAGAAGAGAGGGAAGACGAACAGGAGTGTATTAGTGCATTTTCACACTGCTGATAAAGACATACCCGAGACCAGGCAATTTACAAAAGGAAGAGGTTTAATTGGATTTACAGTTCCACATGGCTGGAGAATGTCTCAGAATCATGGTGAAGGGTGAAAGGCACTTCTTACATGGCAGTGGCAAGAGAGAATGAGGAAGAAGCAAAAGTGGAAACCCCTGATAAGCCCATCAGACCTCGTGAAACTTATTCACTATCATGAGAATAGCACAGGAAAGACAGGCCCCCATGATTCAATTACCTCCCCCCGGGTCCCTCCCACAACACTTGGGAATTCTGGGAGATACAATTCAAGTTGAGATTTGGGTGGGGTCAGAGCCAAGCCATATCCAGGAGCATCTTGTCCTTGTTTGGTTTGATATCATTTCAGCCTGTGGGGAGATGGGCAGATGGCTGGGGGTAGGAGGGGATGGGCTAGAAGGCTCAGAGACCCTTGCTGACCATGAAATCAGGCCCTCTGCAGAAAGTGGACCAGTCTCAGTCCCGTCTGCTCTGATGCTGCTGTTGCAACCAACTTCTGCAGTGCCTGCTCTCACAGGCGAAGGCTGGAAGTAGTGGGGAGCCCTTTAACAGCAGCAGAAACATTCTCTATTGAGAACAGGGTGGTGAATCCCATGGGAAGTCTCTGCTCAGAGTCACTCTTACTTCCTACAGCAACTGTGGAGCACACAGGCCTGGCTGAGCCAGTCTGGCGCTCAGGCCTCTGGGAATTCCGCTACACTAGGGCTTTTGCAAGGAGCAGTGGCAGCCTACAGGCCAAAAAAGCACATTTCCCCAGATGCTGCTAACAGACCCAGTGCAAGCTAGTGCCAGCGAGCCAACACCACTCCTGTGTCCCCCTTTACCAGCCATTACATATTTGCTTTGACAGGGCCCAACATCTAGTTCTGCTACAGTCTTTGCATTCATGATATTCTGTTCCTCTGGCACTTAGGAAGGGATATTTTACAGAAAGAATGGGCAGAAAAATCACACTGTTGTTTTTCACAGTTGAGGGTTATTTGAAAAGAAACGAAAAAAACATCAGAAAGGACGATCACAGCTGACTTGGGAATCGTAGAAGCCAAATTTGTGGCTATTCAAGGCTCTTGGGAGCTTTTTCAGGTAAGTAGAGGTCCCTTCTTCCCTAGAGTTCTTAAGCTGCAATGGATGCTAGCTCCTTGGTGCTGGAGCACCAGTACTTCTGGCCAAGCTTAGGATGAGGCCCTAGAGGTGCCATTGAGCTTCCTCATCTAGCAGCTCCCCAGAAAACCGGGCAAGTGGGAAATCTGGAGCAGGAGGTGCTCAGCTGAAGGCTGGTCTTCCCTTAGTACTGAAGAAGGGGGCCCCATCCTCTAGTGACCCCATGGAGAAATAGAATATGATTGTCTTTGGAACTCTATCTTCTCTGCACGTTGCTCCATCTGCCTCTTGGTGGCTGTCCATTCCCTATCCCAGGAGCCCACCATTCCCTTAGGCTGTCTGTATGAGTTTCCCAGGGCTGCAGTAATGAAGTGCCATAAACTGAGCAGCTTAAAACAACAGAAATTATATTGTCTGACAGTTCTGGAGGCTAGAAGCGCAAAATCAAGGCGTCAGCAGGCCCAAGATTTCTTTGAAACCTGTAGTGGGACTATCTCTTCACCTCGTCCCAGCTTCTGGTGGTTTGCAGACACTCCTTAGCATTTCTTGGCTTGCTTTTGAAACCTCTGCTTCCCTCAATCTCTGTCTCTGTTGTTACATGGAGTTCTTCTCCATGTATGTCTCTGTATCTGTCTCATCTCCTTTTTTTATAAAGATACCAGTCATAATGAATTATGGGCCCACTGTACTTCAGTATGACCTAACTAGCTAATATATCTGCAAAGATCCTTTTTCCAAATAAGGTCACATTCTGAAGCTCCAGGAATAACATGAATTGGGGGATAGAGGGAAGGGACATGATCAACCCAGCACACTCTCTCTATCATCTATTTCCAGGAAAGAATTGTATAATCTTATTCTCAATATAGTGAGGATGACTGATGAGCCTGGGTGTACCAAAAGATACATTAAGAGGTACCACCATGTAAGCTAGGAGAGGAGAAGCAATTGGTGGAGAGGGAAGATTTTCTATGAATGAATCTCTGAAGGTGGAATTCTATACACTGGGAAGGCCTGAGGACCAGATTAATCCAGGTGGGTGTGTGCCCACTCATCCTAATCTTGTTGAGTGGCTCTCATCATCATGCTAGCATTTTTATATAGATGGAAATAAAACATTAGGGCATTCTTAGAAAAAATAAGAGTCTGAAAACCAGGGTAGCATAGAGGAAAGAGCCCCTTGACTTGTGTCAGGAGACCTGGGCCCAAGTCTTGGCTTCACCTGTAACCAGTGTGGGCCCCGGAGCACTTCAGTGGCCTCAGGCTCCTCTGTAGTATGGGGGGATAGGACCAGAAGACCCCTACGTCAATTCTTCCCCTAGCATTTTATCATCATACATGTGGGCAAATTAGCTCACTCTAATCCTCTGCTGGTTTCCTCCCTGCCACCTCTTCTCTGCAAAGAGGAGTTGGCAAAGGACAGGGTGTGAGTGGCACGTGGATATCGGGCTACAGGGTGTTCCATGGAAAGGAAACAGTATATACAAATGCCTGGGGAAGAAAGCCTGGTTAGGTAGAGGTTAGTGTGGGTGTCCCACGGGGCTTGATGTGGAATGAAAAGCAATGTGGCCAGAAAAAGAAGGAGGGACCAGGTCACCTGCAGGCAATAGTCCTGTGAGCAAACATCACCTCCTGCACCTCCAACAAATTGGGATGCCCAGAGCAAGAGGGCTGATTCACAGCATTAGGAACAACTAGGAGGCTACATTTTGGGTAAGAAACTGTTTTCTGGGAGTCTTTTATTTATTATCCAAAGACTGTATCAGGTACTAGATATATATTATACTGTGTAGGTATAGAGAGAAATGTGTAATAGTAATACCTAATATTTACCCAACATATATATGCACACACACAATAGTGGTGAATTTGGCAGATGATGTCTTTGTATACACAGAGTTTATGATCAACCAGGTCAATTTAGGTCAATTGATCCTTTAGAAAGGTAAGCCAATAGTACTTTCGGATCCCATGAGAGACAAGTTGAAGAGCACTGTTATAGGTTGAATTTGTCTTCCAAAAAATGTACGTTGAAATCTTAACCCTCAGTACCTCAAAACGTAACCTTATTTGGAAATAGGATCTTTACAGATGTAATTAGGATGGGGTCATACTGGAGTAGGGTGGGTTCTTAATCCAATATGGCTGGTGTCCTTATAAAACAGACATGGGGAAACAGAGGCACCAGGGACAACCCCATGTAAATATGAAGACAGATGGGCTTAAGAAGCTTTAAGTTAAGGCATGCCAGAGAGTGCCCATAAATCACCAGGAGCTAGGAAGAGGCAAGAAAAAATTCTCCCTATAGGTTTCAGAGGGATCATAGCCCTGCTAATACCTTGATTTAGGACTTTTAGCTTCCATAACTATCAGATGACAAATTTCTGTTGTTTTAAGATACTCAGTTGTTGTACTTCGTTACAACCTTAGGAAACCAATACAGGCATCTAAAGCAGTCTAGAGAGTTCTGGGAAAGCTTCCCAGAGGAAGAGATGCCCATACTGGGGCCTTAAACATGCGTAGGAGTTGGCAAAGGACAGGGTGTGAGTGGCACGTGGATATCGGGCTAGAGGGTGTTCCATGGAAAGGAAACAGTATATACAAATGCCTGGGGAAGAAAGCCTGGTTAGATAGAGGTTAGTGTGGGCATCCCACGGGGCTTGATGTGGAATGAAAAGCAATGTGGCCAGAAAAAGAAGGAGGGACCAGGTCACCTGCTTCTGTTGAGGTAGTTCTCCAAAACTGGCATGAGTGCTATGGGTGCCTGGTGCCCCAGCTCTGCCATGTACCTGCAAACACCTGATTCCCTGCTGCAGAGGAGTATCAGTCAGGGATTCAATAGGAAATGAGGGCCTGTAAGGCTTTTTTGCCTACAGTGCTCCTTCCAGATTCAGAGTCTCCAAGACTCATTTATTTCCCAAATATTTATTTAGTGTTCAAAGTTCTACATTCAATATGTAAGATACAGAAATGTATAACAATAATACCTAACATTTACCCAACATATATTATGTACAAAGCACTCTGCTTAGTGCTTTACATGGATTATCTCACTCAATGCTCTTAACATCCTCACAGAGTGAATAACGTTATTATCCCTCTTTCAAAGAGACGGAACCAAACCTGCAGAGATAAAATAACTTGCAAAAGTGTTTCAGCCAGGAAGCTGTGGATCTGAGATGTGAACCAGGGTAGGCTCAATCTAGGGCCATACCCTTAACCTTTGTGCGATACAAATCCTTGCCTCTATGGTGCTTATAATCGAGTAGGAAAGGTAGGACAGCCATAATTCAAAACATGTTGAATGTTGATCGTTTCTAAGTGCTTAGAGAAGGTATAAGATGGATGGGATATAAAGGCAGAGAGGAAGGAGGGAGGAGCAGGAAAGTTCCAAGTGAGGAAGTGAAATTTGAGCTGGACATTGAAGGGTAGGTAGCTAATAATATTGACAAGAGTTTATCAAGCACGTGCTAGCTGTGAAACTGTGTCAATGCTTTATACAACAACCCTATGAGATAGGTACTACTATTAACCCATTTAATACATTAGGAAATTGGAGGCACAGGAAAGTGGAGTATAATTTAGATAGATACATCTGGCAGTGAGGATAATGGCCAGAGGAAGAAAGCGTCCTGAAATGCACCTCAGGGGTGAGTTTGGGGCAGTGAGTAGCTGAGTGTGGTGGGGGTGTCAGATCCATGAAGGGAAGCAAGGAGGGTCAGATGGGGCCAGGTCTTGACAAGTGGGGAATTCAAAGTAAGGATTTGGACTTGATTCAGCAGGAAGTAAGGAGGCATTAGAAGATTTTGATCAGGAAGATTAGTCTGGCAGCAGAATTCAGGCTAGAGCGCAGACAGATGTAGACAGTGAGATGAGCAGGGGTCCTATTACAGTACATCATGCCCATCAGTTGGTCACAATACATGTTGAGTGCCTGCCATGTGCCAGAACAGAGCGGTCAGCTGGAAAGAAGAGGTCTCCACCCTCCTGCAGTTAACAGTCAAGGACGATGGCAATGCCATCCTGAATCAAGTCAAGAGCGATAGCAAAGGGAAGAGGGGTGCGTGGTGATAGCATTTCACATTTAGAATTAACAGGACATGGCAATGGAGGCATTCAGAGTGCTCTCAGCACTCTGGAAACTATGCCTGTGGGTCAGGGGCCAGCCCACCTGGCAGGTAAGTATGAGACTAAACAGAACAACCGAGCTTATAAAGCAAGTTGGAGTTTAGAAGAGCTTCTCTCTCTCTTTTTTTTTTCTACTCACACAAACTCATTTGAGATCGAGCTTCCATGAAAGAGCATCCCATACACCTGCTCACCCTGGTGAGGGGCTCTTCAGCTGTGACTGTTGCAGTGCTGGACACCAGAGGCCAGCCCAGTGCACAGCATGACTGGTGTGACTAAATTCAGGAGCGCATCCTAGGTCCTCAGTCTTTGAACCACCTACTCGCCACTGCTCTGCCCAATCATACAGGCTTGGCTAGCTCAGTCCCTCTGCTTCTTTTCTCTCTGCCTCCTGCTGCCAGCCTTTGGGCTGTGTTCTGCTTGTTAGCAGCTCTGCTGGAGGTGGGCGAAGGGAAGGAAAGCCTCCAGAACTTGGACTAGTTTCTCTGGCTCATTGTTAACAGCTCAGATAAAAGCCAGGTTAGGGGAAAGGCGGTTGAGGTTACTGGGTCAAAATTTTCCTACCAATACTCCAGCCTGGTTATTATGTTTCGTCTACCCAGTTCTCTCTGCCTATTCCAATTCTATCAGGCTTCCAAACTCAGCTCACACCCAGCAGAAGCTCAATAACTGTGGGGTTGGTAATAAAACTGAGAGCAATCCGTCCAGCTGAACGTGCACACTCATTGCTCTGAGCTCACTAAGCACTTTGTCTATCCTGCCTATTACTCTCTTAAAAACCAGGGAGAAAGAGTTCTGTGCCAGAATTTACCTCTGGGCCCCTGAAATCACTTCTTGGACTTCCTTGCCCAAGGAAGAGCCAGATGGAGATTTATTAACAGAGATGACTGCATCTATGTGAAATTACGCATTATAACAATTACACAGCACTTTACCTTCCATTTAATTCTCCCCTTCCATTTAATTGGTGAGGTAGGTTTTATTAATCCCATTTTATAGATGGGTAAGTTTCAGTGATTTACACAAGAGGCCATGCCACTAGGGTAAAAACAAGTTGGAGCAAATGCTTTCTTATTCTGAAGTCCTCCTTGTTTTCATTCCAACACACAACCTCTGTGTTTGCACTGTTTTAGTGGTGATTGGCTGTATGTATTATGCTTTTTTCCTCTGGGGAAAAGCAGGAAAATATTTGATTACTACCAATTTCCTGAGCATCATGACCTGGGTACTTTTCCTGGCTCTGCTCTGGCGAGTATTGGGTCTTGGGAACAACTGTCACAACATCTCTGGAATTCTATTACCTCATCTATAAGACGGTGGGTTTGGATTGAATAATTTCCCAAGACTTGTGTTCTAATTCTATACATCCATGGCTGGTATTGGTTTACTCTTTTTTCAGGTCCAAAGCGAGCTGTGGAGGATACTTGTTTTCTCCCCAGCCAGGTTGGCACTTGATAGACTAATGAGCCTGCTTAGCTTTGTTCTACTCAATACATCAGGTGGGTTATCTGTGTGACTTTTCTGGTCTCCTGAAACTGGAATCATTCTGCATTGAAATGGTTCCATAATGTACCTCCTGCTCTGGGCCATTGTCCTGGGAGGCCATCCTAGACTGACATTCTGCACGAAGTTTTATGTGTTGCAAGCTGGTAAAGGGCTCTATAAATACTAGATGTTCCTTTTGGTCCTTTGGACAGGAATGGACAATGCTCTCATGGTCCATTGCTCTCATGGTTGCCCAGCTTTCTAATGGAACTGTCTTTTTCCATTAGCAAGCTAGGCAACTTGAGATGGCCTAGGAGGGATGTGGAGGAGTAGACCGTGATAGAGGAGGAGACTGGAGAGAACAGGCACTCAGTCACTAATGGAGACCCTCCTAGCACCCCAGGGCAGCAAGGTCTCTTTTCATGGAGGCCATTTGCTCTTTAGTTGCAGAAGTTGCCCTGCCAGCCCTTCACCCACCTGGGCAATGAGGCCAGGGAGGCACAGCTGTGCCCTAATGAACAGCCAGATGGAAAACCAAATAGGCACATTAGGTTAGTGGCCAACCAAATCCTCAGTCTTCTCAAATGAATCACAACCTGTGTGCCAGGTGCTCCTGGGCAGAAGGCAAGGGCAGTGTTTGATCAATGGCATTGCCTAAAGTAGAAGCTCCAATAGTCCCAGCACCCAGGTTAACCCTCTTTCCAGTGTGTTCCTGGAGGTGACAAACAGGATGTGGGTTCCTCTGTAGATTATAAAGCTGGCGTATTCAGGCCAACCAGGTTGGGGGATTCCACTCCCTGCTGTAAGCAACGGCCCTATGGCTTTCTGTATGGTTCTCCTGAGCAAAGCAGTGCCCTACTCCTAGGGCTAAGGAGAGTGTCTACCAGCAGGGTGGGCAGAGGGAACAAATGGTTTCATCTTAGCCAGTTGGGGCAGAGACTCCCCATGTGAAAAAGAACTGCAGTTTAATAGCATGGAACAAAAGCAGCTAAGTGGCTGCCAATATGCATTCAGTTGAGTCCAGGAACTGTAGTAAAATTAAAGGGGAGAGGGGAAAAATAACCAGCCCTGCCAGGTTGATTTGTAGTGTCTGCATTGATGCTACATTTGTATTCTAGGTTTCTCTGAATAGGAGGTGGGCTCTAATGATATCACTTTAAACCTCGGGGCCAGAGATATAATCACATGCCATTACTCCTTAATCACATGGTAACTACTATGCCATTACTTTCTAACTTCAGTCTAATTGCAACTTACTTCTGATTAGTGGGCAATAAACATTTACAAACAGGGTCCAGATCTATTTCCATACAATTTACTCAGCTTAAGAGAAGGAATGAAAATATATAAATTGGGTGAGTGCAGGGAGCCTGCCCCAATACTGTAGTTATCATAAGGAATGTTGGTTGAGCTTGAATGACCCTCCCAATTAAGTAACAAAAGAGATTTTAGGGGAAAAGTAGGTACCTCTACCTAGGAGTGATGCAGGAAGTCAAGTTTGAAGTCCAGAGTCTTGAGTTCATGTTCTTGCTCTTTTATTTACTGGCCGCATGATCTTGGTCAAGAACTAAACCTTTCTGAGTATCAGTTTCCTGATCTAAAATGGGTAAAATGAAAACTACTTTGAAAAGATAAAGATTTTTTAAAAGATCGTATTTGTGTGAAACCTCTGTGAAATAAAAAAAGATGTTGTGTAGTTATTAACTATTACTATTATTCTCAGGGTGAGGAACATTCTTTGATAGTGAAAGAATGTGAAACTGTTATTATCAATATTCCAAAGGCTTCAGCCAGTACTTCTCAGACTTTAACGAACAAACAAATCACTGAGGATCTTAGATTTCGATTCAGCAGGTCTGGAATGGGACCTTAGGTTCTGCTTTCTTAGAAGTTCCCAGGTAATGCTGATGTGGCTGGTCTCACACCACACTATGAATAGAAGGCTTTAGGCCATCCCGATGCAAGAATCCTGCTGTGGAAGGTAATGGGACATAGGGCAGAGGGATCGCATTGTCACCAAATCATCTCTACCCCGCTGACTGGAGCCAGTGCCGACCTTAGCTCCCAGACCTCCTGGTGCAGACAGTGGTAATTGAAATGCAAGCTGTGTCTGGGAAGGCTGGCACATAGAGGCACCCAGACACTCACGTCTGACTAAGGGTCAGGTCTTCAGTGCAAGGGACCAACACCTAAAAGGGTAAATCTCCATGGGGAGAGGACATAGGAAGATTCTGAGGAAGAGATATTTTTGTGTAATGATCAGTAAAGGTGTTCCGGTATCAGAAAACTCTCAGCGAATATGGCAGCAAGCACGGTCCTGGACAGGGACTCTAACCATGCCATTGAATCCTCACAATTGGCTTGTGGAAGGGGCTCAGCTACTCCTTAATAGAAGAAAGAGGAGAAAGAAGGGCTGATGGAAGGAAGAAGCAGAGTGGGAGGAATGAATTTATTTTGGGAGTGGTGGAAAGAGTAGACATTGCCAACTTCACATATTTGTTAATGGCTGGCACCAAAAATAATACCAGAATTATAGATGGCTGAAGCTGGAAGACATCTTCGAAATTATCTTTTTCAACCTCTCATTTCACAGTCCAAGAAACTGAGACTTAGTGCCTGTCCTACAGCCACACAGGGAGTTGGTGGCAAAGCTGCATGCAGTCAGCCACACAGGGGGTTGGTAGCAAAAGTCACACAGGGAGTAGCTGGGAACACTAGAGCCCAGTTTTCCCAGTTCTCAACTGTCTTCTTTCCTATGCTCCTCATGCCAGATAAATGAAACTTGCTTCCTGAAATATCTGCATGCCAACGCCCAGACAGTGGGAGCATGGCAGCGGGGACCACCAAGGAGCGCAGCCCTCCTTGCCTGTGCTGAGCCCCGTGATCCCCTCAGCTCTGAACACCACCTGTTTGATTTCCAGAGAAGAGATTTTGTTACCTCTGCCCCCATCCTGCAGCAGGGAGAAACCAGGCTACACCAGACCCCCAAGCCTTCAAATTTCTGCTTCAGAGAGGTGGCCACTTTCACATGTCTGGATCCCAGAGCACACCTAGCATCACCCGCCAGCTGCCAGGAGGTTGTGGGTGCCTGCAGAGGGCTAAGGGTCAGTGTCACTTTCTCAAGGAGACATGTGACATCTCCTGAGGGCTGTAATGCCTGCATGCCAAGGCAGGTGGGGGACATCCCAGACACTGAGGGCTATAGAGGGGAGGCTTTGGTCATGAACACAGGGCCATGAGCAGGGTGAAGGGCAAAGAGATCAGATAAAATGCATCCCCCAGAGAATACTTCTGAACAGAACCCTTGGAATCTAGAAATGCCCTTTAGGGTCGCATGGGGAAACGTAGCTGACCTGGAAGCCTATTTGGCCCCTGGCACATCTCCTGGTAGATGGTTTGTCCCACGTAGAAAGAACAGAGCCTATGCACATGCCATTCTCTCAGTTATTTTTAAAAATTACCTTAATGTAGCTATTTTAGGTATGTACTTTAGGTAAACACATTTAATATCTACCTATATTACAGTATTGCTTTTGAAACTCCTAGCATTGAGCATGGAACGTCATTAAATATCTTTTGAGCACAGGCTTCAGTGAGATTCTTAACCACTATGCAAAGTAAAACCTAAATATATGTGGATGTGGGATGTTTTAGAAGCCTAACTGAAAGGTGCAAGCTATGTTTGTGATGCAGACTGTAAATAAGGGTGTTTAGAGCTCCAGTTTGGTTTCTTGTCTCCATTCAGTACCATTGCACAATTGGGAGGCTCCGCTTAATCTCCATGCTCCTCTCTACACTCTAATTCCTGAAGCAGGAGGACGTTGAAGTCCTGAGGGGTCAGGAGACCGGCCAAAGTGAGTCAGGAACAGGATTAGAGCTCACACTCATCTGAGTTTACACTGTAAGGAGACACATAGGCTCTGTGACCTTAAAGCCTCAGGGCGGGGCCTTGATTTGGACCTCAGACCCCTACTCCTCCAGGCATTGGATCCCTGCCTGTGTAAGGGGCAGGACATGGAGTCCTCAACATCACCAAAGCATCTCCAGGCCTGCAGACTAAGCCTGATCCCTCCTCTCCCAATATATGTTTAAAATCCAGTTTCTGAAAAAGGAGGAGTTACTGTTTAATCACCTGCCCGGACTGAAGTCCAGGCTTGGTGCTCAACATCCCTTTATGGAAAAGCTCATAGAGAAAACTTTTAGGAGAAAAGAAGGTCCAAGAATCCTCCCTCCCCTTCAGCTGGGAGACACACACCAGTTAAAAATAGAATTTGGTTGTACTCTCTTCAGGCTCTGACCACACCAGCCACATCCAAAGATGAAAGGTTTATAATTCTTTTAGCAGCCCTCTTAGCCTTTATTGTCCACCCTTGATTTATCTCCACTAATGTAACTGAGCCATTTCCCTTCCTTCCTTCCTTCCTTCCTCCCTCAGGAAGAAAGCTATTTCACCAGCCCCACTCAGGTAGGGGGATCCCCATGAGTCCAGATGGCTGCATAGCAGCCCTCCAGGCTGTGGGCTAGAGGAAGGGAGTTCCACGGCTTTTTCTTCCTCAGTATTTTTGCTCATTGCTTCATTGTCACCTTTATGACACCCAAATGCCCTGCCATTGAACAGCCGGTCACCCACTGTGTGGAAGAACCTGAGGGCTGAGACGTCTCTGTGTGTGCTCATACAGGTCAGGATGAGACCACAGTTACCCCAAGGAGCCCCTGGTTACAAAATTCCCCTTCCAAGACGCTGTAAATACCAAGGAGGAGTGTTTGGAGAGGAACATGGCAGGGGAGGCCTGGGGGACACTAAGGTCACCAAGGGAACTGCCCAGCTTCTTGCCCGAAGTGCATATCCATAGTGTATGCTACAAAGAGTCAGGCTTCCTTTTAACAATTTGAGATGATGATGATATGTTCCCAGAAAGGAGGGATGAAATAATCAAGGAAAACAGTCATAAAAAGATGCCTAGAAAGTGGAAAAAGTCAGACATTCTGCCAAGAAGGTGGTAAGAGGTGAGACAGAGCAGGGACTTCTCTTAAGTGTCTGCTAGGCATACCTCCCAAGCCAGGTGGGCAGATTCCAGTTTGGTTCAATAACAGAGAGGACACAGGTGGGAGAGGAAAGGAAAGAAAACCCTCTCCCTCCTGACCTAGGGTGCCTGGCTCACTTAAAGCCCATGTGTCAATATCAGCTCAGCCTTGCTTCCCTCTTCACCTTGCTCCACACCATACATAGGTATCATAATCTTTTCCCCACACCTCTCTCTCTCTTCCTACCATATTCCAATTTGACAACAATAGAATTTTGATGGCATGCACTCAGTTCTTTAATAAGAAAAATTAAATATTAACACATAAGCAAGATGTAATAGCTAAAACTTATTGAACATCTACTATGTACATCATCTCTAATAATAACAGTAGCCATGCAAGGTAAATACTATTGCCCTTAACTTATAGATAAAGAAACGGAGGCTTAGAAAGGTTAAGTAACTTGCCTAGGACCACATAGCTAGTAAATGGCTGGGCTAGGATTTGACTGGGTTCATATTTCTCCAGAGCGCATCCTTTCTCAGGATACCATAAAATCTCTCTGATTGAGGGGATGGGATTTAAATTGTGACACTCCTTGGGCATAGACGGCATCATGTTCATCTTATAGGAGGCATTTAATAAAGATTTGATGTAGACTGGATATGCAGGAGGCCAAATTCTGATGCAGCCTCCCTTGGCTTTGCTGACAGTGTTTTCCTGAAGAAGGGAGAGGGCAGTAACTTGATAGGACAAGAGAATTCTGGTGTCCACTGGCCAAAGTGGAGGCCAGAAGACCATCTGTTCAGTAGATGGTAATAACGACACACCCACAGCACCAAGGGAAGGAACAGGGCAGAGCAACAGGTCCTCTGGAATCAGAGGGCAGGAGGAGCAGCCAGGCTACAGAGGGCAGGCTCCAATCATGCCAGTGAGATTAGCTGCAGGCCAGAAGAACCAGGCAGGGAATGCTGATAAACTGGCTCTGGGGTGGGATGGGGTGGGGTTGATGGTGGGGGATATGGGTGCTAACTTGTAGGATTTGCCAGTTCCCAAGGTGTAAATGCTCCCAACATGGCCAATTTAAAGCTACCAATGTGATGTTGACTGGCTCGCAAAATACCCCAGATTTGGACAAGGAGCCTTTACCATTAGAACCAGGATGCACTGTGGGAAGGATTTGGGCCCTGGCTAGCAAAATAGGACCTAGCTACAGAGACTCAGAAGCCTAGAGAGAATCACAGGAATTTAGAGAGATTATGTCTTTGCCCTGTAGCACCCTTCTAGAAAGATAGCTCTGCTTACAGAATATCCAGAGGAGACCCTGCAAAGTCTCTCCTGGCAACCTTTCACTGCTTTCTAACTCTCCTAAACATACAGCTTTAGGGATCTGGACCAAAAACCACTAGTCACAAGGTAATGATTCATCCATTCATTTATCAAACATTTTTTAAGGTCTTTCAAGGTACCAGGTGCTGTGTTGAAACCATAGACCTTCATTCCCTCTTAACTGTAGATACCTTGAGGGAAAGGGGGGCTGTGTTCCTACCCCAGCACCTAGCACAATGCCAGACACATGAAAAACATTTGAATATTTGTTGAGTAAATGATTGGAATCAAGTTCACTAATGGAAAAAGAATATTAAAGAAAGTCAACATATCTTCAGAAAACTTGGAGGAGTTTACATTCCCACAGTATGATTTTCTTCTCTTTCCCAGCCTTTCTCTCATCTCGTAAGTGGTTTGGGATTTTAAAGACATAACAGAAAGATTAAGGATACGTTTGTCAAGGTTAGAAGGTCCTTATTTCATTTGTAAAACTGCTGCATTATTTTATATGTGAAGAAAAGTGGAGGGTTTTGGGTAATAGAAATAAAAATCTATCAAGTTCTCAGGGGGAAGAAAAATCCCAGTGTTTAGCACTGCCTGTGGGCCCAGCCTTTCAATAACAGAGCGGAGGCCTGACCCATTGACTGATGCCTGTCCCTGCAGGGCATTTCTGAAATAGAAGGTCATTGCCCACAACCTGAATTTCCTCTGCAACAAGAGGAATTCCTATAAAGTTCACCAGATATGCAAAGACAAGGGGCTGCCTTTGCAAGAAAGAGACTCAGATCTCCCCAGCAAAACCACATGGGTCATTGAGAGCTTTGAGGGCTACCGTTGCTGGAACACCTTTTAGCCCCAGGCAGTGTAGGAGAAACCTAGGGGTGGCATAGGGCCCACTCACATCTCTGTAACCTCTGAGATTAACAGAGGAGGTGCTCTGAGTGACTGTGGAAAGGCAAGGGCAAGGGAATCCAGGCCAGTGCTCCCCCAAAAACCCAACCTGTGGGCTGCTTCTCCAAAATCAAGACAGGGTTTATCATACTGCTTCCTAGAAAGGACTCTGTGGCAGGTACCTAAAAGATTAAAATCCTTATATTCCAGTCTGTGAACTCTAAGCCACGTGTCATCTAACCAGCCTGGAAGGAGATTGAGTATTTGATTTAAAAAAGGAAACATTTTCAACTGTTACTTGTCTGTTCTTTGTTTTTCCACCCATTGATTTACATTCGGTCTACAGCACTTTATTTTTCTTTTATATCTCCATTACAGGATTAATCATGTCATGCTATATTACTTTATAGATCTGTTTCCTTTGCTCTTTGTGAGCTTCTTGATGGTAGAGACTATGCGTCTGTGAGTTTCCAGTGCCTAGAATAACCCTGGATACATAGTCAGTGTTCCATAGGCACTTGTTTAGCTAGTGAACACATTAATTAATTTCTCAGTGGGTCAACATGAGGGAAAAGAAAGAGATGGAGATCAAGAGAGAGCAGAAATGGCCAGGCATAGTGGCTCATGCCTGTAATCCCAGCACTTTGAGAAGCCAAGGAGGGTGGATTGCTTGAGGCCAGGAGTTGCAGAACAGCCTGAGCAACATAGCAAGACCCCATCTCTTTAAAAATTTTAAAAACTTAGCCAGGCATGGTGGCGAGTGCCTGTAGTCCCAGCTACTTGGGAGGCTGAGACAGGAGGGTTGATTAAGTCCAGTAGTTTGAGACTGCAGTGAGCCATGATTATACCACTGCACTCCAGGCTGGGCAACAGAGCAAGACCCCACGTCTTTAAAAAAAAGAGTAGAAACGAAGGAAATGGAGACCAGGATAGGTGCCTAGAAAAATAAAAAAATAAACATTTGTAGAGAAGGGACCCGGGTGGACATCATTTCCCTGATGTGATAAAATAAAGAGCGATTCCCAGATGAACACAAGCCTCCAGTGATCAAAAGCTTTATGGCTTTCTTCCCAAATGAAGGAACGGGTTAAATTAGCCTGCATTTTTTTAAGGTTTTTGAAGAATATATATCAGTGAAGAACCAAGCAGAGGGCAAGGGGGAGGAAAGAATTTTTCACAGAAACATCAAGAGGTTACCTTTAAAGTAGAAGGTAGGCAACAGCATCCGGACAGGTTAGATTTCCCTGCCAACAGGGCACACCAAACTGGCTCAGTGATCAAGCCGTGTAATATTATTTACGTTAGTAAAAAACTCTACTGTGGCATGAATGCATAGTGAGCCCTACAGAATGTATTCTTTCTCTCCCCTTCTCTCTTACTGCAGTGGTGGCATCTCCTCCAGGAGTGTCAGAGAAGTTAGAGGGCATGGTCTATGATGTGTGTCAAATCGAAGAACATTTCTGGACTTAGTAAGGAGAGGTTTTATTAGAAAGGATGATTGCAAGGGATAAAAGGAGCTATTGCAATAGTGGGACTGCAGTGACCATAAGATCTGCAAGCATCTCAAGGGACAGGCAAAAATAACTTTCCTTTATAGGGAGGAGTAAACAAGGCTGGAAAGAACCAGGTGTGGGGAGATGGGGTGAAAGTCTGCCATGATGGGCTAATAGATCAGAGTGTTTGACCCTGAGGCCAGCTGCTTCCCTGGAGGGGCTGTTAAAGGGGAGTTGTATGCTCACCAAAGTTCAGATAACTGGGAGCAGAAGAGAAGCTTAACTAAAGTTTGGTTAACAAGCATTTTTGTTTCTATTGACCAGGAATGAAGAGCTGTTTAGCTAATCCTTCATGAAGCAATGCATGGGAATTTGGAGAGTCTGAGTCTGGCCTTGCCATGGGTAAACAAAGGGGCATCCATGAGTCTTAGCTAAGTCACAGGGTAACAGTGGTTCTTCGTAGTAAGCCATTTCCCGGAACAAAAGGAGGGGGGTTATTTCTTAACCTTCTCTGTTTTCCAGGATCATGGGTCTTAGGTAAAACTCAACATTCCCATGTGTGAGAAGGCTTTCTTGCATTTATTCATTTATTCCTTACAGTCTGCAGAGACCAGGGAAGATTTGTTCTGAGATATATTTTTCCTGAGGTGGCTGGTTATATTATCTGTCTTGAATCAGGTTTCTGCTTATGTTCAAAATTGTTTAGACCCCAATCTTCATCCTATCTTTCTTTCTAATTAGTTGTATTTAATTAGATGTTTTTTATGTGCCCAAACTCCAACATGTATGTAATTCCAATATCACGTTCCCATTATTAGCAAGACTATTTGTGTCCTGGGACAATCCCTCAAACTGTCTCAGTTGAGTGGCTTTTTATAAGATCATCTAAATTTCTTTTGCTTCATCTCTGTTCTTGTCCTTCTGATTATGATTTGGCTTCCTATGCAGTTTGACTACAAGAAGAGAATGCACTAATCAGGCAGCTTTTAGTGCTCTGGTTGTATGACAATTACTTCTTATTGTAACTTATCAGTTGGCCTTCTGACATCTACCTGTCTCACATGCATCTCAGCACAGGTGGGTCCCCAGGGTCTCATGGCCAATGACAGCTTGTCTCTAGCCCTGCAAAGTCAAAACCAAGTCCAAGAGTGCAGGGGCAACTGCAAGGTGCCCCCTAAGGATGACACCTTGGATATCACCTCAGATGACACCACTACTATGTCCAGCTACCATTTTATAAAACCCTCTAGTCTCTGCAACAGACTGTCAGAAAGATCGATCTCCCAAGTCACTTTGATCTCAGCAGCCACTGAAGAATGAGAGAAAACATGGACCCCAACCTCAATATTTTTTTCTTCTTTTTATTGATTTATTGCTGTTTATCTTCAGTCCCTGCTCCCATGCTCTTACCCCGATAGGCAAGCATTCTCATGTGCTTGATGTATGTATGTATACATTCTTGAAAATTATTGGTTATTGATTTGTATTTAATATTTATATAAGTCAAACTGGGTTACAGATGTCATTCAACTTCCTTCTTTCTCTTCTTCCCACTATGTTTGAAAGCTCCATCTGTGTCAGTATTTGTGCATCCAGTATTTAGCTCCTTTCTGCTGCAAAGTGCTCCATGATGTGCACATGCCATGCCTGGCTTATCCATGCCCCAGGGACAGACACTCAGAGAACCACTACCACACTTCTCAACAAACAATGCTGTGAGGAGTAGTCCCTTTTGTGCATCTTATGGGCCTGTGGAAGGACAGTTTCTTGGGATATTTGCCCAGGATCAGAATTTTTGGCTTCCTGCTTGTGTGCACTCAAGTTGACTGAGGGCTGCACTCCTGCCTGCAGGTCTGGGGGTTTCTATAGTCCACATCCCTGCCTGGCAGCATCCAGCTTTCTAATTTTTGATACTCCCGCAGGTTAAAATTGGTGTCTTGCTGTTTTACTTTGCACATTTCTGATTACCAATAAATTTGAACATCTCTTCTCAAACTTATAAGGCTTTGGGGTTTGATTTCCTCTTAATCTCCTATTCTTGCCCATTTTTTTCTGTTAAGTGTTGCTGCTTTTTTGTTGTTGATTTACAGAAGCTCCTTGAACATGCTATATCTCAATCCCTTGTCAGTTTTAGACATTACAACTACTTTTTCCCAATATCATCTTTCAGTTTTATCCACACTGTCCATAAATCCTTAATTTTCAATTAGTAAAATCCAACCTTTTGCCTATATCTTATGCTTTCAAAGTTGTGTTTAATAAATCCTTGCCTATCCCAAGGTCAAAAAGTTATTCTCTTATATTTTCTTCTTTCAACCTTCTACTTACCATTGCATTTACTTCTTTAATCTGTCCATAATTTTACTTTTGTATGTGATGTGCATTTAAAGGAATCCAGTTTGGTGTTTTTCCAGAAAGATATCTTCAGCAAATGTAAAAGGCAGATAAGTTTGTGAAATCTTCTTGTTTTCTTAACATCTTCTAAGCTATGTATCCCTTTCCCATTGAGTTGTAGTGCCACTTTACTATATATTAAATTTCCGTAGAATGTGTATTACCAGAAATTTTACTGATTGGATTCACTTGTTAGGGAGTAATAAGCCTTCAGAAGAATTCTTGAAAATAGGAATGACAAAGGCTTCTAAAAGCCTGTAGTACTTCCAGGGTGAGCTGCAATCTAGGGGAGAACTTGTATAGACAGCAAAGCTCCTTGCCTCTTCCTAGTGAGGCACAGTGGCTGTAGGTCAGAAAGCCTCTGCTGTCCCTTCTCTGACCACAGAACTGACTAAGCTCAGAGACAACCTGTACATCAGTTAAGCAGCTGCAGTAAGATAGAAACTTTCATAATTCCTTTAAGTATACTACATCGTTAATATTCAGGAAAGCCTCATGAAATAGTTAGTACATCTCCATTTTACAGATGAGAAAGCTGAGATGCAAAGAGACTGAATAAGTATATACCAACCAGCTTGCCTAACAGAGAAGGGACAGAGCTAGGTTTGAACCTAGTTGAGCTTAACTCCATCACTGTTGGCCCTTCCCTCTGGCGTACTGCTCTTCACGTTCACTTTGATCCTTTCAGACATAATGTTGACTGAGTCCTGACCACTGTAAGGTATTGTGTTTGGTGCAGAAAGGATTCATCATATGAGGAGTATGTCCTTGAAGAGCATATGGTCTTACCTGGAAGGTAAGATGTAGCTACAAGCCAGTACAATATAGGTCAGGAAAGCAGAGCTGCCTTAGAGGAGGACTGAGTTCTGTGATTACTCAGAATTTGGGGAAATGTTTCCAATCTTTACCTTTCTCCAAGAGGTACCCACTCTATTAGACCTCCATGGATGCTGTAGTCACAAACTTGCATGTTGACTCTTGGGTTGCACAAATGCTTAGCAGGACTGTAGTGCCAGGGATTCCATTTGGGCTTCTATGAATTAAAGGAGAGAACCTTCATCTGGCATGAAATGTCCTTCCTACTTGAGCCACTTGCAAGCTTGTCATCTGACCTCTAGTCTCAAGATGACTCAGTCTCAACAATTGTCCACCATTGGCAAAGGAAACATATGGGCCACAAATTCATAAACACTGGAGATAAAGAAAGAAGAAATAGAAAGAAATGGGATAGATGGATGTTTTGTTAACAGAACAAACTCTACCAACTTTCTGGATTTGAAAGCTGTCACAGTTTGGAGTCTCCAGAGGCAGACCGCAGGACAAAGACCCATGTGAAAGTGGCTCAGGAGAGCCTAGTAAGGGAGGAAGTGAAACAGGACAAGGAAGGAAAGGAGCCAAGCAAAGGCAACATTTCAGGCAAAATCCTAGTCTCAGCTTGATCCTGCAGGGGAGCCCTGGAGTGCACTGGGCATCTCAAAGCTTCTTCAGACTTGACCCCATATTGCTGGGCTTTCACACTCCCCCATCTATCAGGCATTGGTTCAAAGCCAGAAGGAGAAGGGATGGTGGAATGCAAACCCCAAGCTGCTCCAGTGGTCGAGGGCTATCCTCAGAGGATAACTGGGCACAGAGAGGCAAAGGCTCACAGAAGCTGTGGGGGTCGGTGGTGGGTCCTGGGCAGAGCATCAACAGAGCTGCTCTGGACAAGGGTCTGCAGCCCATCCATAAGTCATGTTCAGGAATTCTGCCAGCCTGTAGGCATTCCTAGGGATCCTAGGAAACCCCTTCACTTTACAGATGAGAAAGTAAAGGCACAGAGAGGTTAAAGTACTTTCCAAAAATCATGTAAACGGATTTGTGACAAATTTAGAGTGTCAGGATCCTTAATTTACGTCTAGTTCTCTTTCAACTACTTCTTGCCACCTTACTTCCCTGCAAGCTTAAAGGAATACTGTGCCAACTCAGTCGATCATATTTTGCATTTTATTTACATTATTCTCTGTCCAGAGTCTGGCTTCTTTGAGGCCCAGCATCTGTCCTTGTAAGTCCCAGCCAGCCCACTGAGCCCTGCTTGGCGGCCCAGTAGAAAACAGAATTATTCCCTTGACAGAGGGCCCCACGGTCATCTGGAAGACTTATCTGGGTAGTTAAGGAAACCTTGGTGCCTGAAGAAGGCACGCAGAAGATGACAGGTCTGAATAGTCTGACAAATTTTTATTGGCCCAAAATTTCCAGTCCTGTAAGTCATAAAATAAATCGCAGCCTACATCAAATAAATTATTGTCCGTTTAAGAATGAAAGAGTGGATGAAGGAAAGAGTGCGCAAATGGCTTCTGCCTTTTCTTTCCCTTAGCTTTGTATCAGGATTTTTCAATCCAGAGCTTTGCCTAACCCTTCCCAACACTAAATCTCTCTCGCCAGCTCTTCTGATAGATAGACAGACCAAACAGCAGAGAGCCACCAAGGGGTTAAGCCTGCTTTTGAAGAATTGTGAGGACAACCAGGCAGGGAGGAAAGAAACTCTGAAAGATGAGAAAGCTGTCATGCTTGCTGGCTGGGCAGATGAGATGACCAGCAATTCCTTACAGCAGTAAAGATTTATCAGCATAAGGGAAAAAAATCAATTGGCCAGATAATCTTTAAAAAGAAGGAAGGAGAAAAAATAATGCAAGTGACTAAGGTGATGGGAAAAGAAATTTTAAGAATGAAACAGGGATGTCTTTTCTGGTCTCCTGTGGCCCTACCTGTGCTTCCTTCATCCTGGCATTTAACAGGCTGAATTATAATTGTCAATTTGCTTATCTATTTCACTGGCCACAATGCTATGTTCATGAGGACAAGGTCACTGTCTTTTTTGTTCACCCTTGATGTATGCCAGGCTTAGTACAATGTCTAGTACATGATAGGTGCTCATTATATATATGTTAAATGACTAAGTAAGTGTATACATGCACTGGCAGTTTTAAAGTGCCAATATTGACCCAGGCACAGTGCTAGACATTGACCTCCTTGAGTCATACAAACCTCTCAACAGTGAGATAGCTATAACCATTTTGCAGATAAGAAAATTGAAATTTTTGGAAAGGTTAAATAACTTTCCTGAGGCCAGATAGTGAATAAATGGAAGAGCTGGAATTCAAACCAAGGTCTTTCTGACTCCAAAGTCTATGGTTTTTATTGGATTGACAATTTATCTATTGATAAATCTTTATGATGTGCAGCCTGGCTGCCTGATGTGAGAATGAGTCATCATCCTTCCCTATGCTGCCCACCATTTTGTCATTCCATCTTTTGCCTACACTTTCTCCCTTTGGTACCCTGGAGAGAGGAAAAAGATGAGCTTCAAGCCAATTCATTAATTATACTTTGTCAGATGCTTCTTTGGGTGTTCCATTTGTGTATGCTTCCTCCTCTCCTCTAGGATATAAACTCCAAGAGCTACATCTTGTGTTTCTCTGGCCATTCTTCCCCTAGGCACTTACAGGTATGATTTCTATCATAGGTGGTCATGTTGCCCTGGTTAGCGCTGCGGCAAAGGGTGACAGAATGAGGGCGCTAGGGACCCAGGGACTGTCGCACATAAATGGGAGGTGCACAAGAGCTGCCTTTGAAAGCCCTACCAATAACAGAATCAATCCATCAGTTGTACACAAAACAGACTGGTTCTTGAAGGGCAAATGGAATTTAAACAAAAGGAGAGGAGGAGAGAGGATGGCATAAAGATAGATTCTCAAAAAACTGGAGCTCCATGGAGTCAGCCAGTCTGTCTCTGCTTCCCTTTCCTTCTCTCTGGGCAGCAAGATAGCATCGGGCAAGGAAGTGAGCTTTTCTTTATGCTGCCCAGCCTTCCCACTGTGACCTTGGGTGACCTTCCTTGGCCCGAGTCTTCCCAACTGTGAAAGGAAGGCTGAGACCAGGCCTACATTTCCAACCCGGAGTTCCTTGGAACTTCATGCCTTTTGAGGTCTTTGATCTAACTTACTTCATGGGGCTGGTCAGTTGTCGGGGAGAGAAGGGAGCTACTGTGAGAGTCAAGAAGTGCTGAATGAAGCCTATTATTAGAACTGCACCTGAACACTGGCCTGCTGAGGGGCCATCCATCTCCGCTGGGCTGAAGGGATGGAGTGTGATTAATGTAGCTGGCTAGCAGCATGGGCCTGCCTTGGCCCATCTCCTCCTCTGGATGCTGCTTGAAGAATTCATTAGAAGAGGGGAGCGGGGAAGGGGAAAAGCTGCCACTGTCCTCATCTTCCCACCCCCTCACTCCTTCAGTTTGGCTTTTCCAACTAAGAAAGTAAAAGCTGATCAGAGTCTGATGGGTCTTTATGGTGGGAGCACTGGTGTGCTCCCACAGCAAGGGTTAAAAACTTTTTGATCTATTTACTTGAAAATAAAATACTGAAAATAAAAGGGACTCCCTTCTCTGTGTTGACCAAGCTGGAATCGTTTCTCAGGCTGTCTCCTGAAGGAGCCTGCAGTCTAGCCACATGGACAGGGGATAGATAACTTCAGGGTGACGTGGTGAGTGCAGCACACAAGAGGCAGTGAGAGGCCAGAGGAAGGGCTGACCTGCCCCCTCCAGGCCTCCCAGAAGGGGTAAAGGAGCACTGGGTTGGTGAGAGGGTTACCCATACCTTACCACTCACAGATGCTAAGCCTAGAGTGATCCACACAGACTGCCAAGCAGCCAGTACCCCTGATTTAACCCCAAAGACGTGGGGTATGTGAGCAATGGCTATTACTTAACCACTAGCATCACTCTTCATCACCCTTGTGATTTTTAGTGAGAATTCATCAAAGCATCATTTTTAGCATCCTATAAAAACCTAACACTTCTTGCTCCTGCTAGTGTCCATTCAGTAATTGCTACAGTGACTGCTGAGAAGTTGGAGGAAGGATTAGTCCCCTCCCAACTTGAAAAAATTTCTCTATTAATGATTCAGGCCATCTTTTCAAGTTTTTGTCAATTCTTACTGACCCCTTACTATTTCCTTTGGGAGGAGGAATGCCTGGGCTTGAAGCAAACTCACTTTATTGATTTCTCAGGTTGGATAACTTGACACCAAACACTGAGGCAGGAGCCCAGTTATCTCAATGCTTTATGTATGGGAAGCAGGAAAGACTAGAAAAAAAGGTCTCTGTCACTGGAGCAAGAGGATTTATACTTTAGTGCCAGGTCTACAGCACATAGCTGGTGGACCTTGGGTAAATCACTTTTGTTACCCACCACACTAAAACAGACAACACACGTTTACTGACACCAACTTCTATTACTCGGTTATTTCTTGTCCCCTCAGAACTAGCACACGTAATTTTCACCATTTCCTTATTTTATTATGTATGTATTTATTTTTTCCTCCTTTATTCTAGGAAAGATTTGGGAAAACTTACAAAGGAGAAGAAGACAAAGAAAAAATAAGTTGAATAAAAATATATGACAGGGAAAATTAGTACCCTCAAATATGTGCCATAAGTTTCTCCCCATTTATTGGAAATGAGCTGTTCGTTGGTCTCAGAGCTTTCTAGGAAGCTAATGAAGCAAATGAAGTCATGTAACCTGAAAGAAGAAAGCATCCCAATCATTCTGGGGATACAATGAGCACTTCTTCCTCCTTCTAATAACTGATAGAGATTTCTTTCTTGGATACTAATAAAAGGACATTGAGAGATGTGGGAATCTGCATCCTCAACAACTTCACAAGAGTGAAGATGCCAGTCATTTCTTAAGGCCATTATTTGTATTATTCCTCAATGCAAGAGAAGGACACAGTGCAGTGTCCATAAATTGAAGACACCCTGCTTCTACTGAGGGATCAGAACAATGTGCTACAAGTATGCATCTGTTTGTTTTAGGCTTGACCTGTTGATAAACTTGATGTTAGTCAGACCAGCTGTTCTCACAGTGTAGTAGTCCTGAACTTGCAATATCACTATCACCTGGGAACTTATTAGATATACACATTTTTTTAGCTCAACTCAGGCCTATAGAATCAGAAACTCTGGGAATGGAGCCAGGGAATCTGTATTTTAACAAGCTCTGATGCAATTTGAGGACCAGTGCGATATAGAGAGGAATGAGTAGATCGCATGCCCTTTTGACAATTACAGGAACGCTATTTTTTTTTTTTTTTTTTTTTTTTTTTTGCCTTTGGTCCTTTGATTAGAGTCAGGCAGCAAGTAGTTGGAAGATACATTGTCTTGGCAGGAGCCTGGAGAACAAATATTTATATTATCAATTTAAAGCAGATCCACATACTTTCCAAACCCACTCAGAGGAGAGTCTGGTTGACATCCTTCCTCTTCTGCATGCTAAGTCTCCCCAGATGGTTTTTGATCTCCCTGCTCTATACAGTGGGGTGCTGGGGCAGGCCAACAGTGGGGCCAAGTGTGTCCTCTGAAGATACCTTCCTTATTGTGTGCATTTCTTCATGGCTTTTCTTTAAATTGTTCATGTGTGTTTTGCAAGTATGTTCATTCTTCCTCCCAAGATGGAGTCCTTCCAAGCTGTAAAATTATATGATTATTCTATTAGGTAGGAATAGAGTTTTAAAAGCCCTAAAGCTGAAATAAACTATAGAGATAGTATAATACAACCTCCTCATCTTACAGATCATAAGTGAGTGGAGAGGGGAGCGATTTCTCTCTAGGTATTGCTTAGCTCAGGCCCTGGCACACAACAGGTTCTCAATGACTCTTAGTTGAATCTGTTTCTTGACTGTATATAGCGTTTTCATAATTCTCACATGGCTTTTAGCATTTTATCTCCATAAATATTCATGAGTATAATTATCCCTATTTTCAAATCAAGGAACTCAAACTTGAGTGGCTAAGTGTTTATCAAAATAGTGCAGATTTTAATATTACAAATCCAGAACTGGAACTCAGGCCTCTTAAGTTTAGGCCCATTCACCTTTCTCTTCTGCCATGATGACTAGAAGTCTGTGGATCACACACTAAGTCCCCCAAAGACATGCAAACATATATCAAATTGAAAGACTAAGTTTTGTGTAATAGTGGCCATGGCCAACCTCAAAGGCAAGGGTTTCGGCTTTTTCAGCGCCTCAGGGCCGCATCTCTGAGTAAGAACTGGCCAAGTGACCTTACCCAAACTCTACCCGCTGCAGAGCAAGTGCAGGATGTGGCGGTTTTTACCAGATTCCTCTGAGAGGTATAGCTACTGGACTATCAAAGTCAGCTAAACACAAACAGAAGATAAAGGCATTTCTGTACCTTCATGTTTCTACACATGTAGACATATTTCGGCACACATATAAATCTGTATAAATATGTTGAAACTACAATATCATTTCTGTTATAAGCAAAGTGATTTGATCTCCTCAGCAAAGTTTATCTAAACAAATGCTGCAAAAGGTAGAGGAAAGAGAATGAGGAACTGTCAGAGGAAATGCAAATTTTTTTTTCACTCAAGACCACAAACAAACTCAGGAGTTCCTCTGTAGCGTAAGTCTTAAATTCAGGATCTGCATCTGACTAAATGTCATGCTTTGTTTTCTGTTTTTTGCTTTTTGGGTTTTTCATTGTTTTCGTTTTGCTGTGACCTTCCCAAAGATCACAAGGCTACTGAAAGCCCGTAAGGTAAGTTGTTGAAAATTTTTTAAATGCGCTCCTTCCTCCAGGCAGACATAGCACTACGCCAGGGAGCATAGCTTCAGGAGTAAAGCAGGGGCTGGGGTTCAGCTCCTACTCACCCCTCAGCTGGGCACCTTTGTGCAGGATATACAACCAACTCAACTGTACATGGTGGCCCTATCTTTACGTGCAAACCCTGTGGGTATTATAGCTGTGGGGCCATTCAATTCAATACAGTCAGTGTCTGGTGGTGCATCTCATGTATAGACATAAACAGAAGCCTTGCTTTCTGCTAAGCCAAATCACCTTTAAATCAAATAGATATTGGTAGCCAAGAGTAACATACAAAACTATGTTTGCAGAACTGTTCCACATACTGCAATGGAAGATCACTTCTTCCAACCCTCTTATTTTATAGGACATCTCACTGCATAAATCCAGACTGATACTAATAATACTAATGATAATACGAGTAATAGCTAAATAGTAAAAATAGTTAATTCTTACTATATGCCAGGCATCATTCTAAATATATACCTCATAACACCTCTTTAAGGTACTATTACTATTATCTCCATTGTACAAATGCAGAACTTCTCTGACACACAAGGGAGTTAAGTAACCTGCTCAAGATCACAGCTAATACAAGTGGTAAAACTGGGGTTCCAATCCCCGAGTCCAGTTCCAGAGTCTGTGCTAATTAACCACTGTGACACTTTCCTAAAATGCTGGAAACATGCAGAATGCCAGGATAGGTAGGCGTGCAGTCGAATGGAAGTCCTGCAAGGGATTTTACTCTATCATATGGCTCACTCTTTTCCTCCCTCCTGTAGAACCAGCCCCAGTCCCCTAGCCTGCCTCAGCATCCCCACGCCGAGGGGTTGCCTCCATCCCGAGTTGCAGCAAGAGTTGAATCCGAATCACCCCTCCTTGCTATCTGGGAAGTGTATTTTCTGGTTTCAAGTGGGACAGAAAACGGTTGTGAGACTGCATATTGGTGGCAGGGAACCCGCCGATGGGTCTCACGAAAAGCCTGGGCTGATTGCAGACCCGGCTCCACCTGGCCCCTCTGTCCTCCTCTCCCCACCGCAAGGAGCCGCCGGCCTCTGGAGTTAGCCAGGTCCGCATAAGCCTGCTGGGGCGACGCTGCTCCGGGCTGCCTCCGGGTGGGCCGACCCCATTACCGCTGATGCGGGACACTAGCCCAGCAGAGACCCCATTAACCGCGCCGCCCCACCGCTCGGTGGCATCTGCGAATTACTCCGTCACTCGGCGGCGATCGCAAGACCCCAAGTCTTCTCATTTCCTCGTAATGCTCTAATGGTCTGCTTCCGTTGCCATGACAACACGAACACAGCTCCGCCGGGCCCCTCCGACTGCCTGAGGTGTGAGCAGAAGGCGCGTTGTGCCTCTCAGGGCCCCTATGCGGTCTGCCCCGTTAGCGTTGCTGCGATGTCTCCGCCACTGCTCTTCGCGGTGGGCAAATCCGGGTGCCCGAAAGGGAGGAGCGGTGACCCGAGGTGGCCAAGGCCAAGCTGACACTTCCCATCTGGCAGCTGGGGACAGCTTCCCCTCCCACCTGCTCTCCTTCCTCCCTCCTCTCTTCTCCCTCAGCTCTGCAAATTGGTGACCCCCCCAAGCCGGGGCCCATAGAGGCTGGAATGGAGTCTGGAGACCGCGGCTCCACCCTGCCTCTCCGTCACTGAACGTGTGACCTTGGGGAAGCCCTTTAGCTCCTGGAGAGCCGGAGCCACCTAAGAGTGCATTCGATTTAAGGACGCATCTCCTCTCTGCTCAACAAAGAGGGAGGGGTTCCTGCACACGTTGGATTTCTGCCCTCATGGAGGTTACAGATTCATTAGAGCATTCCAGAAAATGTGAAGACTTGGGGAACTTGAGATTCTAGAGTGGCAGAGTGATTTACATGCCACTGAGTGGCTGGGTGCCTGACCTAATGGAGTCTTACCTAGACCTTGGCTCTTTGAGTGCCTTCCCACAACACTTGACTAAAGTCTCTGGAGCAGGGTCAGATGTGACCCATATTCTGTCCTTCTAGAAACTAACTGCAGAGTGCATACTTCTCCTAAATGTACCTCTATTCATTTGGTTCTCCAGTTTTAGACACTCATAACCTTTTAGAATTTGGATTCTCCCAGTCACCATGCCATTTCACGCATGCCTTCTGTTTATACAGCATACTGTACATTCCATAAGCATGTATTCCATGCCCACGTCCAAGGCTTTGGTAACAAAAACATGCTTGCTGAAAACTATAACTGTACTGCCTGAATTCCTGCAGCATTTAATATTCCTTTTGTTTGTGTCCCATGGAAAATAGCACCTCTAATCTTGGTGAGTTGATTTGTTATTATGTTTTCAATGATAAAACTAATGAAGTGATCTTGATCAAATCATTTAACCTGTATGGCCTTTAGTTTTGGTAAATGCTCTAAAAATAATCGTTAAACTTAACTGAAATAGAGAATTGGACTAAATGAGGTCTACAGTTGAATCACCGGTGGGAAAACACCTCGCATTTGCATGGTGATCTTTACTTTCTGAGGGAAGTTCATACACTGATTTCTGGAGACTGTTACTGTTGTTCTTGAGTACACATCCTGTTTGACTAATGCAAGGACGGTCCCTTGCCTTACTGCCTTATATTGTTCTCGGCATTCTCAGGAACATGCCCTGTGTGTAGTGGCCTGAAAGAATTATTTGTTGATGATAAAGGTGAGGTCCAGGAAAGATAATCTAAGATTATCTGATTTCTTGTGAACTTCTTGAGAAGCTGGATTTAAAGACCCTAGCTGGCGCAGAGGTCTGTTCAATTTTCACTAACCCTTCTCTGTTCTCTAGTGATGACAGAGAACAATGGAAATGAGCCTAGAGGAATAATGTTACTGCAGAAAAGTCAGTAGTTTCCATTTTTATTAAAATTCATTCTTCCTTAACTGCCATCTGTTTTTCTTTTGGGCCTGGCCAAATGCTTGGAGGTGAATGGATCAATGCTAATTTACATGACTGCTCCAGCTAACTAGGGCCCCCATGCCCCCACATTTCCAATACACCCCTCAGCAAGGTTTTTACCAGAATATTCCAAACCAATAGGCCTCTTCCTCCATCTAAAACCATCAGCAGGTATAGACAAGCCCCAGTGTCTGAAAAGTAAAGGAAAGCCTCTGAAAATTCAGCTCTTGGGTACAATTTGAACTTTTAGCACAACCAAGTGCAGCTGGAAATCTTGAGACTAAACTAGCATTCATGCATTCAGCAATATTCACTGAATGCTCCCTCTATCCACAGTATCCAAAAGCAGTTTCCAGATGGGAGGACCCAGGCATTGTTTCCTATTACATGAGCCTCTGGAAGCTGTGCCAGGACATGTGGGGAACAAAGTCACTTCTCACATTCCCTAGGAGATGCTGTTCCTCACCTGAGGTTCTGTCAAGCATCCTGCAGACCAGTGCTCTATTTCCAGCCCTGTGGGGACTTGGTCTGGGATGATGGGCAGCTCATCTCACCACTGTGCTGGCCCCTGAGAGAGCCTTGTACCTCAGGGACAATCTCTCTTGTCATTACCTGCCTCGCAGGGATGTCAAGAGGATTTAATGAGATAATGTTTGTAAAGCATTCTGAGCTCCTAAGAAGAATGAATAGTGCTATATAAATGCAAAACATCATTATTATAATGATTACAGAAGCATTAACTGTAGTTAAAAGCAAGTGGGGAGGAGCCCTGATTCCATTATAATCTTCTATTTCTGAGAGCTGATAACCCTGAAATATGCACCCCTTTTCCAGCTGAAATTCTCCACCTTTATAATCAGCTCAGAGGTGAAATGTTTTGGGAAAATTTTAGAAATTTCTCTTTAGTCTCTTTTGAGAAGGAAGAACATTAAATAAGCACACTTTGTCTGCTTACAAAAAAGCTGTTTTGACCAAAATCATTCAAAAAGGCTGAGCTTTATGACTTCAAATTTAGCTGGTCTTTAGTCCCCACTGAGATAAATGGAGCAGTGTTAAATCTGAGAGGAGAAAATTGGTTTGGCAAGTTTCTAGTGTTTGAAGCCACCATTCAAGGGTTGCTGAACGGAGGCTGATTTTTCCATATAATGAAATTGTTTCTTTCTAGAGAAATTATTTCGATGATTTTTTTTCCCACACTGGAAAATGAGGTTTGTTATGTTGACAATAATCCATCCTTCCAGTTTAGAAAGATCATTGATTTTCAGAAGAACTCTCAAAGTTCTTTTTCTTTTACAGAATCAGACTTTGAGTAGCAGAAGAGCCCACAGTACAGCAGGTGTCTCAAACTGAAATGATTCTGGGAGCCAGGTAGGCCACAAACAAGAGGGAAGTAGGGCAGATGTCATGACAGCTGAGCATGGTCACCATGTTGCGAACTGGTAGAAAGTGGTGAACGACGGGTGGGGGGAACTGGAGGACCTTCTAGAAGGACCCTCCACTCCTCAGCTCCAGCTCCTTCTTACCGTACAGAAACACGGGTTTCTTCATCTTTCGAGGGAAGTCAAAAATCAATAATTCTATATATCATCTCCCAATGTGAAATGTTATTCACAAATTCTTTTTCTTTTTCTTTTAAAAAAACATTGTGTAGCCAAACCAAAGATCTAAGCCATGGGATGTTGTTTTCAACCTTTGCCCTAAACGAGTGTGAATTTTCCAATGAAACTAGAATGGGCTTTTAAAAGTGGATTTTCTTAGACCAATAGAGTCTTAGAATAACAGAAGAACCATAGGATTCTGATAGCCCCTCCTTCTCCATTATCATATTCGCCTGCCTCCACCACAAGTTGTTTAATTTCTCTGTGCCTCAGTCACCTCATTTGTACCATTAGCATAATAAGAGCACCTACCTCATAAGGATGTTATGAGTAATAAATGAGAGAATAAGTGCAAAATGCTAGCAGACTAGCAATCATGAGCATTCATTAAACCCTATTTGTTATTATTGCTGGTTCTCATTTTTTTAACTAGCTAACGATTTTTAACTAGCTAGGAATCGAGTCTAATGCCCTTTCTGTTCCATGACACTGTCTCCATTGCCTAATTCTGTTTGGTCCAATTCAGTCTGGTAATTTAGTGGGTCTACTATAGACTTAAAACAGAAAAGATGGGACAGACCATTGAAAGCCAGTACTTTTGAGGGTTGCAGGATGGGAAATAGTTGCAAAGCCAACTAAGTCAATGCAAAAGTATACCGATTTTACCCTCATGGCTTTGAAGAATCCAAGAGGTTCAACTTCATCCATGTTTCCAAAAGGCAATTTTTGATGACAAACTCTAGCAGAGAGGGAGGCACAGGAGTAAGCTCTGAAATAGGGTTTAAACTGGGTTTCAGTTTTGGTATATACTTGGGAATGTGAAAGGCTCCTTTAGTAGTTGCTTTTGCATCTTATTTGGAAAAGAAAGGAGTTGGTCTGGACAACTTCTTAGCCCCTTTCAGCTTTAATTTTCTGAGGCTGTGTCTGTATCTTCTTCCACATAATGCATTCCCTACCAATAGCTGGCAATCACCAAATGTCAGTTATCAATGATTCAATTATTCCTATCCTAAAATAATTTTTTTTTGAGATGGAGTCTCCCGCTGTCACCCAGGCTGGAGTGCAGTGGTGTAATCTTGGCTCACTGCAACCTCCGCCTCCCAGGTTCAAGCAATTCTCCTGCCTCAGCCTCCTGAGTAGCTGGGACTACAGGTGCCCACCACCACATCCAGCTATTTTTTTTGTATTTTTAGTAGAGACAGGGTTTCACCATGTTGGACAGGCTGGTCTCAAACTCCTGACCTTAGGTGATCCACCCACTTTGGCCTCCCAAAGTGTTGGGATTACAGGCTTGAGCCACCATGCCCAGCCAATAATTTTTTTTTTTTTTTTTTTTTAGAAACAAGGTCTCACTCTGTTGCCCAGGCTGGAGTGCAATGGTTGCAATCTTGGCTCACTGCAACCTCCTGCCTTCTGGGCTCAAGTGATCCTCCCACCTCAGCCTCCTGAGTAGCTGGGACTACAGGTGTGCACCACTATGCATGGATAATTTTTGTATCTTTTGTAGAGATGGGGTTTTGCTGTGTTGCCCAGGCTGGTCTCAAACTCCTGGGCTCAAGAGATTGGCCCGCTTCAGTCTCCCAAAGTATTGTGATTACAGTCATGAACCACTGTGCCTGGGCCCCTAAAATAATTTTTTTATCTCACTTGGAAGATTAATATTATATATGTGAAACAGATAACAATTCAAGATAATATATGATTAAATGCATAAACAAAAGATGCAAATAAATGCTTTAGGAGATAGAAAGGGAAGAATAAGTTAGACCCATATTGATAAGGGAAAGATTGAATAATAGGTGTATTTCTGATGGACAGGAACAAAAGGGGTAGGAGAAGTGCATTCTGTAGGAATAACAGCAAGTCCAAAAGCAAAGAGGTGGGAAGAGTGGGTAGAAGCCCTTTGCCTTTCCCTATAGTGACTGATATACAGATTCAGAGAACTGAAAAAAAAATGCTCAGAGGCATAATTCCTACAGGCCCCAGAATAACATTCCCAATCCCTATCAGGAAGACCCTGGAAAATTATAGTACCTGATTGGTACACCCACCTTCTCTGTTTCTTTAGAAAGTGTTCCATGGGGCTTAAGGAACTCTGAGAAGACAACAAAATGCCCACTAGGAAATGGGAGTCTCCTAAGAGATGCTAAAGTAACAGGGAGGGGAGATGTGTGAAAAGAGAGAGATTCCTCTTGTGCTGAGCCTCCTAAGATCTACCATGTGGCTTTTTATGGGTGAATAATGACCACAGAAATAAAGTCTAATAAAAGAAATTCAGCACTGTTGCCAGCCAGAGTTCTGAAGTCATCAATGTGAAGTATGCTGCCTGTGCCCCATCTGTTTGGGAGGACACTTGGTGCTGTGGAGGGAAACTTGAGAATATTTCTCTATCATGGAGAAAACAAGTATCTTGGGCCCTACTTGCCAGGCAGAAGACACCCACAACATCTTCTCTGTGCAGACAATAGAAGAGGGGACAGAGTCTGGTGAAGACTCTGGGACTGCTAGTGACAGGGTTTCTGAAGGACAGGCTCTTTTGGAATACAATTTTATTGATTTTGGTTCAACCAGTGAAGGAAGCTCATAGTGATGAGGGAATCGAGAGCCTATCAAACAATGCTAGTTTCCAAAACTTGTGACTCCTAAAACCTCAGCTGACAATCTTTTATTAGATTCTATTTGTACAGGAATTGCTTGCCCATAAAGCCACTTGGTAGATATTAAGAGGGCCCTATGTAAGAGGGGTCTCTATTTTCTCACTGCTTTTTGAGCTGCAAACTGTTGGCTTGGGTTGGTTCCAATTGATCTACACTCTCTTTGACTTTTCTATTTCTCCATTAACTGGCTCGATGTGAGGCTTGGTTTACAACAGCACTGTGAACAGTGTAAAGGGCTGGGTTGGAGGGTGTAGGACTGGCTTGAGCTCTTTCGTGGCCTCTATCAGTGCTCTCCATACAACCATGGCAAATAAACAGACTAAGTAAAAGTAGATGGTTCCTCTGCAAGTACACTTCGAGATGAGTTCCCTACACCTGCTGCCTCCCAACCAGATTGCTACTCTTAATGCCCTTCCATAAAGAAATTCTGCCACTATTGATTCTCTTTGGAAGAGATTCAACCGGTGGCATCAAAGGAAAACCCCCAGTCAGAGATGCAATGGATAAATGCTTTCTTCCTCCCATGACCAAGGACAACAGGGATGTATCTTCCAGCACTGTAGGTAGATACCCACCAAAACAACAGCTCTACACTTCAATCAGAAGTCCCAGAAAAACCAGTTTGCCCTTGAAGAATTTCTTGCTTGGCCATTAATGAGGAGAAGGAAGGATGAGAGGAGAAGATGAGGCTTTTTAAATCACTGCCCAACCTGAAACTAACAAGAATAAAAATGTCCAAACTAGGAGACTAAGCACCAAAGGAAATGGAGGCTGGGCCCTTTTCATGCTCCAGCCCTAAGCTGTGTCCCTGGGAGAGTCACTTAACCTCAGTGAACTTCAGTTGCCTCCTCTGTAACTCACCTGACGCTCTCCGCTGAATGATGGTTAACAGCAGAGTGAAACTGTGCTGTAAAGGACTGTAGTGATTGATCCTCAGAAATGTACTGCCTAGATGAGTGATGGCAAGAGAGAGTGAGAGCAAAGACTATCTCACCCAGCACCAGCCAGAAAAGTGAGAGAGCCTCCGGCTCCTCGAGCCAGGGGTCCCTCAGTCAGGCTCCCGCAGGGGCTGGGTCACCTATGTGGATCACCATCCACAGGGAGATCATTAAGAATTCCGCTGACAACCAACATAAAGTGGCATTGCCAAACCTGAGATATGTGAGCTCCTCACCTATTTATCACTTGAACTGGTGAAGGGAACACTGGCTGCATCAGAGTAGAGAGGTGCACTGGCCCCTGGAGGAGCTTAAGAAGAGAGTTGTAATAAACGTGATAATAACCACACGAGTTAACAATTGTTGAGCACTTATTATGGACTATTTGCTAATGATTTTACATAAGTTATCTCTTATGTCTTACCATAACTCTATAATATAGATATTATTATTCCCATCTTACAAGTGAAGAAACTGAGTCTTCAAAAGATTGAGTAACTTAACTTGCCCTGAACTAGTCAGGATCACTACATGATGCTGCAGTAAAAAAACTCTCAAGTCTTAGTGGCTTAAAGCAATAGAAGTTTATTTTTTATTTACATTGAAAGCAGGTGACCAGGAGTCTCTGTTTATCTTGGTCACTTAGATTCCCAGGCTAAATCCAAATTGACACATGCTTCCTCAAATGCTACAGGAGGGGGAAAGGAATGTGGTGAATTTTGCACTAGCTTTTAAAACTCCCACTTCCACATTCATTCCCTCATATTGCTTGTCCAAAGCAAGTCACATGGCCACACCTAACTCCAGAGGGGGCAGATAAGTATAATTCTACCATGAACCCAGTTAGAGAATGGGAATATTTGTCAACAGCCCTGTTACTGGCCACCTAGCTTCACAGATGTAATAGGTGGGAAAACCAAGTTTCAAAACCACATTGGCTGACTTCAGAGCCTGTGCACTATTCTCACACTTCTGGAAGAGATCAACCAGCTGATAATCTCTGGCCCCTTCATGTCACCACCCCACACTGTCCTTGCAGCCTCTTCCCTTCCCTTCTCAGGCTGTGGGTTAAGAGATAGGCACTGGGTGATTGATAGCTCCCGGCAGTAGTTGGGGAGAGATTACCTAGCAGCATGTGCTGAAGGAGCCATGGCTGGGAGTCTGCTCATAATAGCAATTGAAGCACTAGTTTCCACAGGGTTTGAAGTGCCAGGGTCTCAAGGGCTTATTAATCCCACAGCAGTCCTGGGAGGGGTTCATTTCTGCTGTTATTTATACCTTTTGCTGTGCTCATCCAGCAAGGAGAGTCAGTTGGGATTATGTCCCGGGGACACAGAGCCCTGGCTGCCATCCAAGCTAGGGCTGTTGAGGGCTCTTCCTCCTCAGCCAGCTCCCAGTCTGCATTCATACAGAGGAGTGAATGGAGGCTATTTAGTTACAAAGATGCAGACACACACATCAGAGAGGAGGTGGCCAGGAGGATGTGGCATCTTGAGACCTTGCTTATTCCCTTAGAGCTAAGCCTAAAAGCTATTTCTTCTGTGATCTCCCCTCCCCAGTTCAGAGATCTGACTGTGCCTTCCTTGGAACTGCTGTCCTCTCAGTCTGTCCCTGCACTCCTTGTTGTTACCTGGTTTTATTGTTTGTTTTTCCTGTATGACTTGCCCTGTCTGCTATAACTAGCGTGAGATCCTCAGCGCTCATATTATGACTGATGCTTTGTGGGGATGCTCAGAACACTGCACACATACAAGGTATTCAATTAGTGTTTGCAGCCCCTGGCACCTGACTACCTCTCTGAGCTTACCTCCTGCTATTACCTCCTTTGCTTTCACTTTTCACCCTGCTGGTTGGAATGAACCACTCATCTTGCCATTGCAGTTCTCCTCACCTTAGCCCACGCTGTCCTTTGGCTTAGAATGCCCTTCCCCTCCTCACTGCTGGCCACCCACCTCAACTGAGTGGATCCCTCCCTCCTTTGTGCCAACACTGTCCTTGCACATAGTTCTATTATAGAAATATTTGTATTTCAGTTCATTGTTTACCTGTCTGTCTTCTCCACCAGGCTGAGACCTCCTTGAGAGTAGACATGTTGTATTTACTTTTTGTATCCTCTGCCTTTACCAATGCCTCAACAGGACCAGGTCTAAAGTTAGGTGAGTGAGGCACTTGGTGGGGACACAAAATGTAAAGGGACACCAACAAAACTCAGCAGTTAAAATAAATAATATTTAATGCAATATTTTAAAAATCAAAATTAATACAAAAATCTATGATAAATGAAATATCAAATTTTTATTTTATCATTTTTAGAAATTTAAAATGTACAACATAGTGTTTTGATATAGACATACAATAATGATTACTACAGGTAAGCAAATATATCTATCATCTCCCATACTTACCTCTTTCTTTTTTGATAAGAGGCTCTCAAATCTACTCACTTAGCAATCTTTCAGTGTATAATACAATACTATTAACTATAGCCCTCAACATTTGAAATAAAGATAGATCAGTTGCAGTACAATATCAAATCATACTAGGATCTGAGGCAAAAGGAAAAATCAGAAATACTGATTCTGTCTTTTTTTTATTATTATTATACTTTAGGTTCTGGGATACATGTGCAAAATGTGCAGATTTGTTACATAGGTATACACATGCCATGGTGGTTTGCTGCACCCATTAATCTGTCATCTACATTAGGTATTTCTCCTAATACTATCCCTCCCCTAGCCCCCAACCCCCTGACAGGCCCTGGTGTGTGATGTTCCCTTTCCTGTGTCCATGTGTTCTTATTGTTCAACTCCCGCTTATGAGTGAGAACATGCGGTGTTTGGTTTTCTGTTCTGGTGTTAGTTTGCTGAGAATGATGGTCTCTAACTTCATCCATGTCCCTGCAAAGGACATGAATTCATCCTTTTTTATGGCTGTGTAGTATTCCATGGTGTGTATGTGCCACATTTTCTTTATCCAGTCTCTGATTCTGTCTTAACTTAAAATTTTAAAATTTTGTTCATCCTACCTGTTTTTTGCATTAATTATATGCATACTTTTTGCATTAATTTTTGTTTTAAAAATATTGCCCAGACTGAGATAGGTGCTCTATGAATATCAAATGAGAGTCAGGGAGCTGGTGACTGAGTGAGTACATGAGTGAATGGTTAGGAAAACTTTCCAGAATAAACCTCTAATTATCCAAAGTGTCCATATTTACTTCCAGAATTACACGTGTGTCCTTACCAACTACTTTTTTATTCTATTATCTGCCTTTTGGTTCAATTCATCTAAATCCTTTCCCAAGTTTGTAGAAAAGGAAGAAAAGAAAAATAATGCTGTAAATTGAGTCAGCTAAATGTGCTTTGTTCAATTAGTTGCAGCACCATATGATGGGGCCAAGATTTGAGATCTTGTATTTGTGGGCCAGTTGCTTGGTTTCGATCTCAAGAGAGAGTGCCCCCCTTCCCCTCCTCAATCCTAGTTGGTCAATGTACAAAAAGAAGATGTTGATTACTGTGGACACTGACTAAGAGACTAACTATTAGAGCAAATCCATCGCCACCACCAGAAACAAAGAATGGGTATCCCCCAGGCAGAAGGTTGGCATTTTTGGTTGAAATGGGTGCTTGGGCTTCTTATGCATCATTGTTACCATAGATGAATGCGACAAGAACTGGCCATACTGGGTCTACTCTTGTTCCCAGTTAAGGCATTACTGTGGGCTCATGGGAGAGGCACTGGCCCAGAATTGAGGAGATTAGGTTTGGGCTTATCTCTACTCTCATGAACTAAGTTACCCTGACCAAGTTACTTAGCCATTCTGAGGCCAGTTTATTCATGTGTAAAAAGAGAGGGTTATCTATAACAGTATGATTTTCAAAACCTGTACTATGGAATTCTAGGGTTATGAGCAGGTCTCTCAGGGGCCACTGATGGGCTTGTGAGGCCGATGAACATAGCCACATGCTTCAACCAGAGCAGCCCCTGTTTGATTAATTATTAGATACCTGTGTAGGATTTATTTTATTTGGATTAAAAAAAGAGAGAAAAGGTTTCACTGCTTAGAAAAAAAAAGACATGAAACATTTGTCTAGATGATTGTGATAATCCCAGCAGCTACTATGATGCTATGGTCTTTTGGCTGCAGCTTTCAGGAGTGCCAAATTTGCTTCAGCTGTGTCTGAAAGATGTGTTCACTTAACCCCATGGGCTAGGAAGGCCCAAGGTGTAAAGACACATGCAGAATGATGGCTTGAATTTTTTTACCCTTTCATATCATCCAACATCTTTGTCCCAAGAAATTTCTTAAAATTAGTCACACTGCTACCGCCACAAAGTTTTGAGATAGGCCATTAAGAATTAGTCCAACTGCTTATTCAGTGCTTGAATTACTCCTCTCTGTTGCCATTAAGCGGTTATGGAATATCTTATTGAATTCCTCCAGTGACTGTGAACTCACTATCTCTAAAAGCAGTCCATCCCACCTTTGGTCATATCCAACTTGAACTTCACCTCTTCACACTATGCAAGACAAATCCAATCCCTCTTTACTTAGTAACCTTTTACATGATTGGAAAGTGATCATTCACTCCTGGCCATCTTCAGTCAGTCAAGCCAATGGCCCCCATCCTTGAGCTCTTCACTTTATGACTTAGGCTTAATCCCCTCCACCATGTGAGTGGCCCTCACTGTTTGCTTCCCCTCTCTTAGTGGTTACATGGGAATGGAATGCAACAATCTGCACAGGCTGATCAGATCAGAGTAGAGCAAAAGGGCTTTCTTTTTCTTGTCCAGTGCTTTTCAACCCTTCTGCACATTAAAAATCACCTGGGCAACTTTTGAAAGAAATATTGTTTTCCTGGCTCCATCCCTGAACTATTAAATTAAAAATTATTGGGGTAGGGTCTAGGCTGTGATTTTTTTAAAAGTCCATGTAATTCTTTTGTGTAGCCAGAATTAAGAATCAATGCTTCTGACACCAGGTCCTTGATTGTTGCTTTGACTGGCCAATGATTTATTGGAGCATGCTACACAACTTTGTTGCTGGGCCAATTTGAAAAAAGGAGAGAACTATTTTTTCTATGTATCTACCATACACAAGTACTGAGCTAGATTCTTAACTACATGATTTCATTTAACCCTCAAATGTGAGTCAGGTGGTTTTGCCTCAGTTTTATAAAAGAGAAAACTGAAGCTCAAAAGGATTAAATAATTCACTCTGGGTTACTCAGCTATGCAAGTGGCTGGGTTCAGATTCAAACCTGGATCACAGTCCAAAGCCCACCTTTCTTTTATGCCACTCTGCATTCCTTAATTCAATTAACGTAACAATTATTTATTAACAATCAGGACCTACCCTATGCTAGACATGTCCTAAGTCAGCAACTGTTATGAACTGAAGTTTTTGGGGTAATCTGCCAAGCTGCACTGGGACATGGAGCATTTTCCTTTTTCTCAATGATTTGTTTATGGGTATGTTTTCTTGAAGGAAAAATCATGTTGACGTAATGCAGGCTTTGTAGAGAAATAAGTCTTTAGTATTTGGTTGTAAAATAAATGTCAGAATAAAATGTTTGAGAAAATAAAGAGCCATATATAAAATTATTTCCCACAAAGCTGTAGAATACTGATGGGCTGTTGCTGATGTTTCATTAAGTAGAGCAAATTTGGTAATTAAGGAAAGAGCTGACATGCCCTGGCCAATCTTCATCCCTACAACTTTGGTCTCTTTGCCTGAAGTGACCAGAGTGACTTCACATTGTTTCAGCCACAAGATTTATCCCATCCTTTAAAGACCATCCCAGTCAGGTGAGTCTCAGTACCATGACCAATATCCAGTGGCTCTGTGACTCTTCTTACCAAAACTTCTGGAACATACTCTAATGAAGATGGCCACTTTTTTCTCCATAGGTTGGAGGGCTATTTATGGGGGCCACCTATACACTGACAGTAGCAGCTAGGAAGGAATGATAAGAATAAAGAAAGCAGGGCTGGGCACGGTGGCTCATGCTTGTAATCCCAGCACTTTGGGAGGCTGAGGTGGGCAGATAACCTGAGGTCAGTAGTTCAAGACCAGACCACCCTGGCCAACATGGTGAAACCTTGTCTCTACTAAAAACACAAAAATTAGCCGGCCATGGTGGCGGACGCCTGTAATCCCAGCTACTCAGGAAACTGAGGCAGGAGAATCGCTTGAACCTGGGAGGCGGAGGTTGCAGGGAAAAAAAAAGTATAAGGAAAGTTGTCCAGAAAAGAGAAGGGGTAGAAGTAACAAAAATGAAATATAGAAAAGAGAAATAAAAAGACAACTAAAGCTATGTTTGGAGCACCTGGCATCTCCAGATAGGATTCCTCCTGACTACAAATCCCCCTACCCAGCATCCATCTCTTTCCAAGGCTGAAATCAACCTCTTTTAGATGACATCCTGGAAAATCCCTCTTCCTTGAGGGCTTCCCTGATCACCAAAGATTGAGTCATTATTCTGCTGATATTCTTCCAGTCCTGTACTCATCTCATCATAGGACACACCATGCTGTATTAACATTGCCTCATTACTTATTAGTCACTTATTTTAGATCAAAGCTTCTTAACTATGTTCTCCAGGTGAGTTACAAGTGTGCCCAAGTTTTGGCACACCTCAGTGCTTAGGGCATCCTAGCTGCTGGAGCCCTGAGCAGCCTAAGTCTAGAAACTATTCTTTATGTGTGCCAAGACATCACAAAAGTTAGGAAACTTTTCTAGGCCCTTCATTAATGACAGGAGAGAAGGAAATGAGAGGTGGAGGGAAAGGAAAGAAGGGAGAGAGGGAGAAAGAGAGAAGGAAGGAAGGGAAGGAAGTGGGAGGCTGACCATGTGAGAACAGATTTTCAGCAACTGAAGATACTCAAGAACCACCATTTACTAGGGTGTTCTTCAAGCAGTTCCTGTCTGGATAGGATATTATGCTATTATACTATTAAGGTCTTCCTGTCTTTCGAGCCAGAGTGATCTGGTATAAAGAACATGGGCTTTGGAATCTGAAAAACACAAGTCTGAATCCCAGCTCTGAGACTTAAGATCTATGGTATTCATTCAAGTTATTTAATCTGTATGCCTCAGCTTTCTCATCCATAAAATGGGAATAATAGTAGTTTCATTTTTAGGCTACTGTGAGAATTAACAAGATAATGTTTTTGCAATACTCTTGGCACATAATACATGCTCAAGATTTTCTCTAACATTTTGCGATTTTGTTTCAGAACTACTTCAGGAATGACTTTTGCAGCAAATGATAGTTCATATAGTTTTGTGCTTAAGTTTGAGTAGTTGCATTCAAATCCTGGTTTTATATTTATTAGTTATATGACCTTAGGCAAATTATTTAACCCTCCTCCATCTTCCATGCCTCTGTTTTTTGTTTTATTCCATCAAATATAGATAACTGCACCTACTTTATCAGTTTTTGTGCCCAGATCACATCATCAGTTTTTGTTAAGAAGGTTAAATGGGTTGACATGAGTTAAGGCCTCAGAATGTGCCTGCACATCATCAACACTCATGTTTGTATTTGCTATTAACAACGTTATTTAGTAGGAGGTAGCTAAGGGAAGCCAGTAAACCAATGACGTGCAGACACACCCCTGTCCAGACTGCTTCTGTGCAATTGTGGAGGAGACACCAAAGCATCTGAAATTGGAGCCCTTCCTTGACAGTTGGGTGGGAGATGTAGAAAAGTTCATTTACACTTAATATATATACAGCTATACTAATTAGTACAAGCTCCTAAGCCTAAAATAAATTAAACCAAATTTTTTTTAAAAATGTGGCTGTAGGCTGTAGAATATTGAGAACTTCCTGTTATTATTATCACATGCCAATTATTATGAGTAAAAATGTTGGTACAAACCAAGGTTATCTTTGAACCAGAAGATCCTAGGCCCTTGAGCCCAGAGTCATAAAGATGTTTAAGCATCAAATAGCGAGTATTTATTGTTATAATTTTCAGTGTTTTAGAATCTGTTATGTGGTTGATGGTTTTCATACATCACACATTCAAACCTTGCAGCCACCTATATTAGTTTCCTTGGGTTGCCATAACAAAGTTTCAAAAACTGGATGGCTAAAAACAACAGTAATTTACTGTCTCACAGTTCTGCAAGCCAGAAGTCCAAGTCCAGAATCAGGGTGTCAGCAGGCCCATGCTCTTTCTGATGTCTCTAAGGGAGAATCCTCCCTTGCTTCTTCTGGTTTCTGGTGTTTCTCTGCAATTCTTGTCATTCCTTGGCTGGTAGAGGTATCACTCCAGTCATGTGGCTGCCTTTTCCCTGCATGTCATCAAATCATCTTCCCTGTGTCGTGTCTGCATCTGTGTCCAAATTCCCCCTTTTTTATAAGGACACCAGTCACATTGGATTGGGCCTACCCCAATTACCTCATTTTAATTGGGTTACCTCTGTTAAAATCCTATCTCCAAGTGGGGTCACATTCTGAGGCATTGGGGATTAGGACTTCAACATATCTTTTTAGAGGGATACAATTTAGCCAGTAATAGCACCCATTAAGGTTTGTATTACAGATGAGGTATTTGAGCCTAAGAGGGTCAAGAAAGGTGTCCAGGTCACACAGCTCCACGTCTTCTGGACTAGATCCCCACACTCCTTGGCTTCCCTGTGCCGGCTCTTCTGGTGTGTCATTCTGGGCAGGGTGAGCTGGCCTGTCTTATGACATGGTTGATCCTGCAGTTCTCTACAGCACATATTTGTCTGAATTTGATCAATCAGTTCTGTAATCTTTGCATGAACTATCTCAACTGGAGATGTCCTTTCCCTTTTCTGTGTCTCAAGTAGTGGCTGACCCTCACCATGCCTGCCCATGTACAGTCAGAGGACACCCTGAATGCTGCAGGAATGAGGGGAAGGGGGTATTTGGTATCTAAGCCATCCTTTTGCCTTGCTTGTTTCCACTAAGGTTGTTTCCACTAGTTGACCACTGTTCTACTATGGCCTTCACTGACCAGTCCATGCAGTCTCCCAGTGCCCTCCCCTTCTGTCCCATGAGCTTTCTTAGACCTGCTAGCCCCCCGTTAGTCACTGTCTCAGTCCTATCAGGGGTCTCTTAGGTTCTGGGTATGGGCAGGAGTGGAAATTGTGCATGACCTTGGCAGCTGGCTCTCTTCTCTGCTGCTGCCTGCTGCTGGGTGTCTTGCAATTCTTGCAGCATGCTTGTCATTGTCCTGGGTCAGCTCAACAGGCTCCTCTAGCCAGCTGGGCTCCTACTTCAGTTCTCACAGGCACTGTGGCTTTCTGAGGCTTCAATGCCAGCTCAGCTCCTACCTGGGCTCTTCTTCCCCTGGCTACCCTGGAAGGTCTCCTGGATTTGAAACTACGGCCACCTGTGTTCTACTCAGGCACATGAGATCTCTTCCACACCCTTAGGGAGGCAGTCTAGGGGGTTGAGGTAGGAGGAATTATTTCCTCTGGCCCTCTCTTTGCCCATACCTATCATGTTGCCTTAGTCTATTTTATGCTGCTATAACAGAATAGCTGAGACAGTAATTTGTAATAAACAAAAAGGTATTTCTCATAGTTCTGAAGACTGGGAAGTCCAAGATCAAGGTGCTGGCATCTTGGGGGTTGGGGGGGCTTTTTTGCGTGCCATCATATTGTAGAAGGCACAGAAATGGCAGAAGGGCAGAGAGAGGTTAAGAGGAGAAAAGGGGGCTAAACTAACCCTTTTATAATGAACCCAATCCCATGATAGTGGCATTAATCCATTCATAAGGGTGGAGCCCTCCCTCATGCCTTAATCACCTTGTAAAGGTTCCACCTCTTAATACTGTTACAATGGCAATTAAATTTCAACATGAGTTTTGGAGGATATAAGCATTCAAACCATTACACCTTTCATCTACACAACTCCCCATAGTGGTGTGGTCCTCTGGGTCCAGGCAAGAACACTGATACTACTAGTCCAGGCAAGAAGCATGGTAAACGCCTCTTGGCTCACTATGTGGAGTTCTCCACCACCCCCTCTCCCGGGGTTTCAACCTCAAAGTAGAACATGGAGCATGGCCAATACTTACCACTGAAACTTGTTTGTAGTCATCTTCCCATCTTCTTCAGGATTTTCTCTCAAGTCTAGAAAAGGTCCTACCTCTTCTCTGTTTGATGGTGCAACTGTCTTTACAGCCTTAGGAATTTCTTCCTCTAATTTGTAGTGTAAGTTCTATGCTTGAGTCCTTCAGCCTTTTCTCACCACAGTCAAAGCTAAGTTTTGATATTAAAACGAAAACAATGCAGCAATAACTACAATGAGTCCTAGCTCTTGCAATAGCAAATATTGGCTTTCAAGAACTCAAAAACAACACTCTAAGTCTTGGTTCTCAAGAGGTTCTATGGTGCCCTGGGGCAATTAGCTTCAGCCTGATGGTCTAGTTTCAAAGGTGAAAGAGTTGTAGGTAAAAAGGCATTACCTATAAAGGAAAAGTCATGAGATAATATTTTAGAATATTGCTTTACTTCTGTTTAATCTTTAAGATTTTGCAGCCAAAAAGAGAATCTTTTCCTGGTACCACCCAGAATTTGTGAGTTTAGTAGGTTGAAGCATCCTTTTGATGAATCCTAGATTCTGGCCTGCAGGATTTGATTGGTTTTGCTCTAGTCTAGGGCCAGAGATAATATCTCTAATTCTGGCTTCTCACATCCCAAACATGTGCTATCAGTCCCTGGCATGTAGATAGGGATGAATAAGCACAAGCTTGCTGGCTTCTAGATATACTAGTAATGGGAAATACTGACTTGTTACTGAGTTTCTAGCCTTATCTTTCTTTATTAGCCGGGGCCATGTCACTTTATGCCTGTCACCAACACTATAAACCTGATCATCTTATCTAATCTGTCATTTTGCAAATATAAAAATGGAACTCTCAAAAGGTAAGAAAAAAATGCCCCAAAGATTCCAAAGCTTCATTGTAGTGAAGTCAAAGACAATGAGCATTGGGCATATACAAGTTCAAGAAGATCAGAACTCCCACCACATTTTCTCTGCACCACCCCATGCTGCCATGAGGGTTCCTTGCTCTTCCCAACCAACAGATTGTTTTTCTACTATAAATATCCAGTTTGGAGGTGGAGGTGGACAAGTGCAAATGCTCGACCCCAAGAAACTCCAATCTATCTGCTCATGGCTGCCGAAGATAGAATTTCTGATGAGCTGGGACCTCCGTTTCTTTGCCAAGAGACTTTAGCCCACATGCCAAGAAAGGATTTAGTCCTCTGCTCAGATGAACCCCTGTCTGAGAATGTGGAGATTACAGTGAAGGCTGCTCTTGACGCATCTATGGCATTCTATCCGGCAACCCCTGCTCTGGAGGAAAAGACACTGGGTAGACACAGACAGTAGGCAAGGATGAGCGGTTCCCATTTTCAGTTCTAGTTGACACCACTGTGGGCAGCAGCAGCAGTCTCTGCAAAGCCTGGGCCAGCCACAACACCATGCAGAAAGTTCTGTGGATATTTAAAAGCCAGCTGTCAGTTCAAGCTTGTTCCACTGAGCTTTCAGTCCTGATGGCTAGACTGGCAGTGTTCCCACTTGTAAACCTGGAAGGAAAACTGACTTGCTGTCAGTCATAACTACCTTTTCACACAGTTTTTGTTTTCAAAGCAGAGACCCCCATCCCCCACCCCCTGACAACTTGAAACCCTCTGTTCTTTCTAGAAGAATATACAGGATCTCCCCACTCTCACAATGGAAAGACAATATTGAGAATTTTTAAAGCAATTGAAGGAAATAGATCTACATGCCATAAAATGGTGGGATGCCAGGGCAGGGCAAGCTGCCCTTAATTGACTGTATCCCACACAAACACAAAAACACCATTCCCTTCTCTCATGTAAATAAGATTACGTGAAAATATCATGGACAATCTTGAAAGTAAAAAAAATAAGTTAAATGAATCACAAAAGGGCTTCTTTGAAAGGAGGTAAAAATCATCCCACAACCTTTCTTTTGCTGAAAGTTGCAGAAGAAGGGAGGGTTTATTCCATGTGCACAGGGTGATTGTAATGTAATAAGACTGCTATTCTTGTGTGGCTCGTTAACTAGCCTTAAAGATAATTCTAAGAGAAGTTCAAAGGATATTTTGAGCAGTGGGAGAATCAGCAAAGGCATTGCTTTGAATGACAGCCCTCCCTTGGATCTCTGTAAAAAGTTAATCACATTTCATATGCAAATAGAGACCCCCCAGGTACAGTGTCAGGCTTCATTCATTTATTTAAATGGTATTTCTGAGCTCTTACCCGGTGTGCAGCACTGTGCCAGGTTCTACGGGGCATACAAAAAAGGTAGGCTTCATTTTCCTGCCCCTGCTATCTTTGGGGAGAAGTTAGGTTGTACAGCACAAAACATTTAACTGACACGCAAGACAGAATTGTCAAAATAATTGGCCACACCTCATGTGAGAGCGTCAAGCTGTCTTGCATCAGCTGCCAGAGCCACCTCCCCACTTTTCTCCCCAGCAGCTGCCTCCCCGAATCAAATGTCTAGATGTCAGGTAGTGGGCTTCTTGGGGTCGACTCTGCAGGTCAATGCCTTGATGGTGGGGGCCTGTCTCTAGCTTTCCTTTCCTTATGCCGTTTGGACCTCAGCATCTTTTCAGGGATCTCTGATGTGTCTAAGTTGCCATGGGGACCAATAGCCTCCTTAAAAACTGAAGCCACCCCGCTGAAAGGGAAAGGGAAGGAAGAAGGAAAGGAATGGAAGGATAAAAGGCAGGACCTGCCTGGGGATCAGAATAGAAGTTGGGTATCCAAAGGAAGGACTATGGGAAAGAAGGGCAGGTGGTGCTGCTGACCCTCTCCCCTCTATTTCCAAGGACGGAACCCCTGCCCTGGCCTCTTTGTCTCCTACCCCATGTCTTCTCTATCATTTTACCCATCACCATCCCAAACTGACCTTGTCTGTACTCCTCAAAACCTCAGTGGGTTATAACTGATACTAGATAACATCCAAATTCCTGACCTTGACCATCCCATTAATCCAAATGACTTTTCCATACTTTATGCCCACTGCTCTTCTGTCAAATCCTCAGCTCCCACCACATTGGTCTAATCGCCTTTGCCCAAATGTGCCCTTCATTTTCTTTCTCAGACCCTCCCTTCTGCCTGGTCTGCCAGTCCCACCTATCTTCCGTGTTGAACCTGCTCATACTTCAAGCCCCTCTCCATGCTCACCAGCCCACAGCAAGCTTGTCTTCCTGCCTTTGACTCCTCATCATTCCTACAGTCTGTAGCACTCCCATAGCCCATGTAAAATATCTTGTGTTATATAATGATGGCTAAATGCTTAGCAAATCTTAAATGCAGGCAGGCAGGCAGGCAGGTAGGCAGGCAAGAAGGAAGGAAGGAAAGAAGGAAGGAAGGAAGGAAAGAAGGAACGAAGGGAAGGATAGGAGGAAGGGAGGGAGGGAGGGAGAGAGGGAGGACTTACCTCAGCCTATAGCTCTGAATAAATGGGACTTATGATGGGAAATGGTGAAGGATTCTCAGTCAGTTATTTTTGCTTAGTTGAGAGAGTTATACAGATAACATTTGGTGGTAGCACTGTGGCCAAGGCAAAGAGTTCCTGGCCTTGGTGAGTTGAGACAGGGCCTGCCATGACATCCAGGGTTCCTGGCAGTAGAGGAGGGGGCTTCTGCCCAGACAGACTTCACCTCACCAGGGGTAGCCACCACCCTCACCTGCTCCAGCATCAGAACCCACAGAAGTCCTCCTTCGTCACAGCTACAGGATGACACACTAATTGCCAGGCTGGCTCTCATTTAAATTCTTCTCAATGGTGAGTGCAGAAGAGGTGACAAAACCCCACAGGATTTCCATTTGTTTTAATTCTAGTTCAGCTCCAGGGATCTCCTCATTAAGCCACATCACTGAAGCCATTAGGGGCCAGAGACTAGCCAGAGGCAGTGAACCCAAGGTGGAGCTGTGGCCTCGAGGGTCTCCCTCCTCCCTTCTCTCATTCATCTCTCTCCCCACTGTTCCTGCATCTATCTAGGTAATGCTCCCCCTCTGTATGCCCATGTCATTTTCATATTCTATCCACTGAGCTATTTGCACTGTTTGTATTTTCTGCCTGTTCTGCTTTACAGCCCCTTTTCATCCACAGCATCTATCCTGTTGATATTCTGTTCTATTTATATTCCCCTCCAGTGCCTTTCCTCTCCCTCCTTTTTAATCTCTTTTATCAATCTTGTTTACCTTCTCTATGGCCCCTCATCTTGCTATTGTCTGGTTATCTATGTAGTTAAATTGCCCTCACCCCTCCCTCTCTGTCCCCAGATCTCCCCTGAATGCATCCAGTTTCCCCCGGCAGGCCTGCCCGCTCCACCTCACACCCACGTCCACATTTGACAAGTGGAACCTACTAAACTCCACTGTGAGGCAAGCCCTGCTCAGCCAGGCACACACAACTACAGACCCGAGAGGTCTGGATCTATTCACTACTAATAACAAGCGCTAACATATATTGAGCATCCAGCACACGGCAGGCCCTGGGCTGGGTCTTCATTTTCTGCTTTCAACAACTTTTCAAAGCAATTTCCTCCTTATATTACAGAGGAGGAAGCCGAGGCTCAGGGAGGTGAAATAACTCGCTCAAGGTCACACAGTTAATATGTAGGATATTGACAATCCACTCTTAGTTATCTGCATGAGCAATGGCATGGATAATCTTTCCCTGCAGAAAAATGTGAAACTCATTTCTAATAGGCTCGGGAATATAGCATTTGGGGCAGTAGATTTCCCTCCTCGTGCTGCTCTGCTGCAGCTGGACCATCAAATACAGTGGAGGAAAGGCCAATGGGTAGACCACAGATTCTGAACACTCTGACAGTTAGCGTGGCCCTCCACAGAAACGATATTATAGACGGCATTATTTACAGGGGCAGGAAGGGTCAGTGTGATAGCTGCCAGCCCCTTTCCCTACCTCGCTCCCAAACCCGCACCCCCAGCCCTCCAAGCCATTTGTACTTCCTGAGCACCCACACTGACCAAGGCTTGTGTGGGGCAGTGTCAGACATCTAGTGAAGATGGAAGATTCCAGTGTGGCCTCAGATAAATCATGGCAAGAGTAATTGACTGTCTGTTGTGTGTTAGGCAGCAGGGAGATCCCGGAAATGGAACCGTCATGGCCCAAGAGGGTGACCAGGGAATCCTCAGGTCACTTGGTCAAGTAAAAGAAATGTCTTCACTCCCAGACCTAGCAAACTCCTAAAACACTGATCCCAAGGACAAAGAAAAGTAATAACAAGACAGAACCTGCCCAACAAACTGTGGGGGAAGTTATTGAACTACTTGAAGGCAGTTACCCCAAATTCTTCCCTGGGCCCCTATTGTCTCTAGAGTTGGATCCAGACTCCCTAGCCTGAGATTCAAGACTCTCTGTAGCCTACATCTTGTACCCTATATATGCTTACCCCGCTGCATGAACTCCCTTTCCCTGCCAGATGAGAATAACACAAGGTCTCTAATCACCCTGCATATGGTGTGGGGGAATGAATTGAAACCCCCGGGGGGCATGCTTGAAAAAGAATGGATGGCCTTTCTTTGGCTAATTACCAGGGTCTTTATATTAGTCTTTGAGGATTTTACAGAGTCCAGTGATGGGAAAACACATGCATTTCAATTATCATACACAGAGTAGAGAAATAATGAGCACTAAAATAAGTTGTAATTAGTGTGAATTGGGAGCACAGAGGAAGAGGAGCCTTATTTTGGTTTGGGGGTTTAAGAAGGCTTCATGGAAGAGGTGGCATCTCAAAAAATAGTGTCTCAAAAATGAAGTAGGATTATGCAGAGTCTCAAAAAATGAATAGGATGTATACAGATATTCTAAGTGAAAGGGTGAACATTTAGCAAAGGATGGTAAAGTTTATGAAGTATTTACAAGCTTGGGATGATGTGGTGGGATGATGATGGAGGTGGGGAAAGATCATGCTTTTATGTGAGTAGCTGGTGTCACTAAGAATAAATTCCTAGGGGCAGTGGCCTTGTCTTTGTAGCTGCTGTGCCTAGTACAGTCAGGGCTGGTCCTGAAAGAATATTTCTGATCATTGGTGATAGATGGTAATCATGATGGCCTGTGCAAGGGTGGTATCAGTGCTGCTTTATGAGACTCAAGTCACTGTCGCAGTGAGGATAAGGATCACCCACCAGCGCCCGGAAATACTGAATAGATTTCTGACTGCACTTCCTCCTCTCCTCCCACCTTGCTCAAATTCTCTCCATCTGACTTTGCATCTCTTTCAGGGAAAACAGGTGGGAAATTGCCAAGCTGACTGAGAGCCCCCTGCCCATGGTGATAGACCCTGTCACAGAAAAGTAATTTCTTTTTAAACTTCTATCCAGTGAAATCCCGCAGCTGCACACAGCAGGCCCAGCTGTGCCATCACTGCCATCCTACCACCGCAGTGCTGGGGAATAAAGGAAAATTCTTAGCATTAAATTTCATGTAAATCAGACTTTATTTGCTCTGGTGACGGGTTATTACCTTCTGCAGAGAATGAGGGGAAAAAATAGCTGCTGGCTGGAGGCACAGCTCCCCACATGAGGATGTCTCGAATCGCAGCCCCTAGCAGAGCAGGCCTGGGCCATCCACTTTGCCACACCTTTTCCTTTGCCCCCACAGCTCCCAGGAGGATGACTTTTCCACCGGCATCTGCAGGCTCCAGCTTGGTTCAACTTAGCAGTGCAGTCCCCACCACTTAGCCTTCTCACTGCTTGTGTGGGGACAGCAACTTTTACCAACTGCCTCCTAAGCCCATCATACACAGTCCCCCGGTGCACTGTGGTGTGGGCTCTCTCCCACCTGGAATGCTCTATACACTGCTGTCTACCTGGTTACACTCAATCTAGCCTTCAAGGCCCATCTCAAGTCCAAACCTCCACAAAGTCTTTCCTCACTACCCAATCTGAGGCACTCTCTCTCTCTCCTTTGAGTTCTACTCATCTTTAGCCTCTGACTGATAGATTCCTATTAGCAACCAATACATTTATTGGGTGTCTATGTGCTAAAAATGATGGTTGGCATGTTCCTCATGTGTTCGTCAACCAGGTTGTGACAGGCTGAGGGTAGAGATGAGTACCCATGAATGCTTCTTTTTTTTTTTTTTTAATTTATCATTCTTGGGTGTTTCTCACAGAGGGGGATTTGGCAGGGTCATAGGACAATAGTGGAGGGAAGGTCAGCAGATAAACAAGTGAACAAAGGTCTCTGGTTTTCCTAGGCAGAGGACCCTGTGGACTTCCACAGTGTTTGTGTCCCTGGGTACTTGAGATTAGGGAGTGGTGATGACTCTTAAGGGGCATGCTGCCTTCAAGCATCGGTTTAACAAAGCACATCTTGCACTGCCCTTAATCCATTTAACCCTGAGTGGACACAGCACATGTTTCAGAGAGCACAGGGTTGGGGGTAAGGTCACAGATCAACAGGATCCCAAGGCTGAAGATTTTTTCTTAGTACAGAACAAAATGAAAAGTTTCCCATGTCTACTTTTTTCTACACAGACACAGCAACCATCCGATTTCTCAATCTTTTCCCCACATTTCCCCCCTTTCTATTCCACAAAACTGCCATTGTCATCATGGCCCGTTCTCAATGAGCTGTTGGGTACACCTCCCAGACGGGGTGGCGGCCGGGCAGAGGGGCTCCTCACTTCCCAGTAGGGGCGGCTGGGCAGAGGCGCCCCTCACCTCCCGGACGGGGCGGCTGGCCGGGTGGGGGGCTGACCCCCCCACCTCCCTCCCAGACGGGGCGGCTGGCCGGGCGGGGGGCTGACCCCCCCACCTCTCTCCCGGACGGGGCGGCTGGCCTGGCGGGGGCTGACCCCCACCTCCCTCCCGGAGGGGGTGGCTGCCGGGCAGAGACGCTCCTCACTTCCCAGACGGGGTGGTTGCCGGGCGGAGGGGCTCCTTACTTCTCAGACGGGGCGGCTGCCGGGCGGAGGGGCTCCTCACTTCTCAGATGGGGCGGTTGCCAGGCGGAGGGTCTCCTCACTTCTCAGATGGGGTGGCCGGGCAGAGACGCTCCTCACCTCCCAGACGGGGTCGTGGCCGGGCAGAGGTGCTCCTCACATCCCAGACGGGGTGGCGGGGCAGAGGCGCTCCCCACATCTCAGACGATGGGCGGCCGGGCAGAGACGCTCCTCACTTCCTAGATGGGATGGCGGCCGGGAAGAGGCGCTCCTCACTTCCTAGATGGGATGGCGGCCGGGCAGAGATGCTCCTCACTTTCCAGACTGGGCAGCCAGGCAGAGGGGCTCCTCATGTCCCAGACGATGGGCGGCCAGGCAGAGGCTGCACTCTCGGCACTTTGGGAGGCCAAGGCAGGCGGCTGGGAGGTGGAGGTTGTAGCGAGCCGAGATCACGCCACTGCACTCCAGCCTGGGCACCATTGAGCACTGAGTGAACCAGACTCCATCTGCAATCCCGGCACCTCGGGAGGCCGAGGCTGGCGGATCACTCGCGGTTAGGAGCTGGAGACCAGCCTGGCCAACACAGCAAAACCCCGTCTCCACCAAAAAAATACGAAAACCAGTCAGGCGTGGCGGTGCGCGCCTGCAATCGCAGGCACTCGGCAGGCTGAGGCAGGAGAATCAGGCAGGGAGGTTGCAGTGAGCCGAGATGGCAGCAGTACAGTCCAGCTTCGGCTTGGCATCAGAGGGAGACCGTGGAAAGAGAGGGAGAGGGAGACTGTGAAGAGAGGGAGAGGGAGACCGTGGGGAGAGGGAGAGGGAGAGGGAGAGGGAGAGCACCCATGAATGCTTCTATCCAACCACGGTGCCTAGCACAAGGCTTGCACATAGTGGATTCTCAATAAAGGTGTTGGTCCCTGATAGAAGTATATCAGTCAGGACAGGCTAGGTTATGCTATAGTAAAAACTGCTCCCAAATGCTCAGTGGCTTAAAACAATGTAAGTTTATTTCTTGTTCACACCACCTGTCCATTGCAAGTTAGCTGGCAGACTCTGCTTATTTTAGTTTCTCAGGGACCCAGGCTGTTAGAACAGCCACCAACTTGAATATTGCTTGGGAAGGTCTCACATTGACAATGAAATAAAGCTTTGTCCTGGAAGTGACACGGTGTACCTCCACTCACAAGCCACATGGCCCCAGCAAACCTAAAGAGGCCAGAAAGTGCAATCCTGCCAGGCCTCCAGAAGGCAGAGAGCAAGAGATACTTTGTCAATAGCACCAATGACTTCTCCAGACTGCTTAGTTACTAAATTCCATGAGGAATGTGCTACATCTGTTTTGTCCACCACTGAATCCCTAATGACTGACACAGTACATAATAGGTACTCAGTAAATACATAGGCTGATAGTCAACTTTTTCTGACCCTTTATCTTCATGCAGAACGGAGCTCATGTGCTTTCTTGGCCTTTGATCTGCCTTCTGTGCCTCTGTGACCATTAGCACTTGGAAGGAAGCAGCATGCCTTCACTGCTTTGCAGTCCTTACACACAAGGATCAGTGTTGCTTAGGTGTATTGCCTTCTGCACCATAGGAGAGGAAAGAAAGGAGGGGAACAATTATCTGTTGAGGCTGATCTTTGTTATTTGGTAAGCAGACACTTTTTGAAAAGTATGTGTATAAAAAGGTTGTGTGTGTGTGTGTGTGTGTATGTACAAGTGTGTACTGGATGGGAAGAAGGTAGAAGATAGCGCCATATCTTATCGCTGCATATCTCCCACTAGCAGTTAATCAGTGTCATGTTTGATGCAACTCTTGGTAGTGGGGATTGGAGGGAAAGACCTGAGGAAATGGTGCGATTCTTTGACTCCTACTCCCATCTTTTCTTTCATTTGATCCTCTTTTTTCTCTCTCTTCTTCTTTTTTCTGTACTTTGATTATCTTATACCTTTTCTTAAAACCACAGGAGCAGACATAAAAAGACAATGGGGACAGGACGTCTTTTCATTTCACCCAGGGTGGGGAGAAAGGAGAAGGTTTTGGGAATGCGAGAACTGGACTTGGGTCTGGCTGGAGATTGGTCATCATTTAAGGCCATGGTAATGGCCTGAAGGTCCTTGTCATGGTCACAGGTTAGATCCACAGCACTTAACTAGGTTTAGGATCCCTGACAGAGGAAGTTGGGAGCAGACATCATCCCAGGTCTTCTCTCCACGCCCACTCCCACCACCTCTCATCTTCCTCTTCACGACCTGAGATAAAAAACAACTGGGATCTGATCTCCCAACTCATATCCAAGGAAGGGCCCCCTTGGCCAACCATCCCATATGCAGGAAATGGGAAGAAGACTGAGGTTTTTTGTTTTTATTTTAATTGCTCATGCCAAGCCTTATTGTGGGCTTTTCTAGCATCTCTGACCAAGGGCTGCCATTCAGAGAAGGCAGAGCTCATCCAGTAGCATTGCTGCCTCCACAGCCTCCAATTCTGGACATCTGCCAAGCTCACCATCTGTACCCTACGGCCAGGAGTATGCATTGCCAGCTTCTGCATCAACTCCCACGCCCACCCTGCCACCCCCAGCCGTGCTGGAAATCTGCCAGTGCCCCAGATTGCAACATACAATCGGATAAGCTTTGCCAGGTTTATGGCTGGTAATTTATGGCCTTCTTTAGCAACATCTATCATGCTGTACAGTCGTTAATCCCACAGTCTTTGCCCACTTTGCAGAAAATAGCTTGCAATTCCTTACAGTGTAGCATTTGCTAACTCACCTGTTGGGCTGTCAGGCTGGGTGGGTGTGACAAGCTACTCTCCAGTTACTTCTTTCCATCTTACTTTGCTTAGCAAGCCAGGCCTTCTCCCTCCAGAAAACAGCAGCCAGGATCTTTATTACTCAGCCACCATCCTGCTCTCCTAAACGACTGCTGCAGTGCTAGCTCCATACCTCACCTCCCTGCTTCCTGGAAAAGCCGCAGGGCTCTGAGGGAGGGTGGGCTCACAACCCTAGCAAGGGCAGAATCTTTTACTGGTACAAAACAGAAGGCAGGTTGCAGGTGACATAAACTTATTTCTTCCTTAATCAAAGTCAGAGAGTAGCTGGTGGAGTGTGGCTGGAGGGTGTACACACACACTTGTACACAAGTACAGGGAGTATGAAATACCTCTATGGTCAATGCCTGCTTAGGCACGCTAATCAGAGGATCAGTTTGGACCACTAAAAACTGCCAACAAATGCAAACAAAATGATATATAATGCATTTAGCTTCAGGATGAATCGCAAGATATTTAACAGTCAATCTTCTCAACTTAAGCTATTAAAATTAAGCCTCCTCCTCTTGAGGCATGTCTCCCTGGACGAAAAAGAAAGTCACCTGGGAAATTCTAAATCATGGTTAGGGAGGCTAGGTAGGGTGAAAGGATATGAGCTCTACTCATATGGCATCTAGAATGCATATGGATGAATTTATTTTATTTTATTTTATTTTATTTTATTTTATTTTATTTTATTTTATTTTAGAGAAAGATGTGAATGAGACAAACATACTGGAAGGGAATACACCAAAATGATAAAATAGTTAAATTCAGATGTTGGAATATATATATATTCTCTCTATATGTAATTTATATGTTATTCTGTTACATGTAATTATATTATGGTATATGTATCTTTCAATTTTTTTATGTATTCTAAGTTTCTTATAATAAGGCTGTACTTTTGTACTTGAACTAAACACAAACACCACAGATGGATGACAGTGCCCATTATGATTGACTGACTGATTGATGTGACCCACATCAAAGGTGCTTCTCCCTCTCCTGTACACTCTTCAGAAAATATCAAGAGGAATATCAAGAGGGACATTATCTGTCCATTTTTTTTCTTTGGGCCCATTCTCTACTAAAATACCTCAGCCTCTTCTGGTTTCATAAGTGGTTTTCTGACAGTAAATATAGGAATGAAGTCTTGATTACTAAAGAACGTAAATATTTCCAGATGTAAATGCCATATTCTTTATGGTATCCTCACTGCTTAGCTCAGGACATTCAAGAAATTGTTGAATGAATGAATAAGCGAATGAATGAAATGGCAGTGGCTACTCTTTAAGCCAACTGAGGCAGTAGGCTCAGGCTGAGGTCGTTCTGACCTCGGTGTGAGCTCATTAACATTAGTGCACATCAGTGCTGTCAGTAGTAGCGGCCCATGATCTTTGTTCCTGTCCAATCCAGGTGTAGAAGGTGCTCAGACAGCACAGACTGCTGAGGGTGAGGGTGCTTCTCATGAGACTGCAGGCATCATGAAGTTTGTTCAACAACAAACACCTAGGGTGTTTGTTTCCTTATTTGTTTTATTGGTGGCTACTTCCTTGAGGGCAAATAGGCCTGGTTCCATGGAAAGCATGCATACTCCCTACATAAAGTTTCACTTGGACTCTAGTGGTTGTGCCAGGGTTGCCTTTGACAGTCCCTACTCTGCCTGATGCTCTTTTTGGAACTTGGCCTCTGAAGACACAAGTAAAGTGGCATTGACATTAGATTTCAACCCAAGTATGAATCTGGGGGCTCATCAGCCCAGGGCTGGAGTAAAACGTGCAGGTAGTTGGACGAATTCAAGCCTGGAGGTTAGTGGGGTGACAGCAGGAGAAGGACATGGAGTGAAAAATGCAAAGGTGTGGCTAAATGGAGGGCAAAGTCATGCATCCAGATTTTCAGGGTGGATAGGAGAGGAAGTGGAGTTATGTGTGAGTTAATGGAGTAGGCAAAATGGAAGGGTTTTAGCATACAGGTTAGCAGTATAAGCTCTGGGGCACTTGCCAGCTTTTTAACACATTTGTTAATTGTGCCACTTTGAGGGAATTGCTCTAAGCTGAGGCTTCCTCATCTGTAACATGGAGATAGTAATAACACGTACATCTATAGAGTTGTTGTGAGGATAAATTAGATAATATACACACAGGATTTGGCACATAAAAAGCTTCCAGTAAACATCAACTATAGAATTATATTTTTACGGAGACTCAAAAGAAGATGGGGTTTTAAAAAGGCACTAAAAGAGAGAGAAAGAGAAGGAGAGGTGGTCAGAGAGTGATATGACAAAGTGAACATTCTAAAGGTGGAGCAGTCCCATGTTATGATAGCTTCTCAACTGGGCCAAGGTCATGGGACTCCAGGATGGGTTGCGGACAAAGGTTTTTAGTTCAGAAGGTAAAGAAACTTTAAGGTTGAGGTGTTAGATGGGTTAGAGCTAACTCTGATGATGAGTGGGGCTGGGTGAAGAGCAGAGAGTGCCACAATTCTAAATGGAGGTGGGTCTGGAAGACAGTAAATGACATCAATCTACATGCACCTCAAGGAATGTCAACACCATCTCTGGGTCCTATTGAGTGAGAGAAGGAGGAGTAGCCTCCAGTGAAAAAACCTGCAGATTCTGGTGTCATGTGAAGAGACATGTTTCTATTTAGGAAAGGTGTGGGAGAAAAAACATTATGGAAATATTTGGAGATATTGGTAGTGAGTTTTGTTTTTTGCAATGGAGTCTGGAATGCAATTTAATTTTGATGACTCCTTTTATAAAGGAGTCATTTGTGCTGTAAGGAATAGATTTGTGAAAGGGGGAACATTATAAAGAAAAAGAGAGAGAAGGAAGAAGGGACAAAAGGAGAAAGGGGAAAAATGGAAGGAAAAAAGGAAAGAAGAAGGGAAGAGAGAAAAAGATAAATTCAATCTTCGTACATGAAAAGGCACCCTCACTCTGATTTGTGGGGAATCTTTACATATCAATCTTGGTACCCTAGTCTTTGGGGGTATAGTCAGCTATGGCACAGACTAAAGTAATAAAATCCATTCATGTCATATCATTCATGTCCACCCTGCACATGAACACCCCCCACACACCCTCTCCAAGTGGTAATGAAAACAGCTGCCTTTTTTAGCCTCATAAAAGCTCAGCTCCTTTCTTTTTTCTCCTCCGCACCCCAACTGCCCTCAATTACCATTTTAATCAGAGTTTGAGGGGTGAGAAAGATGGACAGAGTTGTGCAAATGACCCTGCCCCTCGGCCTGAAATTGAGGTGGGTTTGTAAAGTTCATCCTGGGCCTCTGGAGACATTCACAAAGATCACAAATCAGCAGTTTGGTCTTCTCCACACAAAAGGAGCGGGGATGAAAGAAGCAGAGTATAAGGGCCAGGAAAGTGTGTGTGCAGATCTATACAAAACCTATAGATGGAATTCCTAGGACTCCTATTTATAGAACTTGAAGGAAAGCCTTTTTATCCATAATTGTATGTGAAGGCGGAGTGGGTAGGATGCATAAGGTCTTGGCCGCCAGCTAACCATATTAACTCAAATGTACAGCCATTGTTTATGGCTGAGCCTGAGGGGTGGACTGGAAGAGGGTACATGGATGACTAGAGAGAGCTACAGTCTTGGATCTCAGGCTTATCAACTTGGTAACCTGGAAAACTACCTAACCTTTCTGAGTCTCATTGTCTATCTCCTGTAAATCTGCCTGCCCAATAAGAATCCAATAAGTCACTGTGAAAGTGTTTAGCAAAGTGTAAAGCTCTTAGCAAATCCAAAAATATCATTAGAGTAAGTGCTTAATAAGTACTTGTTGAATGAGTGAATAAATGGAGCTCAGCCATGGTGTGCTATTAATTTTGATGACATATTGATATCACCGGCAAGCATTTTATCGATCGCTGACAGTTCTATGAGTACCGGTCAAAACAAAACTGCAAAAACCACAAATTTCATCACAGAGTGATATATGGTTTTACACTGGTTTTCTTTGTTTCATTTGTCTCTGTCTTGTCCCAACAATTATGTCGTCAGCTGCTTGAAAGCAGAGATCCAGTTGTATACAGCTTGCCTGGCATCAGCTAGGAACAATAGTTGACCTTAGTAAATATTTGGGGATTGAATCTTTGGTTCTTTTGTGGACACAATTTGGGATGCTGGGAGGACATTCATGCATGGGACAGCCCTCTGCTGGTCAGACTGAAGGGGTGGGGAAGAAGGAGGGCTAGTGGAGAGCACTCTTGAAGCGCTCTTGAAGACCTGTCTGCAGATGTCTTTATCTCCTGTGTTCAACACATGTGCCTCTAATTAAATAAGAGAAAAATGGGATGTCCACAGCAAGTGCAATTGAGATGCAACTTTCTTCCTAGCCCTTTGGGTAGTGTTTTGCCATCTCCTAGAGGGTTAACTTATTGGCTTTCTTTACCTTCTCTCATCCTCACTTTCAGTGCTGTGTTTCCTCTCCTTCCTGGCCAACCACGGGCCCTTCCTTGGCAGTCCCTGCATAGAAGGTAGAATAAAAATACTGAGACTAGAAAAAAAAGCCTCTTACTTAAAAAAAAAGTGGACAGGGCAAGAGAGAGAAACCCTTCAAAGGAACTTTTCCTTAGTCTTGGCATCAAAATGAAGGCAAGCTCTTCCTTTTCAATGCAGTCTGCACTGAGGAGAGTGAAACTGCCTTGCCTTCATTGTATTCCATTTCATCTATCTGGAAGCCATTATGGCTTCCTTCAAGAGTCTCAAGTCCCTAAGAGGAGGGTTCCTGTGAACTCTAGCCTCAGCACATTGCTCTTCTGTGCACTGTGCCTTGCAGTAGAAACCGTGAACAGAGATGAAGTGACTTGCAGGGCTCCAGCAATTGATCCAGAATTGGATGGGAGGCCGAGGACTGGATACACCAGATAACAGGCTCCAGAACCTCAGAAAGTGAAATAAGCAGAAGGACCCATGCAAAGGGAGAGCACATAGTGCAAAGAGGCAGACAAGAGGTGCAAAGGACTGATGGATGAAGGGAGACAGATCATTTCAAATCTGAGCACCTCTTGTAAAGTGAAGGATCTTCTCTATGGGAAGGGATGGAGCTATTAAGAGGACAATTTGATTGCCGAGCAATGCCCACAAAGCTTGTTTCATGGACCCAAGGCTCTTTAAACAATTACATGAAACAGGTAGAAACTAGCTATCAACAAGGAAAAAGAAAAAACAAAACAGCATTTAGGCTTGTATGTTTAAAGAGAGAAAAGCAGTGATCCATCATCATACTTCAGACAGCTAAATAAATATTTACTATATGAGGGTGATAGTATATGAAAAGAAACCTGAAAAGCAGTCCTTGAATGGGCACCTGCCTGTCCACAGCTGGACCTGAGTGGGACTTTGCTCTGGGACCACAGAGGCTTGGGCTTGAGATGATCTGTCAGCTGTAAGAGCTCATGTTGCCTTCAGCAAGGTCAAACAAGAAACTTGAAAATATTTTGGCAGACTGATGTTATTGTAAAGAAATATACCTGCTAACTTGTTATTATCCCTGGTTTAGGGACATAAGGAAGACAGGAAAATTGAAATAAAGAAACGGCCAGACTGCATTTTCATCATTAATTTCTCCAGTCTTTGTTTTCCTTGATTTTTTTTTAAGTTAAACCATAGGAATTGTGAGACTGGCAGAAGCTCATTAAGAACGTCCATCCCACTTCATTCACATGAAAGTATCAGAGATTCCTAGAATGATCAAGGAGTTGGGGGGCCATGCTTAGAAAGCCGCTACTTCTCTTGCAATTTCACAGGAGAGGCAAATGAGTTCCGGAGCAGGGAGGGGCTTGTGCAGGGCATACAGGGGCAGAGGTCCCAGGTTCCTCCTTCTCACTCCCCACTCTCTTCCACAAGACCACACTTTCCACCTTAGATAGAAAGAGTTCTTGATATGACATGAACATCACAACAGCGATGCTCCTCCCATGGCTATGTTAGACCCGCAGATGCTTCAACCATCATTTCCTCGTTGCCGTGGCTCTGAGGTGTTTTCTAAATAGCACATCACCTGACTGCTTGGGGGATGGCACAAGGTTCTGCTGCAAGTCAATCATCACAGTCCTCCGTGGCCTCCTGGGAGGCAGCCCCGAAAGGCTGTTTCTGTCTAGGTTGAACTTTCATTGTGCACATGCTAGCCCATCAGCCCGCAGCACTGTCAGTTCTCAGGGACTCGCTTGGCGGATGGTCCAGTGGAAATGCCTCGACATGGGCCACCTTTCCTTTTCCAGTGCATACATCCCAGGCTCTTCTTTTCTCGTAGGAAATTTACACTTAAATATTGTTCCAAACAAAATTAAACGTAATTATACGCACATGATTTTTAGGAGATCTGAGGTCTTAAATTTTTCATGCCAAGTCTTGAGCAGGAGGACTAATAAAAGAGTAACCACCGTAGGTGTCTTAAAGATCTTGAGATACCATTTTTAAAAATGCAACTCAGGCTGAGGGAAACAGGGCAGAAAATAAAAACATGAGTAATGGTTTTGTGGAAAAGAATATAAGGCCATGGGGGCTAATGGCACACAAGATGTGCCACATTTCAGTAGGGACAGTAGCTGCAGACATGATTTGATGCATTCTCTTTCTGTTCCCTAAAGAGTACTTTGAAAAGTAACAGTCTAGGGACTAAAGTTATAAGAATTATTTTCTCCCTGTGGACAAAAAAACGTAGACTTATGATATTCAAGTGAGTAGGAGATTGCAGAGGGATGGAATAGATGGCAGGAGTGAGGTTGATTAATCTGGGGAATCAGAACGTGAGTATGCCTCATTCAGCAGCTGCCTGGCCATCCATGACATGGAGACTTCGTGTCACTCAAACACTCCGTGGTGACTGTAGGAGTCATGTTTCTGAAAAGAAAGAATTCAAGGGTAGGCGGTCAGAAGAGGAAGATCCCCTTCCGGCTGAACCCCCTTTCTCACTGGCAATCCCAGAAAATCTGCAGCAGGCAGCATGTGGCTTGGGGGCCCTATAGCTCCAAGGACTACACATGGACTCCCTCACTCACCTTCTACTCAGGGCCCATGTGCACCGCACAGGCTGTTCTCTTGCAAGGCGGGGCCTCTGCCAGAGCCTCACAAACACCGTGTTGTCAGCACTTTTCTCTGCCTTCACCACCCGCTCTCGTCCATCGTACTTAACAAGTAGCAAATCGATTCATTTGGATTTCATCTCCTTTTTATTTCCCCTACTCACCCCATTTTGGGATTGCTAGTAAACTACATCATAGGGTAAAAGGCTGGCAGCCAGGGGGAAAGAATAAAAATGCAAGTGCAGAGCTAATGAATTAATTGGATTTTGATGTACTAAGAGTCCATAATGAACTCTCGTTTATTCAGGGATATGTTCCCAAGCTAATGTGGTCTTCTTTATTTTCTTCCTTCTCTGCTTGAGGCTGAGTAATTTAGACCTTGTATAGAGCAACAAGGAGTTTTGTGGAAATAACACAAAATAATCAACCAGGATCTGATTGTCTTGTCTTTTCTTTTGAAAGCCTTTTCAAGATTCTACCTGTTGTCCATCCCCTATTAGATTGCCTGCTTTTTGAGGGCCAGGTCTGAGTCCGGTTTCAATTCACATCCTTCCTGCCTTTCATTCCCACCCAAAATACCTTATGAACATGTCAACAAATGTAATTCGTTTTTTAGTAGTTTCATGGTATTTCATTGTATGATACACCATAATTTATTTAACTAGAATCATTATTGGACACATAGATCATTTTTCAGTATTTCTAACAGTACTTTGATGAGCATCCTTTTAAGTAAGTCTTGTGCACTTTCTTAATTGTTTTCTGAGGGTAAAGTCCTAGAAAGTAATGCTGAAGAAAAAAGTCAATGTGTGTCTATAAGGGTTTGGATACATGTCACTGATTTACACTCCAAAAGTATTATGCCAACAATGTATAAGTGTTCCGATTTCCCTGCACCCTCACTCAGGGGATCCTGGGAGGACATTTTCTAGGGTTGGATCTCAGTGAGAAATAACTTCCTTACATGGAATTGCTCCCAGTGGGTGGCATTATTATTCAGTGCCTTTACCCTCGGCTCCTGATCTCTGGGTTCAAGCCCTTTCAAATCTTATACTGTATATTTGTAAAGGTCAACCTATTGTTTTCATCCTCCACCGGTTTGTCTGACCTCGTTTGTAGATTCACCATTTCTGTTCTGTGATGTCACCTCTGGTGGGGATGGGAGTGGAATGAGGAGGGAAATGTTAAAAAGACAAGAGCCCCAGAAAGAAGCAACATATCCTCGCCCACTCTTAGAAAGCCAGCACCCTCAGAAACAAAATGTCTGGCTTGGCAGAGTCATCCTGTTTGTCCTTATTTGTAAAAAGAAAAGAAAGCCAAACTTTTGTGATTTTGTTAAGATCCAGGATTCTTTATGGGCTGAACCATTTAAAACATTTGCTCTCAAACTAGAATAGTGAGCTCAGCTTTTAGCCTTGGATGCTATGTCATAATTCTGGTTTATGGCAGTCCCTTGGGCATTCCTGCCTTTTAGCCATTTATTACTAGACTGAGATAAAGAGGAGATAGATTTTGAAACAAAGTTAGTGGTGAAGGAAAGGGCAAGGGTGCAGGTAGAAAGCTGAAGAGGGAAGCCAGACATAGGGCAGGCAAAGAGCCAAGGGCAGAACAAGAAACTGGCAGAGGGGAGAGAAAATTGGAGGTGAGTGCTTTATCAAAGCCATCTGGGTTGCCAGGGCCTGCCTGCTTCAATACAGCAAGAATGCAGAAGGGCTCAGAAATCAGTGTGTAGGTGTGTTCAGGAGTGGCCCCAGTCTCCAGCTGACCTCCCCTCCCCAAAAACCACCCCAAATAAACATTTAATTTCATGTGTTCCCTAAGCTCCCCCCTTCAAACCAAATTGCACCCTGAAGCCCCTCCTATATGGAAATTCTGGAGCTGTCTCCAGGAATGTCTAGAGTCAGCATCAAAATGTGCAACCAATACAACATTATTTTTAAATATTCTGAGCCTCTAGGTACCATTTGATATGTTAATTATGTAATTTACTGATTAAGTGGATTAATAAAGAACCACCACTCACGAGATTTTCTAAGGCTCTTGACGAGGGGTTTCTTTCCCATCCTGTAAACCACAAAAGGCCCCAGGAAAGCATAACAACTGAATGCTAATGAGGGAACCTCTGGGGCAATGGATCTGAATCCAGGTGCCCACTTCGCAGCCACCCGTCCTGCTTGGGGTGGTCACAGAGACAGGGCAGGCAGCAGGAGGGAGGCCCCAGGGCCTCTGGCAGGGAAGACACAGGTACAATTCATTTTCCATAAGCTGCCAAGTGCCTTGAAGAAGTCAGGGTCTTGGAGAGCAGAGTGGGATTTCTACAATTTGGCTTGTTGATGCTTACAGATTGCCTTGAGAGCACTTTTAAAGCTAATAATTATGCTTTTGCTAATCGTTGTCTAAATCAACAACTGGTTCTCTAGAAAGTCTGACTGTGACTCTGGTCTAAAGAATGAAGATTCAGCACACACCAGTTTCTGAAGTGATGGAGGAAAGCAAACAAGCCTGGCTTTTCCAGGAGGTTTTGTGAACTTTGGAGAAGGGTGGCGTGAGCCTTAGAGAAAGCACTTTGCTAAAACACAGAGCTGTAAGACAGAACCTTTATCACCCAGGCAACATGTCAGAAAGGACCCAATTGTTCACAGTTGATTGGAAAATAGAAGGCAGGAGAGTGTGTGTGAGGACAATACCAGCACTCACAGCTCGTCTTTCTCATGCATTCCAATAGCGATGCGTTTTCCCAGCAGAAGTCTCCATGTTGCTCCTTGCCAAAAGCGAGGAATGAATTTGGAACTTGGGCCAAAAGAGCTTAGTATATATGTCAACACTCTATAGAGATTTGTAAGGCTGCCCTAATTCAATCGATGGATGCCCTCTTCATTAGGGACTGGGGGCTGTCAAAGTGGACATTGAGGAGGCTAAGCAAAGGGAGAAATTGGGCTTGTGTCACCTCTTTTGTTCTCAAGGCTAGTAACTGGTGTGTCTTTTAATACCCTTTGATAGGCTGTTGAGGAGCATGAAATAGGCAAACCGTTAGCTAAGGAATGAAGTGCTTTCGTGGGGATTGCTAGTTTGCTAAGTGTTGATGGATCTTGTCCAGAAAATACTGCAAGTAATTTTTGTGTCCCAAGAAATGTGTTGACTGCTTTGAAAACTTTTTGAATCATAGCCTGTGTTCATCCACTTGCCTTTTTACTGGCTTTCGCCATTCCCTTTTTCTGTTCCTGGTGTGGCCAATCTAAAAGAGGGCAAATTCCTGCCCTTCCGTTAATTGTATGAAAACATACTTTAAAAGAAGGAAAAGAGAGAACCATGTCAGATGTATTTCAGGCCCGTGCCAATGTCATGGACTCATTGCAAGACAAATTTGTGGGCACCCAAGAGACCCTTTCATGGACAAATACATTGCCTTGCTTGGCTGAATCTGCATGGGGTTATGGGATCAATCATGCTTCCTGATTCAACCTCTCCATTTGGTCAACCACTGATTCTATCGATCTCTTCGTGGAACTTGGCCAATCATTTGATTGAATTAATCAACCTGAGTGGCTGTTTTTGTTTTCCTAGTAGACACAGCCAATACCTCAGGTTATCATTAGATGTTTTACTTCTGGTGTTTGGAGCCTGGCAGAGAAAAAGCAAAATGGACTGCTCATGACAGCAGCTAAAACCTGCAGCTTGACATAGCCAGCCAAATCCCTCTGTCCCTTGTCAGACAGTCTGCCTCAGGAGGGAGACTTCCCAGTAGTGGCCTCTACTGAGCCCCAGTGGCTCTCCTTTGGCCATGCTGTTCTACCACATCCTGTCTCTGGTTCTCTGCAGGGTCCACCCAAGACTTGCATTTCTGCAAGAATTCCTTGGGTATGGTGTGTGTTCTCCCTTGCTTAGTCATTCAGCCATAACCTTTCCATTTAGAATTCTGCCCTGCCAATGGTTCAGCTCTCTAGTTCAATATTTTACATTTATCTCTATTGAATTCCAGTTGCCTTCTGTTACAAGAGGTGCTTAAATTATCTCAGCCTTGCTCCTTAGGCTCAGACTCCAAGTCCAGAACAAATCTGTTTAGCACTTAGGAATCACTGGCCATGTGAGGTACTTGGGCATATAAATGTGTCTGAGTTGAGCATTTATTGAATGATGGTGAGGGTGGAAGGCTTGGTTAGAGAACTTGGGAGCCCTGAATTTATAAAATTTCCATCAGGCTTCTTCAGTGCTGGAGAAAAAATGGACCAGAAAAATTATTTATATAGTGAGAAAATAAATATAACAATATAGCTTATAGGAAAGGAGAAGCTAACATTGTGAACACCTACTAGATTTGAGCACCATCATGTACATCAAAATATAATGTAGCCTCTTTTGCCAAGGAGATTTACAATATATTATGTCATTAGCCCTCTTATTCTTCTTCCACAGGTGGTGGCAGGAAGTCATGTAATTTTTCTCATATTTCAGGGCTGGAAGTTTGCTTCAGAAAGGGGAAAGAGCTTGTGATATGTGAGGAGTGGTCCCTAGCTGAACTGGTCTATTCTAATATTCTTGCCAATGGATCATGGCCACTGAAAACAGACTCAGGGGCCCAGGTCTCACAGGCCTCACAGGTCTCCAGAATAAGGGACTGTGTACTACAACATTATACACACCAAGCCATTATAGAAAAGTCCCAGCTCTAATGTGGGAAGAAATGAATACGAATCATTCCAACCAGTTTCTTTCCTTAGATGCACTCCTATCATTTTGCAATCTAGATTTGATTGACTCTTTAAGGTCTGAACACAGCAGAGTTTGTTAGCTTCTGTGTTTTCCTCCTCTGAAAATCAGGTCTTAATTCAGGCTTAAGCAGATGACTATGGGATCCACTGAGCATCTCTAGTACCATAAAACCCTACCAATTATGGGGCCAAAGAGCTCAAGGAGGCTGAAAAGCCTCTTGGATCCATTAATTCATGATTTCCTTCTGGTTCTCTGCTATTCTTTGCCTCCATGTGAGTGAAGGGAACAGAAGAAAGGAGGAAGAAACCAATCATAGGAGGTGGGGCTGGCATGGAAGGCGATCTATGTATGATGATTATGCTGCTTTCCAATTGTTTGAATATTGGGCCCCATTATCTCCTTCAGAAGCAGACAAGCAATAGCATTTTTTCTGAAGAGATAGGAGAGAAATGAGGTGACATCCTGAAATAACAGTGAGGCAAGCCAGAACGCTGTTCAGTGAATTCAATATATTAATACTATGTAGAAAGGATGGAAAGAGAAACACATAACCAAGGACAAATACAAAAGAGTATTATAAGCCTGTAAAAATAGTGCCAGACAGGCTAACACTCAGAATGAGCAGAGACTAGAAAAATGCCAGAGACAACAAAAACAGCTTTCAGTAGCTATGTTCTGAATTAGAAGAACAAGGAAGGGACAAGCTCACTGCTTGGGGACCGTTAAAGATGCAACGTTAAAGATGAGAAGAGAAAGGAGAATCACTCAAGTGTTTTGTTTCTTTACCAAAAGGCAAGATCTTTCAACAGAGAGGAACAAAATCGATTTTGTTAAAATAATCTTGAAACTCAAACTGGATAAACAAATTTAAGTGGTCACCCAGAGGCTTTAAAAGTTTTCAAACCTGACAAGTTTTATGCCAGAATTTAAAAAAACTTGTACAAATGCTCATAAAACCACAATTTAGAAATGATTAAGGGAAAGATACCAAAAGACTAGAGATGAGAAAAACTAGATTTTTTGTAAAAAGAAAGCAGATTTCAGATTGTACAGCCTGCTGGATTTGATACTGATCATTATAGAAATCCTAAGATGAATTACTATTCAAATGGTTTATGGCCTCTTGGATGAGAAGCAGTAGTCACTAGAAACTAGCATGGGTTCACTGAGAACAAGGCATATTAAATGGAATCCCATTTCCATATTCCACCAGATTGCTAGTTATGTAAATCAGCTAAATACCGCCAATATGGCAAGGCCCCTAACAAAGTTTGCCTTGGTATTCTTATGGATTGAATAGAAATTGAGAGCTACATCATGGTTAATTGACCAGCCATGCGCAGGCAGCTGATTACATCAACATCTGAGAACATCTTGTCATAAATCACAGGGCTTCATCTTTGGCTGTATCCTCTATTTTATCAAGGATTTAGATGAAGATGCAGAAAGCATGATTATTGAGTTCATGGATGGGATAGCAGAGTTAGGACTCAAAATATATCTACAGACTATGGGACTGGCTAAAACTAACAAGGTGAAATTCAACAGGGGTAGAACTAAAGTTCTGCATTCAGGCTTAAAACAAAAGCTGAGCAGGTACAGACTGGGGATACCTGGTTTAAGAATAATTCATGTGAAAAACACTTAAGGTTTACTGTCTGACAAAAATATCAATGGCAGATTACAAGGTATAAGACTGATAAAACATTTTCTGCAATCTCAGACCACTGCTAGATGTAGTCTGCCCAGGACAAAAGAGGCAATCATCTCATTTTCCTGGACCAGTGTTCCTGACAACCCAGAACTTCTCCAGGGAGGACAAATACAATGATGAGTCATCTCAGAAGGTTGCCATAAGAGTAACTAGGCAATGGCTGGTGGAGCTAAAGATATTTCTAGATATATAACCTAAAAAATTCTTGCACTTGTGTATAAGAAGTCACATATAAATATGCTCCTAGCAGCATTCATTGTTATGGCTACAAACAGAAATAACCTGAAGGTCCGTCAATGGGAGAATGGATAAAGAAAATGTGGTATATTCATGAATCTCACAAACATAATCAGAATGGAAAAAGGAAGTTGAGTAAGAATACCTACAATATGATAGCATTTATTTACATCTAAAAACATGTACAATACTGATATGTATTCTTCAGTGATACATATGTATGAAGGAAAGTAATAAAGAAATTCGTGGGAGTGAGAACTACCAAATCCAGAGTAGTGGTTATGTCTCAGTGGAAAGGGAGGGCAAGGTAGTATGTGGTGGAAAAACACAATTTTCATTCTATTTAAAATGTTTTCTTTCTTAAGCTGGTGGTTGGATATATAGGTCCATATTATTTCACTCTATTTATCATTTTCTATGTTTGAAATACAAATAATGCATTTTGAGGGAGGAATTTAAAAAATATATTATAATGAAATTCACATGGCATAAAATTAACAATTTTAAAGTGAACAATTCAGTACTATTTAGTACATTCACAGTGTGTGGAACCACCAACTCTATCTAATTTCAAAGCATTTCTATCACTACCAATGAAACCACATATCCATTAGCTAGTTTCTCTTCATTCCCCATAGAATAATTTTTGTTCGTTTGTTTGTATAGTGAAATTTTTTTAAAAAATAGAGTTTTAGTTTTCAGAGTGGTTTTAGGTTCACAGCAGAAGTGAATGGAAGGTACAGACACTTCCCATGTGTCCCTACCCCAACACACGCACAACCTTCCTAGCTATCAACATCTCCCACCAGAGTGGCACATATGTTATAATTGATGAACCTAAATTGACACATCATTATTATACAGTTTGCACTAGGATTCGCTCTTGGTGTACATATTTTGGGTTTGGACAAATGTATAATGACATGTATCCACCATTACAGTATCACACAAAGTAGTTTCACTGCCCTAAAATTTCTCGCTGCTCTGCTTACTCATCCCTCTCCATACTGAGTTTTTAAGGAGGGTGCTTTTAAAAAATTATAATAAAGAAGGAAAGAGGAAACATAATAACTATTTTTAAACATCTTAAAATTTTTCCTATGGAAGAGAAATACAATTTTTATCCTGTAAAACTCCCATGGGATCAATAACGGTGTATCAGAAGAAGGAAGAGTTTGGTTTAACATAAGGAGGAACATTCTAACAAGATTGGAGCAGTATGTCATAGTAGTTCAGAATATGACTTTGAGTTAGACAGAGTTGGGTTAAAGTCTGTTTAATGCACTCATTTTGGAAAAGTTGCTTAACTTCTCTGAGCTTTAGTTTCCTCAGATTTATAGTGTAGATAATAATAGTACTGACTTAATGGAATTACTGTGAGAAATAATTTCAATGAAGCATATACATTATGGAGTAGTGAATAGCACAGAATAAGTGTGGCGTAGATATAAGACAATTATTTTAAAAAAGAAAGAGTTGTCCATAGATAGAATGGCTATCTTTTTTTTTATTATTATACTTTAAGTTTTAGGGTACATGTGCACATTGTGCAGGTTAGTTACATATGTATACATGTGCCATGCTGGTGCGCTGCACCCACTAACTCGTCATCTAGCATTAGGTATATCTCCCAATGCTATCCCTCCCCCCTCCCCCCACCCCACAACAGTCCCCAGAGTGTGATATTCCCCTTCCTGTGTCCATGTGTTCTCATTGTTCAATTCCCACCTATGAGTGAGAATATGCAGTGTTTGGTTTTTTGTTCTTGCGATAGTTTACTGAGAATGATGATTTCCAATTTCATCCATGTCCCTACAAAGGACACGAACTCATCATTTTTTATGGCTGCATAGTATTCCATGGTGTATATGTGCCACATTTTCTTAATCCAGTCTATCGTTGTTGGACATTTGGGTTGGTTCCAAGTCTTTGCTATTGTGAATAATGCTGCAATAAACATACGTGTGCATGTGTCTTTATAGCAGCATGATTTATAGTCATTTGAGTATATACCCAGTAATGGGATGGCTGGGTCAAATGGTATTTCTAGTTCTAGATCCCTGAGGAATCGCCACACTGACTTCCACAATGGTTGAACTAGTTTACAGTCCCACCAACAGTGTAAAAGTGTTCCTATTTCTCCACATCCTCTCCAGCACCTGTTGTTTCCTGACTTTTTAATGATTGCCATTCTAACTGGTGTGAGATGGCTATCTTGTACGACACTAAGCTTCTCAAAGCTATCAAAGTTCAAGTTGAGATTGGATGTGAACTGTCCAAGGTGCTGGGGAGAGGGAATTCTGCAAAAGGGATGTTAGGGTAAATGTTTTCTGTTATTCTCCTCACACACTGTTGAATCTAAACAGTCTTTGAAACTGAATAGCCATATTGTTGGGTGCTTCAAGTATGATGTATATTGGTTATTTATTGCTGTGAGTAATATTATCACAAACTTAGTGGCTTAAAACAACACACATTATCATACCACTTCCGTGGGTCAGGAGTCTGCGCATGGCTTTTTTGGGTCCTCTGGCTCAGGGTCTCATCTCAAAGCTGCAACCTAGATGTTGACCAGGACTGTGGTCTCTTCTCAGTTGGAGAAAGGTCTGCTTCCAGTGTCATGTGGTTGTTAGCGAATTCATTTCCTTCTGGCTTGTTGGGCTGAAGGCCTCAGATTCTTGCTGTCTGTGAGAGGCTGCCTTCAATTCCTGATTATTGGGCAGTGGGGAGACATCCTCAGCTCCCTGTCTTATACTGGAAACATAGACCTTTCCAATGTGCCTTCTTGCTTCATCAAAACCATCAAGGGAGGGAGTCTGCCAACAAGATGTCACAATTGTACACAACATAATCATGGAAGTGACATCTCAACACTTTTGCTATATGGTGTTGGTTAGAAGAGCATCAATGGTCCCACACACACTCATGGCGAGGAGACTACATAAGGGGATGAGTACCAGGAGGCAAAGATCATGGGGGCCATTTCTGAGTTTGTCTATCCAAGGAAGGGGACTGTGCTGAGGACACCGGAGTATTAGTGCCTCCCTGGGTACCATGAGAGGGGGCAACAGAGGAGTCAGACACACATGCACAAATACAGAAAAGCACAGCTGAGACTGAGAAGGAGCAAGAGGAGGAGAGTCAGGGAGGCTGAGAGGCTAAACAACCAAGAAAGCAGAGTTCAGAGAAGGTGAGCATAACAGGGACGCCCAGGCTTACCGAGCAGCCATTATGGATAATGGGGTCCTGCTTGAAGACAGGACAGGCTGCACCAGGAGTCTTGCCAGAAAAGGTCTTGTTTTCACAGAGTTTAGAGAGACAGTTTTTCTCATAATGTATTTTGGTACAAGTTGGATTTAGAAAAAGATGAAAGATGTATGCTAAAATCAGGCTTGGTTCTGTACCAGGCAGTATACCAGTCCTTTATGCACTTGAATATGCTTTATCCTTCATGGACATTACTTGTGTTGTGCTATATGTGGCTAAAACTGCCTGCTGACTGATGTGGGTGTGTTGAGCTTGGTGTTTAGATTGTTAGCCTTCTGACGAGGAGGTGGAAAAGAATCAAAAGGCAAGGAGCTGAGGCCAAAACCAAAGGATGGCCTTCCCCAGTGGCCAAGGAGCCCATCTTCAGAATGGCTCTGTATTTCATTACATGCCAAAAAGGCCGTCGGTCTTCTTATTTGGAGATGTATTTGCAGAGGGGCCCAGGAACTCAAGTTGCAGCCCTGGCTGCCCTCAATTCAATAATTTCTACATGATTATTCTATATAAGTATCCAGGGGTGGAGCAGGCTGTCTAAGCCTGTACACCTTGCTTTGAATAAGATCTAGAGAAGCTTCAAATCATTGAACAACAGATTCATGTAAAGCTGGCACTAAGATGGTTGGTGATAATCTTATAGCCACACAACTCATGGTTGGAAGGAGCCTTCTAGCCAAATCCTCCTATCAAGGCTGAACTCAGGGATAAGCTGAACTTGGGTCAGCTACTTTAGATTCTTCATGGTTTTACGCTTCTTGTTTTTGGTTAACAGTAAAGTAAGGAGATTTTTAAATCTCTGGAAAATGAAGATTCTATTATGAATTCAGAAAATGGGTACAAGAGCTTGGGTTTGAGACCAAATAGCCTTGACAATATTTTCCCCAGATGACTAGCTCATGGTGTGTTTCAGTTATCATTCCATCAGTACAGCTGAATTTTGCATCTTGTAAGCGTCTTCATCTCAACTCAAAACCTGAGGAGATTTTTTTTTTTCTCTCTCAGTTGTCGGTGAGTCAGCACTAATGTGCTTATGAATCAGGCAGTGTGGGCGAGCCACACATTCGTCAACACTCTGGAATAGAGGGGCAGCCCAGGAGCTGATGTCTTTATAGAATACCAGGGGAGTTCTTCCAGGTGTGGGCCTAGCCTGAGAGGTTTTATTAGGAACTAGAAAATGTGCTTCTAAAGGAGTAACTGGAGTTGTCTATCAGCTCCCCTTCTGACACTTGCAAGAATTTGACTACCTCAAATATCTGAGATTTTTCCCCTCTGTATGTATCTATAGGGGGTGGGGAAGAGCAAAGGGGAGAAAAGCAGGGACCCATGGAATATCTCCTCTGGGCCAGGCACTGTGTAATGTTCTCTTCTAATGTTGTCTCATTTGACATCTACCATTCCCTCTTTTTTGGCTTTCTTGAGCTTGCAGCACCTAGGACTATGCTTAATCCATACTGGAAAATCTATACAAGTTGCTTAACTAAAAAGAGTTAAATCATTCACATGGAGGATAAAGGAGCACTGGCCAGAGAGTAAAGAGACCTGTGTTCTAGCCTAGCCCTTCCCGACTGCTGGATGACCTTGGCATAACCATTCACTGTGCACCACAGATTTTCCATTCATAAAATGAGAGGGTGAATAAGATGATCTCAAAGGCTCAATGAGCTCTAACTCCCAATGGTTTTATGATTGAATAAACATAGGAGTGGGAGAATCCTGGATTTCACAATGGAAGAAACAACTAAAACAAAGAGAAGCATTCTACTTAGCAGCTCACTCTCCTCAGATATGGACAAGCTCAGGGGTGGGGGCTGGAGAAATCATGGAGCTGGGAGCCTGTCCTTAGCAGGGCCAGCATCCCCATGGGCCATGCCCAGAGCCTTAGCCACCAAATACTGCACTGCCCCAGCCAGCTCTTGGCAAACACAATTTTGCTTGAGAAGGCAACAAGTAACTAGCTACAGGAGAAATAATTACCAAATTGCCAGAAATAATTATGATTTTCAAACAAATAGAACCCTATGCTATCTGTCAATTCCCTGAGAAAATATACACTCACAAAATTACAAGCAAGAGCTCATTACCTGTACTCTGATGAGCACCAGCCTCAAAATATGCCTTGATTTTAAAAAGTCGGAAATGAAGAAAGGATATCTTTTTTTTTTTTGCCATGTAGGACATCTTTTTGTTAATCCCTTAGGAAGATGTATAAGCATGTATTTGTGCACTCATGCACAAACCCAAGTTTAGAGATAGGAGTGCCATCTGTAAAGTAGAAATGATAGCACCTTTGACTCTTGGCTCAGCCTACAGCATTAGATTTTGTCTGGCAATGCAGAGCTCTGACTCCACTCCATACTTAGCAAGAACAAAAGCTAACACAGAGTGAATATATGCAGCGGGCCTTTGAAAAGTATTGAAAATGCCAAGTCACTGGGTGTTTGACCAGCAAGGAAATATGCCCATTTCCAGCCATCCCATGAGAGAAGAAAGGTGGCCTGTTTGTGGCCATTTTTCATCAGCATTCAGCTCACTGCAGTTGTTCATTTTGTGGGATGCCTAGAGTTTAAGATAATGCATTTGTTCTGCCCACAGAATGACAGTATTTCCATTGGTGCATTTTGAATCCTGTTTTTCCAGAATTGGGTAATTATTGTTTGTGTGTGTGTGTGTGTGTGTGTGTGTGTGTGTGTTTGTTCTTGTATATGCATATGTATATGTATGTATATCTACACGAATGTGTGTGTGTGTGTTTTAAGATGGGCTGAAATTATTTATCATACACTCAAGTCCCCTAACAAATTCATTCTTAGAGCCACTTTATATTATTATTGTATTTTTCTTTCTTTCTGAATTAAAAATGCTGCAGAACTGAGGAGCTACTCTCATCTTAATTACCACAGAAATATTGCTAATTAGAAACAAGGGAAGAAGTGTTAGGGATTTCTCAGAATCAAAGACAGCATTATTTTCCAATGGATATTAAAAGACTTGCAAAAGAGGCTAAGATGATGTGGTGGATAGAGTTGTGAAGTGGTTTTAGGGCCCCAGTGGTAAATGGCTGGAAGAGGAAATTAAATATCTAGGAGGAAAATGTTCTCAGATGTTGGAATTATCCCTGCAGCCATAACACTGGATGCTGTGATCCTGTCTACCTCAATCACAAAATGGATCAAGAAATCTCCAAGGAGTCTGAGGGTGGAAAAAGTGTTGGTGGCTCACACATGAGCCTTTCTAATCCCCTTAGCCCTCAGCAGCCATTGAGGGCGGACACAAACCCTAATGTTTTGAATACAGTGTGTTTCATCCCCATCACTTTTCCCATCTCATTTTTTCCACCATTTCTTTAGCCTCAAACTTAGTGTGTGCTTGAGGAATAAATCAAAAGATTAAAATATGATGTGAAATCTATCTTCAGTGATGTATTTCATGTGCCAAAGCCCCTGTGTTTGTGGAAGACTGAACTGGATGAACAGAGGTCCAAGCAGATCATATGTGATGGCCTGGGTGCCTCATGGTTCTCATCAAGAGGGCTCTCAGGTCTAGTTCAAATTCCCAGGCTGTAGACTGGCCAGGGTGGCCACTTCTAACCATGAAGTCAACACTATACTCACGGTTTATCTGATTAGGCTCAGTGTTCAAATGTTTCAATTCCTGAAGCCAAGAATTAAATCTGGAGGCACGAGAAAAGAAGCAGGAATAGGATCCAAAAAGTCAGAACGGGAGTAATTCAGGAACAGGAAGGGAAAAGTTAGGAATTGATGTGGTGGACAGACAGGGGAGATAAAGAATAGAAAGACTCAATATCACAAAATTAGAAGACTTCAAATAGACAATGTACCAGAGATAATGACTTCTTCCAAAATCGTGCCGTATTTCCCCTTGCCTTACATAGATGGCTTCAGTCAGCCCATGAAGTAGCAGATAGTTTGGAGTCCAGGCTGTGTGACAATGAATAAGCCAATCAGCCTCTAAGAGTTCCAGTTTCTTCTCTGTACAAATTCCTCACCCTGAGTACTGCACATGGTTGTTAGGAAGATCAAACGAGATAACATATGTGCAAGGACTTTGTAAACTGGACAGCACCATATGGGTAGAAGACATGATTACAGTTTTGTCTCAGCTCTCTGCAGTTGGGTCCTGCCATTCAGAGCATTGTGGGGGTTAGCAGAAGGAACTGGAGGTATATGCTCACCTGCAAGGACATCACTGTCAAGCCAGGTTAAAGTTATCAGAAACAATGCTTTTCCACCTCCCACCCCTACCACGGGATGAGAGGAGAGTGTTCTTATTACCAAGGTACTGTGTAAATTGGATAGTTTTCTATGGCCTCCTACCTACTGACATGGGATTGGAAAAGTCAAACAATACTATAAGATTTTTCACACACAAAAAATGATTTCCTGGCTCATTCCTCCTCAACCCTGAGGGCTGTTCCTCAGGGGCAACAACTTTTAGCCATTTATTTTAGTATTTACCTGAATAAGTTTAGATAATATATTTATAAGGCTATTTCTTGAGTATGTTTTTGCTTTTCAAATGTAGAAATCATATGTTGATTTACAACTGTGGAAGGTAAGGACTTAGACCCTTACAACACTCCCTCCACTCCATTCACCACACACTCACACAGGTGCACACACGTTGCCCCTCCCCATTCTTCCAATATATGTAGTTAATTACAATCATTGTTTAAGTTGATATTTTGTATTTTCATTATTTTACCATTGTTAGTATTATTCACAACAAAGCAGTGTCGAGACCAATGATCACATTTCTCCACTTCTATAACTTATTGGTTGTCCTGGAGTTTAATTTTTAATCTTCTCATTTTTCTTTGTTCTTAATTACAATTGTTAGCAAACCCTTTGACAAACCATAATGAAAACAAATAGGTACTCCAAGCCATGTGTCATTTGTGCAATTTCCTGGGAGATGTTCCCGACCTGTTGACTGGTTGCTTTCTAAGGCTGCAACACTCAGCCTTCTGAAACTCCCTTCACTGGCACTCCAGTAACCCTTTTCCTTTCTCCTCTTTGAGATTCTCTGATTTCCAGACCCAGTGCTTTCCCCCTTTTTGGATTATTCCTTTGTTTTGTGGCCTGCATCCTCCACTAGCTTCCTTAGAAATGGTGCATCAGAGGTAACTTTTTTGAGACTGAGGGCTTAATATTTGAAAATGCAATTATCCCTCCCTCACACTTGATAAGTAATTTGATTGAGTACATATCATTATGCTGAAAATTGTTTTCAGTCAGAATTTTGCAGAAACTCCTCCATTGTCTTTTAGAACCCAGTGTTGCCTTGGAAGTCAGATGCCATTCAGATTTCTAATATTTTGTCACCTGCCTTTTTTCTCTGGAAGTTTCTAATGAGATCCTCCATAGAAGAGAACTTTCTTATATATTTCTTTAATAATTTTCACTCAACCATTTTCTTTGCATTTCTCTTTCTCTGACTCCTGTTGGTTGGAAGTTGGACCTCCAGGGATGGATCACCTAATTTTCTTATCTTTTCTTTCCTATTTTCTATCTTTGTGTGCTATTTTCTGGGAGATTGCCTCACTTTTATCTCCTACACATGGTGTCGATTTAAACATTTTTCCCTGTTATCTTAATCTTTAATATCCAAGAGCTTTTTCTTGTTTTCTGAATGTGTCCCTTTGTAAGTAGGATCCTATTTTGTTGTTTCATGGATGAAATATTGTTTTTGTTTAGGTTTTTTTTCCTGTTCCCTGCATTTTCTGACTCTCATTTTCTTCTTTGTTTTGATTTTTTTCTATACTAGAGATTTCAAATGTCTGCTAATTTTTTTTCTAGTCATGTCTTAAGTATAAAAGAGGCACAAAAAGCTGATTATATGCTGTGTGCATATCCGTGTATACACATGTGCACACATGGAGTGGAAGTAGGGTAGGGAGAAGCATTATCAGCTTCATTTCTACAGAGACATTGTTCCAGTCTCCTTCCCAAGGGGGTGAGGGAAAGGGGAAAAGGACTGAAAGGGGAAAAGGATGGGGGGTGAGGGGGGAAGAGTCCCATGGCTCAGTATAGGGGCCTCACTTAATACTCCTGTTTTAGTACTTCACCTCACATCTACTATTCTTTGTGACAGATGTCCTCAAGTCCAGAGTCTATCTGATTCAGCATCTCAGAGGGTAACAATTTGCCTCCTGTGGAGGTGAGGGTTGGAAAGTTGTTTGGCTGGGTAGGGGCAGAGAGGGGACTCTAGGGAGTCCAGCAGCTCCTCATGCAGCCTCCTGCCTAGTCTTCCGGTTTGCAGTGTCATGTGCACCCCATTCTTCAGAGGCACTTGTCTCTCTACTTCCTGAGTCCCAAATCAGATAGTTACTTTTTGGCTTCCCTTCTGCAGGTGCTTTTTCTGTTCTTCTAAATTAGTGACCTATGTCTACCTGTTTCTCATCTTGCAAAATTTGTTGGCCACCTCTCCTCTGTTGTAATAGCCTCCCTTTATGGGTTTAAATCTTTATTACTTTTAGAGAGTGTGTTAGCTTTCTATTGCTGCACAACAAATTATCACAAAAATAGCAGGTTAAAACAACACAAATTAACTATCTCACAGTTTTCCTGGGTCAGGAGTCCAGGGTGTTTTAGCTGGGTACTTAGCTCAGGTTCTCAGACTGGGATCATGGTGTTGACCAGCTGCACCCTCATGTGAAAGCTTGACTTAGGGAAAGACTGTTCCAAGCTACTCCAGGTTGATGGCAGAATTCATTTCCTTGTAGTTGTAGGGCTGAAGTCCCCATTGTTTTGCTGGCTGTTGATGAATCTCAGATCCTTGCTATGGGCCACCTCCACTCAGCAACAGAGAACCTCTCTTGCATTGTATTTCTTTCATGCTTCCCTCTCTGCAACAAGCTGAAAAAAAGTAAGGCTTTTAAAGTTCTCATGCGATTAGGACAGGCCCACCTCTATAATCTTTCTGTCTTAACACCAAACTGTGTCATGTAACATAACCTCATCACAGGAGTAAAATCTGATATTCATAGCTCCAAGGATTACACAGAGCATGTGTACCAGGAAGGGAGAAATCTTGCAGGCTATCTTAAGATTCTGCCACCACAGTGTTGAGATTTTTAGGAGGGAGCAGAAATAACTATGTATGTCTAATCCACTGTGTTTGATTAGAAGGTTCTCATACCCTCATCAATGCATTGCTATTGTTATTGCCTTGCCGTTTTTAATATCAGTGTTTGAGACATTACAAAAAACTTGACTCTGAACGTTTCATGTGTGAGTGGTGCTCCCTTTAGTTATGGCCCAGGAAAAACAAGATTTCCTTCTCTCTCACCCAAATGAGTAAACCTCATGTACCTAAGGACCCAAAGCAGACCCTCAGTGGGCTCCCCTGTTCCCTTCCTATCAGGGGCCTGGGGGCCAGACTGGAGCAATGGAACTCTGTTTTGTTATTAATGGCACACATAATCAGGTGGCTCTGCTGCTCCTGGCACGTGTATGGATTTTGTGTGCTGGTCCTAGCAGCTGCATGAAGATATTACCAATGAGAGACAGCTCCTTGGCACAGGGACATGGTGATTTTTCCTGTCTTGGCAGATCCCAATGGTAGTTGTTGTATTCAGTGATGAATCACTAATTTCCAGAAACCTTGACTGGAACCTGAAGGCAGGAGATAAATGTGATTGGGAGTGTTGCTCTGAGCATTCCAGCAGATAAATGGCCAGTCATGACTAAAAGGTGGTTTTACATTTTCTAAGTGTAATCAAGTGAGATGTAACCAATATTCTGTAGTTCATTAGCCTCATGTCTTCTAACCTTCACTGTCGGGTGCTCCCCAGTAGAGAGGCTCCCTGCCCATCCCGCCTTTTTTTTTTTTTTTAATTTTGCTTACAGTAAAACCAGGAGGAGAGCCAGTAGCAGGTAACCAGCAGAAAGAGGGGCCCTGAGGGGAGAGAAAGGTCATGCACAATTTGGTCTTAGATTATAGGGAGAGAAGAGAGAAAGAGCGGATATAGGAAGAGGGAGGAGACTGACACAGGGGAGAGTGGTCTGTTTTGGAATCTTTCTGATGCTGGTACATTTCTCATTATAGCCAACTTGGCATCAGTAAACCAATGAAATGTGTGTAATATTTTGAGGAAATTCATCGAGGAGACTCCTCGTGCAGCTACTAGATAGAGTAGCAGCAGGGCATGTCTTACTCTATATACCATTCTGGCTTCATTCTTAGCAAGGGTCTCTGTGCTTCCTCTTCAGAAAATCTACTTTATTCACTGTCCTGGGAAAAGGAGAGTGGAGAGACAGGGTTCTAAAACTGTAGACATGGGGTTCTAAAACTGTATTCTAGGGAGGATCTGAGATTCCTCTCCGCAGAAGTGCCCAGAGCCCCTGCGTAAGAGCCGCCTCAGTTGTGCCAGATGCATGGTCCACCTGGTCCACCATGGACTCAACGAGGACCTGGCTGTTGTCTAGCCTGGATGTGATTTGAACAGCTCCCCACCAGGTCTCTTTGCCTTTGGTCTTTGCCCACATGAATCCACCTTTCATGCAGCTACCTTCAGCTTTCTACAACCCAAATTTAATCATGTTATATCCATACTTAAAGAATTTTTATGGACTTTAATTGTTGACAGAGCCAAGTCCGAGGCCAAATTTCTGAGCATAGCATTCAACGCTCTCTACAGAGTGGCTTTAACAGTGTCAATTCCAGCTGCTGTGCCCCATACACCTATGCTATAGCCCCACTGACTTGCACTTCTCATGGAATCACTCTGCACTGTCACACTTTGGTGCCTTTGCACATGCTTCTCCTTCTGTCTAGAGCACCCTTTTCTTTCTTTTCTCTTTCTTTTTTCTTTCTTTCTCTCTCTTTCTTTCTTTCTTTCTCCTTCCTTTCTTTCTTTCTTTCTCTCTCTCTCTCTCTTTCTTTCTTTCTTTCTTTCTTTCTTTCTTTCTTTCTCCTTTGTCTAAATGAGAGAAAGCATGCCACCCATCCTTCAAGTATCAGCTCAGTCTCACTTCCTCTGCAGATCTTTCCTTACCACTGATTCCTGCTTCATCTTTTCCTCCTCAAGGCACACAGGGGTCTGCAGACTGGGCTAGCAATTAATTAAGGTGAAGTAAAGATTATAGAAGCTCAAAGTTGTGGGGAAGGGGTTGATGAAGTTGTAGACTCTTCCAAGGAGGGTGGCGACAGTCCCACATAAAAGGGATTTCAGGGCCATGTGGCTTCAACATGACCCAGGTGAGGATCAGTCAGATGTGGAGGACACTGGGGCAGAGATGCTGATATCTGAGCTGCTGGAATGAGCTGTCTCGGGTGCTCCTGGGTCAGGAATCTGCTACGCAGGCTTGCAAGAGGCAAAGGGGCCTACTTGAAGACAGAGGACCTCTGCCATACATAAGAAAGCTAATGTGTATGCTGTGCCTGTCTGGATAGTGGTAGCTCCTAAATGGAGTGTCAGGATGAGCTAGAAAGACAAAGTACTGTACAAAGTACTATACAAAGTGCAAAGGAAAGAAGGAAGGGGGAAAGTGACTGGCACTTTGCAGAGCAGTGCCCATTGTTACTGGCCTCCAGTTCCTTATCTGGGAAAAAATTGACTCTGGTCAACTTGAGGTGAGCCTGTGCCCACTTGCCCACCTCCATGACCCTTGTTTTACTCAGCTCACTGCCAATCTTGGGAAATTCACCTGCTTCCCTTGCCCGCATATCTTTACTTACAATGGAAAGAAGTCTTCAGACTTCTGAAGAGGCCAGAGGAATCCTCTCCAGTTCAGAGCATCCTCTGAACACTGAGCTGACATGGGGTGATCTGACAACTCACACCATGTCCCGCAGACTCGATAGTGATGAAAGGCCACTCACACTTTGAAATACCTCCTGAAAGGCACGCCACTCTTGGGTACTTGGTTATGTGATATCATTTTAGATTTCTCCAGCTTTGAGCGCTGAAAAGCAACTCTGCCCTCGTGGCCTCCCTGCCTTTAGTCCAGGTTGGAGGGAAGTTCCACATCCCATTAGCCGTGTCCTGATCCTCACAAAGAGACAGTGGACTGAAGACATCTTTAAGATGTGAGATGGCCGGCAATTCTGCTTCTTGCTTGATGGCCGCTACACCAGCAGATTCTGTCACTCTGTAGCCTATTTTTCCTTAGCTGTTCATATACACCCCACTTAACCTCACCCCCATGTTAAAGCAGCCTCTTTATGTCCATGTTGCCCATTATCCTGGGTAACTCATTTGAGAAACAGCCGGGTCTTCTTCCATGTGCCCTTGCTCTGATGCAGTGCTGGGCACATCATGAGCACAAGTGCACCACAAAAATGAGCTTGGCTTCCTCCTCTGTTCCTGTCCTTTGATTCTTCTGCTGTCCCTTGTAATCTAATTTTTCGCCTCTTCATTTATTTCTTCTCTCATTCCAACTCCAGTCTGGCTGAAAGGGGCTGAGGGGAGGCTGTGAACAAACCAACTTGGTACCCCAAATGGAAGCCTCAGTGTTCTTCACATTCCAATTCCACTCTCCAGGAAGCCAGAACTTTCTCCTTTGGAGGCACACTCTTTATACTTCCCTGCCACATCCCTCATCTATAATGCATATAGCCCATCTCTGGCATATCCTCTTCCCAGGCCATGCTTATAACTCAAAATCTTTCTGTACCTCTGTGAGAGGCAACCTGGCATGGTAGTGAAGGACCCGCTCTCTGAAGCTGGATGGCCTCCGTTTGCTACTTATTAGCTGTGTGAATTGGAATAAGTTAATCAAAATCCCTATGCCTTCTTTTATTCATCTGTTTGATGGGAATCATAGCTACAGTACCTACTTCATAGAGTTGCTTTGAAGATCAAATAAATTAATACATGCAAGGCAATCAAAGCAGTGCCAGACACTTAGTGAGCACTATGTGTTTGCTATCATTATTTTTAATATTAAGAGGGAATCAGAGGTCCAAATGTTTTCAGGCATATAGCCTCAGTGCAATTTCAGTCTCTCCATTTCCACCAAATCTCCCTCCTCAGTCTGCAGTTTCAAATCTCTTCTAAACTGAATAGTTTTATTCATGCTCTATTTCCATCTTAAGCTGTTTCTCTCTATATATTTCTTTCTTTTCACAGTCAACATCATTAAATAAGTAATCTACACTGATAATCTCCACCCACTCACCTCCCATTCATGCCTCAATCCATAGCAATCTGGCTTCAGCTTTTGCCACACCACTAAAACTGTTCCCACTAAGATCACCATTAACCTACCTATTGAGACACCTAATTACCTCTCTGTCACTTTTGACCCTATTGACCACTAATTTGTTCTCAAAATGTTTTCTTTTCTGAGGCATTATTCTTTTTTTGGTTGTAGCAGTCAGCTTTTGTTAGGTTACATTCAAGTAATAATCCCCAAATCTCAGTGGCTTACGACAATAAAGGTTTTCCTTTATGCTCAAATTTTACATCAGCTAAGGGTTAGATATAGCTCTGCTCCACATACCGTCTGCATTTAGGGATCCAGGATGAAGGAATAGGTGATCTTATGGCAGAAAAAAAGGGCTAACACTGACCCATACAGAGAGATTCCTGAAACTTCTGCTTGGGTATAGTGTATATCACCTTTGCTCACATTCTATTGGCCAAAGCCAGCCACATGGCCCAAGCCTGATATCAAAAGACTTGCAACAAGCAGAGACATAAAATCATCTCCCAAGAAAAACAGCCAATGATAGGGAAAAAATAATACCACACTGGTTCTCCTTCTACCTTTCCAATAGCTCCTTGATCGCTTCCTTCACCAGGTTGTCATGTTCAACCCACTTCCTAAATATCACTGTCCTCAAGAGCTTCTTGCTTTGCATCCATTCTTTGAGTACTCATATCCAATGCCCTTAACACCAATTAGCACCAATATACCTATGTTCTTATGACTTCCAAATCTCTAGCACAGACCCTCGCTGAACATATTTAGCAGTGCCCTTGAATTTAACATGTCCAAAATTCAACTCATTTTCTTATCTTCCTATTCCCTTATTCTCCTTCCTGGTTAATAATGTTTTTAACCCAAATGTTTAAATCAAAAACCTGAGAAGGCTTAATTGTTCCTCCCTGCCCCCATCCCGTCCAGTGAGTCAACTATAATTCATTCTACCTTTGAAAGAAGTCTCTACTCTCTTCCCTACTCTTTACTTACTCTGCTATTGCCTGAGTTTGGGCTCTCACTATCCTTTGCTTGAATTTTAGCCATCAGTTATTCTCTAACTGGCCTGCATGCTTCAGTCACTCTTCCCTAGAGACCATTTCTGCATTGCAGCGAGCAATATCTCCCATCTCCCCCAAAACCTGATCTTGCCTCTTCGTTGCTTAAGACCTTCAAAGGCTCTCCCACATACCTGAAGTAAAATTCAGGCTCACTGGTGTGGCATTCAAGGTTTTTCATAACCAAACCTTGCTTGTCTTTGCACACCCATTCCCGCTGCTGTCTGTCTTGCACCCTCTGCCCTGGCTGTTTTGGACTTCTTATTGGTAGCTAAATGCCCCATGAGGTTTCTCATTTCTGTGTATTTACTCACACTATTCTCTCTGCCCAAATGCTCTTTTTTTTTCTCTGTGACTTCCTGTTGATCCTTCAAGACCTAGTCTGGGCACCTTTCAGTAAAAGGTGAAAGATTAATATGATCTGAAGAGAAACCAGAGTATAGTCTGGGCATCTTTCATAAAACTTACCCCAAACTTGCCCATTCCCCTTGCCCCTACTTCACAATAGGTAACATTAACCTTTTTAATAACATTAATCACATGATGTTATTGCTCACAAGTCTTTCTCTTCTTATATAAATTACGAGTTTCCCAGAACAGGAACTGAATCATTATCATCTTTGAAATTGCCCAGGAGCTAACACAGTACATACACATTAGATACTCAATATATGTATATTAAAGGAAGGGATAAATAAATGAATGATGTACTCCAGTTTGTGTTCCATTAGCTCAATGGTCAGGTTTTTCTACTTGTCAGTTTTACTCTCTGGCTGCTCTCCGGCTCTGGCTGCTCTCTGGCTCTAGGTCCCCTTCCTATGCTGGAGGACTAACTTCTTGTCTTCATATTAAAAGTACTCTCTCTGAAGCCCTGACAGCCTGAATCTGACAGTGCTAGCTTCACAGGATTCCTTAGCAAATCTCCCTTTTCTAGAACCTGTCTCTCCCATTAAATGGCTCCTCTGCAGCTGCATTCTCTGCTCTCTAGCTTTCCTGAATGACCCCCCACAGGCCAGCTCAGTCACTCTTTTCTGCTCCCCCCTGGGAGTTCTCTAAACTGGACTACCCTATTACTCTTTCTGCCCCATTTTGTTTTTTCTCACTGTTTCGTTTCCTCTAGTAGCTGTCAGAACCAGCTACTAACTTTGCAGGGCCCGGTGCAAAATGACAATTTGGGGCCGTTTGTTCAAACGTTATTTATAATTTCAAAATGGCAACAGCAAAGCAGTAAACCAAGCACAAGGCCCTTCTGAGCACTGTGACTGCATGGTTGTGTCTCATGCCCATGAATCTGGCCCTGAGCTCTGCCTGACAGTTCCAAGCAGTAGCTACATGCAGAAGGTCAAACTAGAAATATATCAATGCTTCAGGAAAATGAGTTAGCAAGGGTGAAGAGAGGGGACACTGCATGTGGGAAAAAGCATTGGAAAGAATTTAGTGGAATAAGTTTTAGTTGAAAAAAGATAGTTTAAAAAATTATAAGTGTGTGTATATGTATGATTAATATATATGATTATTTGATAAGTAAAGAGTTTGGACCAATGCCATGTAGAAGTTGTTTTAGTGAGAATAAGTTGTCTCATAAAAAGCATTTTTAATTATGAAAAAATTGCTTGTCAATGTTTGCATCTAATCAGGAGATGTAGAGTGATTACCTTAATTCCATTGCTTGGAGGTGTGGGTGGGAAATGCCTTTATCCTCTATTAGGGCTCTGTCAGATGGCAAAAGAATAAGCAATAGGATAAGCAGTGTTGGAGAACTCATTCATTTTTTCATTCATTTATTTAACTAAACACTTAGACAGGACTCATTGTATGCCAGTCACTCAGATTAGAAGGTTTCCTCATAGCAGGGGCAGCTGTGTGATGAGACATGGGGACTGGACACAGGAACCCGAGGTGGGCTAAGTGCATCCAAGCATGCAGCACCCCCCTTCCAAACTTCCTGTGGATTTACACTAAATAAAGCTTACACTTACAAATAAAATACCAGAGAGGAGGGGTATAGTATTTTTGAGGAGAGACAGAGCTGAGAGAGGGAGGGCCTGCATTCGGGTTGGAAGAATTCTTTCATTTCTTTTGGTCTTTCTCTTTTCCCTTCCTTCAACCTAACAATTAATGCAAATGAGGAAGGTTCATAGTTCCCAGATTTGCCCCAAACCCAGTGGCATGCCAAGCTGAGCACCACACTGCTGTCCGTTGTCACAGTCTTACCCTAGTGCCAGGAGATTCTTCTGATGGCTTGCATTGGTAGAGCGTCTTCTGGTTTACATTATCTCATTTTGATCCCCATAACAGCTTTGTCTGGTAAGTTTAAGCTTAAACCATATGAACTTGCCATCTCGGTAGGACAAATGTGGTCAAACGTTGGCAATTTCATATGGTTCAGACTAACATTGGTGGTGATATTAACCCCATTTTTTCAGTAGCAAAAAATGGAAGCTTAGAGAGACTTTACCAGTTTCATAGAGCCAGGGGTGGGGTTGAACCCTAAGCAGAACTCCAACTCAAATACATGCTTTTCTCCACACCTGGCATCCCCCTTGGTGTAAATTGTAAATCAACCTCATGCAGCAACATATACACAGGTTGGGAGTTTCAGGTTAATATGCTTTAACTGTCTTTTTTTTTCAGCCCCAGATTCAGTAATGGTTCTCTGTACAAACTCATTCATTTTTAATCAGTTGACTATAATGATTTGTTACAAATGATCTTTAATTCTCAGCTGTGGTTAATCAGTACTGAAAGGCACTTTTCCTGTTATTTTATTTGGATAGGACTCTTAGTGAAATACTTGCCTGCCATTACTTAATCACTTGTTTGTTTTCCCTCTGCACACAGTTTCTAGCAGCATACAGCAGTATTTAATGTGAACATTTTCCCTTTACAGAGCGAATTGAGTTTTCCAAGCCATAGGGGCAGGGAGCTGCCATGGGGAGCCCTAAGACTTCCCGCTTTAGTTTAATACTTATTGACCCTCTCCTGCAGGCCAAGCTAAAGCTGGGTGCTGAGGTTATGCTGATTTATACATGGCAACTGCAACACAACTTGGAAAATGTTATTGCGAGAGTTTATGGTACAAGGAGGGGAGGTGGAGGGAATGGCATCTAACCCATCCCTGGAATGTCAGGACGTCTTCCAGGAGGAGGTGAATTCTGGAGAATAAATAGTAACCAGGCTGGTGTTTCTATGCAGATGAAACAACAGATGCAAATGTCCAGGGTGAGCGAGCCTGGGGATAGGGAATATGTATGCAGTCGAGCATGGTTAGAGTACAGAGAGGAGGCAGGGGAGGGTGGGCATTGAGAAAGGAGGTTGGGGAAATAAGTGGGGTCAGGTTGTAATGGGCCTTGGGCACACCTTAAACCTTGAGAGGTTTAAGAAGAAATAACTTACATGGATTTGCTTTAGAAAAAATCCTCTAGGAGTAGCATGGAGAATGGATTGGAAGTGGGCTGACAGTGGAAGTAGGAAACCCAGTGAGGAGAAAGGAGGTAGAGGCGGTGAACCAGTCTGGAGATAACAAGGGCCAAGAGAAGTGGCTAGCTCTGGGGAAGGGGAGGTGGCTGGATTTGAAGTGAATGCTGGGTGGGGCAGAAAAGATGGTAAAGGAAAAAAAGTGCCAAAGTCAAGTGTCTGGCTGTACTCTTTCAAAGATGAGCTGGGGTACTTGTCTGCTCCCAAAGAAACCAAACCATCTAGCTGTAGGCCAGGGCTATCTGTAGGTGAGACTGGGCTGTCACAGCAACAGAGCTGAGAGCTAGGCCCTTTCCTTAGCCATAAGAATTACATCACTGTGTAATTCTTACAGTGATCCTGACCAATGAAAGGAAATTGAAAACCTTTCCCTTCTCCTCACCATCCCCAAGTTCTGATAAATCTGGCCCTCCTGGGAGTCTGGCATCACCATTCAAAGATTTGAGTCAAACCCTGGAGCTGAAGGATTCTCTGGGAGTGTGATCAGTGGTGCTCAGCTGCAGGGAAAGGTGAATCTCTGCCTGAGATTTCTTCCACAGCTTCTGAATGCAGGGTCACATGGAGCCTCTGTTATCAGGAAGACACTTGTTAGTGGGATCAGAGGAAGGACTTGTTGATGAGGGAATTGCCATGGTAATAATGTGGTTTGACTACAAAAGCAAAAACAGAAAACCAAAACAGTGCCAGTTCCCTCCCCACTCTACATCTGAGACTGATTTGTTAGTCAGTGCCTCTTTTGCCATCCTTTCTGGAAAAGCACAGAAAGTGTGAGGGAGATTCAACTTGTCTTCTTTATCTCTATTCTTGGTGGTCTTACAATTTTTCCTCTCTCCTTTTGATGTCTTCCATGGCAGTCCTTAAGTCCCTCTTCTCTCTGGGTGTCCCAGACCAATAACTTATGAGACTAGTTTATGCTATAGTGTGAGCTACTTATGATTTGGTTTAAAATGCAAATATCTCTGGGAAGGGCAAATCATAACATAAAGGTATAAACCTAATGGTAGTTGTGTGAGTTTTAGAAACAGAGATTTGGAGGGTTTTGCGAAGACCTTCCAATCACACTGCATGAGCAACAGCCTGGCCTCAGGATATGCCTTCTTGATTCTGGCACATTCCCGGAAGGAACTATGAGGTTTCTTCAGAAAGTCAATGAGACAAATCAGAGAGGGTCTGTGTTTCCCTTCAACTTCATCCTGAGGATATGGATCCTAGGTCATGAGACCTTCCAGAGCCAGCAGGTCTCAGTACAACTGTTTTTCTCTGCCTGAGATACTCTTTCCGATTTGTGAAACTTGGCACTTCCGTCTTCATCTGATTCCTCTCCCCTGGGAAGGGGAGCCTTCCCAGATTCCACACATGGGTTTCCAGGAAGTTTGTTTACACCTCCATTAAACCTTTGATGCAAAACCATGTGGACATGTCTCCAGGTGTACATGACTGTGTCTTCTTCATGGGCTGTGAGCTCATGAAGAGCTCAAGAGCAGTAGCCATTTCCTATTATTGTCTTTGCCTCCAGCAATTTTTAGCTCTTGCTGATAATAAGTGATCAGTAATTTATTGTTTGTTTCTTTTTTCTTTTCCTTTTCTTCTCCTGGGGAACTGTGTAAACAGTTGACTGCACTGTGAAAAGCTGAGTGTGATTTTATTTGGGAGCATGCCTCTGATGTTTTTCAAGGCTATATTTTCATATTCATCAGGCCCTCACCGACTGGTGAGACCAGAATGAAAAAGTCATTATGTGTGTCTTCAAGGATCTCACAATATCAGTTCAAACATAAATGTAAGAGGGTGAAAGTGTTGAAAGCATGGTTTTCTCTTCCCCCATGAGGATGGCCTTGTCCTGAAAATCCACCACTTGGGAATTGGCCAGCTCTGACTAGGTTGAGATCTCAGGATCTGAGGAGGCTGTCAAGCCTCTGCCTCAAGTTCTTGAGCATAATCCCAACATCTGGGACATTAGCAACCTTCCTGTATGCCAAGAAAGTAGCTGGATTAGCCAGAGTCTGTTTTGACTGCCTCCTCCCTCCCACCCTGGGAATATTTGGAAATGTGTATGTGGAGGGGTATCGTTGGTAGTCAAAATGCTGTCAGAAGGCATACCAACACAGCATGGATGGAGGCCAGAGGTGGAAGTCCACCTCCAGCACCCTGGACAGTCTCATCCAAAGAGGAATCAACTCACCCCACATGGTAATCGTGCACTCTAAAACATAAGGCTACACAACAACCTTGGATCATACCAGGACCCCAAGAAGTCAAGGTTTTAGATAGAATTTTAATTTTTGAAGACCCAGTTGCTGCCTAAAGAAAATATATTTTCATTTTCCAAGGCCTACTTTGTATTAACCCACAATCAACACTCCTCCACGTTGGATTAATCTCTTATACTTCCATATTTGGGAACGAACTGTAAGGAAAATATCTTCAACCTTTTTTTTCTCAGGAAACTTTCTGACCTGAACACAGGTTCTGCTAAGTTGAGACTCTACTCAAACCATTGTAGCCGAAAAGACAGTGGCCTTGTAGTCACACTGTAGCTGGCCACTCTCTGCTTTGATCTTGTACCTCCCCTTCCCATTTTCCACAGGTTGTCATCTGCACAGAGCAACTGTGAACACCCTAGCCATGGTCATGGCCCAGTGGACCCCTTGTGTCTTGTTCTGGCCTGGTTTCCGACATCTTGGCCTGCTCCTATATGCACTAAGCTCTTAAGCTCCAGCTTTACCTCCCATATTTTGCCCTTGCTCAGGTTTCTTAAATACTCTAATTCTCCACATTGTGACCTTGGAGAGTTTCACCCAAAAAAGAATTATCCCACTCAAAATGGCAATCATGTCTCCACTGGATTTGCACTTGACTCTTAGTGGGATCCACTTCCTGTTTGACTGGAACCGCCCCCCACCACCAGTTCTGCACCATTACCCAACCAGTTCACAGTCCCAGAAGCAGGCCCTGGCTCACACAGATGCCTGGCTTGGCCCCTGACGAGGGAGAGGGACTTAGGTGCTATCTGTGCCATCTGCTCGGAGAATCCTCTGTTCTCCACTCTCATGTTGACTGATGGGGATACAGAAGGGTTTTGGCTCACAGCCCAACCTAACCCAGAGTCCTTCATCAAATGCCTGGAAAGTCAAGCTTTTATCATTCTAGCAACTCATCCCCTCTTAAATGCAGATCCGGGGGAGATGATATCAAGCAAATTAAAATTGAACTTGTTCTGAGATGACAGAGATTCCTGGGCCAGTCAGGTCAGTCCCTCAAGTCAGATCCTTTGGTGGGAACTGGCTACCTTGGAGGATGGCCTGAGAGCCACCATTAGGAAAAAATGTACTCAGGCTCTGCTCCTGAAGGTCACAACTTTGCCAGCCAAGCACTGAGTAAGCAATTACCTGCCCTACAAGAGCCATTTCAAGGAGAGAAGAAATATTCCCCTAGGTCCACACCCGGGCAAGGAAGGGCTTTATATCAGGTGAAGAGAGGACCAGAACTCTCCTTCATTCTGAAGCTTTCTCTTTCATTTTTGGCCTCATTTTTGGCTCTTTCACTGAGGAGAGCACATGTCTTAAGACAGGAAATTACCCTGGTGATTGATGGCTAGCAAATGCAATTAGGACCCATTAAGTGCTCTCCAAGGGGTGCCCTTCCAATGTGGCATTCCAGGTTTGGTGATCACTTAACGATCGTGCACCGAAGCCTCCTGGTAATGAAACATTTGTCTCTGTCAAGCTTTGGCCACCCGAACTTCCTGCTTCCTTTAGATGCAGAGAGGCTGTGGGCAAAAAAGTGGGAATGGAAGGTGGAGTGGGGAAGAGACAGAGTGGAGGCTAGGGAGCACTCCCGGCTTGAAGGAAGGCTCATCCCAAGAAGAATGGGCCCACTTGGCCAAGAAGGACATTCCCAATATGGGGCCCAAACATGAATTGGGGGTTAGTGGGTGCCTTCAATGACTGAATTTCTATAATATTTGCTAATTATCCTAGTGCTCAGAGAAGTAGAATTCCTTAATTCCACTTCCTTTGGTGCCTGGAAGAGATGACCAAAAACCTCAGCCCAGACTCTGCTGCCCTTGAGTTATTTGTATTCTAGCTGGGAAGGTCAAAAACACTGCCCTCAAACTTCCAGGCATCAGTGGATAACCCGGCCTCACACAAACACATGAAGGAGTACATTAAACATTGACTCATCTGTGGTGCTAACAGAAGGAAGGACAAAGGAGGCCATCTGGATCCTGTCTGCCTGAGCTCTCATTTCAGCTCTGCCACTTGGAAGTTCAGTGACCTTGAGCAAGTTACACAATCACTTTGTGTCTCAGTTTCCTGACTGTAAAATGGGGATAATGATGGAACTTTCCTTCTTAACTCTTTGTGAGGATTCTGCAGGTCAGTGCCCAGGACACCCAGGCCCTAGCCATGGCAGTGTCCACAGATGCCAGTCATTTCTTCCTCCCAAGGCCAGGGTTCTGACCCTTTTTAATGGCATGGTCCATAAAAAATATGGATCATGCCATAAAAAAGGCATGGTTGAAAAAATTCAACCAGCCTAGTGAAGCACACGAATCCTTCTCAAAATAATGGTATAAATGTATAAAATAAAATATATAAGATTACAAAGGAAACTGCATTTTTTATTGAAATATTGCTATCAAAATATTAAAAAACAGATTTGTGGTATAGTAATATATGTGTTTCTTTATTAACACAGTAAATAACAAGATCTGCTGGCAGGTCTAATAACTAGTGTGATTCTGAAGTTAGTAATAAGCTTAAACAATATTTCAACATATCTGCAACAACTGTAATGAGATATAAAAATATCTGTGATTTCTATTGGTGAAAAATTATAGTTTCTGCTGATACTACTGTGACTTGCTGCCTACATTTAAAATTAGAGGAGCTGCTAAATTTTAGCTAGAGGTTGATGAAATTAAAGATGCAGTTTTTTCCGTATAAGTACATGGACCTCTGTGAAACCCAGGATAAGAACCACTGCCATAAAGCTTGATGAAATAATGCTTTCTAAATTCCATCCTTTCTAAAATTTTAAAATATTTATTTTCTCATTACCAAAGCCAAATATAAACATTATACCAAAGTTAAGAAATACAGCTAACACAGTGAGACCCCGTCTCTACTAAAAATACCAAAAAAAAAAAAAAAAAAAAAAAAATTAGCCGGGCATGTTGGCGAGTGCCTATAGTCCCAGCTACTTGGGAGGCTGAGGCCGGAGAATGGCGTGAACCCGGGAGGCAGAGCTTGCAGTGAGCCGAGATCGCGCCACTGCACTCCAGCCTGGGCGACAGAGCGAGACTCCATCTCAAAACAACAACAACAACAACAACAATAAATAAATAAATAAATAAAAAAGAAATACAGATAAAGCAGAAAAAGACAAAGATTTAAACACACCATCCAGAGAGAGCCACTGTTAACATTTGGTATAGTAGTTTAACTGTTGAGACGTGGAGCTCGTTGCTAATCTATTTTTCATGCACTGAATCTGCTGCAGGTAGGATTATTAGATTGTAACTTCTTCACTTGGAGGGACATTGAGGAACAGGGAATACTGATCAGGGACTTCAGCAAGGAGCCAACTCTAAGCACCACAAATATAGGCCAGAAACTACATGCAGCCCCCTTTCTGGAAAAGGGCTTCTGCCCTTCTCAGCATGGCCCCTGTATTAGCCCATTCTCACTTTGCTATGAATAAATACCCAAGACTGGGTAATTTAAAAGGAAAGAGGTTTAATTGACTCACAGTTCCACAGATCAGGAAACTTGCAATCATGGTGGAAGGGGAAGGAAACATGTCCTTCTTCACATGGTGGCAAGAGAGAAAAGTATCAAGCAAAGGGGGAAAAGCCCCTTATAAAACCATCAGATCTCCTGAGAACTCACTCACTATCATGAGAACAGCAGCCATGGAGGAAACTGCCCCCATGAATCAATTATCTCCACCTGGTAGTGTCCTTGACATGTGGGGATTCTTACAATTCATGGTGAGATTTGGGTGGGGACACAGAGCCAAACCATATCAGCCACTATAGGCAGGGCAAGCCGGTCTTTACCTTAGCAGCCCAGAAGCCAAGCCAGAATCCTGCAGCCCCTCTAGTACCAGCTGTCCCACAGATCTCAAATCTCTTGTTAGACTTGATGAATGTCTTGTCTGAATCCTGAATTATGAATAATGGAAATTGCTCACTAGATAAAGGATACCAACTGACACCACTTAGAACCTGCCAGATACCGGGGCCGGAGCCCTGATGCACTTGGGCAGTGTGTGAGGACTCATCCAAATAATCCATTCAGAAATCAGGAGAATGAGGTAGCACTAAATCTAGGAGGTGTGATACAATCTGCACAAACACACACATGTGTGTGGATAGTGACACTGTGCAGCTCTCTCCGAGGTGAGAAGGTAGTCTGACATATGTTCAGCTGTCCCAAGGAAACTCTAGAAGACTGAAGGCTTAGAATGGCTTGTCTAGTCATTGTCAAGCAACTTCTGTGGAGAGTCCACCCCATGTGAATTCAGGATACAAGGGAGGCAGGCCCCAGCTTGCTTTCCTCAACATCCCTCAGGACACCCAACCCTGTGAGTCCTCCAGGCATGGCCAGCCTCAGCCAGGATGGTCCATTGCTCTTGTGTGAGCATGAGGTTGTTGAGCCACCAACATAAGTTAGGGATTTGCTGCACCTCCTGGATGCAACTTCTAAAAGACTGAGGCCAATATCACTATGGCAACATTTAAAAAGCTCCTCTCTTCTCTTCTCCAGTTCAGACCTTAAAGCAATGTCTTCTGACCTCCAAACCAAGACCTTCCCTGGGAGGAGGATCGGGGTGTTAATAAAATGCTGCTGGTACAGTCATCAAAATGTGACTGTGTGCTTTCCTGGAGGGACCCTGCAACCACATGGTAGCACACCAAGCTTCCTCTATGCCTAGTTAAAGATCACCAACAAAGCTCCTGCATGCAAGGCACCACTCAATTTCAAAATATTTTTAATAAAACAATGTGGAAAGGGCAGCCTGTTCATTTTGATCCTCCACTGGGTCATTCAATTAAACCTGAGATTCTGGGAAAACTTGAACTCCCTGATCATATTTTCCATTAGTAATAATAATAAAAGATAATTATGGACTCTGTCAGATATTCCAGACACCAGCACCTCCACTTAATTAACTGCTAATTAAGATATGAAAGAACTTCAGCATCTCTCACACATCCTGACTTTATTAAGCCTCAGCAAATCTTCCTCAGGAAATGAGAAACCTAAATAGCCAAGGCTGAGCCCTTCCCTGGATTTACAAAACAGGGTGGTGTCGGGTGAGTGGGGAGGAAGGCTGACTTTGAGGACTAGCCATTTAACTACAGCATTCAGTTGTTACACCATGACCCTGAGAGGAAAGAATGTGGGAGAAGGGAAAGGAACTAAGAAGTTTCGAGTTCCTTCCTTCTGCTGCACACTGAGCTGCGACTTTTACATATATTACCTAAGTAAATTCTCATAGCAACCCCGTAAAGAAATATTATTATTCCCATCTTACAGATTACAAAATAGGTGCTTAGAGGGATTCAGTAAATTCCTTTCCAAGTCTGTGGCTGGTAGGAGCTAGGATTTGAGCCAAATGTTACACTTTTCATTTGTAGTTCCAGGTAGGTACAAGAAAGAGAAATGTCTTTTTCCTTGTCTTTACCATTATTGACAAAGCAAAAGCGCAAAGCATTTGTGGCAGCTAGCCTTCAAGATGACCCCCAGTTGATCCTTGCTTTGTGGCATTCATATCCTTCTGCAGCTTTTTCCCTCATTAAATGGGGCTAACCTGCATACCAATAGAATCTTGCAGAAATGATGGTGAGCTTAGTCTTATAAGACACTGTGGCTTCCACCGTGCACTTTCTCAGATTGTTCACTCTCGGGGAAGCTAGCCACCATGTTGTAAGGACACTCAAGCACCCTTGTAGAAGCCCACATGGGGAGAAGCTGAGGCCTCCTGCAATGACCAACATCACACAAACGAGCCATCTTGGAAGCAGATCCTCTATTCCTACCAGGTTGAAGACTGCAACCTTCAACATCTTGACTGAAACCTCGTGAGAGACCCTGAGCCAGAACCACTCAGATAAATTGCTTCTGAATTCCTGACCCACAGAAATTATGAGATAATAAATGTTTATTATTTTCAACCACTGAGTTTTAGGGTAATTTGTTATGCATCAGTAGATAAATGGAGAATTCATGAACTTCTTACACTCTGTTGAATTGCAAAGCCTTGCCAATACCAGTGGGTCAGAGAAATCCCTCTAAGAAACATTCAAATTTGTATGCCTGAAAGTAGGAGTCTGAAATAACAGCCATTCAAGATCCCTCCTGGTAGGAAGCCTTGTTTATTTAGAAGCAGAATATGGGTCAGATCACCAACAGTTGCCTAAATTTCCCATTTTCACATTAAGATGACTAAGAACAACTTGAAAGTTGTTCACAATCTGATCCATTGTTCAGCAACCAACTGCTGTGAGAATTGAGAACAAAATAAATTGACCATACTTTGGGGTATTGGGCAATCTTGTCTATAGCTGATCAGCATCCTTGGGATCAAATATCCATTACTGGAACATCTCCAGCAATTTGCAGTACATCAACCAAAACCTTTCAAGCAACAAGGTTTATACTGGATGTCAAAAAGAACTGTTACTGTGAAGTCTGAAATCTCTGCAGTTTTTGATTGTTGGATCTCACCTGGCCCAGCAGTTGTCTTTCTTCTAAAGTCCATGACTCACCTAAGCCAAAGAGGACAAAAACACAAAGCCCTGGAGAAAAATCTGTGATTGAGGTCAACAGAATCTCTTCGGCTGCACTTTTTGGACTGTCCAGATCCTCAGCTCTTGCCTAGGCAGTCAGGGGCAGGGAGCCCATGCTACAAAGTCCAAGCCAATCCCCTCTGATGGCTGAACTCACCTGTGTTACAGAGGGGTCAGCAGCACTTGATGAGGAAGGAAAATATAATGCACATTTTCTAGACATATTTCATAGGATGTTTTTTCCAAAGATGAGATGTTGCAAGTTGACCCCAGATAATGCAGGGCACTGGAAAGGGTACATACAGGTGAATGAGTAGGTTGCAGCGTGGACAGAAAGAACACACCCATTTACTGAAGCTGCTGGAGAGTCAGGTCAGCATGCTCTTTACTTTCGTGTATGTCTCTTGGGGTGCCACTTCCCCTCTCCCTCGGGTCCCTCTGAAACTGTGTAAGCTAAAAGGATTTGGGACCATGAGCCCTGTACCCCATATTTGTCTAAGCCAATGGTTTTGCCTCTAGAACTTGCTGCTGCAGGAATATATGACTACCTTGTGACACATCAGCTTCAAGAATGGCTGTGATAATAATCCTTTGCCTTGTCACCAGTTACATGAATCTATCTTAAGATAAGGCCTTTGTGTGATATCATTAGGGCTGTAGGACTTGTTCATCAAATTAAGTGGATCTACTAGTGAGGTAATGCGTGTTTATATCACAAGGGCCAGTATATGGGGTTCACGATGAGCTTCATTCTATCAGAGCAAGCGTGGTAATGACTTCAGGAAGATTGGCACACACACTCCACTTCAGTTTGGCAGTTGCTCAGCCAACAGTTGGAAACCCGTTTAAATAAATAAAACTGGTTAAGTGGAAAAGAGGACAGGACTGGAATACAGAAACCCCACATTCTAGTTCTAGTCCTCTAAATCACTTTGGAGGTGCATGCCCTGACAAGTTCCCATGTCCCTCTCCCTCAAAGACAGGAGCTTCTTGCAGGTGGTGGCTGTATTCTCTTCTTCATATTCCCGGTGCCTGGCATGGGCCTGGGTACTCACAAGGCTCTCAGTAAATGGTTGCTGCCAATGACTAAAAAAGTAAATAAGTGCACATATCCACATTCACATATGTATATATGTGGTTAAACGAGCGTGAAAGGAAGTCTAAAAGGATGTACTCCATGCTGCCAACACAGGGGCCGAGGTAATGAGGATACTGCAGGGAAGGAGAGGAGGTAGAGAGAGGCAAGCAATGGAGAAAAAAAAAAAGAGAGTGCACTAAAAATTCTACATGTATAGTATAATCTTGTAAAAGTATGTGTATGTATGCATAAACAAATTAGAGGAAAAATGATGATGTTTGTATGTTAAGTCAAAGCAAGTTGCAGAGTATTTCAGTTAAAAACTATAAACAAAAACATCCCATATATCTGTTATATATGCATAATTAGGTTTAAATGAGCAAAAGGGAGGGTGTATATTTGGGTGCTTTGAGACACCACCCAACTGAGGCACTCAATTTTGCAGCTGCTGGGAGCGTTGGCTGCTGACAGCTCACAGCTGAGTCCCTTTTCAGGAATCACCACCAGCCAAAAAGAGCTGCTTTGCCCATCCTCTCCCTGGGGGCAGCCCAGAGTCAAAGACAGGCGGCTGTGTGGGGGGCCCTAAGACCTGGATCCTTTTTCAATGCAGGACAACTCCGACGTTCCCTCTGGCCAGTTCCACTTCCTGTACTTCCCCCAGGTGCCGTAGCCCTCAGGAGTAAGTCTCAGTAAGCCTTCTGTGTGCATATCCAGTCTCAAGCTGTTTCCTGGGAATTATGACAGTGTGGAAGGATACTTACCAGTGTATTAAAATGTTACTTAAGGGACCGAGATTGGGAGAAATGATTAGCGTCTTCTGCATACATTTTTATATTGACTTTTTTATTATAATAAGCATGTGTCACATTTATAATTTTAGGAATATCAAATGAAGAACTTTAAAATGTAATAAACATGTTAGTTGAATGAGTGAATAACTGTGCCTACATCTAGTTGGAGAAATAGGTAACAATAAAATAGCATGTCAAAAGTACTCGGTGTTTTTAATAAACTCAAGTGAAGGGGATTTTCATAATTTTTTTCATGACTTTTGATGCAGTTGGTTCAAAAGATATTGGACAAGCTTTCTGAGAGTGAGGTTAGCACCTCACAGATGAGGATGAGGAAAAGAAAGGTCAGTGGGCGGAAGCAAACAGGAGGGAGAGTTGTAATTCCATGGAAGAAGAGATTTTCTAGTCTCAGAGCTATCTGCCCCCCAAATAGGCTGCAATCTGTGGGCAGCTACTATCTAAATTACACTGTCCAAAGAACCTGCGATTCTTCCATTTGGTGAGCAGCCAGATTAGAATTGGAAGAGAAAAATACCTGGCATTTATATCACCTGCAACACCTCCCAGTCCTGGGCCCTGGCAAACCCATTGATGACCAGTCCTTTCCCTGTGATGCCACCTCAGAATTATTGTCCCCACTCGCCAGGCAGCCACAGTGCATGCACTGGAGTATTCACTCAAGATGGAAAATGTTTGCCCTTCCAGAACTAAATAATCTTTACACTTCTTCCAATTCTGAGGTTTCATGAGGTCCTCCAGGGAAGGTTATTTATTCACAGATGTCTTAGATGAGCAAGCCTCTACCTCAGCCAAATGCTTGCTTCTTCCTCTCTCAGATGTCGCCTGATTTTTGCAAATCCATCCTCTTGAAGCACCTATAAATGATATCCCTGAGGCTCAGTGTCCCATTTGGAGAAGGCTTAGCAGGGTTTGTGAGAAGCAAGCCCCTGAAGGCATAATTATCGAGCCACCAACTGTGTTGACACATCCTTGGAAATTGTGTAGCGGAGGCCTGGCCGAAGATCTGCGTAGGACCCTTGGTTACAGAAGCTGACAAATTTGCTTACTCAGAAGGCTCTCACTTAACAATCGATGCCACTGCTTCTGTTGGAGGTTGTTCTAATCTGGGAGAATTACTTTGTTTTGCATGCATTTATTCCTTCTTTGTTGAAGTTTTATGCACTGGCATTGTGCTTGGGACAGGAACTAAAGCAGTGAGAAAGTCGAAGACTCTGACCCTGAAGAGTTGGGAGTCCAGAGTGAGCATGGCACAAATAAAGAGGTTTATAGTACATGGAGATTTTCACAACATAGGAATGCTTAGAGTGCCAAGGACATTAAGGACATAAGAGGGGGTCAGGTTGGGGAGGAGGTTTGTATGGGAGGCCTTTTGGAGGGAGTGTCAAGCATTTGTCATAATCAGATCAGCTAAGCATGTTATTACAGTCACTTTCAAAAACCTAAAGCACATTTCTGGATTTATAATCATTCTATAGATTTGTTTACCTCAAATATTTTCCTTTTTATTGAAAACTATGAGAATGAATGAAAGAAAATCAATGAAATAAATGAAAGTCTCTGGAGAGAAAAAGCAACTAAGCAACAATTTTCTTTGCTTTGGAAATTCACATGGTGCACCTACAAATTTATTTTAAAGGCGATGTGGTACTTAGAATAGAAAGGGAAACCAGGGTTTCTTATTTTGAGACCATTAATATATTTCTTCCCTCCCTTATTTCTGTTTCAGGTGGCTGTATCGTTTCAACTGCATAGAGGGCAGGTCTCTTTTGGAATTAGGATTAAAGAACGTGCAGTAAAGAGAAAGCATCGAAGACACCATCATAAAAGGTATTTCCTGTGAACATTTGATCATTCATCATTCCCATGGCCAGTCTGTGGCTTTCATATGTAACTGCATATTCCCAGGGATCTGAGACCTTTTGTTACTGAAACAACACCCTGGGGGCTAGTCTCCTTGAAATGAGGTGGTCAACAGCATTAGCTCCTCTGGGCTTCATGCAGTCTCTGAAAAAGCTGGAGAAACCGGGTACCAAGGCTTTGGCTTCTCATAAAATATTTCTGAATGCATTTCATGATGCGGTTGGTAATGAAAGTGTGTTACTGTGCTCAGTCCCTCCAAGAAGCTAGACTTGACTCCCAGCCTGCCCGTGCCTGCACTGGGCCCGCATGAATCAGTGATAAATTATTCACCAGTCTCGCTCTAAAATTTCTGGAGTTCCAAAACCCCTAATAAAGTATTACGAAAAAATATCCATCTCTTTATCTCTATCCATAACTATATGGCTGGAGGAAAAACCTGTCGTTTTATTTCCTTTAATTTAAAAGCTTTCCTAATTCCTTTTTCATACCACATATATATGTCTAAAGAATTTTCAGGTTGAAATAATAACCTCTAAAAATGGTCCACAGGAGAAGGCTTTTAGGATTCATAGAGTTGGCAGGCACAGTGAATATTTTGCTCCTTTAATAGCTTTCCATGGCACTCAAACTTGATATACTGAACTGGGAACTTTTCAAACAGGTGTGGCCCTTTTTTATTGCACAAAACAATAATATAGCCACCAGTCTTCTCTCTGTATTTGTTATACAGTTTGTTATACAGCTTAAGTTTGTTGTGAAAAGTTTGTTCGGGAGCTCATTTTCTTCCTTAGACTCACTACAGTCTCAGTATCCATCATGCTACTCTACAGATTTAAGGCAAGTCTTTTCTGAAGCCCCATGTTTGAATCAGCCCAGAACACCCTCAGTGGCAGCCTGCCTTCCTTGGGGGCACTTGACTACAAAGTACCCCATGCCATTTAAAACACCTTCGAACATTCCAATTCACAAGAGACATCATCACATCACGCTGGCTATCAACCATTCACACTTAAGGGAGAATTGGTTAATTTGTTGCTTCTAGGATACCAGCTGGTTCAGATCAAGTTCTCTGCAACCAAGCAGACATGGAAGGTGGACCAGGGTGTACCAACGGCTAAGGTTGCCTGTCGTGAAAGCAACACTGGCAGTGTATTACAATGAAGACATTTTTACTGACCTGCACTCTGCTCAGGGAAAGCACTTGTGTGGATAAAAGAATATTTGACAAACCCTGCTGATTAAATCTCAAAGCCACCTCCTGGCACAGAGGGCAGTCCATCTTTCCCGGCCAAGCCTGTCACATGTGTCTGAACACCTCACAGGAGAACATAGCTTGTCCAGATTAGTCCCCTTCCCCACACACTTACAAATCACTTTTCACTAGCATGGCTTGGTGTTGGAATTGCAGGAGTTACCAAATAGGTAGGCAGCCAGGTCCCCTCATGGCTCCTTGGCAATTCAAACCCAGGTGCTCACAGGCTGGCCTGAACTGCCTTGCTTGCCTGCTTCTATCTCACCTTCATTTCCCATGCATTCGAAGCAGCTTATTTTAAAAGCTGATTAGATGAGCCCTTAATAACATTAGAATTTAAATGGTCCCAGATAGGTTTTCAGCTTCTTGCCAAATTGAGATAAATGTGATATTTGGGGAGTTGAGCTCCCAGCTTCAAGCCTGTTCTGTACTGCAGACAGGTTTTGAAGTACCGTACTACCTTCTCCCGTTTTGCAGCCTAAAACTGGGTTTGTGTGTGTACATAAGGTGCCCTTCATCTCTAAAGGTCTGTGATTCTCTGTGTAGATATGTCTCCATGATCATGCATTTTCAAAAAATGGTAATCTGGGGAAAGGGGCCCAGGACAGAGTTCTATTCTTCAATTGTGATAATCTATGGAAAAACTTCACTCTATACCCCCACACCTTATGATAACTTTCAGTTCCAGACAATAACCTTTATTGAGCAACTATTATTTAGCCATTTACTTTGATATTAATGCTTTTAGTACCTGACTTTGGCTGAGAATAATGTAAGATAGTCAGAAATATGAATGTTTCACTTTATGAATATGTTCAGCACCCTCTGTAACTCTTATGGGTGGGTTCACTCCAAAAAAGGAAAAACACACTTATCAAGCCAAATAGATATAGCCTTTCAACTTAATACCCTTCCGTCAGATTTTATAAAAATAAAAGCAAAATGGGAAAGGGGAATTTAAAAAAAAACAAGCAAAAGTGGACATAAACAAATGGTTCAATGTTTAGGTAAATATATTCTTACAGACAAACAAACCGAGTTATCTGCTTGCTATACTGCCCCAACCAAACTAGGCACCTGGCTATCCCCAGAATTAAATCTTGAAACTCCTAAAAACACGATTCGCCCTTCTGTATATGGGTGGTCATGAAAGAGGTGTCCCTGAATTTAAGCTTCTTTGTGAAATGCTTAACAAATGTAGCTGCTCTTACAGACTTTCAAGAGAAGCTAAACCTTGAGCTTAACCCTTGAGCATTAGCACTCAGGTGGGGAACGACTGCCCACCATATTTCCCTGGAGGGATGTTAAGGACTCCAAGGAGCCAGGTAGGTGAAGGAGGGGACCTGGGGCTTGGGCATCGCTGTGGGCAAACCCACTTTTCCTGCACTGGCCCTGCCAGTCCAAAACTCACCCCAGATTTCAGGGACTCTTGAGGGGTTTCAGGAGGAAATTACTTGTAATCCATTTAAACTATGGCTTTGATCAGAAACTACAGTTAGAGTGTAAATGTCTGCTTTGCTGCGTGGTAAAACCAGGTTGAGGAGGCTGAACAAAGTACAACTCCAGAATTGCAGTGTTTGACTCTATGCCAAACCTCTGATCAGTCAGAGCTCAAATGGCTGTTCCCTATGTGTATTAGTCTGTTCTCACACTTCTGTAAAGAACTGCCTGGGACTGGGTAATTTATAAAGGAAAGAGGTTTAATTGACTCACAGTTCAGCATGGTTGGGGAGGCCTCAGGAAACTTACAATCATGGCAGAAGGGGAAGCAAACACGTCCTTCTTCACATGATGGCAGGAAGGAGAAGTGCCAAGCAAAAAGGGAAAAGCCCCTTATAAAACTGTCAGATCTCAGGAAAACTCACTCACCATCATGAGAATAGCAGCATAGAGGTAACCGCCCACATGATTCAAGTACCTCCCACCAGGTCCCTCCCATGCCATGTGGGAATTATAGGAACTGCAATTCAAGATGAGATTTGGTTGGGGACACAGCCAAACCATATCACTATGGAAGGGGAAAGAGGAGTATCAGAGGAGGTCTTGGCAGAGCCTCCAGGCCTTGGCCCACCCACGTCTCAGGAAATTAAGCATTCTGTGCCATTGTGACAAGGCTTTCATTAAGACCATATTATCTAACAGGCGACTGCTTGTCCAAGTACCTTCCTAGTACTTGTGTTTGCTCTCAACATCTTATGGTTTACATGTGCAAAATGTAATGGCATTGGATGCATCAACTGGCAGTTTACATGCAAACTCACCTCCTCCTTCGCTAAGCCTGGAGCTATAAAGAGCTTGCTCAATTTCACTCTCCTTCTCAGAATGCTTCTGTGCAATCATCCTGCCCAACTTGCTTTTGTCCTGTCTCTGGAGAGAAAGGGTTCCTCCTGGCCACAACTAACTCTTCCAATGAGTCCTTGGTCTCTTCCTTACCCTTCTCCTCTATAGCCTGATCCACCCATTGCTCTCCTTTCCTCACTTGCATTTTCTTTCACTCTCTGTAAGTTCTTTTTCTTCTGCTTGTAAACAATACTTGGTCTCCATTAAAACAAACAAACAAAAAGCTTTCCCTTGATTTCCTGATTCTCTCTCTCTTTCTCTTGTCCTGGATTCCAGGGAAGAACATTCTCCATTCACTTCTCACCATTTACTTATCCCTGAATCCTATGGAAAGCAGTGCATCCTACCTACCCGTGCAACAAATTCAACATAATTCGGCAGACATGCATGTAGCATATACTAGGTGCCACACCCCATCTGGACTCTGAACACAAGGAGGACACACTCTTACAAGGAAGGCGAGGCATGCCTCCCTCATGCCTAACTACGGTGTGATAGTGAGATGGTGAGGCTATGCACTATAGAGAGGCAGGGTGGGAATCATTAGCCCTGTCTTGGGGGAGGGGGCAGCAAGGAAAGTGTCAAAGGAGTTCTCCAGCAAATGGGGGACCCAAGAAGAGAAACGAGAAAAAGAGAGAAGAGGGAGGCCATTCCAGTAGGAGGAGCAGCATGGGCAAGGTCATTGAGATCATGGGACCAAAGCAGCCTGACGTGTAGACACTGCTCTGTACATGGCAGGGAGGCAAGGAGTATTGAGGCTTCACAGAATGACAGACATTTAGACTTTGAGTGGAGATCCTGAGAAACTTTAACCCTTTCTTGCAAACAATGGGAACAATAGAGGGTTTAAAGGCAGGAGTGACATGATCAGGTTGCCTTTAGAAAGATCACTCAGGACACAGCAATTAGAGGGGCAGATGAAATAGGAAGTTGCTCTAATAGTCCAGATGAGAGGTGATACGGACCTCAACCAAAATAACCTGTGCTAAGGATGGAGAAGAGGGGATTCTAACATAATCTCCTCCGTTCTCCACGAATCCACCCAAACAGATGTTATCTCTTCTGCACTAAACCCTCAGAGCATGTATTGTACTTTTTCTTACTGTGCTTATTCAACTTGTATTGCAATCATTTGTGTATTTCTCTAATGTTCCTTATCAAGTTGTGTCTTTGTCTCCCTTTCCTCAAATTACAGTACCTTTCTCATAATAAGAGCCGAAGAAAAGGTTATTTAGTTGAATTGAATTTTCAAGGGCTTCAAACCATGAATAATTGAGGAATCAGCCATGTATAAGTGCTCATCATTTGCATAATTGTGTAAACAAGCTTATAAATTTATTTTTATTTTTCACATTATTTTTGTTATCCCACAATGCCCCACTACCTTTGCAGTTCTTCAGGTTTTGGGGAAATAGTAAACAAGTATTCTGTAATACACACAAGTGACAGAGGTGCTGCTGGATTCTCACCTCCCCAGTCAAGGGAAGTGGTTGAAAGGAGAGAACAGATTATTGTATTGATTGAATATGAAAACCATGTACAAATATTGAGAAATATGCTGTCTAAAGAGACAGAGAATTGCAGAGCACGCTGCATGATGGGACCCACGTGCAGAGTCCCGAAGGTCAATGTGCAGATACAAATTGATTAAGCTAAGTACTTACTGAAATTGCTTTCCAACATACAGATGAGAATTGATCATAGGCAGGACCCGTATTTCTGGTGAAAAAGCTTTATAAAATTATCCATTGGTATGCCATAAAGACAAATTTAAATTGTCTGGATTTCCCCAAATGAAAGTATCTATATTGTTAACAAATATGTCATAATGAGTGAACCAGAACTTACAATTTTGTGAACGAGTTTCTTTATGTGTGGACCTAAATGGCCTCATAACAGCTTTATTTTTTTGGGGGGGGGGCATCTTTTTACAACCCCGAGGTTAGCCTCTCTGTCTCATGCCAAACCAAATGATTCTTTTTTTTCCTCCAGTACTACATACTGTATCAACTTCATTGTTTTGCCTACAGATTGTAGTTTTGCATAAGTTCTATTTAAGAAAGCAATTTTTTTTTATTTTTTATTTCCATAGGTTATTGGAGAACAGGTGATGTTTGGTTACATGAGTAAGTTCTTTAGTGGTGATTTGTGAGATTTTGGGGCACCCATCACCTGAGCAGTATATGCCGCACCCAATTTGTAGTCTTTCATCCCCCATCTCCTTCCTATGCTTTCCTGCTGAGTGCCCAAAGTCCATTGTGTCATTCTTATGCCTTTGCATCCTCATAGCTTAGCTCCCACTTATGAGTGAGAACATACGATGTTTCAAACCAAAAGACTCTGATTGGCCATGAGTTAGCCCTATCTACTGTGGTACCCGAGTTTTCACTCTTAGACACAATCCCTAGCTCCTAGGAAACTAGGAGTCAGAAATCTTCTAAGTCCACATGGCATCCAGCACACTTAAGCAGTGGCTTCGAGTGCCGCCAGCCTGTGGCATTTAGGCAGGAGGAAAAAAAAAGGAGAAGTGGAGTAGGGTGGATAAAAGGAAATGCAAGGCAGCTAAAGGAAAATTAAGAGACAGGAGTAGAAGACATAGTTAAGCAAGTCTTTGTTGAGTAATTTTTGTGTCAAATATAAAAGTATGCATCACAGTCCACACAAAAGAAGTATGTATCATGCTTGCTGCACTCCAGGGGCTAAGAATTTATCCAAGAGGGCAATTCTAAACCCAGGAAACAAACAAAATAGCAGTGCATGACAATATAATCAAGCCCTAAATACTACTTCCTGGCATTGGCTGTGTTACAGTAGTGAAAGCAGAAACAGGGCAAGTGTCACAGGGTTCATGGGAGTGGAGGAGACCAGAGAAAACCTCATGGGAGAGGCCACAAGCATTGAGCTGGGCCTTGAAAATAGAGGTGATACAAACCCAGGAAGGCCAAATGAGCATGACACCTCAGACTATGAAAAAAAGTAAGAGGAAAAAAGTAAGAACAAAAGGAGGAGATGAAAGAGAAGAGAAAACAGAAAAAGTTTCTGAGGATGTTGATGGTAGAGCAGCTACCACTCACATCTCCCTGGGCACCTGTGCCAACCCTTGGATTGCCTTGGCCAAAGACCAACAATTTAGAGGCCGAAAATATTTCTGCGGTCCCAGTCATCTACGCAGAATTGGACCAGAGCCAGTCGGGTTTTGTTGCCTCAGTAATCACAAAGTGAGGCATCTTTTTCCTCATGTTTACTTGAGAGGAATGCTGTTTACACTGAAAACATCACACCCTTCAGAGTGACCATTGACAACTGAATTCTCGTATGTCTAACAATTGGGTGTAAAGAACCCTCAGAAGCTCCACAACAAATGAGATGGCTTCATTAGCTGGAGGTTCTAGGAGGCTCTGTGAGAAATGAAGAGATTGGTAAAGTAAGGACAATATATTAAATACATTTCGAAGGGTTCTATGGAGAGCAGGATATCGCCAACAAAATGTGTTTTGATTGGCACAGTGGAATCTTCCTGCCCCTCAAATTACTCCCCATCCCATCCTCCTCCCCACCCCAATTTTAAGAAAAGGACACAAACTAACAAATGAGTAACACCGGTTCTGCCAGGTTGTCTGAAATACTACTATTTGAGGTATGTTCTTTTCAAGGTGTTGCCTCTTCCAGATTTCCCTTCAGAAAGGTCGGTGTCCTCTGAGAGACTTGTTTATCCACAATGGAATGCTGGTTATGTTAGTAGAATTTCTGTCTAAGGACCACAGAAGGAGGAAAAAGCAGAGAAGAGGAGAAATAAGGATGAAACGAGAGGGAAAAATAATTTTAGAACATGGCACCCTGCTAGGAAAGACAGGATTGAGGGTGGTGGATGCAAGTGGTGAAAGTGGATGGCTAATGAGGAGAAGAAGGGGAGAAAATATAGCCAGAAGTGGGGAGAGAGGGAGAGAGAGAAAGAGAGAGAGAGAGAGAGAGAAGAGCAGGAAAATCACAATGCAACAAAGCCAGAATCAAACTCTGTATCCTTGGCTATGTGGCCTGGAGCAGCCCTGACTGATTGGATAGCTCCAACATTAAAGTTGGACATGTTCAAGTGCCACCTGAGAAGGCTCAGCATTGTTTAATATGGAAAAACAGAGCAGGGCTATTTGTGAAGTTGGCCAGGTGGCAGGGTGAATATACGAGTATGTGGCTAAGTTCAGCAGTGGCAAAACCACAGCAAGTTGTTTGTTAGGCTTGAGGAAGAAAATGCCTGGAAATCAGCCCCAGTGCAGAACAACTGTGTCCATGGGCCAAGGGAGTGCCACGCTTCTCTGCTGAGTCAGCAGAGAACAATAAAGCTGGGAGATGATTTAAGAATTGTAATGTAAGGATTCTGCCAGAACTCTGTTCATCTGATACCAGAATCACAGACCCATCAAATGTTCAGCCTAGGACTTTAGAGCTCATTCTACCTCAACCCTCATTCTCAAGCTAGGGAAAAAATAGAGTCCTGAGAGGAGTTAAGATTTATCAAGTGCTTTCTATATGCTAAGCACTTTTTGATTACTTTATGTTTATTCGCTCATTTACTTCTCCTAACAACCAACAATAGTAGGAAATATTACTATCTCCATTTTATAGATAAGAAAATCCGTGCAGGAAAGCTAAATAATTTGCATGAATTCAAACAACTTAGTAAGTGGAAGAACAGGGATTTGAACCCAAGTAGTTTGAGTCCAGGGCTCCTTCACACAAGCACTACCCTGAATGATTTATCCAAGACCATACAGCCAGACACCAGGAAGGAAATCAGGCAGGCTTTTGTAAGTTGAATCTTGTCACTTCCAAGTTAGGGTGTAAATATCACTTGTGCAATGATGAAAGCATGTTAGGGGAGAAGTCACAATAGTTTTGGTGGCAAAGAGACCACTATTCCTTGTGGGAGCTGAGGGCTGTTCTGAAAGGAAAGCAGGGCACCCTGGTAGAGCAACCTATCTCTCCTTCATCAGAAGAGGTAATGAATTGTAATGGAGCCACTGCAATTGAAGCCGTGATAATTATTGTGATAATGGCCAAGAAATGGAAGAGCAGATGCATCTCTCCATGAAGAGGAAGAGCTTGAGGTAACGAAATGGTAAAGAGTATATTGATGAGGTTTTGATAGTGATCAATGCAACAGCAATAGACTGCAAGTGTAAAGATAAAGGAAGCATGGTGATGCATTTTTGGTCCTTCAATCAACCACGCCTGCTGAATGCTAACTTTGACCAGATGTTAAGTGCTCTTGGAAGGAAATGAGGTCTAGTCCACCATGAGCTCAAAATTTAATGGATAACATGGGACAATTGTAAACAATTTCCTTCCCCTGAACACACACACTGGAAGATCAGAAATGCCAGTATGCACTGCAGTTATATTAGTATGGTCTTGAATTGCCTTAAGGAAGACATTGGTAGTTAGAATTCTTAGAGTCAGAGTAGTAACTGTAACAGAGGACTGTGTTTGGGTCTTTAAGATGAGGATTATTACTGTCTGGCTGTTACAGAAAGAGAAATGAGGATGAAGGAGTGAGTTGTAAATAAGAGTGACAATGGCAATAGTGAAATTGCTGTAGAAAGTGGAAGAATTTTGTAGTTAACATGATTTGGTGAAAGAAAAGAAGGGAATTCTAACATTAATGGAGATGTTGGACTACATGTCCAGTGTATAATAGAGATGCCTGTAGCTTTATCAAAGGTGGCCAGGTTCTTGCATGGCAGAGGGGTGGATAAAGACATTGAAATTTGTTATGGTAGCAATTATGATTGTAACTGAGGTAATAATAAAGATAATGGACCTGTAATTGAAAAGCTGGTGGCTGTAAAGGAGAAGGTGAGGGCAACCGAAATGTAGAGGGGGCGATAAGGGAGGTAATGGTGGCTATGTGAAAGATAATGGAGTTATAATGTAGATGATGCTAAAAGGTAATGGAGTTATAATGAGGTGATGACTACAGAATGGGGGGAAAAAGATGATCATCTTAATGGCAGCAAGAGGGACTGTGTGATACAGGTGAGAATTGTATGCAGAGCATTCATCATGACAACTAGAGCTGTGGGTGACCAGGAAAATAATGAACAGCTGCACCCAAAGTTCTCATTACAGCAGGAGTTCTAATGGACCCTGGAATATGATAATGACATTAATGGAAAAGATGATGACCCCATGAAAATCAGGAGCCTTGTGATGGTATTTAGGACTGTAGGGGGAGACATGAGAGGAGGAATGGGGATGGGATCGAGGACAGACCTGTGTGGACATATTTGTGTGTCCCAAGACTGCACAGTCTGAGAGACGTTCACTAGACCTGGCCCTGTGGGTGACTTGGCTTAATGCAGCTGCTCTTGCTTGTACAAGGCATTTGTTGTGCATGAGCCAATCCAGGATGAACAGACCTAGCAGAAGCAGCAATTCAAGCTTGCAATCTAAATTTTGTTCTTCAGTCATGACAATACACATGATTACAGATGTGTAAACACAACTGCTTACAGAAGTATTATATTTCAGTGTAATATCTGGGAAATCTGTGAGTTTTCAGAAGAAGTGAATGAATGAAGGGGATATTTATTTATTTATTTATTTACTTAAACCATCAACACTCCTCCTAAGTAGAGAATTAGAAGCTTGTTTCTCCAAGGCTCTGCAGTTCTTTCTTGTGCTTGTCTAGCACACTGGGCTCTGGGAAGGAACCTAGGGAATGGGTATGCACTAGGATCTCCAGTGCTGCTGGTGTTTCCGTGCTGAGCAGCCTGGAAACATGCACAGTGGGTAGACTAGCTAAAAACAGACAAATGATCCCAGACCCACATCACACATGTGGAGATGTGAGCAAGACGCACAGCAAATAAAGGGATCAGAGTCAGCTAAAGAAAATTATCATCTGTGCAAGGAAGTGTGTATGAAACACAGGTTCTCTGCCTCTGGGACCTAAATGCTACCTTTTTGACTAACTATGCTAAAACCAAAACCAATAGGACAGCTTTTACAAAAATACAGATTCCTAGGTCTCACCTCATGGCGAGTCCAATTCTATCCATTGGGGACTGGCCTAGGAATCTGTATTTTAAAAAATTCCCCTGAAATTATTCCATTTTTTCAACTGCCTAAATGCCAACCTGTGTCCCTTATAAGGAGAAGATTAGGGAAGAGGTAGGGAAGGCATATTTCCTGGGAGTAGGACAAACCAAACTTTTGAGATCAGTCCTCACAGTGGGATATGGGTAGAAAAAAATCATCCTCCACCTGCCTATTCCTCCATCTGCACATGAGTGTACTTTTCCCCTGTGAAGTCACACAATTGACTTACACAGTCTCCCAGAAAAGAACTCCTAGAATACCACTATGGCGATAGGCAGCACTGAGCCACAGGCCCCTATTTTTTTCTGGAATATAAAGATAAAGCAGTACAGGAGCTGAAGCATATGTGAGAAGAGCAGAGGAGGAAATGTTGGGGGGAGGTAGGGGAAAGTGTCCAGAAAAGGTATTTCAGCACCTCTACTTGTGGGGATGGATATGGATTTAGAGGTGAGGGGTTGGCACCACTGTGCTGTATTTGAAGGTCTCTCTCTCTTTCTCTCTCTCTCTCTCTCTCTCTCTCAGCTTTCAGATGTACTAATTTGTGCTTCAGAATTCTCAGGGATTAAAAAGTGTCAAAATCATGAAAATATTCAATTTATGTCTTGGGAAGTATAAATTATCTCTGTCCTTATATGACATATAAGTTGTGCACATGTCCACATGTTTAGTCTTCTATCAACAAAGAAAACAGGTATAATTACTAAAAAATGCACTACAAATAAAATGTATTTTTTCAATTTCTGAACAAAATAATAGAATATTTATTAATAGATAGTGCCCTAATTCTTCCTGTTCCCTCTGACTCAAACTCTTAAATCAGCAGCTAACTGAAAGATCCTAGCATACTGCCATAGTCACTTTGGAAAAGCTCAGGTCCTGCTGGCATCAGTCTGCCTGGATCTGTTTCAGAGAAACAGAAACCCAGAAGGGAGTGGAGAAGTTCAACCCCTGCTTGATCCATATGGGAATGGTTCAAGCAATTAGATTGAGGGTGTGTCAGGGAACGATATCATGAGCACGGTCATTTCTCCCTCTCTCCTTGGTCCCCAACCTTATCAGGAAATGGACCACACAGTCCCTTAGAAACCATTCCTCATTTTTCCAGGATGCTGACCCACCACTTGAGAAGTGCCACTTTCCTCCTGGGCCACGCTGTCATTTGTTAGCTGCTAATCATTCATTAACCTTCCAGGTACCTTGTGGAAACCAGGACCTTGCCTCATTTGCAAAGGTGGTTCACTGAGTCCCCCTTTAATAAAATTACAACTTCAGGAAACAAATCATTTGTATCAAATACAACCCCATGGCTTCCTCTTATGTTAATCATTTCAGGCAGGTGCTATTAGGTAATTCAATCACTACGTTACAGAAAGCCACTACTGAATTAATGAGGAATAAACTTGAATTCTGAATAAGAAATTTTCTGAATAAATGGTTCTGAATAAAAAACCAAGAGCCAAGCCTATAATCACAACAGACAGCAACAATATAAAATTGGATATTAAACAGTCCTCACATCCATCCATTCTTAGTCCACAAACTCTTTTGGAGCCTAAAGAACATATTGCAGCCACCAACAAGAACCTTCCACGTTTGCCACTTTCCTACTATTTTCTTCATGCTTTTTCAAGTGAGCTGGATACATTTTGAAGCCCTCATCCCAATTTAGAATACACTTTAGTTTAGTCCTAAGGTGAGTCTTTCCTTAAAAAGAGCATCCATGCCTGTAGCCCCATTCAGACTCTGAAATTCCCTTTGTTCCCATCTGGCCTACCTGCATCCAGACTCCCTCCTGTCAGGACACTTTCCCCACAGCACCCTGGTGGCTGTTCACATCCCTGCCTAACACTCACTAACCATTTTCACTGTTCTCACTTTCTTAGCAAGGAATGCACAACAATTCGCGACCAGGCTTGTCTTTCCAGCCTCATCTCTTCTTAGACCCCTATAGGAATGCACCCTGTATTCTGGCCACACCCAAGTCCAGAATGTTCTATGCTCTTTCATAGTGCCATGTTGTTCCTTGCACTAGAATGCCTGCTCCAAACTAATTCTCTCCTTTTAAAGTTCATCCTGAACATTGCCTCCTCCTCAAACCCTCTCTGACTCCCTCTTTACCCCCAAACCTAGACTGAATTAGGCGCCCATGTTTCCTTAGCATCTGAGGGCAGAGCTCAATTATTGAACAGAGCATTCAATACTATATGCGGGAGCACAGATCTTTCTCTTCAACTAGATTGACATCTCCTTGAGAGTAAGACTACACAGTGTTTCACCTTATATTGTCAAGGCTGGGCATAGGGTAGATGCATAGCAAATATTTGATGAATGAATGGGCCAGTGACAGAATACATGAAATAATGACTGAATAAATAAATACACCCGATCACATGATTTATGCTAATTCCAGCAGCCACACTTCCATTCTCCAGCTCTGGGCAGAAGCATTTTAAAAGTTTATTTTCATAACCTGACATTCAGTTGGTGAAGACTTGGCCCAGAACGAGTTGGTCTCCCCACAGTAAGTGACACCATCGCAACTTCTTTATCCTCCCACTCTTTATCTGAAAAAAAATAGACTGGGTAGCATGGACGAGATGTTTCCCTGCAGCAGGAAACCACTATTAGCACAAACCATGTGGTGACCATGTTGCCTTCCTCAGGGGCAGTCATCCAGCCCCACAGGAAATCTCCCCCGCTCTGCACACTGCATTTGGTTTTCACAGAGCTGTGGTCGCCTGGCATTTATCATGCTGTGCTTCATCAGAGATTTAATCAGGTCTGAGTTTTTAACAACGTGCTCGTCATGCTCACTTAACTTAAAATCAAGCCTGTTCAGGCATTAGTTGGTCCTATTCACTCAGTCTAGTAGTTTTGGCATTTAAAACTGTAGACTTTTTCATCAAGGTACACTACGTTTTTACCAACCATCTCCCTACACAAAAACTTCTCAGACTGTTTCCCTGGGAACCATGGTTCCCTGGTTGAATAGTCCAGCTGCTGGAAGGGAAGTATCTGTGTATTGGTTTCCTGTTGATGCCATAACAGATGACCACAGACTTCGTGGCTGAAAACAATAAAAATGTATTATCTTACTGCTCTGTAGGTCAGACACAGGTCACACTGAGCTATTGCCAAGGTGTTGGCAGGGCTGCATTCTTTCTGGAGGCTCTGGGGGAGAACCTGTTTTGTTGCATTTTCCATGCAGGGTACAGGCTACCCATGCTCTTTGGCTGGTGTCCTCTTCCTCCATATCAAAGCCAGCAATGGCTGATGGAGTTCTCACATAGCATCACTCTGATTTCCTCTTTTGCCTCCCTCTTCCACTTTTAGGGACCCTTGTGATTACACTAGGAATACCCAGTTCATCAGGTTAATCTCCCTATTCTAAGGTCAGCTGATGAGCAACCTTAAGTCCCCTTAGCTATATAACGTAGCATATTCACAGATTCCAGAGACTAAGGTATGGATGTCTTTGAGGGGTCATTATTCTGCCCATCCCAACTTATATGACTCTGGACCTCTGGAAGTGATCCTTTACATAACCTCATGGGTCCAGTGTGGACCTTCCAATGGTGACATCAGAGTCACCTGGAAGCTTTTTAGAAATGCAGATACTCCAAACCCATCCCAGACCTTCAGAATCAGAATCTACATTTTCACAAATTTTCTGGGGATTAGATGTGCATGTGCAGTGAGTTTGAGAAGCCCTCTCCAGAGGTTCCCTGAGCAGGCAGAGGAAAGAGCTTAGACTCTGGTGTTGAAAAATGATTTTATCTGGAAACATGTAATAAGGAAGGGGTCCTGAGGAGCCCAGTCAATAGCACCCCTCTTCCCTGTCGGAGCTCTGAACAAATAGAAATGTAAGAAAAAGAAGGGAGCCAGGTAGAGACCTAGATTTCACATTGGTAAACTGATATTTGATGATGTTACTTTTGCCTGCACCTATAACATTGAACCTCGAGATGAGGAGGGCTTCTTCCTACCCAGTCGCAGCAGCACTGCACTGGGGAGGGTCCCTCCCCTGCAGCCCTCTGCAGGCAGGGACAGAGCATGTGGAGAGGTATTTCTAGGAAGGAGGAGTGCATCTGAGAGCACCTGCTCTCTGCAGGCAGACCAACTCCAAAAAGGAAGAAGAAGAACCTAGACTACATGTGTTCGATTTCTTTTTCCAAACTTAGCAAGCAGGTAGATCACTAGTGAATAAGGGGATGGAGATGAGACAGGAGAGTTATAGCTCAGAGAGCTGCCTCCATATGGGAGGAAACATCAGGAGATGGATCAACATTTCCCCCAATAAATAATGCCTACATCACAGCGTAGTGGGGAAGACAGAGAGACAGCCCACGCAGAAGCACTTGATACACAGCAGGAATCCCATTACAAGGATTACCATGTTATCCACCAATTTAAAACCTGGCAACCCATCAGAACATCCTAAGAACTTATTACAAAATGTGGTTTCCTGGACCCTTACCCTAGGCAATTCAGATTCAGTAGGTGTAAGTTGGGGCCAGGGAACCATACTGACCTGAAATTCTATAGCATCCAAGTGAGGAAATGGCTGATGCCTTGGTCCATTCAGTCATTTAGGCTGGACTATACCTAAACCAGAGAACTTCTGGTTGCAAGTTACAGAAACCAACTGGAGCTGGCTTACCTAAAAGGGGAAGTGTGTTGCAGGATCCATGGGTATCTTGCAGAACAAAAAAGCAAAGGGCACGTGTTGGGAAGGGACTGACCCCAGGAACTAATGCGTTTCCAGGAACCCACGATGTGCTCTCTCCATCTCTCATTTCTGCTTCTCTTGATGACCTACGCTGTCTTCTGTGTTTTCATGCATGTGATGGACTCTGCACAACTCTTAAAGGTGCTTTTCCTCTGGACACTGAAGACAGATTAGCACTCTTTTAGTCTCCATTCTGAATTCCTAGGCAGAGAATATGACTGACCCAAGTCAGGTCAGCTGTTTTCACCAGGTTCAGGGGCCTGGGGTTATAGTACTCATCTCTCCATCTCCATAGGGGTATGTTGGAGGGAGGATAATTCTAGAGGAAAGAAGTCATCACTTGTTTGGTAGATACCAAAAGAGTCTACTAAGAGTTGCTATCCTATATTTTTAAAATTGCTTTTCCCCAATAGCCAGAGAATAAAAAAAGAAAACCTTGTGACTTTGAGTGTCTGATAAAGATTTTTAAAATATTTCTAATTTACACTTAGAATCAATCTCATTGAAATACTAGTTTTAGTGAAATCCTCAAGATGATGCCTCTCCTGCCTACTTGAAATGGTCACGGATCTTAACTCCTTTGGAGAGGGTGCTCCTCCTTCTAAATGGCTCACTTTCCCCAGATAGTTCTGGCCCTTTTACATGCTTCTTTCTAGGGTGAAGAGAGTTCTCTTCCAAGGAGATATGTTCTAGGAGTGAATGCCACATCCATTTATGTTGGAATTTTTTTAATGAATATTTCTACCTACTAGACCATAAGTTCTTCCAGAGTCAAGAGATTCTATCTCAATCATCCTATAGCTGTAGCACCTATTAAAGTGCTGGATCAGAGTGGTTACCCAATATGTGTTGTTGACTTTAGCAATGAATGAGAAGTCTTGTTCTTCAAAAAGTAATGTAATAATATCATGCTTAGTGAGAAGTCATTGTGTACCAGGAAACAATGCCAGGAGAGAGCTCCAAAACTCAGGACTGTTGTGCCTTTCTGGAAGGAGAGTCCGTGATCACCTCACTACGGGTCAGGGGAAGGAAAGGGGAACTGAGAGATTTGTCAGTGTGAGAAGCAGTCCCAGGAGTTAGAAGTAGTGGCTCCATGACTCACAAATTAACTTCCCTTTCAGGCAGGGCTTCTTATTTTCCTTAGCATCCCTGTCTTGATCCCAGCCTGCTCAGACCCCTGCCTCTCATTGCAAGATGTGCTTGAGTCATGAGAGTCAGGAATGTTACTTCTCAGAGGCGCCAAATGGCAGTTGTCACAGGGTCATCACAGAGGGAATGTAGAGACCTTTCATGAATGTTTATTCTAATTGCAGTACAATAAAACCTTAGACTTCACAATCCATCATTCCTCTATCAAATCAAATATTACAGGGCTCATGTCTTTATCATGACAGTATTTTATTCTAAAAGTGTATTTTCCTACATTTTCCATCTTCTAAAATAATAAAAAATAGCTTTGGCATGACAGTTGCCTGACATAAATGAAAACACAATTTAATGAAATGGCATTTTATGAATTTAAAGTGAAGCAAATATTTGACATGCTTTATTTAAATTAATTTGCTATGCATGCTCTGTTGTTTCAATTGCAGCAGAGCTTTGTTTTATTATATGTTTACTGCACTGGGCTCTGAGGCTTGCTTGTGAAGAAACAGAAGCTAAGGGATCCAGGGAGTCCCAACTCAGAGAGTCCCACAGGCCCACACTCTGGTTCTGTTGGGAGGAAAATTTGGCTGAATTGGGGCAGGAAGTTGTGTAACAAAACGATTACATCCATTTTTGCAAGGCAAGAGTGGGCTATTCACCTCCATGTTGGTGATATTTTTGCCATATAAGCAGCTAATTCCTTTCAGTAATTCTACTCTAAACTAGTCTTAATGTGACTTCTATATAAATTCTGAACTGAATAATTTTGGGAACGTTGTAAAAATATCCTTGCTAAACTTTCTAGAAAAACAATCTGCCAGTTCTAGGATACTATCACTTCAGGGGAAGCTGTGGCAAAGCTATCTCATTAATTTACTATCTGATACTTTAAAGATAAATGCACCCAACTCCTGGATTTATAGAATAAACTTGCTTTGAAATAAGCAAATAATACTATTTTGATTTGAAATTCCAGATACTTATTTACTTTCTTCTTTTTATAGTTTCCTGAATCAGGAGTTTGTAGTTCCAATTAAGAGTTTTTCAACAGCTTGTAGTTATAGGGACATTATTTGACTATGGTTATTATTTGCTTTACCTAACCACTCACCTGGTACAACGACCTCCATCCTGGAAGAGGGATAGGAAACAATAATGATGGTGCTGACTCTCACCAGGAAAGGCCATGGGGGACACAGGATAGAGGTTGTAAACTGAGTGAGGGTCAAAAGTAACAGATAACTTTTGTGCACACGGATGGTAACTTGTGGTGTCTTTTTTTTTTTCTTCGCTTTGGGCAAAGGTCTTCACAGTTCTTAGGATCAAGTGCACTTTGAAGATGAGGATGTAATTTACAGACAAAATAAAGTCCCTGGACTTAGAAGAGGAAAACCCTTAAATACATTTCATTTCATTTCATTTCATTTATTTTCAAGACAGGGTCTTGCTCTGTCATCCGGGCTGGAGTGCAGTGGTACAAACATGACTCACTGTGGCCTCAACCTCCTGGGCTCAAGTGATCCTCCCACCTCAGCCTCCTGAGTACCTGGGACTACAGGCATGCACCACCACATACAGCTAATTTTTATATTTTTTATAGAGACAGGATTTTGCCATGTTCCCCAAACTGTTCTCAAACTCCTGGGCTCAAGCAATCTGCCCGCCTCATCCTCCCAAAGTGCTGGGATTACAGATAAGTGTGAGCCACTATGCCTGGACCTTAAATACATTTTAGAAAAGAATTTAACACATACACATACACACACCCCATAAAGCCTGTCTCCACCATTTGGAAAATGTTAGTTCCATCCTCAGGAAAAAGAAGGAAGTTTAAAAATACAGTACAAGATGGTCCCTGGTCCAGAGATCTCTACATTTAACAAAGCATCCATTCTTTATTGGTTAGAAAGAGTTTAGATACAGCCCTTTCAAGCTAACATCAGACTATGAATTCTTAACTCTTTAGGTTTACTATTAGGCCAAGTTATTATTGAGTTGACTGGAAAAGATCATTTTCTGGAAGACTGTCCTCTCTGCCAGCTTTTTCTCAACACTAGTGTCAAGCATCAGGGGTGAGGTGGCTTGGAAGTGCCATGAAACAAACTCTGGAAAATGAGGGTCAGGGAGTTAGGGAGGGAGAAGTTCTTTAGGTGCCCAGGCAACTGTGAAATAATGAGAAGGAGATAAGAGCCAAGAAAATCAGGAGGCAGGAGAAAAACTCGGAGCAGAAGAATACAGTGGATTACATTTTTCTCAAAGATAACCTGGGAACAGGCTTTATCATCCAAAGACCATTTTCTCTCCCATCTAGCAATTCGAAAGGAGAAAGAAAAGGATCAGTGCTGCAAAAAGAGTTCAGCTTAAGTAACTTCACCAGGTAATTGAAAAAAGCTTGTAGGTGTTTGGTCAAAACTTTTCTTTTTTTACTGTTATCAAATAAAAACACCACTGGCGGAGGAAGGATCATACTTCCTAGGCTGGTCCAGAAAGAAAGAGAAAACTAGAAACAACCGCCCCAGCAAAATAATGGCTCCTACTGGTTTCCTGATAGGAAACAGGAAAATTCTTCCAAGTTAATTCCATAAATACTCTTGAAGAATGTCTATTTACTTTTAAGATACAGTCCCTGCCTTCAAAGAATCTATCATCTACTTCTGAGGAGAGGGCTGACTAGGGCTGACTCACATCATTAGGACACATGAGATGGTTTCTGCCCAGGAGCTCACTCACATGGTGCTGCAGGAGTCAGAAGGGAGAAGTACAAGAAAGTCGTTTTGAGTACATGATTGTATTAATTGTCTATTGTTGAGTCACAAATGACCCCACACTAACTGGCTTAAGACAACAATCATTCAGTGCTTCACAGTTTCTGAGGGCCAGGAATCTGGAAGAAGCTTAGTTGGTTTGTTCACATTCAGGGTCTCTTGTGAGGTTACAATCAAGCTGTTAGCTGGGGATGCAGTCATCTCAAGGCAGAACTGGAGAAAGATTTGCTCCCACGCATACCCATGGGTCCTCGAGGGCCTCTGCTTCTCATCATGTGGGCCTCTCCACAGGGCTACTTTACATGGCAGCTGGCTCCTGCCACAGTGAGCAGTTTGAGAGTGAAAAAGCCCCAGGACAGAAGCCACAGCCTTTTTATAACCCAGTCTTAAAAGTGACCTGGTCTTTTTATAATCCAGTCACTTCTGCCATATTCTAATTGTTAGAAGTGAGTCAATAAATCCAGCCCCCACTCCAGGGAAGGGAATTAGACAAGGGTATGAATACCAGGAGGTGGCATGACTGGGGACCATCCCAAGGGCTGCTCACCACAGCAACCAACAGGGCTGTATCTAGGGTTCTTCTCACTTAAAGATACACAGTCTATTTATTTCTTTATTTTAATTTTACTTTAAGTTCTAGGATACATATGCAGAACTTGTAGGTTTGTTACATAGATATGAATGTGCCATGGTGGTTTGCTGCACATATCAACCCATCATCTAGGTTTTAAGCCACACATACATGAGGTATCTGTCCTAATGCCCTCCCTTCCCTTGCCCCCACCCCCCGACAGACCCTCCTGTGTGATCTTTCCCTCCCTGTGTCTATGTGTTCTCATTGTTCAACTCCTACTTACGAGTGAGAACATGTGGTGTTTGGTTTTCTGTTCCTGGATACAGTCTTTTTAAAAAAGGGACAAGACCATAGTTGGTTATTCCTACAGCAAAAACACCAGAATTCAAAAGGAGAAGAAACAAAGATAAATAGATAAGTAAATTCCACAGAGATTGCTTTAATGCATACTTTGCATCACTGATGTGCTAGATGCTGGAGATACAAAATGAGCAAACAGCCCCTCCTTGTCACTCAGGCTGGTGCCAGACAGAGACATGAAAACTTGTTGGAGGTGATAGATTGTGATAAGTATTTTAATAGAAGTAGTTTCTGGGTACTGCATGAAAACAAATAGAAGAAACTGGGTCTTGAAGGATATGTAGGAGTTCATTATGCTGGGTGGGAAAACATGTGAGGCTGAGGACTGTTATAGAAACAGGAGAGAGCAAGAATAAGGTTGAGGCTATATAGGCCTGAAGTATGGGGTATGTGTCAGGTAGGGGGACAGGGAAGCGGGGATCAGATGTGAGGCGGACAGACAAGAAAGCAAGGGCTATCAACAGCCTCGGATACTCAGGGAGACTCTGGGACTCCGTCAGGTGATGATATCAAAGGACTCATGTAACATTCCTGGCACATAGGAGTGTTCAGTTATCATTAGCTGTGGTTATATTTTAGAAAAAAAGAACTCTGATGGCAGAAAGAGGGAAGACCATTGTGGGAAGACCCAAATGAGCCTGCAAGTGAATTAATATTTGGAATCCTTGAAATCAGGATTCCCAGGCAACCCATGAAATCTCGTGTGGCACTGAGGGTGCATCATAGCAACTCCATCCTCGTTGGCCTGTATCCCCAGACACTGCCCCTGCTCCCCACCCCCAGCGGGGCACACACACCACTGCAGAGGGAGGTGGAGGCTCAGGTACTGTGGCTGTCCTTATCCACGGAGCACTGGCAAGGGCTTTGCAAACACTGAGCAGCGAACCCAAATGAAGACTTTACATACAGCCCATCTGACTTGGCTTCATGACCCTCTGTGCAACCAGGACCCTGTGGCCCGCACACTCCCTGTTGTGACACGCACCCCTGCTATACTGTTAGGGTCTGCTTACTTGTCTGTCTCCACCTCGCATAAGCACACCAGTCTTTTATCTCTTCCAGGGCAAGCCTGTGTCCAGTCCATCCTTGGCACCTAACTGAGGCCTGGCCCAGAGTGGGTACCTAGAATATCTGTCCCAAATAAGTGAATGACTCAAAATGGGACCAATGCTATTCCCTGCCTCATTGTTGTGATGATTGTGTTTGTTTGCTTGGACTGCCCTAGCAAGTGATTGCAGATTGTGAGTCTTCAAAACCAGAAGTCTATTTTCTCACAGTTCTGGAGGCTGAAGTCCAAGATCAAGGTGTTGGCAAGATGCGTTTCCTCTGAGGCCTCTCTCTTAGGCTTGCAAAGGGGGTCTTCTCGCTGCCTCCTCACAGGGCCTTTTCCCCACGCATGTGTGTCCCCTTGCCATGTGCTCCAGTCACCTCTACTTATAGGGATGCCAGTCAGATTAGCCTAGGGCCCACCCTAACGGCTTCATTAATCATCTCTTTAATGGTCCTATTTCCAAAAACAGCCACATTCTCAAGTACTGGGGGTTAGGACTTCAACATATGAATCTGGGGGGACACGATTTAGTTTCTGAGCTAACATAAGTGTTTAGAATGTTGGCTAGAATATAACCCACAAAAGTGCTCTCAATGACCACTAACAATTTGGAAGGAAAACAGGAAACACATTGTTTCTGAACAAATATAACAGAAAGGCACTCTTGAATCAGCACCTTTTAAAAAGTGTTTTGAGGCTTATTCAGAAAGTTGAAGGAGGCTTCTATTAGTGTTCCTTCATAGGATCAGCCTTCCAGAGCAGCCTAGTGCCACTAAGGATGGCTTCCCAATTCTCCTGCCTATCCCACCTCACCTGGTAGGTAATTATTGTGCCCATCAGTTACAGAATCCATTTCATCTGTTGTTTCTGAGACAGAGTCTCACTATGTCGCCCAGGCTGGAGTGCAGTGGTGTGATCTCAGCTCACTGTAACCTCCACCTCCTGGAGTCAAGTGATCCTCTCGCCTCAGCCTCCCGAGTAGCTGGGATTATAGGCATGTGCCACCAGGCCTGGCTAATTTTTGTATTTTTAGTAGAGACAGGGTTTTGCCATGTTGGCCAGACTGGTCTTGAACTCCTGGCCTCAGGTGATCCACCCACCTCGGCCTCCCAAAGTGCTGGGATGGCTCAGGTGAGCCACCATGTCCGGCCTTATCTGTTGTTTCTTATGTGTTCTTCATAACAATCCTATTAAGTGAGAATTGCAATTTTACAAATGGAGAAACTGGATTCAGAGAGGTTGAGTAATTTGTCTAAATTCACACAGCCAATCAATGGCAGAGCTGGGATTCACACCCAGGCATTTTCCTGGCAGCACGCTGCCCACTGAGGTGGTGCTGGTTCGGGCGTGGGTAGCGTCTTGAAGGGATCTCAGCTCCTGCCTCAGCCCAGGCGCTACTCTGACGTCTCTGGCCTCCTCCATAGGTGTAGTGAGGCGGAGGTGCTGACCTCCTGGAAAAAGCCCCTGCGTCCCCGGGGAACGGAGGAGGGCTGAGAACGCATGCTTAGCGCGCGGCCTCCCTGCTCGCTCAGTTAGCCCTGGGTAGGGATCTCTCAGCTGCCTTTCAGCCAGCCCGTCAGTCCCGCTCCTGCCTCGCCGGGGGAAGCCGGAGATAAGCCCAGTGGGAAAGAGTTCTGCAGGGGAGCCAGGCTTCCTGTTGTACTGTGGCGCAGAGCCGCTCCTGTCAGCAGAGAGGGCTAAATAAATGCCAAGCAGCCAAAACACGCGGGAGGGAGAGGAGCAGAGGTGGGCACAGCCGAGGCAGCCTGGGTTTGGGGGCTGCAGATTGGAAACGACCTTGTATTCCGTTCCTGGACCTGGCCGAACAGCGTCCCACAGGCCGGGGCTTGCACAGCAGGCGGGTATCGCCACACAGTCCTGGAGGCTGGGAGTCCGAGATCCAGGTGTCGGCAGACCGTGAGAAAGGGATCTGTTCCAGTCCTCTCTCCTTGGCTTCTAGATGGCCACCTCCTCCCTGTGTCTCTTCCCATCATCTTCCCTCTGTACTTGTGTCCAAATTTCTTCTTCTTATAAGGACACCAGTCATACCGGAGTAGGGCTCACTCATATGACCTATTTTAATTTGATCACCTCTTTAAAGGCCCTAGTTCCAAATACAGTGACATTCTGAGGTGCTGGGGACTAGGGCTCCAACACATGGGGAACCAATTCTGATAACCACTCTGACCTAGCTTTCCTGGAGCTGTCCTGACTAAACCTTTTCCTTATGGAGGGCCGGGGGCTCCATACTGAGGGAGCAGCAGGACTCACTTGCCCTGGGGAGGGGAGTGACCCACGGGGACATCGGCTGACAGGGCAGGAGGTGCTCTCCACACTGACTAGACCTGGAGACAGCAGCCACAGCCAGAGTGAGGGGGAGAAATGAGCACCCGACTCACAGCAGAGGCAGGACAGGGGTGAGGGTGAAGGACGGAGTTTAGAGGCTGCTGAAGCTGCAAGATGTTAGCAGCTGCACAAAGTGTCGATTCTAGTGAGCTGTGTTCACCGCTACCTGCCTCCTCGGCTTGGGTGGAGCAGTTATCCATCCTCTTGAAGCCTCAGTGTCCACATCTATAAAACAGATACTAATGGTACCTACCTTGCAGTATTGTAAGGGATACAGAGATAATGCATGCAGAGCGCCTAGCACTGGGCCTGGAAAAGACAGCCACTCATTGAGCATTGGTTGAATGAGAAGTGACAGCTGGAATCACGGTAATATGAAATATTAAAGATGCTAGCTAAACCATTGAGCCCAAAGGAGATTTTTCACTCTAGAAACTCCCTTCAAAGACCAGTTCCTTCTAGGACCAGCCTCATCATTGGCAAAACAAGTGTGAATCCTCGAAGAGCTCCTGGGCATCAGCCTTCTTCGTACACCCCGCGGTGCAGCCCATTGCAGCATCCGCCATGAGGCTGCACTTGGAGAAGGCTTTTGGAGACTAGAAGCCCTTTGTCAATGTGTAAACCCAACATCCCACCCAGAACAGCATTCCATGCGGGCACAATTTGGCCTGGCTTCGATTCCCTGCAGGCTGCACATAACAGATTACCTCAAAAGGAAGGCATTGCTAAAAAATTTCTGCCTGCCTCCCCCATCTTCCTCTTTGTCTCCTCCCTTCTCCCAGGATCTGTTACAGGAGTTTCATTCCCCTTAATTTACTCTCTGCAAATTGCTCAGCTTGAATGCTGTTATTCCACGGCTCCGTGAATGGAGCGTCATGAGATTTCAGCCCACTCGCTCTGCACACAGCACTCATTCTGCTGGGAGAAAGCTGCCCTTGTGGAATGGAAGCCAGGACCTGCCTGCCCGGGGCCCAAGGTACCTTGTGAAATACCTAATCGTGCAGCTTCTCATTTGTACAGGGATTTACAGTTTCCCGGTGACAGTCATCCCTGTCGGCTCATTTACATAAATACCATAGACGAAGACATAATACCTTTCATCTGTACAGCTCTTTTTCTGTTTACCAAGTACTCGCATATATATATTACCTAATTTATAGATAATATATGATAATATAACACTCTAAAAATATATTGATTCCTTCCATATGAATAGTGCTATTACAATCCATTACAGAAAAAGAACGTGGGTCTGTCGCTTCCTTAAACTCTGAGCACCGAGGCATAAGCCCTGTCCTTGGTTGAGATCCATCCTCAGGGCCCATTGCTGTTGGAATGCAGCCTTTCAGAGGCCCCTTCAGCTGCGCCTTCTCATCTTAGGGAGGCTTCTCTTCCCTCAGCCATGGGTCCTCTGGTCTCCCAGTCATCCTCAGCAACGTGTACTGGCTGTTCATATGGACCTGTGTCCACTCATGCGCCACTGCAGCGGGGCATCCTATTTTCTCTAATTCACACATGTGGACACCCTGGGGAGCAGGGTTGGGATGAGCATATGCTGACCACATTTCAAGATCCTGTGTCAGGCACTCAAACCCTGCTCTAATATTTATGGGATAATTGTAGCAACCCTTTAGAAAACAAAGAATATCCTTGGTTCGTCTAGGGGGTCCATCCATCCTGCAGCCTTGGGCATATTTGATCATGTCTTTCATACCTTCTGATCTCTCCCACCCTCCAACTCTATACTCCAACCATGTTAATTTATATACCGTCTTCTAAAATTCAACAGCCTCACTTTCATCTGGGCTTCCACAGGTGCTGTTCTCCCTGTCTGTAACCCTCGCCACTGCATCTTTGTTGTGCTAACTCTTATTCATTGCTTTAGACTGGTTTTCCTGGAAATGTATTCTGAGCCAGGGAATTGCATGCAAGAGGTTTATTGGGGAGAACTTTTGGGAGATGGGCCTCTAAGAAGGTGAGGAAGGCAAGATTGAGCAGTGGGAAGAACTGATTCTTATGTGGCTTTAACTGAGGCCTCATTCGACCTTACAGGAAGCTCTGGAACTAGGATGACCCATCAGAATTGTGTCAATTTGAGGCAAGGAGCCCCGAGTGTGTATCCCTGCAAAGATCTGGAAAGGGAAGTCTTGCATGGGAAAGTTTCCTCTATCCCAGGGCAATTCTCAGTGAGGGCCACAGCTATGAGTTTCAACAGCCAATATTCCCTGCATGGGGGTTCAATGCGTCTGCCCCAAAGAGGAGTGCTCCGAATAGAGCACTCCAGCATTCTGCACATCAGAGTTCCCAAACTTTGGTGCATATTAGGGTTACCTGTGAAGCTTTTTGAAATCCCAGTGCTCAGGTCATACCCTATACCATTTGAGTTAGACTCCCACCCCAGACATCCTGATTAAATGAGTCTGAGGTGGGACCTAGGCATGGGGGGTCAGTTAATCTTCCCCAGTGATTCCAATGTGCAGCACTGTTTGGAACCCATTGTTCTGTACTGCAGGAATCAATGGAGAAACCTCTTCCACTGAGAAGCCCCCACCCCGACTGCTCAAAATTACATTGTGCTTCCACCCCTGGTACCCTGTATTCTTGCCTATCATAACTCCTACTACACTGAATTGTGATTGCCATTGTCTGTACCCACACCAGACTGGCTTTGAAGACAAGGGCTGTGCTCAGGTCACCACTGTGACCCACACCTTAGCACAGTGCTTCACAGTGTTGAATACATGATTGAAAATATGAATACATGGATGAATGGGCCAATATATCAATGAATGAATGAATTTAGATGTAAATAGGTGGCAAAAAGAGAGACAAGGAAGGAAGCAAGAAAGGAAAGAAGAAAGGATGAAGTTAAGAAGAAGGAAGGAAGGAGGCAAGAAATGTCCACTGATTTGCTGTCTTTAGCTGGCCATATTTGTCTTCTACTGCTGTGTAACAAATTATCACAAACTTAATGGCTTAAAACAACACTCATTTATTCTCTCCCAGTTTTTCTAGGTCAAAAGTCTGGGCATGACATAGCTGGGTCCTCTGCTCAGGCCTCACAAGGCTGCAATCAATGTTTCAGCTGGGTCAGTTTCTCACTTGGAACTCAGGGGCCTCTTCCAAGCTCATTCAGGTTGTTGGGGAAATTTAGTTCCTGTGGTTAACAGACTGAATACCTAGTTTTGCTGGCTATTGGCAGGGGGCTGATCTCAAATTCTGGAGCTCACCCCTAGGTCCTAGCTACATGGTTACATTCATAGTCCATTTACAACATAGCCGCTTACTTCCTTTATTATTATTATTTTTTATATTTTGGCTGTCTACTTCCTTCCAGGCCAACAGGAGAGTGTGTCTGATACTTCACCTTCTTTTAAAGGCTCACATGATTAGATCAGGCTAGATTACCTAGGATAGAGCCCCTTTTGATTAACTCGGGTCAGCTAATTAGAGAACTTAAAGGCATCTGCAAACTCCCCATTGCCCTACAACGTAACATAATGATGGGCATGATCTCCCACCATATTCACAGGTTCCTCGCCACACTCACGGGGAGGCATCATGCAGGGTATGTATACCAGGGGATGGAAATGTTGGGGCCATCTTGGACTCCTCTCTAACCCACTGGAGCACAAGCCCATTGCCATTCTGCCTGGCTCTGTTTTTCCTCCTTGCCCATTAGGACTGGATGGCTATTTCTTTGCCGAGATCGCCTTTAGCTAACAGCACAACTGCTAAAAGGGGAAAGCCAGCCAAAGGTCTAAGCGTCCTCCTGCTCCAGACCTCTTCTGTCCAGCCCCTTTGAACAGGGAGACTTCCCTTCTGTGACATGGTCTTAATGGCTTTTTTAGGGCATGCTGCGTTCCTTGCCCTGCTGCCTCGCTGCATGGAGCCCTCTTTTCCTAATTTATTTTCAGCCCTAAAGCTGAGCTCAGAGGCAGCATCTGGTTCTGCTTTTAAAACAAAGCTCTAGCTGAGTCGTATAGAGAAGCACAGAAGTCAAACACACGCTTGTCCCCAAGGTCACCCAGCACCAGCCCAGCCTTGGTTTTCCCTGCCCGCACAGCCTCCTGCCAGCATCCTTTGTTGTCAACACACAGCTTCTATTCACCTGGGCCTATTACAGGGTCCTGGGGTTACTGGGTCTGCAGCTAGGTCAGAGACACTGGGCTTTGGAGGCCCTCCCAGGCCCCAAATCCACTTAGAAATTCTACATCCACACAAGAAAAATGGAAACCGAGGAGAACGTGACTTGTAAGGCCTGAGCTCCACTTTTTAGCTTTCCCTTCTAGCAAGCAACTCCCTGGGCTCAATATTCATTCCCAGAAACTCAAGTGACTGACGTGTCATGGTAGAAGCTAAACTATCCTTAAAAAAACCCTCCTGGAAGTAGTGACTCATTCACGTCCCCCACGTGGTGAAAAGTCAGCCTTTGAGCTCCACCGGGCTGCTGTTCTGACTTGACTATTGTTCCCATTTGGTTCAAGTCTCAAGTAGATTGAGGCTTCCATGGAACAAGAATTATCATCATATGCGGGGGCAGGAGAGACATGAGGCAAGTTACATGTAAAGTCCAGACTGTGATGGACACATCCATAGACATTGTATTTTCTGGGGTACTTTCATTTTCAGATATTCTGCTGTATTGCACCATGACTTGTGCTTGTCAAACAAGTTCAATCTTAGGGGCAACAGTAGTTACGTAGTAGATTGACTGGGAGGAGAGGCAGAGGGGATGAAAGAGAGAGATAGGCCCGTGTACTTCCTGCTAAGAGAAACCACAATAAAGGTAGGTTCTCCTTTCACTCTAACCCACTCCAGAAGGACTTCAAGGGCACATGACCCAGGACACTGAAGGCATCTGATGGCTATAAGGGGAGCACTTTGATGAACTAATTACAAGGAGTAATTTGCGTGATTAGCCATTGTTCCCCAGAAAAACCTAGTCAGAGGAAGACCTTTGCATAGGACACAGGGATATGGTAAAGAAAGCCACATCTGCTAAAGCTAGGGTGCAGAGTCTGATTGTTCCAGAAGGGAGGGTGTGGAGGAAGGTGAACAGGGGCTGCACATGCAAAACATACCCAGGTCTTAAGTTGAGCCAGAGGTACGTGGGAAACAAAGGTAATGGGATGGGCCAAGGAGCAGGGAGAAGCCAGGTCATCTCCCATCAGCCTTGCAGAGAGAGCCCAACTTTACAATCCTGCATTTGACAAGTGGGGCCCTTAGAGTTCTGCTGGCCCATATTAAATACTCAAACATATCAATTGTTTTAATTGTGATTATTATTATTACTCATGAGGCATACTTTCCTTTGTAATTTTTAATTGGAGAAGAAGATGATGTCATGTTCAGTTTCTACTCTGAAGCAATATATTTTTGCCTCTTCTGTATATATTTGGAAAGGAAGAGCTGACAATAAAAACAAAAACAAGCCAGAAACTAAACTCGTGATTGGCGAGATCCCACACAGTATCAACCTTGAAGGAGCCAAAGCCGGAGGGAGGCATGTGCTTTGTGCTATGTCTACTTTCATAGTTTTTCTTTCCTGTTAATGTTGCCTCTCTTGTTGTTTTTCTTTTTAAGTATGACCAAATGACCTTGTTACACATAATGTGGTAGCCTGAATATGAGCAACAGAAGGCAGAGCAAACAGTTTAATGCTATCATCAAATGCAACTACAACCACATTAACATAGCGCATATTATTAATAGATGATGATACTAACGGTTATATGTGCTGCATGGTAATTGACCATACCAGATAAGCAGCTCACTTAAGTTACTGCCCAGGGGATGACTTTTATATCGTCAGGTTTTGAATCCCCACCTCCTTGCACTCTGCCAGCTCTCCAGCATGTATGCCCTCCCTCGATGGTTTTCTCCAATACCATATTCCTTCTCTGCTTAACTTCAAACTAGGGCATGGACCTTTTCTGCCTATGCTAGGAAGAAAAACACAAGAATAGAAGAGTGAGGGATGATGGCACATAAGTTAGGCTAACAAGAGCTGTGGGAACAAATAGATGCTGCACAACAGAAGGCTATTTTGCTCTCTCATACCAGCCCAGTATGGGTATTCTCATTAGCAGACAGTCTTCCTCTTTGTGGTGACCAAGGGGCTAAGCCTTCTTTCTCTGTATTATAGCTCCACCATTCCCTGGTCCTCAGAATCCTTGTATCCAGCTAGCAGATAGAGAAGAAAGGGAAAGACTCACCTACATTCCTTTCTCACCCTGGGAGTGACACAGACCACTCAGGCTCATATCCCATCAGCAAAAACTGGCCCTGAATGCCAGGAGGCTGGATAATGTAGCCTGTAGTGGGGCAGCTGCTCCTGGCAACAGTTTCTTACTATGCAAGAGGTTGCACAAGTTTTTGGTGACTCATTAGTCATTTCTGCTACCAGGAATTTTACAAGACCCAAGCAGGATTTGTGTTTGTTTGTTTGTTTTCTTTGTTTGTTTTTTGTTTTGTTTTTGTTGTTGTTGTTGTTGCTGTTGTTGTTTTGAGATGGAGCCTCTCTCTGTTACCCAGGCTAGAGTGCAGTGGCATGATCTCGGCTTACTGCAACTTCCACCTCCTGAGTTCAAGCGATCCTCCTGCCTCAGCCTCCTGAGTAGCTGGGACAACAGGTGCACACCACCACGCCCAGCTAATTTTTCTACTTTTAGTGGAGACAGGGTTTCACCATGTTGGCCAGGCTGGTCTCAAACTCCTGACCTAAGATGATCTGCCCACCTCGGCCTCCCCAAGTGCTGGGATTACAGGCATGAGCCACCATGCCCAGCCAGGAGGTGTTTAATATAAGCACTGGTGATTATTACCTAACACTAAAGAATCCAAGGGACCGACTCATGGTACCGATGAGGGCCTAGGGCAGATAATATGTCTGAGCCCCAGGGAGTCCCAGAAGCATGCTTTCTTGCATGAAGGGGGAAGCCTATTTCTCCCACAAGGCAGTACAACACAACAGCACAACAGCACAACATCAGCTGCCCTAGGCATTAGGATCCAGGCTCAGAAGCCCCGTGAAACACAAATGACTATTTGATTGCCCTTTACAGAAAAACCTTGTTAAGCAGATATCGGTTTATCCAAGAGAATGCACAATTGGAAGCAATTGTTGTTCCCCAGCTAACTGGATACCCTGTCATGCTCCAGTAAAAATATCAGATTATTTGAACTAGTTAATTCAAAATCCATTCTTCCTGGTCCCTTGCCTTTCAAATTAATGACATTTGCTGTAATTGACGGTGAGAGAGAGGGAGATGGGGCAAGCGGAGGAGCACGTGATCTCTCAGAGTTAGCGGATTCTGCTCCCACGCCAAACCAAAACCGAGGAGAAGTGAAGGGAAGAGGAAAGAGAGGGCTGGCCGCAAAGTATGCGTTCTGGAAAATTAGATTGTAAGTACCATTTTTTTCCCCTGAAGGACTATTAAAAGAAAGCAAGGAGGAAAAGAAGAATGCCTAGACAGCCGTGCAATTAGTATCACAATTAAGAAAATCAGAAAAGAGTGAGCTTTTTAGCCTCAGGATGAGCTTTGTTCTTTTGGGATCTCCTCTCTAACACCCTTGGCCTGGACAGGCACGACTTGAAGTCTAGGACTTACAGGGGAAAGGCAGCAGAGAGCTGCAGCTAGATAAATGAGGACAGTGATTCCACTCCTGTATGCCTCAGTTTCCTTATCTGTTAGCATCAGATACTACCTCCCTCACAGGGTTGTTATGAGGATTAAAAAGTGTTCATGTTTGTAAAATGTTTACAGTGGCATCTAGAACACAGTAAGCCCTATACAGATGTCTATAAAACACAGAAGACTAGATGAGAACTCCTGTGTCCCTTTTTAACAGCTAGGAGACTTGAAGCCAGTTCCTTTCAGCCCGGAGCCTCAGTTTCTTGTTTATAAAATGAGGACCATTTTATAGCCTCACAGAATGGTCTCGTAGGGGGTGAGATGAATGTGGATATGCCTTGGCCAGTGCCTGGCACAGAATCAGCAGTTAATAAATGTTAAGCGCTACCTCGAGCTGAATATTTAAAGTATTCCCAGATCCCAGCAAGACAGAAAATGAGGGACTTCAGTAAACAGTGCCAGAGATGCTTCTGCATATGGCAGCCCCGAGTCACCAAGAAGAGTACGTGCCAGCCAGCACTTTAATTTTTACTTATTTCATGGAATAAGGAGCCATGTGTGCGCTGAGCTCCCACCCAGGTTATTAGAGAGACATATGTAGCACATCAACACAGATTGGCAGGGTGGGAAAACAAGGAGAAGTTGGGGAATACCTGGTGAAAGGTATTTAAATTCGTGAGACGAATTTGACTCCAACAGACCTCAGTAGCATATATACTGGAGTATTAAAATAGCAGGGACACAGATACCATTTTCTAGTATCTGTGGGAATCCGGCACTCAAAAAATAAAAGTGATGAGCCTTTCTATTTTAATAACAGGAAAACTCACGAGAACATGAATTTCTCTATATAGAGAAACAATGCAAAGACTTCTTCACGTCAATTCCAAAATGGCTTGAAAAGAGTGGGATGTTAAACATCAGCCAGCAGGATGTTGAAAGGCTCTCCCCGCAGTATAATCCAGTGTTTCTCTGAGGCATGGTGACAGGATGTGGGGAAGTAACACACTGTAATGACTCTAGCAAGACTTCTGAATTCTGCTCCGCCTCCTGAATGAATTCGAAAAGATACAGTTTGAGTGTGCGAGGATTATTGTGACTGCCTATGTGAAATGCCTGACACAGGTCCCAGCTTCTCGCCACACAAATGGCACTTCTGATGTCATGAGTACCACTCTGCCTCAATATACAAGTTCAGTTAGACAGCATGTAATTGTCATGGATGTGTCCTGAGGGAATGGCCACAGGGTGTACTATTCCCAGAGCTTGGTCCCATGTAGTCCAGCTAGAGAGGCAGACAACAAACAATATATTGTAAAGTTTTGTGGCTGCTTAGATATCCCCATATGGGGTACAGTGGGGGTATTATAGAAAGGAAATTTAGAAGATCTCAGTAATTTGGTGACTGTTGGGCCCCATGCTTACTCATGCCTTCAATAATTTCTTGTTTCCCTAACAAAGCTAAGCGCCTGGATAGCAGGGATCATCTTTCACATCTTTGTGTCCTAAGAACAACCTTCATTCATTCATTAAACAAACATTCCATGAGCACTCACTATGAAGCAGGTACCGTGTAGCCACTAAAATTAAAAATATGACTACAGTAGGATCTTTGCCCTTGAGGAGCTCAAAAATCTCTTGAAACAACATCTGTGAGGTGTTGTCACTCCCTCATCTGGGTTCCCGTAGCTCTTTGCACTGAGTAATTAGCCCTGTGCATGATGTATCTGTCTATCTTCTGCACTGGACTGTGAATTCTCAAGGGCAGGCTGGGAGGACAACTCGTCTCTTCACACTTGCCTGGCCCAGTATGAGTCACTGGGCAGGCAATCCATAATTGTCATTAAATAAATGAGTGGGTGAGCAATGAATGAATGAATGAATGAATGCAGCTGTGCCTGCAGAAGTGAACGCTGAAGACAGTGTGTGAGCTAATAGAGGTCTCCTGTACATGAAGGGTCTCACCTAGAGGACCATGACCGACCCGTTTTCGACTCCTCTGGAGTATGAGGGATCTAGATTCATTATAGGAAAGAAATTCCTGATGAAGAATTGTTTTAGACACTGAGAACCGTGTGCCATCCTTCCTCCAAAAATCTATCCCTTAGAAAGAGTCTAGATTTTTCTTCGATATCATTGAGGCATTGTCCAGAATCCAGCAGGATTGCTAGGCTTTGACTGTGAAATGGAACAGATACATGGTGTGCCACCGTTAACAACAGAGAGCAAATAGATCACCAGTGGGTTTTTAAGGAGCCACCGGGCTTGTTAGCACTCTGCACATAGCCAGACATATAAATACAAAAGTGATAAACAGGCAACCAGGAGCCCAGTGTCAGACACCTGCTTGTTCTACAGGTCTGCTCAGGCCCACCTGCACTCAGCTGTCAGTGACTGCCCTACAAAAGCATGTCCTCCCCAGGTAGACAGGCAGTTTCTCTGGCCAGAAAGCTCCACCGTGTATCACTCTTGAACCAAATGCAAAATCAATGCTTTTGCTCCCATGCCAACCTCTCCTGACCACTCTACTGCTGCAGAGTTGCATCGTCACTGTCGGGCTTTGCCCAGGAGCTGGTGCCGGGGACTATGAATCAGCTCCCGCCGCAGATTAACATTCAGACAGAGGGCCTGGTGATGAATATTTTAATATAATGTTTACTGTTTACCCACATGAATGGAAAGGACTTGCATCTGCCAGTGCCACCTGTGCCCATAGAACTGCAGCCCAAACAGCCACATCCCCAGAGAGCCCAGCTGTGTGGAGCAGAGAGAGGCCGGCGGGAGGGGGCGGGGTGGGGAAGGGAGAGAAGGGCGGCACAGTGACAGGCTGGTGGGAGGAATCCGGGAAAGGAGGCACAGACCAGAGAGATGGGAAGGGGATGCAGGATAGAGTCAGAGGCGGGAGGAAGACACAAGGAGAGCAGCAGATACAAAGAAAAACAGGTTGGGAGAGTGGGCGTTCAAGAAGAGAGGTTGTAGGGACCCCTCAGCTGAGAGTGGATCTCACGGAGGCTCCTGTCAGGATGAAGGGAGAGAACAGAATGTGTCTGACTCAAGTACACAGAGTGTGTTTCAGAGGAGTGGGCGTTTTTTTCAAGTCGGTGCAGCTATTTGTGGCCACGCAGCCATATGGACTCTCTGGAAGCCGCTGGTGCTCTCACCTTGCTGCCCAGGCACTGGCTCCCGTGGCTTGGGGCCAGGACCACTACCCCCCACCTTAGTATCCCCAGGAGGAAAGGAGGGAAGCTAAACATAGACACCAACCGGAGTAGGGAATGGAAAGGTCATTTACGAGCTTAGTGCGGAGCACTTTTGGTTTTGGAAGGGTCCGGAAGGGGGCCTGGCAGAGGCTGTCCTGTGGAAAGCTAGCCGCTGCTTCCTCCATGAAAGCTGTTAGAAATCCGGGGGATGACCTTCTCCTGGTGAGCGTGGGGCGGAGCCAGCTCCTCCTAGCACATCAAGGGCCAGAGAGGCCGCCCTAGTCTCTTCTAGTGGCCTGAGGCACTCACCTCTCACTTCTGCTGGGCATCTGCATGTTCTATTAGCAAGGAGATGGCCCTGGGAAGTCTCTCTCCCAAAAGATGAGCATTTCTTCTAAAACTTCCTCAGTTTCTTGGTTTACTTTTTCACCTTTCTGTTCCCTTTCACCTTTCTCCTTTTCTGGGGCTATAGCTTAGATTAGGTTTGGAATTCTGACAGAATGTGGCATTAATACCCATTTTGTTTCTACCAGCCCTTTTTCTGGTCATTTCTGGGCTCCGTGCAACCCTGAGCATCTTGGAGAGATTGCCAAGGAGAAGAGGAGAGGAGAGGGGACAGCTATGGTGCATGAGGAAATGACATCTGCCTTCTGACGGGTACAGCAGAGAATAATGTGTCACAGGAGAAACGCGCCATGTCCACTCTCCCTCCTTTGGCTGTGTGAGGGACTACCCACCCACCTCCTGCTCCTTGTATTGCCTGTGTTCATGCCTGCACCCCACCAGCCATCCACTACCTAGAATTAACAAGAGGTCTATCAGGATTAAATGTGCTTCTGGAGGCCCATATGTGGGAACAGATTTTGTTTTTAACTTTTGATTCTAGAAAATTTCAAAAATACATAAAAATAGAGTGAATTGTCAATGAACCCCATGTACTAATCACTCCGCTATAAAAATCATCAACCCAACATCTCTCCTGTTGCATCCCTAAACCCCATTCCCACACACTCCCACACACACCCACATAGGATTTTTTTGAAGCAATTCTAACTTATCATGTCATTTCATCCATAAATATCCATAGATATAGTTTTGACTAGAGCATTAACCCTCCAAACTCTCTCAGGCCCCCCAAAAATCAACTTAGGCCTTGACACACACCTGCCTTTGAGGATGGGAACTCTGTGACCGCTCGTTTTCTAGGTGTATGCTTCTCATCATCTTTCCCAAACTACCCTGCTCAGAAAACCTTTGTTAGAAACAAATCAGTGTCCAAGCTTGTGGACGGCTTCATCTCAGGCCTTGGGCAATCTCTCCTCTTCATTCCCAGAAGAAATCATTTTGTAAGCTAGCCTATCAGAAAACCCACCTGCATGCCAGATGTGCACAGCTGTATGCAAGCAAATGCCAGTCCATCTGCAGAACTACCTAAACAAGGGAGACATGCAATCTGATCACTAAATGGCTCTCATAAATGATAGTAGCACATGCAATATTCAAAACCAATAGACAAAACAAACTTGGGCTTTCTCCAGAGGGGGGAAAGACTGAAGAATAAATGCTCCTTTTTTTTCCTCCAAAATTTTGATGAAATCTGTTTGTTCATTGAGCAGGAAAGCAAAGTTGTTTATGGAAATAGTTACTAGGAGGCCTGAATTTGGATCCCTTGTCTGATTGCCATCAATGGCCTTTGGCCCACAATGAGTGGTCTTTCTTCATGAAACTTTTAAATAATTCATGGAACCAACTATGAAAAAGTTGATCATTTAAAAGTCTGGGCCTGGCTGGGCGTGGTGGCTCACACTGTAATCCCAGCACTTTGGGAGGCCAAGGCGGGCGGATCACGAGGTCAGGAGATCGAGACCATCCTGGCTAACACAGTGAAACCCCATCTCTACTAAAAATACAACAAATTAGCCGGGTGTGGTGGTGGGTGCCTATAGTCCCAGCTACTCAGGAGGCTGAGGCAGGAGAATGGCGTGAACCCTGGAGGCAGAGCTTGCAGTGAGCGGAGATCGCTTCACTGCACTCCAGCCTGGGCAACAGAGCGAGACTCTATCTCAAAAAAAAAAAAAAAAAAAAAAAGTCTGGGCCTGGAAATTTAGACATAATTACACAGATGCTTGTGCTATGGTAGAAAGTGCATTATCTAACTCAGAAAGTCTAGATGCTTCCACTAACTTGTGTAATTCTGACCCTTTACTGCTCATTTGTAAAAATGACTAAATCATCATAGTTCAGCCTTTCTCCCTGTAAGCAGGTAAAGAAGTCAGGAGGTCATGTGCTAAAAGGATTCTGTGAAGAGAAGAAGAAAAATTAACATTTGAATTTATTTCTTTCTTTAACATTTATTTTAAGTTCAGGGGTACATGTGTTAGGTGCGCAAGTTTGTTTCATAGGTAAATATGTGCCATGGTGGTTAGCTACACAGATCATCCCATCACCTAGGTATTAAACCCAGCATCCATTAGCTATTCTTCCTGATGATCTCCCTCCCCCAAGCTCCCCTCTGACAGGCCCCAGTGTGTGTTGTTCCCCCACATGTGCCCATGTGTTCTCATCATTCAGCTCCCACTTATAAGTGAGAACATACAGTGATTGATTCTCTGTTCTTGCATTAGTTTGCAGAGGACAATGGCTTCCAATTCCATCTATGTCCCTGCAAAGAACATAATTTCATTCTTTTTTATGGCTACATATTATTCCACGGTATATACCTACTACATTTTCTTTATCCAGTCTATCATTGATGGGCATTTAGGTTAATTATATGTCTTTGCTATTGTGAATAGTGCTGCAATAAACATACACATACATGTATCTTTGTAATAGAATGATTTATATCCTTTTGGGTATATACCCAGTAATGAGATTATTGGGTCAAATGGTATTTCTGCCTCTAGGTCTTTGAGAAATTGCCACACTGTCTTCCACAATGGTTGAACTGATTGTCACTCCCACCAACAGTGTAAAATTGTTCCTTTTTCTTCACAATCTTGCTAGCATCTGATTTTTTTTTAGTTTTTAATAATAGCTATCTGACTTGTGTGAGATGGTAACTCATTGTGATTTTGATTTACATTTCTCTAATGATCAGTGATGTTGAGGTTTTCTTCATATGTTTTTTGGCCACATGAATGTCTTCATTTGAGAAGTGTCTGTTCATGTCTTTTGCCCACTTTTTAATGGGATTGGTTTTTTCTTTTAAATTTGTGTAAGTTCCTTATAGACTCTGGATATTAGACCTTCGTCAGATGGATAGATTGCAAAAATTTTCTCCCATTCCATAGGTTGTCTGTTCACTCCGTTGATAGTTTCTTTTGTTGTGCAGAAGCTCTTCAGTTTACTTAGATCCCATTTGTCAATTTTTGCTTCTGTCGCAATTGCTTTTCGCATTTTCATCATGGAATCTTTGTCTGTGCCTGTGTCCTGAATGGTATTGCCTAGATTTTCATCTAAGGTTTTTATAGTTTTGGGTTTTACATTTAAGTCTTTAATTCACCTTGAGTTAATTTTTTATATGGTGGAAGGAAGGGATCCAGTTACAATTTTCTGCATAAGGCTAGCCAGTTCTCCCAGAACCATTTATTAAATAGGGAATCTTTTCCCCATTGCTTGTTTTTGTCAGGCTTGTCAAAGATCAGATGGTTGTAGATATGCAATCTTATTTCTGAGATCTCTATTTTGTTCCATTGGTCTGCGTGTCTGTTTTTGTACCAATAGCATGCTGTTTTGGTTACTGTAGCCTAGTAGTATATTTTGAAGTTGGGTAACATAATGCCTCCAGCTTTGTTATTTTTGCTTAGGATTGTCTTGGCTATTCAGGTATTTGAATTTATTATGTTCATAAAAAACCTATATAACATGGATTGAAAATGTATAGTTCTTTCAGTTGAAGTTGGAAAAAGTATGTGTGTACATATATGTATATGTATGTATATAGGATTTCAACTTTCTAAAAAGTGATGTAAAAAACAGATGTAAAACTCAGAAAAATATCAGATTCTGAATGGCAAATGTTATTAAACACCAAGCCTGTCAAACACAAGGGCATTCAGCTTGCTATCACCATTCTCTTGTTGATGTTCACAACATCAAATAGCTAACAATTTCCTCCCATGAGCCCTAGTGTTTCAGGTCTCCCAGGGCAAAGAGACCACAGGGCAGAGAATAAGGTTACATGGTCTCCCCAGGAAGGTGCCTTCTTCACTCTAGTCTTAGCCCTTCTGAAGGAAATCACACGCTGTCCAGCTTGGCTCAGCAACCATGATTCACAGGGTGTTTGGGATGATCAAATTCTTTGTACAGACCCTAAAGGTGACTGTAACAGCCCCTAACTTTTCCCCATCGAGGATGGCAGCTATGACCATATCTAACCTCCATCTGTGGAGTGGAACAGTCTTTCTTGCATGAGATGGCAGAGTACCTGGGGACCACATGAGTTATGCACTCAGAAGTGGATGTGCCCTTTGTGAGCAAAGTGGAAGGGAAGGAGCTAGAATTCAAGAGGTTCTAGGTTCCATTCCTGGCTGGGCCCCGGGTGATCTTGGACTGTTAAGTTTTTGGAGGGAGGCTTCGTTTGCCCACATATTCAGTGGGGATAATCATATCACCTTTTTCCATCCTTACAGCATTGAAAGGGCATCTAAACTATTGTGTAGTTGCAAACAAGTAAATTAAAAAGGAATGACCTGAAATTCTGGGGCTGTGGCACATTCACCACGACCCACCCACGGTAGACTTTAAATTCACTTGCAGATTCAAAACCCATAAATTCTGAACATGCCTTTGTCCTCAGGATTACTGTTCCTTTACTCCAAGCTTTCTATCCTTTCTGACCTTTTCTCAAAGTGCAGGCACCCTTCCTTCCTCACCTATTCCACAACCCTTGCCCCATCCACCCTTCTGGGACCTGGCAAAAATACTCCCTTCTTATTCCCTGTTTTTCACTTGATATATGAGCTTTTCACAGTGGCAGGGGGATTCTGGGAGTTTCATCTTCTTGCTTTTCCTTGAGTGACATGTGCACTAGCCCATAGTAGAACTTCGGTGGCAGCTGGGGATCAATATTCAGTGTCTTCACCCAAGTGACTTTCCTGGAGAGCAGTGCCTGGAACCATTTAAAGCTGGGCCCATAGCAAATCTGCCCAACTTACCACCAAAGACTGTGCAGGGCCTTTGAGGATCTCCTGCTTAGCTCCCCCTAAATCAATTTCCCAGCCCAGCAGAGAAACTGGGCAGGGTTGTATTGAATCTATTCCCCTCCATTGCCCCTCACTGCATTCCCAAATCATATCTGGCTCCTAGCCTCTCTTCCAACCAGTATTTAATCCTCAGTGGTGATCCTTTTAAGAAATTTAATTTCATCCTCCATTCTTCCCTTCCCACCTAACTTTGCCCATAAAAAACAATCTTGGGAATTTCTAAATTCTGACATCATATAAAAACTTCTTTGTTCTGCAAAGTACTCATTTTCAATGCCTAATCCATCTCCCAGCACCATTCCCAGTGATGCAGTGCATGTTCCCGGGGTTTATGGATCTCTCATTTGCTGGCTGCTTCTTACAACAGCTTGGAAGTTCAGCCTTTTAAAAATCAATCTGCCTCTCTGCTTTCTTGCACCCTACCTCACAGTTTGCACAGAATGGCAGTCTGTGCACTGAAGTCTCCTGAAGATATTACTAGCTCTTACTTTTGGAACCACCCTTATGCATGCCAGAAAACAGCTCAATCCTCTCACCCAAGGCCCACCTGAGCCCACTCACAGCCATCCATACACTCTCCTGCACACACCTTCTGTCCTTGAGTGGCAAGTTCAAAATCCAAAGTACCATCAGAGAGACATAATTAAATTCCTGATAAGTGATCAGGAGAAATAAGATTAAGAATAATAACTAAAATAACAATTCCATTTGGTATTAAAAACAAGAGGCACTACCTTTTTTTGGAAACTTACCATGTACCACGCACAGAGCAAAATGCTTTACCTGAACAATGATTCCTACGAAGTCTTTGGTGGTGGGTACTGTGATTATCCCCATTTTCAGATGAGGCTGAGCCATGAGGAAGCAGGCGCCTTGCTCAAGATCACAGAAGCAGGGATTAATGGAGTTTTGGTTAATCTTAGACTGTCTGACTCCAAAGCATGGGCTTAGCTTTGAGGGGAGGATGATTGGCCAGGGGAAGAGCTACAGAAAACCATGGTAGCCACATGGGTAGGGTGGAAGAAAAGGGAGAAAGAAGTTTCCAGAAGGAAGAAGGCAAGAAGTGTCCAAAATCAAAGGGTGTCGGGAAGATCATCAAATGAGTATGCCTTAGAGCCGGGGTCCCCAACCCCTGAGCCATGGATGGGTACCAGTTCATGGCCTTTTAGAAACCGGGCTGCACAGCAGGAGGTGAGTGGTGGGCCAGTAAGCATTACCACCTGAGCTCCACCTCCTGTCGGATCAGTGGCAGCATTAGATTCTCACAGAAGCTTGCACCCTATTGTGAACTGCACATTTGAGGGCTGTAGGTTGCATGCTCCTTATAAGAACCTAGTACCTGACTAAAACACCAAAAGCAATGGCAACAAAAGCCAAAATTAACAAATGGGATCTAATTAAACTAAAGAGCTTCTGCACAGCAAAAGAAACTATCATCAGAGTAAACAGGCAACCTACAGAATGGGAGAAAAATTTCGCAATCTACCCATCTGACAAAGGGCTAATATCCAGAATCTACAAAGAACTTAAACAAATTTACAAGAAAAAAACAACCCCATCAAGAAGTGGGCAAAGGATATGAACAGACACTTCTCAAAAGAAGACATTTATGCATGCAACAAACATATGAAAAAAGTTCATCATCACTGGTCATTAGAGAAATGCAAATCAAAACCACAATGAGATACCATCTCACACCAGTTAGAATGGTGATCACTAAAAAGTCAGGAAACAACAGATGCTGGAGACGATGTGGAGAAATAGGAAAACTTTTACGCTGTTGGTGGGAGTGTAAATTAGTTCAACCATTGTGGAAGACAGTGTGGCAATTCCTCAAGGATCTAAAACAAGAAACACTATTTGACCCAGCAATCCCATTACTGGGTATATACCCAAAGGATTATAAATCATTCTACTATAAAGACACATACATGTGTATGTTTATTGCAGCACTGTTCACAATAGCAGACTTGAAACCAACCCAAATGCCCATCAATGATAGACTGGATAAAGAAAATGTGGCACATATACACCATGGAATACTATGCAGCCATAAAAAAGGATGAGTTCATGTCGTTTACAGGGACATGGATGAAGCTGGAAACCATCATTCTCAGCAAACTAACACAAGAACAGAAAACCAAACACCGCACGTTCTCACTCACAAGTGGGAGTTGAACAATGAGAACACACGGACACAGGGAGGGAAACATCACACAAACAGGGCCTGTCGAGAGGTGGGGGGATAGGGAAGGGATAGCACTAGGAGAAATACCTAATTTAGATGATGGGTTGATGGGTGCAGCAAACCACCATGCCACGTGTATACCGATGCAACAAACCTGCACATTCTGCACATGTATCCCAGAACTTAAAGTATAATTTTAAAAAAAAAAAGAACCTAATGCTTGATGATCTGAGGTGGAACAGTTTCATCCCAAAACCATCCTGTACCTCCTAGTTAATGGAAAAATTGTCTTCTCTGGTGAAACCAGTCCCTGGTGCCAAAATGATTGGGAATAACTGCCTTCGAGTGACTTTGGGTAGGTTAAATCACTTTGCTAAACCTGGATTCTTCATCAGAAGGATGGTGATGACAATACGTTCCTCATGAACTGTTGTGAGAACAAAATAAAAAATTATATGTAAAATGCTTGGCATGGTGCCTGACACATGGTAAATACCCAATAAATGTTAGCTATTACTATTATTTAGTCTGAGCATTGCAAGCTCGCCGTGCCTGGCTCAATTTTATTCTATATAAATAAACATTATACTAAATCCCTTGGCACACAAGATTCCCATGGCCAGTTCCTTTTCTGTCTTGAAAAGTGGGGGGAGAGCTGTGATATCCCCAGAAGAATCTTTTCTAGGATGATAAAGGATCCAGCATGTGTGGCAGGAAAAGCTGGGAGTGAGTGTCTTTAAATTCATCTGCCTTTAAATTTATCTCCTCTAAGTCCACACCTTCTATGTATTTAGGGGCAGACCAGAAATTTGAGGACCCTGAAATTGGATGTAAGTTCTCCTATCTCTGACTGTGCCCACCCCACCCCAAACCCTTTCTCCTTGCCAATGTCCTGTGTGCTCCTTGGCCTATTGCTTGGTCTCTGAAAGGGACAAGATCAGGGAGATCTGGGAGCCAATGGCTATCAAAGAAAGAAAATGCATTCTTTGCTACTTACGTCTTTGTCCTCAAAGCTGTTTACAGTTTGGGGGAAACTTCCAGTGCTGTCAAGCTCTCTTGTGCCTGCTCCCTTGTGCCTAATGGTGGACTCAGTGAATCCACCATCAGAGATTTTTTTGGTTGGCCAGCAGACTGGGGCTGAAGGGAATCAGACGCTTGGAGCCTGAAATGCCAAATGCATCAGTCTAATTTATTCAGACACATTTTCATCTGGGTATTTTCTATACTATCAAACTCTGTATCCTTCAGTGAAGACATTTGTCTTAGCTGAATAAAATCTCTTAATGGTTTAATAAAAAGCACTTAACTCAGTTTTCTTAGTTTTATGAGTGCCTTGAGGTCCTTTAGGAGAGCAAACTTCTTTGCTGGGATCATTGAGGGAAACATAATTATTTTTCTGCCTTCTGATACATTATTTTCTGGAAGGAACAGTTCCAGATGCTCATCATATGCTCACAAACTCTCTGAAGCTCCATCGAAGGACAGGTTATTCTCAGTGATGAACTAAGTGGTGTTCCTTCTTCCATCCACAGCTGACCTGCCAGTCCCCTCAAAGACATCTCTGCATCTTTATTCCTTTCTTTGCTGAAATAGCATCAGTACCATTATCCTCACCAAATTGTTCTGTTCAGAATAAATAGAGAAAAGAGTCTGGAGGTCAGTTAGAACCAAATGCCAGGAGCAAAAAGCCAAACAGGAAATTAGGTTAGTAGAAATTTCACGAGAACAAAAACAATTGAGGAAGGGAAGGAGGAATAAATGTAAAGAAACAGGGAAGACTCAGAGAGAGAGAGAGAGAGAGAGAGAGAGAAAGACTAGGAGAGCCAGGAAACAAGACACAGGCCAAGGGAGGGTGGACTGCAAAAGGAAAGAGTGGACTGCAAAAGGAAAGAGTGGAAAGGTAAGGGAAGGAAATTTAGTAAATAAGAAAGCCAAGGTAAAGTGAAGAACTGGAACATAATACATGACCAGCAGAAACACAGCAAGAATCACAGAAAGGGAAAGAGGAAGAGTGGGCGTGTAGACAGAAAAGGAGGAAGAGGATAAAAAATATGTGGGGTGGGAGAGAGGAAAAGTAACACATTTAGGAATTGCGGATGGTTGGAATGGAGAGTTTCATTATTGAAAATTAGCATAGAGATGGTTTTCATTTTCCCAGTAAGTAAATAAAGGCATGAGAGGTTAAGCGACCTTTTATCCATCTGATTTCCATTCATACAATTGAACAATTATTTATTGTGCACCTTCTGTGTGCACTGCACAGTGCCAGGCACCAGGGACACAGTGTTGAATAAGGCAAACAACGTTCTTGTCCACAAGGAGCTCACAGTGCAGCGGAGGCATATGGAAAAGTGAACTGGCCAGCACCACGGTGTGAGGGTTAGGGTAGTGCTGGAACCATGGAAATCTTGCAGAAGAGTCCCAAGACAGCCGTGTGTGTGTGTGGCATGGGCAGCAAGAGGGGTAGGTGACAGTGCACCTGGCAGAGTGAAACGCAAACCAAAAGGCTAGCCTCCAAGAGCCCTCTAGCCTCAGAGATGCTCAGCCACAGAGCCTGGACTGCAACTCAAACGTGTAGTTCCCAGCCCCCACCATCTGGCTCCCTTGGGGTTTGGTTTTGAGCCCTTCAAGGCCCGACATCCTGATAACTCATCTCTAACCTGCATATGAAGGATCAAATCCAATAGCAGCCTCGTTTCCCATCTGTCATGGAATCGCTCAGTGTCTCTCTCTCTCTCCTCTTCAGGATCAATTGCAAACTCCTAACATCCAGGCCCTTTTCCTTCTGGCTTGTATTTACACTGTGCCCATTTTCTTACTCACTCTCCTGTCTTTCCATCATGTTCCAGCCATACTGAAGTGCTTGCAGGTCTGTGAAGAGGCCTCCATTCTTTTACAGGTAAGGAGCCCTTGCTGGGACATGTTTCCTGTCCCTGCCCCACCTGCTCTTACAGTGCCTTTGATATACACTTTGAACTCACCCTAAGATTCATTCCAGATTCCATGTCCTCTCCTTCTGCTCCTGAAAACCTTTCCTCTACTAACCTCTCTCGCTGAGCCCAGGCAGGTCAGGCATCCCTTTCCCTAGGCCCTCACTGCACCTCTCTCATAGCAGTTACCACATCTGATGTCTTAACCATCTCTTGACTAGACTGTCTTTCCCGGTATGCTACAGGGCCTTTGAAGGCATGGACTGGAGCCTGTTCATTCATCTGTTTACCACTGGCGCCTGGCATAGCTCCTTGCTTACACAAAGTGTTTTACAAATGTTTAGGGAGCTGACTTGAAATGAGTCCCCAGTGAGTTGAGTTGCAGGCAATCCCTAATTCAGTTTGGAGGAATTGCTCAACCCCTCTTCCCATTTCATACAAGACACATTTTGATCTGCAAAATGGAATGGCAGACTTCCCCAGGAGCACCCACCAGGTGAGGTTTCCATTGGGTGAGGTCTTGGTACCACTCCTGATTGTGCTGGTGCACAGACAAAGCCCAGGGAGGGTGACAGGCTTGAATTTCTGCTCTCTTAGTACAAGCCTCACATTTTATAGAAACTTAGAGAAATTTGAGTGAGTTTGGCTCCTGCAATCAATCATGAAGGGAGTAGAGGGGTCTTAATGCCTTCATTTATTGGATTGTTTCTAGCCAGTTAATTCATTCATATTAATATACTCAATTGATAATTATGAAGTGCCAGGCTGGATGTTCACCTTCTTAGGGCGTCTTCTCAGTGTACATTTGTTTTCATATGCCTGGGATACAGAATGTTACTGTTCTTTGCTGAGTAAACTTTAATCAGCATGTTCCTCATTGGCCTGTGGTAGCATATGAGCTTATGGTTCCTGCGATTCATTTTATCTTTTTAAATTTAATAAGATACAACTTGGATGGCCATTAAGGGTCTCCTGTTGTGTGTGCAAGAGCCCAAAACTAACATGGATAAAATTAACTCTGGTTCATTATGTTCAGCAAGAAAAGTTTTATCCCTTCCGGTCTCCTAGCCAGGCCACAAAGGCAAAGTCTGGGAAGAGCTGTTTTCACTTTTTTCACTTTACTGTATCCATGTGACATAAATAATATGACAGTTAAATAGGTCTGATTAATGCGGTCATCTTGGAAGCTGATTCGGATCACCACAGTGCAGCCTAGTGGACTTCATTCACTCATTCTTTCATTCAACAAACATTTATCAAGGACTCTGTGCTTGTTCTTGTGCCAGCTGCTAATACCTAAAGATAACAGAAAACTGTGTCTGCTCTTGAACTCACAGCTTACATATCCAGAACATGACAATTAACTGACCCCTCACGGTTGGTGTGTAGTGTGACAACACGAGGCAGGGTGTGGTTGTGGAGGCTGAGTGCATCAGGTGGGCTTCACAGAAGAGGCAACCCTTAGACACTATTCAGTTGGGTCTGGTACAGAGGAATGACAACCAGAACAGATATGGTTCCCAACTTCCAGCAGGAGGCAGCAGGACAGTGCTTTCTGGGCAGACGTGTGTGCTTGTTCTTAGAGAAAAGTTCTGTGTCAATATAGATTCCCAAGTTCCTATTCAGGATACCAGAGTAAGGCTGGACCTTGAGGATGACCTGGAATACTGTCTTCTAGTAGTGCTACCATCAGAAAGGCACACAAAAAAGCAAAACCCAACATTTAGCCAATGGTCAATCCCTCCACGGGCCCACCCACCACCTTCTTTTCCAAGTCAGCCACAAGCACGTAGTCTGATCAGGTTTCTGCTCTGATTATTCTGCCGAGGCTGTGTCTCATTCTACTGTGTTGTGGACACCTCAGCTGCATTGGCCATCCACGGGCTGGGAAAGTGTCCTGTCCTCTCCAAGCAGCAGAGGGGATAATCCCTTGTCTATACCTGAAAATTCCTCCAACGAGGGTCTTACTGATGGAAGGGAGCACACTGGAACTCATCTCAGAATCTTACTCCCCAAATCAACTTTTAGGATGACTGAGAATTTCCCATACCCCAGGCTCTCCTTTCAGGTACAGATGTTGGAAAATGTTAACAGTGGCCTCTACCGACCAGACATAGTATTACCACATACTTAAATCTCGTCTAGATAATTCACATTCATTCATTCGTTTGTTCACTCATTCATCAATCAGTAATTTTTCAGCAAATATTTATTGAGCATTTACTATAAGATAATGCTATTCACTGGGTGCAAGGATGAATGCCCCAATCTCCTTTCCCTAACCCCACATTTTCTCTCTCGCTGGTCCAGACAATGCCTGAAATGTACAAATTTATGTCTCCTTGGTCTTAAAGCATGCTAATCCACAGTGACAACGCAGAAGGTTTTCAGTTCAAAGTTACAGATTACTCCTTGGTAGTCATTAACACTTTAGTAGAAATTAGTTTATTCTGTCAGAAAAAGGCAACCTTTGGGTGAATAAATACAGAACCATGTAAGTTTTAATTAATAAAAGGGATGAGAAGTGATCTAGGATATGCTTCTAACATGAGGTAGTACAATGAGACTCAAAGAGCTAAAAAAGGCAGGGGGGAATTTAAGCCATTAGGCACTTGGAGAAAAGAGGGAGGTCAGAAAAAAAGGCAGTATGAATAGTGGCTTTGGAGGATATGTTCTGAATTCAAATCTGGCCTCTCTCATTTACTAGCATCCGATTTCAGGTGAGCCTCTTAACGTCTGTAAACTTTCCTCTAAAATCCTCATATAGCGTGTGGGAACTAAACCATGAATGTCATGTAAAATACTTAGCACGACGCTGGGCATAATGTTAGCAGTCAGTAAACATGAGTCAAGTCATTATGACCAGAGAGAAGGAATAGGCTATAAATGAGACTGTGGAAACAGCAGAGCAAACTCGACCCCTACCTCTTTTTCTTTTCTCTTTCTTTCTTTCTTTCTTTCTTTCTTTCTTTCTTTCTTTCTTTCTTTCTTCTCTCTTTCTTCTCTTTCCTTTTTTCTCTCTCCCTCTTTCTCTCTCCTTCCTTCCTTCCTTCTCTCTCTCTCTTTCTTTCTTCTTCATTTTTTTTTTTTTTACTATGTCCAGCCCTCCCTCTGCTCATCACATTCCCTGAGCCACTTGTTGGTGCTGCCTTCTCAACTTTATGCAGCTCTCCTGCAGTGAGCACAGGATTCAGGGCACATCCAAGCTCCTGACTATGCAGCTGGAGAATGGAGCCAAGGATCAGTCCAGAGACATGTAGGAGGAGTCCTTGGGTCACCGTCAGTTCTGAGTCTGGGAGGAAGGCCTCATTAATGCACATGGGCAGACAAGTCCCTGTGGTCATTCCTGCCTCTTCTCCCTCTGCTCCTTCTCCTACTCGGCTGGTATCACCACCTGACCTTGCACCTTCTGAGGAACATGAAGACAGGAGCTACTTCTTAGTATTTATCTAGAATCTCTCCAGAATTCTATTCCTGGAGATTTGAGGTAGATTAGTGGATGGTTATGCATTTTCCAAAATTAGCATGCCTCATTAGCTTGGTTCAGAAGTAACTGGAAAATGCGGCTACCCACAGCAGCTGGGAGGTTTTTCGAAGGAACCTACTAGCCACAAAGCATATCAGAGGGACATGATAAGATCTTCAGAAGCCCACATATTAGATTGAGGATTCAGTTGCCTCTGTGAGTGAGTAATCAGTGAGTAGCCAAGCAGTGCTGTTATTTTAGCTTGACGTCAAGGCAGTACGTGGGGCCGATCTGAATATAAACCTCAGAACTCTGGCCGCCACGTTCAGCCAGGATACCTAGGTGCAAAAATTGCCGATGGGGCTCATGGAAAACTTGAGAATTTAGGGAGCTGAGTTTGAGGTGATAGGTCACCAGGATTGAAATCCCTAGGGAGGAGAACAAGGTGAAGTCTACCCCACCCACTTGGAGAGTCCACACATGAGCAGCCTAATCATCCGAAGATGGAAGAGACTGAAGCAAGTCAGGCTCTCCCTGGGAATACCGCATTGTTGGTGGGGGGAAACTTGTCAGGGAACCCCTGGGAGGGCCCTCTGAATGTATTCTAACCCAATGCTAGGAAAATAGTTGCCCCAAATTGCTCAAGGAAACCAGAGTTAGACCATCAGTGGAGAGAGTGTCTTTCCCATCTCAAAGGAGGGGGCAATTGGGCAACCATTTAGGGAGCCAGAGAGTCAACATGGGGTGAAATCTTGCCAGAGATTGAGAACAAATTTCCCATGGTTTGAATCCCAGCACTACCTTGTGTGTAATCTTGAGGAATTTTTTGAACTCTTCTAAACCTTAATTTTTTCTACCTGTCAAATGGAGGTAATAGTGTCAAGCACCTATTGTAAAGATGAAATAAGGTAATATATTTAAAGGGCTTTGAAAAGGTAAATGGTAAGAGTACACAGACTAATGTAACCCATATGCCCCAGGATTTACTAGCCTGTAACCATAGTCTAAAGTCCTATTTCCTTTTAATGTCTGCATTTGTATAGTATGAGCCCCACTGGCCTAATTGCCAGTGATCATAAGTAGAATTTAATAAGAGAATGCTGACAGCTTAAGCACAATTTCTGGAAAAAACAAGAGCAGGTCTTACCACAGGGAGGTAGCCACATTATCTTTTTATATAAACAAGGTCCCCTGATCTCCTTTTCCTCAGTGGCAGGAAACTGAGCCAGGCATGGATTGTCCCTCCTTTCGTACAGCATCACACTGGAGGCTGTCTGAAGGAAAGTGCAGCTAGTGGATTTTCTTTTTTTTAAATTTAGGGAGGGTAGGTATCCCCAGAGGAGGCTGGGCTGGATAGAATTCATTCACAGACACAGAAATGATCCCCAGGGTAGCCTTTGCCCTATCTCTTGAACCACACCTCAAAGGTGATCGAATGTTTACAAAGCACATAATCAGACAGAGAAGTGGACGCACAGAGAGCTGGGGTGATTTTGTCCAAGGTCAGACCATGAATCAGTGTCTGGCTTGCACTGCATTTCTGCCCTCGATTGCACTCTGCTTTCTTTCTAAATTCATCCAAGTCCTGCCTGCTCCATTCCTCTTCCTTCTTCTCTTCCTCCCATACTAATGTTGCTCCATGTGGACAATATATGCACACATATTGAAAGTTGGTGCAAGTTTTCTCACTTGAAAACTGTGTAGGACTGTGTATAGAAATTAAACTGGGAGTTTCTAATTATCCACTCTAAAGAGAAATGCCAATGGAGTGAAAAATCCAAGAGAGCAATTACACATAACCCCAAATGGTTTATTTTTAGTTGAGAATAAAATGTGTGCCCCTCTATTTGCAGCATATTTAATTTCTCTATTATGCTTTGCCCAAGTGAATTTGCATTCTTTGAGCGCCCAGCAAGTGACAGTGTAGGCAGTGAGCCACCCAGAAGCATGTTGGGTGGCAAAAGAAGCCAGCTGGAGATTAAGCACTTACTCTGCAAAGATCCACACTAGCTGGCCTATCCATACCCCCGAGGATGATCAATCAGAAGCTGAAGGACTGTGGAAGGGAGTGAAACACTCCACTCAGAGAGATAGAATGGACAGGGAACCTGTAACGCTTTCTTCCAGCCCTGTGTTTGTATAAGAACTGACTGAGTATATGTTGTACATGTGTGCCTCCGTTAGAACAGCCTTCATCTAATTTTCTCCCAAATGCTTTGCTCTCTTTCTTCAGATCCTCCACTTAATCCCTGACTGGCCTGCCCTCATTCCCAAGCCAGTAGCATCTTTCTGGGTCTCATATTTGTATGATTTCTATTGTGGTGGGCTTGTCCATTTTCATTAGATGGTGCACTCCACGGGGCAGGGAGCCAGGTCCCCATGCATTGGCAAAGCACTATGTATGCCCAACACTTTACAAACAATACAAACAGACAAGAAATTGGTTAATGGCTAAGATAAGCAGTTGACACAAAAATCCACATGTAGATAGCATCACAGTGAGAGGTAAAAGCACAGCTCTCCACGTGGGGTTATAGGAAGGAAGCTCTTCAAAAAGATAAATGTTACAACCCAGAAAATTTCATCAGCAAAAATATTCTACGCAGGTTCCTCTGAGTATGTGTGGAACATATGAAAATGGCATATCTCCTCTTACGTGGGAGCTAGAAAAGAAATGTTATTAGTGGGAATGACATATGTGAGCTTCTCTGTGAATAACTATACAATGTCTATATATATTATATGCATAATAATAATACCTCAAATCTGTATGGTGCTTTCCTTCCCAGGAACTAAAAATGATCCATGGTTGTTATTATCTCATTTATCCTTGCAGGTATTTTCCCTTATATTTTGCTAGTGTATCACCAAAGTACAGAAACATTTAAGAGCCATTCTTTTGGCTCTTCTTTCCCATGAAGTCCTGTCTCTCCATTATACTCTCCTTAAAACATAGTTAGAGGAAGGAACTGTAATTCTATTACAGAATCCTACAATTTATTCATAGGCCTAGATAATAGATGCTCCCTAGTGCTGTTACGGGTCTCTAAAGACCAATAGTTATGAGTTTGCTGCCCTCACCCACATTCTGAGCTTCCAGAGTTCAAATTCCCGAAGGGTCACCATTTAGGGTTCTGGTAATATGTCAGGTAATATGTCTCTATTACTTTACAGAACAGTGGTTGCATACAATGGTGTTATTACCCGATAATGCTTTTGCAAAAATCAGTTAGCAGATAAATTACTCCACTTTCCAGCACCCCTGAAGAGACTGTTAGGTTTTTTATTGTGAGATGTAGCTTTGGGAGGATGGGGAGGAAGTGTGGAATGTGAATTATTTCAGACAGCTGCAAAGAAGAGAAGCCCAAAGAGCATCAATCTCAGGCTAGCCTTCGGAGGTTTCTAAGCAGCAAGAGGACACTGAAGACTGTGGATCAGGTGCTCAAAGTAGTATCTCAATGAGATGTCAGATGGGAAAGTGGAGTGGGGAGCATCAAAACTACCTACAGAGAAGTTCCTCCCAAAAGCAAAATGGAAGTCTGGGCAGCGTTCTGAGCTAGGAAAGTACTTTTGCCATATATCACCTACTTATGCTCTAGGAAATCTTGTCAATTAGACTCTAGAAAGCCCATTTTATAGATGTGTAAACCAATGCCCAGAGAGCCTGTGGTTTTCCTGAGATAACCTTGTCCTGTGATCATGGCAAGCACCAGGCTGCTTCTAGGCTCTGGGAGGCAGTTAAGTGGTCACTGAGGACTCTCACCTCTTGTTCTCAATGGCCAAGGATGGAGTGGAGCAAGAACAAGATAGCAGGTTACGAGGCATAGGTGTGTTGATAAATTTGTGGCCACTGGACAACATCACATTCCCTTGATTCTCCAATTTGGGCTGCGTTTGGTCTTCCTGTTCAGCTCTCTTTTTTGTTCACATCATTGGCTTTAATGTTCCCCTTATCCTGCAGAGATAGCTTATACCTTAAAATATCATTTCATTATAGGACGATTGAAGGTTAGAGGGGAAGTTAGATACTCTGGAAGAAATGCCAGTTTTAGTCCTTAGATTGCTCAAATTGCTCATTATTTCTTGGATTCTCCTTCTTATATTTATGTATTGACAATAAGTAAGTTGGGTAAGAATGAGTTTTTTTTTTCCTCATCCAGGGTAGGAAAAGGAACACATGGGGCTCTTAATTCTACTTGAAGAGTAATTGCCTTCTTGAAGGAAGCAATCTGGATTTTGAAAGATGAACATACATTTGCCAGTTTAATAAAAGAAGGAAAAGAGTATTTCAGGATACAGGGTCCAGCAGGTGCAAAGGCACAGTGGCACCATCCCAGAACTGCATGATCCTAGAACTGTAAGAATTTTGCATTTGTGTAGCAGAAACTTCCAGCAATGGGAAACAATAGGAAATAAAGCCAGAGGAGTATATAAAAGATCAGGTTTTTAAGGACCCTTTTGTGCCAAAGGGCTTGATTGTATTCCTGTCACCCCTGAAAAGCCAGCACGTCCACCACACTTACATGTCATCTCATGAAAGGGCATAACCAACTCACCAACACTGCCATGCTTCCTCCCCAAGCCCTTTGATGATAGAGATCATAAGCAGAAAGGTGCCATCATCCCTAAATTTACTTTGGCAGAAAGGTGTAAGAGAATGGGGAGATGACGCTAGGAGCAAGGAGACCAGATGAAAGATATGGAGAAGAGTCTACATGAGTTGATGAGAACCCACAGGGAAGCAGTGCCAGGGAATAGAGGGAAGGGAGGAGTCAGGGGACATGGTGGTGGTGGGAAGGACTTGGTGACTTGGGTGATAAAGAGCTCACTGGGCATCCCGGGGGCGTCTGGGATTATATGAGCAGCTGTTGCTATAGACTTCCTCTTCTTGAGTCCAAGCCACTTCTGCCCTTAACAAACATTTAGAGAACATTCTCTCTATGCCTGGCATTATTCTAAGCACTAAAAAATATTCACCAATTTAATCTTCACAACAGTTGATGAAGTCAGAGAGGTCACCTAGCTGGTATGTGTTAGAGCATAGGTTCCAGTGTCTGTGCTTCTGACAGCTAGGCTATGCTGTCTTTCAATTCATTTGGTAACATTCAACAAATACAAACTGAGCACCTTCCTACCTATGCAAACATTTTACCCATAGTTATAAGCACAGCCTCCTCATGCAGCATGTTCCCTCTTACCAGTGGCAACATTAAAAGCACTCTATTTTCAAGAAGTTTCCAGATGTCCCCATTAACCTCACTCCAGGGCACACATGGCTACGGATGCCCTCTCATGCCCTTGGATCACTTTCTTCTCCCTAAGAATGAGCTCAGAGCCCACTGCTCCAATCTCAAGCTTGAGATCTTGTGCTAGTTTGCTCAGGCTGCCATAACAAATTGCCACAGCTTAGGTGGCTTAAACAACAGAAATGTCTTTTCTCCCTGTTCTGGAGGTTGGAAGTCCAACATCAGGGGCTGGCAGGATTAGCCCTCTCTGAGGCCTCTCTGCTTGGTTTGTGGTCTCTTCACATGGCTGGCTCACTGTGCACATGCACCCCTGGTGCCTCTGGATGCCCTGATCTCCTCTTAGAAGAACACAAGTCATTGGATTAGGGCCCACCCTAATGGCCTCATTTGAACTTAGTCATCTCTTTAAAGGCCTTATCTGTAAATATGGTCAAATTCTGAGGTTCTGAGAGTTAGGACTTCAACCTAGGAATTTGGTAAGACACAATTTAGCCCATAACTGGTGTCTTCTCCCCATTGTGTCCACTTACCTGGCTCCTAAATGCAACTTCCTCCCAAAGACACATCTCTGGGAAGATCTCATATTATAGAAATAACGTGTATTAAATTGAAATATATCCGCCAGTAACATAGATCTTTGCGAAAATGGAGAATTTGTGTGTGTGTATGATTCCTAAAATGATACCCCTCTGCCTTGCTTCCACAGAACGGCTTGTGCACTGACAGCTCAAGGGGAGGCAATGGTGATAAAAGCATACAGGCGGCCATGAATCTCCTCATTTTAATGCACTTCATTAAACCAGCATTTTTTATTACAAAGACCTGACAAAGTGAATATTAGACAGAAATGCATGTTAAGCTGCCATTGATCTTTCCGGGTAGATTGTACATTAAAGAGTGCACTTTCACACTCTGTTAGCTGCTCCCACATAAAAGGGAAGCAAGAATCAAAGACAAAGTGCTTCAGCCTTATCCCTCCAGCATCACTATGGCTACCCAGTAGGGTCTAGTGGGCAGAATCAGACAAGGGGCAGGAGCCACCCAAATCCCATGTCCAAGGCTCTGTAGACATTTGGGCCTTGGCCATCTTCTCTGCCCACTTGACCGGCTTTCCTCCATGGCTGAGAAGTCACTGCCAGTGCATTGGGTCATTTTTCCCATCCTAGAGCTTCCATTCCCTAGGAGAGGACCTGAGTTGCTCCATTTCTTAGGAACAACAATTCAGCCTGACGCATGTCCTAAACAACATCTCTCCCCTGGTGTTTCTTCATCAAGGGGGCAATACTGGTTTTTAAAATTCAAGATGATGTCCAAGAGCATCTCTGGGGGGCTGCTGGTGATGAGCATGTGTGTGCATGCATTTGATGTGATGATATTGACAGGAGCAGAAACCAGAAGCTTAATGAAAACAAGAGGAAAATGCATTTGGCAGCTGGTGAAAGAAGCTGTATGAAGAGATCTTGTGCCTGGGGTTTGCTACTGCCTAAGATGGAGTCTCAGCTTGTCTTCAGACATCGGTTAGACAATCCTCACTAGGATCTTTGTCTGCTGAAATATAACAATTCAAGAGGAGCAAGTGGGGCTTAAATGCTAAGGGCTAATCCTGCCAGAGCCATTTCTTCCTGGACCACCTCTTATTTTAAAGCAGCCACCTCTTTCATCACTACTACATTCAATACCTCCACTCCAAAGCCTTCTATTCTTAGACCCCATCTTAACTTCTAACTCAGTGTCATCTCCCAAAGCTAGATACCCCTGCTCATCAGGCACAAAGATGGGCTATGAGACAGACAGTGGCTCAGTGCTGGTCTGGAAGGGCAGGTGTGAGGCCTGATTCATCGCAAGCCCAGCCAGGGATAGTAGATGTTACAGATTAGAGAATCAAGGACCCAAATGGAACCCAGATGACTACATACCCTCCTTCCTCTGAGACATCATCCCTTCCTGACTTAACAGCTCCTCCAATCTTTGTAAATATTCATACAGCACAAATTACAGTCGTGTGCTGTGTAACCACGATTTGGTCAACAATGGGCTGCATATATGACAGTGGTCCCATATGATTATAAGGGAACTGAAAAATTCCTATCCTCTAGTGATGTAGTAGCTGTCATGATGTTGTAGCCCAATGCATTAGTCACGTGTTTGTAGTGATGCTGGTGTAAACAAACCTACCGCACTGCAAGTCATAAAAAAGTCTAACACATGCAATTATGTACAATACATAACTGATAAATAAATAGCTATGTTACTATTTTATATATTTACTATGCTACACTTTTTATAGTCATTTTAGAGTGTACTCCTTCTGCTTATTTTTTTTAAAGTTAATGTAGAACAGCCTCAGGCCGGTCCTTCAGGAGGATTCTAGAAGGCATTGTTATCACAGGGACTGACAACTCCACACATGTTATTGCTCCTGAAGACCTTCCAGCGAGACAAGATGTCCAGGTGGAAGACAGTGATATTGATGATCCTGATCCTGTATAGACATAGGCTAATCTGTGTGTTCATGCCTTTGTTTGCTTGTTTTGTAGAGACAGGGTCTTGCTCCATCATCCAGGCTGGAGTGCAGTGGCAGGATAACAGCTCACTGCAGCCTGGAACTCCTGTGCTCAAGTGATCCTCCTGCCTCAGCCTCCTGAGTAGCTACGACTGCAGGCATGTGCCACCATGCCCAGCTAGTGTGCTTTGGTTTTTAACAAAAAAAGTTCAAAAAGTAAAAAAAAAATTAGAAATAGAAAAAAGCTTAAGAAATGGGGATCTAAAAAAGAAAATATTTTTGTACAGGCGTATCATGTGTCTGTGTTTTAAGTTACGTTATTGCAAAAGAGTCAAAACGTTTTAAAAATTTAACTGTATAACGTAAAAATGTTACAGTAAACTAAGATTAATTTATAATTGAAGAAAAAAATTTAATAAAATTAGTATGGCCTAAGTATTCAGTGTTGATAAAGCCTGCAGCAGTGTATGGTGATGTCCTGGGCCTCCACATTCACTCACCACTCACACAGTGACTCACCCAGAGCAGCTTACGCTCATGCAGGCTCCATTCATAGTAAGTGCCCTGTATAGATGTACCATTTTTTAAATCCTTTATGCTGTATTTTTAGTGTACCTCTTCTATGTTTAGAGACACAAATATTTACCATCGTGTTACAATTGCCTACAGTTCTCAGTACAGTAACATGCTCCGCAGGTTTACAGCGTAGGAGCAATAGGCTACATACACCATATACCTAGGTGTGTAATAGGCTCTACCACCTAGGTTTGTGTAAGTGCATTCTATGATGTTCACACAGTCGACTAACGACACATTTCTTAGCACTAATCCTCCAGGTTAAACAACGCGTGACTGTACTTATCTTGTAACAAGTACAGACTGACGTGATCACTGGCTCTGTCAAGGATCCCAAATAAAGATTTTTACAAGCTGTGATGCAACAAGCACAGAGATGGGCAGGGAAGGACATAAATGAGTTCATTACTCAGCCCAGCGTGTTAACTTCAGTCTTGTGACTCATAAGACAGTTCTTCTGTTTTACTAATTGCGGTGTATTTATTGCCCTTCTCTCTTCGCTGACTAACTCAGATGTGTCAAACAAAAGCAGTGAGCCTCCTGTTCCCAACAACACAAACTGACTTCTTCATTCCGCCCTGCAGAAACAGCTAAAATTTCTAGTGCATCCAATTGCCTCTGCCTCTTCATTTTACCTGACTCTCTGCTACATTTGGTGGCATTAACCTCTTCATTGGCCAGTGGTCATCAAGTTCCCACCTCATGCCCAACCCTGTGCCAAATTTCAGCCAATAGTGGTGCAGAACATGGCCACTGAATGTCAGGAGTCCACAAGCTAATAGAGAAACAAGTGAATAAACAATCACAAGGCGTGGAGATGCATCCTGTTCAAGGGAGGGCTGGAATGAATAAGCCCTACTATTTGATAGCACAATAGGATGACTATAGACAATAACTTAATTGTGTATTTTTAAATAACTTAAAGAATGTACTTGGGTTTTTTGCAACTCAGAGAATAAATGTTTGAAGGGATAGATACCCCATTCTCCATGATTAACTTATTTCACATTGCATGCCTGTGTCAAAATATTTCATGTACCCCATAAATATATACACCTACTATGTACCCACAAAAATTGTTAAAAATTAAACAATTAAAAATTTAAAATAACATAAAGGGAGGGCTGGAAATACCATGGGAGTCTGGAGGAGGCACACTTCTGCTCCTGACGTTAGTGGCATGCCTTTGGGTGGATTCTCTTTCAACTTCTCCCTCATCATCCTCACTCTGCCCTTTTTGCATTTTGTCTTCCCCTGCGGCCCTTTGCATGCTGATGATCCCCCTATGTCATTTCCTGCCTTCTTTTCTTTTCACTTTATACATTTTCTTTCAATGATCTAATCCATTCCAAGGCCCAACTGTCACCTTTACACTGGTGGCTTGTAAGTCTGAATCTCTCTTCTGAGCTCCAGATCCACATATCAGCTGCTTATTCGAGTTCTCTGTAGACGCCTCAAATACAACCCGTCCAATACTGAACTCCTTCTGTGTACCCCCATCTCTCCACACTTTACTCCTCGCAGTTTCTTTTCACAGTGGATTATACCAACCATGCCAGTTAGAAATCTCCCTGTCATCCTGCCTCTTCCCTGGCCCCCATCTAGTGATCATCATTACATGTTTTCCCTCTAAAGGGTCTTTTGCATTCACCCTTCCCATCCTGCTGCTCACTTACCCCACAGCAGCTGATGCCCTCACTCTCTCCTGCTTGGACCATTGCAGTAGTCTCCAGGCCAGTCTCTGTCCTTTCAGCCTCAATAGCGCTTCACTCCAATTTATGAGCCATATTGATGTCAAAGAAATTGGCCCAAAACCCAAGTCTAAAACCCAGGTCTCCCATATTTAAGACCAGTAGACAGATCTCACTTCCCATAGAATCATGTCAGAGCACCTTAGCCTGCCTTCCAAGCCCTCTCAATCTCTCATCCCTTTACTCTCTCATCTCCTCCTCCCCGTCCCTCTAGTTACCAAGCAGCCCCAACAAGAGGCCACAAAACCCTCCCTATAGCTCCTCTACATTTTTATGTGTCTCTTCCCAACAGTTGGGAAGTGCTAACCCACATGCCAACCTCAGTCCCCTGCTTGATAAATTTCTGTTTATTCTTTAGGGTCCAGTTCAAAACTCTCTTGTTCTCTGAACCTTCTCTGACCCAACTACACACCATTAATTACCCATTTGCTACTAGTGATAGTTGTACTGAGCATACTGCTATCTGAGAAAACAGTGGATGTGAGGGCAGTGGGTGCATTCTTACAGCAATTGGGTCTCTCTTAGCCTGTGTTATAATTTCCCATTTGAATGTCTGCCTCCTAGCAGGACACTGAACTTCTTCAAGGCAGAGGCTGGGTCTTCTTGTTATTGGGATCCAGAGAACAAGGTGCATCTCTTCCATCCAGTCCTATATGGCCCCACACTCTCTGATCATCTCCAACCAGCAGCCTCATAGGTCCATCAGACTCAATAAGCCTCAAACTGAGCTCAATGTCTTCCTCACCAAATGCTCCTTTTCCTGAATTCTCTATCTTGGTTAGGTGGCAATCTCCAAACTGAAGGTCATTTTGACTCCTCCCTCAGGCCTATTTTCTGCTCATTTTACTTCCTAAATATCTCTCAAGTCTGCCCTCCCCTCCCCTGCCACCAAGATGCTACTTCTGCCTTCAGTGACTGTCACCTGGACTACTGTACCAGCCTCCCCAAGGCCGCCAGCTTTGTGCTCACCTTATGAGAGCCCTTCAGAAATTCTCTTTTACTACTGAAAGAAAAGTCCCCATCCTGACTACCAGGCTGGCCCCACCTCCTCCTGCTACTGGCCTCCACCTCAGGCTCCAGCCACACTGAAGCACTTGCGGGTCTTTAAACACACCATGCTGATGCTCACCATCACGTCTTTGCTGGTGCAGACCCTCCTACCTAGAATGCCTCTTCCCTGGGATGCTCCAGCTCATACTGAACACTAAACATAGGTATCCCCTTGGTCTGGTAATTTTATCGGATTCCTCCCCATTTCCTCAGATTGGATTAATTCCACCTACTCTGTGTTCATAGTCTCCTGGCCATGTCACTGTTGTTGAGCTTACCACAACATCCTACGCTCCTTGGGATCAGGAGCCATATTGCATGTAATAAGTGCTCAATACATGTTGATTAAGTGAACATATTTTGTTAAAGAAGTATCTAAAGGTAGAGAAAATGAACTGGTGTGATTATTATGCCAGATGCCTTCAATGCGTCATCTCAATTAAGTTGCACAGGCACTCCACAGGGCAAGTATTGTTGTTTCCATCCATATATGATTGAGGAAATTAAGTCTTAAAGAAGGTAATCACCTGGAGGTGGAACAGGGATTCACATCCACATCTACACTCCATCCCATGCCCTTTCCCCACTCTGTGCTATCTCCTTCACTAGCGCATCAGTGGCAAGTTCCCACCCTTGGAAATCTCCAGAAACCAAGGTGTCCCAGCTTTCCCGAGATCAAGACACCCTGTCCCACTCCAGTTGCTTCTGCTACTCTGCAAATCTCCTCCTTCATCTCCACATGTCTGCAGGCGTGGAGCTGAGCATAAGCTTTCTCTGCTGCCGTATCATATCACAAACTTCTGTCTAATTTGCCATTCCCTCTCTCCCTAAGGACATATTTATGTTAGTACTTTAAAGGCAAGCTTCTCTCCATGAAGTAGGCTGAATCTATTTTTCACTAGCATTCGCATTATGGGAAATGCAGTCCTTTATATATTAACGAGTAATTTCTTTGCCCAGTGGAGTTCAAAATTCAATAAATGCTATTTAAGCTCAAGTCCCCCACTTGTAGGTCAGAGAGGAGCCTCATGAGGGTGGGAAGAAAATTCCCACGTATTTCCTTTTCCTCTTCCCTGACCTCATGCCCTCTGTGCCCTGTGATATCAGTATGTTCAGTGCAGCTATCACTAGTAGTCAGCATGTCAGCTACACTTTCTAGCCCCTGGGTCCAGGTGGCCTCAAGACTCACACCTCCAAAAACTCGTGGCCATCTCTCGATGCCTTCCTGTGCCAAAGCCCATCAAACATCTCCCCATTGGGCTGACATCCCCCGGCTAGAAAGGTCATTCCTCTGAGTTAAGCATTGCCTAATTCTTCTGTCCTCTTTTAAAGTGGAAATTCTCCATGGGGTCACTCATACCCTAATTTTATCAAGTTCATTGTTTCATTTTGCAAACTAGGTCAACCTGTGGTTTGAACATGGTTTGAGGGTTTTAAAGAACATGAGGAGGCAGAAAGCAAAGTGCTTTGTTTTTGTCACTACTCCAAGGTTGGCACTTGCTGGTGGGGTGGGAGAGGTGGACGGTGGGCAGAGCGAGAAGCTGCCTTGATCCACACTGGGAGAGAGTAGACACCTCACTCTCAGGCAGACCACATTCCCCCAGCTCTGAGTGCAGGACTCTAGGGCACTTAGAAATATTAGTCCCGGTCTGTTCTCTGCATCGAATAATAATTCAGTAAAATCTCAATTAAAACCAAGTCATAAATCACATTTAATGTTGCCCTGATGGGTCGAATCTAATATGCCAGGCCTATTAATCATTTGCCAGGCCCTGGAATCCCAGCCTCTATCCTCTGAGGATTCAGGGGTTAAGTCCCATTTCTCCCACCTCTGCCACAATTTAATCAGACCCCAGAGAGCAAGGGCCAGGGAAGTTCGGGACTGTCTCATGTCCCAGATGTGGAGCTTGGTGGCTTGGATACTAATGGGGAACCTAGAAGGAAAGAGGAGCCCGGATTCCTACCCAGGCTAGTTTGTCTACTGGGTGTAGAACATGCCAGATGGAGGGTGGCAATGTGTAGGCGCAGGTTGCAGTAGGCAATCTGGCAGGTTGAACAAGCTCTCCACAGCATCAGACAATGCCAGGTGGTCCTTCTGACAAGCACTGGGCATCAGGGATCTGAAAGAAGCAACAGCATTTCCTAACATGAAAAGATCAATAATGTGGAGTCCCCAGATAGGGAGCTGGTAGACACCCTGGCTGGCCCAGAAAAAAATGTGGCCATCGATGGCAGGGCCCAGTAACTGAACAGAGATCCAGGGCCAGGACTTCAGTCTCTTGCAAGGGGTGCTTGTTCCAAGCCCAGAAAGACTGGGTCAGCAGCACACAAATCTCCTGGGAAGACGGAAGCACTGCAGGTTTGTCTAGTTTAGACAGAAGCCAAGTGACCAAATGGGGAAACTGAGTTCTACATATCTAGAACTGGGGAACAAGGGGTCTTCCCTGATTTTTCGGGGGACTCTGAGAGACAAATTGAAAACCATCAGAAAAGCAGAGGCTGAAGAATGACTAGAACATGAGATTTGAATCCAGAGACTGGCATTTGATTCCTAGCTATGTGACCTTAAGCCAGGCACTTCACCTCCATGAGCCTCAGTTTCCATATGTATAAAATGAGGCTCATAATATTTAATTCACAGGATTGTTTTGAGGATCAATGGAGAGGCACGTAATAGCATCCAGTGTGATGGCTACATAGGGTGATGGAGCTCAGTTCCTGAAAGTCTATTGTTAGTGCACCACAGGAAAGACCACTTCCACACAGCAAGTTCAAGAGACCAGAGGCAGAATGGAGGTCAAGGTTGCAGAGCCAGGGTCCAAGTGGGTAAAACAGATTTAGGGTATGAAAATGTAAGGACCAAGCAACACCTATCTCAAGCTACTCCACACCACTGTGGGACCCCAAGAATGTTATATCAACCAGCAGTTACATTAACCAGCAGGTCTGCTTATAAGAGGAGGAGGGCTTGAGGGACCTGAGCTAGAGTGAGTGTGGGCAGATTGCCACACTGGGCTTGCCCTTCACGGGGCCAGTGATGGTTCTAGAGGTTAGCCTGGAACCATGAGCAAGACTGCATCAGAGCAAGGAGGAGGTGGAGCTCCTGGATACTTCTTCACTCCCTCTGTTCCTTCCTCCTTTCCTTTCCATCTTCCTTCCACATATATTTCTGGATTCCCTACTATGTGCCAGACATGAGAGGCTTGACCCTAAGAACCTGGAAAGAGCCTGACTGCAGGGATGAAGAGACTGGGAAACAAGGCCCTGCTGACTCCAGTGGAAAAGCAAGCATCTTCTTACTTCTGAAAGACCTCATAAAAAAATCCCATAAGGACACTTAGCTGCTTTATGATCAATATGCTTGAAAATCTACTTAAGCATTTGTCATCAAGTCTCATTCTGTGCCATCAACTGGCACAAAATAATAGCTGGCATTTATCGAGCACCTATCGTAAGCCAGACACTGAACTTAAAAGTTTCCATGGGTTGTTTGTTTTAACCCTTTCAACCTAGGAGTTTCAGTAGCATCATTATTCCCCTTTGATAGATAAGGAAACTAAGACCAAAAGAAGGAAACTTGCCTGAGATCTTGCAAGTAAGTGGTAGAGCTGGGATTATAGGCTGGCCGAGCTTTTTAACAGCTGTGTGTTATCAGACTTCTGGCCAGGGCCGGTGGACTCCTGCTCAGTTCTCCATGATGCCTGGGTGGATGCCACCTGGCTTATGGGCAGGAGGATATTGATGTTTTGAATTGAAACCCCAACAACTGAATCTGTATACTGGCTTTCCAGGCCTGCTCAGGCTCAGTGCCCACTTAGGAACAGGCAGGGCAGGATGAGTGCCTGTGAAAGCTAACAGCCCTCTCTCTCTCCCCTCCAAGACAGGCAATACCCACTCTCTAGCAGCGAACTGGTGGTGAGACTCCTTAAGCCCTGCATTTTCAGTGTCCCCTCCAGGGTACTAGACCAGGAAATAAATAAATAAATAAATAAATATTGTCAATGACTGGGACTGGAGGCAGTAGAATATAAATAAATGTTATCTATTAGAACGAGCATTTTCTGGCTACTGTTAAAGCAATATGACAGTGGAAGGTCTCTAAAGAGCTGCTTTTCTGCTCTAGAAAATGACCTCAGCTCACATTAACTATTGTTCACTTATACTTACAACCTTTCTGTTCATAACCTTTGCTCAGCCAACTGTTAAGGAATAATCCAAGGCACAATCTAGCAATTGCCCGGGTGTCTGAACGCCTATGTTCTGGGTGCTATTACACCTGAGGTGTGCGTCTTTTCCAGCAGCTTCTGACCTTCTCATTGCTAGTCCCTGCTTCTTTATTTCTTCTAGCCCCTTTGGCCAATTTCTCGTCTTCCTTGGAGCTGGCAGTGTCTTCTAGTTTTGTATCATCTATTGTCTTTATTAATGGGCTTCTTGCTTTTCTTCAAGATTGTTCACATTTCACTTACTACTTTAATTCTGGATATTGAATTTCTGAAGCCCTGGGGCTCCTAGGACAAAGGTTAACCCATGTCTATTTAACCTGGTGGGGAAAATGGATTTGCCCCTCATTCAGAAGTGCTGAGTTTGATGCAATTGGGCTTTGTCTTATTATCAAATAATTCTTTTCCTTGATTATTCCCCTTTCAGTTCAAGGCTTTCTATTAAGTGTTGAGGAAAAGAGATTTGTGGCTTAGATCCTGTGAGGAAAGTGATTAGTCATGTGAGGATCAAGGGATCAACTCTTCAGTATTAACAAGCTTATGTGATAACCACACATTCTTTTTGACAGCATATCCATGGTTCAGATTCAAGAACGCTGAGGTTAAAACAGAGAAGAAAAGAACATCACTCCTTGGCAGCCTTCTGCTTTATATACATAAAGCAGATAATGGAGTTAGTTATTGACTCCATTGGAATCATATATTCTGTGGTTGTTTCCCCAGCAACCTTCCTTCATTTCTGCCTTGCAGCAGAATCCCAGTTTGGTTGAACTGTCTGACAGTAGTTTAGCTTGTTCCTACTCTAGCCTCTAGTGGGGAAGGGGTAATCTCGATCAATCTAAACCAGAGATGGTAACTCTGTTCTCCCTTGCAAATAATTGTCATGGAAATGGGCATATGGCACAATTCTGGACAATTAGCTGTGAAGCAGCTTTAGGGAACATTTTCACATCTTAAAAGGGCTACAAGAAAGGGAAACTCCTTCTTACTTCACTTCCAAACTTTGGACATTGCTGGGTAAGGATATGATAAGTGGAGCTGTGTAAATTACTCTGGAATCAAGAGGCACCTAGGCTGAGAATGAAAGTCAACATAATGAGAATTGTCAATGTGAGAAGACAGAAATAACCTTATTCCTGGATGTTGCATTTAACTGCTAAATAAACTGACTTTGCCCACGCTGTGGCTTTTGACAAATTCATACATTGAAAGGTTGGTAAAAGAAGAAAGAGTGGTGGTGCTGGCAAAAGCATACTTATAAAGCACACTCAACAAGTGTATGCAGTAAAATCAGGAAGGGGCTGAAATCTCTGGAAAACGGAATCAGGAGCTCCTGTTGAAACCTTCAAGTCAGTGGTATAAGGAACCTAATGAGGCCCTATGTAAAGGTCACCTGCTGTCTCCAGGACACTTGCTTGGGACTCTAGGCTCTCTGTGGGTAAAAACAGATATAGAATATTTTAAGGTGGAGATTCTCCAGTGCGATTCAGAGAAAACTGACCTTCTGCTCTGGCCCCTGACTTCCAGAAAGTTACTGTTGGCCTGTTCCTCCTCTAATAAAAGCACAACACAATTCGACATTCTACAGAAACAGTTTCTAAAACACGCTCTCTCACTATGTCCAAAGGATAAAAAGTATCTTATTGGCAAGGCAGATTATTAACCAAAAAAAATCTCCACCACAGCAGGGTGCAAACTTTTGCCCCTCCCTTATAGCCCTTTCAACCATTGCTCATGTTCTCTGACCAGCTGGCCTTGTCTTGTTGCTGTATGTCTGTGGGTGGTGGTGGAAGGGTGTTGTTATCATTGACAGGGATGGTGTGATTTGCAAATCATCACTCACCTTGTCAGGATAAATTAACTAAGTTTTAAGGCAACAAGGACATTCCCACACTTAATCATCATTATGATTCCAGAACTAGTTCCCAGTGAACCCAAATATTGAGACTGCTTGTTTTACTGCAGAATCCAAATACACAAAATTAGCAAGATCAGCTCTCAGAGTGTCGGCTGCTGCCAAATAAGAACTCTGGAGAATGCCTGTGTATATTATTAAATTGTGCATAATGAGGGTGTGTGTCTAGAAGCTGGCTTCTGTGGATGGGCACATCTTTATCTCACAGGCTGTGACAGCTTGTTTGAACCAAAGAGCACAGTTTGATTTTTTCTCCCTCCCCGTTTATCAAAATGTTTTCGGTACACACAAGAAGCCTGAGAAGACTGATCTTTGACTCATGTCAGCCTCATCGTTTCCTTCATTGTTCAAGTTGCTTCTGTGTTTTCATTAGAGTCGGCATCAAATCAAACCCATCCTTGTTTGTCATCTTCCACATACACCAAATAGGGAACACTTCTACCTTTATGTGACCTGATGAATCCATGCAACCTAATTTAGATGAATTACTGAACCCCAAAAGGACTAGAAGTGAACATATTTTATAATCAAAGGAGAAAGTGAGCAGAGCAACTGGACATTCTCTGGACAGCTATTGCATTTTAGGTCCTGGGATAGGTGCTTTCAAATAGGATCTCATTTGAGTCTCAAAACAACTCTACATTATAGGCATATTACATCCATATTTCAAATCTGGAAACCAGGGTTGCAGAGTAGCGAAAGTAGTTCGCCAAGGTCGTGTTGCTATTAAAGTGATAGAGCCTAGACTCACACCAGTGTTCTTCTCAATCCCAAGTCCTCGTTCTGCCTAGAACACCTCCCTGCAAAGGATAGAAGAGAAAAAGCAAAGGCAAGGACAAACCAAAGGCCCAGGACATGTGAGAAGAAAAGCAAAATAATCTGTAGAAATAAGGAACTATCAGAAGGAAACTATTAAGAATTCATAGAGGTAGAAGGAAAAGGTCTCATTGAAAAGAAAACTGGAAATTGACAGAAAAAAATAGTGAGCAGAAGCAGTAAACACCTGAAAATATGAAGAAGTAAGATTTTCCAAGAGATGTCACAGAAAGAAATCGAAGCCAAAGATGGAGGATGAAAGTAACATTTAAGATAGATGTAGAGATTTCGTTTTCTGTTCTTTCATGGAAAGTTCCTTGGAGGTTATTTGAGTAGAGAACTAAGAAAGGGCCCTGATAAAACCATGATTCAGTGCTGACATTAATGTTATCTAATTTTGGGGGAAGTGAATCTAATATTTAAAATTTTAGACACTCTCTCACCCCTTGGAGTGATTTCTTAAATCTAAAGGTGAGCCAGGGGAGGTAAAACATTTTGTTGGGAGCAAAAGCCATCCCTCCTGTGAGGTAAATTGCGTCTTTCCGGACACTGAGTGCTATAAATCTTAGTCCCAGTAAATTGCAGCCACCAGCTGCTATGAACCCCAACTGCAGGTCAGTGGCTTAAAAAGGCCACTGGATCATGACTCTCCAGAAATGCAGACCCCTGCAGGGTGAAAATCATTTCCTGGGGCTTCCAGGTTGTTTCACCCATCCATCTGGGACCAGGAAGGGAGCGATTCTTGAGCCTTTGAGTAACTTTTCACTGACGCAGAGGCAAACAAGCTGAATAGCAGAAGCCCTCTCCCACTGGGAATGCCCTTCTGGCTTCCGCCATGCAAGCATGCATCAGTGTGTGCACATACATGTGTGTATGTGTGCACACCCATAAGTGCATGTGTGCATGGATGCATATGTGCACACATATATATGAGCATGTACATGTGTGTGGGTGCATGTATGTGTATGTGCATCCATGTGTTTCTGTGTGGGTACTCCTCAACCCCCCTTACACATACCAACAAGATCTCTGTGGAAGTGCCTCTAGAGAGGTAACTTTGAGTAGTAAAGCACTGGCCTTAGAGTCAGAAAACCTAACTGCAGCATATTTAGAGTGAATTCTTCCTCTTACTCTTTGCCACCTTGGACAAGTTACTAAACTTTTCAGAAGCCCAGTTTGCTCATCTATGAGATGGAGTAACAATTCTTGCCTCGTTATTGTGAAAATTAAATGAGGTCACATTTATGAGGATACTTTGTAAGCCAAAACACATTGTAAAAACACAGGAGTTCTCACTGTTTTTGTGGCAGAACAGAAAGTAATATGTGATGATCCAATTACTAATATTTCAGCATGAGTCCGGTGTTCATCCCCTTGAAATCTAAGGGCTGACTGGAGAGACAACTGCAGAGAATCAGGTTTTCCAATATTTGGGTTCCTCTTCCTTCTTGGTGGGAGTGAGGGACCTCCTGTGGCCTTGCGTGCATGTCTCTGTATTTTTCCAAAGCCCAGTGGGTCTCTTGGACTTGCTTTGATGTTAAAGAAGCTAGCAGAAGGTAGCAGAGAGCAAGACCTTCAAGAAACAGTTTCCCTGGTCACTCTACCTTGGGCACGTGTCACTTTGCTTCCCATTTCTAGGAGCCCAGAGCAAGGCAAATCCTCCACCTATCTCCTGCCTCCCCTCCCACACCTTCACTGAAAGGCAAAGGATCCCTGCCTCCAGCTCAGGAGAAAAACCAGATTAACCTTTCTGACATGACAGCAAATGTTAGCAGTCTGCCTTGCTTTTCATAATGCCAATCTGGGCACCAGTCAGTCACCGTCTGTTAGAAATACAGAGAATATATGTCAAAACTCACCCACACATGCTGAATCGGAAAAGAGCCGTTATTACTGCAAACTCTATATACATTATTTATCAAATGAACTCTCTGCAGTAGGAATACAATTCATTTCTACTCTCTCTCTCTTGTTCTTTCATTTCAATAGGAGATGAAAGAAACCATTTATAGAATCTTTCTGGGCATTACTCATGTGGCAGTATTGCTGGCTAGGGTTTGAAGTCAGAGCTGTCTATTGCCTGAAGGGAGTGGGCTGCTTTGAGTGGGAGAGAAACAGCCCCTGTCTGCCAGACTTTCTCAGGCTCCCCTCTCCATGGCCACCACTGCTGCCACCCCACCTCCTGGAACTGTGAAGAACTGGATCTTCCTTCAGATTGCCAGACACACTTGAGGAGGTGGGAACCTTGGTTCAGAGTAAGGCCAATTACTTAATGCATTTTCTTTGTAGCATTGGCCTTAACAAATTATCACAATTTGGGGAAGGTGTTCTCAATAGGTTGTTTAGAGTCAAGACCAGCTCCCACTTGGCCTCACATTAGAGAGCAGGAGAAATAAATCTCTTACTCATTTTGCACTGGTGTGAGCCTTAAAATGCAGATTTTCATAATCATGTTGGCTCAGAGGTTAGGAGTTTTGCCTGGTGGAGGTGGCAGTGTTAATGGTGGTAGTAATTATCTTGGAGGTAATGATGACGGTGGCAGAGGTGATGGTAGCAACGGTGATGGTGTCAGTAATGATGGTAGAGGTGATGATGGTGGTGGTCGTTGTGATAATGGCATTGAGGGAATGGTGGTGATGGTGGTGGTGATAATGGCAATGGGGGAGGTCATGATAATAGTGTTGGTGGTAGCGGTGGAGGTGGTAGTGATGGCAGAAGGGATGGTGATGGTAATAATATTGGTGGTATTAGTAATGATAGTAGAGGTGATGATGGTGGTGGTCATGGTGGTAATAGTAGAGGCAACAGTGATGTTGTTAATGATGATGGTGGTAGTGGTGGTGGTGGTGATGGTTTGGTTGTGTGGTTAACATGGTGGTGATGGTGTTGGTGGAGGTGCTAATGGTGGTGGTGATGATGGTGGTGGTGGTAGAAGCGATGATGACAGTTGGAGGATAGTGGACGTCGTGATGATCATAATGCTGACAGTGATGGTGATAATGGCCGTGGTCTGTGTAACAATATAATCTTTGCATTCAAAATATTTTTTCTTAAGGAATAGGACACCTCTTTTTTAAAGAAAGCTCTTTGCTCCTATTTCAAATCAGACCTCTGTAAAACTGTTTATCTGAATTCCTGCCCAAATTTGTGTATCACAAAATAGAGGTTGCAAAATGAAAGTTCCATTTGTGAGGGAGACTGCCTGCTGGTGTCCAAAGCACTTTCTTGACTTTGGGACGAGGTGTCCTGACCATCCTCTCTTCTAAAGGCCAAATCTTGCTTACTCTAGACCCCAGCTCCAGCTCACCTCCACAGCTGTACACTGCTGTACACCGTGGTGACTCCCCTCCTCAAACCTTGCTCATTTGCCTTAGCTCATATATTGCGTTAATTGTTATTTATTTTAGCTTGTGTATATGTTTGACCTCCCCAACCAGATTGTAAGCTCCTTGAAGACAGGGTGCATGCCTTGTCCTTCTTAAATCCCATACCCTTTGAACAAATATATATATTGAACAAATGAATGAATGGATTGATGAGTAAATCTATGGTGCTATTATTAACTCCAGAAAGTACACACAGCATAATGGTTTACACAGTAATCATAACATTAATTTGAGCATAAAGATCTTCTAATGACTTGCAAGAAAGAGGGAATTTAGTTACTGCTACTACTACTACAATAGCTAGCATTTACTGCTACTACTGCTACAATACCTAGCATTTATGGAGCTCTGCACCAGGCTCTGTGCTCAGCACTTTACACACATTACCTTCATTAATTTTCACAACAATCCTGTGAAGTGGGTACTATTTCCCCATTTTACAGATGGAAAACCTAAGATCAGAGATTTTGAATAATTTGTATTATTTTGTTAACGATACTCACTTTCTATTCAGACAGACATGAGTTCAAACAACAACTCTGGCGTTTGCCAGTTGCATGGCTTTTATGACATCAATTTTTGTTCCTGGACCTCAGTTTCTTCATCTAAGAAGTGGGGAAATAATACTTAACTGTACGAAGGAGGATTCAATGAGGAAAACCTCTTTCTGTTTTATAAATATATACCTAAAAAAATTACAAATTATAGCTATTGAATGTAATATTGTTAGACGTATTATACACACATACATGCATATCTTTTCTCAGTACCCAAGACAAAGTAAGTGCAATGTCAATAGTAGCTCTTTTTTCTTTCTGTTTTTTTGCTTCAAGGTCTCCTAGCTTTGAAGTGATGAAAACACATTCATTTATAGATCTGGTGTAGAGCCCATGTTCTCACACACCATAGATTCAGCCCCAGAAACGAGCTATTTCCCTGGGCACAGTGGGTGAGTAACAGAGCATCTTATCTAGGAGTAAGGATGCCACATGACCAAACCAGACAGGCTGGCTTGGCCGGCCAACTCAGTGGTCTACCACCAGGCCACGGCTCAATGTCTTGCTTAGCAATCTGCCTGCATGTGGCCTGATGGCTGTAGCCTGGGATGCCACCAATATCTTTTATAATGCCTATGTGCGCTGTCTATTGGAATGGAGCCCCTCCCAACACATCCTAGTGGTTGGGGCAGCATCTGCCAGGAGTCTGATGGTTCAAGTCTCCCTAACCGACCAGTAGCCGGTGCATGGTGGCTCTGGGGGCACATTTCTCTTCTGCTGTTCTACCCAAGTGTTAAAAATTAATTTAACTCTGATCGCACAGACAGGGGAAAAGTTAATAGAAGTTTTATTTTTAATATATGAGGAACCTTAACAGGATTTAAGCTTAATGCCTCAGAAATGGGAAGGACTGCTGACAATTTATCTACCCGAATCTGCAGACTTTAGAGGAGAGCTAAAGAAATGGAAGAAGTATTATTCCAGCAGCTAGAGGCAGGATTGAAATGCCCCCCACAGCAATTGGGAGAAAGGCCAACAGTCTGCCAGCCTCAGAAATTGACTCATAAATTGTCCAAATCCTCAGTTTCCCCTTACTGCCCTGACCTCCGGTTTTCTTGGCTATCCAGAAAATAGATCATTTCAATTTTTTTAAGATATAATAGAGCTTGTCACTTAGAATCATAGAATTTTAGAACTGATTTCTTCTAGCTATAATAATTTATGATACTAAGAGATGTGGAGGGAAAGTTTATAACAGAAAATTGTGCTGAACATGGGCCATACATTTTGTTTTAGACATGGCTCTAGGCTGTTTTCAAAAGCTACTAACTTAAAAAAAATCTCTCATGCAAAACATTCTTCAGTACACTTAGGCTGAACTGCCTGAACTGTTCATTTTGAGACTATATTTCATTAAGGAGGCCAGTCAACTACTTTTACTTAGGAGATTTATTAAGCACCGTCTAAGTGTCAAGCATTGTTGTAGACATTCAGGGATGCAGCAGCAAATAAAACAGTCAAAAATCCTCGCCTTTGTGGAACTTGCATTGTAGTGATGGGACACAAAAATATTAACAAAATAAATAGTAAATTACATAGTATATTAGAAGGTGATGGATACTATAAGAAAAACAAAGCAAGGAAGAAGTGAAGACTATGGGAAGAGTCCACTTTAAATAGGTTGGCCAGGAAGGCCCTTCACTCAAATAACATTGAGTGAAGACTTGAGGGAAGTGAGGGAACAAGTCATGTGACCTTCCAAAGCAAGAGCATCCTAGGCAGAGGGACCTGGAGGTACAGAGGGGCTGGGGCAGAAACTTGCCTGGCATATTCAGGAGTCATCAGGAAAGCTAGTGTGGCTGGACTAGGGTGAGCACGGGTGAGCTGGTGAGCTCAGGGCAGATGCAATCAGGCAGGTACGACAGGCCTTAGAGCTGGCACGTAGGTGAGGTGACCACACATCTTGATTGCTCAGGACAATCCTGAATTAGGTCTGTTGTGTTGTTCTGGAAGAATTATTAATAGTGCCCCCGTTCACTCTCAAAGCACCCCAGTTTAGATGACAAATTATGTGGTCCCTCCATATGCAGGTCACCAGTAGGGTGACTCCGTGGGAGTTGGAACCCAGTGACAGGACCCAACTTTCATCCTCAAGGACCTACTCTGGCTGCCCTGTTTAGGAGGGCCTGACAAGGAGCCCAGGTGGGAGTAGAGAAACTATTTCCAAGATCATTGCCAAACTCAGGTTGTTGCCTCTCTTCCTCGAATGTCTCCCATTTTGTCTGCTGGTGAACTCCAAACAACCCTTCTGGCTTTTCGGGATGTCATTCAAATGTCTCCTCCTTCTGAAGACTTCCTTGACATAGTCCCACAGTCCCAAATCCTCAAAATATTAAAAAGTGCCTTGACTGATGTGTTTTGCACTTGGTTTTCAAATCTGTTATGATGTTTACACATTGTATTTAGTTATTAATAGCATGCCTGCTCCTACTGCTAGACAGCAAGGATCTTTCTTTTGAAAGGGGAAACTCCTACTTATTGGGGCCCTATAAGAAGCTAGATGCTTTGTAAGGTTTTTCGTTTTTCATTTAAAATGCACATTAATTCTAAGGAATATTGTATTGGCCTTGTTCTGATTATCAGTGTAACAAACCACCCCAAAACTTACTGGTATAAAATAACAGCCATTCTATTATGCCCACAGATTCCATGGGTGAGGAGTTTGAACAATGCAGAGCAGATGTAACTAGCTGGTCTCTGGGTAGTAGAATGGCCGGAGGCTTGGGCTCTTGGGGACCGGAGGATGTGTTTCCAGGATGGCTTCCTCATGCACATGTCTGGCCCACTGCTGGCATAACTCACAGGCTGGGATTATCAGCATGAGTGTGACCTCTCCAGCATGGTGGCTTATGTAGCGGCTCAGCATTCCTGAGAACAAGGAAGAAGCTTCATTGCCTTCACAATGTAGCCTCAGAAGACACAGAACATCACTTCCTCCATCCTCTATTAATTGAAGCAATCACAAGCTGCTCAGATTCAAGAGGAAGGGATATAGACCCCACCTATGAATGGGAGGAGCAGAAAAGAACATGTAGCCATACTTTAAAGCTGCCCATGTTCCCACCGTGCAGATGAAGAAACCAAGCCTCAGAGAGTGTAAGATACTTGTTTAAAATCATTCAGCTAAAATACAATGGAACCAGGCCGGCATGGTGGCTCACACCTGTAATCCCAGCACTCTGGGAGGCTGAGGCGGGTGGATCACCTGAGGTCAGGAGTTCGAGACCAGCCTGGCCAACATGGTGAAACCCCGTCTCTACTAAAAACACAAAAATTAGCGAGGTGTGGTGGCACATGCCTGTAATCCCAGCTACTCCAGAGGCTGAGGCAGGAGAATCGCTTGAACCCAGGAGAGGGGAGGTTGCAGTGAGCCGAGATTGCGCCATTGCACTCCAGCCTGGGCAACAGAGCGAGACTCTGTCTCAAAAAATAAATAAATGAATGAATAAAATACAATGGAACCAATACTCCGAGGGCTCTGCTGGACTGACGAGCACATGCTCTTTTTATCTTATCTGAATAGCTGTTGTGGGAAAGAGAGAATGTCTTAGTTCTACCACCCTATGTTTAGCGTAGAGTTTGGCACACTGTGAATGAATGGATGAATGAATGCAGTATGGCCAGCAGCTCCTGAACATTCTCTGGCCTCTGCCTGTAATCTGAATGAATGATTCTAACAGTGGGAATTTCACACACTGTGGCAAGAGGCGTGGAAGACATTTAGGAGCATGGGAGATGTTTTGGATAGAGCTCTGTCTACTAAAACCCTTTTAACAACCCCAAGAGACAGACAACTAGACCAACCCCAACAGACAGACAACCAGACCCATTTAGAAGATGGAGAAACTGAGGAACTGTTGAGTGGCTGCAACAGTACTAGGCCTAAGCACATCTTCCTTTGCCTGTGAGGACAGCAGGGCCCCATCTCTGGAAAAAATTCACCCTGTCCACCCCTTTCTCACCACCTGGCTGACCTTTTTATAAAGGTGAAATATGGCTAAAATGAAAATGTTTCACCCTTGATTTAAAAAAATAAAAACAGCCAGGCACAGTGGCTCATGCCTGTAACACCAGCACTTTGAGAGGCCAAGGCAGGAGGCTCACTTGAAGCCAGGAATTCGAGACCAGACTGGACAACAAAGTGAGACATAGTCTCTAAAAAAATTTTTTTTAATTAGCCAGGTGTGGTGGTGCATGCCTGCAGTCCCAGCTACTTGGGAGGCTGAGGTAGGAGGATCACTGGAGCCCAGGAGGAGCACAGGAGCTCAAGGCTGTGGTAAGCTATAATCACGCCACAGCACTCCAGCCTGGATGACAGAGAGATGCCTTGTCTCTGAAAAATAATAATAATAAAATAATAAATAAATAATTAATGTTTAAAAACCAAAAAACTGCAAGTTAGAAACCTAAGCTCACATCATGGCCCTTTGCAGAAACCTGTGTGTCCCCAGAGAGGTCCCCTCCCCTCTCCAGGCTCATCTTTGTGATCTAATACCTGGCAGTCTGTGACTCAGTTGCTTCCCTTCCACATCTAACTTTCTATGGCTCCAGGGGACAGACCATAAACTTCTCTTTCCCTCAGCCCTCACACCTGGCTCAGCATCAAGTCTGGCTCAGCTTTATTTCCAAAACACGTCACCAATCACCCAGATGAGGCATTAGTGGGAGTTTCTGCCCTATTCTTGCAACTTTTCTGTAAGTATCGTTTTCATCCTTTCCTTTGTCTCTCTAGATTCTCCACACAGAAGGCAGGGTTGTCTTTGGTTCTCTTTTGTCTTTTGTTTTGGTAAGAGATATATAAAAATAGATACCATTTTAACAATTTTAAGTGTATAATTCACTGGCATTAACTATATTCACATTGTTGTACCACCGTGACCACCATCTGTCTCCAGAACTTTTCCATCATGCTGGCTGCATCTCTGCATCCATTACACGGCAACTCCCGCTGCCCCCTGTCTGACGGGCTTCTCTCCCTCCACATAATGACTTCACGGTTCGTCCATGTTGTAGCATGTGTCAGAATCTCCTTCCTTTTTAAGACTGAATAGTATGCTATGGTCTATATATGCCACATTTTGTTTTTCCATTTATCCCTCAATGGACATTTGAGCTTTTTCCACCTTTTGGCTATTGTGAATCATGCTGCTACAAACAGTAGTGTGCAGGGTCATCCTTTAAAAATACAAATCAGTTCCCGCCACTCTTTACTCCCTTACAGTTCTTCCAAACTTCACAATTTAAACTCTTTTCCCTCATCCACTAGGCCCCACAGGTCCCAGCTTCTGTCACCTTTGTCCCCCCAGCTTCCCAGGCTACAGCCATGTGAGCCTCTGCCCAGCTCTCACACACCCAAAGCATGGCCTGGGAGGGGCTTTGCACCAAATCTTCCCCAGGCCTGAGCGTGGCCAGCTCCTTCTCTCCATCCAGGTCTCTGCTGAAATACCTCCTCCTCCGACAGCCGTCCCCCCGTCCACCTGGGCTGCAGCAGCCCCCTGTGCCCATGCAGTCCCCAGGCCCTGTTTCCAGGGTTTATTTTCTTTGTAAAAGTTACAGCCCTGATATCCTATCACATCACTGTTGTGTATTGTCATTTCCCCCGCTAGACTTTCAAGCAGGGTGCTTTGTTCATGCTGAGCCTCAGAGCCCAGAACAGTGCCTGCACACAGGAGGCATTCCCAATGCTTGTGGGATTCCTTAAGTCTGAATATCTGATTTGACCATCCGGAGTGAAAGTGTAGCAGAATAGAGGGGTCCTGGGACCTCAGAGGAAGCTGACAGAAGGGAGGCACTGGTGCACGATGCTGGTCCCCGTTACATTCTCACCTCAGCTGCTAACTTCTGCTTCCTCTCTTTTGGCTGCTGTGTTGGTTGCCCCTGAGTGGGCGCCTGGGACAGAGAAACATGTGGCATGGCACAGCACACTTGACATAATACCCAAAGCACATGTCCACTCTCAGCCACGTCAGGCTTTGTATTCCCAGAGAGCTCAGAGATGACAGGTAAGACCTGGCTGAGTACAACCAGAGCAATTCGTTATAGAAGTACAGCCAAGTCACTGAACCATATAACATATAAGGAGAGAACCCATTAGTCTGTGTCTCTCCAACGTTCAAAATGCTAAGTCATTTTTCAGGCTTGGCTTGATTTCTCTTTCATCAGTAAGAGCTACAATCCTGCCAAGCTGGGAGCAGATAGCTCTACCTGCTGCTGAGATAGACGGGCTCCATAAAGGGCTGAGGGAATGCCAGCCACCGAACTACTTTCAGCAGGTTCCACATGTCTGCTCCTCTGGGACGGCGTATCCAAAAGTGTCTCCCCAATCCTACTCCCACAGTGACAAAATCCCCTATTGGAGAGATGTAACTGAGGCTTCCCCTGCAGGATGCCACATGGCATGGCAGAGCACCAGACTGGAGGCCTAGAGGCCTGGCGGCCTGGCTTCTAGATCACCCCTCTTACTAACCAGGTGCCTTACAATGAAAACACTTGGACACAGGAAGGGGAACATCACACACCAGGGCCTGTTGTGGGGTGGGGGAAGGGGGAAGGGAAAGCATTAGGAGATATGCCTCATGTAAATGACGAGTTAACGGGTGCAGCACACGAACATGGCACATGTATACATATATAACAAACCTGCACATTGTGCACATGTACCCTAGAACTTAAAGTATAATAAAAAAATAAAAATTAACATAAAAAAAAAACTAACCAGGTGCCTTGAGCAGGCTTTAAATCTCTTTGGGCCTCAGTTTCCTCAAGTGCAAAGGCAGGAAATTGGGCCAGATTATCAGGCCTTTTTAGCTTGGAAATTCTAAGTTTTTGAGCTCTTTGGTCAGATAAAACAAAAGGTTGCAATGAGAGGAGAGGAGAATCACAAATGCCTTCATCCCCTTCACAGTCTGCCTTGCACCAGCTTGTAGTGGGGTTGTATAATCCAAACTTCAAGCTAAGGGTGAATTTATCTGTGTGAGAAAAAAAGAATGGTGGAGGAAATTACTCCCCTTCCCCTAAAATGAGCAGTTAACAATCTGTGGGATGTCATAGATAGATGGATGCAACTTAACTGTGCTTTCAGACCCCAGTGCTGCAGATGGTTTCTCAGGACCCCCTAGATTTTTATGGGCCCTTTTAGGAAGAGCCACTACCCCTAACTGCTGTGTCCCACACAACCCTCCTGGTCAAGGTCCATATTTCTATGAAGGAAGCTTTCATTCATTCATTCATTCATCAAACAAAATGTGCTGAGCACTTAAACTTTGTGCCAGGCACTCTAGCTACAGAGAAAGAAGATACAGTCTTTGTTCTCTTGGAGCTCACTGTCCAGAAGACAAGTAAAACAAGTAAACAGGGTGAAAGACCTCTCTGGTGTGATACATGTTATGAGCTATCAGCTGTCTAACAAGCCACTTTGGGAGCCCAGAGCAGAGAACTTAACCCAGCACTGGGAGAGGTCCTCGGCTATCAGGGAGGTCTCCCTGGAGGAGGTGGTCCCTGAGCTGGGTCTTAGAGGATTCTACCTAAATATCTCCATTTTTGTCATTGCTAAAGGTTAAGATCAGCTGACAGTTGCAAGGGACTAGGGCTTGAGGTGAGGGGTGAGGGTCTGAGGGGAGAGGAACAGAGAGAGTGACTGTGAAGCCCCACTTGGGGCCCTGCTGAATCCAGAGACCATGAATCTTTCCTGGCACCAAATGACAAGATTGGAAATAGTTTTCTCCCCATAGTGCCAGGTAAGGAAGAGGGTCTATCGGTGGAGTGTTGGAACTTTTCCAGAAGATGCAGTAAATGCATAAGACAGTGAAGGAGCTGACCCTCCTCCAGGAGAGTAGTTTGAGTGGCAGGCCCAGGATCTGAAGCCAGATGGTAGAAGGAAGGGAAGCCAGGTAGAGGTGGACTGAGGGAGAAAATAGGCATGGTGGGACAGTGAGCCTGCAGTACAGGATGAGCAGGTGTCACAAAAGCAAAGCATGATTGTGCTGAAGGTGGCTGAGGGGCTGCAGGTGGAGTCCATCTGTGATCGGGTAGAAAAACTGAGACTTCTGGGTTACAAAGAAGGAAGCTTTGGGGAGAGAGGCTCAAATCTCAAATGAAAAGTGGCAGGATTTTCCTGGCCATCTTAACTCAGAGGCCTCTCCTCTCTCCTGTATGAGCAGGTGAAAGAAAATCTCTTCAAAAATCCAGCCCAAGTCAGTTGGGGCCCAACATGCTAACCATCCCATGGGATCCCCATGCTTCTTCTGACCTGTTAGTAAAGTCTCAGTATTTCCTTGTAGCTTCATCTTTTTAGTTTCTCCCTTTACCTTAATCTTTACTAACGCCTTTCCAGGGACAGGCAGCAGCCATGAATATCTAGTCTTCAGGACTATTCATTTAGCAACTGACCCAGTACCAGTACAAAATGACTCATAACAGGTCTGCAGAACCACTGAATATATTCAAGAATCTAGCATGTGCAGAGGAAGAAGAAAAAGAGGAAGGAAAGGGAGAGGAATGATGGCCCTTAAGACATCCTGTGGGACTAGCCCACCCTTGAGATACTCAGAGCCTGTGGTACCCTGGGAATTTCTGTGGGCATGTGTGTGTTTGTTTGTATGTGCATGCACACACATGCATCTGTGTGTGCACATGCCTGCATATGTGTTTGTGTGTGTGAGAACAAAGGAGGAGCAGAGCGCCCTGGGAAAAATGTTTTTTACCAGCTGATTCTATGGAGGTCTGCAGATGTCATCTAATCAAGCTGCTTGGGCAGATGGCAATTCCCACACAGTGCTCCCTACAACTCCAAGTGGTCTCTACTATTGTGGATAAGACAGTTCAGAGTCTTTGCAGAACCTCCCATAATCTATTACCATGTAAATGTGTCCGCAGGTGGCAATGCCGGTAGGCTGATACTTGGGTCAGATGCCAGGACCTACAGAAAAATAATCGTGTTAGATTGGAGCCAGGTCTTCCCTGACTCAAGGAAGGACCAAAGTGAACAACATTGACCAGACCACTCTTCTGTGTTGGTGCAGGATCAGACCAGACCTCTTTTTTGGCATGGAGGGAAGCAGGACAACTCAGAACCACATCCACTCCCTCCCTGTGCTCCCCTGCCTGCCTTTGGAATAGAAACAGCCCCAGGCTAAGTCCTATACCACAGGTTTGCTGGTGGACTTCTAGGGGTCACGAAAGTGAATATCGGAAGCCTTGAACCTGGAAACACTGCTACCCACCTGGGAGGGTGTGTGGTTGGTTGGCTTCCTCCAGTGGCTTCTGGTTGCCTCCACGGCTCGAAAGCTGAGCCAGCATACCTAAGTGTCTATGTGTTACATGTGAACATTAACCTTGGCCTAGTCTGAGGTGGATAGAGGAGCACAGTGAGCTGCTGACCACCAGACTGGGAAGTTATAAAATCCCTGAAGGCGCCGGGCACAGTGGCTCATGCCTGTAATCCCAGCACTTTGGGAGGCCGAGGTGGGCGGATCACGCGGTCAGGAGATCGAGACCATCCTGGCTAACATAGTGAAACCCCATCTCTACTAAAAATACAAAAATTAGCCAGGCGTGGTGGCACACGCCTGTAGTCCCAGCTACTCGGGAGACAGGAGAATCACTTGAACCTGGGAGGTGGAGGTTGCAGTGAGCCAAGATTGCACCACTGCACTCCAGCCTGGGTGACAGAGCAAGACTCCATCTCAAAAAAATAAAAATAAAAGTAAAATCCCTGAAGGCTACTTAGAGCAGGATGTGGGAGGTAAGATAAGGCTACCTACCAGGGCTCGGGGGCTCACCTAATCAGAGAAGCCAAGTTTGAGGAGAAGAGTACAGGTGGAGGTCACTGGGTGCTGCCATGGCTTCCAAACCACCTCTGTTCATGGGCTGGGGACAGTGAATCCGGAAGTCTATTTTCTTTTCCTAGTGGAAAGCAATGAGCAGCATGACACTGATAGTAATAATAATAACAGACAACATTTATTGAGCCCTTTCTACATGCCAGGCAGTGTGTTAAAGGTTTCTCACGGATTATCTCATTAAATCCTCATAACAACCTCAAGGAATAGGTACATAATTGGTCCCACATTACATGTGTTGGAATGAAATTTGGTGATATTAACTGAGGAATTTTCCCTTGTTGAGATCCACACATCTCCCTGACCACACGGAGCTAAGTAAGGCCTTCATTGCCTCAGGAGCCACTGTTTGCCTACAAATAGAAAGGATACAAAATCAAGAATAGAAAGCAACTAACAACAACAACAACAAAAAAGAGACAACACAGAAATCATGTTTCCAAAATAGGCATTGTAAAAGGCACAGCAGAGGCAACATTCTTGAGGTCCCCCTGCTTCTGATTCACAAAAGGACCAAGACTTTTCAATTTGCTGATTTGTAGAGAAAATGTTTCCTAAGTTCCAAAAGTTTGACTTTATCAAGAGTCAAAAGCAGAAGGAACTGAATGCTAAACGTGCCAGCCATAAACAAGGGCCGGGAAGAAGGCAGAACAATGAATGATGTAAGACCCATGCCTTTCCCTCCTTCCTGCTGCTCACCCTCCAAAAAAGAGCAGGAATAAAATCAGAGAAGGAGGAGTGGAGAGAATGGGAAATGAAAACCTTCAGAGAAGCAGGAGGAAGGCCAAGAAAGAAGAAGAACAAATCCACTGCTGGTGTGGGGGACTAGGAAGGGGCCAGGCCTCTCCCTTCCCCACCCCCTCCGCACCCACTCCTCCCCTGACTCCATACCACCCCTACTTCCAGAAGATAGAAATCCAAGTGAAGAGTGAAAGATCCCAGATGAGGGTGCTGGGCTTGTGTCCTGGGGGCAGCGTGGGGATGGTTCCGAGCATCTGGAACACACACACGAATATGCGTACACACATGCACATACATGCAAACACACATGCACATGCATATAACATACCACATATATATGTAAACATAACATATGCCCATACACATGATTACACATACACACGTACACATTTGCACATACATATAACACACATGCATACAACACACATACATGCATGCCCATATACATATGAATACACATATGCATACACATGTACAGACACATGAACACACATACACACAACAAAAGTCCAAGGCAGCCACACCCTGAGTACCTCGCGGGGTGGCTGGTCCTGCAGGCTATCTTAGGGCCATCATTTTTCTCCTTTTTCCAGCTGACCATGACTTACAGTTCCCTTGCAATGAGCACCAAGAACGAGATTTTTTTTGTTTTGCTTTTTTTAAAATTATACAAATAATTTGGGTTCATTGCAAAAAAGTTAGAAAATATTGATAACAAAAGGAACAATTAAAATTTCACCCTCCAGAAATGGCTACTATTAATAATGTATGTGTTTGTACATATCTGTCGATGGATCTATACATATGAGTTTTATCTTCATAGCAATATAGCTTCAGTTTGGTTTTTAAATCAGATAGAAAAAGATGAGAGCCATAAATTAGACTATGTCACCCATAACTACAAGGCAACCCTTATTTCAGAAATTTCTATCTGGTCCCAGGAAACTAAAATAAAGAAAAAATAATAGCCATTTTGTGGATGGAACATTGAATCCCTCAAAGGAAGATGTGACAGAGCCCCGCTTCTGACCCAAGAATTTGGTACAGAGCCAGGTCAGAGCCCAAACTCTGGTTCTGATGCAGCAGTTCCCTGAGTACAAGCATCAGGCTCTGAGTGGCTGAGCTGTGATTCTCTTGCTGCACTCAAACCAAGAACTTCGTTTGTGTCAACATATGTGCAATGCCTTCTTGCAAAATGCCCTGAATTAGAAACCCTCCTCTCAGAATCAGAAAATCCTGCACTGAGGAGCAGGAGGGACAAATCCATCCATAAGAAAAAAAGAGCCACAATTCTTTAGACCTAGATAGTTTGGGATCAATAACCAAACCACAGTCTTAGACAAGAGTGCGAAAAGATTTAAAAAGCCAGACACACAGGAACCGTGTGTTTCCCATAATGGCTCGAATGAAATTATATCGTCCAGAACATTTTAAAAGCAAGCAGCTTATTTTGAGCAGAGGCACATAGAGGCTACTGATGTGCACTGTGAAAACTCAATAAAGGGGAACATCTAATGAAAACAGATATAACGTACAACTGCAATCATAGGTCATGCATGAATTATTAACCTCGGGGAGTTTTCTATCAGTTCTGGGAACTATGGATTGCATGAGTGGTATACAATTTGGGAAATATTGGTTCTCCATTTCATAAGAGAGAACTTGAAGCAGGAAATGTACTTATTTCTTCTTTAAATATATACTGTAATTACCAGTCGGCAGTGACTAAATGTTATTATCCATCTGTTGGCTGCTCTGGTACCTGTAATGAGTAAACCTTAGCAGGTTATGCCATTTTCTGCAGCACAGATGACTGCAGCTTGTACATGCCTGTAAAGTCAACACTTTTTGTGTTGAATTTATTGTTGAAAATTTTCACAGAGAGACCAAGAAATGGAAAAAAAAAAATCCTTGAACAGGTTTAAAACTTCTGCTCAAAATCTTTTGATGAATTCTCATTGCAGTCTGCATAGAATCTAATTCCTTTGTTTGGCTTACAAGGCTTTAAATTATCTGGTATCTGATCCAACTCTCTCCCCAGCTCTGTCTCAGGCTTCTTTTTTTATTTTTTATTTTTTTTGAGATGGAGTCTCGCACTTTCCCCCAGGCTGGAATGAAGTGGTGCGATCTTGGCTCACTGCAACCTCCGCCTCCCAGGTTCACGCTATTCTCCTGCCTCTGCCTCCCGAGTAGCTGGGACTACAGGTGCCTGCCACCACACCTAGCTAATTTTTTGTATTTTTAGTAGAGATGGGGTTTCACCGTGTTAGCTAGGATGGTCTCAATCTCCTAACCTTGTGATCCACCCACCTTGGCCTCCCAAAGTACTGGGATTACAGGTGTGAGCCACCGCGCCCGGCTGCCTCAGGCTTCTTACTGCCTTACTAACTCTGCCATGCTAATCTTCAAAAATCTTCCAAAGCGTCAGATTCGCTCCCCACTCAGGGCCTTTGCACAGGCTTTCCCCTCTCCCTGAGTCATTCCTTCCTCTGTCCCCATACTCTCTGCATGATTTTTGCTTTATCATTTCTTCAGGTCCCGGATGAAACATCACCTCCCCAGCAAGGCTCTGCAGTGGTATCCAACAGCAGCCTGTTGGTTTTCTCCAAGTCATCAATTACAATTTAGAGTTGTCTGGTTGTGTGGCTTTACATGCTAGGCCTCTGTCTCTCCCATGAGACAGCACAGCAGAAACTGTGCCTGTATTATTTACACTGTAATTCTAGCCATAAGAATGCTACTTGCCATCTTGAATGAATGAGTGAATAAACCATGGTATTTGTTAATTCTGGGATGTGGTGTGTGAAGGACAGGTTTGAGTCAGGACCTAACATATTTGTAGGAATCAGGGCCCAGGAAGCTCTGAGCACAGACCAAGGAGTAAGGAACCCAGTGGTGGGCCAGCCACACTTCCTGTACCTGTCATGCACCTGTTGATGTGCACCTCTTTCTTGGCATGTCCCCAGATTCCGTTCAGCTGATCCAAATCCTTAGACCATTTAAGGCCTCCATTGAGTCTCGCATATTCCTTTAAAGGGGTCTTAGATTTCTCGGTCAGGAAATCAAGAGGCTATTTAAAACCCATCCTCATCTTTCAGGGGTCCCTCCTCTCCTGATCAGCACAGCCATAACTCACAATGTACCACTTTGTTATATTGTCTCTATCAGATGCCTCGGCTTTGTATGCTGGTTTTAATTTTCCTATCTGGTTATAAGTATTTTGACTGGAGTCTCTGATTATGGCATAATTCAGAAGTTGGCTGGGGCCTCCCTGTCCCAGGAGATCTAGATTTAATGGACACAGACCACCCCCCAAGTCCATGGCCAGATGAAGCCTAAAGCTCTCCCATAAACACAGTTTTATAAGCCCCTGTGCCTTAAGCCCACATCAATTAGAAATCCAGTCCTTGATTAGATTCCTCTGCAGATCCTCTACCCCAAAAAGTCAACCCCTGACCAGAGCATTTGTAGGGACAGTAACATTTTCTGAAGGTTTTAGAAGTACAAAGAAGGAAATCACTTCTCAAACTAAGGAGGAATCAATCTCACAATCCATCTTTTTGCATTGCCTTTTCTTTCTTCCTTCCTTCCTTCCTTACTAACTCATCATCTTCTTTTCTCATGGACCCTCCCTCCTCTTTCTTCCCATCTCTCTATTCTCCCTCTTTCTCAAGGCCAAAACAAGTCTCTTTGGTTCTGGCAGAGAAATGTAGTGATCACCTATAGAAACTGAAACATGTACTGGGGCTGTCTCACCCTCTACCCCAGAGCCTTAGCAAAGCTATTTAAAAACTTCTCACCCCAGACTACAATCTTGCTTCAGTATCCCCTACAGTCCCAACCACAGAGCTAAGCACACAAAAGATGATGAGTAAACACTTGCTAAGCATTGACTGGAAGACCTGACTGGCCTGGGAGCCTGGGGTATAACCTAAGTATCACGAGCAGTTAGTAGAGATAGGGCATCCTAGGCCAGGATTCACGCCTCGATCGTCCTGCTGTGCAAGGTAAGAGTGACATTCTCCAAAACTATAAGGGTAGTACCATTCAGAGGAGGAAATTCATAGTTCAAATTAAAATAAGATGGCAATAAAGTGAGACACAAATATCTAGTTGTAAATGCTGAAGGGACTTAATCAAGCAAAAGGGCACAGCTTTTCTATTGCGGCATAAAGTAAAGACATTTTTATTACTCTGGCAATTGGCAAAAAATGTCAAATGACTTTATGGGGCTTTTTCTAAATTACCTTTATTAATGTATGTAATATTATTGAAAAATTATACTACAGGATAAATGTTCCTTTGAGCTACAAGTTGCCTGCAGGAATGTGCTGTAAATATACAAGGGTGAATATGTTACTATCTTTACAACCCATTTCACACTTATTACAGCCTTCTAAAACCAAAATAGCACTGAACACTTGGAAAAGTATGGGTATTTTACAACAAGGTATACAATATAGGTAAATTTGTGGAGGCTGGAAATATATCAACTGTCTTTGAGTGTGACAACCTGTTTTGGAGTTGTCTCAAGACTACGTTCTCCTAGATCACTTGCACCTTTCTGATATGTTGACATTTGCTTTGAGAAACCCATTCTGGCTGATTTGAATAAATATGGTCTCGGGCAGTTGACAAGACTTTTCGTATTTATTATACTTTAATACTTGGAAAGAGAAGAGCTAATGGCTGAAGCATGCCAGGGCAGATGCAGGGGAAACATTCTCCTCTTCTCTCTGGTTGCTCTGTGTGCATCTATCTCAACAGACAACACCTCTAGTCATGGTTTGGGGCTTCCAAATGCAATCTCTGTTTGTGTCTGAGTTGGCCTTGAGACCACCTTCTCACTCTCAATCTTCCAATAATCCATTCAATATAATTTCAGAGCCCTAGGATTGAACATAAATGCTTCAAGCCATCTCTCTCCAGATCTTCCACCCTCTCCTCAGGCATGACCCTAGGACCACTTCACTTCCACTTGCTTTCATCTTGCTCCTACTTAAGCCCCCTACCACTTTTGTGATTCAGAGCCAAACTGATGGGGGGTCGTCTTGTCCTAATTTATGAGACTAGTTTACTTGCCCTGCTTCCTGCTTTTCACAGCAAATTCTATGAATTGCTTGAAAGAGAAGGGGGAAGAGAGGGTGCAAAAGCCAAGTGAAAAATAAGATATTAAAAAAAGGAGGTCAATGAGGCAAACTAAAATTGACTGCACTATCTACCAGCTGTATTCCTCAAGAGCCCCCGCTAGGGAGAAGATAAACAGGGAGCCCCTCTGCAGATTGAAACCACAGCAGTCCCAGAGACTCCACCGTCATCCAACAGATGCCAGCTTTTCCCCCTCTGTTACCACTGCAGCTAGCTTCAGGTTGGGAAGACTTCCAAATGCAAAATATGTCATGCTTCTACATAACTTTTCATTTCTGTTTTTTAGTCATTCACACTCCTCTTCCTTGCTTATCTAACCCCCACCACCTTGGTTTTTAGATTTTTTTAAGAAGCCTTTCCTCATGTTCTTCTGTTGGCAATATGATATAGTATTAGGAGCTTTTTGGGCTAAGTCACTGAGAAATAGCTGGTCAGAAATCATCAGCTGGGAAGGCAGAACAGGACATGGTCCTACTCAGGCCAGTTTTAGGACTAGGTAGATGAATTGTAGTGATTTCTATAATGTAGCTCGAGGGGCCACCTAGAGCCCCCCACCCACAACACACACACACACAGCTGTGCTGGTCATCCATGGACCTGACTTCCCACAATCTTTTGAAAGTATCTGTATTTTTATAGCTGGCAGAATGTTGTCCATGTCTATAATAGGGAAGAACAATAATCTAAGATGAATTTGCTTCTCCTTTAATATATATATAGTACCTGGTATTATTAACAAATATTTAAGTTGGTATAAAATAAGCATATTTATAACATACATACATATACATATAAATACACTATATGCATACACCATGAAAGCACTCATCTATTATATTTTTAGTCAAAACATGTTGTTTTCTATCATGATATCCCCTCTTCTCTTTTTGCACAATTCCAACAAATGTTCTGAACACATAAAACAGATCAAAACTAGAGTGAAATTACACCTCCAAGACAGACAGAAAAGAAAACCAAAACCCTAATGTCAAGTCATTTGGCAGACCTCCAGTTCACTTATTTACCAACCTGTGTTAATGCCAACCATGTGCCAGGCATCATGTTAATTGTTGGGGACAAGAAGATGACACAGAGATGAATAAGACATATGCTCTCATCTTCATATTCAGCTGATGACCTGGCTTCTTATTTCTTTGAGAAAAGGAAGCAATCAAAAGAGAAATTCTATCACCCCCACCTTTTCATCTACCAATCAGCTTGCTTTTATGGCCATATACAGTACCTTCCCTCTCGTGGCTAGGCTTTTATCTAAAACCAGCCCCCTTCATTTGCTTATTGGATCTTCTCCCCTCTCTCCTAGTTAAGGATATCAGTCCAGCAAATATCCTCTCTATTCTGTAGCATATATTTTCTCTGTTCTTAAATCATTTATGACTTCCACATTTTCAAATCCAGTGGTCAGCTCTCAGTCCTCAGACTGAGGATCTAATAGGACTAACAGATCTTACTGAATCTATTCTCAACTCTTAACAGAACTGAATCCTCCCCCGACCCTGAAACATGGTCTTCACTTGGTATCAATGAATCCTCTCTTTTGGTTCCCCTCTCACTTCAATAGTCCCTCCTACTCATTCTCCTTTGCTGGGCTCTCGTCATCAATGAGCTCTCTTTCTCTTTTTTCACTTTTTTTTCCTTTTTTAAATTTTATTTTATTATTATTATACTTTAAGTTTTAGGGTACCTGTGCACAACATACAGGTTTGTTACATATGTATATACATGTGCCATGTTGGTGTGCTGCACCCATTAACTCGTCATTTAGCATTAGGTATATCTCCTAATGCTATCCCTCCCCCCACCCGCCACCCCACAACAGTCCCCGGTGTATGATGTTCCCCTTCCTGTGTCCATGTGTTCTCATTGTTCAATTCCCACCTATGAGTGAAAACATGCGGTGTTTGGTTTTTTGTCCTCGTGATAGTTTGCTGAGAATGATCGTTTCCAGCTTCATCCATGTCCCTACAAAGGACATGAACTCATCATTTTTTATGGCTGCATAGTATTCCATGGTGTATATGTGCCACATTTTCTTAATCCAGTCTATCATTGTTGGACATTTGGGTTGGTTCCAAGTCTTTGCTATTGTGAATAGTGCTGCAATAAACATACCTGTGCATGTGTCTTGATAGCAGCATGATTTATAATCCTTTGGGTATATACCCAATAATGGGATGGCTGGGTCAAATGGTATTTCTAGTTCTAGATCCCTGAGGAATCACCACACTGTCTTCCACAATGGTTGAACTAGTTTACAGTCCCACCAACAGTGTAAAAGTGTTCCTATTTCTCCACATCCTCTCAAGCACCTGTTGTTTCCTGACTTTTTAATGATCACCATTCTAACTGGTGTGAGATGGTATCTCATTATGGTTTTGATTCGCATTTCTCTGATGGCCAGTGATGATGAGCACTTTTTCCTGTGTTTTTTGGCTGCATAAATGTCTTCTTTTGAGAAGTGTCTGTTCATATCCTTCGCCCACTTTCTGATGGGGTTGTTTGTTTTTTCTTGTAAATTTGTTTAAGTTCCTTGTAGATTCTGGATATTAGTCCTTTGTCAGATGAGTAGATTGCAAAAATTTTCTCCCATTCTGTAGGTTGCCTGTTCACTCTGATGGTAGTTTCTTTTGCTGTGCAGAAGTTTAATTAGATCCCATTTGTCAGTTTTGGCTTTTGTTGCCATTGCTTTTGGTGTTTTAGACATGAAGTCCTTGCCCATGCCTATGTCCTGAATGGTATTGCCTAGGTTTTCTTCTAGGGTTTTTATGGTTTTAGGTCTAACATTTAAGTCTTTAATCCATCTTGAATTAATTTTTGTATAAGGTGTAAGGAAGGGATCCAGTTTCAGTTTTCTACGTATGGCTAGCCAGTTTTCCCAGCACCATTTGTTAAATAGGGAATCCTTTCCCCATTGCTTGTTTTTCTCAGGTTTGTCAAAGATCAGATAGTTGTAGATATGCGGCATTATTTCTGAGGGCTCTGTTCTGTTCCATTGGTCTATATCTCTGTTTTGGTACCAGTACCATGCTGTTTTGGTTACTGTAGCTTTGTAGTATAGTTTGACATCAGATAGTGTGATGCCTCCAACTTTGTTCTTTTGGCTTAGGATTGACTTCACAATGAGGGCTCATTTTTGGTTCCATATGAACTTTAAAGTAGTTTTTTCCAATTCTGTGAAGAAAGTCATTTGTAGCTTGATGGGGATGGCATTGAATCTATAAATTACCTTGGGCAGTACGGCCATTTTCATGATATTGATTCTTCCTACCCATGAGCATGGAATGTTCTTCCATTTGTTTGTATCCTCTTTTATTTCATTGAGCAGTGGTTTGTAGTTCTCCTTGAAGAAGTCCTTCACATCCCTTGTAAGTTGGATTCCTAGGTATTTTATTCTCTTTGTAGCAATTGTGAATGGGAGTTCACTCATGATTTGGCTCTCTGTTTGTCTGTTATTGGTTTATAAGAATGCTTGTGATTTTTGCATATTGATTTTGTATCCTGAGACTTTGCTGAAGTTGCTTATCAGCTTAAGGAGATTTTGGGCTGAGACAATGTGGTTTCTAGATATACAATCATGTCATCTGCAAACAGGGACAATTTGACTTCCTCTTTTCCTAATTGAATGCCCTTTATTTCCTTCTCCTGCCTGATTGCCCTGGCCAGAACTTCCAACACTATGTTGAATAGGAGTGGTGAGAGAGGGCATCCCTGTCTTCTGCCAGTTTTCAAAGGGAATGCTCCCAGTTTTTGTCCATTCAGTATGATATTGGCTGTGGGTTTGTCGTAGATAGCTCTTATTATTTTGAGATACGTCCCATCAATACCTAATTTATTGAGAGTTTTTAGCACGAAGAGTTGTTGAATTTTGTCAAAGGCCTTTTCTACATCTATTGAGATAATCATGTGGTTTTTGTCTTTGGTTCTGTTTATATGCTGGATTATGTTTATTGATTTGCATATGTTGAACCAGCCTTGCATCCCAGGGATGAAGCCCACTTGATTATGGTGGATAAGCTTTCTGATGTGCTGCTGGATTCTATTTGCCAGTATTTTATTGAGGATTTTTGCATCAATGTTCATCAAGGATATTGGTCTAAAATTCTCTTTTTTTATTGTATCTCTGCCAGGCTTTGGTATCTGGATTATGCTGGCCTCATAAAATGAGTTAGGGTGGATTCCCTGTTTTTCTATTGACTGGAATAGTTTCAGAAGGAATGGTACCAGCTCCTCCTTGTACCTCTGGTAGAATTCAGCTGTGCATCCATCTGGTCCTGGACTTTTTTTGGTTGGTAAGCTATTAATTATTGCCTCAATTTCAGAGCCTGTTATTGGTCTATTTGGAGATTCAACTTCTTCCTGGTTTAGTCTTGGGAGGGTGTATGTGTCGAGGAATTTATCCATTTCTTCTAGATTTTCTAGTTTATTTGTGTAGAGGTGTTTATAGTATTCTCTAATGGTAGTTTGTATTTCTGTGGGATCGGTGGTGATATCCTCTTTATCATTTTTTATTGCATCTATTTGATTCTTCTCTCTTTTCTTCTTTATTAGTCTTGCTAGCGGTCTATCAATTTTGTTGATCTTTTCAAAAAACCAGCTCCTGGATTCATTGATTTTTTGAAGGGTTTTTTGTGTCTCTGTTTCCTTCAGTTCTGCTCTGATCTTAGTTATTTCTTGCCTTCTGCTAGCTTTTGAATGTATTTGCTCTTGCTTCTCTAGTTCTTTTAATTGTGATGTTAGGGTGTCAATTTTAGATCTTTCCTGCTTTCTCTTGTGGGCATTTAGTGCTGTAAATTTCCCTCTACACACTGCTTTGAATGTGTCCCAGAGATTCTGGTATGTTGTGTCTTTGTTCTCATTGGTTTCAAGGAACATCTTTATTTCTGCCTTCATTTCGTTATGTACCCAGTAGTCATTCAGGAGCAGGTTGTTCAGTTTTCATGTAGTTGAGCGGTTTTGAGTGAGTTTCTTAATCCTGAGTTCTAGTTTGATTGCACTGTGGTCTGAGAGACAGTTTGTTATAATTTCTGTTCTTTTACATTTGCTGAGGAATGCTTTACTTCCAACTATGTGGTCAGTTTTGGAATTGGTGTGGTGTGGTGCTGAGAAGAATGTATATTCTGTTGATTTGGGGTGGAGAGTTCTGTAGATATCTGTTAGGTCCACTTGGTGCAGAGCTGAGTTCAATTCCTGGATATCCTTGTTAACTTTCTCGTTGATCTGTCTAATGTTGACAATGGGGTGTTAAAGTCTCCCATTATTACTGTGTGAGAGTCTAAGTCTCTTTGTAGGTCACTGAGGACTTGCTTTATGTATCTGGGTGCTCCTGTATTGGGTGCATATATATTTAGGATAGTAAGTTCTTCTTGTTGAATTGATCCCTTGACCATTATGTAATGGCCTTCTTTGTCTCTTTTGATCTTTGTTGGTTTAAAGAAGTCTGTTTTATCAGAGACTGGGATTGCAACCCCTGCCTTTTTTTGGTTTTCCATTTGCTTGGTAGATCTTCCTCCATCCCTTTATTTGAGCCTATGTGTGTCTCTGCACGTGAGGTGGGTTTCCTGAATACAGCACACTGATGGGTCTTGACTCTTTATCCAATTTGCCAGTCTGTGTCTTTTAATTGGGGCATTTAGCCCATTTACATTTAAGGTTAATATTGTTATGTGTGAATTTGATCCTGAAGTCCTTAAAGGACCTGATGGAGCTGAAAACCAAGGCAAGAGAACTATGTGACGAATGCACAAGCCTCAGTAGCTGATTCAATTAACTGGAAGAAAGGGTATCAGTGATGGAAGATGAAATGAATGAAATGAAGCGAGAAGAGAAGTTTAGAGAAAAAAGAATAAAAAGAAACAAACAAAGCCTCCAAGAAATATGGGACTATGTGAAAAGACCAAATCTATGTCTGATTGGTGTACCTGAAAGTGATGGGGAGAATGAAACCAAGTTGGAAAACACTCTGCAGGATATTATCCAAGAGAACTTCCCCAATCTAGCAAGGCAGGCTTGGATTCAGATTCAGGAAATACAGAGAATGCCACAAAGATACTCCTCGAGAAGAGCAACTCCAAGACACATAATTGTCAGATTCACCAAAGTTGAAATGAAGGAAAAAATGTTAAGGGCAGCCAGAGAGAAAGGTCAGGTTACCCACAAAGGGAAGCCCATCAGACTAAGAGCTGTTCGCTCAGCAGAAACTCTGCAAGCCAGAAGAGAGTGGGGGCCAATATTCAACATTCTTAAAGAAAAGAATTTTCAACCCAGAATTTCATATCCAGCCAAACTAAGCTTCATAAGTGAAGGAGAAATAAAATCCTTTACAGACAAGCAAATGCTGAGAGATTTTGTCACCACCAGAACTGCCCTAAAAGAGCTCCTAAAGGAAGCACTAAACATGGAAAGGAACAACCGGTACCAGCCACTGCAAAAACATGCCAATTTGTAAAGGCATCAAGGCTAGGAAGAAACTGCATCAACTAACGAGCAAAATAACCAGCTAACATCAATGAACTGTCTAAATGCTGATGTGTCACAGGGATCAGTCCTTGGAATCCTTCTTTTCTCCTCCTACACTCACGCCGCCCATTTCCATGAATATTGACCAAATTTACATCTCCAGCCCAACTTCTCCCTTGAATTCCAGATTCGTATATTCAACGTTCCCCTCAGTATGACTTCCTGGAATTCTAATCGCTATCTCAAATTTCATATGTCCCCAGTTGAGCCTTTAATTACTCCGTGTTCTAAACCTGATCCTGCGTGGTCTTTCCCATCATAGTTAATGGAATGTCAATCTTCTATTTCCACAGACCAAAATATCTGGCACTATCTTTTACTTCCTTCTTTCTCTCACCAACTATCAATCCATCAGGCTGGAATCCCATTAATTCTTCCTTCAAAATGTATCTAGAATCTGACCATGACATACTTGTTCTTCCACTACCACCCAGGTTCAAGCCACCCTCATGTCTCACCCCCGTCCTAACTGGTCTTTCTACTTCCAACTTGCATCCCTCCCCAACCCATGAGACCATTCTGCATAAGCAGCCAAGTGATCTTTCAAAACATACTTCAGATCATGTCACTCCTCTGCTCGTAACTCTCCAACAGTTTCCCAACTCAATTCAGTCCTTGTCCTTAAGGAGCTCACAGTCTAACAGAGAAGACAGAAATATAAGAATATATTACCAAGGCAACGTTAAAGTGCAATGACAGAGTGCTGGCTGTGGGAGTGAAAAGGAGAAGCAATTACCCTAGCCTGGTGAGGATCATGGAAAGCTACCTGGAAGAGGTGATATCAGAGTCTCAAAATTAAGGAATTAGTGAGGTAAGGTGCATGTGGTGGGGTGAAAGTAAGGAACCAAGAATTGTCAAGGGTTCTTTAGCAGAGGAGCAACAGGAGCAAATTCAGAGAATTCAGAAACTCCATGCTGTGTACCAAAACACGGTAGGAACTGAAATAGGGAGAAACACACATACCGTATTCCCGGGCATAAATCAAGGGGCCAGGAGTGGTAAGAGGTAAGGTTGGGGGCCTAAACAGTCATATCGTAGACCACTTTTATTGTCGAGTTAATAAGCTTGGAATATAGATGTTGGGGAGACATTTCAAGGTTTCAAGATGGTTTTATTCAGTAACTTGATAAACTTTTTTTGAATTAATATGGACAATGTATCAACTCCAGGGCAAATGGCGGGAAGGTCACAGTGTTACAGGCCAGTAGGGGGTGCCAGCGAGCAGCCGCGGTGCTGACCAGATCCTCTCTCCAACCGTCTGGAGAATGTCTGGGAGGGCGACACACAGGAAGCAGAGCAATATCAGTTGGAGGACTCATCTCCAATTCAGGCAAGAGGTGATCCATTATCAGGCCCAGGGAAGGAATTGTGTTCCCAGGGACAGTCGACACCCCATATGTTAACATAAAAGGTGGAGCTTCTCTGGAGCTTTCATTCCTTCCAGTGCTCTGCCTCATGCCTGCTCTCTGGAAATGGATGTGCATTATCTCACAGGCTGTCAGAACCTTCCTAGGAAACCAGCATGTGGACGAATCTTGAAAATGCAATCTGCCCGCATCCAGAGCTTTGCATGCTGGTTCCTTGGGACCACACACTGAGACACTTTGCAAGAAAATTTAACAGAAGACAGATGGCAAATGTCATGGGGCCTCACACAACTGAGAAGGCAAAGGAGTAAACCAAAAAATAATGCATTGAGGACCAGAGTTCCTAGAGCAGGCAGAAAAGTAGTCACCTCCCCTCTGTCCTTTGACTGTGAGGAGCAAGCGGGGTACTAACCTCCTGAAGGAGCAACTGTGGTCTCCGTGATGCAATGGATGGGCTTGATGTTTATAGATTGATGGGTGAATTGTCCCCTGTTTCTTCATTCTGAATATTCTTTGAGCTTATTACATCAGCTCAGAATGAACACTCTAAATTTAGACCCAAACTTTTTCATGTTTCCAAGGGAACTGTAAATCACTTTGTGAATGTACATACAACACAGTCAGCAGAGTCTGCTTGATGAAGCCCTCTCCTACACTCAGAGTCAAAGGCATCTCATAAATTGTTGCCTTGCCCAAGGTCCTGGACAGTAACTGACAGCCTCAGACAGATTGCCTTTGCTTCTCCATATGACACTTCTGTAGGAGGCTCTACTGCAAGTACAAAGGACACAGGCCTTCAGCTGTGACATCCCCTAACTCCCCAAAGTCCCATGTTGTTTCTGTGAAGGGTTTGTTGGATGGAGAACAGAGTGAGAGATGCTATGTTGCTTAAGATGAGCCATCTAAGATGATGGTGCCCAGGTCACCCTCAAAGCATCAAGTCCTCCTTGATAGTGAAGACCGAAGAGGGGATAGTGGAGCATGTGAAATATTTTTTGATGAGGTTAGTGAATCAACTAGGGCTGGGTTCAGTTATAATCACAGAGACTGGAGGTATCAACGGCTTAACAATATAGAAATTTATTTCTCTGTCATGTATAGGAAGTCCAGAGACATCCAGTTCAGCACTAGTATTGTGGACACATAGTGTCAACATAACCCAGGCTCCTTCTGTCTTCTCTCTACTCCTCTGATTGTGTAGCTTTCATCCTCACATTCACTGCATAGTCCAAGGTGGCTTCTGGAGCTCCAGCCATCATGCCCATGCTCCAGTCAACAGGAAGAAGGAAGATGAAAGGGCAAAAAGGGTGCAATTATCAGGTGGTCAGCTCCTACATTTCACAGCTGGTCAACTTTCTGAGTCCCACATTATAATCAACTTACATCTCATTGACCTTCCCTTGATTACCTGGCCACTCCTAAAAAGAAAGACTGGGATATGCAGTCTTTGAGTTGAATGCAGTATGACCCCAAATAACATTATGCGTTTGCCACCAAAAGAGAAGAGGAGAGTGAATATTGGGTGAAGTCCAGCAGTCTCGGCTCCATTTAGGTTATAAGCGTATGAGGAGCAGAGCAGAGGCCCCTAGGCTCCTAATACAATACCATAGAACATAAAGCAATAAAAAAAATACTCAGCAAGAGGAACAAGCCTTGAAATAATGGGAAAACTGAAAGAAGAAAGGAAAGATGGAGCAGAGAAGGAAAAGAAAATGAAAGAAGGAAAGTAAGAAAGAAAGTCGTGTAGGAAAAATAATGGGGAATAAGAACAAGGAAGAAATAAAGAAAAGGCTATAGAAAGAAGGGAAAGGAAAATGTAATGCAGGTGTTCCTGGGTGCCCGTTTTCTATCCTTAGGGGTGACTTTTGCTGCCTGGGCAAGTGTTGGATTCCTGCTTCTGGAGCTGAGGGTTTTCTTCTGTGTATTCCTTGGTGCTGGGCTCCCTGCTATTACTTCTAACCACAGTTGTTCCAGTCTTTTCTCCTGCAATGCCTAGAAAATGGGACCAGTCAGGTCCCCTACCTTTTGGCTAGCTTTGGCCATCAGCTTTCACCAGACAATTCTCAGAGTTCTTTACTATAGGGTCAGCATCTCAAGGGTCGATGTTGCCATTCACTTTGATGACCCCTTGCAGACCCGCCTCTGGGACAGATTGTCCTCTGTGGATGCCTCCTCCACCTGTGATGTGCAGGCCCTGCTTCAACACTCCCAGTCAGCAACCCCATATCCCTGGCCCCCTCCCCACAGGCAGAGGCTCACACATGATGCCTTCCTATATCTTGCCAGCTGGGGAAACAAGGTCTCAAGCCTTGGAAGAAGATACATTGGTGTTCTTACCTCCATCAGTAGCCTGCAGAGAGAGAGAGAGAGAGAGAGGGAGGGAGGGAAGGAGAGATATATATATATATATTATGGTCCATAAACAAGAGAAATGAATGCGGACAGCCCCCTGCCCCCTGCCTCCACCCCTGTGAGAGCTGAAGACTGGCTGATCCTCTTATTAGGTTGCCTAGAAGTAATCACCATTCACAAGCATCTGTTTTCATCAGCTTTCTGGCTCTGCCCTTGAGGGACCAGAAGACTACCACCATGACCACTACTCTTTCTCTGTGACTGTGCTGGAAAGCATGGGTTTTTCCTCCTCTGCTGAGGCCTGGCCCCATTACAAAAAAAAAAAAAGTTATTGTCAGTGGACGCTTTCCTGGCCACCTAGGAGAAATGGTGCCCACTCCAAGTAAGCTAGTTTTACTCTGGAGCTTCCTAGGATCTAAAGGACTGATTGGATGCTAGTTCAACCCCCCATAGAAGGGAGAGAAGAGGAAAAGGGTGGGGATCTCACCTATGGTATCACCTTAGTGAGAATTTAAGCTAAGTTGGTGTAGAACAGATTGTGTTCTTAAATCTGTTTTACATTATTATCAACACCAAGGACAGTGCTGTCTACACATGGTAGGCACTTGATAATGCTTGTTAGATAAATACATGAGAACATGTCTATTGTTTCTCAGCACCACATAGTTGAGATGAAAACTTAAATACTTTTCATAACAAATTTATATTTTAAAACTTCCAAGGAAAGGATTCAGGTTCGGATTTTTCTCCCGATTGATTTATTCCTCCCTAAAGGTCCATTTGGTACGGTCCCCAAATGAGAAGGCAGTTTTAGAATGTCCGGTGCTGAATGTCATGCAGATGATTATGCAAAACGCAGGCTGCTCCCTGGGCCCTGTGGGGAGCCGTGAAAGATTCCGTCCCTGGAATAGGTACTCTTATGAGAAAAAGCAGATGATGAGGTCAAATATCTCCCCCAGTCCATGTATAGATATGCAACATAAGGATGCCCAAATTGGACCCCAGAGAGACTCCAAAATACTTTAAATAGTTAAAACAAAATTTTCCTTTCCATAGAAAATTATATTTTTTACTACAAAATATAAAACAACCCATTATTGCAGTAATAATTTTCCTTTAAGTAATGATGTTTCCCTGAGCCCTCTTGTCTATATGGTAGATCAAAACAAGTTTTATCTAAAGACAGTGAGAGGAAAGCAGAGAAGAAACTTGAAATATTTCAGTGAAAAACATGGCTATCTTTGGATGTAAAGGAGAAGTATCAGCCAGCATTGAAGGAGGAAGGTTCTACAGTGGAAGGAGCATGGAACCAGGATTTAGAAGACCTACATTCTAATCTCAGCTCTACCGCTAAGAACTGGTTTTTCTCACCTGTCAGATAAAAAGGTGTAAGGTGATCTCTAAATTCTGCTTTCTGATTCCATGTCTTGGAGTCTGTACTCATTGAAAGTACATAGAGATGGGAGTGGGAGTAGTGGGAAATATTCCAGGACATAGCATGATTTCAACCACTAGAATGATCTTCCTAGCCTGCAATATGAGAAAACAAATGTTCTCATTTAGATTGTTGTCTAATTCTGATTACAGGACGCCTGACTTAATTCCTACTGAGGGAGTTAATTCTTAAGAATCATCTAGGTTACCATTCAGCAATTTCTTTCTCACTTTTACTTTTACTATTACTATGACCGCCATTACTTTGGCCATTATTTAACTTCCTCAGGCTCTAAGCAGAGTCAATTCTAAACAAAGCTGGCTGAGAATTTGTTGGTGCAATAGAATTTGTTGTCCAAACTATTGCTTGGGGTTTCAGAAACAGTTGTGGTGAAGTACTGCCACATTTTTCACCACTAAATGATAATAGACCCAGGGATATAAAATAGGCTGTATCTCACATACATATTCCATCATTTTTGTAAAGTTGCACAAAGTACTGTGAGAAGGTTGGCAGGAGAGTGTGCTGTGATCAATTAGCAATGTCTGTCATGAGGGAAAACTCAGAAGTAAAGACACGCATATCACTTATTTGCTAACCTTGGGCTCCTGGGCTTTTGGGCTACCAACCTGTGCCTTCTTGGTGATGAGACTACAATGGCAAGGATCAAATTCTTCCAGAGAAAACATCTTTCCTCCATCAGTGACATTATACAAAACTCTTCTTCCATATTCTAGACCCTACCCAGTTTCTCCATCTATTCCAACCTGTGCTCTACATCCTTGGGAAGCACTTTACAAAGAGTGTTTCATGTAATATTAATCTCATAAGACGCTATTTAAAAGAAGGCCCTTTGTTCTTACATTCAGGATTCTCTGCATGCCAAATTCAGCTAGATACTAGTATTTTCATGTAGTAGTTACTGAACACTGATCATGTCATAGGTTCTGTTCTAAGTGATTGTAGGTATTAGTTAAATTAATCCTCACAACTCTATTTTGCCCATTTCACAGATGAGGAAACTGAAACAAGAGAGCAACTATTGGAGTCAGGATTCACTCTGGCAGTCCAGATTTAGAATCTGTTCTTTTAATACCACTTGATGCTGCCTCCCATTTCTGTATTTATCTATATTTATAATCTGTATCTTTATCTATATATCAATTCTAAATCTATATTTACATATACATCTATATCTATCTTAATGATTCACAAATCATGTTTGCATGTTAAAGACTCTGAAAATTTCTTCTGTAAAGAAATCTAATGCTATTTAATTCTATGATTCTTTAATTTATTTGACACAAGGAACCCCTTACAGATACTTTTTTCTCCCTTTGCTTTGCTTCTAATCACAACCCATATCATAGAATATTCTAGAGCACCATGAAAATATCCTTCTGAGGACTGAGCTATAAAATGGAAGGATGAAACTCTTAAATCCTTGGCTCTGATTTCTGCTTTATTTGGACCAAATGTATAACTAGAAGACTCAAAACCCAAGGGAGGGGTGCCTAATTTTTCAGGTCCCAAATGAGTTTAAAGGGAGTCCCTAAATGGGGAAAGCAGAATGGATTCTATCCCTGGATATCCAGTTAATTGTTAAAGTAAGTGATGATAGATGACAGACAGATGAGTCATGTCAAACCAAGAATAAACTAAGAGTAGTTGGTGAGCATTTCCACTTATGTAAAATGAGAATCGTGCAGCACAGGGGGAAAAAAGCTTGAAATTCAAACTAAAGAGATTTGTATTTGAGTCAGAATTCAACCAATGGTGGACACTTTATTCCATGTTATATGGCCAACATATAATATTATGCCTGGTAGGTGCTCAAAAAACATATGTTGATTTGAACAAATGTGTAATCTTGAACAATTTACTTAACCTCCCTAAGCTTTAATTTTCTCATATATAATATGAAGATGACAATAATAACTTCGACTTCCAGGGTTGCTTGGAAAATTGAATTAGATGATGTATTTTTAAGCAAGTTTTAATTTTGAAGGCTTATGTAAATGTCAGCTGCAAGTCCTGTCATCATTAACAATAATAAACTTAGCAGGATTTGAAACCCAGCCATAGTAGCTTATATCAGTTCCCTCAGCCATGTCTCACCAGATTTACGCCATAAGTAGGAGATGCTGGTCAGCAGTAGGCATACAGGGATGCGCAGCCTCTAGTACAGCAAGAATTAAAAAGGAAGACCATTAAGGACAAAGAGGGACAAGCCCTAACCAAATTATCTTCTAGATCTGATGAAAAGCTTCCCTAAAAATTCCCTTAGATGCCAAGGCATTGGTTTACTGTTGATACATAATAACTATTCAATAATTGTTTGCTGAATTCACCAACTTACACATCTTGAGGTTACTTAAAGAAGTAGAATGTCTATCTTCTTAACTTTCCCCTCAACTTTTCCTGAAAGCTACAAAAAGATAGGATTTTTATCTAAAAATCTAGACACCAATCCGAAACCCATTCTGCTGTAATGCATTTTTTGGTGCTGGGAGGGAAGTGCCTGGGAAATGGAGACAGGAAGGAAGGAAGGAAGGAAGGAAGGAAGGAAGGGAAGAAGGGAGGGAAGAAGGAAGGAAGGAAGGAAAAAAGAGGGAAGAGAGGGAGGAAAGAAGGAAAAAAGAGGGAAGGGAGGAAGGAAGGAAGGAAGAAAGGGAAAGAAAGAGGGAAGGAGGGAAGAAGGGAAGGAAGGAAGGAAGGAAGGAAGGAAGGAAGGAAATGAAACACTTCTCATATACCTGTAAAGACCATGATAAAAAATAAAAAATAATAAAAAATAAACCATGATAAACACTTGGTTCTTCTTCATGAACTAGCCTCTAAAGCTACCCTGCCCAACACTGTAGACACCAGCCACATGGGACCATTGAGCACTGAAATGTGCCTAATCCTGTGCTGTGAGTGTAAAAATACATACCAGATTTCAAAGATTTAGTATAAAAAAGCAACATATATCACTCATAATTTTTATATGGATTTCATGTCAAAATAATAATATTTAGCTATATAAAAATTTTTTGCTATATGAAATATATTATCAAAATTCATTTCACCTGCTTATTTTTACCTCTTTAGTGTGGCTACTAGAGAATTAAAATTACATACATGGCTCACACTCAGTGACTTGTATAGTCATTGGGCAGTGCTGCTCTGGAGCAATGATTTTTGATCTGTGGGTTGTGATGTCTTGGTGGATCATGAAACCTATTAAGTGGGTGACAACCTGTATTTTTTTTTAAGGAGAATAGAACAAATAAATTAGATTAGAATGCATGGCATTGTGCAGGTCAGTGGTGCAATGGAGAACACATCAGACTAGGGATCAGAAGATTTTAGAATCCATGGCATTTAGTAAAGGTAAATATTCTTCTGTGAAACTTTGGTTTCATATATATATATATATATATAAAATATATTTTATATATATTATATATATAATATATTTTATATATATATATAATATATTTTATGTATATTATATATATAATATATTTTAGATATAATATATATAATATATTTTAGATATATTATATATATAATATATTTTAGATATATTATATATATAATATATTTTAGATATATTATATATATAATATATTTTAGATATATTATATATATAATATATTTTAGATATATTATATATATAATATATTTTAGATATATTATATATAATATATTTTAGATATAATATATATAATATATTTTAGATATATTATATATAATATATTTTAGATATATTATATATAATATATTTTATATATAATATATAATATATTTTATATATATTATATATATACACACACACCTGTATATATATATACACACACACGCGTGTATAGATATACACACACATTAGACAATAATTACAGATATATTAGGTATTAGGTTATGAAGTAAAATGCATCTTTATGGTCAATAGAGTAAAAGTGCTTGAACATCCCTTTTCTAAATTGGCCATGATGAAACAGGACTTCCTTGAGCCAGAGTGTCCTGGCATAAACAACAAAGGCTATGATTTGTATCTGACTAGGGACATTCAGAGATGCATCAGGTCAGTCTTGTCACTTTCAAGTTCTGCCCGTAGAAACTTTGCAAGCTCTCCTGAGGTTGCACTAAAGGAGGAGAGAAGGGCAGCTGCACCACCTCCTCATCCATCCCTGTGAGTCATAAGAGTGCAGAGGCTGGCATGGGAAGCAGCGACAGCACCAACAGTGGACTACTGCAGCCCCGGTAGATTCAGGCAGGGGAGCAAACGCAGCACCCCAGTATCCCAGGAGCAAGAAGCAACACCCCTCAAAGGCAAATTAGACCTCGCCTCATGTTGCTAATATTATCCATAGAGATGTGCTTCTTCCTTCAGCACATCTTTGTATGGCCATAAAAGTGTCCTCTCCAGACTACTCAGGGAATCTACCACTCCAAACACTTCATCCCTTGAGGTAACTAAATTAGAAGAATACAGACACTGCACTCTCTTGGAGGCTGAGTCTCCCTGACCTCAGCAGGCTCCCGTTACAGCTTCCTCTAGCAGCCAAATGTCCAGCTCCAGGTTGATTTAGGACCCAACAACAGCATGGAGGCAAGTCATGGTTTAAAGAACCCTGGCCTTACAGGTGGTAGAGACTGAGGCCCACCCAGGGCTGTAATCCTGGCCTTATCCCAATGATGCAAGGCCATAGGCACCATGGAAGCTATGGCTTCCTGCATTGTGACAGCTGTTTAACCCCAATAATGCCCTGAAACTCTCAGCATTGTTTTTCACCTTACTCACTGCTTAGAGAAGAAGGGCCTGATGGACCCTATGTTCCCAGGCCCAGCCTATAGAAATGTTGAAAAAAAAAATGCTACTCTTTGCAAATTCAAGTGCAGCAGTGACGGGGGACAATGTGTGGAGCGAAAGGGTGCAAACAGATCCCATTGCTCCCAGCTGCCATTTTACCCTGCTCAGTGGTGGTCAATTAAGGCCATTTTCTCAGCTTCGGAGGACACTGCTCCAGGAACTGACGTCATAGATTTTTATAAAAACCAATTCCATCCCATGCTTATGAATTACCCAGAAGAGTCATATCATACACTTCTGATGGTAAGAGCTCATTCACCTGGAGTTCCACATGGCACCTCAGAAAACACTATCAGTCAGACTAATATTTTTTTTAGGGCACTTATTTTGTGCTAGGCCCTATGTTAAATACTTAATATCTGTTATATATTAAGTGCTTAAAACCACCCTGTGAGATCAATGCCATTATTAAGTATCTCCATGTTACAGATGAGAAAACGGAAGCTCAGAGAAAATACATTGCTTGCACACTGCCACAGCTAGTACACTCAGACTAGATTCCTGACTAGATTCTGTTGAGTGCCTCCTCTCCTTCTGGCTCTGACCCTAGTAGTACTAATCCAGAGCTGTATGATTCCCAAGCTCCACACCTATGGCACAGTCTTGTCTTCTACTTCAAGTATTCTTAATATAAGGTCTTCGACAGTTGTTTCATAAGCCCAAAATAGCATCCACAAATCTGAGCCCTGAGGTCTGCTTATAGTGCTTTGGGTGAGAATTACTCCAAGAATCTCTCTAGAGGGCAAGAACCCATCCTCCCCTGGCCCCCCAGGTCTGCTGACAGATACAACACTACTAGAGCCCTCTGGCTTGAGTCACCCTCCAGGGTCTTCAGCTTGATATTTTTTGCTTAGTTTCCAAGTATCTGAAGCTGTTCCTGAGCACGTGCTCCAGACAGAAGCCAGTGGTTACTGTGCTCCACTCACACTTGGCCACTGTCCGTTCCAGCCCCCTTTGAAGCTTCTGATACTCTGGCGGCAACTAGCTGGTGCTGGGTAGAGAATGGGAAGCAGGGGGTTTGCATCCCTATGTAGCCTGTCTGCTGGGCCTCCAGTCCTGTAACTCCCATCCTTGCTGACATTTCTCTTCCCCCAAGCTTCAGGTCCACTGGCCCAAGGGCCCTGCTGTTCAGATTGGTCAGAAACCCCAGAGTCAGGGAAAGCAGACCTTTCCCTCCCACAGGAGTTTCTCTAATCAGCCCAGTTCATTATTCTGATCAGGACCAAACAAAATGCCCCCTACAAGAGCTGTGGGGTTTAGACACAATTGTGCACACCTGTTAATGGAGAGGAAGCTGGTCACCTCATCAACACTTACCAAGGCTCCTCCACTGACAGAGATGTGTGCTTGGTGCCAGGGCAGAGGGGAAAATACAGAAGATTTTCCCTTGTTGGGAACTGCCCAGCTCCCACCACTGCCTGGCCAGGCCAGGCGTGTCTGACTTGCTTGACAATGCAGCCCGGCTTCCAGTGCAGACTGAAGTCAACCTTAGACCTGCCTTCTGGGCCTGCCCGAGTCGGGGCAGAGTCATTGGGCAGTGCTTCCCCAGAGACAGCAAGACCAAGGACTTGTTGGTTTAAAGTATTCGTTCGAAATAGGGTGCAATCTCAATTATGGAAATTAACACAGATTAAAAAGTGGAAAAAACCCCACCAAAATCAGTAATTAAAAATACAATCTTTCTGTATGTTCTAGTTATTCTATAATAAATATGTATAGATTTTCTAATCAGAAAAAAACTTTTTTTTCAATATAGACTTACTGATTTATCTTTAGGGCTTTGGTGCAGGGATTCTGACCCCCAAGGCCCATAGCTTTTGGCTGGCACACTCACATCCAGACCCCTAGAACTCGTGGGATTCATACCTGGTTCTGTTGAGTGCCTCCTCTCCTTCTGGCTCTGACCCTAGTAGTGCTAATCCAGCTCTGTGAGTTTCAGTTGACCCTAGCTGCACCCTATTATGTGGCTTTATCCACCCTAGTTCCGCAGCCCCATGCTCCAGCCCTGCTCAGGCCAGCCTGCCTTGACCTTGGACTGTGATGCTTGCCTCTGAAGCTTCAGGTCCAGCTGCTGTATCCAGGTGGATTGTTCCAACCCCTGAATCCCCTCTGGTTTCTTAGGATCTAGTTTCAGGGACCACACAACACAGGAAAAACCAAGAAATATTTTAGGAATCCTCACGGATCCTAGGGGATTGAGATCTCGTTTCACATCCTAGTCAGCCCCACTCTGGAAAGCAGGGTGGACCATTCCCTGGGAGTCACTGATCATCTGCATGAAGCAATTGTACTCATCTATACCCTGGGTCAAGAAGATGCACCACAAATGCCACCATTGGATTTGTCACTCAGAGTCACCCAAGCATCCTCAATTCTGCTCAATTCAACAATTAATTTAGCACCCAGTGATGACCCACCCTCCCACTTGCACCCCTGCTAAGGCTGAGGCTGAGGAAGATGGAGGAGGAAAGAAGACCCCACAGCTGGATGGCCCATAATGAACCTCTGGCCCATGAGGAAATGAACACCAGTTGCTTCTTTATATTTGATGTATTAACAATGCTGATACCTTCCCATCAATTATGTGCCACTTTGTAGCTTATGAAATGCTTTTGCATATACTTCATTCTCACTATAAATAGTCCTCACTTCACAGATCTGAAAATTGAAACTTGGAGCAGTCACACGACTTGCTCAAGCTCATAAAGCCCGAGAATGGAAGTGGCACGAGAGACAGATAGGCATTGTGTCTCTAAAGCAGGTGACCTGTTCACCAGGCAATGACCCTTCTCTAGAATCTCCCTGATGGAGACCCCTGGAGAGGAGTACCTATGACCTAGCTCACAGCCAATCACCTCATCAAGTCCAAGGGCAAAGAAGGCCAAAGATCACTCCATTTCTGAGAAGCAGGTGCACCTATGAGAGACAAATAGGGCCTGTGTAATCCAGGAAACCAGTTTCTCAGTGAAGATGGACATGTGGCAGGGAAAGACAATTGGGGGGTGTGGATGGTCTGACAGGTACCAAGGTCAATAATAAGAAACAATGTGACAGGCAGCTGTAATCAAGAGAAACTGGGGTTAGGGGAGAGACCTACAATCCTGGAGCTATCAGTGAGAGAGGCTGCAAAGTGGGTAGGCAGGAAATTTGTTACCCAAACAATAAACTGGGCCAATGGCTAGCATGACAGTGGGTCCCAGCCCTCTCGGGGCTACCCCACACACTCCCAGCAGCAGTTCTCCCAGATAGCACTGCAGAGAGAAAAATTCCAGAAGCTTGGGAAGCAGGAAAGACCAATTTGTGGAAATATGCAGGACACCTGGGTAGGTAAGGATGGCTGGAACCACATCACGTGTGTGTATATGTATTGAAAGAGAGAGAGAGGACCTATTAGACTTTGGGCTCTATGCTGAATGCTGTGATAAAAGATAACTAGATTATAGACTCTGCCCTCTAGGGACCCTCCAGGGGGAAAACAACAGCTCTGCAGATAACTATTGTGATAAGTGTAAAAACAAGTTCTGCTGGAGCTCAGAGAGGGAGAGGATTGTCACAAATTCTTATAAGAAGACTTCCCAATCAACTGCATACAGCTCTTGACATTCAAAGACTATGGAATCAGGCTGCTTAACTTTGAATCCTGGTGCCCTCACCTAAAGGCTTTGTGACTTTTAGACAAGTCACTTAACCACTCTGTACCTCAATTTCTTCAATTGCTGCATCTGTAAAATGGGATAGTAATGATGTGATATGACTGCTGTGAGGATGAAATGAAGTAATATATGAAGCCCTTAGAAGATTGGTTGGCATGTGGCTGGACAATGCACATGTCAGTCTAAGAAAGCCCTTCCTTTCCTTTCCTTCATGGCACAACCCCACATGCATATTGGGACAGGGCAGAATGCACAAGCTCTGGGGCATATAATCATATCTGATCAGTTTAGCTTGAAGGTGGTGGGGATGTTCCCTTCCTAATCAAATGCAGCTGGTTTGGGCAAACCTAGCCACCAGTCCCACGTTTTTGGTCATGTAGGAAGAGCCCAGATATCTTGTTATTTTGGAGAAAGGCAATAAATATTCCTTGTTGACTTAATACTGTAGACTTATCTTACAGATAAAAAGTTTGGATCATTCTAGACACATTTGTGGGTCTAGACTAATGAAGGTATAATATTCTAGAATGGTAGAAAGACACGTCACTGACTATCTTATAATTATCTTCTAACAGCCCCTGATGAATATAACATGGAAAATGATCAAAACCATTCTTTTAGGAAATAGCTCACCTGCTTTGGGCTTTCTATTTAGTGAATAGAACTAGTGTCTTGCTCAGCAGGGGAGCAGGGGAATGCTTTTATAATGATTTCCCTGCAGCAATCCTGTTTGATAATGCAAACTAGGATCAAAGCAATAGGTTTTCCTATTAAGTACTCCAAGGAAAGAATCAAGTGTTGAGTTGTTGCTAGGGAAATCTGAGAGCCTCATGGGGCCTGGTGATCCAGTCCTGGAGAAGGAGAATTGTTGAGTAAATCCATAGAGAGAAACAGCAAAGTTTCCCTCCGCAGTGACTGGCTTTGACTTCACTCACTCTCATCTCGCCCTCAGCTGCAGACTCAACCCATGTCCAGCTCTGCTGCTTGGAGTCAATGTTGGTGAGCTCCCACACCCCCACCTCAGCTAGCTGCTCACTAAGGTAACTATAAGTGTCCAGAGAGCAGAGAAAGTAGAAGGCTGAAACTTTAAAAAAAAATTCAGAGAACGTATTCTTCCTGAGACACAAAGATAAATAATTAAATAAACCTGCACCTTTATTATTTTTTTAAATGTCACTGTATTTTTCCAATCTCCCTGTGAGAAAACCAAACTAAAGAAGATGTGAGCTGGATTCCTTTTTACACTGTGAATTTCTCAGAGATAGCATACATTACCCTCAGAGCACTTCTTTACTACCAACTTCATGGCTTGTTATCCATAGGATTGAGCCTTAGTTTACTCATCTGTAAAGTGGAGCAATACGCCCACCTTACATGCTTTACAGAATTGGTAGAGGAATCAGTCGTGATTATGTTTATGAAAGCACCTTGAAAACTCAGATGAGCTCTATAAATACCAGGTGTTCTGTTATTCTGACTCATTTTAGTGCTTTTCAAAAGGGAAAGGTAGGAAGATCAATGTGAGAAAAAATGTTGAAATCTTTTACAGGCAATAAATCTTCTTCTCTGCTACAGCATGAAGCCACACTGAACCATGTCCACTGTTAGGTTAGTTGAAGGCTGTTGAAAAAATGAAAATGTCACTGTTATTTATGGTATAAGGCTTACCTGTTTCCAAATAGGTTTTCAGAAGGCATTAATTTATTGCCAATGCTGTATCTTGTATCACTTTGGCATTTGACTACGGAGGGAATGAGTCACAGAGGAAGGTAAGTTTTAAATAGACTTGGGGACAGGAAGAAACATCTGGATTAAACAGCCCCTCCAGGAAGTCAGATTCCTGTGGGTACCTGCAGGGACAGGCACAGGACAGCCACGGGTTGGTCAGTGAGGGAACTGTGTCCAGGTGGTCAGGTCTCGTTGAAGTTGAGCCCCAAAGAGGTGAGAGATGTGGGTGAGAGGCTACCAAAACCTGGAAATAGAGTCTGCTCAGTGGTGTAGAGAAGGTCACCTTGAGAGAAGCAGTGCCCTTCAGCCAAGGGGCACAGCCAGCCCCAGGCAGCCTCCCAGGGAGGCAGCGAGGGCCTGACTCTCCTCCACGCCACAGCTCTCTGGGTGGAGCTCCCCTTCGGCAGAATGGGAAGCTCCAGGGCAAGGTAGCCTCCTGGGAAAGAGTGAAGCTCTGGAGCGGCAAATGAAGAGTTCCAAGGAGTGTGTGTGCCAAGAGAAGGAGTCCCACACAGCAGTGCACTGCAAAGGCTGAGGGAGAAAGGGAAGTTGTGCTGAAGGAAGAAGAACTCCAGTAAAAGGGGATTGGGGCCAGGTGCGGCGGCTCACACTTGTAATTTCAGCACTTTGGGAGGCTGAGGTCGGTGGATCACCTGAGGTCAGGAGTTTGAGACCAGTTTGGCCAACATGGTGAAACCCCTTCTCTACTAAAAATATAAAAATTAGCCGGGCGTGGTGGTGGGCACTTGCAGTCCTAACTACTTGGGAGGCTGAGGCACGAGAATTGCTTGAACCTGGGAGGCGGAGGTTGCAGTGAGCCGAGATCGTGCCACAGAGGAATTGGACACCATGCACAAGTTATTTCAGATATAAACCCCAAACCCCCTGAAATGTTCTGCATCCCCTTAGTGGGTTTTTTTAATAACCTATATGGATCCCACACGAACTTTGGGAACCCTCAAAACGTGCTCTGTTTATCAACATCCCTCAGAGCCCAGTCAGTGCCATCTGTATTCTTACGCTGTCAGAAAGGCAGCTGCATGTAGCTAAATGGTCAATTCTTGTCTTTATTCAGATTGAACACATTTAAAAGTCCAATATTTTACAATACATATCCTAAATTTAGCAGTTAATAAAAGAACATTTGAATTCCATTGGCGCCCCTTTTAACAATAATGAACAAAGATGATGCAGTATAACTTAATGGAGAGCAAAATGCATTTTGTCAAGAAAGTGAGAGAAAGGGGATTTAAGAAATTATGTACCCTGAAGAACCATTCTCCAAAGTAATGAGGAAGGCTAATCTGAGCCTTACTGACTAAATAACTGCAAAATAAGATAAGCGATAAGAAAAAAATCTTTTATGTTTTTCAGGTTGAAATTCATCTTTGGGGCCAATTGCAACTGCAGACGTCAAAGGGCCTCTTAATCATGTTATGCCCTGCTTTGAAAACATTGCTGGCTCAACAAGCACACAGATACAAAGCAAATTTCTAAAAATGCCAGTCAAGGCTCTCTGACATCTTCTTAGTACACTTCATCCCTGAATACAATCACCCCTACATTGTACTATCCCAGGAACCAAGCCCTTCTACAAACATGACTCCCCTCATTCTCTACTCTGCTTCAACTGCCTTTTTTTTTCTCTCTCTCTCTCTCGCTCTGTCACCAGGCTGGAGTGCAGCGGCACAATCTCGGCTCACTGCAACCTCCGCCTCCCGGGTTCAAGCAATTCTCTCATGCCTCAGCCTCCTGAGTAGCTGGGATTACAGGCGTGTGCCACCACACCCAACTAATTTTTGTATTCTTAGTAGAGATGGGGTTTCACCATGTTGGCCAGAATGGTCTCAATCTCCTGACCTCGTGATCCGTCTGCCTTGGCCTCCCAAAATGTTGGGATTACAGGCATGAGCCACTCCGCCCGGCCTCAACTGCCTTTTCCATTGCCTCCTCCTTTCAAAATCTTTCTCATTCTTCAAGACCCAGCTCAAAATCTACCTTTTCCATTAGTCTTTCTCTAGAGAAGTCTTGCAGTTGAAATGCCTCCTTCTGCTGGACTCCCAGAAGAAGTTCCCATACCTCTGGTATGGTACTTCTCATGTCCTGCTATTTATGCTTGTTATATGAATATCTTTCTCCTAGTCACACAGGGGGTCGCCTGAGACTTCTCTATCCTGACCTCAACATCTAGAATGGAACCTAGTCCCGTTCCTGACATGCAATCAGTGTGTAACTGAATTTAATTAAGCAGGTTTTGCTCCATATACCAGTACTCTCAGAGCTTCCTCAAATTTCAGGTAGAAAATAATTATGTTATTTCATGCACTAGAAGGTATAATTCACCTGCTTGTAGTCTTTGGGTCAGGGCGGTGCTATTTAATGCTCTAAAAGACATAATGTACACAATGAAGTAAATAACTCATTTAGATCACTAGAGCTGAACTTTAATACATTGCCACTTCTAGTACACAAGTAATCTGAAGAAATGAATGGCTATCCAATATATGAAAGCAATTATTTGCTTCCTGCTGGAAGGATCAACTCCAATATAGTTATGCTATATAATTGGACACAACATGAATTTGATATTTGAATCTGTCATTTGATATTTTTAGGGCAGATAAATTTATCTGGTATTCTGGATGTGGATGAGTATAATTTTCAAAGGTGACTATTCCTAAGATTTGTTTGTTTCTAAAGGGTTTCAATGTTCTAAGAAAAAAAAAGCAAGCAATCAGTTCCTACATTTACAGTTATAATTACTTGGAAGTTCTGAGCCCATGTTTAGCACATATTAGTAGTGTTTCCAGAGCTTGATATCCAGTGGTCCATCTGCTAATACGTTAATATGCGACCAGTCCCTTATCTAACAGGCACACACCAAGTGTGTATGTATTATTTTCAGTGTTAATCGACTTTAAGCCTTCATGAAGACTGCAGATGGTCCCTTCAGCAGCCATACTTCCTTTCATTTGGCCTGGGGGCTCCAGTTAACTCTGTTGATTCTATACCCTTTGCCGCCCCCTCTCCCACCCACTGCCCACAACTCCTCTCCACCCTCCACCATCCCCCTCCATCTGGACTCGGATACCATCTCTTCACAAAGCCTTCTCCAGTCACGTCTCCCACACTCATCTCTGCTCACCTTTAAAACACTAATTTTAAATGAGTAATATTAATTCAATACATAAAAATGGACTGGCTTGCCTTGTTCTTCAGTTTCATGTGTATTAGCCTAGTCTTCTCAACTAGATTATAAGCCCCATGAGGGAAGAGACCACTTCTTAGATTTCTTTCTTTCTTTCTTTCTTTCTTTCTTTCTTTCTTTCTTTCTTTCTTTCTTCCTTTCTTTCTTCTTTCTTTCTTTCTTTCTTTCTTTCTTTCTTTCTTTCTTTCTTTCTTTCTTTCTTTCTTTCTTTTTTTGAGATGGAGTCTCGCTCTGTAGCCCAGGCTGGAGTGCAGTGGCGCAATCTTGGCTCACTGCAAGCTCCACCTCCCGGGTTCACGCCATTCTCCTGCCTCAGTCTCCCGAGTAGTTGGGACTACAGGCGCCTGCCACCACGCCTGGCTACTTTTTTGTATTTTTAGTAGAAACGGGGTTTCCTGGTGTTAACCAGGACAGTCTCGATCTCCTGACGTCGTGATCTGCCTGTCTCGGCCTCCCAAAGTGCTGGGATTACAGGCGTGAGCCACCGCGCCCGGCCCACTTCTTATATTTCAAACCAATTTCTCAATCTGTTCTAAGGAGTGTGGGCAGGAAACAGAAACCATCAACTTGGGCTACAGTCTGGCTGGCAATCTTTCCTGCAAAGAAATTTTCTTTGCAGTTGTATTAAATGTAGAGAAGAAAAAGATGAAAGGTAATATGACTCTTCAAGAAGAATAATTGAACAGTGAATGGTGACATGCTGTTCTCCAAGCTCAAGAAACACAGATGAAAAATAGACATTAATGATAGCAAAAGGTCAGGTGCTTAGAAGAATTTCTGACCAAAATGGTGTAGATTAATTAGGAATTCATTATTTATATCCTACCTACTTCCCAAGGATAGAGGCAGCTGCTGAAGGGAGGCTATGGTGTCTACTACTGAACTGAGAGCCTGGAAATGTGATTCAGGACTTAGTTTGGCTCTAACTTACTGTGTGTCTTGGGCAAATCATTCCCATACCCTCATCTATAAAATGGGAATAATCTCATCAATTCTTGTGAGGATTAAATGGGATCATATACAATATGTTTATGTGTGTATGTGTGTCTGTGTGTTTGTATATGTGTTTTATATATATAGTGTGTGTGTGTATATATATATATATAATTGTCAGATGCTTTACAGATGTTAAGAATTCTCTGTAGCCTATAAAAATCAAATAAATTCTCACTTAAATTAGGTTTCTATTTATCATAGGGAAACCTAGTCCATGCATCATAAAATTTAAAAGCTAAAGTTACAAGACAGACTTTCTATCAACAGCTGCCTAAAAAGAAATAGGCGCCCCCACCCCCAGCAGTAAGATTTGCCCAGCCTTGCCAGTTGTATTGTAAGTGGGAACCCCAAACTAGCTGACCTTACCTTCACTTCCAATCTTCACTTCCAATCATGATATTTTCATTACTCCCCTGGTATCATTCCCTTGATTGATACTCAGGATCCCATTCTCCAGATGAAGGAGTGTCTCTGTGAAAGGTAATGTCAATTAGAGTTCTCCCAGGTAGTACAAGGCAGAACCCCAGGACAAGACCAGAAGCTGGGTCCCATATACCACCCACTGAGGTTTCTCCTAATCCACACTGACACGAAGCCACGAACATGCTGGGCTGACCGCATGTGCTGAAAAATGAGTGTGGATCCATTAGGTTCTGAACCAAAGACCCTTCCTGCAGATTCCCACATGGGGATACATCAAACAGCACGTGGTCAGGGGCGTTGGGCAGCCGCGCCTCGTGGGAGGCAGCACCCAGGCTGGCCCAGCACATCCTCCCACACCATTCCATGTCCTTGTTGACAGCTCTGGGCCAGCCATGGAGTCCTGTCTGCTGGGAGTTTTCTGCCCTCGGGTTCTTTTCAGAAATCTGACAGGCCCAATAAAGGCCCAGCGCTGATGGAGAGGAGCTGGCTCCGAGTTCTCCCAGCAGCCCAGCGCTGCCTCCACTGACACAATGGGGCCGGCTGTAATCACATTACACCCTCGTCTTTCATAATTACCCTCTTTCTCCAAGTGACAGAGCATCCCAACGGCAGGGAGGAAACTATTTTTAAACGAATTCTAACAAAAAAAAAAAAAAGCACAAAAAAAGAGTGTCATTTTCCACAGATATAGTTCTGGTTTATAAATCACCCCTAAGGACAGAGTGGGGACCACAAATGGCAGAAGCTGGAAAATCCAAATGGAGCACCAGCCACCCAACCCCAGGAGGTCACTTCTCCTTCCCTGCCCAACAACCTTCACACTCATTTCATTCTCCCTCCTGCACCTTTTTTTTTTTTCCCTGAGGCCCCACTGGCCCATGTTGGTATTTTCCACCCCATTTTGACTCTGGGAAAAAAAGAAAAAGAAAAGAAAAAAGCTCTAAGGCATGTGGATACCTTCTAGCTACTTCTTTTCCTCCTCACCTTCCCAGTCCTTCCTCCCAGTCCCTCAAAAGTCAGAGGAGGTCATGTGGGGGAGGAAGAGGAAAAGAAAAACAACTTTAGGTGGGACACAAGCTTCAGCCAACCTGGGTGACCCAAGTCTCTCCCCACAGGCCTCCCTAGAGGGGAGTGAGCACCTCATTAACAAGGCACTAAATCAGCCTTGAGGATGATCCTGCTATCCACCGCTTACAAATTACCCGGAGACACCTCTGGTGCTGGCCATGATAATTATATTGATAAGGAAGCTGGAGTGGAGGACATGAATCAATGGAAATGCACAGATCTCTTGAGTATCAATCTATCGAATTACTGCAACTCTCTTGCACTCCCATTTGTAGGGTCATTAACCATCTGTCTTGCTCACAACTGTTAGTGTATCGTTGAGCCTTGGGTGTATTATCCATCCCTCAGGTTTATATTTTCACAGTCCACCTGCGAAACTCTTATCTGTTTCTCCACCAGCCTGGCACTCTTCCATTTTTTTTCTCCTCCACCTTCTCTTTTTTTTTCTTCCTTCTCTGTTTTTCCCTCTTTTTCCCCTGTCTTAGTCCACTTGGGCTGCTAAAAGAAAATACCATAAACTGGGTGGCTTATGAGCAAAAGAAATTTATTTCTCACCATTCTAGAAGCTGGGAAGTCCCAGGTAAGGAGTATCCTTACCTCTCTTTTATTTTGAGATAGGATCTTACTCTATCACCCAGGGTGGAGTGCACTGGCACAATCTCAGCTCACTGCAGCCTCAAATGACCCTCCCACCTCAGCCTCCCAAGTAGCTGGGGCTACAGACACACACCACCACGCATGACTAATTTTTGTAATTTTTGTAAAGGCATGCTTTCGCCATGTTGCCCAGGCTGGTCTCAAACTCCTGGGCTCAAGCAATACACCTGCCTTGGCCTCTCAAAGTGCTGAGATTACAGGCATGAACCACTGTGCCCAACTCTCTCTACGTCTTTTATAAGGGCACTAATCCCATTCATGAGGGTTTTGCCATCATGACTTAATCATCTCCCAAAGCCCTTACCTCCTAATGTCATCCTCTTGGGAATTTCAGCATATGAATTTTGGAGGGACACAAACATTCAGACCATGGCATCCTGCTTCTCCTACCACCAGTTTATCTCTTTAACTGGCCTATTTTGGTTATAGTCCTGGACTCTTACTCATTCTACTCTCTTTGACTCATCTGAGATACAGGAAGAGAGTGAAGGGCAGAGAGGAGGCTCTGCTAGTCCCCTCGAGCCTTCTAAGTTGTTGCGTTTGGAGACAGGTTTTGCATGTGGTTTAAACATTACCCACTGCCTCATACCAAAGACACAGAATGGGTCCCAGAACAAGTGGGACCTCTCTAAAGGAGATGAACATATCCAATGCAGCACTTCCAGACATGCCACAGCATTAGGCCAGGCCTTCCTCATGGCAAGCTGCAAAATCTGCCCGACAGCATCACTAAGAAGTGCCAAAGAGGCTGAGCGCGGTAGCTCATGCCTGTAATCCCAACACTTTTGGAGGCCGAGGCAGGTGGATTTCTCAGGTCAGGAGTTCAAGATCAGCCTGGCCAACATGGTGAAACCCCATATCTACTAAAAATACAAAAATTAGCTGGGCATGGTGGCACACGCCTATAATCCCAGCTACTTGAGAGGCTGAGGCAGGAGAATTGCTTGAGCCTGGGAGATGGAGGTTGCAGTGAGCAGAGATCGTGCCACTGCACTCCAGCCTGGCTGACAGAGTGAGACTCTGACTCAAAAAAAAAGAAAAAAGTGCCAAAGACAGAGGCCACCTGCAGAACAGTCAGCATTCTTTGCAATACAGAAGAATGGGAGGTGGCAGTAGAGAATAAAGCCAGAAGTGAAGTTTTCAGGAACACAAGAAAGAAATCCACTTTGAAATAATTAAGTGACATGAGCTTAGCAACACTACAGGCACATTGATTAAGCAGGCATTTAATAAACATTAGTTTCACTTCCCCCTTCAGCAGGCCTCAGAGAAAGTGAGAAAAATGGAGCACCTCATGCCATTCATTCTATCTTCTTTCTCTGCCTTCCCCTAGAAAAGCAGCACAGGAGAGAAGCAGAGAGGTTGATGGTGGTGTGACAAGGGGTGGATTATCATCCATCCCTTGGGTGGAGCTGGAGTGCGGGACACATTGGGGGATCTCAGAGAAGTGAATGAAGCCAGAGGGAGTCCATGAAAGGCCATGGGCTTCTGTAACTGCTGGCTCGGTGGAGAATTGTTCTGGAAAAATGACAAGTTTAGAAAATGTCACCCAGCTCCTCTAGGATCAAGGTTTACTGGGTTACAATTGCTCCTGATTTGGGGGACACTATAGAGGCTGGAGACTTTTAAATAAAGAGCCATCAAACAAGCCTCCTCTCAAGGAGGAGAGACTGAAGCAATTTCTGGGGAGATCGCTTGGATTGGTGGAGAAAACATTAATCTCAAAGTCATCACTGTCAGGAAGTCCTAAATCTGAACCCAGGGGGAGAAGAGTGTTGACTTGTAAGAGCTCTAAGTCTTTTCATGAAATTAGTATGAAGACCCTAATTAAAGCTGGCTGGAAAACAGCCACTAAGAGCACAGACCGTGGTCAGCAAAATCTGGGTTCAGTCTTGGCTCATCTGCTCATTAACTGTGCAATCTTGGTCAAATCCTTTGGCCTTTCCTGAGATTGATTTTCTTCATCTTAAATAATGGAGATAGAAAGAGGACCTACCATCACAGGAAAATCACCATAGGGCCCTGCTGGTTGTCTGCAGCAAGTCTGATTGACTGATGCCCCATTCTGATTGGTTGCAGCCCAAACCATACCAGTCACTAAATATCTTGACTCCTAAATATCACTGTTCTGTAGCTTTTAGGTTGCTGTGAGAAATAAATAAAATAATACAAGGAAAATGCTTAGCTTGACCCAATTACTACTAGTATTTGTTATGGGCTGAATTGTGTCCCCGCTTTCCAAAGAAGACGTGTTGAAGTCCTAACCCCAGAACCTCAGAATGTAACCTTATTTGGAAATAGGGTCATTGCAGTTATAAGTAATGAAGTTAAGATGAGATCATACTGGAGTAGAGTGGTTCCTCTAATCCATTGTGACTGCTGTACTTTTAAGAAGACAACCATATGAAGAAACAAGGAGAACACAGTGCACAGACAGAGGCACAGACGGGAGTGATGCATCTATAAGCAGAGGAATGGCATGGGATGCTAGCAGCCACCAGCAGCTGGGAGAGGGGCATGGGGCAGATTCTGTCTCAGAGACCTAGGGAAGAATCAACCCTGCTGATGCCTGACTTTGGACTTCTGCCACCAGAACTATGAGAGAATATAGTTCTGTTGTTTTAAGCCACTCAGTTTGTGATTATTTGTTACAGCAACCCTAGGGAACTAATGCCATATTATAGTGGGTTAGCTCCTCAAAACCCACTAAGACCAAGAATTTATAAAGTATCAGGAAAGAGAAGACCTCAATGTTCGTTCTAGCCCAATCGCTCATCTGATGCTTAACATCCCCTCTTCGACACTCTCATTAAGTTGTGATTCCGCTTGTACCTGAACACTTCCAGTGACCAGGAAGTCACTACTTACCATGACACCCAGGTAACTTTCATTATTAGCAATGCTAGTCTGTATTTTGAGCTAAAATCTGTTTCCTTGTAGATTCTCCCATTTGGTGGAAACCACTTCCCTGGGACCTTTTGCCATATACTTAGCATTTTACAACCCTTCAAATATTTGCATTCATCGAACAAGCCATGCTCTTGCACATATCATAGTTTTAGCAAATGTAAGTTCTTCTGTGTGAAATGAACTTTGGCCTTCTCCACCTAAAGAATAATCCATTAAAGTCAAGTTTGGTATTATCCCCTGATAGGGTAGGTTACGTGGTGGGAAAAAGCAATCCCCAAATCTGGGCTTCAAACACCAAAAGATTATTTCTCACATGACATGTTCTCACATGACATGTCCACTGTGAGTCAGCAGAAAACTCTGTGGTCACTCAGAGGCCCAGGCTGACAGAGCAGAGCAGCCACCATCTTGAACTCTGCCAGTCACCTCCAGAGAGAGAAAGCTCTAGGGTGTCTCCCATCAGCAATGTTAACGTACCAGCCCAGAAAAGACACACACCACTTCCTCTCACAATTCATAAGCCAGAACTAGTGCCATGGCCTCACCTAACCAAGACAGGGCTGGAAGATGCAGTCCTGGAAAGCCAGGCCAGAAATATTTGGCAAACGGCACTGATGGCCACCCCACCCACTTTGCATACCCCTCCCTGCAGCCCCCGGCAGAGTTGCTAGCATCTCCTCCAGCCTTCTCAGAGCAGCTGATGTATTTGTTAGCCATGGTAATTATCACATTGCATTGTCATTATATTTGCTTGTGTTTTCATCTCCTCCATGAAAATGAGAGTTTCTCAAGGACAGGTTAGGGCATAATACATGTTTGATATGTGAATGCATTTGAGAACAGTGACCATCTATCCAGTGTAAAAGCCAAATAACTTACAGGGGTTTACACGGCTGGGCATGACCTGGCCCCCACTACTTCTCTGACCTTATCTCCCCACAGGGCTCCCTTGTTCATTTGGCCCCAGCCACACTATGTCTCAAATTCACCAGGCCGGCCCCTGCCTCAGAGACTCGAACTCACTGTTCCCTCACTATCTATTCAGCTCACTACCCCACTTCTGTCGGGTGTCCTCTCAGCTGTCAGCTTATCAGAGAAGCCTGTCCTGACCACGCCCCATACAATGTCGACCTGCCCTGTTAACACCCCTGCTCCCTCCATAGCAGTTACCACTTCCTGACACAAACACAAACTCATGTGTGTTGCATTATCACATGTTAAATGTCACATAATTTCTATTATATAATACATTATATATGACATATATAATTGTCTGTGGTATTTATTTATATGCCCAACCCACCCACCCACACACATTTGAATGCAACTTCTATAAAGAAAAAGACCAGCATATAATAGGTACTTAATAAATATCTGTCAAATGAATGAATGATAAATGAATAAATGTACCCCCTGAGTCTTTACATCTTTGGGCCAAAATGCTAAACTTATCCCTCTCATATTATAGGATTTTGAGTCCCTTCAACATCCCAGGCACCTAGAAGTGATCAATAATCAGTGCAGTAAAGAGTAGAACAACATAGACCCTTGTCTATCTTTTATCCTATATTTTAATTAATAAGACCTACATTTGAATAAGATTTCGGGAGTTACAAAAATCACACCGTTGACCAACTCATAGCAAGTTTAGTTATCGACTAAAGTATTTAGTGTTTTTTACACATAAAGCTGTACCTTTCCCCCTCTATGTAATTGTGTAGCTGTCACTTTGGACCTAAAAGTGTAGGACCTAACGTTTTTCTCTCTTAATTTCCCTGTCACTTGTCTTCCTTTTCGTTGATAATGTCATTTATTCATTCACTTATTTTGAGTGTCAACTATGTGCAAAAAAGCTGTTATGTGCTACGGGGTGTTATGTGATCATTTTCCAATTCCCAGAAGAAAAAGTTATTTAGCAATATCCACATGGATCAGATAAACAAACTTGGGTTCAATGAGAAAGATAGCCAAGACCCCGTCTGTGTGTAAATGACTGATAGCAGAGCTGTTTCTGGAGACTTTCAATGATAGGAGGGTAGAAGTGATGCTCAAGAAAATCACGCCTACAGAACCTGAAAGTGAGAAGGCAAGTAGAGCTTTGGATGAGAGGCGGCTTTAGGAGCTTACAGTTAGGAGGGCAATATGATTCCAACATGTCACTCTACCTATCCCCAAGGTTTATTTACCTTGTCTGGAAGTGACCAACAGATCATCATTTCCCACATTGCTCCAAGGATCTCACCCATCTTTGGATAAGGCTGTGTTAAGGATTGGGCTTTTCTGCTGTCCACAAATGGATAACACATTTCATATGTTCCAGCGATTTCAGGGAAGTCCTTGACTAGGGGAAGAACTGGAACAATTATTCCACTTGTCTGCAAACAATATTTATTTATGTTAGTTAATGCCAGGTTCTGGGTGAATATTATACAGATAATAATTCCATTAGCCCTCCAACCTGGTAAGATAAGTACCATTATTATCTCCACTTTATAGATAGAGAAACTGAGGCACAGAGAGGGTAAGTGAAACTGAGGCACAGAGAGCTTAAGTGATCTTCCCACAGCTACAAAATGAAAGAGCTGAGGCTTGAACCTAAACAGAGACTCTATAGGCTCCAGAGTCTATAGTCTCAACAGCTCTGCTCTGGTCTGCTCCCTGTCCATATTGGAAGCAGGGACAGACTATAGTCTAGTATATAATGCAAGGGCTGAATAATAAGGCATGATTTTATACTAGGCACTAATACAGGTTACTCCTAATAAAATCAACCATCAGGCATTTTTTCAGAACTGAAATTGAACAGACCAGTATCTAACTTGAGGATAACGGAGAGGGATTAAATTAGTTGGAGAATGATTTAACCTTTTGCTCACTGAGCATTTTCTCATGAATTCATCTTTCCATCCTTCCAGGGATCTACTTATCCACTTATTCAACAACTATGCACTCAGCACTCTCGCCGTCCTGAAGCGACGGTCACACATTGCAGATAAGACATGGTCTGACCGACAAGGACTTAGCAGTCCAGGTGGGGAGAAGCAAGCAAAGGAAACCCACGGTCTAGCATGGCAAGTGCTGTCAGAAGTGGGGCCTGGAAGAGAGGGACATGAATTCAGCCTGCATTTGGGAGAATAGCAGAGGAGGCAGGAGGGAAAAGATGAGAGACAAATGCTCATGGAGAAAAGAACATTGAATCTGACCCTAGCAAAATTTTCTAATCGCGATATTCCTGGGAAGATCTTAGAAATTACACAGTTTCCATCAAAGACAAGAGAAAATTGAACACTCTTTTCAAGAAAAGCCCTGGGACATAGTAACTGATAACACAGGTTTTGGAGTCAGACCTGCATTCAAATCTTAACCTCTCTTGGAAGAACTTCCTCCATTAGAAGATGGGGCTATTCATAGTGACCCATCATAAGGTTGTCCTGAGGGTCATGTAGGCTCCTGTGTGAGGGGCACAGCACAGTCTGTGCTGAGTGCAAATACAGTAAATCCTAGTTGTGACCTTCTTCTCCGACGCATAGTCACACTCACTTGGTCCCTTAGTCCTTAATCTTCTTAGTAGCTCTAACTTTTAGAACCAAGTTTTGTAAATCTCTTTTCTGTTTTGCATAGAGAATACAAAAGGAATAAAATTTCTGTAAAACTGATTTGCATCCCAGTGAGTTTATTGTACTCTATGGTTCTTGGTGACTAGGTAACCAGCAGAGGAGCTAATTCATTATTTTACCAATTTAAACAGGAACTTGGAAGAAAAGCACCTGGTGGTCACAGAGCATGAGGACTATACTGACAAGAAGATTAAAAGAAAGTTCAGCTCACACAGCCCTAGATAATCACAAATGTACCCAAGGATTATTAACAATCACAATTACCTGGAACTATATTATTTACCTGGCTGGTTATTCGGAAGACAACTTGTATGGATAGATGAGCTGAGAGGAGCTCATGAAGTTATTTTGAAGTGGCTGGCAGAGTCCCTTTGCAATAAATATCTGGGGAAATAGGAGAGGACACCCAAGGCTCCCTGGTCCAATTTCTCACCTAGAAGTGAAAAGAAACTCTGAGTTCTCCTCAGAGGAACAGCCCATCCACAGGGCCCCAGCCCCCAGCCCTCATGTTTCCTCCAAGAACCATTTGCCCACTGTGGGACCAGACCTGTGTGTTCTAGATAAGCCTTTTGAGAAAACAAAATAGTATGCAGAAGCAGTGTCCATTTTCAGGGGTCCAGTCCTTTAAGGAACAAAGTCCTGGGCCTTTATGACATTGGCAGCCACTGTCCCTTCCTGACGCCCCCCTTGAAAATCTCTGGCTGCCTACTCCTGAGATTTGTAGGCTTGTGCAGAGCCATGGTGCCAAGGCATAGGTCTCAGAGGTTGTCTCTTTCCTTGGTTTCCGTTGCAGATTCCCACAACTCCATGCTGTGTGCTGCAGGCTGGTCCTGAACCCAGATCTCTGGCTGAGAGGATGGGGGCAGATGGGGAAACAGTGGTTCTGAAGAACATGCTCATTGGCGTCAACCTGATCCTTCTGGGCTCCATGATCAAGCCTTCAGAGTGTCAGCTGGAGGTCACCACAGAAAGGGTCCAGAGACAGTCAGTGGAGGAGGAGGGAGGCATTGCCAACTACAACACATCCAGCAAAGAGCAGCCTGTGGTCTTCAACCACGTGTACAACATTAACGTGCCCTTGGACAGCCTCTGCTCCTCAGGGCTAGAGGCCTCTGCTGAGCAGGAGGTGAGTGCAGAAGATGAGACTCTGGGAGAGTACATGGGCCAGACCTCAGACCACGAGAGCCAGGTCACCTTTACACACAGGATCAACTTCCCCAAAAAGGCCTGTCCATGTGCCAGTTCAGCCCAGGTGCTGCAGGAGCTGCTGAGCCGGATCGAGATGCTGGAGAGGGAGGTGTCGGTGCTGCGAGACCAGTGCAACGCCAACTGCTGCCAAGAAAGTGCTGCCACAGGTAGAGTCCGGGAGCTCGCAGCGTGGTCTCAGGAGGGGAAGGAGAGGGCTGAGCAGAGAGGGAGAGTGAACAAGAAGGACCAATGCACTTCCAGCAAAAACGCACTCCCAGCAAAACCCCGGCATCTCTTCACACGATCAAAGGAAAAAAGTGTCCTAGTCTGTAGCTGCCGGTTAATGTGTCTCTAAGATCTAAATGCAGTTCTTCCCCGAGGGATTCAGTTCAGGGATTTTCTACACTGCATAGCCAGTTTGAAATACATTAACCTGATTTTGGGGGGATGAGTCAGGTAATGGTTCATTGGTTCAGCACAACAACTTCGATGGCGAGCAGGGAATTTGATGTCTGTCTTCTTTCATCTTTGGTTTTCACAGGCTGTTGAATTGATATCTATCCATGTTAACCTGAGGGACTAGAGAATGCAGACGCTCTGTTCACTCAATCGCAGCCTTTCTCCCATCTGAGTAGATGATAGTCATTAAGGTCGCAGAGGACCTATCCCCATCTTCTCCAGTGAGATGGAAGCTTTAGCCCCTGCCCCCTCAAAAAGCACACAGAAGCATATGCACACACACACACACACACACACTCTCTCTCTCACACACACACATACTCTCTCACGCATGCACACACGCATGCTCTCACACACAACACACTCACACAACTTAGTGCACCCTCCAAAAGGCTGAAATCTCAGGGGATTTACTTCTAACATTGCCCACCCCCTAATTAGTAACCCTTATGAGTTATCTTTACCTCTCTGCAAGACATAATTAAGTCTTCAGAGTCAGAATTCCCAAGTTCAGGTCCTGGCTCTACTGCTTCCTAGCTGATGACCTAAGCAGTTCCATATCTGTGCCTTCCTTTCCTCATCTACAAATGGTGCTAGACTAGAGCAACAAGAAGTTATTAACAAAAGCACCTATTCAGATGTCAGCCTGGCTTCTGTAAGTACCGTATAAGCAACAGCTATTATCGGCTGACGCCAGTGAGTGGGAACTGCATCTGTACCCCTTCGTGCACAGGTTTTCTCTCCCAAAAGGTACCTTAGACCCCATGCAATTCAGTTCTTTGATGACAAGAGGCATTTTTCTTAAGTTCAAGCACTCACCTCTATAGGATCCATGATCTCAAGGCTTTCACGGGGATGAAAGCTGGAGGTGGCAGAGTGAAATTTTAACAGAGCCTGGATGGCCCGCAGCTGCAGAGGGGTACCTGACACATTCACCCTGAGACACAGCAAGTCTAGAGGCAGTCACTGAGGACTAAAATATTTCATGGGTTCCTCTCACCTCCTTCTCCTCCCAATAACCAACGCTATAAATAAAACAATCTGCAGAACAGAAGAGCAAGTCCAGTTCTCCTGTGCTTCAATGACAATGGTCAAGTCAGCTTGTCTTTTCAATGGAGCAGGAGAATAGGGGAAAGTCCTAGGTTTCCATGAGCATGGACTCTGCAGCTCAGGAAGCTGGGGCTTCTATAAGTGAACTTTTTGCCAGCCTTCCACCAGGATCCCTGGCAAACATGGGAAAAATCTGCAAGGAAGAGCTAAGTTAAATAATGTCAGTAAAGTATATTTTCATGGGGGCGGCATGAAGTGGCAGAATTAAACAAGGATGTAACTTACTAGACTTCATATCCTCAAGGCCAAGTGCAAAGAAGGATGCCAGCAGGTACTCCATTTGTATTTGTTTAATACGTTTACTTGAATCATGCTAGGCAGATAAATTAGCCACTGTAGTTATCCCACAGTAAGGTCTAGGACAGAGACATGCGTAGAATCCCAGAGGGGTCATAGCAAACAGTAACTAAATGAGAGTGAGGTCCTGGGGAGCCTTTGAAGTAACCGTGGAGCTGGGTTTTGATGAATGAGCAGAGTGAGTCAGATGGCAGGCAGGGAGGCAGCGAGACAGGTTTGTAACATATAAGACCTTTCTCTGCACAGTGGACTCAGTGCTCAGCCTATACCCCCTTAGGTCCCTCACAAAATCCCATAGCCAGCACCTGGGCATCCTGGTGAGAAGGCTGTCCTCAGTTTGTTGGAAACTTCTTGGGCTGCCCAGAGAGAGAATGAGGGGCTGGGGGATTCGCATGCCCTCAGGGACATAGACCTTAACCCACAATGAGATGTGACCTGCACTGCCCAGAGCACCCTGCAGAACTGAACCCAAGTGACTCTCCTGGAACTTGGCTTGATAATGCACCTGGGCTTGAGCACGTTCCCTTCCCAATTTTCCACTCTTCCCTACCAGTTTTTTCTGGGAACACCTTCCAATAAATCACTTTTACATGAATCTTTAGCAAAGACCTACTTCTAAGGAATCCATCCTAAGACACCTTAAAGGTCAGCTTCTGGAGGACAAGGGCCCAGATCTCATTCATCTTTGCCCCCAGCCCTGTGCTAGGCACAGACAGCCCATGCTAGGTGAAAATATTTATTAAATTGAATATGTACCAAACTATGTTGAGCTTCACTCTCAGCAACAGAAATCTGGTCAGAGAATGAGTAGAGAGGCCTTTGCCCATCCTTCCCCAGCACCATTGACAGGAGAGGCCACTGCTGCTCTTTGACCTTCTCCTTGACCATTCCAGGACAACTGGACTATATCCCTCACTGCAGTGGCCACGGCAACTTTAGCTTTGAGTCCTGTGGCTGCATCTGCAACGAAGGCTGGTTTGGCAAGAATTGCTCGGAGCCCTACTGCCCGCTGGGTTGCTCCAGCCGGGGGGTGTGTGTGGATGGCCAGTGCATCTGTGACAGCGAGTACAGCGGGGATGACTGTTCCGAACTCCGGTGCCCAACAGACTGCAGCTCCCGGGGGCTCTGCGTGGACGGGGAGTGTGTCTGTGAAGAGCCCTACACTGGCGAGGACTGCAGGGAACTGAGGTGCCCTGGGGACTGTTCGGGGAAGGGGAGATGTGCCAACGGTACCTGTTTATGCGAGGAGGGCTACGTTGGTGAGGACTGCGGCCAGCGGCAGTGTCTGAATGCCTGCAGTGGGCGAGGACAATGTGAGGAGGGGCTCTGCGTCTGTGAAGAGGGCTACCAGGGCCCTGACTGCTCAGCAGGTAGGCAGGGGAACTCTCTGGGGTGTTTGGCAAGGGTGGTCCAGCAAACTAGCTGGATGCCTCCAGTTAGCTTGGGAAGAAAGACGAGTGAGAAAGTGAAGTTTAGGCAAAATAATTCTCAATTGAGTTGTACTCATTTGCTTTCCAAGAGAGCTGAGTTCTTGAGTCAATAACAATTGATGAGGCAGATTAAAGGGGATAAAGAGTGGAAATAGGAAAAGGTCAAGTTCAGGCTGAGAGCTGGATTGTTACCCCTGAGACTAGGAAAAAGGTAGTGGGAACAATGATGACAACACTTCATTGCCCTTGAAGTGGGGGAGGGTAGACAGTGAAGTCATGGGACCACCTTAGGCAAGGCCATTCTCTAACTCTGAGGGATCCCAAGTGCTCCACCTGCTCAAAATTATCTCCCTCACCAGTTGCCATATTCCAGGAATGCCTTCCACAATGCTACTGCAAGAGATGGTGGTTGGTCTGTGAGGCTCTCTGATTACCTTGGAGCTTACAGATTGCAAGATGTTATTAATTTATGAAGTGATTCCAGTGGGGCAGAGTGTTTTTAGACAAGGACTTAAATCTAAACAGGAATAAAGTACTAAGGACATTGGGCAACAGCTAACATGCTAACAATTAGTACAGAATATTAAGAGTATGACTCACTTTGTTCCAGATGACTATCTAGCAAATTAGAGCCAACTCTATGTATAGTCTACACTGTCAAAGCTGATAGAAGGATGATGTACTAAAATGGGGATCTAAACCCAACAGTGAGAAAAAAAAAAAAAGTATCTCATTGGGGCTGATTCCCTTTTTTATGCAAATCAGATTATGTTTATTATTTCACTATAGCTCATCCTCTTCTGACTAAATCAGTGACTACTGCTCATACTGTTTTGTTTATGTAAAACATAAACATTTGTTTATGTTTTAAACAGTACAGATTAAGTGGTTGGTCTTTTCCATTCAGGGCTCAGAGAGCCCACTGGGATTATTTAAAATAAATAACAACAAACAAACATTTTAAACCTTCTAATGGAGCAATTTTAGGAATTTGCTGATAAGTCATGTGACATCAGTTTGAGGGGGAAAGCCTGGTAAGCCGGATTCACCAGCCTTCTGTAAGCCAGAGTTACTCACTCCTACGTGGCAGGCAATGTTCCCGCACATGTAACTTCAACTTAAATTATTTTCAAAAATCAATGGTAATAATGAAAAGAAAAACAACAATAATGCACTGTGCTTAGGGAAAAAAATTTAATGTTCCTTAATTTTTTCCATATCCAATTATTTCATTTAGCCTCCCAATTTTGTTTACTGAATTGAAATATCTTTCTTAAAATATTGTCACCACACCAATTATCCCAAAGTGAAATTCAAGCAGAAGTTAAGCCTTATTGTTTCTGAATCCAAAGTCACTAGGCACCTTCTGGGAAGCCAGGCTGACACATGGCTCCAGTTCCCATCCAGGGGATCAGGCTCCATGAGACCCCATCTGGAGGACACCCAGGGTCAGTGTGGGCCATCGCTGTGTTAATGCTATTCTGTAGCGCACATGCTTCTTAGTAGACTTACTCTTTGGCGGTCTGGACATACCTGTCATATTCTTGACCCTGCCTTTCTACAGGGATAGGTTCATTTGCAAACAAAATCTTGATCTAATCCAGGACTTACACTGAACCCTCCTGGCTACCTCAGGGAAGACACAGCAGCTGCTAGCATAGCTACAACTGGGTTGAGTCCAAACTATGAGCACATTATCTCTGACATGGTACCTCTGTGCTGCTTGAGGAACACTTCAATAGGCCCAGATAAATTACTTTACAGGTTCCCAAAGCATGTGAAGAAGGACAGTTGCATAATCTCCATCTGTTTCTATAGCAACCCTAGAGCCACCACTCATTTGCAGGAGGTCTGCTCTTAAGGCCTGCTTTTTAAACCAAGTGCTACAGGTCTCTTCCAGAGAAGTATCTAGGTCATTATCTAAAGTGCTCCTTTGCTTGCTCTTTGTGAAAAGACTGTAGGAGAAGGGGCTATTTATCCACTGTTTGACGTTCCTGGCCGGGAGCACACACCACAGCACGATGTTCCCATTGCCCACAGGACTGAGGAGAGGAGAGAGAAGGGTTAGGAAGGTGAAAACACTGAGAGCCACAAAAGATACTTCCTTATAGGGCATTCTTTTCTCTTTGGCAAGGGCGTAGAAAATAGCTGCCCATTGTGTGGACTGCATTCTGAGGCCCCCTAGGTCTGCAGCACTTGAGCACAATTGAATAGTGTTGCCAAGGTCACTACATTTGACTCCTAGCCTTGATCTATCCTCATAGTGTGCCAAGGGACAAAATCTCAAGACTTCTGCCTCCATTCTCTGCCCATGTACAGATAATAGAACAAAACATTCATGAATATGAGAACTTAAAACAGGCCTTAGAAAGAAGCTTCTCATTTTACAGATTTAAAAAGCAGCAGTCAGTGAGACAGATTTTCCCAGAGCCAGACAGCTAATTAATGGCGGAGTAAGAAAAAGAATCCTGGTCTCCTACCAGCTTCTAGCACTCTTTTATCTTCTCTGGAATGCAAAGTAGAATAGAATTGAAAAATAAAAATTTTAAAGCTATATACACAAAGAAGTAGCCTTTTGATATGAAAGCTGAGCTCCATCACATGATTAAAAAAATGAGATGTCAGAGGTAGGGTGGAAAAGCACATTCAACCATTTGTCCACATCTGTCCCCAGTGATGGTGGTTAGTGCTGGGGCTGGCCAGGGAGCTGGCCAAAACTCCCCCGGAGCCAGCAGGATAAAAGAACCATCAGAACAGGGTCTTGAGACAATCCAGAAAGCTGTTTCCTGGACTTCAGTCAGACCTGCGGAGATTCATCAGTGTCAGCCTCTGCTCTGTCAGGACTGCAGCCAGCCCAACCTTTGGAACCCGAAACCACTTACTCTTTGGAGTAAGACACATCATGGAACTAATTTCAACTGCTCTCACCACATAAGTGCAACATTTATGCAAAATCTAAAGAGGAAACAGCATGGCATCTTTGCAGATAAGCAACCCTGATTCCTCAAGCCACAGTTTATTCCTCTTTAACAGCATGCTCTTCCTCAAGTTTCAAAGTTGACACCCCAAAGAAAGTAAGGCTAAGAATACTTTGCACCCACCGTGAATTCATTGAATTAAGGCATGAGGCTCTTTGATTGTTTGCAGTACAGTTCAATATAATTTTCTTTTATAAGGATTACTGATGCCTAGTGTACATAGTTGCTGCTAAGTTAGAGTGAAAGTGGTGGTGGTCTCCTCCATTGAGCCACCATTGTCAAGACCACTTCCACGAGGAATGATGCCAGTTCCTGCTTTCTCATTCAGAAGTGTAGGCAACTTTACCACCAGGCTCAGGCCTCAAGCTAAGTTGCCAAGATTTTTTTAAAAATCCTTCTGCACCTCTTTTTTTTGCTTTAAAATCCCAAAATGCTCTTCTTAGATCACCCTCTATTGTTAATATTAGCTTTGAAGAAGGAAGCAAAAAGGAATACACTGATTTGTTCCAAATGCCCTAAGAATTGCTGGTGACTTGAAATTTGGAGTGGCCATTTCTGCCACTTTGACAGAAGTCCTGCATAGGAAACCTGGAGTTAATGTGTTGAATCACAGGAGACAGGCACTAGAGAACCTGTTTAAAAAGAATTTTCTTACCTGTAGGATGAGCACCAGTCTAGAGATCACACCTATTAAGATCGTCTGAATTATTCCTAATATAGTTTACTTTGGGACACCATGTATAAATGAAAGGAGGCATCTTGCGCAATCTGTAACCTGCTGTCTAAATTGTAGGGGAAAGAATGAAAACTGTAGAACATCAGGGTCTGACAGTCAGTTCTGCTATGACCCACTCTGACTTTTGGCACATCCCTTAACCTGGGATTCAGTTTCCTCATTGGTAAAGCTGGGATAATTATCTCTACATGAACTACCTCATATGACTGCTACTAAATATTTTTTTAAATTCTTGTTAGATGGTATATATGAAAATAGTTTATAGACTGTGAAATGCTATATAAATGTAAAGTGGTATTGTATATTGGCTAAGAAGGTTTATAGTCATTCTGCCTGCATTCTAATCCTAGCTTCTATGTTGGCTGACTGTGTGGCCCAATTTCGTCATCTATAAAATGGTAGTAATAATGATACCTTAATCCCATGGTGTTGGTGAGAGGATGAATTGAAATAATCTACGTAAAAGTGGTTAGCATTGTACCTGGTGCATAATAAGTGCTCAGTATAATCATGCAAAATCCTGACAGGTTCTAAATATCAACTCTTCTTCTCATGGCCTAGGAGTCATTCTGTATGTGTTATATAGGTTGTCCCAAAGGTTTTAGTGAAATTCAAAGCTTTAATAAGGTCAAAACTATAGGTGATACAGTTTATAAAACATCATTTGAAAGCTTATTTAAATTTCGTTTACACTTCTTGAGTTTTATAAATTTTAAACAAAATTTTTTTTTAATTTTTGTTTTGGTCAACATTTGCCATCCTCAAGAAGCTCTGCTTTCTAGACTGTTTTATTCAATGAATGGTTTTAGGCAAAAGTAATTGAAGCAAATGTCCAGCAGTGCATATATATGCTGCTGATTCTATCCTGTGAGTCTTGGATCTGTTAAAGGTTTCCTTGTGTCTCTGTCTTTGCTGAGGATTTGAGGGTGCACATGTGAGTACAATGAGGAGACAGCACTCTCCACTCACAAGGTCCAGCAAAACACAGCTGGCCTCAGCCTACCTGGTTGTAAAGGGGAGGGGTGAGATTACCCAGGGGAGAAATTCAAAACCTATGACAACTCTTAAACTCATCGAAGCCTCCACTACATATAAATTTATAAGTTAATAATGACCATTTAAATATTGGCTTGATCTTTGATTTAATCTATGGGCAGGTCTAATTACAGACACACTGGAGTTAGCCTCCTAGTTAGTCTTAAAGGCTTAATTATTTAATGGCCACAACACTGGTGAATCTTCATTTTCCAAGACGATACACAAAAGTCTATTTCTATGTGTTTTACCCTTTGGTGACTCCAAGTAGCATTTGAGAAATCAGAAGAAAGTAAAGCAAAGTCCTCAAGAATGTTTTTTTATCATCATCATCTCCAAGATTGAGGCTAATAAAAATTAGTTTAACACAAGCTAGATTTCTTTCAGAACATAAGTGGTCTTTAAAAGGGAAAATTCTACAATAATGGGCTGTTGAGTGTCTTCATCAGACCATGGTATCCAGGACTTACTGTTTTGGCTTCTCATAATTAGCAAGATAATCAGGAATGAGTCTTTATTTCCACTTGCCAAATCAGATATTGGCTCCCAGGGTAATCTGATGACGATAACTTATTAAACCACCAAAAATTTTGGCCAGCGGTGTGCTGTTAAATATCTAACAACCTGGCTCTCTAAAGGAAAAAAATTTAAAAGCCCGGTTGTGTAGCATTTGCCAGTTTCCATGATGTAAATACTCTCTCCATGGCCAATTTCAATTACCAACATGACGTCAGTAAACATGGAGCTGGAAACAGATGTGTAGTAGAGTACAATCATAGAATATTTTCACCAGACAGAGTACACATAAATTATCTTAAAGGTATACATAATAGTAAAATGTAGTCAAATAATTTGAGAGTGATAAATTTTGAATATCTATTACCTTTATTTTTAATATAATTTACTTAAGTATTAGGTTATAAAATTGAATCTTTAATAATGGCTGTATTCAACGACAGTCTTGAAACAGTCCTGAAAATTTGACAATCAGCATTTACAAGCCAGTAGGAGCTGGCTCCAGTGCATGTTCATGACCTTATAGAGATTGGGGTACTAAGCACCAAAAAGACAAGAGCCTGCTCACAAAGGAAGTTACAAATCACTTAAAGCCATTGAGCCCAGCAGAACATATAGACATGGCATGGGGGGTGAGATGTGAGGAAGAAAGTTGAGTCCAGGATGGGGAAGGCAATCCTCTGAGCTCATGCTATCTGTGTATTGCCTCCCGGTAGTTGCCCCTCCAGAGGACTTGCGAGTGGCTGGTATCAGCGACAGGTCCATTGAGCTGGAATGGGACGGGCCGATGGCAGTGACGGAATATGTGATCTCTTACCAGCCGACGGCCCTGGGGGGCCTCCAGCTCCAGCAGCGGGTGCCTGGAGATTGGAGTGGTGTCACCATCACGGAGCTGGAGCCAGGTCTCACCTACAACATCAGCGTCTACGCTGTCATTAGCAACATCCTCAGCCTTCCCATCACTGCCAAGGTGGCCACCCGTACGTACCATTTCCCCGTCCTGCTTCATTTTTCTTTTCTCCTACATGAGATCATGGGCATTCATGATAGTAGCGTCTTTTCTTAGTTCTTCAGGGATGCCTGGAATAGTTATTGCCCTTGAGGGGAAGGGCTAGAGATGTGACCCATTTAGAAAGGGTACATCATTAAAAAGGCACTTTCGATTAAGAGAGTTTCCAAATTCAGGCAGCTTTCATAAATTATAGAACCAAAAGGACAAAAAGTACTTTAATTATGGAGTACTGGCTTGTTATAAGCTAGATTCTGATTAGAAGTCAAGGAAAGTGTAAGACATCTACAGACTTTGAATCAGTTAGGGATCCAAAACAAGGAGATATGAACTAGGACCTCTAAGAAGCAAGTGCTAAATGGTGTGTTCTCGACCATAAGTGTATAGCAAAGTGAGAAAAAAATCTTATTTAAAACCACAGCTGACAACATCCCCTTCTCCTGATAGAGAGGTGGCATAATTTCCTCCTGGTCTTTTGTTTAGTGAAATATCTTAATAGTTCATTTTAGTTATAAAAGTTGAAGCCCTAGAGCATAGTTTAGAAGGATTCACAGGGAAGAAAGAGAGAGATGGAGACAGAAAGCAATCTAAACTGCTCTCCATAAGAAATGAACAGTTTTTTTAATACATAAAGGGAAACTTCTGTGGGTGTGTACCTATATTTTGTATATGTTCAAGCATAGAAAAATATAAAAGATTACATACCAATTATTAACACTGACTACATCAAAGAGTAGAATAAGAAGGAGATAGGAAATAATTATTATATTTTTCTTTATACCCCTCTGAATTCTTAAATTGATACAATAAGCCTGTTTTAGTCTAGAATTTCAAAAGCCAGGCAGAATAATTTAGGCAAGAGAAGTTCTCATCACCCCAAGTCTACTGCAAAACCTGCATGCACACAAATGCCTCTGTGCCTTATGTGGAAAGTCTTTGGAGAGATCATGAAAAAGGGGCTGTATCTGATTAAAATCTGGGAAGAAAGAAGAGAACATTCAAAGGAGATGAGGTATGAGTGATACAGAGATTTTTAGCAGTACCAAGAAAGTGGAACAAGAAGTAACCATGAAAACATAAGCCCTCTAGAATTCAGAAAGCCCCCGGGCCAGTAAATAGGACTTACCACCAGATAAGGGGTAAGAGATCTGAGCCCATTTTGTGTAGGTAGATGGTATTCAGGTAACAAATGCCACAAAAGTTCAGAAAAGGAAAAGGTCAAGGTAGAAAGAGTTAGCCTTGAAATCTTCATGGAAGCTCCAGGTCTGAATTGACCTTTGAAGGATGCAAGGATAGAGACAGGCAGAGGGGAAAGAATTTAAGAAGTCATCTTGTCCCCTTGCTTTTCAGGTGACAGAAATTCTGCTATAATTTTGGACTCCGCTATGAGAAGAGTGCTGACTGTGTTAATATGCCTATAATTATCTCTGTTTATATTTGACCTTTTTTAAAAAAAAAAAAATCCTCTGGTGCCTGAGAACTGGTTTTAAATATCTGCAATGATTGTGCAGAGAGGCAGGTCACCATCTGCCGCTTTTCCCACCTTGCTCCGGGATAAGTCACCACCCTAAGTGCCTGGCCTAACTCCCAAGCGTCTCCTCTCTGATCCACATGCATGCACAGTGATGAGGTTTCCATCTCCTGTGGCATTTATTATGCCAATTCAGGGCATTCCCTCAGGCAAGCTCCCAGGTGACAAGGACAAAATCATGTAAACCACCTGATACACCTTCAAGTGGGTTTGCAGTCAGCCCTGCCTTCCAACCAAGAAGCATGAGAACTCTTCCAAACAGGAAGAATGAGAAAATCTGTCCTTTTTCCAATGGGAATAGCCCATGAGAGGCAAAGCTAAAATGGGACCAGGCTTCCTGGAGAACTGAGAAAAGTCATGCTGTCATATTTCAGGGCTGATAATTGAAACTCCATTAGGACAAGCACACTTCCATCTCACAAAACCTGTGCATGTGTATGTGACTGTGTGGTTGGGGGAGAAGGGGCGGTGGGAGGAAAAGAGGGAGATACATGAAATGAAAAATTCAGACCATCCTAGACTTAGTGATTTGAGCTAAACAAAATACTCTCAATGTGCATCAGATGATCAAGGAAATCACTCTAGTATTAATTCTGAAACTGGTTTGCTCCACAACTTTAGCCAGCTTTCTCTGTGCCTCTCTTTTCCTGTGTGCAAAATGAGAACACTGATAGAAGCCATCATAGTACCTCCCGGGAGTCCTGTAAAGCTTCTAAAGATACTGCTCAAGTCCTCTGAAAAAGGCACTGTACTATATATGATATGCCGAGATCTACCACATTAGTAAGAAAAGGAAAATGATGTCTGCATTTTAATAGTAACCTATTAATGCAATAAAAAGCATTAAAAATTGTTTATATAGATTGTGTTTAAGTTAACTCATGTATTCCATCAACATCGAGCACTAGAGCCACATGGGGTGGGTTGATTCTGCACCTGGGACTCACTGTGTCTGGAGTAAGATTGGGATTGTCCACCAGACACCACCAGGCCCATGGCGTGGAGGGAGTTCACCAAGACAAAGCACCAGGCAATGCTGTCTGTCCCAAGGGTTAGCCGTGACATTGTCACCTACATTGCTGTGTTCCAGATCTCTCCACTCCTCAAGGGCTACAATTTAAGACGATCACAGAGACCACCGTGGAAGTGCAGTGGGAGCCCTTCTCATTTTCCTTCGATGGGTGGGAAATCAGCTTCATTCCAAAGGTAACACTCACCTGTTACACTGCCAAACAGACTTATTTGGAATATTTGTACCTTTAGCTTGGAATCAGGGGCAGCAAGGAAAGTGCTACCCAATATCTCTCTCCATGCCATTAAAGACACAAAATGGCATGTTGTGGGTGTCTGGGATATAGAACATTTCTGTGACAAATATGTGGTAATGACCTGCTGACAAGAGTAACCCCGAGCATGGCACCCTGGCCTTGCAGAACAGAGGATGTGGGAAGCAGCCACCAGCTCCAGCTCTCTGCTGAGATAACTCTGGGGTCTGATGAGCCATAGTTTTGGTGAGCATGAAAACCAGACCCTCAAAAAATTGAGGCTTCTCTTTAGGACATAAGAAAAGCCAGGCTGAATCCGTCACATAATCAGCCAAAAGCTTCATTCTGTGCAGACAGATGCACCACAGAAAAGTCAGCTTGCATGGCATCAATCCCTAAAGGTTACAGACATAAAACAAAACACCTTGGCTCTCCTGGATTATTCATAATACATTTGTATCCTATTCATTTAGCAACTTTTTTATTAGTCTATGACTTTTAAAGTATCCTAAGATTCCTTTCTACTCTCTAAAGCAGTATTTTATTTATTTTCTTAATTCTAAAACTAACTTTTCCGAATTGCCACAGGTGCATGCCTGGCTCTAAATTTCCAGAATTTGTTGACCATACCAATGTCCTCCCTAATTGTACCACTCATGAGGATATAAAGTTCAATTATACTCCTTCCCTCTGTCTTTATTCTTCAACATCAAAGAACATTTTTTAGCCATTCATCAGACTTAATGACAAATGACACATTTTTGGCTAACAAGACCATGATTTCACCATTCTTTTACTTCAAAATTCTTAGAGCTGTGAACTGTTGGAGTTACAAAAGACCTTCAAGTTCACAGGTACGACCCCTCATTTTACATCTAGTTTAGTTTAATTTATAGACACTACGATTCAGAAAACTTGAAGGACATCATACAGCTAGTTGGTGACAGGCTTAAAACGAGTACCTGGGTCTCCACCACCTATCCCGGGGCTCTGTTCACTAAATCTGTATGCCCCATTTTCTTATTTACAGTCATAGTCACATCACAGCAAGGTAAATAAATCTAAACAGACATCTATACAAATTTGTCCTATTTGAGTTAAAATGATAAATAAAATGTGGCAATTGAGTTACATAACAATTGAAACGATCATGTCAATTGGAATGGAACATTGCTACCAATGTTTTTCAGGAAGAAAAATTATGCCAGGTTCTCCTGTTACCTATACCCCGTATGTAAAACTCTAATTAAAAGAGAGGCTGACCAGGGAATGCCAAGGTCAAATGCATGGCCACATGGTTTAATAACTGTTGTGATGTGTAGGTTGAGGCCACTGGGGAGCATTCATCACACTGATTTATAAGAGTATGACTGTATATTACATATAAGGCACGCTGGGTACCATAAATAGAGGCCAAAGAATAGGGGAGAATGGCAATGCCCTCCAAAAGAGGCCCTCTTGTCTCCTCCGTTTCTAAGGACACTCATAGAAAGTATATGGAGGGAAAGAGAGAGAGGGAACGATAAGATAGAAAGATAGATAATAAATCCTAGATTCAATTTCGTCAGGTTACTCTTTCTCATTCCCTCTCCCTCTTGTCTCCTTCTTCTCTTCTTTGTATTATCTTTTTTCAAGCTTCCTTTTTCCTTTCTTTGTACTTCATATGTGGTTGTGTCACTGAGTCCTAATTCATCTGGGTGAAGGGGAAACAAGACATCGACAGATTCACACCGAATGTAACACCATGAGAAACTCCAGATATAGCAAAATATTAGCTCTGGCTCATAAACAATTATCTCATAGCAATGTCTTAGTTTGAAATGTGTTGTGTGTGTATATAAAGATGTTTACACACGAACACACATGACTATCCTCTTCTAAATAGCCGGGGGCATGTTCATTACGATAAATGCCAAAAACCTCTGATGAATGTTAACCGTAACCATCAAACATTTGATCTTTGGCAAGAGCCAATCTGCACCCCCTCGTGACTAATTTTTATTGGCAAACTCAGCAAACTCAGGAGTGGCCAAAGAAATGTTCTTAAAAATTGATCCTCCATTTGCCAAATCCTCGTAGGGTGGTGTCATTCTTATGGAGTCTATGGGGAGTTATTTCTGGCCCCAGATACTCAGCTGTCAGCATGGAGGAAAGAGACATCGCCTCCATTTTAAATTCACAATCCACAATTAGTATTCCACACCTTTATCTTTCTCTCATCAGATTTCTCTCCCAGTGACTTTTCTCTTTTGCTCTCTGCTTCTCCCCACTGTCCAGAACAATGAAGGGGGAGTGATTGCTCAGGTCCCCAGCGATGTTACGTCATTTAACCAGACAGGACTAAAGCCTGGAGAGGAATACATTGTCAATGTGGTGGCTCTGAAAGAACAGGCCCGCAGCCCCCCTACCTCGGCCAGCGTCTCCACAGGTGAGTGCCTCCAACCCTTCTCCCTAGAGCTGCCTACTAGGTCACTTGGAAAAGAACCACAGAATTGCCCAAGGAGTGGAGAGACAACAGAGGTGCTAGAATTTCTCCTAGAGCTGGGACAATTCTGGTACCTGGCAATGGAGCTACTCTACCAGATGCTTAGCTCATCATCTTCCCTATTACTCATCCTTACAAATACTGACATTTGGGAGAGTGTTTCATGGAGACAATTCTTTTTTAATATTTCCATTGTATTTATGCTGATCTTACTCATGAAGAAGCCTCATTTGTCAGCCTCTGGTGTCAATGATCTTTGGAAGCAGCAAGAGCTGACTGACTCTTACCTATGATGATATTTGGAGAAAGTCATCTGAACCTTCCCAAACTTCAATTTATTTTACAAGATAAGCAAGAATAATTTATGATAAACAAGAATACCTTCTTTATTAAGTTAATATAAGGATGGAATTAGATAAAGCACACAAAGCAATCAGCTCTGTGCTGATGAGAGTGAGTGCTCAATACTTGGTATACGCACATATACTCAGAACATACTCAGAAGTGAAAGTGGTAGGAAATAAGTCATTCAAAAATAAGTAGGTATGGGTTGGGTCACTGTTCAAGGTGATGGCTTAAGTCTATTATTATTTCATCCCCACAGATCACCTCATTCAAGATTATTATATTTCCAGGATTGACTCATTAATTGTCATATTTTACCTTATTGTATCCTCAGCTAACAAAGAGTGTTCAACTTCAATGCTGTAAATTAGCTATTGTGATGTATAAATGTGTGTGTGTCCTCATCAAGAATGTCTCGAAAGTTATAAATAGCATCTGGCATAAGTTTTGGTTCTCGTTTTATTGTTGATGGAGCTGAAACTCAGAGGCTAAGCAACTTTCTCTGTCAGTAACAGAAATTGAGATAGGTGACTATTGGTACAGCTTTATGTGTTTTTCATAAACAGAAATTGATGTACCAGAAAGCCAGTTTTAAGTCCAGGACAAAAGGCTGAGTTGACCAGAGATGAGAACCACAACACAATGTAATGAGACCACATTTATAGATTAGTGATTCATGCTCTGCTACTGAATCCAAACCAAACAGCATCAGGTGCCGAGGCTTAAGCTCAGTTTAGAAAACGTTGGTTCAGAACTATTGTGGCAGTAGCTTGTGTTCCATTAGTGCACCAAGGTTCTATGGCAGTGCCTTGAGGCTAGAATCCAGTGGAAAGCCAGACCTCTAATTACTCCCTCTTTCATGCCTCCAACCAGGACGGCTCCACTTTGATCTGTTTTATATTTTGTACATCCATTTAAGATTTTTGTCCTTTAAAAAATAAGTTTACCACCCAAAAAGCTTTCAAACCATTGTTCTGCTCTAAATAGTAAGTTTTAGAAGAAACCCCATAACCATAAAAGCTAAAGTGCTCTGTAGGAATCCCTCCAGAAGACCGGTGGCTGAGGTTTTCCACAGCTCCAAGGTTATGCTGTAACCTGAAGAGTTGACCTTCGATAACTTGGGGGCAGAAAGGTGTGATGCCCTTGCTCACCCATCATATAAGCATCACAACAACACTGCTATCACAAAAGACAGGTTAACAAGAGAAAGTGTAACAAATTTATTTAATCAAAGTTTCACATGACAAAAGAGCCTTCAGAAATGAAGACCCAAAGACCTGGGGGAAATTGTCTGTTTTTACGCTTAGGTTTGAGGAAGAATGGACAGCCATGTAGAAACGTAATTGGACAAATGGCTATGATCTAATGGTAATAGTCTAAGGGGGAGACCCAGCAAGGCCTGTCTGCCCAGATTCTTCTTGGCCTCTCTGTGAAGCATTTCTTCTCCACCTCCTCTGTGGGACAAGACCTCACTGGAATGAGGGTCCTCAAGGGAGAAGGGAGGAGGGAAAAAGTTACCTTTCTAGGTTTTATGGCTTGCTTTGGGGAAAAGGAGTTCTAGTTTCTATTACCTGCCCTGAGGAAGAGGAATTCTGATTTCTGTGAATCACTTCAAAGGGAGAAGAAGGGTCAGGAGATGGGAGGACTGCAGATGGTCAGAAAGACCTTGCTTGCTTCCAGGGCTGTTTCTGAGGCTCTTTCATTCCTCTTTAATTCAAAGTACTCAGCACACCAAGGTGCCAAATTTTGGGGTGTCGTGTGATGAGCCCAACAATAGCAGGTGCAGCTTCTCCTCTTCTGATATGAAATGTTACAAGGTGCCCAAGTTATTCCTGTGATTTGATATTAAGAAAGTATTAGTAAAAGACAAAAGGCTAAAAGGAGAAGATGGTTCATAAGAGGATAGAAAACATTGCAGTTGAAGAATATTTTTATCCTAGAATATTGACAGAACATGGAGAAGGTAGTCCAACTTTGCCTTATAGTCAAACCACATTCTTATAACATTTGCAGTATTTTTTGGTTTGGCAGTTCCTTAAGATTAAAATTAAAATTCCAGATCTAGAAATTTGTGGTAAAGCTAGGCAGAATTATTTTCATTTAAGAAAAAATGTCCTTAATATTTTGGCATCATCTACAGAGTCATGAAGAAATGGAAAGACATTTATTCCAGTTTACTTTTTGAGCAGGGATTGTGTTTGTTTAGAAATTAGGACCAAAGCTGAAAGCATGTTGATACCTCCTTGATTGGAATGGAACATTGCTACCAAGTGGCCAACAAAGGGCAGAATCCAAGAGTGGCTACAAAATAGACGGTTGGCTCCCAATCCTGTGTGCTGTTTTTAGGAAACGATTGTTTAATTATTTCCTTCTGCTAAGGTCTGACCTACACCAACCCCCTACTGCGAAGCTCTGTGTCCTCATCAGGCACTCAGGCTGCCTTCTTCTAGGCAGGCCATTTTGTGAATGCAAATTACAAGACCTCCCACAGCTAAAACCCTCTGCGCTACATAATCACATTTTAATATGTTCAATCCACTATGATTCGGGTTTTCTGGATTTAAAGAGTTGAAGGACAAAAGCTTTTTGTGGTCAGTTGCATTTCCCTGACACTTTTTTTTTTCCAAAAAGCTCCAGTTTATTGAAATGCTTCCCCTTCTTTCTCATGGATAAAGAAGATTTTCCATTCATTTCATTTACTCGACACACATTTACTGAGTGTCTACTATGCTTCAGATATCATGCTTACACAGCAACTAGGAGGCCACTTCCCCCGTTTCATAATTAATTTAAATTAAATGTAAAAGGCCTAAGTTATCTAAAACCACCAAGTGCAGCATGCTGAAAAGAAACTGGATATATTCTGTTAAATCACATTACTACCTCAAATATGAAAACCAGGACTTCATTTTAAGTCCAAACCAGGTGGCACCCAAGTGGTCTGGTGATTTTCATTTTAGCTGGTGCTGGACCAAAAGCCCTAAGCAGCTTAAGAGAGGACAGGACTAGGCTAAGACCCGGAAAGAGGGAGGGGTACCCAGGGAAAGGCTCAACCTTGAAAAACTGAAAGGCTCAAGGTCAGCCTAAGACGGCCCTGAGGGAGAAACTTCATTCTGGAGACAGAGTAGGAGGTGGGCCAGAGTGGACTGGTTAGAAACAAGTCTTAGCCAAGGCTCTCCAGTAACAAGGAAGAGAGACTTACTTAAACTAGCTGAAGCAAAAGAGAGAATTTACTGGAAGGACATAGAGTGCCTCATGGGAATCCCAGGACCAGAAATGCATCTGGGCCTCACAAAAGACTTGCACCAGAAAATGGAACATCAGGAATCAAGTTATTCCATATATCTTTCTAGAAGCTCTGCATGGCCACTGGTTTCTCTCTCCCTCTTTCCTTTTCTCCCTCTTCCCCCTTTTCTCCAGATCAAATGTTTTCTATATCAGTATCAGAATGGTAGAAAATGGCCACACCAGCCCTGGCTCTGCACGGTCCAACACAGGCTAATTAGAGAACCAGAGTTCTGGTTTTAGTTCCAAATCCTTAAAGAATATTAACATTAATAATCAGCTCCAGCCAGAAGGGTGTAGCCCCAATAATAAATGAAAACATGGAGGCAAGAGCATGTTGGCCATGCAGACATCCCATGAGAAGTAGAGAAGACCATTTCCTATTCTCCTCACTTGGCTGTTTCTTTTTCTTTCTCCTTCTACATTCCCTCACCTCCCCATTATCTAATTCAGTATGAACAGAACCTCAAGTGGGTGCTGGAGCCACAGCTGGTGGGCTCTGCAGGAAATCAACCAGCTTTCCAGGTGTTGCCCTGACCTGCACAGTGCCAGAGGCCAGGGCTTATGAGGGACATACACTGGAGAACCTGGAAGAGGTGACTGCAATGCCCTTCTGCTGTAGAAATATGCAAGAACAGATGGAGAAAAATGACCCGTAAGAGGCTGTTCCGAAGCTGGGGTCCTTTTTATCCTTTTATCCAGAGAAGCAAGTTTACCCAGAAGGCATGTTTCATGTCCTCAAATGCAAATGTCTGTTGGTTTTTAAATGGTCTTAGCAACTGTGTTGACTGGGCTGTTAGAGTGGCTGAGCAGGGACATCTTTTAAATACTCATGATGACCTCTTTGGCAACCAATCTGGAAGTCTTGGATGTTTAGGCGGGCTGGTCATTTCCTAGGTCTTTCCTCAGGGCTCAAAGAAGGTGAGAGCTGAGTGGCAGACACACGCCAGAAACCCAGTTCTCAATTCCCTATCCCATGACCTCCAGAAAGAAACAGGGCTGACTCTTTCAAGCCAGCAAGTGCCCTTCCCCTGCCCAGACTGGGAAGTGCCATCACCTGGAAACTACAGCCTGGTAAAAGAGCAGTTAGACCAAAATTCAGGGGAACCAAGGCAAACTGCATGTACTCAGGAAAGATATTCATCTTACTGTGTCTCATTTTCCTCATCTGTAAAATGCAGTAACAATACCCATCCTCTCTCTGACTGACCAGACTTCCATAAGGAGGAAAAGAGAGAGCTGACACCCAAGGCTTATTTCTCATTCAAACTTTTTGTTCTGTTTGATCCTTCTCACTCAGTCATTGACGGCCCCACGCAGATCCTGGTTCGAGATGTCTCGGACACCGTGGCTTTTGTGGAGTGGATTCCCCCTCGAGCCAAAGTCGATTTCATTCTTTTGAAATATGGCCTGGTGGGCGGGGAAGGTGGGAGGACCACCTTCCGGCTGCAGCCTCCCCTGAGCCAATACTCAGTGCAGGCCCTGCGGCCTGGCTCCCGCTACGAGGTGTCAGTCAGTGCCGTCCGAGGGACCAACGAGAGCGATTCTGCCACCACTCAGTTCACAACAGGTAAGGCTGCGGTGGGGGAGAGAGGCACAAGGAGGGAAAGAGGGGTGGAGCCAACCGGTGGTGTCATCACAGCAAGAGGAGTATTAGGAATGAGGCAAGGTGTGTCAGAGCATTGGCCTTGTCATAGACACCGCGAGAAGGAAGCAAGAGGTTTCCAGCATACAGGAAAAGCAGCGCTCCCTCACTAGGAGAGGAATACTAGCTTCCCATCCTACCTCTACTGGCAGCCAGATCTGTGCTTGATATAAATCCTTCTCCACTATGGGCCTCAGGTTTCCCATTTGTAAAATGACAAGTTTGCCTTGAACACATGTAAGCATCCATATCGCTAGTCCAAATGGAAATTTTGTGAGAATTCAGGAAAGGTGTCTCTTTCTCAAGACACATTCTTACCATTTGCTGGAAATTATCATAATAATTCTATAAACCTACAATGACTACACCACCATGATGATGTGCATTGGCATTATGCTAAGCCCAGCCTGTACAACTCTAAGCAGAACTTCTGACCAATTCTGTGACTCACCTTCCCGTTTGTAAGCACTAGCAGTAAGGCTAGTATGAGGCTGACTCCCACAGACAGGAAGTTCATAAAGCCCATATAAAACCTGCCTTGCTTTGATTACCACCCACCCCCACATTCTCAAGGCCATCGGGACTCTTAAAGAGCTTTGCCAACAGTTGGGAAAGGCCAGACCTCGGGGTGACTTGCTCCCTGACTCTCTCAGTGCCCATCAGTCTGGCCAGCTAGTGGGCTAGTAGGACAGGCACCATCCAAAGGACAGGCTTTCTGGCACCCTCATTGGGTCAATAAGGGCCTGTGATCAGATTAGTGATTGTGTCTGTCTTCTGGATTCTCAGTCTCATCCTCTTTGCCTTGGGGTGGTCACATGTCAAATAATATCTCTGCCAACTCCAAGTTGACCCAGGGATCAATGAAAACTGATAACATCTGTAAGATCTAAGAACCAGCATCTTCAGATGGGATAAAGTTGGAGAATCACTAATTCAAGAATTCTACCTTAGACTGTGGCATAAGAGCCTGCTACAGAATGGAATGAGTCCAGGGTTTTCAAGAAGATTCAATAAATAAATAACACCCCTGTGTTCCACTGGGTTTAAAATCAATTGATAAATAAGGGAAAAAGTGAAACAGATGGACACCAAAATGTCCCCTAGATTGCAGCATGTAACTTAGTGTCATGGCCAGATGGGTTTGCAAACTGGACGGCCACTGTGGACCTAGGCAAGTCTCTCCATATGGCAGAAATTGGGAGACTATCCAGGTTAGGACTTACAGCATAGAGGAACAAGTAGGTGCCTGAACCCTTGGAACAGCCTGTCCCACGAGAGAGGGGAACAGAAGGGCAATGCCCAGGCCTTGCTGCAAAACTCACCATTTAGGTAAGCTCATTTTCTCCAGCAAAAGAGAGACAAGAGCCTTAGGAAGGAAACATCAAGGGCAGGGAAAAGCTTCCCCCTTAAAAAGGAGCAAGTACAGACACTGACAAAATGGAGAAGGCAAAGTTTATTTCTGAAAAAGACCCTTGTAGGTTTTCTCTGTAGTGCCTGGGCCAGATGCCACCCTCTCACCCAGGGGATGCCCAGTGGGATTTTTACTGAACATATCTTGGAATCCGGAGTGACCGAATGTGCATCTTGAAACAATGAACTAAATTCTGCCCATTTCTCTTCCCTTCTGCTTCCTCATTTAGCCAAAGATGCTCATGTCCCTTCTTGGTTAATTCTAGGTCAGCTTCTCATTTCCCACCCCCACAATACCACTTGCTCAGGGGGGTGGTATCTTCTGTGGACAACGAGTCCTGCATCCTTTTCTTAATTTCAAGATAGTTTTGTTTGAAAAGTGGTTTCTTTGTGCTCTGCTCCGATAAGAAGTTTGAAGTGGCAAAAAGGAGAGGAGAGCTCTTGAGCAGCATGATGAAAAACAAATTCTTGGTGTTCAGGTCGACAACATGGAAGCAGGATTGGCTGGTGGCCCAGGAAAATTCTGATCAAGACAATTACATTCTGCCTCCTAGGAGCTCCCCATGAGTTTCAGTTCATTGCTACATGGCTTTCTGTTTCCGGTTGCCTGGTGGATTGGCAGCTGTCAGGCGGCTGACTTCTCAATACAGCCTCACCCTACACCTCAAATATGCTCCCCTCTGCTGGAGGAGGGTGAGGGGAAAGAAGGGATGGGGAGATGCAAACAGCACTGCAGACAGATTCTCCAGGCCTGGGTTGGCAGGTGCCAGTTAAATGATGAGAGGGTACCCAGACCCTCATGATGAGGCCCTCAGTCATTTCAGAGCTCCGCTTAAATTCAAATTAACCAAAGTGCTTTTCCAGGTGATGGCTCCGACACTAGGAGTGCACTAATTGCACAGGCAATTAAAGCAGAGATTTGCTTGCTGCATGGTGAGTGGATATTTGCTTGGGTCTTAGAGCTGTTCTGAAAAGGAAAGAACCCTGAACAAAGTGCACCACGGCCGGTGATTGGAGAGAAGCCAGCCTAGAAAACCCAGAGGCCAATCTCCAAAACCCCTCCCTGCCCTCAGCAGCTCTGGTTTCAGCTGCCCTCAAGAGGGAACTCCTGGCACCATTTCTCTCCTCTGGAGGCCTTCTCTTTAAGCAGATCCCTCAAGGTTCCAAGCACAGTCACCAGGGCATCTGGTCAACCAGAGGCTGCTGTTTTGACCTGAATACTCCAGATTTCTCTTTATTGCTATTATAGGTTGAATTGTGCTCCTTAAAAATACGTTGAAGTCCTGATCCTGATGCCTGTGAATGTGACCTTATTTGGATATAGAGTTTTTGCAGATCATCAGTTAACATGAGGTCATTAGAGTGGGCCCTAAGCCAATATGAATGTGTCCTTATAGAAAGGGGAAATTTGGGCACAGAGACAGACATGCCCACAAGAAGAACACCATAGTGAAGATGAAGGCTGAGATCAGAATGATTCTTGATTCTTCCAGAAGCCAAGAAACGCCAAAGATCACCAGCAAATCACTAGCAGCTAGGAGAGGCATGCAACAGATTCTCGCTCACAGCCCTCAGAAGGAAGCAGCCCTACTGACACCTGTACCTTGAGTCTGTGAGACAATAATTTTTTCTTTTTTTTTTTTTGAGATGGAGTCTCACTCTGTCACCCAGTCTGGAGTGCAGTGGCATGGTCTCGGCTCACTGCAACCTCCGCCTCCCAGGTTCAAGCGATTGTCCTGCCTCAGCCTCCCAAGTAGCTAGGACTACAGGCGCCTGCCACCATGCCCAGCTAATTTTTGGATTTTTAGTAGAGACGGGGTTTCACCATGTTAGCCAGGATGGTCTCGATCTCCTGACCTCATGATCTGCCCGCCTCGGACTCCCTGTGTGCTGGGATTACAGGCGTGAGCCACTGTGCCCAGAGAGACAATAATTTATATTATTTAAGACATCTAGTTGGTGGTACCTTGTTATGGCAGCCCTGGGAAACTAATAGGAACTTCCAAGTCCCAACAGTTCAAGCCCCTACCTGCTTGGCAGTGATGCTGCTCTAGGACTCTTCAGGAAATTCTTTCACAATTTCAACCTGGATGGCACTTGCACCTCAGCCAAGAATCTGGCTGCAAAGAGCAGGGTAGGACTTCCTGCTCATACAAGACCAGCACCCTCAGTCAAAGCTATCCTTTTTTCTGCACCTTCTCACCCCAAGCATTCTCAATGCTCCACAGCTGAAATATTTAACAGGACTTTTCTACAACTTGATGTGTGCTTATCGAACACCTACCAGGTGCCAAGCACTATTCTAGGCACTGAGGCTACAGAATAAACAGATAGACAAGATCCTGGTTCACATGAATTACATTCCAGTGGAGAAACTGGACAAGGCAGAAGAAAATAAACACCCAAAATTATTTTGATTATGAGTACTATAATGAAAAGTGAAATAAACGGTACAGAAGCGTGGCCATGTTGAATCAAGCAGTTTGAAAAGGCCTCTCTGAAAAGGTGACGTTTTAACTGAGACCTAGATGACCTAAGCCATGTGAGGATCTGGAGAACGTTCCAGGCAAAGGCAGAAGCCAGTGCAAAGGTCCTGAGGTAAGAATAAGCTTGATGAGTTTCAAGAGCAGAAAAAAAGCAATATAGCTAGAGCGCAATGAATAAGTTTAGGAGTCGTACATGGAGATATCTGAGAAGCAGGCAGGGCCGGATCACTCAGAGCCCTGCTGGCTACAATTAGGAGTTTGTAAAAGGAAGCAACAGGAAAGTTTTAAGCAAGGGAATTACTTAATCTAATTTATGTTTTAGAGGCTAGATATGTCTATTCCATAGTCTCAAGTCTCTCCACACAGCCTCCACTAGACATCTGTCTTTGCCTCGCTCTTGACTTGCTGACGTTGCAGGGAACAGCTCCCACCTACAGGGGTGCCCTTGGTGGCCCCAGTCTCCTAGAGGTCAGACTTCAAGGCCAGAGGGAGCAAACAATTTCACCTTGTCCTAGCTCTAACAACCACCTTTCCAGACCTCATTCTCAGGATTGACTTCTTTCAGGATCATTGACATTGGAGGTGTCTGGTCCCTTCAGAGACAACACTTCCCCTTAATCTACAGACCACAACCCCTATGATCAAAAATACAAAACAACAACAACAACAACAAAAACCATAGTTTAACATTTCCAAGGCCTGGGTTTTTAGTTGTGAAGAGCACTAGGTAGAAGTCTCAACCTTAACCCTAAACCTAAATTAATTTTGCTCCAGTTCAGTTCTAGCTGCACACCCCAAGCCCAGTCCAGTCCCTTTGCCCAGCTTCTCCTCATGCATGAAATTTAGGGGCAACAATGCAGGGGCAGGTGTTCCTCCACATGCCTCTCTATCCAAGCTCCTCTCTCCATCCAACTGCTGGAGAAATAACACACATAACACGTCAAGAATACATAGTATCTGGCAAGCTAAAGTACAGTGAGTGAGGAAGAATTTCTCAGGAAAACAAGCTGCAGAGACATAAATCTGCTAAAAGATTCACCCAATTTACATCACTAAACAGAACACTTCTCACTCCAAAGCCTCTGCGCTCACATTGATTCACGGCATTTCAGTCTTCCACAAGAAAAATTGGTGGAAACTTGCCTTGCTTTTGCAAATTAAAACAGTCCACTCGAGGTTTTCTCAGAATGAATGGCTAGTTCACTCCAAAGTTAAATTCAAGTGTCAAAGGCAAGAACTATTTTAAACGTTTTAAGTGGCAGTTGTTCTGGGCAGCACGTTATTGCACTGCAAGTTGTTTATGCTGTTTCTGCCCAAAGCAGCTTGAGGAGTTAGCCAGTCCTGGGAGAAAAAAAGCAGTGTCCCCGTCGTCTCTTTGTGGCAACTGCAGAGAACAAGCATTGTGGTTGATGGAACTCAGGAAAAGCTTCAGAGGCAACAGGAAGCCAGCCCAGGCCTTGGGCACCTTTTTTTTTTTTTTTTTTTTTTTTTTGGAGACAGAGTCTCGCTCTGTGGCCCAGGCTGGAGTGCAGTGGTATGATCTCTGCTCACTGCAAGCTCCACCTCCTGGGTTCACACCATTCTCCTGCCTCAGCCTGCCAAGTAGCTGGGACTACAGGCGCTGGGCACCTATTTTTGTACAGATGCCCATGGATTGCCTAATCCATGCAACAACCTGAAAATGTTGGTATGATTTGCCCCTTTTACAGAGGTGGCCATCAAGGCCAAGCAGGGTTAAAAGACTTGCTCATGGTTCCATTACCAAAGATGTCAGAGCTGGGGATCAAACGGAAGCCTGACTCCAAAGCCTATATTATTTCTGCTACATCACATCCTCCATATATGTCTTACCTTTACAGCTGTATTTATTCAAGTAAACACAGAGGAAGGCACCTTACACTTCAAAACCTTGAAATCAACAGTCTTCTTTTTGTTTAGTGGTCAAATTTGATATTGTTCTATTCCATCTCCATCACTCAGGAGCTGGCTCTGATTTTCTCCTCCTGGGGTTTCCCTTGTTTTGTTTTTAAGCTTATGATGTTGACTGGTTCCTTTTAAAGTTTCTAGAATGCCACTGGAACTCTTGAATGGAAATGGGAGACGCATAAAGTGTATTGATCTTCAGCTCCCAAGTATCACTCTAACCTGCCCAAGGAATTTGTCACGGCAGACCAAAAAGCTAAGGGTAGCCACAGTGTTCATTCAAATGTGAGCCAGAGGGTCAGGCGGTGTGGGCTATCACCACCAATCTTTTCAGAGTTCAAGATGCACCACAAATGTACATTACATTATCATGTGCGATGTTGGTGATGTCTGTCTATTTTTAGAGATCGATGCCCCCAAGAACTTGCGAGTTGGTTCTCGCACAGCAACCAGCCTTGACCTCGAGTGGGATAACAGTGAAGCCGAAGTTCAGGAGTACAAGGTTGTGTACAGCACCCTGGCGGGTGAGCAATATCATGAGGTACTGGTCCCCAAGGGCATTGGTCCAACCACCAGGGCCACCCTAGCAGGTGAGTAAGACCTATCTCTTGGGGTTATGCTGGTTGCTGAGTCTATACCCTCACAGCTGTCTCCCCAACCTACACACCTTACAAACTCATGGCCAATTCCTATTGATCTCATCTCTTAAGTGCCTAGCACATATGTCTAGTACTATCCATTGTACTGCCATCACCTGTTCTAAGCTACTAACATCTCCTTTTTTTGAGACGGAATCTCTCTGTCACCCAGGCTGGAGTGCAGTGGCACAATCTCAGCTCACTGCAACCTCTGTCTCCCAGGTTCTCATCTATTATCTTAACCACTGCAATAACCCCCTCACATTGTCTCCTGGCCCACTCTTCACACCTCCTCCAGTGACTTTTTTTTTTTTTTTTTTTTTGAGACAGAGTTTCACTCTTGTTGCCCAGGCTGGAGTGCAGTGGTGCAATCTTGGCTCACTGCAACCTCTGCCTCCCGGGTTCAAGCGATTCTCCTGCCTCAGCCTCCCTAGTAGCTAGGATTACAGGCATCTGCCACCACGCCCGGCTAATTTTGTGTTTTTAGTAGAGACAGGGTTTCTCCATGTTGGTCAGGCTGGTCACAAACTCCCGACCTCAGGTGATCCGCCCACCTCGGCTTCTCAAAGTGCTGGGATTACAGGTGTGAGCCACTGCACCTGGCCTTCCAGTGACTTTTTCAAAGTACATTTTTGATTATGCCATTGCACTGTGCAGATATTCCAGGGACTTCCCACTGCTCTTAGGATAAGCCCAGACCCTTAGTGTGGACACCAGGCCCTGCCTGGTTTCCCCTGCCCTCTCCAGGCTCATCTCCCACCCATGTCCCCTGATGTTTTCTGGGCTCCAGGCCCACGAGTCTGCTTCTTTCCATTTCTCAAATACGTTTTCCCTCCTGCTATATAGGACTGGCAAATGCTGTTCCCTCTGCCTGATGGGAACCTCTTCATCTAGCCAATGCAGGCTTCCCTTTCCACTCCCAGGTTACTCCCCACTTTAGGGAGCTTTAGTGGTCAAATTTGATATTGTTCCTGAGAGAGTTCCATTCATTCTGTCCGGCAGCTTCGTCTTGCCAGTTTCCACTCACTTCTTAGCACTCCTCAGGTTATCATTTTACATGTGTGGCATGATTATTTGACTGTCAGTCTCCACCCTACACCTAAATCTCTGTGAACATTGCACCATATTTGGTTTTGCTCATCATTGAATCTCAGGGTTCACCATTTCCTGAATGAATGAATGAATGAATGAAACTGCAGAAGTTCACTATGACTTGGGCATGGATTGCAAGAATTCACTGATAAAATGAGAGCCAAGTCATGCCTTATGCACCCTATGAAAAGTTTGGGTTTATTCTTGAGGGCAACAGAGAGTCATTGAAAGATTTTAAATAAGGTGATGTAATGACTGGATTGTACAGAGAAGGGCAAGGTCAGAGGCAGGAAGACTGGTTAGGAGGCTGCTGCTGGAGTCAAAGGGAGATGATGATGACATGGACTAAGGCAGTGTCCTCGGTCACCATGATACCTGGCTGGGAAGTGTTCCCTGTCCCCTGGGAGTGTGAGACCCAGGCAACACCACTCCTGGGGCCTCTGGCTCACCCATCCAAGAAAACCTCCCTTCCCAAACTCACCAAAGAGTAGAAGACTGGAAATGGGGGTGTGGTTTTCAGATAAAGGAGATGCTGTGCAGAACAGTCATGGACCAGGAGCTGCCAATGTGCTCACAGACAGAGATTTTGTTTAATTTGTGTCTTGGATTCCTGCAAAAGTATTTGCTGTCTTGATAGACAAGGGATACACAGCAAAGAGTGCATACGGTAAACAAGGGCAGTATAATCAAAGCAGTTTTCCTCCCAAGTTGAAATCCCAGACCGCCTTGCCAAACACAGCCAGTTAAAGTAAATATAATAAATGCCTTTTCCAGACAGACGCACTCCTAAAGGCACAGCAAGGAGATGAGAAGATATGCTGACCAAGCAGATTAACGGGGGTGAATTAAGCAGAGAAAGGATAGACCAGCTGGCATAGGGCCTCGCAGAGAGCTAGAAACAGTCACAAAAATTAAGCTAAATCCAAAAAAAAAAAAAAAAAAAAAACCTGAAATGATACAGGAGGGAACTGATTCTAAGCGCAGCCCATCCCTGCCTAGAGCTGCAGGCTAATTTGATAATTAGCAGTTATATAAAATCGATGGCTAACTGTTCAGATGGAGGATGCACCATGACATCATGAGAGAGATAGAAAACCCCACGTCCTAGTTATTATTTCCCTCTACCGGGAAAAAAGAAGATTCGACACTCACTGATCATCTATCTTATTCCAGGAACTCTCATACAGTTATAGCTTCTTTAATCTTCACAACCACCTCATGAGGTGGGTATGGTTAGCATTCCCATTTTACAGATGAGGAAACTGAGGCTTGTGGAGTTTGAAAACCTGCCCAAGTTCACAAGGCTAGCAAGGCGCACAGCTGTGATTCAAAGCCAGTCCTTTCGAGTCCCAGTCAGAAGATTCCCCTTCCACAGCTGCTTCTGCTAAAGAAGTAAAATGTAAGGGACAGTCCAAATTTAAATGCCACAGACCTAGAAGCGATGGGAAAATTATTATTGAGTAGGGGGCTTAAATAGGTTGATTTTTTGTTACAGTCAGATTTAAAACATTTCAAATATATGTATATATATATATATAAAACATTACATTTATATATTACACATAATTATCTCAGGGAGTTCACTGCTGAGGAGATTTATAAGGCAAATAGCTTAACATAATTTAAGAAGGGATTATTGGCACATAAGGAAATCAAGTGTATTTGTACTCGCTGAGATGCTAGTTGCAAGGATTGTTGGTTCTCTTGCTGAGGCATCTGGGGGAAGAGAAGGGAGAGCCATGAAAAAGAGAAAGGGACAAAAGGGAGAAGTTTGACTCTGGCTCTAAAACATTGTGCTTTCTCACTCACTCTCCAACTTGGAGCCTAAAAAGTTAAGTTTTTCAGCCTCCAATGCCTGTGTTCAGACTCAGTTTGATTTGAATGCTCTGCTCCATGCAACATGCTAAGAGCCTAGACTTTCAACTCTGTACCCAGGCTTGCCACTTGCTGTGTGATTTGGGACAGTTGATTGAATCTTTCTAAACCTCTGTTTCTTCATCTGTTAAAGGGGACTGATACCACTGACCCCACAGTGCCATCATGAGGCATTCATGAGGCAATACATTTAACGAGTTTAAGGTAGTGCTTCTGACAACAAACTACTCAGTAAGTGGATGACAGTGGTGAAGACGAAAGAGATGAGGAGGTCTGTGAGCTACTGGATGGTTTAGGATGTCCTCCTTTAGTCCATGTGGCCTAGTGGTTTAGAACCTTGCCTCTCACAGCGTGGTGCAGCCACCAGCAGCCCGGGCATTACCCCCAGAGACGTTGGAGTGTTGGAGGCCTCTTCCCCCAAGAACTACCAACCCAGAGCCTGCATTTTAGGACCCCTGCTTCAAGGAAATCTATGAGTGAGAAGCACTCACTTAGAGCACAGCCGTGGAAGTACCCCACTCAGGGGGGAGACCAGCTTCATGAAAAGTGCATCCTTGAGCAAATTTCTTAAATTTCCTGCACTTTAGTTTTCTCATCTAAAAGACATCCTATCTACCTCAGTGGGTTGTAGTGAGAATTAAATGAAATCATACATGTATTCCTATTCAAGAACTTAGGATGGAGCCTGGCACACAACAAGCACTCAATACCCATTCAATTTTTTATTGGTATTAATCCTCACAAAGCTCAGACCTGTAGCTGTGGCAGCCTGGCCTTTGCTGGGCACAAGTCAGGCCCCCTTTACTCTCACTGTTGACTCTCAACACTTAAAGCTCTATGGCACCTGTATTTGCCATTCCCTGCAGAAGCCGTTGTCTCTGAGGCCACCATTTTCCTCTTTGTTGTGGAATCCAGGCCCTTCCTGACTCTCCTGGTCTCTGAGACATTCCCAGGGCTGGCTGGCAGCAAGTACCCCCTCTCGACCTCCCTCTTTACAAATGTTGCCCTCTGCCACACAGAGTCCAGGCTGGGGCCCAAAATTCAAAACACTGCCCCTGCATTATTCTCTGTAGGCAATGTCCAGAGAATTCCTTCTGGGATATGAATTTGTTTCTGAACAACAGACCCAATGTCTGCAATGACTTTTTCTCTCTGCTCTAGTGGCTTCTGTGTCCTTAATAAGTCTGTTTTAGGCTCAGTCACTTAGCCTGTATGATGTCTGTTTGGCCTGTGCACCATACCTATAGTCCCAAAGGGGTCCTTGAGTGTTACACACCTTACCAGCCAGATTAGAACCTGGCACCATGTAACAGGGTACAATACCATTCTGCTTTCTGGGCAGCAACAACAACAAAAAAAAACAATAAATCATTTAGAAAACTCCAAGTGGAAGGAGGGAGGGAAAGAGAGAGAGAAGGGAGGGAGAAGATTTTTAGTTGCTGATTGCAATTTAGCGAAAAAAATCAACTTTCCTGACTGGGACTAACGCAAATTATAAACACTACTCTGGCCTTTGTGTCCAAGGTGACTGCTCTAATCTGTCATCAAAAAGGCATGTGGTTGTGTTTTAGCAGGAGGGGAGGGGGCTTGCCCTAAGCCATCCACACTCTCTCACCTGGTCTTCCCTCATGAACAGAAGCCTAGGATCCGTAAGGATTCTCATGACCAGGAAACAAGGCAAAAGGAGCCAGGCCCATACGGTCACAGGAGCACCGTGCTCTCACAACCACCCAGGGCCCGTTCATCGCACCCCTTACCCACTCCACAGGGCACCTGCCTTGGGCCTCATGGTGACATTTGCTAACCTGCTGCCTCTCCCTGCACCAGGACTATCTCTATCTCCAGTTGACCAGCTGAAACATTGCCAACAGGGCCTAGGAGATCCAGAAGCTTGACAGTTTCTACAGATGTGATACAACATAGAACTGCAAGAAAACAGAGACTTACAGCCAGCCACACATGATGCACTCACACTCACCACATGCACATATGTACACACAAACACACCTACAGACTCTTGCACTTACACTTAAGCACATACGCACACTCACATGCACATACACACATACTCATACACACATGCACACACTCATAGTCATACACACCACACATGCTCATGCCCTCATACGTACACACTACACTTTCACATACCCTCACACGTACACACACTCACACACACTAGGCTGATGCCTGCAAGTACGTCCTGATCATGCTTTGGGAGTTGCCGCCTTCAAGGTTTCTGGCCCAAATGGGGATCTAGTGGTGAGAAGGTCGGCTCCTCAGGGTACACTGGCAGGCCACGTGCTTGTCTGCAGGGGAAGAAATCTGAGAGTCCAGAGGGAGTCCAGCTGGCAAGTCAGCACTGACCACGGCACTCGATGTCCACCTCGCTATGTCTGCACTCCCTGATGGGCCAGTGCACAAACACCAAACCCAGCACCAGACCTTCAACGCCCTGCAGCTCTTCTGAGGAGGAAAGGACCAGGCACAGGGCCTGGGGTCCCGGGCCAGACAGTGCTCAGCCTCCTTTGGGCGAAGTCACAGTGACCCCAAGTGGTCACTTTGGTAAGGCACCCTCTAAACATGGTGTCACCTTCCAGGGGCGGGAAGCTGGGGAGTGGGCTGCAGAGACCCAAGTTGAAGAGGAGGAAAGAAAGGACAAAGGCTTCCACATACCTCTTCCTCACGGAGCTGAGACATACAGGGCCTATTCCTTATTTGTCTTAAAGGCTGGGGATAAGGGGGCTGGGGGAAAAGCCAGGTGGGAATATTTCAGCTGCAGCTTCCACTTCCTCAGCAGGGAGTACTTGTTCACAGCAACAACCCAGAATAGGGATGCTCCTATATGACAAGGTTGATGAGCTGTGTTTCTCATTAATTCCACCAGCAATAAGAAAGTTCCATCTGGAAACAGGCCTTAGAAGTATTATTTTTCTTATCAAAAATGGGCTTGTTAGGCCAGTCCCTTCCTTTAAATCAGGATAGAATTGTCTGCTTCTCTTGAAACTTGAACATCATGCACACCCAACAAAGCAGGGAGATGGCCTCGAAAGCCTGACTCATTCCAGGAATCCTGAAGATGCACCTGTCATTATCCAAAGAGATAAGTGTGGGGAGGCTGATTGCTCAGATCTCCATTTAACTAAAAAGTAGATTGGTGCCTATCTGGTGTGATTTCAGGGGCTCTCTGAAGATCTTCTCCACATATCTCCCCCATGAAACCTCTGGTCTCCAAATTCCACTGATGGGAAATTTCTCTATGAGGGACCCTATATTAGTCCCTGGGTTTTCATGAATTATTTTGCCAGAGCTGCCTTTGCAGGCCCTGTTTCCTTTGTCTGGGATGCCCTCCCTGCCACCAGATGTCCATGGGTCCTTCAAAACCCAGCCCAGATATCCTCTCTTCAGAGTCTCCCCAACACTCCCCACCACCACCGCTACTGCCACCAGCACCATGCTGCTTCTGTGCATGTTTTCTCACTATACTACTGAAAAAAATAAAATCTTTGACCCAAAGACCTAAGAGCCTAGTGAGGAAACCAACATGAAAACTAACAATAATAACATAATCACTATAAAAATCGCAGATTGACTGCAAGTTCCTTGGGGACAGGGTCCTCAGTTTGTCCCTCTCTGTGAAGGTAGGCACCCAGTGCACTAGGGCCAATCACACCCCTAACCTCAGTTTCATAGACTTGAGCTTCACAGACACTTGGGAGATGATCTCAGGGATTTAAAGATGGAAAGGTCCATATTTCCTCATGTCCACTTGATCCCAACCAAGTCTGCAGACCCCAAGTATCTTACTCATGTTTTTGCTAGCAAGAGACAGCAATCTCAGTTCCTTGGGCCTCCTTCTCCCTACCACTTTCCCTGCTAGCGACAGCAGGCATGAAGAATAGGTTCCCAAAACAGGGCTAAGTGAGTCATTCTGCCTTTATCACCACAGTCCTTGCACTGCAGGTGAGAATGTGCTAACTCCTGTTCCTTTCTAGCCCTAATTAATCTAGGAATGCTCATTATGCCCCATTCTGGCCACTAGAGAATTCCATATTTCCTCCCCTCTATCTTTCCTTATCTTAGCCAGCTTTAAGTTGCAACTCAAATGCCTTCTCTGGAAAGACTTATCTGACTATTACAGCCCATGCTGATCTTCTCCCTGCTGATCGTGTCCTCTTAGTCCCATGCTGATCTTGTCCTCTTAGTTAGCAGCCTCTGCTTTGGTCCTGCATTAGTCCATTTGCATTACTATAAAGGAATACCTGAGGGTGGGTAATTTATAAAGAAAGGAGGTTTGACTGGCTTACAGTTCTGCAGTGTGTACAGGAAACATGGTGCCAGCATCTGCTTCTGGTGAGGGCCTCGGAAAGCTTACAATCATGCAGGAAGCCAGAGGAGGAGCCCGCGCATCACACAATGAGAGAGGGAGCAAGGGTTGGGGGGAGGTGCCACACACTTTTAAACAACCAGATCTCACGAGAACTCACTCACTATCTGGAGGACAGCTCCAAGCCATTCATGAGGGATCCACCCCCATGACCCAAGCACCTCCCACTGGGCCCCACCACCAACACTGAGGATGGCAATTCAACATGAGATTTGGAGGGGACAAGCATCCAAACTATAACAGGTACCAAATCACTCTCGAATTCCAAGTTGCTTACTCCACTCCTTCCTCCTGGCCTGTAAGACTCAGGGATGGAAACCATGCTATGATGTGTCAGAAAAAAACAAGAGACTTGGGTTCCAAACCTAGTTGTATCATTTATCAGTTTTGTGACCTTGGCCAAGGAATAGACTTCTTGGAGCCCCTGTTTGCTCATCTGCAATACCCTATCAGTAGCGCTGCAGGGAAATTAAATAACGTGTGAATCTTTAAGAAGCTCAGTTATACTTGCATAACTCTTTACCATCAGACACTCAAAAAGTCTTCATTTTTTACTTCTCTTTTTCTTCCCTCCCCTTCGTCATTATTCTTTTCCGTGTAGCTTAGTGCTAGGCTTATTATGGGTGCTCACTAAATAATTATTTTACTTTTTTAGCACAGATTCCTTTTCACCCCCAAAAGGCAAGGCTAATGTCTTGTTCAGCTCACACCACCTTGTGTCTGACACAAAGGAGGCTCTTAATATTTGTTGAGTGGATGACTGTGCTTTAGGGGTTCCAAGAAGAATGGGTGTGAGGTGAAAGAGTTGAGAAAAGCATCAACCTCCAAGTTGAACAAAGAAAGTTCTATAAGGAACAGAGAGTAGTGATTTCCTATGGGATGAATTTTCTGTGCTATTGTTAAGAAAGGGAACAGGGCCATTTATATGTTACCACTTGCAGGAGTTGGATGGAGAGATAAAGGGGGCATTGATAGAGAGCAATGGGGTCTTTAAAAAGTGAGAAATCCCTAGGGGTACTCAGAGTGCTGATATCTAAGTGCACTGGCTATGCCTCAGATACATGTGGTTTTTTTTTTTTTTTTTTTTCCAGCAGAACTGTATCTTACCTGCTGGCAAAGAGCAACAATTCACTTGTAGCATGGAAGAAAGCTGCTGAAAATCAAAGGAAAGCAGCAGGCACAAACCTATAAGCAAGTCCCACTTTTCCATCCTCTAGACAGAAAACCTGGGAAGAGAACACATTAAATTCTGCTCTGCAGTTTTCTGGGAGAAGATGATTCCATTGTAAATTATTGAACATTTCATTTAAGCTTCATAAATAAGAAACTGGCATGAAAATGTTACATGTTAGATCTGTTTGGCAACGTATAATTTCTGTCTTACTCCCTCCATCTGTCACCCTTCATCTATGTTGGAGAATTTCTACTTCATTATAGGCAATTGAAGGTCTTAATCAGTTGCCTGATAAAAGTAGTTTATGTCCCAAAGGTAATCTCATTTCTGCAACCAAGGATGTACCTGGAACTCACTGAACATATTAATGGAGATAAATGTGTGCTTCAAATGGATCAGGGGGTATTGCAATCACCCACTCAATCTAGAGATAGGTACTTGGCCCAGCCAGGGACAAGGTCCTCACTGCCACCTGGACTCCCTGAATCACTGGTTTCCAACAGAGCCAACAGGCTAAGCCCCAGCAAACCAATAACAACAAGTCAACAGGTGCACCCAGGACTGGCCTGTACTTGCCTGGGGCAGTTTTTGTAGTTGATGAGACCACTCACCAAAAAAAAAAAAAGTACTCAAAATCCAGGAATAGTTCTCTGTGCAAAGTAATAAAATACTAGCTACTACCACTAAGATCCAGGCACTGGACTTTAAACACTTTGACTCATATAATCCTCATGATGACCCTCTGATATAGATGCTGTTTTTATTCTCATTCTTCAGAAATTGAGGCTCATAGATGTTAAGTAATCAAAATTACACAGGTAAAAAGTGAAAGAGACCGAATATAAGTATGTCAGACGTCAAAGTCTGTCAAACTTCAAAGTTTACCTCCACTGGTGTTGCCACTTTAGAGAAAGAAAGAATTAAGGGTTGGGAAAGAAAGGGAGCTGGTTCAAGAAGAGAAAAAAGAGGGCTGATTCGAATGCCTACCCAGACAGGGCTTCGGGACTGCATTCCTGGGAGGGAAACTGGCCTGGTAAGCTCTGCCATGCTTAAGCAACATTTATTGCATGGACTGCACGAAAGCCTACTGAGGAAGGGGATGAAGAACCCCCTGGCTGCCAGGCAGCATTCCTCTTGACCAAGCGAAGCCGTTTGTTAAAGAAATGTTGCTCAAAGTATTTCCGATCAAAATCAGGGATTCCAGAGAAACCACAGCTGCCCTGAGCGGTGGAAGGAAGTAGTAGGACTTCCCATTCCTCCTAAAAGCCCTGAACTCTGAGACCAGAATCCGGGGGGCATCTCTAGCTGGTCACAGACTTACTCCGTGCCACAGTTTCTTTTTATAAAAAGATGATGTACTCTGTTGAATAACAGTCCCCTCAAAATGCATGTCCACCCCAAACCCTTATTTCCAAATAAGGTCTTTAGAGATGCAGTAGAGTTAAGATGAGGTCATACTGGATTAGGGTGGCCCCTAAATTCAATGTGACTGGTGTGTTTATAAGAAGAGGGGAAGACACAGACACATGTGTCTGGGGTGACGCAACTACAAGCCAAGGAATGCCAGGGAGTGCTGGCAACCACCACAACCTAGGTCTCCTAGAGCCTTCAGAGGAAGCATGGTCCTGGCGACACCTTGATTTCGGACTTCCAGACTTCAGAACTGTGGGAGGACACATGTCTGTTTTAAGCCACACTGTGTGTAGTAATTTATAACAGCATCCACAGGAAGCTAATGTAGATGGAGAAAAGACTGCTTATCCCACCTTCCTCCCAAGGTTGTGATGAGACTCTAAAACACAATCCATTTTGAAAAGCACAGATGTTATATAAACACAGAATACCATTCCAATCAGCCATGAGCCCACACAAAGCCCCAAAAAGAGCCTACCGGAAGGACTCAGACTGACCACTGGAGGCCCGCAGGGTGATCACTTGATTTTGTTGGGTTTTTTGTTGTGTTTTTGTTGGTTTGTTTGTTTGTTTTTGTTTTTTTGATACAGAGTCTCACTCTGTCACCCAGGCTGGAGTGCAGTGGCATGATCTTGGCTCACTGCAACCTCCGCCTCCCAGGTTCAAGCGATTCTCCTGCCTCAGCCTCCCAAATAGCTGGGACTACAGGTGCACACCACCACACCCGGCTAATTGTTGTAATTTTAGTAGAGAGGGGTTTCACCATATTGGTCAGGCTGGTCTCGAACTCCTGACCTCAGATGATCCACCCGCCTTGGCCTCCCAAAGTGTTGGGATTACAGGCATGAGCCACCGTGCCCCGCCTTTGTTGGGTTTTTCTACAACCCCAGTCCTAATAGATAAAAATGAGTTTGATGCCAGTTGTAATAGATGAAATAGCCCTCAAAGAATCCCCAGCATCTGTGAATATAACCACCTTACAGGGCAAAAAGGACTTTGCAGGTGTGATTAAGTTAAAGATCTTGAGAAGGAGAGACTAGCCTGTACTATCCAGGTGGGACCAACATGATCGCAAGGATTCTCATAAGATGGATGTAGGGAGGTCAGAGTCAGAGTAGATGCAATGATAGGAGCAGAAGTCAGACAGAGAAAACAGATTTGATCGTTTCAAGCTGCTGGCTTTGAAGATAGATTAAGAGACCATGAACCAAAGAATGCAGGCAACCTCTAGAAGCTAGAAAAGGCAGGGAAATGGATTTTCTCCTAGAGCCTCCAGAAGGAAGGCAGCCCTGCTGAACTACTTTAGACTGCAGACCTCCTGAACTAACTGTAAGAGAATCCACTTTTGTTGTTGTAAGTCACTAAATTGTGGTGATGTGTTACAGCAGCAATAGGAAACTAGTACACCAGTCAAACCAGTTAGTCTGAAAATAAATGTGAAAGAGGTCAAGGAGAGAACCTAGAGAATTCCAGATATTCTAGGAGGTTCTCAGAGATCCTTTGTAGTAAACCTCCCAAAGGATTTCCTCAGAGAAGCTTACACCCTTTAGTGGGACAGTTTTTGTGTCTCCTCTGTCTTCCTGGACTCCCCTGAAAGTTATTCTAAAATTAGATCCACAGCTTTAGATACACTGAGGCCTGAATTACTGAACTTGGCGGGGGGCCTACAGCAACAGGACTTCTGCATGCCCCTACTTGACAGCCCTGTGCTTAGAAAAAAAAGTCCATCCACTGTTGCTCCCTAGAAGGGACCCAGGAGTCCCCATATGGCCTCAGCTCCTATAAAAGGTGTAGCTTGGTCCTTGTATATAACATTCAAGGAATGCTTTTCAGGTCTATGTCCCCACTGTCTCTCTTGATTACATACTCCTGAAATTCACAATTTAAGCAAGAAATCCTCTCACTGGTTCAAGCCAACCTGAGACGCTAAGCATACAAGGAGTCCTTGTATACTTAGGTGAGCACACTTCTGAAGGTCACTGACAAGGCAGCCTCACTGCCTTCCCAGACAGCCTGCCTGCAAGAAGGAAGCTCTGTGTGGGCTGGTTCATCCTATTGACTTGGGATTCCTAAATAGTGAAATTGGGATTTCCTAATAGTTCAAATTAGGAGAGGATTCAAGGAGGACTAAACACAAGGTATGAATAGGAGTCTAAGATCATTTTCTTCCCGCTTTCAGCCTTCCTAGCCCTGCCCCATACACAGAATAATGTTTGTTTCTCCATCCACTGATAGATCTGGTACCTGGCACTGAGTATGGAGTTGGAATATCTGCCGTCATGAACTCACAGCAAAGCGTGCCAGCCACCATGAATGCCAGGACTGGTGAGTAGGAGGACTGCTGAGGAAGAAGACCAGGTTAGCCTATAAGCCTAAGGAGTCATGGAGGCTCGTCCCAGCCAAAATTATTCAGAAAGCAATGTCTTCCAGTGAACAGGGCTCTGGTGACAACTGTCAGCCTAGAAACAACATCCACCCTATGCCTAATCCCTGATCTCTGACAAGCAGGACAGAGTCACCCTCTTCCCCACAGACCTGTGCTCGGTCCCCCGTGGTCTGAAGAGCTGCTCAGGGCTGTACAGAGCAGAGGTGGAAAATCCTAAATAGGTTGATGCCATTGCAGGCCATATTTTTATCTAGACCACCCCGACAGCAGGCAGAATGGGGCATCCTCGCCCTGCATACACCACAGAGGTCCTCACAAACGCCACTTGGGTGAAGGTCTAGACTTGCAACAACCCATTAAATCTGAGGGCAGAAGAAAAGTCCAGCTGAGACCCTTGCTGCTCTGGATTCAGCAGTTTTGCTTCCAAATCCTGGGTAAATTTCAAAGTCATTTCAGCACCTATGGTACTAGCAGCCTGGGCTGGGCTAGGGATTTTAGACCAGTCCTTGTCCCAAGGTTCAGCCTCTCTAGAGAACCACATGGACAAAGGTCTCCAGGTCCTCAGATATAGCTGCCTGCCTGGCTATGGTTAGAACAAGTCAAAATAGCCTCAGGGTTGGAGGGTGGTGCACTTCTGTTGCCAGGAATGGCATATCCCTACTTGGTGGTAGCTACCATTTTATCCTTATTGGCTCATTGAGAAAGGATGGGAGAAAATGAATATGGCGAGCTTGAAAATCAGCAGCCAGCTTTGTCCCAGAGGTGGATGCAATCCAGTGGTATCAGAGCTCATCACGGCTTTCTTCAGATTGTTCATCTATTTGCCAAGCCCCTGGCCATCATTCAGAGGGAAGGTACTTAGCAAAATATGAGATAAGTGTCAGCAATGACAAGCTAGTGCTCATAGTCAGCAGGCCTGCTGATAGCTTGGAAACACACAAAGCAGGCCAATAAATACTGCCCTCCAGGGGAACACATGTAAAATAGGCCATTTATGTCAATCCACAGAACTTGACAGTCCCCGAGACCTCATGGTGACAGCCTCCTCGGAGACCTCCATCTCCCTCATCTGGACCAAGGCCAGTGGCCCTATTGACCACTACCGAATTACCTTTACCCCATCCTCTGGGATTGCCTCAGAAGTCACCGTACCCAAGGACAGGACCTCGTACACACTAACAGATCTAGAGCCTGGGGCAGAGTATATCATTTCCGTCACTGCTGAGAGGGGTCGGCAGCAGAGCTTGGAGTCCACTGTGGATGCTTTCACAGGTACCAGAGCAGCAGAAATCCCAGCCAGGTTCAGGGATCAGTGGATCTCAGTGTGAGAAATTCATCCAGGCAAGTCACTCTTCCAATGTTCCGTTTCCTTTGGAGAAAAGAGAGGTGGGTAGAAAAGGATAGAGTAAAAACTAATAAGTGCATCAAGAGGGAAGGGTTGGAAGTAAAGAGGGGAGGTGAGCAATAGTGTTACCTGCCTGAAAACTTGTGTCTGGCTTTTCTATGGCCTTGACATAGTAGTTGATTCTGTCCATCTTTCCCTGCTGCAGTAAATCAGTAGGAATTCAGAGGATCCACGGGATCATATAAAATTCATTCCAGGATACAGGCTTTCAATCCTGGTTCAGTATTATGATTAACTCACAGAAGTAGTTCTCATTTTAACAGAATCCATTTTCCTATATTTGGATTGGAAAAAGTGGAGTGAACAGCACTGGAGGGTGAGGAGGTGGAATCTCTGGGTTAGTGGGTGAATGTGTGGCCCTTATTAGCAAGGAGAGCAGGTCCCTTTAGCCAAGAAGTTCTTCTAGCCCAGTGACCCATCTCCTCACGTGTTTCAGGACCATCCATCTCCTTTGCTTTGCAGGCTTCCGTCCCATCTCTCATCTGCACTTTTCTCATGTGACCTCCTCCAGTGTGAACATCACTTGGAGTGATCCATCTCCCCCAGCAGACAGACTCATTCTTAACTACAGCCCCAGGGATGAGGAGGAAGAGATGACGGAGGTCTCCCTGGATGCCACCAAGAGGCATGCTGTCCTGATGGGCTTGCAACCAGCCACAGAGTATATTGTGAACCTTGTGGCTGTCCATGGCACAGTGACCTCTGAGCCTATTGTGGGCTCCATCACCACAGGTGAGGCTGGAGGACTTGGCAGCAGGTGATGAAAGGGGTTCTCACAGTAGCCTTTGACAAATCAATGAAATTTTAAAAGAGAAAGACCCAAGGAGTAGGGGATTTCCTCTATGGCTACAGAAAGTCTGTGACCTGTTCTGAAACAGCTACTTCCTCCAGTGCTGCAGAAGATGCATTAGATAAGAAACTCCCACTTGGAAGGTGGGACAAAGTCAATGTCTTGAGGAGGTCAAAGCTTGAATGCATTTGTCCAAAAGACCTCCCACTACCAGCTTAGAAAAAAAACACTGGAGAAAGCTAGTCTCCAAGAGGAATCCCTCTACAGTGAAGAGACACCTGTTCCTATTCTGAAGAACCATCTCTTAACTGCCCAGAAAGTTCACTCATACAATAATGCTTCCTTAGTCTCACATGGGACTAGCATGCAATCAGGTAGTGACCTGGCACTCAGAGAATGGGGTTGATTTGGATGTTGCTTAGAAAACACAGGCACTCAGAGATGAATTGGATCAGTCCCAGCTCATTATTCCCAAACACAGTTTCAAATATGAGGTACATGTGGGTGAAGATATGTATGTTTGGGTAGTTTCCTCCTTACTAACAAGAACTCACAAACTGGACAAGTGGATTAAACACTTAGCTGATCAACTCTGTGATCCCCTAGCAGTAAAAAAAAAAAAAAAAAAAAGCCCATAGCATAAATTAAATACAATTTAGGAAAATGGATGTGTTCTGGACTTGTGCTCTGAAATCCCTGTACAGTCAATAGGCAGTTTTTCAAAACTGAAACCAAAGGTGGCTGCTAAAGAATAAGAGATACAGGCAAAATTTTGTTTATCTTAAAAAATTACCTCAGAGAAAATGCCTATGTTTCTCCCAATTCAAAACAAAACATATGAACTTAAAAAAAAAAGTTCCTAGTTGGCTTGCAGATAGGTAACAGGTACAGAGCTTGCCAGCTTGGCTTCATGTTGTTAAAATATTCTCCATGAACATAGCTTTGGTCATACCTACAAGGTTTCAAGTGAAACATCAGCCTGACCATGGTTTTCAGATACCCTATTACACGGAAAGATCTTGTCTGCCTTTGGGAGAACATTGGCTTTTGGTCAACATAAAACCAGGGATAAGAATTTCTTTTTCACACTGTGCTTTCTGTCTTTTTCCCACAATCACTGGGTCCTTGTAGGAATTGATCCCCCAAAAGACATCACAATTAGCAATGTGACCAAGGACTCAGTGATGGTCTCCTGGAGCCCTCCTGTTGCATCTTTCGATTACTACCGAGTATCATATCGACCCACCCAAGGTAACAAAGTGATTTGATTTCTCAAAGATACTAGGATTTGGGTGAAGATTATGGGAGAACTAGCATATCCCGCAGAACATCCACTCCTGCCTGCGTTTTTCCTCTTCTCTGTGGCATGCTGCATCAGAATGAGAGTGGGCTGGTGAGCAGCCAAGAAACCCCACACTCACCAATGCCTCTTGAGAAAGGCTTGATTACATTCACCCAGAGAGCAGGCCCTTCACTAGCAGAGGTAACTGATCACCATTATCTAGGCAGTGTCTTGAGAAAAAAAGAGCCCCAAAAGAATCTGCCAAGAGCTTGGGTCACATGAATATTCCTACAAGAATGAAGTTCAAGACTAGGATCCAGAGGGATGGCTAAAGACCCAGCAAAGCCAGATGGAGCCTTGGAGGGAAGCACAGTGATGTGGTCCCATTTCAGCCACTCCAGACAAGTTATGAGTCAGGAAATTGGCCCAGACCTCACCTGCATCCTGCCAGTTCTTGCTGGTACATGTGGCATTTTTAAGGAAGTGGAGGGCACACTCACTTCCAGTGAGGACACAGGACAGCATTCCAGACTACACGGTCTCTGGACTGTGGGGACTGCTCCTTGCATCGGTGCCCTCTACACTGCCTTAATGTCATTGTCTTAGAGAAGACCAGCTTGTTAGAAAACCACTTAATAGGTAGGTCATTTTTCTTTGCTCCAAGGAGCCCATAAAATGAAGGAGTGAGACCAGTGTGCAAAGCCTCTTCACACTCCAACATTCCCAGCCCATGAACCATGTATCATCCCTCCCCACTGAGTGCGGAGTCCCACACCCATCTGTGCTTTATTGACATAGACCATACCATAGGCTGCTTGGATGAAAGGGCTGCTGAATTTTAACTGTAGATTCTTCTCTTCTCCAGTGGGACGACTAGACAGCTCAGTGGTGCCCAACACTGTGACAGAATTCACCATCACCAGACTGAACCCAGCTACCGAATACGAAATCAGCCTCAACAGCGTGCGGGGCAGGGAGGAAAGCGAGCGCATCTGTACTCTTGTGCACACAGGTGGGAATGTCTCCCTGCTGTGTCAAGTCAGAACCCTGGCTGAAGATCTGGGTGAAGTTGTTCGGGCTTGTAGAAAGGTTCTGGAAGCTAAGGCTCCATTTCGGGGTGCTCCTCCAACTCACTGTGTCTTGCAGGGCAATTTGCAATTTCTCTCCCCCAGTATTCCTCCCTAATACTAAACGTTTAGAGAGTCACCCTCTAGAAGTCTTGCTGGTTTAGGTTAGGAATTTTCATGGAACTTCCAACATAAACAGTGCCCTTTCAGACATGTAATGGAAGTGAATTCTAAAACAGATATCTGAATCATTCATCTGATTTTGTAAAAGACTCAGATGAGAAAATTTCACCTCGAGAAGAAAAGGGTTGTTATTCCAGTAATGGAATGGGGTCATGAAATTCATCATCAGATATAGCCAGAAACCACCAAGAAGCTGCCTTTGCTCTTGCTTTGTGCTCCAGGGAGAAAGAAGGCACCAAAGTGGCCATAACTCCCTCACCCGGGACCAAAGCAGTGGAGGTGATGTGGCTCCGTGTGCATCCCGGGCTGCCTGCAGGGGCACCGTGTAGCTCATGTCTCTGACAGGCCCGCTAGTCAGATCCAGATGTCTTCTGCATCCTCCATCAGCTCCTACATAATGACCAGAGGAAGGGAGGTGCAAGGGAGAGACTGGCTTGCAATATGGGAAAGTGAGGAAAGGTAGTCCAAATCCCATGACCTCCCTCTTGAAAACAAGCCCACACAATGGGGCTGAAGAGAAGGCTCCTTTGCTAGCACCACTGCTCCTCCGTCTCTGGCCCCTCAGCAAGTACACCAGGCAGAACGTGCAAAGATTCACTGCAGAACTCACTAGCAGGCACAGCCAAAGTGTTCTATTCCCATACCCTAGACCAAACCTCCTAGTTAAGCCATCATTCCCACAGCACGTGGGAAAACATCCAGCTTGCCTCATTAGGAGAACACCTGGATTTTCTACAGTTGCTTAATTTCACTGGAGAATGGTATTTCCCAAATGAGGGAAATATACTTTAGAATTCCTTACTGCTTTCGTAGATGTTCTCGGAAGCTCAGAAACAGCATCTCTAAGGCAATGGGCCAAGAAATATTCCTTCACAAACACAAAAATTATTCTTCTAAAGACAGCGCAGGATATTCTGATCCTCCCTAGTCTCCTTCCAGGCTTATGACAACAGATAACACAGCCATTCAGTTTTGCCCTATCTATTAAATTACCTGTGACCATTAAAATATCAACAAGTGTTGACCAGAAATGAGGTCCAATACACCAAAAGAAGCCTCTATCCCACCTTCTTGAACCAAGAAATTCATATTAAAGAAATTAGCCTTTTTCCCATTGAGGACAATAAAATGTATTTCAAGAGCCTCCTATCCCCAAGATAAAAGAGACCAGCAACTTCAGTCAAAAACTCATTTCTTTAGCCAGGCATGGATGCATGCACCTGTAGTCTCAGCTACCAGGGAGGCTGAGGCAGAAGGATCGCTTGAATCCAGGAGTCCAAGGCTACAGTGAGCCATGATCATGCCACTGCATGCCAGCCTGAGTGACAGAGCAAGACCTTGTCTCTCAAAAGAAAAAAAAAATCCTTGGGTCATGAGCAGCTAGTATCTCTAAAGCAGATATTTGGTACACCAACCCAAATGGTATGCCCATCCAAACTGCCCTCCTTTAAGTCTAGGCAGAGCTATTTTGGCAAATTCCAATAACTAGATTGCCCCAGAATGTCTTATTTTGCTGTTATATGTTTGTTGTGGTTTTACGTTGAGGTCTATGATCTTACAACTTTTGGAAGTGAGTACTCCTTCAGGGTGTCATGTTTGTCTCGTGGTATCATGCATGTCTCAGATAGATCAAGCCAAGTGTAGTCTAAGGGCTGCATTTGAAGAACTCTTTGAACATGCAGATTATGGATACAATTCCAATTTTAACATGAAAATATTGTCCAGGTTGTTTCTTTGTGATAAAGGACATAGGCAAGTGAAAAAAATACTTTCAATTAGGAATAGGGCAAGATCCACAGCAGATCTTGGTTCTCAAAAGTAAATTTTATGACACTTGGGTTGAGCTGATACCTAAACTGTTGTAATAACATCCACTTGTGATAAATTCTAACCTGATGGAAGAGAAGCACAGTAATAAAGCAAAGACTTAGAGCATGGGCAAGTAAGACTAGGAAGATGATCCTATGACAAGCACAATCTTTTCCTCTAACAGGCCCTTTTGACCTACCTAAGCCTGGAAGAATCCTCTTGACTCTTAATGCAACAAAAAGAATACCAAGGACTCAGTCCTGAGTGAGACTTGTGAGCAGTGAAGCAATCATCCAATAATCAGATATGACTTTTGAGGCAACCTGACTGAGCCCACGCAGTCATTCCATGGGTGGATCTTCTATGTTCTCTGTCCTGGGGATACTCCTGCCCCTATGGAGTTGCCACCACACTTCCTGAAGCTCATCAACAGAGATCTTTCCACGAGGCACACCCTTACATTTATAAAAGTGCAAATAGCCTGGGAAGTATGATTATCTCATTAACTAAAAAATTATAACAATTTCTGTGGGTTCTTGGTTGCTCCATCTAGATTTAAATGTTGAAAATTCATTCCAGCCATATCTTGAAATCCTCTGTAGTATCTGGCACAGTATTCTGCACATAAGAAGTTATTGAATTAATTAAAAGGAAGAGCTGGGGGCGACTGCGGGAGAACTGGATACTTGAGAGAAGGGAGGCAGGGAGAAATGGAAGAGGCTGATGGAACCAGAAGAGGAGAAAGGGAAGAGGTTTCTGCTCACTTCTTTGTTTTGTAGAGTGCAGCAGCAGTCTTGCACCATGAGTGGAACTTCTGGGATCATTCCCTGCATTTCTATCCTGCAGCTCCTCTTACCTGTAACTGATAATCTATTCTGTTTCAGCCATGGACAACCCTGTGGATCTGATTGCTACCAATATCACTCCAACAGAAGCCCTGCTGCAGTGGAAGGCACCAGTGGGTGAGGTGGAGAACTACGTCATTGTTCTTACACACTTTGCAGGTGGGTGTCTGCAGGCCTGCAGATCAGGCAGGTGGGAATGGTGGGAATTGGAGCTGCAGACCAGTATGATGTGAATAAACAAAACATTTTTTCAATCTGAAGGACAGATTAGAAAAGTTCCTACTTCAGGTATACTATGAAGCCCTCAAGATATCCCCAAACTCTATGCTGGGCATCGTGGCTCACACTTGTAATCCCAACACTTTGGGAGGCCAAGGCAGGTGGATCACTTGAGGTAAGGAGTTCAAGACCAGCCTGGCCTACATGGTGAAACCCCATCTCTTCTAAAAATACAAAAATTAGCCGGAAGTGGTGGTGCACACCTGTAGTCCCAGCTACTTGGGAGGCTGAGGCAGGAGAATCACTTGAACCCAGGAAGTGGAGGTTACAGTGAGCCAAGATCACGCCATTGCACTCCAGCCTGGGAGTCACAGCAAGACTCCATCTAAAAAAAAAAAAAAAAAAAAAAGATATCCCCAAACTCTGCAAACTGTATCAAATCTAGGAGCTGAGAAAGCTGAATCTGAAAGGTACAAGAAAGGCATGTAACCAAGGGCAAGTACAAAAACAGAGCAATAGCCCTAGGAGGATGAAACTCAGAACAGAGCTAAGACTTGCCCCCAAAATGCTACAAACAAGAAAGCAGGCTTTTCTAAATATTCGCAGAGCAAGAAAAACACTGAAGATATAGGACCAAGTTTGAAACAGAGAGTACAGGCTAACAGGTGACAAAAGATTCAGGACTGCTAAACTCTTCCGTGTTTTTGTCTTCTCTATTCATATCCAGTCCAACAGGTTTAACTAACATGAAATCTTGAAGTTCACTGTCTTCTGTATCATGCTTTTTCACCTTACACCATTTGAAGTTGAACAGAACAGAGAAGCCCAAAGCAAAATAGTGTTGAGTCCTCCAAGTCTCTAGGCTCAGGGAAGTTATTTCCCTGCCTTCATCAAACATGTGATCACAGAATTGTTTTGGGTTATATTCAGGAATCCAGAGAACAAAGATACCAGAAGACAGAAGGCAGGCAGATGTCTTGGTTTTCAAAAATGACAGAGAAAGCTAATTCTGTAAGCTGCAAAGAAGTAAACTTATTGTCAAAGCTTAGGAAGGTAAAAACTAAAACAGACAATTAAACAACTTGGAAAAGGAATTAGTGATTACCATATAGCAGCACAGATTCACCAAGAATAAGTTTTATCGAAACTACTTTATGTCTTTGTTTTCATTGGCAAACCTGCTAGTACATTTGTATTTCAGCAAGGCATCAGAAACCCCCACTTATCACTTAGTCCTTAGTTAACATGGAAAAATACATGAAAGGTCATATTTGGAGGTAGCTGGGCCTGTAGCTGAATGAATGACCCTCCATGAAGAAGGGATAGCATTACTATGGGTATGTCCTAACCCCTCTGTGAGCATGCACAATCCATCTCAATTCCTGTCACCCCTCCTTTCATAACATGATCCCGCATTTTTTAACTATCACCATGCTTTCTCAAGCCTCCATGCATTTGTACATGCTATTTCTTTCACCAGGAAACTCCCCCATTTGTCTGACTAGAAAACCCATCCTTCAAGTCGTGGTTTCAACCCTATCTCTTCTGTCAAAGCTTCCCTGAAGGCAGTCAGACACATCTGCTCACAGACACTAAACACACAGCTCTAACAGAGCAATGAACTTCCATTCATTCCACAAATACTTTTGATGCCCTCCCATGCGCCACACACTCTATAAGGCTATAAGGATTCAGAAACAAAAACTGAGCTCTCATCTTTATGGAACTCACTTCTAATGATGTTGCAGAGAAGTAAATAGTTACAACTTGATGTGAGCAGTGTATGCTATAGACATGCACAGAACACCAGGGGCCATGTCCAGTGGGCTACTATGAATAGGGTCAATGTGTGGAGGGAAAGAAAGAAGAAAAGTCTTAGATAAAGTGAAAGAAGAAAAGGAGAAGAAAGGGAATTTCAAGAAAAAGAGCAGACTGTGGGCATTTGCAGAGATGTGAGAGTATAAGAAGTCTGAAGAACTACCATAGTTTGGTATGGCTGGAGCATTAATCAATGGCATGATGTGCAAAGGGGGACATTAAAAAGATGATATCCTTATACATGCTCTTCCAAAGCTTAAGCATTAGTTTGAATTTTAACTTGTTTGTATGCCTTTAGACCACAAGAAACTTGAAATCTCAAAGCCCTACCTATTCTGAAAATGTGCCTAGTAAACTGTTAAATATTAAATAATTTCCAAGTATTCTAATTGCCCAACAGAGGAGTTGGCCCTGAACTAATGAACAGTTTTATCAACAGCTTGAATGAATTCAGAGAAGACATGCTTACCAAATTTGTGTATAAAACAAAATTGTGATCAATAGAATCCAAGTTCAAAAATATTTTAATCAACTGAAACACTGGCCCAAAACTCAATCAACGAGGCAAAATGCAATAGAAATAAATGCAAAGCTCTGCCCATGGGTATAAAAAATCAACTAACAAAATTGGATTGAGAGGTAGGGGGAGTGGTTACAAAGAAGATCTTTGATTAGCAATAATCTTGGCATGTGATAACAATATCACATGGCATTCCCAAAACCTAACTAATTAATATAAGTGGCACAAGCACAGACTGACCCTGTTTATTTCATTGGTCAGTACCTCTCCATTATTCTCAGTTCTCTGAGTTTTGGACTTTAGCAGGGACATTGATAAACTGTTACGTGTTCAGAGAAAAGTAGATAGGACTGTGAAGGTTTTAAAATTGTCACATAAATGTGATGGGAAGTGGGGGCTGAATTTTCTCAGTCTAGTGGAGAGAGAACTTGATTAGGAAGGGTGGTGGAGAGGAAGCGGTCATGTACACAAAAGACTAGATTTATCCTTAATAACTCCAGAGACACGAATAGAAGTTATAGAGAAGACAATTTGACCTGCACATAAAGAACACTTTTTTTCAATTATGATATGAGATGAGAGGGGAATCCTTTCAAAGAGTAAGACACTAAGCTAGATAACCTATGAAAGATTTTTTTCCAAAATTCTCTAGTAGTAAATCCATGTGAAATACCTTTGGATTTGGTAGATCTTTCCTAAACTGAGTAGCCTTATTCAACCCTTATTCATATTCATTTGAGTTCAGTCGCTGGAGAGACCATCCTTGTTGACGGAGTCAGTGAGGAATTTCGGCTTGTTGACCTGCTTCCTAGCACCCACTATACTGCCACCATGTATGCCACCAATGGGCCTCTCACCAGTGGCACCATCAGCACCAACTTTTCTACTCGTGAGTACATCGTCACCTACATACCCGTATCCCTGGGGACTTTTGTGGAAATGATCAGCTTTCTTGTGGTGGACTAGATTATCACTTACAGGCTTTGGACAGGGCAGCTATGAGCTGTTCTTATTTGGACTGACTACAGCCCAAATTCAGTGAAACTAAGCTGCAACTTTTGGCCAGCAGAGACATGTCTGTTTTCTGCTCTCACCCTGGGTGACAGCAGAAGAACCAGGTCAAGAGAGGTCTGTACTCGGAATGCATCTGCCCCAGAAAAGTCTGATGGATATTAAAAGGCTAGATATCTAGGAAAGAGCTGCTGAGTAGAGTGATGAATAGGAGAAAGTAGACATAGGTAATATGTGGAAACGTAAGTTCATGAGTGAACAAGCAGACATGAGAGTTTATCAGGGTCCGGATCTCAGGCATAGAAGGTCAGTGTGGAAGATGTCACACCCAAGCCTAGAGGCCCTGTGAGGGAAGGGGAAGTAGCTGCAAGAATGATCATGGCACTGAATGATTATCATCTGACCCAGGAGCACCCTTTATGCTCCTGTCCAAGCCAGAGCAGGGGTCAGCATGTGAGCAATCCTGAGACCAAAGAGGTGGGCAACAGATACCCATACCTGAAATCAAGCAGGGGGAGGAGCTGGAGAGGCAGGCATGCCCTGGCACTTTCTCCTCTTTGCAGTCCTGGACCCTCCGGCAAACCTGACAGCCAGTGAAGTCACCAGACAAAGTGCCCTGATCTCCTGGCAGCCTCCCAGGGCAGAGATTGAAAATTATGTCTTGACCTACAAATCCACCGACGGAAGCCGCAAGGTGAGATTTTGCTGGAAAGGGAAAAGACCATTTCTTCCAAGGGAGGCCATGTGGAAACTGACTAGTGGAGTGACCACAGGACATTGGAGGGAGGGGGAAGGAAGCAATCCACAGGGAACTCATCAGCTTCCCATCAAGGATACCCAGCCTGCTGTTGATGAGAGAGCCCTAGTCTGCAAGCCAGAAGATTTGGATGATAGTCCTAGCTCTACTGCTACTCTCTACGTAAGTTGAGGCAAAGGACTAAACCTCCTCAAGGCTTGCTTTCTTCTCTAGCTAATGAGGGTCTCTACCCCTGCAACTTCACTGGGTTGTGCTGGTGCTTCCAATACAATGACACAAAGCACATTGGAAACTCCCAAGTACATGATATTGGAATAGTTTTTCAACAACAGGGCTGAGCAAACATGAGCTGGATACCAAATTCAATAGGCTTTTATGCCTCTTGATAAGCATTATAAAGGTGATATCTGTGTAGCCTACAGTAAAGAAACAACAAATTTTTGTTTTATTTCATCAGTTGAAACAGTTCATCCAGAACACTGATTTTCAAGTTTTTGTTAGTGAAGCAACCTCTTTTTAAAGGGAAATCATATGCAGAAACCAAAAACACAGAATACATTTCAGCAGAGTTAGTCTGCTTGATAGAAGTAAGGAGGCCTTAGATCCCACTTCCTCAGTTCTTTCTCTGCTCTCAAGCAAGTACAGTGCAATCTGAAGACTTCTAGATTCAATGATGCAGGTACCTAAATTTATCCCAATGTGCATTCCTGAGATAGGAGCTGGCCTAAATCTCACATGGGAGCTCTCCTCTCTGCTTATTGGTGCAGTAATCCTTATTGTGGGATGGAGAGGATGACAATGGCCATTGCAATACTGACCTAGCTGCCCATGGGATTTGGACTTCCCTTCCCTACTTTCCCAAATTGCAAGCCAGTTGCTCCCTTCCACCACCCTTCCTTTGGCTCATTATACAGGAGCTGATTGTGGATGCAGAAGACACCTGGATTCGACTGGAGGGCCTGTTGGAGAACACAGACTACACGGTGCTCCTGCAGGCAGCACAGGACACCACGTGGAGCAGCATCACCTCCACCGCTTTCACCACAGGTGAGGGAGCATGGCCACTTTGATGCCTTCTTCTCCACTTCCTGATGTTTGGCTCATCAGCAGCCTCTGCTGAGACTTGCCCTGGGAGCAGTTTATCAAAAAAGCTCAGTTGCCTCCTCCTTTTTTTCCCCTATCCAAGCCCCTACCAGGAAACCTCTCACTAACAAGGTAACCACAGGAACCAGCAGTACAACTCCCTGATCCACCCGGACCAATTAAATGCACCAAGACAAGACATCAGGTTCTGGCTGGGTGCGGTGACTCACACCTATAATCCCAGCACTTCGGGGGCCTAGATGGGCAGATTACCTGAGGTCAGGAGTTTGAGACCAGCCTGTCCAACATGATAAAACCCTGTCTCTACTGAAAATACAAAAATTAGTTGGGCATGGTGGTGTGCGCCTGTAATCCCAGCTACTCAGGAGGCTGAGGCAAGAGAATCACTTGAACCTAGGAAGCAGAGGTTGCAGTGAGCTGAGATCGTGCCACTGTACTCCAGCCTGGGTGAAAAAGTGAGACTCCATCTCAAAAAAAATAAATAAATAAAAATTTAAAAAATCAGGTTCCTTCCAGTTCAGGTTTTCTGCAAGTGGTTTTCCAGCAAAGTTTATCTTTCTCTTCCTCCTTCCTCTGCTACCTGTAATCAGAGACTCACTTAGTAAAAGCAGCAGTAGTAAACCCTCAACATTAAACCTGCAGCTCTTTTCCACACACAAAGGACTTTTGCATTCCTATGATCTCACTCAGTTCTTATATAACAACTGGTCAGGAAGGCCTATGATCCCCATTCCACAGGTGATGAAACCAAGGGGCACAGAAACCAAAGACTTACATGGCTAGTAAATAGCTGAGTCAGACCTTGAACCCAGGTCTTCTACTTCTAAATGCAGCTGTTCCGGCTGCCTTCCCTCCTTAAGTCAGCAGAAGATACTTGAAAAACGCTGCTAAAGGATAAAAAAAATTCCTAATCTCTATAACAGGAAATAACCTAATATCTGACTTTTGAGAGTTACTTGCCAAGTACTGTTTAACTGCATTACATGTATTACCTAATGTAATCCTTACAACAGCCTATGTGGTATGCACTATCATCTCTATTTTTTACAAATGAGGAAATTGGGCCACAGAGAGGTGAGGTAACTCACCCAAGATCCCATAGCTCTTAAGTAAGGGAGCTGGAATTTGACACCAGATGTTTCAGCTCTGGGGTCTGTGTTACTAATGTTTCTCTCTACCACCTCCCACTGTGCCTCTCTACGGTCCATAATGTAAGGCTGCCCAGCCCCGACTTTGAATTCTCTCCCTGGCCCACATTATGGGGGTGTGGGTGCATACATGTGAGGCAAACCTGAGCATGTCCCATATACTCAGCCACATCCTGCCTGCCATGTCAGAGCACCAGAATGACTGGATTCCCGTCCATGCCTCAGAGCCTCTTCCTCCATCCCCAGAGAGGTGAGAGAAAGTCCCCCAGCCCCACCAGGTGTCTCCCCCACTGCACTCGTTCTAAATGACAAAGCAAGACACTGATCAGATATGACAAAATATCCCCAGTGGTTCTATAGAGTGCGGAGATTGTGAACGAGTCCTCTTCTCCCTTCTTTTTTTACACTTTTCAATACATCACAAAGTATCTTCAATGAGCACATTAATCAGAGAAACAAGTGTTTTAATTAAAAAATAAAAATAAACCTTGGGTACACAAACAGACATGAATCCAAGATGTATCTTTACCAAGTGGAACTTAGAAGACACTTGATCTCTTTTACGGGGCTGGAGTCAATTATGCTCCCCCTCCATGCTCTTACAAAGGTGTCTGATCTCAGAACTAAGGTGCTACCCTCTTCTTGTTAAGCCCTTCCCTGCACATTCGCAGGTTAATTAAAGAGGCCTCCATGGTCCTCTTTTCCACGCTACCACTTAAAGACCCACGGGTTGGAGCTTTCCATTGAATAAAGAATTTCTTTTCTATAAAAAGGACACAGATGACAGACACTTAAACTGAGCTCCCAATTTGCATATTTATTAGGTCTAAATTAATCATTTTATCCCCAAAATGCATGGGTTTCAATGTTTGCTCAGTGTAATATGGGCTTTTAATTCCCACACTGGTGATGCCACAGCTAGCAGTTGTGAGCAGTATGACAATGTGCCTCAAGTCTCTGTGGCATCTTACAGCTGTGCCTCACTCCAGACCCACCTGGGCTGTAAAAGCAAACCAGCTTCTGTGCCCCTCACTGCCCTCTCTTAGATGCAGCTGCGCCAAGCAGTGTACAGTTTTTTGGATCTGGGATCCCAAATCCACCTGGGGCCTCAGTAGGATCAAATAAGCAGAAGATTAACAACACACATGGAAATCTGGAGAGGAGGCAGAATAATGGCTTCATGTGGTGGACAGTGCGGGGGACCATCAGGATGTATTTAGGTTGTTTATTTGTGTTTACAAGACTCCAGTTGACACCAGGCTCTTGGGGCATGACCAATACCAGCTCAGAAAGGGGAAAACAGAAGAGCCCAATTTCCTATGCGGTGAGTGTAGCTACTGACTGAGCTGTTCCATGTAGAGTTTGTATTATTATTTCTGTGGTACATGGCAAAGATATGTCTGTGTTTGGAAGCTTTCGCAGTTTTACTGCAAAGCTCAAATTTAAATGTAAGTCACAGATGCATACCAAACTCTGCTGGCTTTGTCTTGGAGATTTATCAGAACCCACTGAAATGACTGGTTGCAGAATGAAAGATTCTTGGGCAGAAATAATGCATGTGAAAGTATCTTGCACAAAGCCTGGCACATACCAGACATAATAGACACTGGTTAAATTGAATAGTCAAATCTCAGCTGCAGAGCACAGAAGAGGGGTCTCTGATAAAATAAAGCTTAAGGCGATTTTTAATACCCCTTGTAGGGATAGGACAGGCAAAGAGGTATAACCTTCAAGAGTATGATGTGATGCCCAAATTCCCTCTAATTTCAGGCTCTGGCAGCCACCTCAATGCAAATTTCCCTGAATAAATTCCACTAGGCTACATAGTCATTTGCATGTTAATATTAATGAACTCTCATTGCCTGTGCCACCTCTCTACCCCAAAGTTTTCTACCCCGGCCCAAGAGCAAATTTTATTAAGGAGGAAAAGAATACAAGGGTATCAGCTTACAAACTTGGTGAGGTGGGAATGGGGACATTACCAACAAGGAAAAGCAAAATTGAAGAGCAGTGTATCTTCACTTATATGCAAGACTGGAGTGCTGCCAGTCAGGACCCCACAGGCATGAATTACTCTTGCTGAGCAAGAAGGCTGAGAAACACTGGAAGCCTCCCAGGTGATCGCAAGCCAGGGCTAATGGATTTAGAGGCTAATTTCTTTTTAGCAATTAGCATCCTTTCCAACTTCATTGACAGTACCTGACTTTCCCACTTAGCAGTATCCTACTCTTAGGATGGGTTGATCTCAGCTCATCATTCTGAGTGTTTTCTATGCCTTCTCTGATGGAACAAGAGAGCTTAAAGTTTGGCCCAAAGTTGCCTTTATCCACGGATAAACCCTCACCTTGTCCCAAGTGGACCATAAGAGGTTCATTGTAAGCAAGATGCCTACCTGATGGCCTGGAAAAGAGTTAAGATGTCAAAAAGTAATAATAAAACTAAAAAAGAGAAGAAAAGAAGAGAACTGGCACTCACAAACCCTCAAAAACCTCCTTTGATCAAGATGTCTTCCCTTGTTGTGTTTCTGCCACATAACATAAGTCCATTTCATTCTTTCTTTCATGTTAATAGCTTCCTGTCCTCTTGTCTCTGGTGTTTGCACAAGACTCTGGAGGGGATTAAGTACAAGTAGTATGGAAGAGAAAAAATATGGATACATTATTTATAATTTACTATCGCCTGAAATTTCATCCAAGGTCTACTTGTCTTTTAGAGATATGAATATAAATGAGGAAACAAATATTCCCCACAGAGCAGCCAGGACTTGGTGAAATGATTGTCTGAGAGGCAGTTTCATTGTCTCTTTTAATACTATAAAAAGCAAACAAGGTTCTCACTAAAGCTTGTCCTAAGAGACACTGAGCACTATAAAATAGGTTGTCTTGACCTTGAGGTTAAGACAATCATTTGCAGAGGTACCCAGAGATGGATAATAAGAAGTTTTCTTTTATTACCTTTGCTCCTGTCCCTGCCCTTCCACATCCAGGCTGAGCTGTTCTGTGGGGCTTTTTAAGAGAACTCTGGAGTCTACTCTAACACAAGCTTCAGCTTTTGAGGTTGTGAAAATTAATGAAGATTGGCAAACACCACACTCTGGAACAATAGATGGCAGATCATGGAAATTCACATACTTATCAGATAGACATTCTAGTTAGAAAGGAAAGCCTCATGATCACTATCCACGGCTATCTATCCTCAGATATGCCACAAATCCTTTCCACCAAAGTGCAGAGGTGATAGGGCTTCTCTCTGCTCCACTATTTAGAAACAGCTTGAGTTCTTGCTTTATTATAAGACAAACAAACCCCTAAAAGGAGAAGTCTACCTTCTTTCTTTGGGACCTGGCTGTGGAGAAGGAAGTAGGGCACTAATTATCCCATTTGAACAAACCATTTCCATGCATGTCCAAACGTAATAGAAGGATAGGTGTCAGATCAGAGGTTTCAATTAATCACACTGCACAGTTTTTCACATACCACCCACGTCAATCTCCAACAAGGTCCCAGTCTGTTTTTACTCGTTTATTTCCTTTTACCCTTTTCTCTTCTTCCACCTTCCATAGGCAAGCATTTGATACATTAAATTTGTGTCCTTTTGTTTGTATGTATTTTTGAAAAATGTGTTCTTGTAAAATTACTTTGAGTATAAATATTTTAAATATATGTAAGCGGTATTGGGTTGCATAATTCATTCCCTATTCTCATAGTTTTTGCTCAGCACTGTTTTTCAGACCCATCCGTGTTGTCGTGCATCTATATAGTCTTTTGCTTCTAATTTTTGCAAAATACTGCATGGTGGGCACCCATCTTATTTTACCTCTCCATTCTCCCAAAAATGGACATCAGATTGTCTCCAACCTCCCACCACCACAAATGGTGCTGCAGTAAATACTTTGTACATGTCCACTTATGGATCACTAAGGTAATGCCTTCTGGAATACATGCCCAGAAGAGGAATTGCTGGGTCATAGGGGATGTGTTTACATAGTTTAACCATGTACTGCCCTCCCACATGGCTGTACTAGTATACACTCCCTCCAACAGTGCACAGAAGCTCCTATTTCCTAACGACATGCATCATTCCAAATGCCTTGACATGGCCTGGCTTTGTCATTTTTGATAATCTCATAGAGATAATTTATATCTCATTTTTCTAGTTGAATGTCTTTAATCATTAGTTTGAGTTTAAACATCTCTTCATATGTTTTTTAGTCCTTTGAGTGTCATTTTCCTCTAAATTGCCTGCTCATATAGTTTGTCAATTTTCCACCGGGTTCCTGTACTAAATATTAGCTATTATTATTTGAGCTTTTGAAACCTTTCTTAAGAAGTCTTTCTCTGCTTTTCAGCCAAAAGGTTTTCTTCAATATGTTCCGCTATTAACTTTCTAGATTTATTTCTTTATATTTAGCCTATTTTATATTGGTATTAGTTGAGGATACAGTTTCATTTTTCTTTCTATAGTGAACCAGTTCTCCTAACATCATTTATTAAATAATCCATCTGTTCTGTATTGGTTTGTGGTGCCTCATTGTATATTAAGTTCCCATATGTACATGGATCTCTCTTTGACCTCTGAATTCCCTATTCTACTCTCAGATCTATTTTTCCATATGGTATTCCATAAATACCACATTGTGTTTTTATAGCTATAACTTAATACATTAATATATGGTAAAACAGTTTTCCTTAGTTTTCATTTCGAGGTTGACTTACCTAATTGGTGACCTTTATTTTTCCAAAGGCATCTTAGTTTAACAAGTTTAGTTTATCAAGTTTATCAAGTCCCCCTCTCAAAAATTTTAACTTGAATTTAAATTGAAATTACAATGAATTTATAAATTAATTTGGGGAGAACTGATATCTTTGTGATACTACAGTCGTCCCTTCTCAAGGCCTATAATGCATCTTCATTTGTTCAAATCATCCTTATTTTTTAATAGAGTTGTAAGTTTTTCCTTTATATTCATAACAAACATTCTATATGTTCTTGGCTAATTTCTGAACATTTCATTTTGTATTGCTGATAATTTTGTCTAATTTAAAAATATATATTTTCTAGTTGGTTATTACCAATGTAGAAAAATACCATTAATTTTTTATATCAATCCAGTATCTAGCAATCCTGCTGAACTCTCTTATTGATTCTAAGTATCTATTGTTTCTGTTAATATTTTTAGGTAAATGTTTTATGTCATCTACAAATAATGGCAATTTTATTTCTATACTTCTAATTCTTATACCTCTTATTTATTTTTCTTTTCTTATCACATTACCTAGGACCTCCTGAACTATGTTAAATAGTGACAGTAATATTAGGTACATTGACTTTAGTTGCATTCGCAAAAGGAATGCAACTAAAGCATTATCATGTTGCATAATCTTTGCTAAATCTTTCTCTTTAAACTTCCTTTAGATAAAAATTAAAATTTAAGTTTAAATTTAAAAAAAAAACTATTTAGGCCAGGCACAGTGGCTCACACCTGTAATCCCAGCACTTTGGAAGCAGGCGGATCACTTGAGGTCAGGTGGTCAAAAACAGCCTGGGCAACATGATGAAACCCCATCTCTACTAAAAATACATAAGTTAGCTGGGCATGGTGGTGCACACCTATAATTCCAGCTACTCAGGAGGCTGAGACAGGAGAATCGCTTGACCCTGGGAGGCGGAGGCTGCTGTGAGCCGAGATGACACCACGCACTCCAACCTGAGCAACAGAGCAAGACCCTGTCTCAAAAATAAATAAATAAATAAATAAATAAATAAATAATAAAACAAACAAACAAAAAAGCCTATTTAATTTTTTCTAAAATAAAGAAAATATATAATTGGCTAACCTTAAATAAACACAAATAGTGTTTGTTTAGATTTGAGGTTTAAAACATTTATCAAGGTATAGAATTTTCTTCTAAGTTAAGAGTTTTTGTAATAAGCTTTGTTGTTAAACTTTATCAAATGGTTTTTAAAATACCTATTTAATTTATTATATGACTTTTATCAGTTAGTATACTAATGAGGTGAGTTATATTAATAGCTTCTTTCTCGATATATTAATTACAATCCTTAGAGAAATCTCTCCTGAATATGATTTGTTAATGCACTGTTATATATGGTTAGCTACTATCCGTTTAGACTTTTCACATCTACAGTCATAAATGAAACTGACCTGTATATTTTTTTCTTGTGTATACCTCTTTATTGGGTTTTGAAATCCATGTTCACTAATCTCACTCTAAAAAGAAACAAAAAAAGCTAGACAGCTTCATCTTTCACTCTTTTTTCTTTTTTGTTTCTTATTTTTTTTTTCTTTTGTGGAATAACTTGTTCAGGACAGAACTCCTCACTAAAACCACCTGGGCACATTGTTATTGTTTTGTTTGTGTCTTTTTGTTTCTTTGTTTTTGGAATAGGAAACATGTGACTACCACGTCTAAGTTTTTTAAATTAATTATCCATCCATGCTCTTGCTTTCTTCTTGTACCAGTTTTGACCCTTTATAAATTTTTGGAAATATATTCATTTCATCTGAGTTCCAGAATTTAGTAGCATAAAATTCTTCAAAAGACTTTTCATTGTTTTATTATCTCTACTGCATCTGTAGCTATTTTCCCTTTTTCATTTTATTTTTTTCATATTCCGTCTTTACTTCTCAGTCTTCCCAGTGATATATTTCTTTTATTAATATTTTCAAAGAACCAGACTTTAGATTTCAGATCCATAGTCATGTTTATCTATCCCTCCTCCTTTCTTAAATGTGTCAATATGGCATCTTTGTGTAACAATCCAAGTACTTGAGCACCCTCTCAAATCCCTCTGGACTCTTTCCTCCCTACCCGCTTCACCTCCCCACAAACAAGCTCTGTCTAGGTTTTGGCTCTGGATTCTTATGGATAGGTTTTCTCTTTTCTCTCTGTTAATTATAGCCTTTTATTTAAGACAATATAAATAAAGTTTTTCCAAGTAGTTAATCATTCTTACTTTTCACATCTCTAGAACTTGTCACTCTTATTTGTGTTCTCTAAATTTTCAGTAATGGATTTTGTAAGGCAAACCTTCTGCAATTTCATATGCCCGAGGAACTTTTGTGGTTTTTTTTCATACATTGAAATTGTAATTTAATCAGATATCAAATACTACCTAAAAATATTTGTTCCCATCATATTTTAAAATACTATTCCATTATCTTCTCAAATGCAGTGTTGCCATTGAGAAGTCGAATGTTAATCCGGTTCCTGTTCTTTTGTAGGTGATCTGCTTTTTCTTTCTAGAAGCTTTAAAAACAGTATTTCTTTTCTTTTTGCAACTCTTACACTTCATTATATGTCTTGAAGTTCATTTATGTTTTTATCTCCAGTTTCACACTCTATACACTCTTTAAATCCGATCTGTTTTATCTTTAATTCTGAGACATTTATCTTCATTTTTATTTAAGCACTTTCTCCTCTTTTATTTTTCTTTTCAGGACTTTTGTTAGCTAGATGTTGAAATACATAGTCTATCCTCCAAATACCTTAGCTTTTTAAGTGTTTTCTTCCTCTTTATTCTTACTTTTTATGTTCTCGAAGAGTTCCTTAATCAGAACTTCCAACTCATTTGCTTACTCTTTAGCTTATTTAAATCCTTTATTCACCCTATCTGCTGTATTCTTACTTTAAACTCTTAATATATTAATTTTTATTTATTTGATTTTTTAAAAATCCTTTTTGATATTGTTAATTTACTTACCTCCTTAAATAAAGTTATTGTGCTTAATTTAAATTCTGTTCTAATAATTCTGTACCAGATGATCAATCTCATAATGGTTGTGGTCTTTCTTTCACAGTAGTCTTACTCTTCAGTGAATGGATATTCTGGCCTGTGAGCTCGTGTTCCTTTGGGGTTATCAGCTCCTCTGCTTGGTAATGCAGGTATTAGAAAAAGGCCACAGACATGTGAAGGATTGGCAGTGATTACTCCATGGCAATATGAAAGACAAGCAAAACAGACTTTTTCAAAACTTTCTTCCAAGCCTTCCTCTCCCTTTTTTTGGTGCTGTTTGGTTTTGTGGGGTTTTTTTGTTGTTGTTTTGTTTTGTTTTGTTTGTTTTTTTTGACAGAGTCTCACTCTGTCACCTGGGCTGGAGTGCAGTGGCTTGATCTCGGCTCACTGCAACTTCCGTCTCCCGGGTTCAAGAGATTCTCCTGCCTCAGCCTCCCGGATAGCTGGGATTACAGGCACCCGCCACTACGCCCAGCTAACTTTTTGTATTTTTAGTAGAGACAGGGTTTCACCATGTTGGCAAGGCTGGTCTTGTTTGTTTTTGTTTCTGTTTTTGTTTTTTTATCAGACTAATGCTGGCTGCAATGAATGAGTTGCGCAATGTTCCCTCTTGTTCTATTTCCTGGAAAAGAGTGTATAAAATTGATGATTTTTATTCTTTAAATTCTTGGTAGAATTCACAGTGAAGATACCTAGGCCTGGAAATTCTTTTTCTAGAGATTTTAAGCACAAATTCAATTTTTAAAAATAGTTTCATCCTATTCAGGTTATCTTTTCATTTTATCTTGCACAACTTTGGGGATGTGGTGATTTTCAAGAAATTGGTCCATGTCATCTAAGTTACTGAATTGATTTCCATAGAATTGTTTGTACTGTTCAATAGGACAGGGACATGTGATCCCCCACAGGGAGGCAGTGAATCTTGCCAAGCAATAATACAACCTACTATTGAGACAGGAGAATAGGGTCTGGAGGCAGGAAATCTAAGACCAATTCGTGCTGACTTCCCAAAGCTGGATCAAAAGGAAAATACCTGGGTATGAAGGCAGGAACCCTAAGGCCAATTAGTGTCAACTTCCTAAAGTTAAACCAAAAGAAAAAACCCCATCTCCCCATGCCTAGTAACAAAGGTTCAAAGCCTGCTCTCCCTACAACTCCCCGCCATCCACCACATCTCAGATGGAAAGGGAAAGTGTCCTGGATTGGCCACCCTAAGCACCGGCCATCCCTTCATCTGCATTCAATTCACCCCAGCCTTTAGTTAGCCACAAACCGAAGCCTTCATTCAGATAAGGGGTAGCCAATAGAGATCTCAAAAGGAGTACTTAAAACCTAGGAAACTTTGTAAGCAGGCCCTTGAGCCACTTGCCCAGGCGCACTCTCACCTTGTGGAGTGCTTTCTTGCTGTAATAAATCCCTGCTTTCTCTGCTTCATTCCTGTGTTTCATTCCTGTGTTACTTTGTTTGTGCGTTTTGTCCAATTTGTTGTTCAAAAATGCCAAAAACCTGGACATCTTGTACTCGAGGCCTGCCTTACAGTAACACCATGGGTTGAAGGTGACATTGTGAATGTTACAGCAGGACCTTACATATTACTGTATACAGCACTTGCTCTGGCCTATTTTAAATTGTGTTGTCCCAAATGTTTTCAGAAAATCTAATTTTAATTTTCCTTTTCGTAACCATAGGGGAGGGATAGGATATAGTGCTCACATGGCATCATACATTTAACAAATACTGATTGAGCACCTACTTTGGGTCAGACACTGTTCTAAGTGCTGAGTGATGAATAAGGTAAGAGCCAGATGATTATACTCTCATGGAACTTACATTCAAGGGGATGAGGCAATGGGAATTGACCAAAAGCTAAGTAAATAAATAAACAGAGTAATGGAATAGGGACAGTGTAAAGAGCTGACTTCTAGGACAGCACCTATAGTAGGAAGTCTTTCTTGATTATCACTTGCCACTTCCTCCACCGATCCCAGACCCTGGTCTCAACTAGGGTGGTCAGAACAGGCGTCTCTTTAACTGAGACCTGTGAGCCAAGACTTGAATAATGAGAGTGAATCAACAAAGAAGAGCATTCCAGGCCTAGGGACGAGTAATTACTACACCCTGAGGGAGGAGTAAGTTTGGCCTTTTCCATCTGTTACAAGAAAGCCAATGAGGCTGAAGAATAGTGAAAGCGGGGAGGAGTGCAGGACAGAGACGGAGCATACAGGGCTTTGTAGGCCATGGTAGGGATTCTGGATTTTATTCTAATTGCAATAAAGAAGCCATTGAAGGGTTTTGGGCAAGTAAAAGATAGGATGAAATCAGATCACATTCACACTATAAAAAGGTCACTCTGGCTAAAGTGTGGAGAATGAATGCAGGTGGGACCAGAATGGCAGCAGGGTGACCAGTAGGAAGTGTCATCAGGACCCAGCCCTCCCTTGCCATGTTGAATCAAGAGCCACAGACAGGGGCCAGGCTGGCAACTGCCAGTCTGTGATCAATCTAATCTGCCATGAAATTGGGTCTTCTGATATAAGTGGATCAAAGGAATAATAAGAGAAATGATGTCAGAACATTCCTCTAGTACTAGGATGCCTTTAGCTGACCTGTGAAGGGAAGATTTAGATGTCTTAGATGTCTGTTGCACTTGCCCTTGGGCAGAAGGCAGGTGGTCTGCAGAGCCTGATGACCTTCTTCTGGAACTCTGTTGAGGGTCAACACATCAAAGCTGTCTTGTTCAGTTAATTCTCCACTCACTCTATTACCTCCTTAAAGGCTATTGTCACTCTCCTCCTGGGTTCCCACCACTACATCCTGAATGGAGTCCTGCCTCCAGGCTCACCCCCATCTAATTCATTCTCCACACTGCACTGAGAATGGTCTTTCTAACAAGTTGAGCTTAAAGTCCACCAAAAGACTCTTCCTCCAATTGCCTCCATAAATGACATGATCCCATCCCTGCTTACCTCCCCAGCACTCTCTCTCCTCCATCCCACCCAATTCTTGCTCTGTCTCCTGCTAAACCTTCAACTTCTCAAAGGGGCCGTACTTTTGCACAGGTCTGGAACACCCTTCTCCACCAATTTGTGGCCAGCATCCAGGTCAGTTCCTAAAGTAACTTTCTGATTAGCAGTTGTCACCCCTTGCCCTATCCCGGGCCCCCACTTCTCGCCCTGTCCTTGCCAGCCAGGCATCATTGCATGCCCACATCCAGGTTTTGCCAGCCCACAATGTTTATCTCTTTCCCAGAGCACTTAGAGCTCAAGGTTATATTTGTTTCTCCCACCACAGCATGAGCAGCCTGAAAGGTTGTGACTGTGTCTTTTCCTTCTTTATATTCCCATCTTTTAGCCCAGTATTTAGAACCCAACAGACATTCTGTTATATATTTGTTGAATTAGTAAGAGTGTAAACAGGTAAATATACTGGAAGACGCTGTGAGAAAGCCAAGTGGCTCACCCCATGTGGGCTGAGCAGGTAACCTTGCCCTGTTGGCAGACTTAGGCTGCCCCTGACAGTCTAGCCAGCTACTCTGCAGATGTGGGCCATTGATTCTAACAAGGGAGAGTCAACCACAAACAAGCTTCTGGGAAAAAGCAAATCTAAGTGTTCATAACCAGAGGTGGCCGCCTGCACTTCTATGGCGCAACACTGTGTTCTGCGCTTACAGAGAAACCTGCTGAGGCTATTTTCAGAGACAAATGCTGACATTGTGGCTTCAGTCCTGATGCTGAGGCCAGAAAAGTGGACAGACACTTGCCAGGGCCATTAAAGCTGATCATTTTAAAGGAACACCCAAGAATCCAAAACAAGTAAAGAGCAGGGCCAGGACAGAGAAAGTCTGTCCCAGCAGTGGTGGTCCCCTGACTGCACTGCGTGTCATGTAGCTTGCTCCACTCCACTCAGCATTCAGCCTCCACTTCCCAAAACAAACCAATTTCGGAGCAATTCTTCTGGTGAACGCCATGGTCCCGTTGATCTCACAATTACATCTAGAAACACTTAACCATGAGACATTTCAGTGTACCAAGCACTTGTTGTGGCTTTTCTCTTAACTTAGTAATCACCACAGCCTGTGCTAAAAAAAATAAAAATTAAAAGATTCTCCATCGGTCTAGGCTCCAGTTATTGCACCAAAAGGAAGAAAAACCTTCCAGTTTTGCTCTTGGTGTTAAGATTTTTCTTTGGGAAAAATTACTGAGCTGATATATGTTGGGGTTAGAGGCGAGTTTCTGATAATATTAAATGGTGTGACATCCAGAGAGCTAGGAGGGCCTGAAATTTGCCCTGACAGTCTCCTAAAATGTATAAAGCCCCAGTACGTTCACATTGAATACAGCAGAACAGGAACCAGTGTGTTCTTTATTATTAGCTAAGCAAAGTCCAATAACCCCCAAAGCAGAACAAAACAATAAATACTAGGACACAAAGCTTAGACTCCAGGCTAAATGCAATCTCTTATCCCCTCTCCTTCCTATCGCACTCAATCCAATTCTTGGAACCAGCCCACTCAAGACATACCTACTGGGAAAGGGAAAGAGGGGGAAAGGGAAAGAGGAGGAAAGGGGGCAAGTGGGAGAGAGAGACAGAGATTCAATCTACAGTATTCATCCACCCAGCCACAAGGATCTGGGCAGAGAACACAGACCGCAGGGCTCCTCTGAGGCATTGCTCAGTTTACCAATTCCACTTCTTGGCCTCTAGAGAAGAGGAAAATGTGCCAGACAAAGAGCAGGTTCAAATCTAGCTGGTCTTCAGACTTGTCTGAGAAGCTTCAGTAAAACACTGATTCCCTGCGCCATCCCCTGATATTCTGATTCAGTGAATCTGCTATGGAAACCAGGAATCTGAATTTTAATAAGGTCCCAGTCTGAGAACCATTAGTGAGCCTCTGCCTTCTCTTGTCTGCAAAAAAAGGAATAATATTTTGGACAAGGACTAGAGTTGCAGGCTGAAGCAGGTTGAAAAGGAATGGTTTTGCTGTAAATGTGAGGTCTTCTCCAAGTTCCGAAGATGTGAAAATCCCAGGTTGCTGCTCTTGATAGTCTGTGTGAGCAAAATGCTTGTTGTCTTTACATTAATGCCACAGACTAAATCACAGCAAATGGAATCTATAAACAACCAAATGGACTTGCAATTTGTCAAAGGGAAGGCAAGCGCACCCAGCAACGATGCATCATTGCCTCATGCACATCTGGGGAGTACCTGCCCCCCGCCACCCCACCAACCAGCTCATTGCCGGCCTGGAAGGAAGAAAGCATGGTCCTTCCTCTCCCAGGGTGTAATCTGGGATGTTTATCCCATCCAGTGTTTGGCACCCCTTAGAAAACACTTTTTTATTCTTATTTTTCTAACTTTAAAAAATGAATCACTATTTTATATGATAGCCATTCAGGTATTCAAAACTCCCCTTGTCTAAGTCATCTCAGTTTACTGTATTTGTCTGTAGGTCTAGCTTTAAAGCAACTAATATGTTTGAGCCTTTAAAAAGTATCTGTAATATAAATATTAAATCAACCTACATTATCAATATGAAGAAGCCTGCATGAGATCGTTTGTTTCCCCATTCTGATGTTTAGATTTATATGTGTATTTGTATGAGACTGTCATTTTGAGATTTGTGGGGAGATGTTTTGTTGGGGATATATTGGATATTGGAAAGAAATTCGGGGTTCTGGCTCCTTCAAGAAGCTGAGTTTATTGCATGAAGAAACCTTTCTTCAGGAAAAGGGGCTATTAGTGCATACCTTAGGAGTAAGCTAAAGACCAAGGGCACTAATTGCTGATCTTCTAAAATGAGAAACTCAAACAGTGAGATGAAAGGGGAGAAAGAAAGGCAGACGGCTGGTTGTTCCAGAGGCCAGGTCAAGAATGAGGAGATAATAGCAGTGCTCCCAAATCAGCAGGGAGAGGAGACAGAGACAGCTCACACCTGTCTCCTGAAATGTAACTGTAGCCTCTAGGGGTAGGTGGGATCAGGAACTGTGAAGAGTTCTAGGACACTCTGCAGATGACAGTTAGCTTTTCTGCAGCTATTAAGGAAATCAGTTTGAGAGGGTATGGATATTTGATTTGAACATAGAAATTTTTAAGATCTTTAATCTTTGGGGTTTTTTGGCTTGTAAGATAAATGCAGGTATTAATTAATCCTTTGCTGTATGCATAGATTTCTATCTTCAGTAAATTCAATCATGCATTATATTTCCTGCTTTAGTAGAGTGCAAACAGCTCTTAAGCCATCTGAAAATGTGAGTTCCAGCAATATGAGTCATGTAATCTTTCTGAGTGCAGTTTCCTTCTCTGTAAAATAAGTATATCTATACCAATCTGCTGTCCTCTCAAGTTTCTTGCAAGAATTAAATGGAAATAAAAACACTTGGTAAAGGACAGGTTCTATAGAAATTTATTGTCATTCCCTGGTATAACCATGCCTGCAGTAGGCAATGCCTTTGTTCTAAACTACGTTAGGCCAGTGCGCCCTCGACGGGTGTGTGGCAGCAAGTTGAAGGGCAGTCCTGGTGCGGGGGCAGTTAACACATCTCCAGGGGGGCCTTCCATAAACCGACTCTAACCACCTCTTCCTGACACAGGAGGCTTCACTGGTGATCTATGATGGGCTCTGAGGTGCTCAGGGTTTTCGGTGAGGTTGCTATGTTGCCATCCTTGGGTAGGTGCTGTCACTTACTCTGACACACCAGCGGGCCCTGTGTCACACCTGTAGTGCACCGGTTCTGCCACTAGGGTATACTGCAGTAACTGACACGTGCGGTCCCTCCCCAGCCTCTCTTCCTGACTGCAACAGTTCAAGGATGCAGAACTAGATCAATCGCAGCATGCTCTTCATCAACCCAGAAGATCATACTATTTACAGAGCACCCAAACCACCCTTTCCCACACAGCAAGCTCTGCCTTTAGCTTGCTGTAGCAGCTCCTGCAGTTCAAAAAAGCTCCTCCGGTGGGCTTTCTGCTTCTTGGCTTGCCTGCTCAGCATTAAAATTTGCCCTGAAGCTAAGCTCTTCAAGACACAGGATTTAAGCTCCTCTTTCAGCTAATTAGATATTGTTCTACAAATTGGGCTGTTGTCTCTGAAAGATGAGCTGCAATTTACTTCCCCTGCCCTCTCCTTAAACTTAAACTGAACTGTAAAACATGGCTACTTGATTGTTTAGTCCAATCAGGATATATTTTGTACAAGGAATAGATAATTCATCTTCTTGCTAATGCCGAGCTTGTTTGGGCATTCCTTAATGGCTACTGTAAAGATGACAGAAAGCTTTGCTCAGATGCCTCTCATTCTTTTGAAAGGTGGAGTCTGCAGTGATTTATTTTGGCCCATGCATCTGTAATCATTGCCTGAGTAACCAATCACTACCTGCATTAACACACCTTTGCCCTTCAAGGGGGAGACTTTTATTATCCCCATTTTACTGATAAGAAAACTGACGCCCAACTGATTTACTTAAAGTCAAATACATAGGTAACTGGTGGAGCTAGACCATGAACCCAGCCCTTTAGTTCTCAGATCCCGTGAAATTGTATGTTGTCTGATAAGTCTAACAACAGTTGTGGAAGGGAAATCCAAGATGATGCCAAGTCCCCACACCCACACCTTGAGCTCCGTTGAGGATTTCTTACAGCTGTTGATGATGTACCAGGAGGCCTGCTAAGACCTTCTATGATCCAAGGAGCTCTTGTGCACTGTGAGAGAAAGAATCCTTTCTGGACATTGTCTATTTTCCTTGCAGGGGGCCGGGTGTTCCCTCATCCCCAAGACTGTGCCCAGCATTTGATGAATGGAGACACTTTGAGTGGGGTTTACCCCATCTTCCTCAATGGGGAGCTGAGCCAGAAATTACAAGTGTACTGTGATATGACCACCGACGGGGGCGGCTGGATTGTAAGTACAATCTGTGCTCTCCTTGCACAGAAGCGTCCTCAGTGTTCTAGTCTACCTAGCTCAGCACCTGCCAAGCCAACTTCACCATCCTCCTGGCCATCATTTTATCACCCCCCCCACATGTCCATCTTGGGGCTCCTCATTGCCCTCAAGGCCCATGTTCAGCAGTCCAATCATATATCTGGCCAGGCATGGAAAGGAATAACTATATCTGTCCTCACAGAAGGAGGAGGAAAGGACAGTTAAGCAGGAGAGTGCTGGGGAAAGGCAGTCGCGGCTCTGTTGGGCCCAAGGATCTTGCCTGCTGAGAAATGCATCTCTAATAAAGCAGTGGAGGTGCTGGGCAGAGTGGCTCATTCCTGTAATCCCAGCACTTTGGGAGGCCAAGGCGGGTGATGACTTGAGGCCAGGAGTTCGAGACCAGCCTGGCCAACATGGCGAAATCCTGTATCTCTACTAAAAATACAAAAATTAGCCGGTCATGGTGGTACATGCCTGTAGTCCCAGCTACTCTGGAGGCTGAGGCAGGGGAATCACTTGAACCTGGGAGGCAGATGTTGTAGTGAGACGAGACCATGCCACTGCATTGTAGCCTGGGTGACAGAGTGAGTAAGACTCAAAAAACAAAACAAACAAGCAAACAAACAGGCAGTTGAGGAAAACTATTTCTCTATGAGGAGGTGATCACCACCACAGAGAGATGATCAGAAGCCTCCAATTGAGGATTGCAGTTGGGAAAGCAGATGAGGTCCCAAACATGGATAGCTGGCTCCCCTTCCCCATTCTTCCTGGGGTCTCCCTGGTTCTTCCCCAGAGCTGACACAGCCTTCAGGGAGCACCAGTGGTCAGGAAAAGAGAGACACTGTTTCCTGTCACCACCCTCCTCCCATGCCTGGTAGGGCAATACAGAGTGAGGGAAAATAAGGGCAGCCTCCTTAATGCAAGCCAGTCGGAGCAGCCGGGAGTTCCCACCACTTGGCCCTAAAGCAGCCCAACATTAGCTGGATCGCTTTAGGATGGAAAACCAGCCCCTCCGCCCTTCTTTGGATGCCCTCTCTCGCTCTGCTAACAGTGCTGGATGTTTCCCGGTGCAAAATGGGTAGGTTTTGAATGGTGATGTGCTCATAACAGCTACTCTTGGGAGACATTTTCTTTTATGTTTCTGACATATGTGTGCCTCCTTCTTAAAGCATAATTGGAAATTGAAGCCAAGGCTGATATATTGGAGGCTAAATAAAATAAGCACTTAAACAGCTCAGAAAGTGAATGATATGCAATATTGCTTTGCCTGCAATAGGACGATGACAGTTGCTAGCTGATTTGAAGTTGGTCCTGTTCTTTTGGTGAGAAATGCTTTCTACTGCACTCTGTAGTGCAAAAGATTCGTTTGAGAGCCAAGCCTATTTCCCCTGATATTTAGGGCTTGATATGTGTCCTGAGTCCTTTCTACATTGCAGGGGTGCAAATTAGTGTCAACATCACACTGGAGCCTATTCATCAGGGGCCTCTACACTTCAAGAGAAATGCTCTGAGTGTCTCCTACAAAAACTGCTGTGTAAATACTGAGCTCTGCTCTGAAATGTTCCTTCTTTGGACATCTTTGTCATTGCAGATATAAAACCCAGTTATATCAATTTTACTTATCACAGTTTATTTTCCTTAGCATCTCTTTGGGTTTTGTTTTTTTGTTTGTTTGTTTGTTTTTTGTTTTTTTATTTCCTTCATAGGTATTCCAGAGGCGGCAGAATGGCCAAACTGATTTTTTCCGGAAATGGGCTGATTACCGTGTTGGCTTCGGGAACCTGGAGGATGAGTTCTGGCTGGGTAAAGCCTCCTTATTGCTTTCCATTGATGTGCTTCTCTGGCTTTTTGTCCATCTCTCTCCTTTTTGTGTCCATCTGAGATTATCAGAAACCCTGTGTTTGTTGAGAGGCTAACAGCTCCTGAATTGCTTTCAGAACCTCTTGCTCTGTTTAGCTTCACTATTGATCTGTTTTTATCTTACTGTGGTGTTTCCCTCTTTTCTCTGTCTCTTCCCATCCTCATTAATAGTCTCTTATTCTGATGGGTTTTGACATGAGGCTGCCACAAAGGGAGTGAGCTGCCTGGTCAGTGAGGGGCACAGGGAGCAACAGGCTGCCTGGCCATCTCCCAGAAGCAAGGCAACCAGCCAGCCAGCCTGCAGGTCAGGGGAGAAATGAGGTCAGCCACTCCGCTTAGTTCCTTGGAGAATGTTATTACCTGACCTGGGAAAGAAAAGGGAAAAAATGAAAGTGGCATTAGAGGTGACTGGCAATTTCCTAGAAGTCTGACATCGGCAGGAAATATAGATCGAGAACCAAACTGGCGTGAGATGGTAAACACACATCCAAGCCAAGCAGATGGTGGTGGTGCCAAGTTCTGGAAAGTGGTCCATTTATTATGACCTGTGTCCCCCTCTTAGTTAGATTTTCATAGTGATGGATAAAGGGAGGTAGAGGAAAAGATTATCAAGTTCCATATTTGTGGTCTCCTCTCTGTCTTCCCTGCCACTATCTCATCTCATCTTCTTCTCCTGGGTGCCTAGATAACAAGCTTCTTACCGGCCTCTCTGCCTCTAGGACCACCCCATTGTCCACATGGCTATAATCACCCAACAGTTTCTTCTTGTCTTTTGCACAGATAAACCCAATTCTCTGAGACAGCATTATTGCAATAAAGAGAGAGTTTAATTAACACAAGGCCACCAAGTGGAAGGACTGGAGTTATTATTCAAATCAATCTCTCCAAAAACTCAGAAGCTAGGCTTTTTATGGATAATTTGGTGGGCAAGGGGCTAGGGAATGGGTGCTGCCAGTTGGTTGGGGATAAAATCATAGGAGTGTGGAAAATGGTCCTCGTGCCCTGAGTCTGCATCTGGGTGGGGGTTGCAGGCCCAGTTGAGTCATGTGTCACTGGTCCAGGTGGGGTCACTTGGTTGCCTGAATGCAAAAGTCTGAAAAACATCTCAAAAGACCAATCTGCAATAGTGCTGTTATCTCTAGGAGCAACTAGGAAAGTCACAAATCTCTGGCCACATGACCCTGAGCAGTAAGGGATTATAGAAACTATGCCTACATTTTAGCAGAACTCAAGTCCCTCCGTAATCCTAATCTCTTGGCCTTTCGTTAGTCTTGCAAAGGTAGTTTCAGTCCCTGAAAAAGGAGGGGAGCAGTTTCAGGGAGGACTATTATCATCCTTGCTTTAAAATTAAACTATAAACTAAATTCCTCCCATGGTTAGCTTGGCCTATGCCCAGAAATGAGTGAGGAGGGCAGCCAGCCAGTGAGGCCAGAAGCAAGGAATCAGCCATGTTAGATTTCTCTCACTGTCATGATCTTTGCAAAGGTGGGTTCATGGCCACTATAATGATCTTCCTCACACCCCAAATATGGGCGATGGCTAATCCCCTTTGTAAAACTTTTCAATGACTCCACATTACCACCAGGAGAAGGCCCAATGCCTTAGCCAAAGTACAGGCCCTCTCTCACCAGCCTCTGAAGACTCCTCTACACCCTAAGTACCTCACCTGCTCTTCCCCCGACTCCTCTCCAACACCAAACTCCACACATGCAAAACCCCCGATGCTTCCTCTGCCAGGAGCACTCCTAGCCAACTGTCCTCCTTTCCCCACATTCCTTGTGTGGTGAGTGCCATCTGTGTATATTCAGAGACACAGCTAAGCACCTTCTCCTCCACAGAGCCAGTCCTCACCAGTTTTCTCCCCTATTGCCTGTGGGAGAAGTGGCCACTCCTTCTTTTGTGGCACAGATCATAGTGTCCATTTTACTTCCTGTCTGTCTCTGCCATGTGAGCTTCATTGAGGGCTGGGACCACCTCATATTTATCTTCTAACCCCATTACCTATGTACCTATGACAGTGCCTGAGAGATAGTAGGTACCTAAAATGTAGATAATCAATAAATCAATCAATGATAAGAATTAATTGAATGCATATTAAATCCACAGATTTGTGTTTGCTGATATAGACAATAAAAATGTAAGGTAAATGCCATACAAAAACATTGACATAAAAGTCAAACAAATTGAAAAATATTCTTACCTTGAAAGCATCAGCAAGCAACTTGGGAGACAAGTGTAATACCCATGAATCAATGCATCCATAAGCAGACAGGACTCACGTTTCCCAAAGCTGAGCTGCTGTATACCACTTTCACAATTTGTGTCATATTTTCTGAAATACATAAACTATCATGCACTTAAAATTTCTATAGATTACTCTTTAATTAAATCTATTTTTAAAAGAAATGTTATAGCATTGCCAAAAATAGAAAGCTAGTTATCATGTGCCATAAATAAAAAAGAAAACCTCAAAAATAAATGCAATTAAAAGAAACTATATTAATAGTATTAAATGAGAGTTAAATACAGGGACTCCAAGCCTGTTGTTGCTGGCAGTGGTGGTGGTATTAAAAATGGAGATTAGGAAGTGTTTCATGCTTTTCATGCTAAACAAACCACTAAAACACTAGAACAAAACTGAGACTGTGAGTGAAGGTTAGGATCAGGGTTAAGGTATTTCCTTCTTCTATTACAAAAGACTGAGATTAAATTTGGAAATACCTTTCTTCCTATTATTCAAGGTTATTTAGTGCCTTATATATCTCATGTCATCAGAGATGCCATCCACACTGGGTAACACTGTTCTAACCTAAGAGTCACTGAAAAGAAGGCCACAGGTATTCAAAGAAGGAAGAGACCAGCTTCCTGGAGAAGGCATTGAGGGATGAGTCAGTCAGAAGAATGGAGGAAGGAAAGGGATGAAAAGGAGGGAAGGCAGGAATTCTCCTGACAACTGCAAACTTAGGCCAGGGAGGAAACCCAATCCTAGTGAGGGAAAGAAAACAATGAGGTGAGTGGGTTGAATAGAGGCACAGTAGGGAACTTAAAAATCAGAAAGAGAAGTCTTCACTTGATGATGTAGGTAAGAGGGAGACAGGGAGGGCTCTTGAAGATGCTAGGCCTGGTGTGGTGTAGTTTGGGAGCAATACTTAAGTTGGGGATAACACTGTGACCCATAGTTTATGTACTATATGGGGTTCTCTAGAAGCAGAGATCAAAACAGGGATTCTTGTTCAAGTGACTTACTGGGGGACTTCACTGGGGAGAAGGGAATGGGGGAACAAAAATAGGGCAGAGAAAACTGCAAAAATGTGGTTTTGGCTGGAGACTCACTTCAGTGTGATCCCTAAGGAAGCTTGGGAGCATGAATTGCTCCTCAGAGCTGGTCACCACTTAGGCAAGGAGGCCAAGCTTTTGAACCCCTCCACATCAGTCACTGATGGAGGTCTGCTCCAAGGCATGGTGGGAGAGAGCTTAGCTTCCAGGATGAAGTGACTCCCATTTGCTCAAGGGCAATTTTCCAAGAAGAAGGCAGCTGCAAGTTGCTAACAGCCAACACTTGTAGCAGCCTGGGGGATGGATCTATCTGCCAATTAAAGACATCCCAGCAGAACAACATCAGCATCTACTACATCTGCACAAGCACAAGTCTAGGGTGAGTTGTGGGTCAGCAACTCAGTCAACAGCAAACAGCAGTCAAACAGCCTTTGACTTATAATCAAGGTAAAGCTCTAAGTCTCAAATGGGACAGGAAAGCCAAAAGATCTGGATGACCTTCAGCCAATCATTTCACCTCTCTTGGACTTTAGCTTCCTCTTCCACAAAACAGACACTGGCCTGAGTAACCACTAAATTCCCTTCAGTCTCTGCAATTGTTTGATTCTAAATCACGGCATACTCAAGTAGATATCAGATGTCACAGCAAAGCAAGGGGACTCTAGTTCAGTAAGCAGATAAAAATTAGGACTCAGAGAAATTACCAGCAACACAAGATGAATGGTTCAAAGTTTGGGCAGGTAGATCAAAATTGGAGAGTCCCAGGGCATGGCTAATCATGACAAGCAGGCAAGAAAATGTATATAAGAAAATATCGGCCAGGCACAGTGGCTCATGCCTGTAATCCCAGCACTTTGAGAGGCTGAGGCGGGCAGATCACGAGGTCAGGAGATCGAGACCATCCTGGCTAACACGGTGAAACCCCATCTTTACTAAAAATACAAAAAATGAGCTGGGCATGGTGGCGTGTGCCTGTAGTCCCAGCTACTTGGGAGGTTGAGGCAGGAGAATGGTGTGAACCTGGGAGGCGGAGCTTGCAGTGAGCCGAGATTGTGCCACTCCACTCCAGCCTGGGCAACAGAGAGAGACTCCGTCGAAGGAAAGAAAGAAAGGAAGGAAGGGAGGGAGGGAGGGAGGGAAGGAGGGGAGGCAGGAAAGAAGGAAGGAAGGAAGGAAGGAAAGAAAGAAAGAGAAAGAAAGGAAGAAAGAAAAGAAAGAAAGAAAGAAAAGAAAGAGAGAGAGAAAGAAAGAAAGAAAGAGAAAGAAGAAAGAAAGAAAGAAAGAAAGAAAGAAAGAAAGAAAGAAAGAAAGAAAGAAAGAAAGAAAGAAAGAAAAAATATCACCAAGAGGGATCTGGACTCTGCCTAACCTGGGGACTTACAAAGGTTTGCACCTTAAAAGAATATATTAGACCAAGGCCTGGGAAGGTTAGAGGCAAAGGAAGAAGCAGATGAATGAGGGTAACTGGCTGAAAAGGCCAGTGGAAAGGTAGCAGTGCAAATGTAGCAGGCAGATTAGAGAGAAAGGGACTGGAGTCAGGAGGCAGAGAATAATATTCTATGACCTGGCTATGGAGCCCCAGGAAGCCTAGGCTGAAGGCAGGAGAGGCAGTGTAAGGAAAGGTCGACAGAGCCCTTCCTACATGCTACTAGGAGATGTTAAGATGTTCCAGATGCTCTGAACGCCTCTAATCAATGTTTTCACCTCTTGCTTTCAATCACTCATGCCCAAGGGCTCACATCCATGTAATACCTCTTGTAATTTTCTTCTAGTACCATGGTTTGGCAGAGGAGGTGAGAGGGGACAGGGCCAGGAATCCTGAGGCTCAGGGCTTGTCAGTTACTGGGTCAAGAGGAGGTATTAGAACCCCTGAGTTTCCTGTGTTGGAAACCCATCAGCAGACCTGGACTGTCCTCCTTGCAGGAAGAAATTCAGTCTGGCAGGGTCCATTTGATAACAACCTGTGAAGCACCAAGAGCAAAAGCAATCTGGAGTCCCCTCCTCTTCCCTGTAACATGTTTTGAAGCCACAGACGCATTTCCCTCCCATTTTCCAAAGCTGCTGGGGGCCAGTCTCAGTGCATTTTCTGCTCTTCTCCACAGGGCTGGACAATATACACAGGATCACATCCCAGGGCCGCTATGAGCTGCGCGTGGACATGCGGGATGGCCAGGAGGCCGCCTTCGCCTCCTACGACAGGTTCTCTGTCGAGGACAGCAGAAACCTGTACAAACTCCGCATAGGAAGCTACAACGGCACTGCGGGTACCTATGGCTCCTGAGCAGACCCCAAGGACAGTGGGCATGGGACAAGAGCCCCCAGATTCTAGGCGTAAGCTGCCTCAGGAAGCAGCAGCACCCACAGAGTTCCAGCATTCGCTGCTGGCCAGGGAGAAGAAGGGCCATGCCACTGGGAACCACTGGCACTGGTCCCAGCTCTCCCTGACCACTCACCTAAAAGCAACTTTGCAGGACTTCAGTTTCATCATCTGGAAAATCGTAATAAGGATGCCTGCCCTACTTCACTGAGTAGTCAGAAAAAAATCAGTGGAGTGATTGTACTTTTAAGGTTTAAAAAAGATGCAATGTGAAGATGAAGAAGGATTGTTTTCTGTGTCTAGATTAGTCACTATGGGCTCTTATGCAGTGAGAGCAGAATCATCTACTGTCTGGGTAGAAATCTCCCATGCAATGACATCCAGGAAAACCATCTTTGAATTAGTGCAAATCATACAGATGTCACCCCTCTCTGAGATGCCCCTAACACCCCACCCTGGCCATCAGCGGTCATGCTAACACCTAGTCAAGGAGCAAACAATGCCACTTACCTGTTCCTCATTTGCCATGTTTCTTTTCATTCCTCTGCAAGAACCACATAGACGGTCAGGTTTTCTGTGTAGATTTTTACAGCATTTCTACCAAGCAGAACAACCATCCCATCAAGCTTGGTTGCATTAGTAGTTTTTTCAGAACATAACACCCAGTCTGCTTCTTGGGCTTTGCCAATCTGTTTCCCATGTTCTATTATAACACATTTCACAAAACCTGCTTTTTCAAATATTCTAATGTTTGATACTTGGCATTATTGGCCCTTTCATTAACACCAATTTTAGGGTTAAATGCTGGTGTATAATTTTAACAACATTTTTATGACTCTTGAAATTAAGAAGAGCATTAAGGTGTTGTCCTTCCAGTTACTGCATCTGTTCAATTATTTCTCTTCTTAGCCAGATACTCCAAAGAGAAGACATGCTTTCCTTTATTATGCTCACATCTGAGATCATTTCCAACAGCAATGAGATCAGCCTGAAGTGCCCCCAACAAAAGGCCCAATTTGACACACTTTGGGCAAAAAATAGCCATTGAAATGGAGCATATTAAACAAGATGCCGGACTAAATCATTTTAAAAATCACCTGACGCTATTCACTTCTAAGATTAGAATTGTGCCTGTAGAAAAGCCATTCTGATTTCTCCTACAGGAAAAGAAGCCAGCCCTCCAACTTCCCTACAGCACCCCCTCCCTCCCTCCTCTTCATCCGCCTGTGCTTTCATCTGCCTTGCTTGGGCCTGGCCCTTGCTCCCTCTGTTCCAGCTCTGTCTTGCTTCTGGGCCTATGGAGGCCAGAACAGTTGGACTACACGCTATTCTCATGTCTCAGAGGCAGATCCTGCCAACAGTTTGGCTGTTCATCATCAGCTAATTAGGGTCTTATCTCTCACCTCGAATATTCAGTTCATCTTCAAAAGATGAAAAGCTAGGCTTCCGTTAGGCTGCCATCCCCTCTAGGCAACACCACACAATGGTTGTTCTTTCTAGATCAGAAGGTTTCTGGAGAGGAAGAGCCCATCCCCTCTCTTCTGTCATTTAATATCACCCAATTCTCCTGGACCTTATCTTTAGTAGTGGCCTTCTGAATCAACCCATCTCCAGGGCCTCCGATCCAAGTTCAGCCTTTTCTCCTGCTCCCCATTTCCCAAGGCTGCAAACATTCAAATCTCTAGGACGCTACTTGGATCAGAACTGAAAATTCCAAATTAAGTTATCAATCAGAGGTTGTTGAGCAGCTCCTAAAAGTTTATTGTGCAAGTTGTGGGGACTCAAAAGAAGCATAAAACATGGCCTTTACAAAAACTAAACGTCTAGTTTTAAAAAGAAACAGGAAGTAACTCATCACACAATCAATGGTACTCACTTCTAGTTTTTTCTGTTTTTGTTTTTGTGTTTTTGAGATAGAGTCTCACTCTTTCACCCAGGCTGGTGTGCAGTGGCGTGATCTTGGCTCACTGCAACCACTGCCTCCTGGGTTCAAGCGATTCTACTGCCTCGGCCTCCTGAGTAGCTGGGATTACAGACACATGCCACCATGCCCAGCTAATTTTTGTATTTTTAGTAGAGACGGGGTTTTGCCATGCTGGCCAGGCTGGTCTCGAACTCCTGTCCTGTGGTGATCCACCTGCCTCGGCCTGCCAAAGTGCTGGGATTACAGGCGTGAGCCACTGCATCTGGCATCTCATTTCTAGTTTAAGGGGTGTTCGTGGAAGAGGAGTCTGGGTGGTGGAGGACGGCATCATAAAGGCAGCTGCATTCGACTGGGATTCCCATGGTAAGGAAAATAAACCGTGGAAGTTACAGAAGGAGCAGATGCTGTGGAGGAGGGGAGGCTGTGAAGGGACTGGCAGAGCAGGGCAAAATGTAAATTCAGGAGGAATAGAGAAGATTGGTGAGGCAGGTAGAGCCAGATCCAGAAGCTGGAAAACCAACGGGCAGAGGAATTCAGTCTTAACATGGTAGCACTGGAGGGCCATTGTAGGTCCCAAGAAGAAAAATAGAAGTGGGGTTTAGGAAGATTCCTGTGACAGCCACAAACAGGATAAAGTAAGTCCGAGCGAAGAACATAGAGCGGCTGATGGCTGCTGCATCAGACCTAATAGGAGACAATAGGAGTCTTGACTAATGTTGGAAATTAAGAAAAAGGTATTATAAATCTGAACAGTGGTTTGAGAGACAGAAACCAGGACTTAATGTGTTAAACACATGAGGTGGCTATATGAGGCAGAAATGGGAAGGGGAGCCAGGCTTTGGGAGGATGTAAAGACCAACATTGGGAGCAATCTGCGACAGTGGAAGGCAGCCTCAGAGTGGAAGCTGGAGAGAGCTGCTCCAGGGGAATAATGAAGACAAATTCTAGATGACAGAGGGAGACGCAGGGAGTGAGAAGATAGGATGTGGGTGGAGACCGCATAATCAAGGAACTGATAGTGAAAGAAATAATCATTAAGGAGTAGGATTAATCTAAGAATTTTTAAGACAAAGGATATAAATGTGACTTAAGGTGAGAGGAGGTGAAAGCTTAAAAAAAAAAATAGAAGTAAAAGGGCTGGGCTCACACCTGTAATCCCAGCACTTTGGGAGGCCGAGGCGGGCAGATCATGAAGTCAGGAAATCGAGACCATCCTGGCTAACACAGTGAAACCTCGTCTCTACTGAAAATACAAAAATTAGCTAGGTGTGGTGGTGCATGCCTGTAATCCCAGCTACTTGGGAGGCTGAGGCAGGAGAATCGCTTGAACCTGGGAGGCAGAGATTGCAGTGAACCAGGATTGTGCCATTGCACTCCAGCCTGGGCAACAGAGCGAGACTGTCTCACACCAAATAAATAAATAAATAAATAAATAAATGAAAAAGGAAAAAGTAAGCAATATGTTTTAACTTTTCCAGGATCTGGAAGAGATGGGAAAGAGTGACTTGCAGATGGTGGGGTTAACTCTAGATGGGCATAAAAATCTGAGTCCCTGGAGACTGGAAGGGGAAGACAAAGAAGATGGAATGAAGATCATGTCATGTTGAGTTAGGGCCTCCCCAGTGAGGGCGTCAGCCTTCCCTATAAAATAAAGGTCAACCTCCTGAGAGTTAAGTTGTGGTGGGAGGCATCAGAGGCATTGAGTGGCCCTGTGAGCCTGGACTCAGAAGCCACAGAATCAGAATAGGTCTTTCCTCGCTTAACACACGCTCAAAAGCACCCAAGACCTCTTTCATTCAATAAGTAGCATGAGCCCCCTTCACAACATCCTGAGCCACAAATCCTGATCCTGCTAAAAGTTTTATAAACTGTTATAATTTAATTACAGTCTGATCCCTCACCTTAAATACACAATTTACCTGAGCCCCCTGCACAATATCCCTGAAAGAGAACACGCAGCCTGTTTGCCCCTCAGAATAAAAATCTCACCACCTCTTTAAGCAGTCTATTCCACTTGTGAACACCTCTAATATTTAGGTAATTTATCCTTGTATATTTAGCCTAAATATGCCTCTCTTTTTTTATTACACTCTAAGTTCTAGGGTACATGTGCACAACGTGCAGGTTTGTTACATATGTATACATGTGCCATGTTGGTGTGCTGCACCCATTAACCTGTCATTTACATTAGGTATATCTCCTAATGCTATCCCTCCCCCCTACCCCCACCCCACAACAGGCCCTGGTGTGTGATGTTCCCCACCCTGTGTCCAAGTGTTCTCATTGTTCAATTCCCACCTATGAGTGAGAACATGCTGTGTTTGGTTTTCTGTCCTTGAGATAGTTTGCTGAGAATGATGGTTTCCAGCTTCATCCATGTCCCTGCAAAGGACATGAACTCATTCTTTTTTATGGCTGCATAGTATTCCATGGTATAGATGTGCCACATTTTCTTTATCCAGTCTATTATTGATGGACATTTGGGTTGGTTCCAAGTCTTTGCTATTGTGAATAGTGCTGCAATAAACATATGTGTGCATGTGTCTCTATAGCGGAATGACTGATAATCCTTTGAGTATATACCCAGTAATGGGATGGCTGGGTCAAATGGTATTTCTAGTTCTAGATCCTTGAGGAATCGCCACACTGTCTTCCACAATGGTTGAACTAGTTTTTAGTCCCACCAACAGTATAAAAGTGTTTCTATTTCTCCACATCCTCTCCAGCACCTGTTGTTTCCTGACTTTCTAATGATCGCCATTCTAACTGGTGTGAGATGGTATCTCATTGTGGTTTTGATTTGCATTTCTCTGATGGCCAGTGATGATGAGCATTTTTTCATGTGTCTGTTGGCTGCATAAATGTCTTCATCTCCACCTACTAATCCTCATACTTCCCCACAGAATTTATTTAATTTTTTTCTCAATAGCCCATCAAATATTTGGTGACAGTGATCACAGGCCATGTCTCCCTCTTGAAGTCCGCTCTTCCCCAAGATACAGCCCAGATGTCCCAAGCACTTCTCCTTTGACATGGTTATGTTTTTTTCATCATCCTGTTTCTTATGGATGGGAATTCTAATTTGCTGATGCCCCTCTTCCCATGTGGCCTCAAGTTCAGAATGCAGTTTCTTGGGTGTCATCTGAGCAGGCCTGGTGAGCCAGAGAGAAGCCAGGCTGAGGCTGCATGGTGGTGCCCCAGAATGGCCCAAGTCTGCCTGGCTCATCACCATCTCCTCTGAAGACAGGAGGAACCATGAGTGGCCTGTGTCCCCGTGCAGGCTGGGAGGAAACAGCTGAGGGTTGGGCGCGGGGTGGGCAATGAGATGGGGTTAAGTGGAGAAAATTCTCAGCAAAGGTGGTTAAAGGGATTAGGAAGTGGGTTGGAGAGAGTAGCATGGAAGTGGTTGGCCCCAGGGGTAAGGTGGAGTAAGAGTTCAGCACAGCCACGCTGAGAAACTGGGTGGAAATGAAAAGGTTCCATAAGTGGAAGCCAGGTTTGCTGGAAGTGGGTCAAGTATCCAGAAAATCCTGATAAAGCAGTGACAAATGGGACAGCCTAATGAATGTATCTTTTTTGCAGGGGACTCCCTCAGCTATCATCAAGGACGCCCTTTCTCCACAGAGGATAGAGACAATGATGTTGCAGTGACTAACTGTGCCATGTCGTACAAGGGAGCATGGTGGTATAAGAACTGCCACCGGACCAACCTCAATGGGAAGTACGGGGAGTCCAGGCACAGTCAGGTAAGCGATGCTCCACCTCTGCTATGAATGAGCCAGAGCTGTGGAATCCGTGCTCCCTTAGCTTTATGTTTTAAAGGCACATGTGAGTCCTTCATTTCCCTTTAAAAAGAAATATTTGGAGTCTTGAGAAAAATAATGCAGACAATGGGATAAGATCAGGACAGAGTAGAAGCCAGAGGAAGGAAAGGAAAGGACCCAGGAGCCAGAACTTACCCAGAGAAGCCCTTGGATCCAGAAGATCCCATGAAGAGAGCTTATCAGTCCTGGGGACAGCTTCACAGACTCAACTTTACCCTAAAAACGGTCCCAGGAAGGTAGACATCGAAAATACCAGTGTGAACTGGACAATCTTTCCCTATCAGAGACCACAAGTTTATAGGCTAAGCTGGGTGACAGGGAGACCACCATGACCAACTAGACTTTCTAAGTGTTAACACTGAAACAGCCCACATCAGGGAAGCCCTTCAATTCTAGGCAAACCAAAAGGGTTTGTCACCCTAGGTAGAAACCGCCTAAGTCTCCCATTAGGAGTGAGCAGTCAAACACAGTTATTCTCTTCCAAATGCTTCCACCCTGTTGGGATTTCACAACCATCTACTGGTGCATGCCACTCCTGGAAGCCAAAAACAAAGCTGGCAATAAGGAATGACCTGCAACATGTTCCCTGGAAAGACCCAGGCCACCGGCACATTTAAGGAGAAAGCTAGAAAGAGACTCTGCCCCTTTCACTTTATTGGGAACTCGGCCTTGAAGCTTCATGTTAGCTGAAAATAGCTAACCCCACATTGTGGATTCCCTGTTCCCATAATTACCCTTTTTTTGAAGTGGGGCGTTCCATGGTGGGGGATGACCTGACATGCTTATCTTTCTCACGCCCAGGGCATCAACTGGTACCATTGGAAAGGCCATGAGTTCTCCATCCCCTTTGTGGAAATGAAGATGCGCCCCTACAACCACCGTCTCATGGCAGGGAGAAAACGGCAGTCCTTACAGTTCTGAGCAGTGGGCGGCTGCAAGCCAACCAATATTTTCTGTCATTTGTTTGTATTTTATAATATGAAACAAGGGGGGAGGGTAATAGCAATGTGTTTTGCAACATATTAAGAGTATGTGAAGGAAGCAGGGATGTCGCAGGAATCCGCTGGCTAACATCTGCTCTTGGTTTCTGCTGCCCTGGAGCCTGACCCTCAGTCTTCATTCTCCCTCCTACCCAGGCCTCCTCAACCTTCACCTCCTTTCCCACCAAGGAGGAGAAGTAGGAAGTTTTCTTAAAGGGCCAATTCAAAGCCAAGTCGTGGGGTGCAGATTGTTATGGTGACAGGCACACACATTTTTCTACCCTTCTTCTGAGATGTCCTCTGCCTTCCAGGTATTTGTGATTTTGTCACAGCCTGACATGGCCAGGTTCTCACATTGGCCCAGAAAAAAGAGCCTCAGCAAGAGAGTTTTGCCAACAATTCCCCTTAAAAGGAAACAGATCAACTACACCGCATCCCAACAACCCAGGTTCTTTTCCTTCCTTCCTTCCTTCCTCCCTTCCTTCTTTCCTGCCTTCCCTCCTTCCCTCCCTTCTTTCTTGACAGTATCTCACTCTTGCTCAGACTGGAGTGCAGTGGTGCAATCTCAGCTCACTACAGCCTCGACTTCCTGAGCTTAAGTGATCCTCTCATCTCAGCCTCTTGAGTAGCTGGGACTACAGGCATGAGCCACCATACCTGGCTGATTTTTCTTTTATTTTTAGTAGAGATGGGGGTCTCACTGTGTTGTCCAGGCTGGTCACAAACTCCTGGCCTTGAACAATCCTCCCACCTCAGCCTCCCAAAATGCTGGGATTACAGGCTACAGCCACTGCATCCAGCCCCAAGTCCTTTATAATGGGCCAAAGATTCTCATCTTCTGACACTCTTACTATACCAGCCACATGTCCTGTTACCTTTCGAGAACAGTGGCTCTTTTCTGGCCCTGATGGAGCCTTTTGCCTAATCCCATCCTGTCTTAGACCCCAGAGCCTCAAAAGCCCAACCAGCATTTTGGAATCTAGTTCCCAAGGCATTGCCTGCTCCTGGCCCTGGGTGGCACAGTGGCTATGTGCCTGTGAGTCATCAGCCACTGCCCCCACGCTCAGGTCAGACAGACAGTCACTTTCTGCAAAGGTAGGAGGGGGAGATGGTTGTAGTTTTTAGCACTTTTGGGTCAAGCATTGAGGAAAGGACTGAAGAAGTCAAAATCAGGGCACTGCCATAGAGATTATAGTTTCCATGGGAAACACAGATCTTCCCTAGCCCTGTTTTCTCCATTTCTGGTCCTATTTGTCACAGATTCTTTTTTTCTGAATTGCAAACCGAAGGCCTCATATCTATCTTCACCCAAGCCCTCCTTAGTGTAGGTGGCTTAATAAGAGTCAGGAGAAGAAGGTATATGCCCAGAGAGCTATACCCCTGACTGATAATCCTGGAAAGAGGTTGATTTTTTTTTTTCTTTTTTGGTCCTATGGGAAACAGGAATGACCTTCTTAATGAGGTGAGATCATGAGAAGCCTTTGCATCTTCTTTTATTATTCTGCCTTGGAAAGGAAAAATGACAATAGCCAAAGGAAATTACATCCAGAAATCCAAAGGTGAATAGGTGATAACTGTGGGCCTACTTCCCATTTTATGAGATGCACTGTCTTCACTAGCACAATTTGATTCTTAAGCCCAAGAGAGCTAGATGCTCTAGAAGCCGTGACCTTTCAATTTCTCCTCCAAATCAAATATCAGCAACCATCCCCGCAACATCTGCCCAAATCCATGCCCAGTTCCCTGAGCTGTCTTCTCCCTTTCGTCTCCCATTCCTCAAGGCCCAGCACCATTTTCTGTAGTGCCTATGTTTGTCTGACCAGGGCAGTGTGTACCTTTGCCAACCAGTTACTGGATGAGCCTTAGTGTTGGCAATTTTCTAATGGAAATATCCTCACTCTTACCAAGCTTTGAGAACCAAGATGAAAAGTCCCTTGGGCTGACCATCAGGCCTCGGACCTCATGGGGATGCAGCCAGCCACCATTGAATGGAGGCGCTCCCCTTGCCGCAGGCTTCTAGGCTTTGTTCACTGCTGCAGTGTGGATGTGACAGGCATACCCTGAAAAACCTAGGCGCCACTTGCATTTCTCAGTTCACCATGGGCTTCAACAAACTGGGAGGAGGAAAAAACAGAAACAGATCCTTTCAACAAGCATGTAAATTACAGAAGACTTACCTAGAGACGGGGCAACAATGAATAGTAGGAAGCACATTGCATGGGAAACTTGAGGGCCGAGGTACAGGCCAACAGCTGTCATCTTAGCTACGACGTGACATCGGCTGGGTTGTTTCACCTCTCGGGGCCACAGTTTCTTCATCTGTCAGATGAGGGATTAGACTAGAATGAGTTCTAATTTCCCTTTCAGTTTTGACGGTCAATGATGCTAATCTGTGATCTGAAAACCTAAGTAGAAATTGGCATGGTGGGACAGCACAATTAGGTAATGAAAATTCACTAGACTCCCTGTTTCATGAGGAAAGAAGGAAAGAAGGAAGGAAGGAAGGAAAGAAGGAAGGGGAGGGAGGGAGGGAAAGAAAAGAGAGAGATTGATTCAGGAGTCATAAGTAAAACACACACACACACACACACACACACACACGAAAATACTGCAGAAAAGATCATGCCGAGTGAGAGGCTGAACTCTTTTTGTCCATAAAAACAGAGACCAGGTACCTGGGTGGTGCCAGCACAGCCCACTTCATCAAGGAAGTTGAAATGGAAAAAGATTATGTGTTGTCAATTCAGGTGAAAGTCAAGAAACATCAGTGGAAACCAAAATCTTCCTTTTATTGAAACCATTCTACACTATGGAACATTTTTATAAATAGTACCAGCAGCATTGCATAGCTTTATTTTGAAGCAAGAAAGAGACTTCAAAGATCAGCTTATTCAACCCTCTATAAAAGGATTTATAGATTCCTTTTATTTAATATAGGGTGATTTTCTCATGAGTTTTCACCATGTTTAAAAGACACTGTGCCCCACTCTCATCCCAAGGTCTATGGTCAACTTGACTCAATGCTCTTAACTTTCCTCACTGATTCCTGCTTATCCTGCTCCTCCAAGCACAACTGCATTTCCCAAAGGTAGATCCAGTAAGCAATACTCTCAAAGCACCCACCCTATGCACACCAGTTTCCCTCAAGGGACTCAAAAGGAATCGAGGTAGACCCTTCTCAGAGGCTGTTTAACTGCAGACACATCAGGATATGTACTAATACCCAAAACCAAAACCACCACCAATGACTGCAATAGATTCACTGTCTAGACCCAAGGTCCAGGCAGTTTCCCTTTTTTGCATTTCCCCAACATATAAAGATAATTTCCAACATATCAGATGCACATTCACCAGGGTTATTTCTGGAAGGTGAAGGGGTCAGGTGTAGAAGAGGTGGCAAGAATGACAAGTCTGTGGAAAACTGTTGGCCTTGAGACCACAGTGAACTGGTGGAGGGGGACTTGCTAAGTGTGGCCACAAGGTGGCAGTCACCTCCTGAAACCCCGTGTGAAACGTCAGCGGGGTTGAGAAAGGCCACGTCTCCAAGTTTCCAGGAGAGCCAAACCAGGACTCAGGAAAACCGGCCAGCTGATTTGTATGGGAGATTGATTTGTAAAAGAACAACAACAACATATGGCAGCAAGGAAATGCAAAGCAAACATCTACAAATATTTGAATCCACCTGTCCCTCACCTACCAACTTCCCCCTCTACTACTCATAAATTGGTAGGACTCCTAATGCCCCGCTTCCTTCCACCTGAGAACCAACCAGCACCCTGATATTTCAAAGCCAGACCTAAAGAACCATGGTTGCCAATAAACTCAATGCCAAACCAAACAATCCTAATCACATTTTTACTTTTCAAATCCAGTCTCAGAGCAGAGCTGTAGATTAAGGGACAAAAAGTCATTGTGGAATCTTTTCAAATAGCTCTTGTAAAAGCATCAGTTGGGAAAGAGTTTATGAGTTCCTCTTTGTCCTCTCCTCTGGAGAAAAGACGGAACATGCAAGAACACTGGATACACCAAGCTATGGGTGTTGAAATAGACTAGCTGGTGACCTGGATTTGCAAATACCCTAGGGACATGAAAACATTTTTTCTTTTTCTTTTTCTTTTTTGTAACCTCCACCCAGAATTTCAGGAAAGGTGGGGCCACATGCCCAGGATATATGGTATTCTACTGCTTGCTTTCTTATCACCAGAATACTAGTCAATCTGATTTCTTAGTTCCATGTCTTTTCTTCCAAGGAGGTAGGGCATGGGGTTGGGGGACACTTTCCACCTTCCTTGCATCTCACTGTCCACTCTTAAATTTTTATTAAGAAACCTCTGAAAGATTCAAAATTCAGTTCAGTTTCAATAATCCCAAAGAAGTTGGGATAATTTGTTTTCACTTGCTTCAAACTTGCCATGGCTGCAGGAGGAGTCTCAGGACCTCAGAGGAATGGGGCAGATGTGTGAAGTCTGGGAGTCTGCCTCCCACCCAGATGCCAGGAGCTGCATACTCAGCTCTGCCTCACTTCCCTGATGGTCTGCTTTCATCCAGGTTACCATGACAGAGAGGGTCTATCCTCTAAAGAAAGCTGAGTTACAGGCTGGCCCCTGGGGTTGTTCCTGTAGCCTCTCTTTGACCACATTCCTGAAGACGTTTAGCTGAATGCCTCCTCAAACCTTTGCTTCTTCCATAACCCAATCCTACACATATGTGATAAAGCTTTCTTCAACAATACTGGGTCATTTGGACACTACCAGTTCAGATGAGAACTCACAGACCAAATGAAAACTTTCAAAAGCAAGCAGGGAAAGTAACTCCTATATGCTTTAAGATGATGTATTGGTGTAGATTCAGGTCCAATTTGAAAAAATGTCTCTGGTTCTTTCTAATTGTATCCACTCTGGATTTGTTTATGCCAGTTCTACATTCATCAAGCCTTGAGAAACAGGTGGAAAGAAGAAAAATATAAAATTAAGAAGAAGCTGATGGATCATTGGAGATTCAAAACAAGCCTTCTACCGGTAGCACGACACTAAAAGGCAGAGACAAGGCAGGAGTGGCCATGGGAGAGGAAGCAGCATTGGCTTCTCACGTTCTGGCCTCCAGCCTCCCACCAGAGCTTCTGCCATTCACCCACTTAACTTGAGGAGAAACTAAGGCACCAAGGCCTGTCACTGCACCGAAAACCAGAAGCAGAAGGACTTTCTTTCTTTGCTCAACCAGTTCTGCCTGGATCTGACGTTTGCGTCACCAGTAGTCACAAGCCTGATTTGTCATCTCCAGCATTCTGTTTATTTTTTTAAGGTCAATCTTTGCCTGAAACATGACTTCATTGCACCTGCAGCACTTCATTGTCCAAATGTCCTTGGCAAACCTCACAGTCTTTGGACAGTGTTGCATTTTCTCCAAACGGGAAATCCTCTCTCCTTCCTCAAGCTTAATAAGGCTCTTGCAGTGCATCCAAATAACACAGCTCTTGTTCCTCAGACACACTCAGCCCCCTCTGATAACTTCATAAAACAGCTCCTTATTGTCTGGGCCATGAAGCCAGGCTAATGCTAAAGTTCCAGTTCAAAAACATTTAACTCTATTATCCTTATGAGGCCAGCTCTCCTGGGTACTGGCACTCACTCACTGGCACCATGGATTCAGGTCAGGTGGTGCAAACGTCTTCCCTGAGAAGCAAGCCATACACCCAACAGGTCTAGAACACCTAGGTCACAAGAAAGGGTTTCAGTCCAGATGCACTGTCAGTAAGTGAACACAAGGACAAGAATGCATGAACTATTATTTTCTTCCCATCACTGGTTTAGCAGCCCCTAGGGAGACCCTGTGTTGCTCTTTAATATTCTGACATTGAGCACTAATATGCTCAACACTGCCTCCAACAGGCAAATGTTGGAAATACACTTTCAGAGCTGGATGGGACTCAAGATCATCTAATATAATCCTCTCATTTTATTTCCTCTCAAGGAAACCAAGGGCAAGAAAGTTTAGGCAATTTGCTCACATTCACACAGGCAATTAGTAACAGAGCTGAGTTCAGGTCTGGTATAGGCTTTTTAATTTGATTCTCCACAAATGAAGACTAAGATAAATAGCATTTATTGCGTACCTACTATTTACCAGATACTGTGCAAAGGGCTTTACATATATTACTTTACTAAATCCTCACCATAAACTTTAAGTCATGTTTAACCATTTTATAGAAGAGGGAATGGAGGGCCAGGAAGGTTAAATAACATGCTCAAAGTCACACAGCTACTAAATAGAGCCATAATCTGAACCTTTGTCTAATTTTGAAGCCCTTGATTTTTCCACTTCATGAGGCTGCTCTTTATATTTATTTAGCTGAGTGACCACCATCTTGGATTTTACTAATATTCTTACAAGGGGGCTTTGATGCCACTTCTTCTGACTTTTAAGAAAAGGAAATTCTTGCATTATTTTTGCCATGTACTCCAGGGGACCCTCAATCTCATCATCATGGGGAATAAGAAACATTCTGACATCTCTTTCCTTTTCTTTCTTTTTAAATTTGGTAGACGAGGGAGAGGGTCCCCAACAGAATGAGAGGGGGAAGATAAGAACCAGAACATAAACCCAATACCCCCCACCCCACTCTTTTGGGAACATCCCAACATTAGAAGAGTGGGATATCCAGTCATGTTTTTCAAGCTGGAGCAGGCAGTGTAGCCAGGATTGAGGAAGGAGAAGCCACATAATAAACATGGCACATGTTCTCAGAGCATCAATTTTACTCCAGAATTTGGGAAGAAAGGATTATATTATTAGTGTATTCAAACCAGTATGGATAGCACAAATGCAGATATCCTATAAATTTTGAGGCTAACACCAGCAGGTTGTAGACTGATTTAGGCTACCTCCTTCCAGACTCCCAGGGGTACAAACACCTTCACAGTCCCCTGCGGGAGTACATCAGTGGAAATATTTGGGGAATGAGGCTAGAAGGCAGGAGATACATTCAGTTTACTTATCCCCCTGGTTTCTTTTCCCCACTCCTTACCTGCCCCACATCCCTAGTGGGTGGGAAGGCATCAGAAGACAGTTGGCTACAATATCAGCTTTCTTTGCTACTTTGGGGAATTTAGAAGGAAATCAGTACTTGGCAACCTGGTATTTTTAGCTGCCAGGCCAAAACTCCAGACATAAACCCCTTCCCTTTAATTGAATGATGTTTATATATAAAGGAATAGATCTCCCCAAGAAAGAACCCCAGAACACTGGTTCCATTCCAGTGTGGGGGCTGCTTGGGCAGCAGTGACACCTGTGCATTAGATGCAATAGACACTTCAATTCCTGCAAAAATGTCGGCCAAGTAAGTGCTCCTTTACCAACTGCGGAGGCCCAGACTCACACCATGGTCCCACAGACTCAAGGTTTAGAATCTATGTGAGTCTATTTTGGTTAACACACAGGCTCCTCCTTCCAATCATTCACACACACACACACACACACACACACATACACATGCATGCACACATATACAGGTGCACATGCACAAACACACACATCTAATGATTCCAACCTCAAATACTCCCCAGGCCCATGGGGATGCCCAGGTACCCTAAGCAAATCACTGTGACACTGAGGGGGTCATTAACTGGGGCTCCGAGCAGCTGAAACCCACCCTGGTGGTCTCTAGATTGTTGTTCTGAGAAATCATAAACACCAAATCCTCCAATCCCTCTGAATTTGAGTTTGTCATTTTAACCTTTAACAGCCTTTTCAGGTAAAAATAACAAAGACCAATTTACTGACTTTGTAGCTACAATGAGCTTGAAAAAGCGCTTACTTAAAAGAAAGACTGGAAGGAAGAAAAAAAAAAGAAGAAAATGGAGTACATACTCCTCAGACGATGCACACTTTAATTAGCTAAAATAAAAATAAAAATGTACAGAGGAAGGGAGAGGAAAAACCAACTTCCCTGATCCTTTCATGGCACTGTAGCTCAAAGACTGGAATCTCTGCTTGTTAACCATTGTTAACTAGTATTTTTAGTCCTGGTTGCTTTTAGCCTCTGTATAGTTCCTTTTTTAAACACATTTTCTATACGTTAATAAAAGATCCTGAAAGAAAGATGCGTGTCTTCTGAGTCCTAGGGGCACTGGGGGGCATGCCTGTCTTAAGAATGGGCCTGCCTTCTTTTCTCTGGGCCTCCCCTCCTTAACATTTCAGTCCTGCTTCTGCCAGCCCGTCTTCTCCGCATCACCCTTTGGGTGGACTGTTCTCCCCCATGGCCCTGCTCCCCCTTCTATGCCCCTTGTCTGCCCTGTTTCTGTGCTCTCATTATATCCTAAATATCTCAGCCCCCTTCCTCATTCTTCCCTCCTTCTTCTCTCCTCTCTTCTACTCTCCTGCTTCTCTCCTCTCTTCTACTCTCCTGCTTCTCTCCTCTCTTTGCATCTTTCTCTCTCTCTTTGCATCTTTCTCTCTCTCTTCCTTTCTCTTTCTTCCCTACCTTCCACCCACTTTGAGGAATCGTAAACACCAAATCCTCCAAACCCTCTGAATTTTATTTTGTCATTTTAACCTTTAACAGCCTTTTCAGGTAAAAACACCAATTTCATCTCACCCTTTGCTTTTACCATCAGAAAAGGTCACCAATGGGTGGTGGTCTCTGCTGCCCTAGCATTACCAGACAGGCCTTTTGTACAGTTTTGAGTCCTTGATCAGCCACAGAGACGGTGACTCACTGCCTACCTCCTTCCAGTCTCATCTCCTGGCTCCCTTGACCCTGAAGTGCCCAGGGGTGGTCTGATCCCCAAGGCTCTAGTGCCATCTGTGGGTACTGCCAGAGAACATTTGACAGGCCCGGCGTGCTGAGCCAGCCTGCCCCCCACTCCGTCAGCTCCTCTACTGCCAGGTTCTGTTGCTCTGCCTGGGAGCAGCTCCAGCTAATGCACCATTAGCCACTGCCTCTCAGCCTTGGTCACTTGGAAAAACCTTTTCCGTTTCTGTCCCTTAAAAATGGACCCAGTGCATAATATAAGATCAACTCTCACCACTGGGTTACATTAAGTAAGACCCCAGTCAGGGAACAGCCCCAAAAAGAGAGTCGTGATGGGAGCTTCTTCCAGTCCAGTTCCAGGAGCACAGGCAGTCAGGAAGTGCAGAGATAACTGAGTAACGGTGTAGGGTAAGCACCGCAAACCCAGACACGCTCTCCCATGCTGGAGTGGGCAGGGGGATATTAGGAGCCTGTCTGGGGGAGGTCGTATGACAACAGAAATTATCCAAGGGAAAAAAAAGAGGTGGGAGGGAGCCTCATGAACCAGGGTCGGGGGCACGAAACGGCAGAGCCTGCTGGAACGGGGCCAGGTGTGGTTTAGTACTCATGTTTGCTTGAAGTTCAATAACAGAGCCAGGAACAGACTGGGCATTGTGAAGACCCAAGACCACAAAGGAGAGACCTTTCTCCATCTTCCATGTTAAAAGGGAGAAATAATGAGTGCTTTAAAGAAGGAACAGAATCTCAACCCTGGAAATAAATTTTTAAAAAGACTTGACACCAGCAGGCTTCTTCACACCCCTGGGGCCATGTGTAAAACAGGGACAAAACTCCAGCCACATGGCCATCTACCATAGAAGGCACCCTCGCAAACAGAGCAGGCAAAGCACCTTTCCTAGCCCTTGCCCTGTGCCGCATTTCCTCTTTTTCTCCTCATTTCCTAAAAAAAAAAAATTCTGGAATGTCAGACCAAGGTGTCCCTTTAAAAACAGCCACATTTCCTGGTCCTGTTTTAAATAAGCCATTCTGGAAACCTATAGCTCAGGATTATGGGACTGGAGGAGTGACTGCTGTAATATTGAGATAAAAACCTGTCATTTGTCCTGTACGTTGTCTTGAAAATGAAAAATGGAAACTAACGTGATACAGTGAAACTTAAAGGAACTTTAGTAATTAGTATTTATTCCTGAGGTTGCTGAATGCTAGCATTATGTTCTAACTTAAATGGGTATAATTCACCCATTGCTTAAGACCTCTGGGTGCATTTACAACCAACTGAACACAAATTTAATTATTGTTGTGTTATGGGAACGAAGAACTGCCAGGGGTAATATTAAAAGTGGATTATTAAGCAAGAGAAATGTTAGCAACATTAGTAATCAGTGCAATTACCCAGTAGCATCTTCTTGCCCGTAATACCCCCAGTGTCCCTGGGGATGTGTGCTTTAGCAGTGACCCCTTTGCCAGTCAGCAATAAGACATCACCATAAATTAGGGCCCTCTGGGCCTGTATCTTTCCACTCATGTGACATGTACAATATTCCCCATTGCCCAGTCTTTCAAATAATTATAAAAAGAGTATGCGTTGGACTTGTAAAGCTACACATAAATGAGTCTCTTGTTCCTCTTCACTCATCTCACCATCCACATTCAATAGTTACCTACTATATACCAGATCCAATACTGATTCTGGATATACAAAAAGATGAAAGGCCTGCACACCCTCTGCTTCTCCCAGAAGAGATTTGGTCTCTCTCTGTCTCTCTCTTTTTCACAGTTAAAAAAAATTCTTTTATTTAAACTTTAATACCAGTTTGTATCAGTCAGGATTCTCCAGAGAAACAGAACCAATAGGGGATTTACATTATGTTTGCGTGTGTGTGTGTGTGTGTGTGTGTGTGTGTGTGTGTGTGTGTGTGTGTGAGAGAGAGAGAGAGAGAGAGAGAGACTTATGAGGAAATGACTTATGTGATTACAGAGACTAAGAAGTCCCACAGTCTGCTGTGGGCAAGCCACAGACTCAAGACACCTGGTCATACAATTCAGTCCAATTCCAAAGGCCTGAGAATTAGAAAAGCCACTGTTGTAAATCCCACTCAAATCATTAAAGAAGGACAACATTTCAGCTTAATAGGTGGGCAGAAAGAAAACAAAAGGCAAATTCCTCTATCCTCAGCCTTTTTGTTCTATTCAGGTCCTCAATGGATTGGACGATGCCCACTCACGTTAGGCAGAGCAATCTACTTTACTCAGTGCTGCAATTCAAATGCCAATGTCATCCAAAAACGCCTTTGCAGACACACCCAGAAATAACGTTTAATCGGGGCACCCTGTGGTGCAGTCAAGTTGACACATAAAATAAACCATCACACAGTTGCAAGGCAGTAAACAAACCAGATGTGGTTCCTTTCCCAGAGACGATCCTGCTGGTGGGGAAGTCATTCTCTAGAAAGAGATTCAGCAATCCATGGCCCGACGGCCAGACATTTATTCTCTTTTTGACTCTTTCCTTTTCCACCAGTTTTTACCAAACTCCCTACTCTCTTATTCAGATATTTCACACATATGTAAGGCTCCCTGCTTCAAAGTTTTAAAAATAGAATAAAAAGTAAAATTTCCAAGCTTATGTTTATGTGTTCATGAGAAAATGGAAAGAGATATACAGTGAAAAAACTCAGTTAATTAGATGAGCGTTGTCATTTCAACACTGACAATATTTTTTTAAAACTCAGACACATTTCAAACACTTCTAACACTAAGAAAAGTGGCAATTAAGGAGGCTCTTGAATCCAAAAAGTTGACAGAACCTTCTAAAAAAAAAACTGATTACTGTAGAATTTTCCCCGGGGGCAGGGGCCAGGGGCCAGTGGAAGGTATGGATCAACTTTTAGATGTTGATGCCCTTTAATGCTTTAAATAAAAATTGCTATCATCAGAGATCACTGCTAGGCATTCATTCACAGCTGTGCTCTTCATGACAAACAACAAGCTCTTCAGAGGTTTCTGGCAAATACGTGTAAATTATAAGAAATGCAGTAGCAATTATGAAAATTCAGTATGCTAGCTGTACAGGAAATTTAAAGATCCAAGATAAACAATGAAAACTGAGGAACGCATATATTATGCCTGCATGCCGGTAATACCTGGCTTGATTTGTGAGCCCACTCACTGTTTATGATTTCTCCCTCCACAAATAAAAACCACAAAGTAATAACCAAAGCTTGTATTTACAACCAAAGCTACACTGAAATGATTGGCAACAACAATAACAACCTGGGTTGCAATTAAAGGTAACCCAGTTGACTTATTGACTTGGAAAAGCAAGAGATGATTAAAGAAGTCAATGTGGAACGGCCTGCCCTCCTATCCTCCCCTAACCCCCAACCAGTACCATTTAAAGAAATTGAGACATATTCACATAAATCTGGTTTTATCTTTCAACGAAATGACCTAATGTTAACTCAGTTTGAAATGTCCACGCTACAAAGCAGTGTTTCAATACAGCAGTACTATTGACATTTTGGTCAGATAATTCTTTGTTGTAGGGACCTGCCCTGTGCTTTTACCCACTAAATTCCAGTAGGACCCCCACCTCCCACCATGTTGTAACAACCAAAAATGTCTCCAGACATTGCCAAATGTCCTCTGGGGGAAAAAAAATCACCCTCAGTTGAGAGCCACTGTTACAGGTAGATTTATCACAGAAAGAAGAGATAACTTCAATCCAGACTTCATGGAAGCAAATTTCAAAAAGTTTCAGGCTGGTTCATTTCAGCCCAAAAGACAAAAGGATCGCCCAAATGGAACATTGTTATAGCTTTTCTATTGAATTTATCTTTATATAGTTTATAAATGTTTGAAAAGCTTATATCTGTGTTTTATTTTAGTTTCATTTTGTCGGAATTACTCTGGGTATTTTTGTGGTATGAGATTAGATTCCAAGGTAGAAAGTGGAATTGATAAAATGACACTTACAGAAAATGAGAGTTTGTCTTACAATGGTTCAGTTTGTCATGGCTCCCTAGGAATCAATTAGATTTCAAACCAAGAGTCACTTGTAAATTCGACCTTTGGCTCTGTTGCTTCACCTGACGGACAATAATAAATGGTATTGATTGTTTAAGATCCCCAAATACCTCACAATCTCATATGTCCTAAAGGTTTCTTAAGAAGAAAGAAATACAGGGTAATTAGGCACTAAAGATAGAAGGAAGAGAAGATTTTGTGCCACAATTCTACCTAAGAATGATATTCAGGTCCAGGATTGCAGTCGACAGAGCAAGGAAGGGCAGTATCACCACCCAAGCTCCCCAGGAGAATGTGAATATCTAAGTCGCATGCCTAAGGGAGTGTTCCCTGATGTTAGGGAAAGCAAAGGGCTAACCAGCTGTAGTCTCAGCTTGTGGCAGAGGAAAACACCCTCAGCTAAACCCCTTTACCCAATTCATCCTCCCAGATAAGAAATCCAGTACACAGAAAGGAAGAGACTAGGGGCAGGGGAGGGTGGGGGCAGATGTGCACCTCTAGCTTTTTCAGAGATGTTTCAATGCTGATTTTTCTTTCCAATTGTCCTGGCCATGACTGTTGGACTACATGGTCCAGTTTTGTTTTAAACAAATGTAGTCACCACAGTAGGTCTCTGTAATGGCATGTTAGTTGTGAAGGTCACCTGGGATCAGGTCAACATGTGAATGTGACTGGCATCAATGGTCCTCACGTCTACTTCTCTTGGCCAGACAGACAGATCAGTTCAGTCTCTCAAGAAACTCTGATAAGGTCCCTTCCTGCAAGGGTGGACCTTACCACAGAGCTCACAGCAAAGAAGGACAATTCGAAGTTCACCTCTTGGTGCTAAAGGAGGTATGCTGCTCTCCGTCATGATCCTGTTTATCACAGGGTCTTCTTTCAGATCGAGAGTCAGTGAAGCATCCCCAAACAGGTCTCTCCTATTAGAGCCTGGCTGCAACCCACTACCAGATTTGCAGAACCATTTATTTCTCTTCCAAGACAAAAACACCCTGAGGAGGAAAGACCTCCAGCTTGGCGGAGTAAAGGGTTTATTTTCTTTCCAAAGGGCTGGAGAGGATTGGGAAGCAATTGGGAAAGCACCGGTGAGAAGAGAATTCCCATCATCTGTGACCTCTTTAAGGGAAGAGCCTTGGCTTTCCATTTCTGTTTCCAGTATTTAGCCCAGAACTCTCTTTGGACTCAGTATAGAATTGATGTAAACTGAATTGAATCAACCGTATCTTCCGTCTATGAAAGAAACTCAATTAACAGCTTTTAGTACTGTAAAATTTAGGACAGATCCATAAAATATTCAAGAAGAGCAAATATTAAGATTATCTGAAAAGCAGAGGAAAGAACATTGTATTTGACGTCAAAAGACCTATATAGTTGCATAAGTTTGTTCTCACACTGCTGTGAGGAAATACCTGAGACTGGGTAATTTATAAAGGAAAGAGGTTTAATTGACTCAGTTCTGCATTGCTAGGGAGGCCTCAGGAAACTTACGATCATGATGGAAGGCAAAGGAGAAGCAAGCACCTTCTTCACAGGGCGGAAGGACAGAGTGAGTGAAAGCAAAGGAAATGCTAGACATAAAACCATCCGATCTTGTGAGAACTCACTCACTATCACAAAAACAGCATGAGGGAGACTCCCCCATGATCCAATTACCTCCACCTGGTTCTGCCCTTTACACGTGGGGATGATGAGGATTACAATTCAAGGTAAGATTTGGGTGCAGATACAGAGTCACACCATATCAGTAGTCAACCTCTTTCTGCCTCTTACTGGTAGTGTGCCCTAGTATAAGTCCTTCTGTCACTCAGGAGCTTAGTGTCCGTATATCTGTAAAATGGGATTAAGAATAATGTCCTTCCTACTTCACAGACTATTGTGAAGGGCAAACTATAAAATGGGCAGAAAAATGCTTTACAGCAGATGTTCTTACAACTTGAGAATGTGTTAACTTGGTAGAAGTTAAAAGGTGTTGAAAAGCAGCCTTATTATCTTCATAACAGTGTTATGGCCTGAAATTTCACTCACCTGGTTCTCCAAAACAACTTATTGCCTTAAAGAAATGCTCTGGGCAAAATAAGAGCATCAACCTGCTATCAAGGGTCAGCTGATAGACACCTGAGAGCAGAAAGGGGACAAGGGTGGGGTTGGAGCCGAAGGGAACAGAGGACGCAGGAGTGGGACAAAACCTCCACATCTGAGGCCAGCCCCACGACGACTCTGCTGGGGAAGAATGGTGAAGAAGACCAGGCTGTGTGCAAAAGCCAGCCTGGTATGTTTCAGAGCCACAAGCTCTCTAAGGACAGTAGTCAGGTTCCGGTCCATTCCTCCACCACCTGTGCTGCCCCAGGCCCTCAGCAGCCATTACAAACAGGTAGGTAATGGCAATCTTTCAGATGTGTGGGTTGAGGGCACCTCACTATGAGCCCTTGTATTTTTCAAAACTCTTCCCAGGAGACCATGCCGCTAGTTGAGAGGCCTGCTGGGTTCTCGAGTTAGCCCAGCAAAGGGCATGCTTTACTAGTATAGATGATAACTTCTAGGAGGGGGCTTTTGAGTAGCTCCTAAGGACTGTGGATTTCTGTTGTGTTGAGTGGGCTGCCTGGGACCCAAGGGACAGAGAGGCAGAGCACTGCCATCAGCACCTTCCTCATATCCCCCTTGTAACTACAGTCTTAGCCCCAGTTCTACATAGATATGAAACAAATGTTTAAAGAGTTTTCATTTGAAAAGGCAGCCATTATTCTAAATACCCACATTTCTCCACCCGGCTTTGCCCCCAAACTTTGCACAATAGCCCCACATAGGAAGGAATATCTGCTTCTGCCCCTTAGAACAAATCCAAAACTTCCCACTGACAGAAGTGTGGGCTATCAGAGAAGGTCCCCCACTCCACCCCACTGACTGTGAGCTAGGAGCTGGGAACTCTCTGTCCCCCAGCCTCACCCCGGCGGCCTGGGATTGGGGGAACAGCCTGTCACATCCTAGCCCTGATTCTGCCTGGCAATATAAAAGAGCAAAAGGCTCATAGCCACCTTGAAAATCATTCACCTCTCCCAGCTCCCAACCTATAAAAAGAAAAGGAACAGAAACTATCACATTCACACTCACTCCTGCTTGCACCCAGGTGGTACAGACAACTTGGCAGTTCGTTGAATTTGTTGCTCTCACTCTGGAGGTGTTGTGTGGGCTGTGACAGATGTGCTGGGGCAGCGGGGCCTCTCTGCTGCAGTTTCTCCATCAAGGCATGATATTTACACACTGAAAGCAAGACAGCACCTCCTCACACATAGTAAGGCACACACTGCCGAAGAGAGCCCTGGCAGGTCCTAACAGGTGACCATGTCCTTCAGTGCATCTCCACTGAGCCACCTAAGTACTCCTGACCTAGGGCCTTTGTTTACTGTACCATTCACTTGTTCATTCATGCATGCATGCATTCATTCATTCAATAAAGATTCCAGAACACACTCTGCCTCTTACTGGTTGTGTGCCCTGGGGTAAGTCCTTTTGTCACTTTGAAGCTCAGTGTCCTTATCTGCAAAATGGTATAAAGAATAACTGCCTTTCCAAGTGAAGGTGAGGAGCAGGCCATGATGAAGAACCAGAGTGGCTGAAGCACAGATGGGTGGGGATGGGTAACACAGGTGCAGCTGGGAAGGACGGCAGGACCTAATCAGACAGGGCCCTGCAAGCCATGCTTGAATCTTCATCGATTATAAGAGTGGTGGGGCTGGGCACGATGGCTCATGCCTGTAATCCAAGCACTTTGGGAGGCCGAGGCAGGTGGATCACAAGGTCAGGAGATCGAGACCACCCTGGCCAACATGGTGAAACCCTGTCTGTACTAAAATACAAAAAATTAGCCAGGCATGGTGGCACACACCTGTAATCCCAGCTACTCAGGAGGCTGAGGCACAGGAATTGCTTGAACCTGGGAGGCGAAGGTTGCAGTGAGCTGAGATTGCACCACTGCATTCCAGCCTGACGACAGAGTGAGACTCCATCTCAAACAAACAAACAAACAAAAATAGTGGTGGGAAGCCATCGGAGGTGCCCAAGCAGGAGAGTGAGATGATCATGTTTGCATTTAAGAGAGTTGGCTGTGGCTATTGTGTAAATGGTGAAGGGGTACACAAGATTTGGGGGGAAATCAGGAATGGTTCAGATGAGAAATTAGGATAAGTTGAACTCAGGTGGTTTTAGTAGAGCTGGGAAAATATATATCCTCAAGGGATATTTAGGAATTAAATGGACAGAACCAAACATGTGGATGAGGAAGTTATAATGATGGTGTATAGAACTCTGGACAGCCTGACTGAGTAGGTGGTGGCTGCCCAGCTAAGGAAGAGACACTGGGTGAGAGCCAAAAACAGGAACTCCATTTGGAGCATCAGCTAGAGATGCCTTCAGATATCCAGGCAAAAGAGACTGGCAGCTGCATGTGTAGGACTAAAATTCAAAGGAGTGGCCCAAGCCAGAGATACCTGGGGATCACATACATGGCTAGCTTCATGGGCTTGTGACCTGCACAGTCACAGAGGGCCTTATGCTAGAAAGGTCCCATGTGTGATTTAACACTTTGTTGTCAGCACTTGAAGTTTTTGATCAAGAAACTCCCACATTTTTATTTTGCACCGGGCCCCCACAAATTATGTAGGTGGTCCTTAATATTTCATAATATCAATAAGATACTGACCACAATGGAAGCTACAGGCATGAATTCATTTGTTCATTCAACAAATACACTCCAGGCATTCTTCTATGCACTGGTGAAATAGCAGACGACAAAAGAGACAAAAATATCTGTCCTCACAGACTCTATACAATAGTGGATGAAGAAAACAAACAAATGAAATAAACTAGTACAATAAATACTATGTGAGATGGTGGTAAACCTCAGAAGGTAAATAAATAAACACAGAGAGCGGATTAGTCTGCTAGAGCTGCCATAAAAAATACCGTAAACAGCAGTGGCTTAAGCAACAGAAATGTATTCTCTCACTGTTCTGGAGACTGGAAGCACAAGATGAAGGTACCAGCAAATTCTGTTTCTCTCTTCCTGGCTTGCAGACGACTGCCTTCTTGCTGTGTGCTCACGTGGCCTTTCTCTGTGCAGGTGGACAGAGCGAGTGTTCTGGTGTATCTTCTTATAAGGACATGAATCCTACTGGATCAGGTCTCCAACCTTAGGACTTCATTTAACCTTAATGATCTCCTTAAAGATCTTGTCTCCAAGTACAGTCACATTGGGAGTTAGGATTTCAACATGTGAATTTTGGAGGACACAGTTCAGTTGGTCTCAGAGGATGGGGAGTGTTGGGGGCAAAGGAGTACAGCAGAGACTGTTAGCTCTACCCCAGGTCACCTGTAGCTTTTGTGGGTAGTTCTCATTTATGCCAATGGAATTTCACCTCAAGCTTCAATGTTTTTCTATGGAAACGTTATGGAATGACTGTCCCTAGGAGTGATTCTCAAATAATTCGAGAAAGCAGGTGATGGATATACCCCAGCTTCCTTGCTCCTGAGCAAGACAGTTCTGAGATGTGCTCTACCTAGTTTCTCAGAGGGTCTCCCACAGTTGTGACACCTCCGACTGACTTTCACCCCTTCCCTATTCCACTTCCCTATGACCTCACTATGCTTCAGTAAATATATATATGTGTGTGTGTGTATATACATATACATATGTGTGTGTATATATATATGCATATATATACATATGTGTGTGTATATATATATGCATATATATATACATATGTGTGAAAGTCAATCAGAGGTGTCACAATGTTTGAATAACGTCCCAAGAAGGCGGGGAGCAAGTCACGGGGACATCTGGAGCTGAAGTGTTCCAGACAGAAAGAACAGCAAGTGCAAAGACCTCAGAGTTCTAGGCGCACCAGTGAAGCTGGTACAGAGAGACTGGAATAGAGTAGCAGGAAATGTGATTAGCTGGGTAAAATGTGAGGCTACATTGTAGAGTAGTGCTGGCCAATAGAAATAGAATGTGAGCCACAGATAGGATTCTAAACTTTCTAGTAGCCACACTTAAAAAAGAAACAGGTAAAGTAGATTTAATAATATATTTAGTCAATATATCCAAAATACTATTTTTTCAACATGTAATCAATATAAAAGAATTTATCAAAAAGATTTTTTACATGCACCTGTAGTCCCAGCTACCTGGGAGGCTAAGGCAGGAGAATCACTTGAGCCCGGGAGTTTGAGGCCAGCCTGGGCAACATGGCAAGATCTATACCCGTCTCAAAAAGTGGGCGGGGTGGGGGGGTATTTTAGATTATTTTTCTCATCGCTATATCTTCAAATTCTGGTTTATAATTTATGATTGCAGCCCATGACAATTTGGATGCTAAATTTTCATTAAACATATTTAACCCATATTATGGGCTAAATTTCATTTCCTCAAAATTCATATGTTGAAATTCTAACTCCAAGGACCTCAGAATGTGATTATATTTGGAGAGAAGGCCCTTAAAAAGGTGAATATAGTAAAATGAGGTCATATAGGTAAACCCTAATCCAAATGACTGGTGTCCTTATAAGAAGAATCCAAATGACTGGCGTCCTTATAATGACTGGCGTCCTTATAAGAAGAGAGATCAGGGCACAGACACACACAGAAGGAAGACAGTGTAAGACAGCAGAAGATAGCCATCTGCAAGCCAAAGAAAGAGACCTCAGAAGATATCAACGCAGTGACACCTTCATCTGAGACTTTCACCCTCTAGAATCATGAGAAAATGGATTTCTGTTTAAGCTGGCCAGTCTGTGGTACTTTGTATGGCATCCCTAGTAAACAACTGCAACCTGTATTTAGCTTTCTAAATCAAAAACTAAGTAAAATTTGCACTTGGAAAAGTAGATTCACACACACATGAGTTCTTCCAAATACACTTTCAAAATTCCTTATTTGCTGAGGTTCCATTTCAATGCCTCAATAACCACATGTGACTACTATGTTGGACTGTATAGCTCTAGAGCCTATGGACCATAATAGCAACTTTGGTTTTTACTGTCAGTGAAGTGGAATGACATTAGAGATTTTTGCATAGAAGAATGGCATCATCACTGCAGCTGCTGTGTTAAGAATAGAGTAGGAGGCAAGTATGGAAGCAGAATGTCCAGTGAGGAGGCTAGTACAATAATTGAGGAAGAAATTATGGTTGCTTAAACCAGGGGATGTAGCAATGGAGTTGGTGAAAGTGATCTGTTTCTGGATATATTTCTAAGCATAGCTGGCAGGATTTCCTGATGGATTGGATGTGGAATGGTAAAAGTCAAGAATGACTACAATTTCTCCCAAGCCCTGACTTTTGAAATAAGAATCTTTTAAAATTGAGGTATAATTTATATACCATAAAATACATCTTTTAAAGGTATACAATTTGGTGGTTTTAGTATACTCATGAGGTTGTACAACAATCACTAAGACCTAATTCCAAAACATTTTTCCACTCCAAAAAGAAACCTCTTACCCATTAGCAGTCATTCCCAGTATTCCCTTCCTCCAACCCCTGAAAATCACACATCTACTTTATATCTCTATGGATTTTCCCATTCTGGACATTTCATATAAATGGAATCATACATTATGTGGTCAGTTGTGTCTGGTGCTTTTCACTTCGTGTAGTGTTTCCAATGTTCATCCATATTGCAACATGTACTTCATTCCTTTTTATGGCTGGTTAGTATTCTATTACACAGATATTCCACATTTTGTCTAGCCACTCAACAATTGATGGTCATATGAGTTGTTTCCACTTTTTGGCTATTCTGAATAATGCTCCCATGAACATTCATGCACAAGGTTTTTTATGTCGAGATATGTTTTTCTTTCTCTTGGAAACTTACCAAGGAGTGGAACTGGTGGGTCATATAGCAGCTAACAATGTTTCCAAAGCAGTTGCACCATTTTGCACCACCAGCAATGAACGAAGGTTTCAATTTCTCTACATACTCACCAACTTTTCTTATTGCCCTGCGTTTTTTATAATTGCCATAGTGGTGGGTGTAAAGTGGTATCTCATTGTAGAAATTTACATTTCCCTAATGACTAATGATGTCGAGTGTCTTTTCATGTGTTCACTGCTTGTATATCTTCCTTGGAGAAATACATATTAAATTATTTGCCCATTATTAATTGGGTTTTTTTTTTTGCTGCACTGTAAGTTCTTTATATTCTCTCCATATTCTCATCATACCTTTATCAAATACACTATTTGCAAACATTTTTCATTCTGTGGGTTGCTTTTTTGCTTTCTTAGTAGTTTCGTTTAAAGCACTAAAGTTTTTTATTTCGATGAAGTTCAATTTATTTTATGTTAGTTGCTTGTACTTTTGGTATTAGATTTTGTCAAATGCTTTTTCTGCAACTATTGAGATAATCATGGGATTTTTCTGCAACTATTGAGATGATCATGTGATTTTGTCCTTTATTACCTGGATGAATTGTCATGTATTGAAACAACCCAGCCTTCATGGGATAAATCCCAGTTGATCATAGTATATAACCCCTCTGTATATGTTACTAGATTCACTTTGCTAGTATTTTCTTGAGAATTTTTGTATCTATTATATACTTATAAGGGACATTGGCCTGTGGTTTTTTTGTGTGTGTCTGTGATGTCTTTGTTATGTTTTGGTATTATAGTGATACCAGTCTCATAGAACAAATTCGAAAGTGTGTCCTCATGTTTTTATTTTGGAACAGTTTGTGAAGAACTGATATTAATTATTCTTTAAACATTTGGTAGAATTCATGAGTAACTTATCTGGGCCTGACATTTTCTTTGTAGGAAGGTTTTTATTACTAATTCAATCTCTTGACTTGTTATATATCTACCGAGATGTTTTATTTCTTCTTTAGCCAGTTTCAGTAGTTTGTGTGTTTCCAGGAACTTTTCCATTTCATCTAGGCAATTGAATTTGTTGGCATAAATTTTTCACAATATTGTCCTAGAATCTTTTTTATTCCTGTAAGACCAGTAGCAATGTTTTCTCTTTAATTCCAAATTTCAGTAATTTGAGTCTTCTCTATTTTTTCTCAGTCTAGCTTAAAGTTTGTCAATATTGTTGATATTTTCAAAGAAGAAACTTTGAGTCTCATTGATTTTCTAAATTTTTTTATTTCATATTTCATTTATTTCTGCTCTACCCTTTATTATTTTCTTCCTTCTCCTGGCCTGGGGTTTTATTTGCTTTCCTTTTTCTAGCTTCTCCAGGTGAGGTTTAAGTTATTGATTTTAGATCTTATTATTATTTAGTATAGGCATTCACAGCTGAAAATTCCCTCTAAACACTGCATTAGCTGCATCTTGTAAGTTCTGGTATGTTGTGTTTTCATTTCCATCCAATTCAAAGTATTTTCTAATTCCCTTTGTGATTAGGTCTTTAAACTATTGGCTATTTAAGAGTATGTTGTTTAATTGTCATTAATTTGTGAGTTTCGCAAATTTCCTTCTGTTTATTTATTTCAATTGTAGACAGAGAACACATTTTATAAGATTTAAAACCTTTTAAATTTATTAAGACTTGCTTTGTGGCCTGGAGAATATTCCATGTGCCCTTGAGATATTGACTTTTCTGCTGATTTGGGATGGAATGTTCTATAGGTATCTTTTAGATCTAGTTGTTTCACAATGTTTTCAAGTCTTCTATTTCTTTCTTGATCTTCTTTCTGGTTGTTCTATGCATTATAGAAAATGGGGTATCGAATTCTACAATTACTGTTAAATTGTCTCTTTCCCCTTTCAGTTATATTATTTTGTGATTCTGGGCTCTGTTGTTAGGTGCACATGCATTTATAATTGTTCCATTTTCTTGATGGATTAACCCTTTTATCATTATAAAATATCTTTGTCTCTAGTAGCAATTTTTGCCATAAAGTCTGTTTTGTCTGAAACTAATGTAGACCCTTCAGCTTTCTTTTGAGAGATTAGTTTGCACGGTATAGCTTTGCTCATTCTTTTCCTTTCAGCCTATTTTTGTCTGTGAATCAAAAACATGCCTCTTACAGACAGCTTGTTATATCATGTTTTTTTAATCTATCCCACCAATTTTTTCCTTTGAATTAGGGTGTTTAATCTTTTTATATTTAATAAAACTACAGATAAGGTAGGACTTGCCTATGCCATTTTATTCTTTTCTACGTGTCTTATATCTTTTTGTTCCTCTATTTCATTTTTTTGAGACAGAGTTTCACTCTTGTTGCCCAGGCTGATCTAGGCTCACCACAACCTCCACCTCCCAGGTTCAAGTGATTCTCCTGCCTCAGCTTCCTGAGTAGCTGGGATTACAGGCACCCATCACCACGCCCGGCTAATTTTGTATTTTTAGTAGAGACGGGGTTTCTCCATGCTGGTCATGCTGGTCTCGAACTCCCGACCTCAGGTGATCCACCCGCCTAGGCCTCCCAAAGTGCTAGGATTACAGGAGGGAGCCGCCGCGCCCTGCCACTTACTTCTTTTACTACATTTTTTAGCTATTTTCTTTATAGTTTCCCTGGGGATTATAATTGGTAGGTGGAACATTACAACTTTAAAAGGTTGATGGGGAAAGGATCCTGAAAAGGAGAAGGTACTGAGAGAAGAGGAAAACTCGGGAGGGTGTGGTATCCTAAAATCCAAATAAAGGCTGGACGCGGTGGCTCACATCTGTAATCCCAGCACTTTGGGAGGCTGAGGCAGGTGGATGACGAGGTCAGGAGATTCAGACTATCCTGGCCAACATAATGAAACCTCATCTCTACTAAAATACAAGAAAATTAGCCGGGCGTGGTGGCGTGTGCCTGTAGTCCCAGCTACTCGGGAGGCTGAGGCAGGGGAATCGCTTGAACCCGGGAGGTGGAGGTTGCAGTGAGCCGAGATTGTGCCACTGCACTCCAGCCTGGCGACAGAGGGAGACTTTGTCTAAAAAAAAAAACAAAACAACAACAAAAATCCAATAAAGAAAACATTCAAAGAAAAGGGAGTGATCAATTGTGTTGAATACTGCTGAGAGAAGACATAAGGTCAGAAGTTTATTTGTGACCTTGACAGAGGACTGATGGTAGTGGTGTGAAAATATGACAAGAGTGAGTGAAACCCCTAGAGAAATACGGCAGGGGTAGGAGGGTGGGGGTCTATGTTCAAGAGAAACCTAAAAAAAGTCAGATTGAAAAAGGAAAAGGCATTTCAGATTCTCTGCCTCTTCTTTCTCTAAGAAGTCAAATAAAAATGAAAAAAAAAATGTGTGTATATAAAGGATGAAATGGATTCTGAGGATACTCTCAACAGTCAGAGTTCTCTCTTCTTTGTCTGAGAAGCAGCCATATGGGCCTCTGCAAATATTTAGGCATTTTATTTCAGGATGTATAATAGTTTGCAGAAACTATTTGGAAGGCCTTATAAGTATACAGTTGGCTTGGTCACAACATCCAGCTAGGGAACTAGAAGCCAGAAAATCACAGATTACCTAATAATTTAGGGAAACCATAATACTTTGATGTTGTCAACCTACATAACAAACAGAGACTCTCTTAAAAGAAAAATGGTATTTTGTGGAGAATACCGCTTTGCAATTGGAATACACATGCCATAGTAAACTATGTGCATAGTTGGGAAGATAAAGGAAGACAAAGACCTTTAAAGGAAAAGTAAGGAGGATTACATAATTGTTTTTGAGATTATTGTCCTTGACTACAAGGATCAGTAACAAGGGTGATGCCAATTCAATGTTAAACAGGTAGTTGCTGGGCAGTGTTCCTACAGGAGTATTTTTCTGTGTGTGTGTTTAAGATTGCAATGGCCTTTGTGCCATGTTGTGATTTTTGCAGTCTTTCATGACAGTTTTTGTTATCAGCCTTTTATGCATGAGAACCTCCCCATCATGGCCTTCCTTGGTTTTGTCAGGATTTTGTTTGTTTGTTTTCTTGTTTGTTTGTTTAACACAAGTGACCTCATTTTGATTCTGAAAGCTTTCACATTTCCCCTTTTTGATCAAGATCTTTCTCCAAAAGCACCAGTGATCAATCATCCTGTAGTTAGGTTTTCATTGTCCCTGGATGCTGGGATGGACCTATCCCAGACTGTTGGTCTGGTTCCTCATGGGAAGGAGTGAATGGTGCCTAGGAGACGTGTCAAAATCCCTTTAACCACATTTGAGCAACAAGGGAGGTTTGAAGGGAGTAGCTCTCAGGCTACATCTACCCCAAGTTCATTATTAGGTTCAATTTTGTCTATTCCATAGTCTTTTATCATCATCTCAAAGTGTTGGGCCTGCATTATTTTCTCAGGAGTTATATGTCTGCAAAAATTTAACAAGTAACAGATACAAAGTTTTAAAAATAAAAATACAAAGTAAAATTAATTGTAATACTCCAATCCCAGTTTGCATAACAGTTTTGAGCCATGAACCTTGGCTTAAAAAGGCAACCAATTAAATAAATCATACAACCATTATCCTGCCAAATGAAAAAGGTAGAAATTAAGAGGCGTAAGACTCTCATTATGATATGGAATCCTGTTCTAATATCTTGGTAAAAGCCGTCTACAGCATAAAAACATCACCTTCTTGTACTGGTTTGCAGTTCGAATGTCTTTGTTGATGGCAACAGACAGTTTGATGAACTTTGTATGACCTATACATCAACCCTGAGACTTGTTCCTTAAAATTTACCTATTAATAACTTCAGTGTATGGGGCTTCCAGAACAAAGCATTTCTTATTTTTGGTAATTCTATGGAAGAAAATTGAACTGGAGGAAACTAGAAGAATTTAGGATTTAGTCCAGTCTATAGATAGATAACAAGAATTTGGAAACAATGAATATGGCTACAGTTTAATAAGAGGAGTATTCTAGTGTTTTTAAAACATAGAAAGTACATAGGAATTACATAGGAACTCAAATCTGAATTTCCTGTGTAATTCAACGTAGAGATAAAAAGTGATCAATGTAGAGATAAAAAGTGATAAAAAGAAATCGAAGACTCAAAACTTCCTCAGGCTAGAAAGCCACATCAAGGAAGACTTTAGATTTCACTTATAGTCTGAAGGTTCTTGGGCCTGCCAGGAAGTGACAATTTTTATTCACTCACTGTAAGGGTGAGAATCTTTGAAGTCAGGCATTCTATGCACATTCACAAATAAGACATTTCAGTCAAAGCCTTGGTAATATAACCAATGAATTGTATTGTATACTGTTATATTTTTTGCTTGTTTTATAAAATTTTTATTTTATGTAAAAATAGGTAACATGGTTTCTTTCATTGCATGGATGCCTTGGATAATCCATTTAAAGAAGATCACTTAGTCCAACTAAATGAAACCTATATCCTTCATGTACTGATGGAAACACTGGTGGCACCTACTGAGGCCATATTTCTGGATCAGACTATGCCAGTTTGAGCAGACGCAGCAAGAGTGCAAACCCTGGCTGAATTTTCTCCAGCAGAGCTGCTGGTGACCCATCTTGCTTTCAGGAGTATAATGAGGTAAAGGCATATCCTGTATAAAGGGAGCAGATTCTTTTTGAATTTATGCAAGTAACCATATTGCAAAAAATAACAACAACAAGAAGAATACTCACAAATGTTTTCAAATTTTGGAGGGATCAAATAAGAAGAAAAAGCAAATGTTTTCACCTTTGTTCACAGCAGTATACCTTACCAAATAGCTGTAAACTATAGATAGCTTAAGAGATAAGATTTCCTTAAATCTGAAAAATAAAGCATTTAAGTAAAGAACGAATGATGTTTCAAATAAAAGTCATAAAAACATTATTTTTGGCCTGGTGCAGTGGCTCACATCTGTAATCCCAGCACTTTGGGAGGCTGAGGAGTGTGGATCACTTGAAGTCAGAAGTTGTAGACCAGCCTGGCCAACATGGCAAAACCCCATCTCTACTAAAAATACAAAAATTAGCCACGCTTAATGATGTGCGCCTGTAGTCCCAGCTACTCAGGAGGCTGAGACATGAGAATAGCTTGAACCTTGGAGGCGGAGACTGCAGTGAGCCAAGACCACACCACTGCACTTCAGCCTGGGCACAGAGTGAGACTCCGTCTCAAAGAAAAAGGAAACAAAACAAACGTTTTTTTCACCAGTTTTCCAATGTCATTAATTTTGTTCTGCTTTGTCTTGATTAGCATCTTCATGAATCCATCAGTATTTTTATTAGAATTCTGGGACATTTTTATTTAGTCCATTGATTTTAAAGCTATTAGAAACCTGTATTTAAGAATACTTGTTAGTATCTTTTCCATGAATCTGATTACAAATGCTTTTAGAGAAAAATTGAGACGATAACGTGGAAGACAGATTTAAAATAGCCATCGTTAAAAATCTGATGAAAGTTCATTACAATCAGCAATTGACAAGGGAATTTGGGATTTTTGTGGCATTCAATATAATAACCAGAACTGTTACAGATATGACATATTACACTTTTAAGAATTTTATAGGGCCAGGCGTGGTGGCTCACACCTGTAATCTCAGCACTTTGGGAGGCCGAGGCAGGAGGATCACCTGAGGTCAGGAGTTCAAGACCAGCCTGGCCAACATGGTGAAACCCCGTCTTTACTAAAAATACAAAAGTTAGCCCAGCGTGGTGGCAGCCATCTGTATTCCTAGCTACTCGGGAGGCTGAGGCAGAAGAATCGCTTGAACCTGGGAGGCAGAGGTGCAGTGAGCCGAGATCGCGCCATTGCACTCCAGCCTGGGGGACAAGAACGAGACTTCGTCTCAAAAAAAAAGAATTTTATATACAGTTTTGAAACATTTTTATTAGTAACATACCCATAAATGTAACTGGAAAAAAATCTGGTATCACTTCTCATTTGACAATGTTTCCCATATAATTTACCAAATAAGCCTAATCATTTAATATCTCTCTACAAGATGAGGAATACCTCCTTTGAAGCTCTCCAGGGACACCACTGAAAAATATCAAAGTCAATTTTAGGTCAAAAATACTTAATTTAGAATTTTGATATGGGGAAGTCTGTCAAAGATACCCAAAGGTTTAAAACACTTGATCAAAACAGGATCACAGGTCACTGTGGAAATACTAGTTATTCATTTAACTAGAGTGATAATCAAAAGACTTCAAAAGCAATACAGAAAGTTACATGGATGTAAAAATCCTTAACCTCATCAAAACTCAGTTTCTCTAAGTAATCAAAAACCTAATAAACACAACATGAAATTATCTTAATAAAATATACAATCTTTGTTTCTCAGGCCAGTTACCTAAAGGATTTTGTTTTTATTAAAATCTTCTGGCAATATGATTGCTTCTTTTTATGGGAAACCCATTTAGATATCCTGGAGTCAAACCTGATGAAAAGGCACTTGAATTTAATCAGACACAGGAAGAACATGTTGAAAGCTATGAGTGTACACCACATTAAAGAGGAACATAAACAGGAAAACCAACACCTTGAGCAGGGTAATCCATGGCTTTTAGTAATAGCATGGGAAGTTTTCTGGCTACATGAAGCAATCAAGACACATCAAGAAAAGCCAAGAGTAGGGAGTCAAGTTATACTGGAGGAAAACGTTGCTTTGCTAGGCCTTCAAGGGAAACATTTCAGTGTCAGGCCATAACAGTAGGGATAGAAATAGACAGAACGTTATAGGAGCTGGCAAAAATATTTAAGGAGAGAGTTCTCATCCCAGACCTTCTCAAGGAGAGAAAGGAGGAGATCAGAAGGCAATGATATGTGACCTACAAATCTCATGCAGAGATACAGCAAAAGCTGAACTTCTGATATACGAATCCAAGAATCTTCAAGAGGAAAACTTTACCTTGATAATTGAAATTACCATTCTAAATGAGGAAAACAGCATTTCTAACCAGAAACTAGGAAAAACTAAATGTATCTCAGGAAGAAATTTGGCAGAAACATAAACTGTACAACAGGAAGAAGCTGCAGTTCAGAAGATAACTGAAAATTAAAAGAAACAGATTTCAGAATCAAAAATCAAAACCTCTTGCAACTTTTACTAAGAGAAGATCAATACTTCAAAAGAAACTTGGTTGTGCTAACACAGGGAACCAAAATTTTTTACTTATATATCGAAGCTCAATCTTTTTAATTTTTCATATCAAAAGCTCAATTTTTATATCAAAGCTCAATCTTTAGAAAGACATAATTTCCATCTAATTATAGCCAACTTGATCACAGACAAAATTTCTTTCCTAAATTCATCCTTCACAAACCTTATCACAACTTACTCAGACTGTCAATGACATGCTTCAGCCTTTTGCTTTGTCCTGTGTTTCCTCTTTCTTAAATAACTAGTCATTTTACTTTAGGAAAAAATTCACTACACAAAATTCTTTCTCATACAAAATTTTTCTTTTGTTCTTTTTTAATCTTCCTTACCAAAAATACATCTTTATACCTGTACCTTTCTTCACATCTCTCACTCTCCTACTTACTGGTTCCTTTCTATCTTGTTCTACGTCTTTTCTAAATTTACTTCTGGAAACAAGCCTCTGGATTGAGACTAAATTTTTTTTTCTCAATGAGGAATACGTTTTGTTGTTGTTTTTTTTTTTTTTTTTTTTTGAGTCAGAGTCTCACTCTGCTGCCCAGGCTGGAGTGCAGTGGCACGATCTTGGCTCACGGCAAGCTCCACCTCCTGGGTTCACACCATTCTCCTGCCTTGGCCTCCCAAGTAGCTGGGACTACAGGCGCCCACCACCACACCTGGCTAATTTTTTTGTATTTTTAGTAGAGACGGGGGTTTCACCGTGTTAACCAGGATGGTCTTGATCTCCTGACCTGGTGATCCGCTCACCTGCCTCCCAAAGTGCTGGGATTAGAGGCGTGAGCCACCGCGCCCGGCCGAGGAATACATTTTTATGCCTTTCTTATAATTTCTCTCATTAAAAACACATCTTACTTTTTGGTACACTTTGTGAACAGAATTATATATTACTTAGAATTTTTTACTCTTAGTAACCTCAATTTCTAGTGAAAACCTAGGAAGCAAGAAATTTTGAACTGTCGGCTACATCTCAGTATTTTATCTTATTTGTAAATGACCTAGACGTTAATATCTATCACTTAATTTAACATAATTTTAAGACTTTAAATCACATGAAAAGTTCATTTATAAACATGTATTTGACTTATTTTCTATTTTTTTATTTTTTCTTCTCATTATTGCATTTTTTTATTATTATACTTTAAGTTCTGGGATACATGTGCAGAATGTGCAAGTTTGTTACATAGGTATACACGTGCCATGGTGGTTTGCTGCAAACATCAACCCGTCATCTACATTAGGTATTTCTCCTAATGCTATCTGTCCCGTAGCCCTCCACCCCTCTACAGGCCCTGGTGTGTGATGTTCCCCTCCCTGTGTCCATGTGTTCTCATTGTTCAACTCCCACTTATGAGTGAGAACATGCAGTGTTTGGTTTTCTGTTCCTGTGTTAGTTTGCTGAGAATGATGGTTTCCAGCTTCATCCATGCTTCTGCAAAGGACATGAACTTATTCTTTTTCACGGCTACATAGTATTCCATGGTGTATATGTGTGGGTTGGTTCCAAGTCTTTGCTATTGTGAATAGTGCTGCAATAAACATATGTGTGCATGTGTCTCTATAGCAGAATGATTGATAATCCTTTGGGTAAATACCCAGTAATGGAATTGCTGGGTTAAATGGTATTTCTGGTTCTAGATCCTTGAGGAATCGCCACGCTGTCTTCCACAATGGTTGAACTAATTTACACTCCCACCAACAGTGTAAAAGCATTCCTATTTCTCCACATCCTCTCCAGCATCTGTTGTTTCCTGACTTTTTAATGATCGCCATTCTAACTGGCATAAGATGGTATCTCAATGTAGTCTTGATTTGCGTTTCTCTAATGACCAGTGATGATGAGCTTTTTTTCATATGTTTGTTGGCCGCATAAATGTATTCTTTTGAGAAGTGTCTGTTCATATCCTTCGCCCAGTTTTTGATGGGGTTGTTTTTTTCTTGTAAACTTATTTAAGTTCCTTGTAGATTCTGGATATTAGCCCTTTAACAGATGAGTAGATTGCAAAAATTTTCTCCCATTCTGTAGGTTGCCTGTTCACTCTGATGATAGTTTGTTTTGCTGTGCAGAAGCTCTTTAGTTTAATTAGATCCCATTTGTCAATTTTGGCTTTTGTTGTCATTGCTTTCAGTGTTTTAGTCATGAAGTCCTTGCCTATGGCTATGTCTTGAATGGCAATGTCTAGGTATTCCTCTAGAGTTTTTATGGCTTTTAAGTCTTTAATCCATCTTGAGTAAAATTTTGTAGGAACGGTCCAGTTTCAGTTTTCTGCATATGGTTAGCCAGCTTTCCCAACACCATTTATTAAATAGGGAATCCTTTCCCTATTGCTTGCTTTTGTCAGGTTTGTCAAAGATCAGATGGTTGTAGATGTGCGGCATTATTTCTGAGGTCTCTGTTCTGTTCCATTGGTCTATATATCTGTTTTAGTATCAGTACCATGCTGTTTTGGTTACTGTAGCCTTGTGGTATAGTTTGAAGTCAGGTAGCATGATGCCTCCAGCTTTCTTCTTTTTGCTTAGGATTTTCTTGGCTATACAGGCTCTTTTTTGGTTCCATATGAAATTTAAAGTAGTTTTTTCTAATTCTGTGAAGAAAGTCAATGGTAGCTTGATGGGGATAGCACTGAATACATAAATTACTTTGGGCAGTATGGCCATTTTCATGATATTGATTCTTCCTATCCATGAGCATGGAATGTTTTTCCATTTGTTTGTGTCCTCTCTCTTCCCTTGAGCAGTGGTTTGTAGTTCTCCTTGAAGTGGTCCTTCACATCCCTTGTAAGTTGGATTCCTAGGTATTTTATTCTCTTTGTAGCAATTGTGAATGGGAGTTCACTCATGATTTGGCTCTCTGTTGGTCTGTTCTTGGTGTACAGGAATGCTTCTGGTTTTTGCACATTGATTTTGTATCCTGAGACTTTGCTGAAGGTGCTTATCAGCTTAAGGATATTTTGGGCTGAGACAATGGGGTTTTCTAAATATACAATCACGTCATCTGCAAACAGAGACAATTTGACTTCCTCTCTTCCTATTTGAATACCCTTTCTTTCTTTCTCTTGCCTGATTGCCCTGGCCAGAACTTCCAATACTATGTTGAAGAGCATGGACTAATAGTATGGTGAGAGAGGGCATCCTTGTCTTGTGCCAGTTTTCAAAGGGAATGCTTCCAGCTTTTGCCCATTCAGTATGATATTGGCTGTGGGTTTGTCATAAATAGCTCTTATTATTTTGAGATATGTTCCATCAGTACCTAGTTTATTGAGAGTTTTTAGCATGAAGGGGTGTTGAATTTTATCAAAGGCCTTTTCTGCATCTGTTGAGATAATCATGTGGTTTTTGCCATTGGTTCTGTTTATGTGATGAATTGTGTTTATTGATTTGCATATGTTGAACCAGCCTTGCATCCCAAGGGTGAAGCCGACATGATCATGGTGGATAAGATTTTTGCTGTGCTGCTGGATTCGGTTTGCCAGTATTTTATTGAGGATTTTTATATCCATGTTCATCAAGAATATTGGCCTAAAATTTGTTGTTGTTGTTTTGTCTCTGCCAGATTTTGGTATCAGGGTGATGCTGGCCTCATAAAATGAGTTAGGGAGGATTCCTTTCTTCTATTGTTTGGAATAGTTTCAGAAGGAATGGTACCAGTTCCTCTTTGTACCTCTGGTGGAATTTGGCTATGAATCTGTCTGGTTCTGGACATTTTTTGGTTGGTAGGCTATTAATTACTGCCTCAGTTTCAGAACTTGTTACTTGTCTGTTCAGGGATTTCACTTCTTCTTGATATAGTCTTGGGAGGGTGTATGTGTCCAGGAATTTATCCATTTCTTCTAGATTTTCTAGTTTATTTGCATAGAGGTGTTTATAGTATTCTCTGATGCTAGTTTTTCTTCTGTGAGATCAGTGGTGATATCCCGTTTATCATTTTTTATTGTGTTTATTTGATTCTTCTCTCTTTTCTTCTTTATTAATGTGGCTAGTGGCCTATTTATTTTGTTAATCTTTTCAAAAAACCAGCTCCTGGATTCATTGATTCATTGATTTTTAGAGGGGGTTTTTGTGTCTCTATCTCCTTCAGTTCTTCTCTGATCTTAGTTATTTCTCGTCTTCTGCTAGCTTTCAAATTAGTTTGCTCTTGCTTCTCTAGTTCTTTTAATTGTGATGTTCGGGTGTCGATTTTAGATCTTTCCCACTTTCTCCTGCGGGCATTTAGTACTATAAATTTCCCTCTATACACTGCTTTAAATGTGTCCCAGAGATTCTGGTACGTTGTGTCTTTGTTCTCATTGGTTTCAAATAACGTATTTATTTCTGCCTTAATTTTGTTATTTACCCAGTTTTTTATCTAAATTATTTATTTTTCAAAAATTTACCTAGACCATTTATGAAAACTGACATATTGAACAAAGCAAGTCATCATTTCAAGTTATTTCCCTGTTAATCATTTTTGTAGGCTCTGAATATTTGGTGTTCATCTCAACATCAGCACAAAGGTCAGAAGTAGGCTGGAAAAAAATAAATAAATAATGAGAGATCTTAGAAGGCTCTATATATTAACTCTGTAGTTGCAGTTTTTACTTCAGCTCCAAGAAAAACAGGCTTGGTGAGTTCAAATGATCTCCATGATAGCCATGGATTTAGAAATGCGCATGAGAAAAGCGATGTAGTCTGCTGGGGCCATAGAAAAACTGGCATGCCTTAGAATTTTGAGAATCCCATTCCCTTTCTTATCAATCTTTCCAGAGCAAAGAAAATCCTATAACTTTGATCGGGGGATATCAGGAGTTTGGACTGGTGTTTATATGGTGGTGACTGTCCTAAGTGGCTTTTAACTGGCCATCTTGCATCCACCATTTAGAATGTTCTTTTTTGCTCTCAGAAAATTTTCAAAAACAAGCAAGGGAAAAGAGTCAAATCATTTGTACGCACACCTAACCAAGCCAAAATGAAACTGAAATCAGTGTGTTCACAAATATTTTAAATCAGGCATACAGATCAAACACAATATTAAATTAGGCACGCAGAACCAAGATGAATTCACCAGAAAAGATATGCCCCACAGAGAATGTAAATCCTGTAGAAACCAAGCTACTCAGACCAGGACACTTGTCTTTATACAAGAAAGGGCTTTCAACGAACAAAAACAAAAACAAAAACAAACAAACAAACAAACAAACAAAAAACACTTTCACGGTCCCAAGAGAGATAGATGCAAGGCTTTTTATTTAAGATAGCCTTATAACAAAACCAAATCCCGAATAAATTCAAAAAGCCTGTACCAAAAAGAAGGGGGTTTGGCCTGAGACAAGACTCCTTGTGCAGAAAAGGTGAGCCATGAAGGAGAGAGCCCATAGAGCTCAGGTGAGTACTGCATATCAGTTCCAGGAATCACCAATTCCTTCCAAAAGTGATCTTATGTAAGGTCCCACTTCTGGACACCATTTCTATCAGAGAAGCTGTATAGAAGAAAGTGATGCTTATTTGGGGGTGCAGCATTACAATGGGAACACACACACTGTAGTTAACTATCCCTGACTACAAGGATCAAGAACAAGAGTAGCACTAGCTCAAGACTGGACAGGCAGTTGCTGGGCAGCTGTCCCCACAGGAGTATTTTTTTGCGTAAGGTTGTAATGGCCTTTGTGCAAAGTTGTGTTTTTTTCAGTCTTTTGTGATATTCTTATTATCAGTCACGTATGCATGAGAACCTTCTCTTCATGGCCTTCCCTGGATCTATTTGTCAAGATTTTTTTTTTTAACACAAGCAACTCCATTTTGATTCTGACAACTTTCACAGTGTCCACCTAAGAGAGAATTTTCTTTTCCTTTCACTTCAGATACTATCACACTTATTCAATCCTTAAAGTATTCAAAGGCAATCAGCAACATTTGAATCCTTTTCTATTCCTAATGAAAGTAAAAATGTCTTCCCAATTTCCTGAGTGGGAATTGAGGCCAAATAGAAGATAGTTTTCCACAGGAAAGGTCTTCCAATAGACCAGAAGTGGGGAAAAGTATACGTAATAGACTTAATACTTACCTGCCTCCCCAACATCTATTCCCTTTATTCTTGCTAAATTCCCCCAAATTCATTCAGATATACACACCTTCCCCTAGGGCAGAGTTTCTCAATGTTGGCACTATTGACATTCTGAGCCAGCTAATTCTTTGTTTGCGGGTGGAGGGATGGACTGTCCTGTGCACCATAACATTGCTACATGTTTAGCATCTTCCCTGGCCTCCACCCACTAGATTCCAGTAGCACACCTCCCACCCTCCAGTTGTTCCACGGGGGCAAAATCATTTCCCTTTGAAAACCACTGCTGCAGGGGTAGAACACAGTTGTTCAGGCCTACATCAATTATTACAATCCCATTCTGGCCCACAGTTATCTTTTCAAGGGGAAACACATGTCCCAATTCAGTTCAAGAGTATTACAGCAAATGTTTGTTAGCTTCACGAAATGAAATTCTCACTCTCTCTAAATTTTGTAGTGTACGAAAGAAACTCTAAGAACCAGTGCTTTCATTTTCCCTGCACTAGGGAAAAAAGCCAGGCTTAAAATGAAAAAAAGCCAGGCTTAGAATGAAGCTGACACCACATGAGGCTAAACAGAAACTCTGAAAGAAACTGAGTTCTGATTACATTTTCAAATTGCTAAGTCAGTTCTGACCCGGAATCATGAATGTATCTCCTTTTTTTGTTTGTTTGTTTAAGACAGTTTCAATTGGGTTTTCTGTTATTTGGTACTGTTAAAAGAAAAGCTTTAGACAAATTAGATTTAGGAGTTTAATTGAGCAAAAAATACATTCGTGAATCCCTCAGAAGCAGCAGAGGTTCAGAGAGCTCCACCCCACAACGTGGGCAGGAAGCATTAATGGACAGAAAACAGAAGTGAGGTGCAGAAACAGCCTTATTGGTTACAGCTCTGCGTTTACCTTTTCTGAACATCACCTGATCCGTGGGCTGCCTGCAACTGACTGAAGCTCCACTGTTGTGATTGGCTGAGCCTCAGCCATTTGTGACAGAAGTTAGGCTTTGAGTTAGTTTATGTACTAAGTTAGGTTGCAGTTCATTATGTAAGGATTCAAAGTACGGAGGCATCCTCAGGCCAAATTTAGTTTAGTTGAACACTATTAAAGGCATCTTACCTTGTAAAATATGGTAAGTAGATTTATGACATTTAGACATCAGGAAAGTTTTGACCCAGTCTAAAAAGAAGAAGTCTATTATTAACTTCCAGGTTTGAAAAAAAGTTAAGGAGAGTTGAACTTAATTTCCGTCCGTCTTTGAACTCACTGCATCCATCCCAAAGTCATGTCAGTTGTGTAGTCAAATGAGTTATGTCAAAAGTGCTTCATCATATAGAACCCATCAAAATGCCCTGATTACCATTTCAGGCAGAATGGTCCCAAGAGACCTTATGGCAGAAAAGAAAGATAATGACCACACGGATTTTAGGTGTTTTTATTACTACCTTGTTGACATCGGCAAAATCACCCCTCTGGGTCAACATTTGTCAAACTGTAGTCCATGGATCCTTAGGAGCCCATGAGCCCTTTTCAGGGGACCCACAAAATCCATACTATTTTTATAACAATATTAAGGAAAAATTTCATCACATCGACAGTTGCACCAATGGTTGGCAAAACTACAGGGGTCTTAGCACAAATCAAGGCAATGGCAACAAACCATACTCACAGTAATTATATTTTTTATTCCCAGTAAAACAAACAAAAAATCACTTCACTTAAGAATATCCTTGACAAAAGGGCAGAAATTATTAATTTTAGTACATCTTGACCGTGATTGCGTGTCTTTTTAATTCTGTGTGACTAAATGGAAAGAATGCTTAAAGCACTTCTGCGGCATACCCAAGTACAATGATCGTCTTGAGGAAAAGAACTTGCGTGATTGTTTGAATCACCAGCTGAACTAGTTGCTTTTTTCATGAAATGCCATTTTTACTTGAAAGAACAACTGACAAACTATGGTTTTCTCAGACTTGGGTATCTGGCAGACATTTCCTCAAAAATGAGCAAGTGAACCTGTCACTTCAAGGAAAACAATCTTGATAAAATTTGAGCTCTCAAGAGAAAATTAGAATTTTGAAAAACTTGTATCTACCACAGTAAGCTTGACAGCTTCCCAGCATTTAAGATCTTTTCTGATGAGATCAGTAGTCATGTTAAAAATGTAATTTTTTGATATTGTATAATAAGATATGTCAGATTTGAAAGATCTGCATAACTCATTGAACCATTTTTCTGTTAGGTTGTTTGTCATTTTCTTATTGGTTTTAGGAGTTTTTTTTTCTAGATAGGAAGCATTTTTCAGTTATGTGCATTTATATCTTATCTTGTACTATTTGCTTGTCTTTCCACCCTCTTTATGATGTCTTCAATAAACAGAATTTTTTGGTTTTTATGTAGTCAAATTTATCAATCTTTTCCTTTATGGTTAGTGTTTGTTGGCCTTGTTTTCTGATCCTGAGACAAGAATATATTCTCCCATGTTATCTTCAGAAACGTTGTGGTTTTACCTTTTACATTTAGGTTTTTAATCTACCCAGAATTTTTAATTAGGTTGAATTAAATTATTATTAGGTTTCATTAGGTCGAATAAAATTGCCTATACTTGACAGCTTTTGACCTACAAAATTGCTATTCTATATCATTCAACACAATATATGATGTGAGGCAGGAATATATTTTTGTTTCTTCCCATATGAGTAGCAAATTTCCCCATTACTATTTATTTACAAGTCTATCTTGCCCACTGATCCACAGTGCCATCTTTCTAATGAAGTTCTTTTTGTTGATCTCTGTTCCAATACTACACCATCTCGATTATTACGGTTTTAAAACAATTATTAATATCTTTAGGGCAAGACCTCCCACCTTGTTCTTTCTTGTCAGTGAATTCGGCTATTCTTGACTCTGCCTTTCCAAACAAGTTCTTTAACCAGCTTGTAAGTTTTCAACAACAACAACAAACAAACAAACACACAAAAAACAGTGAGAATTTTAATTGGAATTGCACTAACTCCATACATCAGCTTGGAAGAATAGGCCTTTTCGCAATGTTGGGTCCTCCAGTCAATGAACACCGAATACCTCTCAATTTATGTCTTATTTAATATCTTTCAATAAAAAGTTATAATTTTCATCTAAGAGGTTTTACATGTCTCTTATTAGATTCCCTTCCAGGTACTATTTTGGGTCTGAGATTTGATTTTATACTACTTACAAGCTAATAAGTTGACCTGTTATTGTTTCATGAATGCTGGCAGAAGACACAAGCCTCCTGAAGAGATGAAAACTCTATTACTTACGGCCTAGCAAGCAGCATGTGCATTGGTTTTCCTCAACCCAAGTCCCATGAAGGATTACAGGTGGATGCTATGCACGGAGGGGGTTTGCCTGACAGCTGAGGAACACTGAGCTTGGGAAAGCCATTATTCCATTGCAAGCAAGAAGCAGGCTTGCTCTTTTCTCCAGAGGAAAACATTATCTTGTCCTGCAAGATTTTTCACTGCAAAAGCAACCCCTTGTGGCCTGCATGAAGAATTGTTGGGGCCTTGCATTCTTGTAAAAGTAATCTTGTAAATGATTACCTTAGTAAAAATTTCATTTTCTAACTCTCTGTTGCTGATACACAGAAATATAATTTAATTTTGTACACTAATCTTTTAGCATGCATACCAAACTCATTAATTCTAATCATTTATCCTTCCACTCTTTTTTTTTTTTTTTCTTGAGACAGAGTCTCACTCACTCTGTTGCCCAAGCTAGAGTGCAGTGGCACCATCTTGGCTCATTGCAACCTTCACATCCCGGGTTCAAGCAATTCTCCTGCCTTAGCCTTTTGAGTAGCTGGGATTACAGGCATGTTCTACCGCACCCAGCTAATTTTTGTATTTTTAGTAAAGACAGGGTTTTACCATGTTGGCCAGGCTGGTCTCAAACTCCTGACCTCAAGTGATCCCCCTGCCTCGGCCTCCTGAAGTGCTGGGATTATAGGTGTGAGCCACTGTGCCTGGCCTATTCTTCCATTCTATAAAATAATATCTTGTATGTTTTCTTTAAAAAAAAAGATAAAATAAACTGCATCAGTTAAAATAGTATGTAAATCATATTTTAAATAATAAAGTATTGTTTCTTTTGTCCTAAACATTACATCTTTTATTCTTTTTTTCCTGCCTTATTTCATTGGTTAAAATCTCCAGAGCAATGTAAGTGGTGAGAGATAGCACTCTCATCTCATTTTCTTTTAACCTCAAAAAGAAAGTTTTCAAAATTGTATCATTACAAATGATGCTTTCTTTTCTTCTCTCCCCTTTTATTTTTATAGATACCTTCTATTAAATTAAATAATTCTTTTCTACTTTCACTTTGCTAAATGTTTACAATGCTTACTTCCACTTTGCTAAATGCTTTGCTAAATGTTATACTGGATAATATATTTTCTGCACCTATTGTTAGTTATCATAATATGACTTTCCTCCATTTATCTAGTAATGTTAAAATAAACATAATTTTCTATATTAAAATATTACATTCTTGAGATAAACTCAACTTTGTCAGGATGTATTATCAGTTTTATACATTGTTAAATTTGATTAATCTTTTTATTTATGTTGGCATTTGGAGTACAAAATTTTCTTCAAGTCCTGCTTTAGCTTCATCTCACACATTTTGATTTGTAGTATTTTATATTTTCATTTGATTTAAATTTTTTCTAATTTCCATAAGCATTTCTTTTTTGAACCAAGGGTTATTTAGAAGTGTTTTTTCATCCACAAAACAATAACCCTTCTAGTTATCATTCTATCATCAATTTCTAGCTTAATTTGGTTGTGCTCAGAAGACTCCATCTACATTTTTCAGTCTTTTAAAACTTGTGTAGGTTTGCTTTACAGTCAGCATATAGCCAATTTTCGTAAGATATTCTGCGTATTTTGAAAAAAATGGATATGCTGCACTGGTCAAGGCAATGATATGTGTTCATTAAGTCAAGTTTTTCCATCGGGTTGTTCAAAATACTCTAAATTTCAATTGATACTTTTATTCGCTTGTTCAATCAATTATTGAAAAAGGAGTATTAAAATGACCTACTATGAGGCCAGGTGCAGTGGCTCCTGCTTGTAATCCCAGCACTTTGGGAGGCGGAGGCGGGCGGATCACTTGAGGTCAGGAGCTCGAGACCAGCCCGGCCAACACGGTGAAACCCTGTCTCTACTAAAAAATACAAAAGTTAGCTGGGTTTGGTGGCCCATGCCTGTTGTCCCAGCTACTTGAGAGGCTGAGGCACGAGAATCACTTGAACCCAGGAGGTGGAGGTTGCAGTGAGCCGAGATCACCTCACTACACTCCAGCCTTGGCCATAGAGCAAGACTCCATCTCAAAATAAAATAAAATAACCCAATATGATTATGGATTTGTCTATTTCTTCTTTGAATTCTGACCATTTTTGCTTGAATATTTGGATGTCTTATTATTAAGGTATATATAATTTAAAATTATTATAACTTTTTGATAAACTGAAGTGGGTTTTTTTGTTTGTTTCTATGAAGTGATTATCTCTGGTAAGAATTTTGGCTTTTCTGATCTTAAAATAATTACAGTAGTTTCCTTTTGGTTAGATTTTGCCTGATGTATCTTTTTTCATTCTTTTTTCTTTTACCCTTTCTATATCCTTATATTTTAGATGTTTCTTTTATAGATAGCATATAGTTGGATTTTGTATTTTATCCAATCAGATCATCTTTTTGCTGTTAACTCTGTAGCACTTATTCTTTTTTATTAAATAAACTGTATTTTTTAGAACAGTTTTAGATTTACAGAAAAATTACAAAGGCAGCACAGAAGGCTTCCATATATTCTATACCCAGTTGTCCCTATTATTAACATCTTAAGTTAATATATTATATTTTTTATAATTAATTAGCTGATATTGACACATTATTATTAACTAAAGTCAGATTTCTTTTTTTTCTTTTTTTTTCTTTTTTTTGTTTTTTGGAAACGGGGTCTTTCTATGTTGCCCAAGTTGGTCTCAAACTCCTGAACTCAAGCAATCCACCCGCCTCAGCCTCCCAAAGTGCTAGGATTACAGGTGCAAGCCACCGTGCCCAGCCCAGATTTCTTTTCACCTAATATCCTTCTTCTGTTCCAGGATTCCATCCAGGATAACACATTACATTTAGTCACAATGTCCCCTTAAGTTCCTCTTGGCTGTGATGATTTTTAAGGCTTTCCTTGTCTTTGATGACCTTGACAGTTTTGAAGATTACTGGCCAGATATTTTGTAAAATGTCTCCCAATTGGGATTTGTCTGATTTTTTTTTCTTATAATTAGACTTGACATAGTTTGTTTTGAGGAGGAATAACACAGAAGTAAAGTGCCATTTTCATCACATCATAACAAGGGTACATACTATCAACATGACTTATCACTGCTGAGGTTGACCCCACTCACTGGGCTGAGATACTGTTTATCAAGTTTCTCCATTATTAGGTTATTCTTCTTTTCCCCCATCCATACTGTATTTTTTGGAAGTCACTATGTGCAGACCACACTTGAGTTATACATCATCTCCTTGAGGGCAAAGTATCTACAGAAATTACTTGCAATTTTTCTGCATGGGAGAATTGTTTCTTCTCTTTCAATTACTTATTCATTCAATCATTTATTTTTATCTCTATAGACTCATGGATATTTGCTTTAACTTTGTGTTATAAGTCAATACTACTTCATTTTGTGGCTCAAATTCCTCCAGTTTTGGCTTTTGAGAGCTCTTCTAGTTGGCTCCCTGCACCCCTACATCATGGTGAAATTTTTGTTTTGTTTTTTTTTTAATTTTTTTTGTGTTTGTTTGAGCACTTTCTTACTTTATGGCATTCCAAGATGTTCTAGGCTTATTTTGCATATTTCCTGCCCCAGTCTTAGAATCAACCATTTCTCCAAGAAGCCTGACTTTTTAAATTATTATTATTGGATAATGGTATTATAAATCAAGATCCGGGAGCTAGGTGTGTTCATTGTTACTGGGGTGTCATTTTTTTCTCTCAGGCCCTCTCAGTTGACAGGGCAAATAAATATCTGTGTGTATATTAACCCACACATAACCATTTTTATCTATATCAGATGACGTAAGTTCTTACTGATATCCCCAACTCTAGTCCATATGGCTCATTCTAGCCTCTTCTCCACGCTTCTCTGTAAATTCCCACTCCAACAGTGAGACACCTAACTCCCACCATCTGCCATCCATTTACTTAATTGTACAATTCCAGTATACAGCCGTAGTAGTATCAGAATTGTTAACCTGTACCTCCATGGGAAGCAATTTTGTCAGCTAGAGTCCAGTGCTTATGTTCCATTTGCCTTTAGTCTTAACAGACACCATTTATTTCCAAACCTACCACCTATCTCTCCCACCTATTCTCCCACCCTGTTCAGTGAGATCTTTTAAAATGTATTTGTGATCTAGTTAGATTCTGTTGTCACAGTTGCATTATTTCTGGGGATCACTCAGACACCTAAATGATTTTTCTCTTAATTTGCATGCATTGAGGTCCACTGTTTGTGTTGTACCGCCCTATGAGTTTTGACAAAAGCATAACATCATGTATCCTCCATCATAGTGGCATACAGAATAGTTTCGCTGCCCTAAAAAAAAAAAAAAAAAAATTCCTTGTGCTTTGTTCATTCATTCCTCACCTTCTAAACCCCTGGCAACCACTGATCTTTTTACTGACTGTATAGTTTTGACATTTGTAGAATTTCATGTAACTGTAATCAAATAATATATAGCCTTTTCAGACTGGTTTCTTTTATTAAGCAACATGGATTTAAGATTCCTCCACATCTTATCATGGCTTCATAGCTTATTTCTTTTATCACTGAATAATATTTCATGGATATACCAGTTTGTTCATCCATTCACCTATTGAAGAACATCTTGGTGCTTCCAGTGTGGGTCAATTACGAGTAACACTCTTACAAACATTTGTATGAAGGTTTTTGAGTGGACATAAATTTTCAGCTTAACTGGATGAACATGTAGAAATTTGATTGCCAGAAGGTATAGTTAAGAGTATGTTTAGCTTTGTAAGAAACTGCCAAACTCTTTCAAAGTGGCTGTACCATTTTGCATTCCCACCAGCAATAAATGTGAGTTTCTGTTTCTCTGAATCTTAGCCAGGATCTTATATTGTCAGTTTTCTACTTTTGACCATATAGGTGTGTAGTGGTATCTCATTGTTGTTTTATTTGCAATTCCCTAATAACAAATGTTGTTGAGTATCTTTTCACATGCTTACATGTCATCTATCTTCTTTGGTAAGGTGTCCATTCAGATTTTTGCTCTGTTTTTTGTTTTTTTTGTTTGTTTGTTTGTTTGTTTTTTCAGACGGAGTCTCACTCTGTAGGCCAGGCTGGAGTGCAGTGGGGCGATCTCGGCTCACTGAAAGCTCCGCCTCCCAGGTTCACGCCATTCTTCTGCCTCAGCCTCCCGAGTAGCTGGGACTACAGGTGCCCGCCACCACGCCCAGCTAATTTTCTGTAATTTTAGTAGAGATGGGGTTTCACCATGGTCTCGATCTCCTGACCTCGTGATCCTCCCACCTCGGCCTCCCAAAGTGCTGGGATTACAGGCGTGAGCCACCGCGCCCAGACGGTTTTTTTTGTTTTTTGTTTGTTTTGTTTTTTTAACCCCTGTTTTGTTGGGTGCTTAAGCTACTTGCCGTGAAATTTCCTGTGTGTGGAAAGGTTGAAGTTGGGTTTAGATCTCACTCACATCTACACTTAGCTTGTGACACGTTGGATTTACAGAATTTGGGAATAGGCTTTGAACTTTGTTTTCTGTCTCTCTCTTTCTCTCTTTTACACATACACACATGCACACACACACACACACACACCATACACACAGAGGCACTTGTCCTAAAATAATATGAAAATTGAAGCCCAGGCTCATCATGTTCAGCAATAGCCCTTAGGGTAAAACCAGTTTCGGAGTTTTGCTTACTTCTCTTGGTTCCTGCCTTCCCTTAGATGTTGGACTGATAAATCCTTGCTGCTATGTTTTACCAGTTCTTGGATGCCTTTAGGAAGAGTTTTTAAAATATGCATTAACTTGCTTTTTTAATATTAGCAAGAAGATTGTTGCAGGTACCTAGCCATTATATTACCAGAAACAGAGCAATGCATTTCTGAACAAGCATGTTTACAGCAAGGAGATTATTCACTGTGAATTCTGACTAAACAGGACAAAATAGAGATCTGTGGCTTGACAGTTTTTCAAAGGAAACTTAGAGAAATATGATAGTAATTACCTTTATACACACACATATATACTAAACTAGAAGTTTCAGGCTGGTGGGGATTCGAGGTTCAACCTCTGTCTGTGAGGCCTAGCCAAACTAGTTCTTCTCTAAAAAGATAGATTTCATTAATTCAACAAATATTTATAGTGCAACTATTCCACATCCTGGGGATATAGCAGTGAAAGAAAACCAAGTCCCTATCCTCACTGAATATAAATTCAAATGGAGATTCATGTCTGTGACTTTTTCAGTACCATGTTCTAACCAGCAGAGTTATGCAGCACAGTTGGCATAGAGCTATCAGTGTCATGTTTCCTGAGGCCAACTCAGCAGGTGAAAAAAAATACTAGAGTAAAAAGGAGGTTTTTTTTTTTTTCCTTTAACAGCCCATGCTCCACAAATGATCCATTATTTTTCATTCCTCTGAGTTAAGTCTTCTTAAATCTCTGCCCCTTCCACAGTGGGCATAATTGAGAGCAAGGAGGATATTCTTTGTCCATTTACATGGCAAACCCTGCTGTAGTCGGTCATGCTTCAGTCTGGAAAATCAGTTTTCTTTTCCTCCTTTATAGTCTGTGTAAAATCACTGTAGAGGTCGCACCCTTAAGCTTGGGAAGTGAATGGGAAGTTGGATATGTTTTTTAGTGAACTGGAAATACCCAAGTAAATTAAGTTTATTTCAGGATTAGGAGGTCTTGGCCCTAATTTCAAGGCCTGACAATCTGCTTCTACAAGAGTACACATGAGCGGAGACTATGTACCAAGATGCCATCTGCTAGCTCAGGGCAGGGGGTCTTACCTTCTCGCTTGCTGCTGGATCATCTCAGATTAACACTTACAGACCCCAGAGACTAATGGAGAGAATCTGCTTCTACACAAAGCCTTGTCTTCAAAGTCCCAGGACAGCATAGAAGAAAGCAGGGAAGAAAATTGCACATGCCCTATACTTATCATGACGTAAATCACTTGGATATGCAAAAAGAGCAGAAGGCAGCATTTTGCAGCATGTGTTCCTCAATATCCCTTGAAATGTTCCCTGGGGAAAAATGTAGTTGTTTATCCTTTTCTTGAATCTTCTTAAAGTGTATTACCATACTAAAGATTTTGAGAAGTTATGCAACAAAGTAAAGAAAGCTGTGTAATATTATCAGAACATTTCTCAAATTTCTGAAATCATTTTATGATGGAGCCTTTTTTTGTCCACATGACATCCAGTGTTTTATGAAATCCTTTTGGGAGGGTGCCCTGAGGGAAACATAGCGGTCAGTATTTTTGTGTTAAAGTGATAAGATTATGGGGCCTTTTTCCTCCTTTCCAAGCAGGTTGTAATCCAAATTGTTTGATTATTTTGTTGGTTTATTTATTTTGGTGTCCGAGTTCTTAGTTGCAAGTTTGTTACTGGAAAGGGGTTCCAATCCAGACCCCAAGAGAGAGTTATTGGATCTTGTGCAAGAAAGAATTTGAGTCCACAGAATAAAGTGAAAGCAAGTTTATTAAGAAAGTAAAGGAATAAAAGAATAGACAGAGTAGGGTGTTGCCAAAAATAAAAGGAGGAACGCACCCACCTTAGGTATAAAGCTTGTTTATTTATCAGGTAACCAAAATCAGGAGGGAGATGTACTCTACTACAGGGATTTGGGATAAAGGATTGCTGATCTTTGCGTAACTACTACCGTTCACAAGAGTCTATATTATTATCTTTAAAGCAAAACTTATTCTTAAACTAGGAATGGTTTTGTTCTTAATATATTGGGACATCAGGACATTTCCTGGGTCTGTTAGGTCTTGGGTCTGTTTCTGTTTCATTATGCAAAAATATCTAGTGGCTAAGAATGCCTAACCTTCCGGAAGTGCCGCCCAGCAGGCTTTGGCCTCATTTTACCCAGTCCCTATTCAAGATGGAGTTGCTCTTGTTCAAATGCCTCTGACATTTCCCCCCTTCCTTTTACAAGGAGATCCTTAATCCTAAGAGTTGCAGAGGGATGAAGATCCATCGTCTGTAGCTTCTTCATGCTGAACAGAGGCAATGATATTCCCATCTAATCATTAGGGTCTCTTGTATTCAGGGTATGGAGGAGCTCAGTCAGAAAGCATTGGTATGGTGAGGGTCTTTCACAACTGTGAGTCCTAATAAAAGGTGAAGTCTGGAAGATTAATAAGTATCCAATTTATGAAAGCATTGAGTAAGGTTATCTTGCATTCTTACATAAAGAGTACCACTGCACTATATTCCACAACAGCAAGGCAATATAAGTAAAAGTATTCCAGGTAAACTAAACAAGAAGGCTTTCCAAGAACCAGACAATTGCTAGAATCAAGCCAGTATGGGGTCAACCAACGGCACATCAGTGGCAGAAATATGAATGTCTAAAGCCTTTATAGCTTGGGTAATAGTATGTGAGTAGTCTGTAACATATACACAACATTCAGTTTTGATCAAAGCACAAGTTCTCCCTTGAGCCACTGTTAAAATGTCCAAACACATGCAGTTTTGTAAGGCTGCCTGCCTAATTTGAGAAGTTTCCTCAGTTAGGAGGGTAAGGGCATGGTGTGTATTATTGAAAGCTGCAAGTGTGAGTTTGGTGAGTTCAATATCAATCATGGCTACCTGTGGGGAAACTACAGCCATCAGGTAAAACCACCAAGATGCTTGTTTTTGTCACCTATGGCGAGCCTTTACAATTTCCCAGTTAGATGGCAGAGAGTCCAATTTAGTGAGCATACATCCTGGGAGATAAGAACAACCCCACATACACCTTCCAATCCAATTTTAAGGTAAGTATGGCTAGCCATGGGTTCTACAAGCCCATAACCATCCCCAAGGAGAAGGGTAGGCACCTATTTTTGGTGAATTATGTTGCCATCCTAACCACATTTGGTCTGTTAAAGAAGGGTCTGATTACATTGTTGAGGTGGCAACCATCCCATGTCATGGGTCCCTGTCTGGTGGTGACTGTTATTGTGCCTTTCAAGACATAGAGACACTTTGCTTGATACCTGTCATCCACCCAAGTCCATCCTGTACAGTATAACCTAAGTTGGGATGGAATTTATCTGTTTCCTAATTAGACAAAAAAAAAAAAGTGCCTTTTTGTCTCTCTGTATGAGAGGAAAGGGGCTTAGGCCACACAAGATATAGTGCATGGGGAAAGAGGGTGTATGTTTATTATTTTCAGTTTCCCAATCATAATAAAGTCCCCATAAACTTAGGTTGGCTGGTTGAATATGCCAGGGCAATCTGGAAGTGGAGGAAAGTGGTAATTTTCCACATACCCAACATTTGGTGTGATTATGCAGGGAGGCTAAAGTCTGTGCCCACGCAGCAAATAAGTTATTCTCCGTGTGATTCTAACTTATACCCAAAAGTAGAGTGCCAGTCCATATTTTATGTTATCCATCCTTTTCGTTTCTTCTGAACAGGAGCCAGAGGTCACTGGTTGGCTCATAGGAATAAGTGGGATCAGTCTCCATCTCCAGTGGCCTGTGGGGCTTCATAAGGGACAGGTTTAATTCAAGATAACTGGACCCAGGTATTTATTCCTAGAAGTTTAACTGCAATTGGGGTACTAAGGAGGACTTCACAGGATCCCTTCCATTTGGGAGAAAGCTGATCTGCTGTGGATACTTCTTTCCAAGTTTTTAATAGGACCCAGTCTCCCCACTAGGTTATAATAAGATTCCCTTCCTAAGGAGGGAAAAGAAGTCTTTTATTTCCATATTCAAGGAGTGCTTTTTGCACTTGTCCTAAGTTGATTATATTATTTTGTAGCTTGAAAGTATCTATGTCTATTAGGAAGTCTGTAGTTAAGAAAAGTCTTCCAAACATTATTTTAAAAGGGCTGAAGTGTAGGTTTCCTTTAAGGGCAGCGCAAACCTGCAACAAGGCCATAGGCAATAGAGTTAGCCAGGCTTCTGATGTTTCCTGGCAGAGTTTAGCAACAGTCCTCTTTAGAGTTCGATTGGCTCTTTCTACTTTCTCTGAAGACGTGGCCTCCATGCTGAATGAAGGCAGTACTGAATTCCTAGGGCTGAAGATATGTTTTGGGTTATTGTTGCAGTTAAAGATGGGCCATTATCACTCTGCAAGCTTTTAGGCAGCCCACACCTAGGAATTATTCATTTAATAAGAATTTAGAAACCTTGATTGCCTTTTCAGACCAGGTAGGAAAAGCCTCAATCCAACTAGAAAAGGTGTCAACAAATACTAATAGATATTTAAACCCGTTTCACGGGGGCATCTGAGTGTAGTCTATTTGCCAGTCTTCACTGGGATAAGTTCGCCTATGCAGAACAAGCCTTACTGAAGGAGAAGGTAAAGCTGGGTTACTTGGATTATTTCAGGCACCAAGTTCACAGGCTCAAATTACCTGCTTTATGGTTTTACGTAAGCCTTTTCCTATAGAAAGATGAAACATTTATTGAAACAAAGAATCTCTTCCCAAGTGAGTAGAGTCATGCAAATGTTTATTTTCCTTTAACTAGCATCTGGTGTCAATAGTCTGCTGTCACTAATCAGCCAGCCAGAAGGATCTTGAATTAAGCCATGACAGTTAGCCCATTCTTGTTCCTCTTTAGTGTATCTCAGTTCTGTTATTACTGGGGCAGTGGGCACTAACATATCTACAAGTTTAACTGGATCCTTTAATGCAGTGACTTTAGCTGCATCATCTGCAAAGGAGTTTCCCTTTTCACACTGGAGTTCCCTTTCAGATGCCCTCTGCAATGGATTATAGCTACTCCCTTGGGCAGCAAAATGGCGTCTAACAGATTCAGAATTTCCAAGTGATATTTTATAATGGAACCCTTAGCAATTAGGAGTTCTCATTCCTTCCAGATAGCAGCATGAGCATGAAGCACCAGAAAGGCATACTTAGAATCAGTGGAAATGCTAACTCTTAAACCCTTTCCCAACTGTAGGGCAATAAGAGCCAATAATTCAGCCTTTTGAGCTGAGGTAGAAGCCAGTAAGGGCTGAGCTTCAATTATGTCATGTTGACTGACAATAGCATACCCGGCTTTTCTGTTTCCCTGGTGCACAAAGCTACTTCCACATGTAAACTGCTCTACCTCAGGATTATCTAGAGGCTCATCCTTTAAGTACAACCAGTTGGAATAAACTTGCTCCATAACTTGTATGTGAGAATGATCTAGGGTGCCTGTGAATTCAGGCAGATAAGTAGCGGGCTTTAAAGTCTGGCAGACTTTAAGGGTTACATCAGGAGTGTCTAGCAACAAAACCTGATACTTTAATACATGTCCCCCAGTCATCCTCTGGTGTCTTTTAGCTTCTAGTACTCCTTGTACTTGGTGTGGGGTCAAAACCTCCAGGTGTTGTCCCAAAGCCAGTTTATTGGCTTCATATACCAAAAGAGCCATTGCTGCAACTGCCCTGAGACATCTGGGCCATCCCAAAGCTACATGGTCTAATTACTTAGAAAAATATGCTACTGGTCAGGGATGCCTCCCAGTTTCTGGACAAGGACTTCCAGAGCGTTCCTTGTTTTTCAGCCACATAAAGGAAATGGCTTATCAAGATTGGGGATCCCTAGGGCTGGAGTTGTTCCCAGTTTCTCCTTGAGAGTATTAAAAGTATGTTTTACAATTGATACTGCATTCAAAAGGATCACGTGTGCTCCTTGTAGAGCCTTACATAAAGACTTGGCCATATGCCCAAATCCAGGCACTCATTAAGAGCAGAATCTTCCCATCCTTAGGAAAGCCCATAGCTGCTTTCTGGTTTGGGGTTCCAGGATTCCCAAGATCACTTCCTTTTTTTCTGGGGGCTATTGCCCAGGTGCCAGGGGTTAAGACATATCTTAAATATTTAACTTCTTGAGTTGAAACATGGGCCTTATGCAGTGACACTCTATACCCATTAGTGCCCAGAAAATTTAGCAACTTAATGGCATTTTTATTTGAGCCCCTTTTAGTTGGGCTAGCTACCAACAAATCATTCACATACCAAATACTAGTGCCCCTATTCAATTTTAACATCTTTAATTCTCTAGTCAATGCATTTCCAAATAAATGTGGGCTGTCCCTACACTCCTGGGGAAAAACCATCCAAGTTAATTGAGAAACCAAATGACTATCAAGGGTCAGTCCATCCAAAAGCAAAGATAAATTTTGAATCAGGGTATACTCAAATGCAGAAAAAAAAAAATCCCTGAGATCTAAGACTGTAAACCAACTTGCATCCCCAAGGACCTGGGCTAACAGCATGTAGGGGTTGAGTACTACAGGATGTTTGGGAATGACAGCACTGTTGACAGCTCAAAGATCTTGAACAAATCTGTAGTCTCCATTTGGCTTTTTAATTGGCAAGATTAGAGTATTACAAGGAAACTTAAAGGGTCTTAACAAACCAAATTGCAAAAACTTAGTTCTTAATGGATGAATCCCTCTTTATGCCTCTGGCTTTAGGGGATCTTGTCTCTTCCAGGAGTACAGGGCATCAGGCTTAAGCTAAATGCAAACCAGAGGAACATTTAATGCTTTGTCTGGAACCTCAATGTCCCATACTACAGGATTTATTTGGGAGGTTACTTCAATAGGCAAGCTAGATAAGTCCCTATTGACTTTCCTCCCTTATCACAGAAAAGGAGAAGAAGCAATCCTTTATCTGCCCTGTGATCTCCAAAAGATGCCACTGTTTGCAGCTGAGTCAACAAATTATTTCCTAACAAAGCGGTGGGACATTCAGGCATGATAAGAAAAGGCATATGAGAAAGCTGAAGTCCCTAAAGAACATCTTAACAGACAGGTAAAATGGTATCCGTGAGTTTGTCCATCTATCCCCATGACCACACAGTTTTAAGGTGACAGTAGCCCATTATAATGGTTCAAAACAGAGAAAGCAGCCATTGTATCCAAAAGAAAGTTAATATTCTTATCTGCCACTTCAAGGTTTACCTGAGGTTCCTCCAAAGAAATGGTTAGTTGTCCAGTGGGACCGGTGGCTGAAGGTCTGAGGCCCCATCACTCATGGGCTTGCTTGGCTCTTTTGGCCATCATTTGTTCAGGTGCTGATGGCTCCCTTCAGAACACTGGGAATTCCCTCTTCCAATCGCCAATTTTCTGACAATGTGCACACTGATTTGTGCCCAAGGCACAGTGACTTGGAAGCCCAACTCAGGGCTTTCCACCCTCTAGCTTCCCTTGTCCAGGCTAATAGCCTTAAGGGCAACCCATGCAGGAGGTGAACCTAAGGCTGCAACCAAAAGCTTCACTTTGTGGAAGGTTCTTTTAGCTCTTTCTGCTTCCTTTGATTTGTCCTTGTTATTAAAAACTATCAATGCTATATCCAAACGCTGATTCATAGGAGTCCGGGGACCCAAGGCTGCTTTTTGTAGTTTCCTATTACTATTAGGGGCAGATAGGGTTATAAAATGTACTCCCAATAAAGTCTGTTATTTCCTTGAGGCAGGATCAGTGTTACATATTTCCTGATTGTCTTAACTTGACACAACGCTGGATTCTCATCTTTACGGTGAATACTTTTCTTAACCTTTTCATAATTAACAGGCTTTTTCATATACTTCAGTCCTTCCAAAAAACAAATGACCGTGTGATCTCTCTTCCCCAAGTCCTCACTGCCCCTTTGATAGTTCCATCCTGGATCTTGATCAGGGACTACTGCACCCACTGCCTGGTAGATATTATGGTTAGGGTTATGGGCCAATACCTCATTTGCATGGGTCTGAGCCATTCCCAGAATGTATTGCTTCCCTTCCACTGTACAACAAACAGACAACAAAACATACAGATCCTACCAGGTCAAGTTATAGGTCAGAGTTAATTTCTGAAATTCATCTATGAATTTCCCTGGATCTTCAGAGAAATGACCAACTTTCTCTACACAAAGCCAAATCAGACATAGAAAAGGGGACATGTACCCTTATAGTGCCTTCTTCCCCATTTGCCACTGCTCTAAGCAGACAAAAATTTCCCTTTGGAAGTTGATAAGAGGCTCCACTACAAGTAGTACTAGCAGGGCTAGGGTCCTCAGGGAGTAGCAGGTATAGAGTAGGATTAGACAGGTAGGGAGGAGGAGACAAAGGAGTCTCAACAGGACTTCCAGAGAGGCTAGAAGAAGAGGCCAATAGACCTGAAGCATCAGAGCTGACATGTTCCACTCAAAAGTACCTGTTGAACTGGTTGGCGGGGTCGGGGGGGGGGGTGGTCTTGCATCAAGTGATCATCTAGTATGTCTAATTATTTTTCTTCCTTTCCTTTCATTAAACATGCACATACCTATTGCAGAGTTTTATTTTGACTGGGCAATAAAAATGCTGGTTTTATCCCATTTGCCCTCACACTTACAAAACAAATCAAGTGGAAGTATAGTATTAAAGGCCATAGTTCTGGTAGTTGACCATTTTTCTTATTTTTCCAAGTATAGTAATTTGAGGCCAGACAGTATTATATGAAACCACCAACTTTCTTTTCTTAAGTCCATTTGGTTTAAACTTGTCCCAATGTTCAAGAATACATCCTAGTGGTGAGTCCTCTGGGATCCATGCTGTATTCCCCATAAAGGAGGCAGATGACGTTGAAAGAAAAGTTCCAAACCCATGAGACTGTATTGCCATTGGCCAAGTTCCATTAAAAAGGAGACAGTTCTTAAGGCGCGCTGCATTATGACGGAAAACCTGCTGAAAATTGAATTCCCTTATTTATATTGGCCAGATAATATAAACAGGCTGAGCCATGGGCCCTAGATAAACCATGATATGGAAGCTGACAAAAGAAATGTCAAATAAGGCAAAGGAAATGAGAAGGATTTAGGTGCGGATGACCAGAGAGAGCAGGTTCCGGGCAATAGTGGCAGCATGAGTTGGACAAACAAAGCCAATTTGCCTGAATCCAAGAAATGAAAGAAGCTTTGTTAGTGTACAAATGAAACAAAACAGCAAGGAAAATCCCCTGATTTCCATCCTGGTACTTAAAATCCCAAGACCAGTTAAATGAGGTCTCCTGAAAGTGGCCATGAAACAAAGGCAGCAACCAGGAAATTGATTCAGGAAGCAAAGAGGACAAGGTGAATTAATCCAAAGTTAATAGTGATAAACATCCTGTAGAGTCAGATCTATTTTTAACCAAGAGGGGGCTTACCAAGGGGCATCTCTAATGCCCTGTGTCTTAGGAGGGACTCTAACCCCCCTAAGTTGGGCCTTTAACCCAAGTTTGGACAACCATCCTTGCTCTTTACCAAGAGGAGTCTTTAAGTCCCTATGTTTTAGGTGGAGCTCCAACCCTTCCAGGTTGGGTCTCTAACCCAATTTCATTCTTTACCTGGGATAGAATATACCCCCACCACTTACCCAAAGTTGGCCAATTGGTGTTGCAGTTTATTTCCTTTGGGTCAGGGGTCTCTTCATTAGTCCCTTTGTGGTTCACCAGGAGGAAGTTACCAGAAAGTTGTCCCCATCAAGACCCCAAGAGAGGGTTCTTGGATCTTGTGCAGGAAAGAATTCAGACCAAGTCCACAGAGGAAAGTGAATATGTGTTTATTTTAAAAACTAAGGGAATGTAAGAATAGCTACTCCATAGACAGAGCAGGGTGTTCCTGAAAGTAAGCACAGGAATGCACCCACCTTAGGTATAATACTTGTTTGTATATAAAGACAAATCATGGGAGAGATGTGCTCTGCCACAGGGATTTGGGATAAAGGATTCCTAATCTTTGTGTAACTACTATCTTTCACAAGAGTCTATATTATTATCTTTAAAGCAAAACTTGTTCTTAAACTAGGAATGCTTTTGTTCTCAAGATATCAGGACATCAGGACATTGCCTGGGTCTGTTTCTGTTCCCTTAACTGTAAATACCTTGTGACTAAGATACCTAGCCTCCTGGGAATGTGGCCCAGCAAGTCTCAAACTCATTTTCCCACCCCTATTCAAGATGGAGTTGCTCTGTTTCAAACGCCTCTGACAAGCTGAGTGATTAAGGCAGAAAGGAAATTATTGAAGGATATTGTGTTACTCATGATAGTTCCAGGAGTGTCAGAATCATCTTAAATGCCACCCATCCAAGAAAAACGTTCAAAATTCCCTCATATAACTGATTCTGTGAAGGCGCAACTGTTGCTTTTACCAGGCACAGACTCAACTGCTTGTCCCACTGGCAACACTGATGCTGGACATTGGCCCCTGCTGGCTGCTGGAACCATTACCATGAACCCTGGAAACTGGATCTAGCCACCACAGACACCATTAACTTCACCAAGATAGCTTCCTGGTGGCCCTGGCTCTTTGGATTCCTACCTTCTAAGTTACAATCTGCCTTGGATGGAACTGATGAATCATCATGTATCTTGAGTCATATGCCTATAATCTAGCTAGAAGGAAGGTTAGAATGGTATGTAAGTTCTACTGAGTGAGGACTCTGCTCTCTGCCAAAAAGGAGAATGTCTCAAGATAAAAGGAGAAGAGTTGAGTAGTCAGCCAAAAAGAATGACAAATGTCCACTTTCCCAAAATATTTTTTATCCTCCCCAACTTCCTTACTTCATATTCAGTTAGACTTTGCTCTCTCATCCTCCTACAACACATACATTCCACCTCCTCTGTCTAGTACAAATGTTAAGGCAAAATGAATTTTCAGAAACTAATCTACAAATAGCTGAGACTCTCCAGCAAACATTATAATAACATGTTATTTAATGAGCCAAGCTGGCTCAAACCTGTGGAGCTACCACTGCTGGCAATGGCTCAGGTTTGAAAGTTACAATCAAAACTTCACGTGTTTTTTTGGTTTTGTATGCCCACTTCACCACCCTTGCCCCAAGTAACCCTTCTAGGCATTAATATACGTGTTTACATTTTTAAAGATAATTTTATTAGTTTTCTCACACTTAAATTAAAAATATGCCTCCTATCCTAACCTCCCCCCAACCCCTACACACAGCTGGCTAGGTCAGTGTTGTGAAATTAGGCAACACTTTCTTCAAGAAATTCTTGGGATTCCTTGAGCATGTTTTAGGGAGCATCTTAACTGCCCAGAAATATTAAAGGACTCTAAAGTGGCTACCCAATAACAGCCCTGCTATGCCTAATGGCCAAGAACAAAACAAACATATAAGTGAGCTTAGTGGTAGAATAGGTCTGGGATTTGGAGGAGTGAATGTTCCAGGGGAGTGTGATGTGGAGTCTGACATCACCCAACCAAACTCCTCTTAGCTGAGCTGTCCACTCTGGGAAGGCATGGGCTGTAGGGCAAAGGAGAGACTGTGTCACTGAAGTTCAACAGCTGTGCTCTGCAAAACACTCCAGAAAGAGCTGATTAGCAGAGAAAGGCATTCCCCATGGACGCAGAGAGAGAAGCATCCTAAAGCCATCAGGCCAGCTGGAAGAATACACAGCATCCCTGGCTGACCAATGGCCGTGGAAGTCAGAGCTGCTGGCAGAGGCTCTGCTGACAACTGTGAGAAACTGCTGGCCCCCCACAGATCCCAACCTAGCATAACCCCAGGAAACCAAGGGAACATTTGAGATGCACAAACATCTGTGAGAGCAGCCCCAGAAATATTTAGGAAGAGAAAATCCTGGAAGCAAAGGGATCTCTGCCTGTCAAGGATGTTTAGGCTCTGAGCATTGATATTTGGAGTATTACTGTAAATCTGATTTGACTTCATAGCCAAAGATAAGTAAGATCTGCGTCTTTCAGTTACAAGTGTTGAGGTTCCTTGTTTAAATTTTGATACACTCTTTGAGCACCCAGCAACTCAGGAGTATCACCTTACTCATGCACCCCAGTTTATAATTCCTTTGTAGGAAGTATGCTATTTTGAAATACATTTTTGGTCTTCATCCTATTTCCTGACATTCATCTCCTAAAACACTTGGAAATCTCTGGTGTGATGAGTGTCTTTTGTATGCTGAGATGCCTGGTAGATGGGGGCACCTTGAGAGCTTCAGGATGGGGGTTAGTCACCTGAAAGACCATGGCCTAATTAGAAAGTTGGGTCCCCCTAATCTCTGGGAAGAGGAGGGAACACTGAAGGTTGAATTGGTGACCAATGGCCAATGATCTAATCAATCATGCCTACTTAATGAAACCTACATAAAAATCCAAAAGGACTAGTTTCAGAAATCTTCAGGATAGCTGAACACATGAAGCTTCTTGGAGGGTGGCACACCAAGAGACAGCCCGGGAGCAATGTTCAGTGCCCCTTCTTCTAAACTTTGCCCTGTGCATCTCTCTACTAGCTGTTTTTCTGTATCCCTTGTAATACTCTTTATAATAAATGGGTAACATAAGTAAAGTGTTTCCTTGAGTTCTGTGAGCCACTCTACCAACTCAAAGAGGGGATTATGGGAATCCCCATTGATAGCCAGGTGATTAGAAGCACAGACCATGCTAGTATCTCAAGGGTGGGGGCAGTCTTGTGGGACTGAGCCCTCAACCTGTGAGATCTGACGCTATCTCCAGGTAGATAATCAGAATTTAGTTAAACTGTAGGACACCCACCTGGGTTCTACTGGAGAATCTACTACAGAATTGCTTCGTTGTATGTGCAGAGAAATCCCCACACATTTTGATAAACAGAGGTGCTGTGTTGTATTAAATGTGAGAGTGGACAGTAGGAAAAACAGTTTGTTTGTTTTTTTGTTTGTTTGTTTGTTTGTTTTGCTATCCTTTGAGGAGGGAGCTTTATAACAAACTCCAAAAACAAGCTTCAGATGGAGCCTCCAATTCACCCTCTATTTGCATATGAGGCACAGCTACACAATTTGAAAGCAGTCCTGTAGGTTGAGAGTTCACAACCCATACCACTTTGGAAAAACTGAGGTAACACTTAGATCAGATGGGGGACAACGTCAAGGCAAAACCATTAATACACTTCATAGGAGACCCCACCCCACTTTAGTCCTCCTGTGTATGGCTGATTTGGATAGAAGACCCTCCAGAAGAAGAAGGTCCTCTAGTCCTTTTTACCTTGTACCAGTGCTACTTGGGCTCATGAACCATCCCTTTGCTATAAACTTCTTGAGAGCATGATTCATATTTGCTCCATGTTTTATCTCTATAACTCCTAGGATACTGTAAATAAAATAGTCTTCCCTTCTCTGCAGTTTTGCTTTCCATGACTTTAGTATTACCTATGATCTGAAAATATTAAATGGAAAATCCCAGAAAATGACAATTCATAAGTTTTAAATCACGTGGCGTTCTGAGTAGAGGGATGGAATCTAGCCCTGTCTCCCTCCATCCCACCCAGGACATGAGTCCTCCCTTTGTCCAGTGTATCTACACTGTATATAGTACCTGACCATTAGTCCACTTAGTAGCCGTCTCAGTGATAAGATTAGCTGTCTCAGTATCACAGTGCTTGTGTTTAGGTCATTCTTATTTTACTTATAATGGCCCCAAAGTGCAAGAGTAGTGATGCTGTCATATTGTTATAATTGTCCTATTTTATTATTGTTGTTGTTAATCTCTTACTGTGACTAATTTGTAAATTTAACTTTATCATAGGCATGCATGTACAGGAAAATAAACATTGTATATATAAAAGTCTGTTCTATCCACAGTTTTAGGCATCCATTGGGAGCTTTGGGACTTATCCCTGGTGGATAAAGGGGAGACTACTGTATTTGAATAAATGAATAAATGATAAATAATGACAGATATTTGGAGTAGTAAGGTCACACCACCTGAAGTTTCAGTGACAGATGAATAGCACCTGTTCTATTACAGGGAAGCTCTTACTTTTCTAGCAGTAGTTCTTGGCCCATGTTGAGAGATTACTTAAACAACAAGGTAATACAACACACTCTTCCCCTGGTCAGTTTAGGACTCATCCCATGTCAGCTTTCACAAAAAAGAAAAAAAAAAAACATAAAAATAACAATCTAAAGAATGCAATAATAAGATTGGCCAGGGTCCCTGAATCCCTAGAAATGTTCTCATAAAGTTGTTGTGGAAACCCAATGTTGTGTATCTAAGTGGTCTCCTGGGTGAAAACACGGTTCCCTCCTAGATGTGACTTGGAACATGAATGAAATGTTAGCTTTGGTTCAGAGATGGGCATTAAGAAACAGCTAGTTTCGGCTGACCGATTGCTGGGTTCCAAGTACACTGAAATCTGGCTTCTGAATACCACCTACTCCAATGAACTGCTTCAACTAAGGTCACTCACAACTTCCTTATAGGTAAAAATCAATAGCCCCCTTATAGTCCTTACTTCATGTAACTTCTCTGCAGCTGTTGGCACCTCCCATGTACCTTCTCTTTCAAAATCCCTTCTGTATCTTCTAGATGCCATGTTCTCGAGTATTTCTTATTACTCCTTAGTCTCTTTGTAGTTGCTTCTTGCCCTGCCCATCTCTAAACTGTTAGTGTCCCCTAGCAGTTATCCTTGGCCCTCTTCCAGTTTCATCTACTCCCCAGACAAGACAGACAATGAGTTCAAATCTATTTCCCACAGTACTGATCAGCCCTTCTCAGTTGCTTTTGCAAGGACATTAAGCTGTAGTGCCCTTAGGTATGACTTGTATATCATTAATGGACTTTTCTCCTATGTATTTAGAATGTGAGTAGTTATCAGTCATTCTGGGAAATAATTGAGAAAAATAGTCATGCAAATAATTTTATGTAGGACTTAATTCCTTTCAAGAACCCTTCTTCAAGCTGATTGGCACTGGACCCATAAAGCCAACTGCCTAGCAGACATCTCCACTTGGTTGTTTCACAGATATCTCAAAACCTACAATTCAACAATACATCTTATTACAGCCCTCATAATTCCTCTCCCCTGTGTTACCTATCTTGATAAAGACCATCACTATATTACTACTTCCTGATTTTTCCATTATTCGATGTAACCTATTGATTTTCTACTGTAGAAGATGAGGATAGGATGTTCTCTGTCACATACATCCCTGTTTCCAGCATACACTTTCCATCCCTCCACCCTACTTGTAATTTAGAATTTTGGTAGCATAAATATTACTTGCTTATATTATGATGACTATGTAAACATGTTTTGTAACTGAGCCATGTAATGTACTATAATGACTTTTCCTTTCTTGCAAAACTTTCTGGTTTCCTTGAAGTTAGTTGTCTTTTGTTTATTTGCGTAGATTTTTATGAATGCACCTTTAGTTTTTTCTGTATACTTACCAGTAATTCAGCTGATTGAAAGCTCTATGTCTAGGGGTAGACTCATGGTCTTCATTCACATTTCCACCAATTGTATAACCCCTCTTGGTATATTAGGTATCCTATCAATTTTCTATCAATTTCTCTTTCTTGAGGAAACCATCCTGAAGCCTTCTAACCAGCTCCATCCTGAGCTTCCAGCTGTCCAACTATATTACAAGACTGTTCATCTTGTTAAGTCTGCTCACCATCATCATGGGGATGCCACTCAACTCTCTCTGTTGTTTGATCCTTTGTTTCCTGGATTGCACTGTTTTCTCTTACATGGTATTACTCCCTCATTTTGGTGGATCACATCCTCCACTAGCTTCCTAATAAAAGATGTATGTTAGCAGATTTTTAAAATGTTTCATGTCTCAAAACGTCTTTAATTTACCCTAAGTAGGAATTTGGGTGGTATAGAGTTTTAAGTTGTATTACTGTCCCTCCATATTTTGGAGGCATCATTCCATTACCTTCCAGTTTTCAATGCTGATAAGGAGAAGTCTGATGTAATTCTGAATCTTGATCCTTTGTATGACATCTTTTCCCCCATCTCAAAAATTGTAGATTTTCATTTTTTATTTGTGTTATTCTGAAATTGCACAGTGATGACCCTCTGTGTGATTTTATTTTCATTCATTGTACAGAACTCTGGTACTCATGTCTTTTGGTTCTAAGAAATTTTCTGATTTAATTATTGATACTTTCTTTCTCTTCAATGTACTTTTTCTCTCTGTCTGGAAATTTTTATTTGGATGACGGACAGTTTTTAAAATCTTTTCTCTCCTATTTCCTTTTGCTTTTATATTCTTCTTTCTGGGAGATTTCATTAACCTTATATTCCAAAGCTTCTACTGAAATTTTTATTTCTACTTTTACATCTTTAATTTCCAAGAGCTCTCTTTTTGTTCTCTGGGTGTTATTTTTATAGCATCATATTCCTGTTTCTTTGAGGCAGTACCCTCTTTTGCCTTTCTATGGATATTAATTACAGTATATTATTTAAGTTTTTTCTTCCTTTGTTCTCTACCTTGTCTAAGCTGCTTATTTCTGTTTGTTTTTATCTCTGTCTTTTATATTTGTAGCTTTTCTCAGCCAATCCTTGGTGCTCGAAGAAGTTGATTGGAAACTCTCAGTCTGTGGATGAACTTGTAATCTTCATTGTTGGTATCTCACTGGGCTCCCTGGTAAAGCCCTGATGTTGTAACTTTGGATCATTTTTCTTGGGTTAGTCATACTTCCAGAGAAGGCTTTCTTAATCTCCTTCTCTAGTATAAAGATGACTATTAAAATTCTAAGAGCCTGTTAGGAGATGAAGACTTAGGGTGTTTCAGTTTCAATATGTAAACTTTTGCTAACTCACCACATTTTCCATATGATATTCCCATACCCAACTCTACATGGCATCTAATTTATTCCCTTAAGAGAATAATCCTCCAGTCTTCTGTCAGATTTGAAGTGGGAAGTCATCTTATTACAAAGGAGAAATGATTTGGGAGTCCAAATCTTTCTTTATAAGAATTTGAGGCCAGGTGTTGTGGCTCATGCTTCTATTCCCTCCCTTTGATAGGATGAGACAAGAGAATCACTTGAGCCCAGGAGTTCATGACCAGCCTTGGAAACACAGTGAAACGTCATCTGTACAAAAAAATAAAAAATTACATGGTTGCTTCCAAGATGGCCATATAGGAACAGCTCCGGTCTACAGCTCCCAGTAAGATTGACACAGAAGATGGGTGATTTCTGCATTTCCAACTGGGTACCTGATTCATCTCACTAGGACTGGTTGGACAGTGGGTACAGCCCACAGAGGGTGAGCCGAAGCAGGAAAGAGCATCGCCTCACCTGAGAAGCACAAGGGGTTGGGGGATTCCCCTTTCTTAGCCAAAGAAAGCCATGAGTGACTGTAACTGGAGGAATGGTACACTTCTGCCCAAATACTGCACTTTTCTCATGGTCATCGCAACTGGTAGAACAGGAGATTCCCTCCCGTGCCTGGCTCAGTGGGTCCAATGCCCACAGAGCCCTGCTCACTGCTAACACAACAGTCTGAGATTGACCTGGGACGCTGGAGCTTGGCAGGGGGAGAGGCATCCGCCATTGCTGAGGCTTGAGTAGGTGGTTCTATGCTCACAGTGTAAACAAAGCGGCAGGGAAGCTCAAACTTGGCGGAGCCCACTGCAGCTCAGCAAGGCCTACTGCCTCTCTAGATTCCACCTCTGGGGGTGGCATATCTGAACAAAATGCAGCAACTTCTGCAGACTTAAACTTCCCTGCCTGACAGCTCTGAAGAGAGCAGTGGTTCTCCCAGCACGGTGCTCAAGCTCCAATAACAAACAGACTGCCTCCTCAAGTGGGTCCCTGAACCCCATGTAGCCTGACTGGGAGACACCTCCCAGTAGGAGCCAACAGACACCTCATACAGGCAGGTGTCCCTCTGGAATGAAGCTTCTAGAGAAAGGATCAGGCAGCAATATTTGCTATTCTGCAGCCTCCACTGGTGACACTCAGGCAAACAGGGTCTGGAATGGACCTCAAGCAAACTCCAACAGACCTGCAGCTATGGGGCCTGTCTGTTAGAAGGAAAACTAGCAAACAGAAAGGAATAGCATCAACATCAACAACAAGGACATCCACACCAAACCCCATCCATACGTCACCAACATCAAAGACCAAAGGTAGATAAAAACTACAAAGATGGGGAGAAACCAGAGCAGGAAGGCTGAAAATTCCAAAAACCAGAACACCTCTTCTCCAAAGGAAAACAACTCTTCACCAGAAAGGGAACAAAACTGGATGGAGAATGAGTTTGATGAGTTGACAGAAATAGGCTTCAGAAGGTCGGTAATAACAAACTTCTCCAACCTAAAGGAGCATGTTCTAACCCATCGCAAGAAAGCTAAAAACCTTGTAAAAAGGTTAGACAAATGGCTAACTAGAATAACCAGTGTAAAGAAGGGCTTCAATGACCTGATGGAGCTGAAAACCACAGTACAAGAACTTTGTGAAGCAAACACATGCTTCAATAGCTGATTCGAGCAAGCAGAAGAAAGGATATCAGTGATTGAAGATCATATTAATGAAATAAAGCAAGAAGACAAGATTAGAGAAAAAAGCGTGAAAAGAAATGTACAAAACCTCCAAGAAATATGGGACTACGTGAAAAGACCAAATCTACATTTGATTGGTGTACCTGAAAGTGACAGAGAGAATGGAACCAAATTAGAAAACACTCTTCAGGATATTATCCAGGAGAACTTCCCCAACCTAGCAAGGCAAGCCAACATTCAAATTCAGGAAATACAGAGAATGCCACAAAGATACTCCTCAAGAAGAGCAACCCCAAGATACATAATTGTCAGATTCACCAAGGTTGAAATAAGGAATAAATGTTAAGGGCAGCCAGAGAGCAAGGTCGGGTTACCCACAAAGGGAAGCCCATCAGACTAACAGCGGATCTCTCTGCAGAAACCCTACAAGCCAGAAGAGAGTGGGGGCCAATATTCAATATTCTTAAAGAAATAATTTTCAACCCAGAATTTTATATCCAGCTAAACTAAGCTTCATAGGTGAAGGAGAATTAAAATCCTTTACAGACAAGCAAATGCTGAGAGATTTTGTCACCACCAGGCCTGCCTTACAAGAGCTTCTGAAGGAAGCACTAAACATGGAAAGGAACAACAAGTACCAGCCACTGTAAAAACATGCCAAACTGTAAAGACCATCAACGCTGTGAAGAAACTGCATCAATTAATGGGTGAAATAACCAGCTAGCATCATAATGACAGGATCAAATTCACACATGACAATATTAACCTTAAATGTAAATGGGCTAAATGCCCAATTAAAAGACACAGACTGGCAAATTGGATAAAGGGTCAAGACCCTTCATCAATCTTGAGATAATTTTTGTGTAAGGTGTAAGGAAGAGAACCAGTTTCAGCTTTCTACATAGGGCTAGCCAGTTTTCCAAATACCATTTATTAAATAGGGAATCCTTTCCCCACTGTTTGTTTTTGTCAGGCATGTGTGCTGTACTCAGGAGTCCCATCTCACGTGCAAAGATACACATAGGCTCAAATTAAAGGTAGGGAGGAAGATCTACCAAGCAAACGGAAAGAAAAAAAAAAGCAGGGGTTGCAATCCTAGTCTCTGATAAAACAGACTTTAAACCAACAAAGATCAAAAGAGACAAAGAAGGCCATTACATAATGGTAAAGGGATCAATTCAACAAGAAGAGCAAACTATCCTAAATATATATGCACTGAATACAGCAGCACCTAGATTCATAAAGAAAGTTCTTAGAGACCTACAAAGAGACTTAGACTCCCACACAATAATAATGGGAGACTTTAACACCCCACTGTCAATATTAGATAGGTCAACGAGACAGAAAATTAACAAAGATATTCAGGACTTGAACTCAGCTCTGGACCAAGCAGACCTAATAGACATCTACAGAACTCTCCACCCCAAATCAACAGAATATACATTCTTCTCAGCACCACATCACACTTATTCTAAAAGTGACCACATAATTGGAAGTAAAACACTCCTCAGCAAATGGAAAAGAACAGAAATCACAACAAACTGTCTCTCGGACCACAGTGCAATCAAATCAGAACTCAGTTTTAAGAAACTCACTCAAAACCACACAGCTACATGGAAACTGGTCAACCTGCTCCTGAATGACTACTGGGTAAATAATGAAATGAAGGCGGAAATAAAGATATTCTTTGAAATCAATGAGAACAAAGACACAACGTACCAGAATCTCTGGGACACATTTAAAGCAGTGTGTAGAGGGAAATTTATACCACTAAATGCCCACAAGAGAAAGTGGGAAAGATATAAAATCGACACCCTAACATCACAATTAAAAGAACTAGAGAAGCAAGAGTAAACAAATTCAAAAGCTAGCAGAAGACAAGAAATAACTAAGATCAGAGCAGAACTGAAAGAGATAGAGACACAAAAAACCCTTCAAAACATCAATGAATCCAGGAGCTGGTTTTTTGAAAAGATCAACAAAATAGATAGAACACTAGCCAGACTAACAAACAAGAAAAGAGAGAAGAATCAAATAGACACAATAAAAAAATATAAGGGGGATTTCACCATCAGTCCCACAGAAACACGAACTACCATCAGAGAATACTATAAACACCTCTACACAAATAAACTAGAAAATCTAGAAGAAATGGATAAATTCCTCGACACATACCCCCTCCTAAGACTAAACCAGGAAAAAGTTGAATCTCTGAATAGACCAATAACAGGTTCTGAAATTGAGGCAATAATTAATAGCCTACCAACCAAGAAAAGTCCAGGACCAGACAGATTCATAGCCAAATTCTACCAGATGTACAAAGAGGAACTGGTACCATTCCTTCTGAAACTATTCCAATCAATAGAAAAAGAAGGAATCCTCCCTAACTCATTTTTTGAGGCCAGCATCACCCTGATACCCAAACTTGGCAGAGACACAACAAAAAAGAGGACTTTAGGCCAATATCCCTGATGAACATCGATGTGAAAATCCTCAATAAAATACTGGCAAACCGAATCCAGCAGCACATCAAAAAACTTATCCACCATGATCAAGTTGGCTTCATCCCTGGGATGCAAGGCTGGCTCAACATATGCAAATCAATAAATGTAATCCATCACATAAACAGAACCAAAAACAAAAACCACATGATTATTTCAATAGATGCAGAAAGGGCCTTTCACAAAATTCAACAGCTTTTCATGCTAAAAACACTCAATAAACTAGATATTGATGGAACATATCTCAAAATAATAAGAGCTATTTATGACAAACCCACAGCCAGTATCATACTGAATGGGAAAAAATTGGAAGCATTCCCTTTGAAGACCAGCAAAAGACAAGGATGCCCTCTCTCACCACTCCTATTCAATATAATATTGGAAGTTCTGGTCAGAGCAATCAGGCAAGAGAAGGAAATAAAGGGTATTCAATTAGGAAAAGAGAAAGTCAAATTGTCTCTGTTTGCAGATGACATGATTGTATATTTAGAAAACCCCATTGTCTCAGCCCAAAATCTCATTAAGCTGATAAGCACCTTCAGCAAAGTCTCAGAATACAAAATCAATGTGCAAAAAACAGAAGCATTCCTATACCAATAACAGACAAACAGAGAGCCAAATCATGAGTGAACTCCCACTCACAATTGCTACAAGGAGAATAAAATACCTAGGAATCCAACTTACAAGGGATGTGAAGGACCCCTTCAAGGAGAACTACAAACCACTGCTAAAGGAAATAAGAGAGGACACAAACAAATGGAAAAACATTCCATGCACATGGATAGGAAAAATCAATACCATGAAAATGGCCATACTGCCCAAGGTACTTTATAGATTCAATGCCATCCCCATCAAGCTACCATTGACTTTCTTCACAGAATTGGAAAAATCTAATTTAAATTTCATATGGAACCAAAAAAGAGCCCATATAGCCAAGACAATCCTAAGCAAAAAGAACAAAGCTGGAGGTATCACGCTACCTGACTTCAAACTATACTACAAGGCTACAGTAACCAAAACAGCATGGTACTGGTACCAAAACCGATATATAAACCAATGGAACAGAACAGAGACCTCAGAAATAACACCACACATCTACAACCATCTGATCTTTGACAAACCTGACGAAAGCAAGCAATGGGGAAAGGATTCCCTATTTAATAAATGGTGTTGGGAAAACTGGCTAGCCATGTGTAGAAAGCTGAAACTGGATCCCTTCCTTACACCTTACACAAAAATTAACTCAAGATGGATTAAAGACTTCAATGTAAGATGTAAAACCATGAAAACCCTAGAAGAAAACCTAGGCAATACCACTCAGGACATAGGCATGGGCAAAGACTTCATGACTAAAACACCAAAAGCAATGGCAATGAAAGCCAAAATTGACAAATGGGATCTAATTAAACTAAAGAGCTTCTGCAAAGCAAAAGAAACTAGCATCAGAGTGAACAGGCAACCTACAGAATGGGAGAAAATTTTTGCAATCTATCCATCTGACAAAGGGCTGATAACCAGAAACTACAAAGAACTTAAACAAATTTACAAGAAAAACAAACAACCCCATCAAAAAGTGGGCAAAGGATATGCACAGACACTTCTCAAAAGAAGACATTTATGCAGCCGACAGACACATGAAAAAATGCTCATCATCACTGGTCATCAGAGAAGTGCAAATCAAAACCACAATGAGATACCATCTAATGCCAGTTAAAAGCAATCATTAAAAAGTCAGGAAACAACAGATGCTGGAGAGGATGTGGAGAAATAGGAATGCTTTTATGCTGTTGGTAAGAGTGTAAATTAGTTCAACCATTGTGGAAGACAGTGTGGTTATTCCTCAGGGATCTAGAACTAGAAATACCATTTGACCCAGCAATCCCATTACTGGGTATATACCCAAAGGATTATAAAGCATGCTACTATAAAGACACATTGCACCCATATGTTTATTGAGGCACTATTCACAATAGCAAAGACTTGGAACTAACCCAAATGTCCATCAATAATAGACTGGACAAAGAAAAGGTGGCACATCTATACCATGGAATACCATGCAGCCATAAAAAAGAATGAGTTCATGTCCTTTGCAGGGACATGGATGAAACCGGAAACCATCATTCTCAGCAAAATATCACAAGGACAGAAAACCAAACACCGCATGTTCTCACTCATAAGTGGGAGTTGAACAATGAAACCAAGTGGACACAGGGAGAGGAACATCACACACCAGGATCTGTTGGGGGGGTGGAGGGTTGGGGGAGGAATAGCATTTGGAGAAATACCTAATGTAAATGACGAGGTGATGGGTGCACCAAACCAACATGGCCCATGTATACCTATGTAACAAACCTGCACGTTGTGCACATGTACCCTAGAACTTAAAGTATAATAATAAAAAAAATTAAAAATTAGCAGACTGTGGTGCATGTGCCTGTGGCCCCAGCTACTCGGGAGGCTACATGGGAGGATCACTTGAGCTGAAAATGTCAAGACTGCAGTGAGCCGTGACTGTGCCACTGTACTCCAGTCTGGGAAACAGAGCGACAGAGTGAGACTCAGTCTCTCAAAAACAAACAAACACAAAAAGGAATTTGAAATAATCCTCCTGGTTTTACATCTTCCTTTAGGTCTAGTTCCAGAGTGTCTATTATCTCTGTTTCTTAAGATTTTTGCAGGGCAATCCCTGGTTCAAACCAGCTTCCTGCTTAGTTTGTCCACTGCTTACTTAAGGTTCAAATTCCACTTTCTCCAGTATGCTAAATCAGTTGACAGTCTTCCACGTATGGCTTAGCTTCTAAAAATTTTGTTACTATTGTCTTTTTCCTGTTCTGTTTGTTCTCATATTTATATATATATTTTTTAAAACCCTATTATTGGCCTGGTGTGATGATTCATGCCTGTAATCCCAGCACTTTGGGAGGCCGAGGCAGGCAATTCACAAGGTCAGGAGTTTGAGACCAGCCTGGCCAACATGGTGAAACTCTGTCTCTACTAAAAATACAAAAATTAGCCAGGCATGGTGGCACACGCCTGTAATCCCAGCTACTTGGGAGGCTGAGGCAGGAGAATTGCTTGAACCCAGGAGGCGGAGGTTGCACTGAGCCAAGATCATGCCACTGCACTCCACCCTGGGTGACAGAGCAAGACTCCATCTCAAGAAAAAAAAAAATCCTATGATCATCCCTTTAATAGAGTTTTGTCAGGGATGAAAGATAATGCTTGTGTTCAAATTTTATTCAGTCTCTTGATGCCCTTCCAAACACATTCAACTTGCAGTTTTCAAAATGTGTTAGATTCTCCTTTGCATTTGCACTCTCCCTCTCCCTCTATCCCCCACCCACCCCACACACACACATACACACACATTTGCCCTTCTAACCCTCTCCCCATTCCTATCTATGCCTGAGGAACTCCTGCTCATCTCTCACCAGGAGCTCTCACCTCCATTGGGACACTTCCAAGACCCCCTCCTGTGATCCTACAGCTCCTTGGATAACTCCCTATCACAGCATATATCTGGATAATAACTGCTTGTTTACTTTTTTGTATTACCCACTGGACTGTAAAGGCACACTTGCCGCTCTCTCACAAGGTCTTCCTCCTCCAGGGATGCTTCTGGCAAAGAAGTCTTTTCAGGAAATCTTTTCACTAAGGAAACTAGAGACTGTATAAGATGCTCCTCCTCTAAGAGAATATTCCAGACCAAGAGAAGGTTTCAGTCCAAATCATTAAATAACTATTATTGTTATTTATATTATTGCTGTAAAAATCTCTTTCCCAAATTGGTTCTCATAGTTAGACCAGATATTAACTGCCCTAAAATTATGCTTAGTGCTTTGTTTAGTCAGAGCACTTTAGTATTCATTAATTAATGATGGTCATTTACCGTCATGAATTAGCTAATTAAATTTGAAACTAAACCTCCAGAGGAGAAATACCAATTTGTAACTACCACTCCAGGCAGATGTCCATAGGCCCAGCTCCTTATTTCTTGACCTTCCACTTAAAAAAAAAAAAAAAAGCAGTGAGCTCTGGGATGAAACTGGGCCAAGAAATGATCCCATGGGACCCTCTTCCTCATTATGCAGTCCAAACCCAGTGCCAATCCTCTCCAGAGCTTTCACAACAAACAGCAGTGAGAATGTCCTCACAGGTGTTATACACATCCAACACTCTTATTTTCAGCCCAAAACAAGAGGCTATTTCTAATACAAACAACATACAAAATGTAGAGCTCCTCTGGCCCTTACTATTGTAACAAAAAGAGTAATAAAATGGCTATAGCTGTAAACAAACCAAGTCCTGCGGTGTTTAGGGGCTGCTTAAAAAGTAGTTGCAATGGACTGAATGCTCGTGTCTTCCCAAAATTCATATGTTGAAATCCTAATTCCCAATGTGATGGTATTGAGTGATGGAGCCTTTGAAAGGCAAATAGGTAAAACTTTCACAAATGGGATTACTGTCCTTATAAGAAGGACCCTGAATCACAAAGAGCTCTCTCACTCTCTTCCAATCCTAAGAGGATACAACAAGAAGGCAGTCTACAACCTAGAAAAGGGCCCTAACCAGAACCCAATCATGCAAATACTCAGATCTTGAGCTTCCCAGCTTCCAAAACTGTGAAAAATAAATTTCTGTTGTGTATGTGCCACGCAGTCTGTGCTACTTTGTTATAGCAGCCTGAAAAGACTGACAGTGGTCTTGTCCAGGGGAGCAGTGAGGACAAACAATGAAATGGAAGAAAGCCCTTTAAAAATCTCTACTTGGGGAACTGCTGCTTTCAGTAATACAGTGCAGTTGGGCTCCTAGATATATTTCTTTTCCACGCATCAAAGATATGACCTTTCACCTGAAATTTGTGAGCTCTCCACTTCTCAAAGCAAAGGAAAATGGAGGGAAGTTACCTGGTGTGTGTTGCAGCCCTGCATATGTAGTGAAATGCTGGAAATACTCTCATGGAACATTAGCCCCAAAAGCAGTCTGATGAGCCCCCTTTTGCTTGTCAGGAGATGTTGCTCTCATATTCCATTGAATTCCCCTCATTCCAAACTATAGCCAGCCTGACTTTTTGTCATGTGCCCTTAGGAGAAAAGGGAGGTACAAATGTCCCAGGATGCAGTGATTTTCCTGGAAACAGAGAAAGACTTGAAAGCATTCTCACTGCAGATTGTTTATGATGAAGTCTGATTATGGTGCTGTTATTCTTATATATCATGTAATAGTAATAAATAGAATAGTAATAATAATAATTTTCAGGTGTTTTTATATTTTATGTTAGAAATTCTACCTTATAAAGTATTTTTATAAGGAGTTAGGCTCTTGGAAAGAAAATAACTTATTCAAGGTTACAAAGCTAGTTGGTGATACAGTTGAGATTTCAACTCTGGTTGTTCGATGCCAGTTATGGCAGAGTGAATCTCCGTCACTCTGTATTTGTTGGGATGCTTTTGGCTGCTAAAAAAAGAAACCCCAGATAAAATCTGAGGGAAGAGCAGTCCTGCATTTGGTTAATTCGGTGCCTCAGTAGCATCATCAAGAACCCAGGTCCTTTCCCTTTTTCTTCTCTACTATTCACATTGTATTAAATATATTCTCATGGTTCCAAGTTCCAGGCATCACCTGTAGTAGGCAAAGTCCAGAGGAAGAAAAGGGAATATCTCTGTAATGTGTGCCTTTTTGAAAGCATAAGCAACCTCCTTTCGTGACTGATTGGCCACAGTTTCACCATATGCTCTCAGTTCAACAGTCATTTGGCAAGTGACACTATATTAACTAGCTTAGATCAATTAAGATTCAGTGCCCTAAGGCTAAGAAGATCTCAGCCCCTGCTGAAGAAAGCAGATTCTCAGAGGAAGACAAATAAAATGTGTCAGCGAAGAAGAAAGAGTAAATGTTCTGGGATTGAAAACCAACAACGACTGTCACTCCCACCAATATGGGAAACCATTTACTTGTTACAACATTTTGCTATCAAATAGTGAAACAAAGCATCTTGTAAATGTATAATCATAATGAATACAAAAGGTTAGTGGAGTATTTGAGAAAAGTCAAAGTCCAATATATTTAAATACATGTGGTGCTAGGTACATAACACTGTAGAGGGAGCCCCACTGATGGGATGAAGAGACCTGAGATCTCTTCCAACACTAGCTGGCTGAGTTCTACCTCCAACACTAACTAGCTGGATGGTCTCAACCTGCCTAATATTGATTTCTTCCTTTTTTACATTGAATCACAATGCTGCCTTTATAAACCCCATAGAATTTTTACTTAATATCCAATGATTACTAAATATTATTGCCATGAACCTGTAGTCAATGTTTCAATGAATAAATGCAATAGGGAAGATTTCTGGTTTTGAAGGCATTTAGAGTGTTTATCTTTCTGTGTCCTCCTCACATTTTTCTTCCCCTCCCAGGTTCTCAGACAAGCCTGAGACCTGTGTTGTGGATCCTCTACTCCTGGTGCCTGGCCTTAAACCAAAGACTAGGATGTCTATAAGTCAACATCTGAATGGCTTTTCAGAACGCTCTATAATGGGTTTACAAATGAACTCCTTTTCTGTCTTTGCATTTTAGAGAAACTAAGTGACTAAGGAGGAATGTCAAGGATCATAGTGACAATATGTTCTTCAAACGAAGCTAGGAGACTGAGAGGGAACTGATGGAGGGCTGACAGGGCTCTGACTCCTTCTGTTCCTTTGTAGTATAAGGGATGCTTCATTAAGGACTTTCAGTCACACAGGATTCCTAAGTAATCCATTGATCTTCCCTCTCTCTGGTCACATTCTTTGGACTGAGATTCATTCCCTGACTTTAACTTGGCTCTGCTTCTCTTACTCACTGAGTCACTGAGTCAAACTTAACTGCTAGGTCCATCCTATTGAGAGCCCACATCTCTTGATTTTTTTCTTATTTAGTACAGTAGTTCTTCTCATTATTTTACCTTCGTTCTTATAATACAAAGTTTTTAGCTGATTGCTTGTGAAAGAGTATGTTATAAAACCATGTTTAATTGAACTGGAAGAGACATGGAGATCATCTAGATCCTTACTATTCAGAGTGTGGTCCACAGAACAGTAGCACTGGCCTCACCTCATTAGAATCTCAGACCAGTCCCAGACCCTTCTGAGCCAAAATCCACATTTTTAACAAAAATCTTCAGATGACTCATACGCATATTAAAGTTTGGGAAGTGCTGAACTAGAATAGCCACCCCATTTCACAGAGAAGCTAAGTGACTTCTCTATGGTCCCAAAGCAAATAGGCTGTCCCCAAGTCTCCTGATTATTAAAACTGCATTCACTACCTCTTAAATACCATTGATTGATTTTTATACTTAGCTAGTTTATCCAACTTTATTTCCAAATAAGGTATTGGGCACTGACATAAGGTATGCTAGTATTTGGCATTCAAATTCACTTATCTGACCCACTGTCACCTATTATTCTAATAACATAACTTGATAGTTGTCTGCAACCTTCTTCTCTTTCATTTCTTGATTTAATTATCTCACCAGGGCATGCTCCAGTCCAAACAATTGAGTAGAGCTTGTCTTTAATGTCTTTTTACTCACCTCTTTATTCCCACCCCTTTTTTGATTTCCTTAGCTGATTATAAAGTGGCCCTCCATCTGCTAATATTTTATTTACAATCCCTATACCTCTATCTATAAAAGAAAATAATCTAAAGTTTTCTTTTTATTTTAGTTCTTGGTTAAAACCTGAGGTTAAAATTACGGTTGCTTCATAAAACGGATAGGGGAGTTCGATCATTGATTTTAAAACCTACAGACCTTCTCAGTGAGGGATTAATTTTGTGGGTCATAATCCATGACTTATCTATATTGTTAACACTTTTACAAGATTATCACGGTTACAGAATCGAAACTTCCGAAAATCAAAGCAGAATGTTTTCTTAGACAAAATATGCTGCCATGTTTGCACCATTGAGATTTCTGGTACCTCTTAAGAAGATTGTGGCAAGAAAGGGTGCAGAAGGGGAAATATGCCCCTCAGATCTCCAACTCTACCTCTCCCTCACTGCCCCAGTCCTGAAGAATACAGCCCCATGTATCTGTAACTCTGTTCCTCTAACCACAGCCTGCATATACAATGCCTCCATTGGCATTCTTCTAATCCCTTTTATTTAACACCAAATAGCTAAGTACACCAGGCTTAGGAGCCCTAGAACCCACTGCAATGCATTCTTGGGATTTTCCATCTCAATGCTCTAAAAGTAGGGAAAGAACATTTAGACAGCTCACAGACACACTCAGGACATCTGACAGGGCACATCTGGGAGCATCTTGGGGTGACTCTGAGGCCTTCCCTGATCTGGAAAGGTTTGGTCATGTTTCTGCAGCAAATGACAAGAGGAAGAATAGAGTCTGCCACTTATTGGCAAGTATCCTTGCTGTTCTTGTCCTCACAAACTGTCTTTCCTAGTTTAGAATTGTTTCTTAACCTCAGGAACAGCCTGTGTGTGTAAGTACTTGCATAACAAAAAAAAAAAAATCTGTAATTTTATCAATACCACCCCAGCCCCTCAGTTTGCTTTAAGAAGTCTTTGTAATTTGAAGAAGTTAAGGAATTTACAGGAAGTCTGAAGAATCTTAAAACTTATTGGTCAAAGATAAATGTTACCCTATTCTGATTAACAGGTCAAATAGGCAATGGCCTCTGTAATGTGGCCTGAAGACATGAATCAACAAAAGGCCTGCCTACCCCATATATTTCCATCTCTCTGGCCTGAAGTTCTGCCTCTGATGCACTGATGAAGGTCCCTTCTTTTCTCTCTGTGTTGTAGGGAGGAAAGGGACATGAGACAGTGCATTTAAATCCATGTATTCCACAGTGTGCCCAGGGCTAACCTTCTTCTACATTTTTCATATATGGCCAGCTGAGTACAGAGGCTTCCAGGTGGGCATTTGGGAAACAGCATTTCCCAAATGGATGGTGGAGGGAGAGTAGCATTCACGGAGAAAGGAGCATTTCTAAACTGGAAAAGACTTTTATGCAGTAGGCTATAAAATCCAGGAAGAGGAAAAGTTCTCAGGGACCACTGCTTTGTTTCTCAGCCTCCTCCAGCTCTAAGATTTTCCTTCTTTTGACAGGGGATCTCTTCATCCAGCAGTTCTGAGGTTATGAGAGTGGGAGAATAAGGAGGAGAAGGAAAAAAAGAATTAGAAAACAACATGCTCTATGGTAGCTTGAAAATGGACCAAACAGTTTATTTATGCATATGTTCGTTTTATACAAATAATCCCAGAATCATAAGTTGTTTTTACTATTTCTCGCATGTGGACCCATAGAGAAATCTTTCTACATTCCAACACCAGAACAGTGACAAAACAATCTAAGAATTACAATAGAATGGGATATATGGGAACTATGACAAGGTAATCTCAGAGGTATCTGTAGGCACAGTTCTTAGTTCACTCTACAGGCTCTGAGTTGAAGGAACAGAGAGGCCCAATCTATAGTCAAATCCAGGAAACTGAACCCCCTAGAGGATATATTTATTCATCCATTTATTCATTCAACAAATATGGAATCCCTGCTCTGGGCTAATCACTGGCAACCCAGATAGTAATAAGACTCCTCTCAAATGACAGAGTCCTATGATAGGATTGTAAAATGGCATCCAACTTAGAGAATGAGATAGGCAAAGTGGTGTGTGTGTGTATGTGTGTGTGTGTGTGTGTGTGTGTTCATGTTTTGTGAAATAATACGTTATTCATGGCATATTAGTCAGGGTTCCCTAGAGGGACAGGACTAATAGGATATATATATATCAGATATATATATATACCAGATTAAGGATGGGTCTGCCTTCCCCACCCCACTGACTCAAATGTTAATCTCCTTTGGCAACACCCTCACAGAAACACCCAGGGTCAATACTTTGCATCCTTCAATCCAATCAAGTTGACACTCTGTATTAACCATCACAAGTTCACCCCTTGTCAACTTGAACCCATACACATCTCCTGAGATCATACATAATCTTCAAATAAAGACAATAAGAAGGTCATAATTATGCCTAACATAATAAAACTATCCTATGTACAACCTGAAATGCACCAATCCCCAACCCAATACTATTACATAAAGTTAACAATACTTAAACGCTGATATTAAGTCAATAAATCTTATGTCACATGATAAAGGAAGAGGAAATAGAATGAAGATATTTTCTTAGTACAAGTGCATACATGCACTTTTGTTTTTAACAAAAGAAGGAGGAAATACTCATGACAGTTACAGTCCTCGTGCCTGCAGCTCTTCACGTGGTCATAGCTGGTATTGATGACTACCTTCTTCTACTACCCATTCTGAATTCCCTTTGCCTTCAGCAAGCACCTCAGCAAGTCATGGGTTTTTCCTGGTGGAGTGACCCAAACCTTCATTCCTGAGGGGTCTAGACCATTTATAGTCCTGCCTGGATTGGGCTGTTGTAGTATCCCACTGACCTTAATCACAGGGCACGGTAATACTAAGAGATGTGCTAATGGATCTCCTGTATTCCATGCATATTCTTCCTTACCTCTGTTATGGAGTAGTAGACTGATTTCATCTTGATAGTCCGGGTCAATCACCCCAGCCAACACTGTAACTCCCTTCTTAGCTTGTTGACTTAAAAGTAGCAGGAGCCCAAAGTGTCCAGTTGGCAACCTTAACTTCCAGTTTAATGGAATCATTGTCATGTCTCCTGGTGGCAGGGTTCCTTCCTCTGGAACTAAGACCTCTAGGCCAGCAGAAAGTAATGTCATGGGAACAGGAAGCAAAAATTTTGCTAATGGATCACTAGGGGTGATGGTGAGTGGTGCCACTTCCACCCCTTGATTCCTGGACCTGTGAATCCTGGCTATGGGAGAAAGAGTACCATATATTGGATGCTGATTCAGAGCATGCACAGCTTTCTGGAGAACTTTGTCCCAGGCTGGCAAAGTATTGTCACCTAGTTGGCATTGTAATTGTGACTTCAAAAAGCCATTCCACCATTCTATCAATCCAACTGCTTCAGGATGACAGGGAACGTGGTTAAGACCCAGTGAATTCCATGAGCATGAGCCCACTGCCACACTGCTTTAGCCGTAAAGTGAGTGCCTTAGTCAGAGGCAATGTTGTGTGAAATACCATGACGGTGGATAAGGCGTTTTGTGAGTTCACAGATGGTAGTCTTGGCAATAGCATTACGTGCAGGATAGGCAAACCCATATCCGGAGTAAGTGTCTATTCCAGTGAGAACAAAACTCTGCCCTTTCCATGATGGAAGATATCCAATATAATCAACTTGCCACCAGGTAGCTGGCTGATCACCCCGAGGAATGGTGCCATATGGAGGGCTCAGTGTTGGTCTCTGCTGCTGGCAAATTGGGCACTCAGCAGTGGCCATAGCCAGGTCAGCCTTGGTGAGTAGAAGTCCATGTTGCTAAGTCCATGTGTAACCTCCATCCCTGTCACCATGGCCACTCTGTTCACGGGCCCATTGGGCCATGACAGGGGTGGCTGGGGAAAGAGGCTGAGTGGTGACTGCAAAACAGGTCATCCTATCCACTTCATTATTAAAATCCTCCTCTGCTGAGGTCACCCATTGGTGAGCACTCACAGGGTATAAAAATATCTTCGCAGTTTTTGACCACTCAGAGAGGTCCATCCACATACCTCTTCCCCACATTTCTTTGTCACCAATTTTCCAATCATGCTTCTTCCAAGTCCCTGAACATCCAGCCAAACCATTGGCTACAGCCCATGACTCAGTATATAATCACACATCTGGCCATTTCTCCTTCCATGCAAAGTGCACAAAGAGGTGCACTGCTCGAAGTTCTGTCCACTGGGAAGATTTCCCTTCATTGCTGTCCTTCAGGGATGTCCTAGAAAGGGGTTGTAGTGCTGCAGCTGTCCACTTTCAGGTGGTGCCTGCATATCGTGCAGAACCATCTGTGAACCAGGTCCTAATCTTCTCTTCCTGTGTCAACTGATCCTAGGGAACTCCCCATGAGTGCAGGCTGCAAAAGAGAAGGCAGGGTGGCAGGAATGAAGACCATGGGCATTTGAGCCACTTCCTCATGTAGCTGACTTGTGCCTTCAGGACCTGCTTGAACGCAATCACATATATACCACTTCCATTTGATGATGGAATGCTACTGTACATGACCCACTTTATGGCTAGACGGGTCAGAAAGCACCCAGTTCATGATAGGCTGTTCAGGTCACATGGTGACTTTCAGTTTCCACCAAAGCCCAGTAACAGGCCAAGAGCTGTCTCTCAAAAGGAGAGTAGTTATCTACAGATGACAGGGCCTTGCTCCAAAATCCTAGAGGCCTCCACTGTGAATCACCTATGGGAGTCTACCAAAGGCTCCAAACAGCATCCCTATCTGCCACTGATACCTCAAGAACCATTGGATCTGCTGGGTCATATCGCTCAAGTGGCACAGCAGCTTGCACAGCAGCCTGCGCCTGTTGCAGAGCCTTCTCTTGTTCTGGACCACACTCTAAACTGGCAGCCTTTCAGGTCACTCGACAAATGCGCCGGAGTAACACACCCAAATGAGGAATGCATTGCCTTCGAAATCCAAATAGGGATGCCTTTTTCTTGGTTGTAGGAGGGAACAAATGCAGTAACTTATCCTTCATCTTAGAAGGAATATCTTGACAGGCCCCACACCACTGGACCCGTAGAAATTTTACTGAGGTAGAAGGTTCCTGAATTTCAGTCAGATTTATTTCCCATCCTTTGGCACACAAACATCTCACCAGTAAGTCCAGTGTGTATGCTAATTCTTGCTCACTGGATCCAATCAGCATAATGTCATCAATGTAATGGACCAGTGTGATATTTTGCAGAAGCAAAGAGATCAGGGTCTCTCGGAATAAGATTATGACACAAAGACAGAGAGTTGATATATCCCTGAGGTAGGCCTGTAAAGGTATATTGCTGGCCTTGCCAGCTGAAGGCAAATTGCTTCTGTGGGCCTTATAAACAGAAATGGAGAAAAAGGCATTTGCCAAGTCAATGGTTGCATAGCAAGTACCAGGAGACATGTTAATTTGCTCAAGCAATGAAACCACATTTTGTACAGCAGCTGCAATTGGAGTTACCCCCTGTTAAGCTTATGATAATTTACTGTCATTCCCCAAGATCCATCTGTCTTCTGCACAGCCCAAGTGGAAGAGTTGAACTGGGGTGTGGTGGGAATCATTACCCCTGTCCTTGATGGTGGCACTAATCTCTGCAATCCCTCCAGGGATGCAATATTGTTTTTGATTTACTGTTTTTCTAGGTAGAGTCAGCACTAATGGCTTCTGTTTGGCCTTTTCCACCATAATAGCACTCACCCTACCAGTCAGGGAGCCAATGTGAGGGTTCTGCCAGCTGCTAAGTATGTCTATGCCAATTATGCATTCTGGCACTGGGAAAAGGACCACAGGATGAGTCTGGGGACCCACTGTAAGTCAGATCTGAGCTAAAACTCCACTAATTACCTGACCTCTATAAGCCCCTACTTTAACTGGAGGACCAGAATGACGTTTTGGGTCCCCTGGAATCAATGTCAGCTCAGAGAGCCAGTGTTCAGTAGTTCCTGAAATGTCTGATCATTTCCTTTTCCCCAATGCAGTTACCCAGGTACAAGGCTGGAGGTCTCCTCGGGGAAGGACGGGAGAAAGATTCACTACATAAATTGTCAGTAATGTAGTGGGGTCCTTCCTCAAGGGGACCTGGTCTCCCCTTCATTCAAGGGGTTCTGGGTCTGTTAACTGACTCAAGTCTGGAAATTGATTGAGGGGCTGTGATTCTCTGTCTTTATAATTCAAATTAGTCTTTTGTCTATTTGACCTAGAATTTTTCTGTTTGTATAATTTAAGTAGGAATGCAGTATGCTTCCTATCAATTTCACTTCTAGGAACCCTGTGATTAATTAACCAATGCCAGAGCTCTACATGAGTCATACTATTCTGATTTCCACTTTGCCTCTGTTGTCCATTACATAGCTATGCCCACCTTACCTTTGACAGTTGAGTGCTGCCACTTGGCCCGTGCCAACTCAGGATCCAATTATTCCCATTGTACATACATTTTGTAGTTGAGTGACTGCTGTTCCCACCATTAGCTCTGACATACAGAGAAGAGCAATTACAGGGCTCTTCAAAGATGCAGGTGCTGCCCTCAAAAATCCACTTCACAAGGCATTGGTCAAGAGTATATATTCTGGATCCTCCCAGCTGGAATGAGTAGTTTTAAAGTGACTAATCTACTCCACCATCCCAATCTCCCTAAGCCTTCGGATACCTTCCTCTACATTAAACTAAGGGAGATCAGGTATTTCCAGCTTGCTCACAGTGGGCCATTTTTTAATCCATATTTCAGCTAATAATAAATTATTAGAACCTTTTTTAATTCCCCTAACTGCAACATTAAATGCAGAGTTCCTACTTAGTGGGCCCAAATCAATAAATTCACCCTGATCCAACTATATGTTCTTTCCCCCATTATCCCATACCCTTAATATCCATTCCCATGCATGTTCTCCAGATTTCTGTTTATGTAAATTAGAGAACTCAAGCACTTCTTTTCCAGTGCAGTGCACTTCCTCATGAATCACACTATCAACCTCACCTCTAGATGCCCACCAGGACTTTAGTCTAGTTATAGGTCTAGAAGCAAACAGGGGTGTTGGGGGTGGCTCCTGAGGAGAATCAACATTATTTTGCCTGGCAACTGCCTCAGGTGAGGCTATCACTGTTGTCTCAAGCAGCGCTGGGTTTATCTCCTCAGACAAAGGTAGAAAGGCTAATGGCAGCATGGATCAGGGAGAGGGTGTTGCCACTACTGAGGATGGGGAAGCTGTTCTTTGTGGCAAAAAAGTTTCATCAGAGTTTAAAAACTCAGTGTCCCCAGCTTCATCAGGACCCTCCCACACATCCCCATTCTAAGTTGCAGGGTCCCATTTTTTTCCGATCAATGCCCTCACTTTAACAGTAGACATCTGGAGAGGCTGTGCATGCACCTTTCATTATAGATCAGCCACTCACATGATAAGAGCTTGTGTCTGCTTTTCAACAATTTCAGCTCTTTCTCTACAGGAGATAAGACTCTCACTCAGGGCAATCTTAGCAGATTTGAGGCTCAGTATCTGCTTCTGAAGCTTGGAGAAAGAATCCCTGAGTTCATCATTTTCTTTCATCACTTTGTCCACTGAACTTAGGAGCAACCAACCAGCTTCATTATGTTCCTTGATTCTCCACATATGGTCAAAGGTATTATGTATAGAATAGCTAAACTCCTTGCCTCTCATGAGCAGTGAATCAAGAGTGTCAAATGCATTTATTTTGCATATCTCTCACAGTTTATGCCAAGGACTATCAATGTTCTCCATACTATTAAAAGTAGAATCCTTAGCATTTTGGGGTCTAATCATATTAAGCAATCCGCTCCAGAAACTCCCAAATCAACAAAAGAACCCCATTGTTAATATTCTGTTCCTCTAGAACCACTCCTGGTACCAAAATCTATATTAGTCAGGGTTCCCTAGAGGGACAGAACTAATAGGAGATATATATATATGTGTGTGTGTGTATATATATACATACATATGTATGTATAAATATGTAGATATATATATATCTACCCTTTATATGTATATAGTTTATATACATCTACATATATGTAGGTATATATAAACTAACCTTTATATGTATGTGTGTATATATATCTCTCTACATATATATGTATATATATCTACATATATACACATACATATGTAGAGAGATATATATACATATACCTATATATGTAGATATATATATGCACACACATACATATAAAGCATAGTTTATTAAGTTTATTAAGTATTAACTTACACAATCACAAGATCCCACAATAGGATCTCTGCAAGCTTGAGGAGCAAAGAGAGCCAATCTGAGTCTCAAAACTAAAGAATTTGCAGTCAGATGTTTGAGGGCAGGAAGCATCCAGCATGGGAGAAAGATGTAGGCTGGGGGGCTAGGCCAGTCTCTCCTCTTCACATTTTTTTGCCTGCTTTATATTCATTGGCAGCTGATTAGATTGTGCCCACCAGATTAAGGGTGGGTCTGCTTTCCCCAGCCCACTGGCTCAACTGTTAATCTCCTTTGGCAACACCCTCACAGACACACCCAGGGTCAATACTTTGCATCCTTCAATCCAATCAAGTTGACACTCAGTATTAACCATCACACATAGGGAGCAAAAGAAACTTCTGGTTGCTAAAGAATAAGTTGTGAGGCAAGATGCCAGGAAATAAACCTGGGAAAGCAAGCAGAGGTTGCTCATAAAAAAATTTGTATGCCATATTAATGCAAGTTCATTTTACTTCACTCTATATATAATAACTGAGAAGCCATGGACAGAATTCAATCAAGGGTATATCATAGTCAAACTTGATTGTGAAGATGTAACTTTCTGCTGGCTGTATGGAGAATGAGTTGGAGAAGGTAAAGAGCATCATTGTGGTTAGGAGGGAGGTGATGGGAGCCTGAACCGGAGGAGTGGCTGTGGGAATGAAGTGGCAGGAACAAAACTGAGAGCTCCATGGGGGGCAAAACTACATTTGGTAGTACATTGAATGAGGAGAGGGGAATAAAAGGAAATGTTCATGGTAGCCCTCAAGTGTCTTACACAGATTAGTAGATGGTGGGGCCACAAACATAGCTGGAGAATACAGGGTGGTGGAAGTTTTGACGGGAAGATGATGAGTTCAGCCTAGCCACATTAGGTTGAAGGGGCTGAGTGGCAGTCCGGTGCAGATTTTTAGCAAATCGTTTAACAGAAGGATCCGAACATCAGGCAAAAGATTTGAGATTTGGAAGTCATCAGCAGCAAGGTGGGGACAATTTAAACCATAAAAGTGGATGCACTGATCCAGAAGGAATAAGTGGAATGAGAAGAAAGAATGGCATAACCATGAGGAATACCAAAATATAAGAGGCAAGAGGAGAGAGACATGTCTATATACAAGAGACCTAAAGAAGTGTTATAGAGCTAGGACAGTGGCTCCATGGAAGCCAAAATAGTAAAGAAATTCAACAGCTTGCATCAAATGCAGCAGAGGTACAGCAAAACATAAAATCTTAAATCATGGTGGTTAAGAAATCATTAATAACTTTTTTTGGGGGGGGGAAGGAAGATCATCTTTATTTTATGCTGGGGAGGTTTTTTGTTTGTTTGGTTTTTTCCATAAGTTATTGGGATACAGGTGGTATCTGGTTACATGAGTAAGTTCTTTAGTGGTGACTTGTGAGATCCTGGTGCACCCATCACCCAAGCAGTATACACTGCACCATATTTGCTGTCTTTTATCCCTCTGCCCCCTTTCCACTCTTTCTCTCAAGTCCCCAAAGTCTACTGTCTTGCTCTGTTGCCCAGGCTGGAGTGCAGTGGCATGATCTCGGCTCACTGCACCCTCTGTCTCCTGGGTTCAAGCGATTCTTCTGCCTCAGCCTCCTGAGTAGCTGGGACCACAGGCATGTACCACCACTTCTTGGCTAATTTTTTGTGTTTTTAGTAGAGACGCGGTTTCTCCATGTTAGCCAGGATGGTCTCGATCTCCTGACCTTGTGATCTGCCCACCTTGGCCTCCCAAAATGCTAGGATTATGGGCATGAACCACCGCGCCTGGCCTACTGTATCATTCTTATGCCTTTGCGTCCTCATAGCTTAGCTCCCACATGTCAGAGAGAAAATACAATGTTTGGTTTTCCATTCCTGAGTTACTTCACTTAGAAGAATAGTCTCTAATCGCATCCAGGTCATTGAAAATACTGTTAATTCATTCCTTTTTATGACTGAGTAGTATTTCATTGTATATACCATATATATGAGATATATATGGTATATATATTTATACCATATATATGAGAGATATATATGGTATATATATATACACACACACACCAGAGTTTCTCATATATATATATATATATATATATACGTTTTCCATCATATATACACATATATGATATAAATGGGGCATGTGTGTGTGTGTGTGTGTGTGTGTATACTATATACATATAGGGTATATATATACACCACAGTTTCTCTATCTGCTTGTTGATTGATGGGCATTTGGGTTGGTTCCACTATTTTGCTATTGGGAATTGTGCTGCTATAAACATGCATGTGCCAGTATCTTTTTTGAATAATGACTTCTTTTCCTCTGGTTAGATACCCAGTACTGGGATTGCTGGATTAGATGGTAGTTCTACTTTTAGTTCTTTAAGAAATCTCCACACTGTTTTCCACAGTGGCTATACCAGTTTATATTCCCACCAGCAGTGTAGAAGTGTTCTCTGATCACTGCATCCACACCAGCATCTACTGTTTTTTGATTGTTTTATTATGGCCATTCTTACAGGAGTAAGGTGGTATCACATTGTGGTTTTGATTTGCGTTTTCCTGATCATTAGTGATTTTTGAGCATTTTTCCATGTTTGTTGGCCATTTGTATATCTTCTTTTGAGAATTGTCTATTCATGTCTTTAGCCCATTTTTGATTGGATTAATTGGTCTTTTTCTTACTTATTTGTTTGAGTTTGTTGTAGATTCTGGATATTAGTCCTTTGTCAGATGTATAGGTTATGAAGATTTTCTCCCACTCTGTGGATTGTCTATTTACTCTGCTAACTGTTCCTTTTGCCATGCAAAAGCTCTTCAGTTTAATTAGGTCCCAGCTATTTATCTTTGTTTTTATTGCAATTACTTTTGGGTTTTTGGTCATGAAATCCTTGCCTAAGCCCATGTCTAGAAGGGTTTTTCTAATGTTATCTTCTAGAATTTTTATAGTTTCAGGTCTTAGGTTTAAGTCCTTTATCCACCTTGAGTTGATTTTTGTATTAGGTGAGAGATGAGGATTCAGTTTCATTCTCCTGCACGTGGCTTTCCAATTATCCCAGCACCATTTGTTGAAAACGGTATGCTTTCCCCACTTTATATTTTTGTTTGCTTTGTTGAAGATCGGTTGTCTGTAAATATTTGGGTTTATTTCTGGTTTCTCTATTCTGTTCCATTGGTCTAGGTGCCTATTTTTATACCAGTACCACACTGTTTTGGTGACTATGGCCTTATAGTATAGTTTGAAATCAGGTAGTGTGATGCCTCCAGATTTATTCTTTTTGCTTAGTTTTGCTTTGGCTATGCAGGCTCTTTTTTGGTTCCATATGATTTTTAGAATTGTTTTTTCCAACTCTGTGAAGAATGATGGTGGATTTTGATGGGGATTGTGTGAATTTGTAGATTGCTTTTGGCAGTATGATCATTTCCACAATATTGATTCTACCCATCCATGAGCATGGGATGTGTTTCCATTTGTTTGTGTCATCTATGATTTCTTTCAGAAGTGTGTTGTAGTTTTCTTTGTAGAGGTCTTTCAACTTCTTTGTTAGGTATATTCCTAAGTATTTTATTTATTTATTTATTTTTGTGGCTATTGTAAAAGGGATTGAGTTCTTGATTTGATTCTCTGCTTGGTCACTGTTGGTGTATAGAAGAAGTACTGATTTGTGTACATTAATCTTGTATCCAGAAACTTTGCTGAATTCTTTTATCAGTTCTAGGAGGTTTCTGGGGGATTCCTTAGGGTTTTCAAGGTAAATGATCATATCGTCAGCAAACAGGGACAGTTTGACTTCCTCTACTGATTTGAATGCCCTTTATTTCTTTCTCTTGTCTGATTGCTCTGGCTAAGACTTCCAGTACTATGTTGAAAAGGAGTGGTGAGAGTGGGCATCCTTATCTTGTTCCTGTTCTCAGGGGGAATGCTTTCAACTTTTCCCCATTCAATATTATGTTGGCTGTGGGTTTGTCATAGAAGGCTTTTATTAAATTAAGGCATGACCCTTGTATGCCAGTTTTGCTGAGGATTTTAATCATAAAACATTGCTGGATTTTGTTGAATACTTTTGCTGCATCTATTGAGACGGTCATGTAATTTTTGTTTTTAATTCTATTTATGTGGTGAATCACATTTATTAACTTGCGTATGTTGAACCATCCCTGCATCCCTGGTATGAAACCCACTTGATCATGGTGGATTATCTTTTTGACATATTGTTGGATTTCGTTAGCTAGTATTTTGTTAAGGATTTTAGCATCTATGTTCATCAAAGGTTATCAGTCTGTAGTTTTCTTTTCTGGTTGTGTCCTTTCCTGGTTTTGGTATTAGGGTGATATTGGCTTCATAGAATGAATTAGGGAAGGTTCCTTCTTTCTCTATCTTGTGTAATAATGTCAAATTCTTCTTTGAATGTCTTGTAGAATTCTGCTGTGAATTCATCTGGTCCTGGACTTTTTTTGTTGTTGGTAATTTTTTAATTTAATTTTTAAATTTTTTTAATAAAAAATTAATTTTTAGTTTCAATCTCATTGCTTGTTATTGGTTTATTCAGGGTATCTAATTCTTCCTGATTTAAGCTAGGAGGGTTGTATTTTACCAGGAATTTATCCATCTCTTCTAGGTATTCTAGTTTATGTGCATAAAGGTGTTCATAGTAGCCTTGGACGATCTTTTGTATTTCAGTGATGTCCATTGTAATATCTCCTGTTTCATTCCTCAATGGGGTTATTTGGATTTTCTCTCTTCTTTTCTTGGTTAATCTTGCTAATGGTCTTTCAATTTTATTTATCTTTTCAAAGAACCAGGTTTTTGTTTCATTTCTCTTTTGTACTGTTTTTTGTTGCTTGTTTCAATTTCATTTAGTTCTGCTCTGATCTTAGTTATTTCTTCTTTTGCTGGGTTTCAGTTTCTTGTTTCTCTAGTTACTTGAGGTGCTTAGATTGTCTGTTTGTGCTCTTTCAGACTTTTTGATATAGGTATTTAGGGCTATGAACTTTCCTCTTAGCAGCACCTTAGTTATCCCAGAGGTTTTGATAGGTTTTGTCATTATTGTCATTCAGTTTGAAGAATTTTTAAATTTCATCTTGATTTCGTTATTGGCCCAATGCTCATTCAAGAGCAGGTTATTTAATTTCCATGTATTTGCAAGATTTTGGCGTTCCTTTTGGAGTTGATTTCCAGTTTTATTCCACTGTGGTCTGAGAGAGTGCTTGATATAATTTCAATTTTCTGAACTGTATTGAGACTCATTTTATGGCCTATCATGTGGTCTATCTTGGAGAAAGTTTCATGCACTGTTAAATAGAATATATATTCAGCAGTTGTCGGATGAAATGTTCTGTATATATCTGTTAAGTCCATTTGTTCCAAGGTATAGTTTAAATCCATTGTTTCTTTTTTGACTTTCTGTCTTCATGACCTGTCTAGTGCTGTCAGTAGAGTAATGAAGTCCCCCACTATTATTGTGTTGCTGTCTATCTCATTTCTTAGATCTATTAGCAATTGTTTAATAAATTTGGGAGCTCCAGTGTTAGGTGCATATATGTTTAGGATTGTGATATTTTCCTGTTGTACAAGGCCTTTTACCATTATATAATGTCCTTCTTTGTCTCTTTTAACCACTGTTGCATTAAAGTTTGTTTTGTCTGATATAAGAATAGATACCCCTGCTTGCTTTTGATGTGCATTTGCATGAAATGCCTCTTTCCACCCCTATACTTTAAGTTTATGTGAGTCCTTATGTGTTAGGTGAGTCTCCTGAAGGCAGCAGATAAGTTGGTTGGTGAGTTCTCATCAATTCTGCAGTTTTGTATATTTTAAGTGGAGTATTTAGGCCATTTACATTCAATGCTAGTATTGAAATGTGAGGTACTTTTGCATTCATCATGCTCTTTGTTGCCTGCATCCTTCGAGTTATTTGTTTTTTGTTTTCGATTTTTAACCTGTATTTTTGTTTTATAGGTCCTGTATGCTTTAAAGGGATTCTGTTTTGATGTATTTCCAGGATTTGTTTCAAGATTTAGAGCTCCTCTTATTGGTTCCTGTAGTGATGGCTTGGTAATGGCGAATTCTCTCACCATTTGTTTGTCTGAAAATGATTGTATCTTCCTTCATGTATGATGCTTAGTTTCACTTGATACAAAATTCTTGGCTGATGATTGTTTTGCTTTGTTTTGCTTGAGGAGGTTGAAGATAGGGCCCCAATCCCTTCTAACTTGTAGGGCTTCTTCTGAGAAGTCTGCTGTTAATATGATAGGTTTTCCTTTGTAGGTTACCTGGTGCTTCTGTCTCACAACTCAAGATTCTTTCCTTCACCTTAACTTTGGATAACCTGAAAACAATGTGCCTAGGCAAAGATCTTTTTGTAAGGAATCTCCCAGGTATTCTTTGTGCTTCTTGTATTTGCATGTCTAGGACTCCAGCAAGGCTGGGGAAGTTTTCCTCGATTATTCCCCCAAATATGTTTTCCAAGCTTTTAGAATTGTCTTCTTCCTCAGGAACACTGATTATTCTTAGGTTTGGTAGTTTAACATAATCCCAGAATTCTTGGAGGCTTTGTTCCTATTTTCTTAATCCTTTTTCTTTGTTTCTGTTGGATTTGGTTAGTTCAAAGACCTTGTCTTGGAGCTCTGAATTTCTTTCTTCTACTTGTTCAATTCTATTGCTGAGACTTTCCAGAGCATTTCACATTTCTAAAAGTGTGCTCAAAGTTTCCTGAATTTTTTTATTGTTTTTTCTTTAAGCTATCTATTTCCTTGAATATTTCTCCCTTCAATTCTTGTATCATTTTTTGGGTCTCCTTGTTTTGGGCTTCACCTTTCTCTGGTCTCTCCCTGATTAGCTTAATAACTAACCTCCTGAATTCTTTTTCAGGTAAATCAGGGATTTCTTCTTGGTTTGGATTCATTGCTGGTGAAGTAGTGTGATTTGAGGGGCATGTTGATGAGCCTTGTTTTGTCATATTACCAGGATTGGTTTTCTGGTTCCTTCCCATTTGGGTAGACTGTGTCAAAAGGAAGGTCTAGGGCTGAAGGCTGTTGTTCAGATTTTTTTGTCCCACGAGGTGCTCTCTTGAAGTAGTACTCTCCCCCTTTTCCTGCAGTTGTGGCTTCCTGTGAGCCAAACTGCAGTGATTGTTGCCTCTCTTCTGGGTCTAGCCACCCGGCAAGTCTACCCAGCTCCAGGCTGGTACTGGGGATTTCTGCACAGAGCCCTGTGATGTGAACCATCTATGGGTCTCTCAGCTGTGGATACCAGTGCCTGTTCCAGTGGAGGTGGCAGAGGGTGTTAGTGGACTCTGTGAAGGTTCTTAGCTTTGGTGGTTTAATGCTCTATTTTTGTGCTGGTTGGCCTTCTGTCAGGAGGTGGCATTTTGCAGAGGGCATCAGCTGTAGTAGTGTGGAGAGGGACTGGCAGTAGGCGGGGCCCAAGAACTCCCAAGATTATAGGTCCTTTGTCTTCCTCTACCAGGATAGGTAGGGAAGGACCATCAGGTGCGTGCAGGGGTAGGTGTGTCTGATCTCAGACTCTTCTAGGACAGGCCTTGCTGTGGCTACTGTGGGGGATGGAATAAGATTCCCAGGTCACTAGAGTTTTGTACCTAGGAGGATTATTGCTGCCTCTGCTGAGTCATGCAGGTTTTCATGGAAGTGGGGGAAGGCCAGCAGTCACAGGCCTCACCCAGCTCCCACACAAACCAAAGGGCTGGTCTCACTCCCAACATGCCCCCCACCACTGCCTCGAATCTTTCCAGGCAGAGGGCCACTTGAAAACTTGCCCCAGACTTTCTGCCTCCCATTTGTGAAAGAAAAGGGCTTTAGTTCTTCCTCAGTCTGTGAAGTCTGCAAGCAGGATTTGCACCCTCCCCCAAGTTCTGGCCAGATTGTTACAAAGTTCAGCTAGGGAAGTCCTTCTCCCTGTGGGGTTTTACCCCCTGCCCTTCTGGCCTCCCTCCTGATGGATCCCTGTAGTGTCAGGCAGGAATGGGCTGCTTGGGGATTCAGTGAGCTCTCAGGGCCTCCCTGCTGCCTCCTCCACCCCTGTATTTTGCTAGGCTCAGCTCTCTAACTTGACTCAGTTCCAAGTAAAGTCAGGGACATCTCCTGCAAACAGACCTTCAAATTCTCCAGTGGGTGTGTGTGTGTTTGGGAGAGGAGGGTCTCCCCTTCCCACTTCTGCAGTTGGGGCACTCACAGTATTGGGGGTCTCTCCCAAGTCCTGCAGGAGCAGTCCGCTTCCTTCAGAGGGTCTGTGGGTCCTCTCAGGATTGCTGGTTTGTTCTTGCAGTCGATCTGGAGCTAAAATGTACAATGCAAGCCTCTGCATGCTGCTGTCTCCGGAGCTGCAATCTAGTCCTACCTCCCGTCTGCCATAATCTTCTCAAGTCCTCATTAATAACTTTAAGTTGACCATTTTGATGGAATGATGGAACCAGAAGCCAAATTCAGTGAATTGAGAAGAAATGGGAAGTGAAGAAGTAGAGATGAGAATTACAATGGACTCCAAAAAATTTGTATGACAAGGGGAGAAGACAGGTTTGTTGAGAACTAGAAGATGTGATTCAAGGGAAGCTTTTAACATTGGAGAACATAAGTAAGTCAACAGACTTAGAGAAGGAAAGGTAGAAGATACAGGATGGAAGGGGGATGAATGATGTAAAAAGTCCTTTTAAAAAACAATAAGCAACAGGATTAAGAGCACAGGTGAAGAGATTGACCTTTAAAAGAGGAGAGTGACTTTAGGGACTGGAAAAAAGGGGCAGTGTAATATTTAGAATGATTTTGCTTGCAAGCAATAGAAAATCCAACCAACCACATAAAGTTTAAAGAATAAGACAACTTTATTATTTTATTTATCAAAAAGTCAAAGAGTGGGAGGGTTACAGGTAGGATTGGCTAATTTGATGGCTTAACAATATCATCAAGGATTCAGTTTCTTTCCTTGTTTCTGTACCAGCACTCTCAACACATCAGCTACTCCCGTCATGGTAAACAGACCACTGCAGTAGCTCCAGTCTACATTCAGAACAAAACAGGGATAAAGAGCTCTTTTTTGGGCTCCATTTTTTGAGAGAGAAAAACACTCCCAGCATCCCTCAACAGACTTCCATTCAATGGCCAGAATTTTTTCACATGTCTAAACCAAGTGCTGGCAAGGGAAATGAAGTAATCATAGTTTTGGGCTAGGCTAATTATGATCAATCCACTGGGGCTAGGCAAGAGACTGGTCTCCCTGAAGAACATGAGTACCAGATACCTAAACCAAATCAAGGTTCTGTTATCAAGGAAAAATGGGTGGGCATAACTATGGGTAAATATCTATCACAGTTGAGGTAAATGTGGAAAAGTTTATATTCAGGGGTAGAAATTATGCTTAATTTCATTGATTTTTCTTGATTTTCTGCTGAGAGTGAAGAAATAGGGGTTGAGTATGAGGATTGAAAAAATAAAGATATGAAAGTCATTGAAGGAAATGAGAGAAAGTGTTAATTAAAGATGAAAGATTGAGAGGCAGGGCTAAGGGACAAGCTAAAATGGGAGACCATGAAATTTTTAGCACATCAACGCCAACCCGTACGACTATACAATTATTTTTCCAGTATATTCCTCTCTCTCTTCACAGGTACAGAACAAAGGAGACAGGGAGTAATAGTACTATTGATTCTAGTTTGGAATTTTACTAGGTGGTATAACAGAAGCATAAAGGATGAAAAAGAATCAAAGATGCTTGCAGAAGAGTGATTCAGATATCTGTATAACCCATGGGATCTAGATTGCATACAGAAAAAAAGTAGTCAGAAAGGTGTTAATAAAATGTGAGGAAAATGGAGTGATCAAGGGACAGGAAGTGCATATGAGGTCAAAGTGTAATGGAAGAATATTTTAAGGACTGGACATTGGGATCAGACGGCAGGATCCTGGAGTACTGCCCAAGCAGACGTTGGTTGATGAGGAAAGAAATAGAATACAGTTGAGTCAACAATGTCTAGCAGTTTGGAGACTGGGTTGTTGGATTTTCTGACAAATGTTAAAATATCCTAGGACTGTGTCCAAAATAAATGGGGACAATGACTGACAGACATCCCAAAATCATCAATGAAGGAAGGGAACTGTGATAGTTAATACTGAGTGTGAACTTGATTGGACTGAAGGATACAAAGTATTGATCCTGGGTATGTCTGTGAGGGTGTTGCCAAAAGATATTAACATTCGTGTCAGTGGGCTGGGGAAGGCAGACCCACCCTTAATCTGGTGGGCCCAATCTAATCAGCTGCCAGCAAATATAAAGTAGACAGAAAAACGTGAAAAGGAGAGACAGGCCTAGCCTCCCAGCCTACATCTTTCTCTGTGCTGGATGCTTCCTGCCCTCGAACATTGGACTCCAGGTTCTTCAGTTTTGGGACTTGGACTGGCTCTCCTTGCTCCTCAGCTTACAGACGGCCTATTGTGGGACCTTGTTCCTCAGCTTGCAGACAGTCTATTGTGGGACCTTGTGATCGTGTAAGTTAATACTTAATAAACTCCCATATATGTATATACATGTACATGTACATGTGTATGTATATGTGTGTGTTTATGTGTATATATACATGTATGTGTATACATACATATATGTATGTACACATGCATACATATATGTATATATACATACATATATGTATATATACATATGTGTGTATATACATATATGTATATATACATACATATATGTATATACACATAAACACACACACATATACATACACATGTATATGTGTGTGTGTATATATGTGTGTGTATATGTGTGTTTATATAGGGAAGTTCATTATATATACTCTATTATACATATATGTGTGTATATATATATATAAGCGAGTTTATTAAGTATATATATATATATATATATATATATATATATATGTCCTATTAGTTCTGTCCCTCTAAAAAAACCCTGACTAATACAGGAACTAACCAGGACATAGGCTGATGTCAGTGACCAGGAGGAAAGAACACGATATGAGTGAGTGATAAGACTTAGAAGAAAAAAAGCTTCCATCAGAAGATTAATGAGTGCTGATCTGGAGGTGGAGGTGTGAGTTAGGAAAACAGCAACTTTTTCAGGGGGGGAGGATGCATGGAATGTACAATGAGTAGCCTCTATTGGTGGAGGCTGCAGAGGAAGTCGGGTCTTCAAGAAGATCTAGGTCTCAATTAAGAAAAAGGGGTTGTGAAACCCTGTCTCTACTAAAAATACAAAAATTAGCCAGGCGTGACGGTGCGTGCCTGTAATCCCAGCTACTCCAGAGGCTGAGGCAGGAGAATCGTTTGAACCCAGGGGACGGAGGTTGCAGTGAGCCGAGATTGCGCCACCTCACTCCAGCCTGGGCTAAAGATGAAACTCCATCTCAAAAATTAAAAAAAAGAAAAAAGGGTTGAAGAGTCTTACTCTTTGGGGACATAGAGGAGAGTATTTTAACAATGGAAGGAGGGCTAAAGGTCACCAACACCACTGAAGAATTCTCAGGTCCTTGGTAGGGGTAAATGACAGTCTGACTCAAACTCAGTATATGTTTCAATAAAAATAAGAATCCTCCATCTACCGAAGGAGGATTTCAATGTGACAATGACCTCTACACCCTATAAAACATTAACAGTATCAATACTAATGCAAGGAAAGCTTTTTATGCCAGGATAAATAAAAATAAAGGTGTGAGTTTACGTAGGAGACAATGTGGCTCTCAGCAGGAATTTGTAAGTTTCATCTAAACTTGCTCCGGCTCACTCACACTCTTTGTCTCCTTTCATTTGCGTTTCTGGTTGCTTTTCTCATTATCGAAACTATTTACTTGACAGATGATAGAACCCCAGCTGAAGGTGGAGTACAATTAGCATATAAACAAGATTTTTAAAGTGCTGGAACAGAGATGGACTTTAGGGCCTTATGCTCTCTGGAGACTTGACCCCAAAATAATCAAGAGAGATTGTGCTTGGGCGATCCCCAGCCAGTTCTAAAAATGCCCCTGCCTTGCCTTAGGTGATCTAGGGTGCATCATCATATAACTTGGCTGCAAGTTGCCGCTAGGTCTTTCATTTGGCTTTAATACTCTAAATAAAGACTTAGTACCAAGTACATAGTCCTTGAAATAAATGTGGTAGAGTGGAAAAAATGAAGATATTAAGACTCAGATAAGCCTGGTTCTGAATGCCAATTGCCATGCCAAACTTTACTTCCCTTGGCAAGTTATTTCAACTCTGAATAATAATAGCAGAAGTCACCATGTAAGATAAGTCAGTAATGGGCCAAGTATTTTATGTGCAAAATCAGAATATCCGCTACTCTACTAATATCCTGGGGTCAGCCTCCCCTAAAAAAATAGCCTGAGCCCCTAGGTAACATGCTATGTCAGAGAAGTCTAATATTTTCTCCAGTGTTTCTAATATGGGTTCAAATGTTCTTCAAATTCCTGTTGTCAGCTCACCTCTTACCTTCTCTCTCCCTCTTCCTCCTGAGATGTTGTCCTCTCTCCTCTCCTCTTTCATTGAAGGTTAAATATGGCTCCTTCTCCTTAGGCCTCCACATAATACCAACACAAAGTTTTCCTGATAGTTTGGTGATAATGGAAGCAATTACAGAAAAGGAAACAGGCTGGAGTTTAATATCACAGTCTCACCAACCCCCCCTCTTCTAGAGCCTAGGCCTAAGGCTGCCATGTACCTGGGATCTCAACCTCCCACTGCGAGCTTTCTCTCATTCTCTCTTTTCTCTCGGCTCCAGGGCTAGAAAATAGAAATTTTCTGTTACTTTGTTATGCAGGGCACTTTTAGATCCCCTTAGTCTTACTTCATGCCCCTGGGCTTTGCCTTCAATAACCACGAACGACCCTTTAATGTGAGTTTTCTAGGCTGAATGATATGAAGCTTTGAAATAGCAATTTTTCTTGCACTTCTGGTCAGAAACCCCTCTCTTATCAATAGTTCTTGTAAGTGGAAAGGAAGTGAATAGAAAAGTAATTCTCACCCTGTCCCTACCATAGGCGTCATGAAGTTCTAGGATTCCATTCTCCTCTTATACAGATATCACTTTAAACCTATGAGGAAGTTTAAGCCTAGAGAATTGAAATAATTTTTCCAGTGTCATAAAGCTAGTAGGTAATATTTTAGAACTCAGTGCATGGACTGCTGCTCCCTCTTGGAAGTCAGTTGCTATGTAAAAAGTCCAACCACCTTGAGACCACCATGATGTAACAAAGCCCAGTTAGCCATGTGGAGAAAAAAAGGCCTTGTAGAGAGCATCAAGGAACCAGACATATGAATGAAGCCTTCTTGGATCTCCCAACCCATGTTAGGCACCAGCTGAATGCAGATGAATGAATGACAACAGCCAGTGTCACATGAAACAGAACTATCTGGCGAAACCCTATCCAAATTGCTAACTATTCCTGTTTATAAACCCAAAAGATTAAAGAAACAATAGATTAAAGACTATTTGATTTGATAAACAGTCTCATTCCTTCATTTATTCATGTACAACACATTCATTAAGCATCTACTATGTGCAGGGCACTGCTCTAGGACCAGTGGACTCCACCACGGAAAGGGTAAACATGGCCTTTTCTCAAGGAACTTCAATTCTAATGCTAGGAAGACAGACAACACATAAAGAAACAAATCAATGAAGTATAAAATGTGGGGGGATAGGCCGGGCACAGTGGCTAACACCTGTAATCCCAGCACTTCGGGAGGCCAAGTGGGCGGATCATGAGGTCAGGAGATCGAGACCATCCTGGCTAACATGGTGAAACCCCATCTCTACTAAAAATACAAAAAAAATTAGCTAGGCATGGTGGCAGGCGCCTGTAGTCCCAGCTACTCGGGAGGCTGAGGCAGGAGAATGGCGTGAACCCAGGGGGCAGAGCTTGCAGTGAGCCAAGATCACGCCACTGCACTCCAGCCTGGGCGACTGAGCAAGACTCTGTCTCAAAAAAAAAAAAAAAAAGTGTGGGGGGTAATGGTAAAAATTATGAAGAAAAACAGTGTGATCCAGGGATACAGGTGGGAGCAGGGAAGGACGTTGGTCAGGAAGCAGTGTCTATTTTTAAAGTCCTCTCTGAAAAAGTGACTTTTGAGCAGCTTTGAATGAATCAAGAAGGTGAACTATGTGAAGGAATGAAGGAAGCACATTCTATGAAAAAGGAAAAACAAATAAAAGCCCTAGGGAAGAAACAGGCTTGGTTACTCAAGTAAGAGCAAGAAGGGCAGTGTGGCTGGAGTGACAAGAGAAAGGGGTAAGATTGGAGAGACTCACAGGGGTCACACACTGGAGGGTCCACATGCCTCAGTGGGGAGTGTGGATTTTATTCTAGTGTGCTCTCGGAAGGCACTGGAGGTCTTTGAGCCATCTATCCTGGCTGCTGTGTGAAGCATAGACAACAGAGGGGAAAGCATGTAAGCAGAAAAACTGGTAGGTTATTGTAATTGTCCAGATGAGTGATGATAGTGGCATGAACCTGGGTGGTAAGAAGTGATAAGACGTGGGATTTAGTCTGAACAGAGTACCTCAATTTCACATAAAATTATTATTCAGAGTGAATCCTCAGCTCTGAGGTTTGGAAGCATTTCCATTTTTTTAAACTGATGATTGAAAGAGCTGAGCTGAGTATTTCATCAATGCCCTGGGAGGCAATGTTTGGCATTCCAAGCCTGCCCATTGAGTGCAGAGAAGCCCAAATCACCAGGACAGCACTCAGGTGGGCAGAGCAGTAGATTTTATTGGATCCAAAGGGAAAGCCCTATGTAAGCATGCATCAAAGCGGCCCCTGCTTCTCTTCCTAGGTGAGAGATCAGCTAACTTTTCAGTCAGTCATACAACTATCTATTGTGGCTATCCTCTCTGACACCTTAGAGGAGATCTTAGTTGTTTGGCACATTCCTTGGAGAACAATGGAATTAAATCTTTTGTAGCCTAACAAATATTCCTCAACATGCAGAGCTGATTTCTGGAGAAAAGAAGGACCAATTGGCATATGGCATTCGGAATCTTCTGGAAAGGAAGTAACCTAGACTCCTACACCTTTCTATCCAAGATTTAAAATTACAGAAGCAGGAGTGGCCTGACCATGTTTTGTTGGCAGGAGAGGATCCTAAAGGCTCCAAAGACAAGAGGAGTGAAGGGATGCCATGCTGGGGACTCAGGCTTATCACTGGGGCCTGAGGCTTATGGGTTTGAATCAACTCTGGGAGAGTGTGTGGCTGAGGTAGAAAGAGGCTCATAGTGCAGCCATCAGAACTCATGGTAGTCCTTTGGGAGCAATGTTTGAGAGTGACAGTGTGAACTTAGGGAGCTGTACCCTTGCAGCCTAAGTGTGGGTTCAACAGTACTGACAATAGCCTAGAACTTTGAAGATGCCATGGGATTGGCAAATAGTTTTCAACAGGGATACCATGTGGCAGCAGGAAAAATAAGCTGCATTGGATCAGACTCTGCTTTGTCACCTACTGTGTTTGAGCCAAAAGTCTGGCTCACTTTGGATTGAGTGACCCCCTGGTGTTCAGAACAATGGAAGAGAAAAGGGCTTCTCATGAGATCCTAGACTTCCTACAAATAAGGATAAAAGTGCACCCTGGTGATTAACTGAAAAAATGAAAAGCACCATCTACTTGGTAGTGGCCATATATGCAGTATGGTATATGGTACGCCATATATATGATAAATAATATATATACCTGATATGTGTGGAAAAGACATGCTGCCTTACAATCATGAAAATTTGGCTAAAGCTGTCTTTTCTGGTAGGACAATGGGTGTTTTTATTTATCTTTTAAATTATATGGACTTTCAAATACTCTAAAAATTTTCTACATGCATCACTTTTTCTAAAAAAAGTAAATCAAATATAAAAGAAGAGAATGTTTAGCCCTCATCCTGCCAGACAGATGCCCCTGCAGGTGACCCCGGGAACTTATCACCAATGATAACTTCCACATCCTTTTGTGGCTCCTGTGATGGCCATAGGTGGTGATTCCTAGGCCGGTGAGTGGCCAGGACCTATGCTCCCCTCAAGCAGGAATCCTGGCCCGCCTGTCTTCCCCAGCCCAAAATAGGATGAATAGGAGGACCTTCCTGGCCTCCTGTTACTGATCAGGCTCCCTCCCTCTACCATTCTGGGGATGCTAATGAGGTGACCGCTCATGGGTGTCAAGAAGGGATTTCCCACACAGGCTCCTCTGTACCACACGTGTGCTTTGCAGATTTTCACTTCAGGTGCCAGGTGGCACGCCCACACAGAGACAAACAGACCCTCTCCCATGTGATTTGCATGCCCCGGCTTATCCTCCTGGGGTCACTTCATCGTTACTAACATTTATATATGGCACTCACCTGGCCAGAGCTCTGTGCTGAAGGCTGAGGGGCACGCAAAGATGAAAGCTCCGACTGTCTTTAATGAACCTTCAATCTAGATGGGACCTGGGGGACATAGAAGAAAGAGTCGCTTCAAAGTAGAACATGCTGAGTGTTAAAATAGGGATAATCTCCTGATTGACTTCCTCCCATGCCAACCAAAATTACTCCTATCTGTTATCAGGTTCTGCCTTCCAAACCTCTCCAATGAGTGCCCTTGTATCCATTCCCACTGCCTCTGCAATGGTTCAGTCCTCATCCAGCTGTTACCAAGGCTCTTGTACTGGCCTCTGACCACCATTCTTCCTTCATGCATTTGCATTGCCAGAAGGCAATCCTTCATTGCTGTGTTAGTCAGCATTCTTCAGGGAAACCGAACCAATGGGCTATATAGGGTGAGTGGTGTGTGTGTGTGTGTGTGTGTCCTGTCCTAAAAACAGTGAATAGCCCCCCATTACCTTCAGAAGGAAGTCTTAACTCCTTAGCACAACACTCAACGCCTTTCCCAATGTAACTGTAACCTATCTTTTCCACCTGAGCTCTGTCTTTAAATTTTTTCTTCTCACGCTCCAGCCCCAAGAAGAAGGCCCCTATAGCCATCCACCTCCCCACATTACTCCCCACAAATACAGCACTTTGGGAAACCAAGGCAGGTGGATCACCTGAGGTCAGGAGTTTGAGACCAGCCTGGCCAACATGGCGAAATCTCATCTCTCCTAAAATACAAAAATTAGCCAGGTGTGGTGGTGGGCTCTTGTAATCCTAGTTACTCGGGAGGCTGAGGCATGAGAATTGCTTGAACCCAGGAGGCGGAGGTTGCAGTGAGCCGAGATCGCGCCACTGCACTCCAGTCTTGGTGACAGAGCAAGACTCTGTCTTGAAAACAAAAAACAACAACAACAACAAAAATACTCTAATAAGACCAGATTTATCAACATTCCTCAAATTCGACACAGCCTGGAATATCCTTTTCTTTAACTTCTGCTTTTCTTTTTTCTTTTTCTGTTTTCTTTTTTGCGATGGAGTCTCATTCTGTTGCCCAGGCTGGAGTGCAGTGGTGTGATCTCAGCTCGCTATAACCTCTGCCTCCCGAGTTCAAGCAATTCTCCTTCCTTAGCCTTCCGAGTAGCTGGAATTACAGGCACACGCCACCACACTCAGCTGATTTTTTAATATTTAGTAGAGACGGGGTTTCACCATGTTGACAGGCTGGTCTCGAACTCCTGACCTCAAGCGATCTGCCCTCCTCAGCCTCCCAAAGTGCTAGGATTACAGGCTGAGCCACCATACTCGGCCTAAATTCTGCTTTTCAAAATTCTGTTCACTCTTCAGGCTACAATTTAAATGTTTTCTTTTCCACGGAGCCTTTTTCAGACTCCAGCTGGGAATTAATCCCACCTCAGACCACAACACTTGGCTTATATCTTCTTAAACACATTCATTATGTTATGCTTTGCCATCATCAACTTAACCTTGAGTTCCCAGAAAACAAATACCATATATCATTCCCCTTTGTGTCCTCTACAACACAGGGCACATAGCAGACACTTTTCCTCCTCATTGAATCAAGTAGCAAGTTATTCTTATCTTGTTTTCAATACAAAAAAAAATTTAAGAAGCCCCATGACTCAGGGCATGGTCCACAGATGCCAGATGACTGAGAGGTACCAATTGATCCAAGGATGGATATCAATCTTCAAAATTTAATTTTGTTCAGTGAATTTGCTTATATTGGTGTCTCTTTCCCTCCCCAATACTCCCCCTCTCTCTGTACACACACACACACACACACACACACACTCACACACACATCTCCTATATATCCCATTGGTTCTGTTTCCCTGGAGAATCCTAATATGGCTGTGAACTCTTAATGGGCCAAAAAACTAAGCCACTCCTGCCAGTATAGAGGGTCTGGCCCCAAGAGAAGTTGCATGTCAATACAATACAGTTGTTCATATAGGAACATGTTTTCCCTAGCTCTGACGTTTCTCCCACGTGGAGGGACGTCCATTCATTGACATTCCTGGCCCTTCCCACCCTTCACCTGTTGATGAGTTGGAGGGAAGCACCAGACAGAGTCATCCAGCCCCTTCCTCTATTTCTTCTTATTCCCTTCTGCCTTCTTATGTTCAAAGTCTTACCTGGAAAAATGTCCCCTGCTGGGACAGGGTAGGCAGGTCTGCCCAATCCTGTGCTTAAATAGCAGGGTCATTTGTTTCTCACTGTAAGTTGCTTCTTCCCACTTAGGCTCTAGCATTAATAAAGATAATATTTTTTCTCCCTCTTTAGTGTTGTGTCTCCTGTTCAGAACCCCAGGCAGGGAGGAGGCCCCCAGGCAATGCATGTATCTTGACTTCACAGCTGCTAAAGTGTGCCTACCTAATGAATAGCCCAAGGTGGGCCCTTGGACAATGCCCAAGAACCCTGGAGTGATGGAGCTGAAGTGGTCTCAAAGGTGTCGAGTCCAGCCCCGCTTGGTACTGAGGAAGATTATTACACTTGCTTCTACTACATGGGAGGTCATGAGGAGCAAATAAGAACATATATGTGAAAATTTCTGTAAAGCCCATTCTGGTATAAAATGCAAGGCGGAATTACTATTGTGGCTGTCGTAATCCTGTCGATGTGGGATCCCAGATACCCACCCCACCAAGCTCCACCCGAGTTGTTCCAGGAGTCCTCAGAACTGACCTGCATGTGCCCTCCACCGTTTAGATCAGTGATGATTTGGCTCCCACAAAGACTTCCCATAATAGCCTCATCACCCACCAGATACTAGCTATCTATGGCACCATATGGAGGAGAATGCCTCCCTCCACATGTGCAGTTAGGAAGTGTTTCAGGACTACCAAAGCAGAGATGCTCCTGCCCCACGTCTTGGGAGTTTACACTCGCAGCTAGTTCTCTCTCTTGCTAGGGCATGGAGCCAGCACTGGGACAGGTGTGCCTGACAGACACCGGGCTCACACCGTCACTCCTCCCCTCAGAAGTCTAAGGCCCTGTTATGTGGCTGAGATCGTGGTGCTTGGTTTCTGCCCCCATAGGATGAGGAGTCTTCCAGTAGATTCCTGAGTCCCTGCCTGTCTCACTGGACCAATTCGCCAGAGATGCCCAGACATGTCTGAATTCCAGTGGTGGCTACAGCACACCCTGCATTATAAATGGTGATTGACATGAGCAGGCCTCAAGTCCCCCTAAGGCCATTACATTCATGCCCTCAATAAAGACAGTTTTCCCAATCTTATACTCGGTTCCTGGCCAAACCACTTTCAAACCTGACTTTGTGGCTTCCCTCCCTCTCCTTCCTTCTCCTCTCTTCCATCACCTCCCTCTCCTTCCTTCCCTCCTTCACTTTTCCTGGACAAGGAGGTGGGGTTAGAGGGGTGAGATGTGGAGAAAGGCAAAAGCATGACTCAACCTGAGGATATTTTTCCTCCACTGCTCAAGCAGATAAGTATTTATAGTTTGCCAGTCCTCAGAGAAAGTTGGGAGCTTTTTGGTTTTATCCCATACTTGTGTGCACTCACCTCCTTTGGGGAAAAGGAAAACATTCTAGCAGCACAAAGCAGTCCCGCCCCCACGGAAAGTCCTGCAGACTTAATTCACAAGCCCTCGGAATTCCTGTAGGTGGGGCCAGGAGACTGGTGAGTCTGCAAAAGGAACGGTGCACCTTGCTGCTGCCCGCTTAAGCTCTCTGCCGGAGAGCAACTCTGCTTCCGAGATGGCAGCAGCAATCCCACCTCTAGCTTCCAGCTCCCATTTGGTGGAAAACTCTCTGCACAAAAATCTCACCCTGAGCCAGCTGGTTTCCTTCTTTCCAGGTCGTTCTCTAGAGAGAGGGGTGAGGGAAGAGGACCGAGGAGGAGAGGGGTATTTAGAACATGAAAAGGGTCAAGAAGGGTTTTGTTTTCTTCCCAGAAGGACTGAGCTCGCAGAGCCTAGGAATTCCTCTTTACAAGCTGGGAGGATTGAGGCCACAGCCGACCAAGGGATGCTATGCATTTGGCACTGATCATCCCTCATCTGGACCATAAGAGGCCTGTGATGCCTCAACCTCACCCCTGTTGCCGGAACGTATGTGGCAAATGCTGTGACTGCAAATTCCTAAGGAACAGGGCGTTGGAGCAAGTGAGGCCTTACTCTGGGTGGGAGTTCAAACCAGGAGACACATCCGGGAGGACACGGTCCAAGATGATCTGGAAGGTGCCCAAGGGAGTTCAAGAGGACCCTGGGACTAGGAGCCTGTGTTGGGGCACAGTTTGATGTTATACTTTCTCCCTTCCCAGCTGTCTTCCCCACTTTGACAGAAACAAAATATGAAGCACTGTGAATGAGTATTAGTCCACAAACTTGGTTGTACAAGAAATGTCCTACAGCTTTATTTACTTTCATTTTAATGTGCCTCTGAGTCCCATTCCCTCCAGTCTGGTGGGAAATCCAGTCCGGTCATTACTGCAGCCCCCACCTACCCACTAGGGTTATGCAAAGGGCCCGGGGATGCTTAGGCTACCCAAAATATTTGGCAGGTCCCCGCCTGCCTTATAACTGGTGACTGCATTGTGCCCGCCTCATGATCCCTTGGAATTTGACCTCCCCACCACTTTCATGTAAACCTAGAGAGGGACTGTGAGCCCCAATCCTCCTGGGGCCTACGGTCCTGCCCCCTTCTGAAATCTCACCACCTCCCCAAAGACATTGTCAGGGAGAAGAGCAGGGGTCCCCACTCTTTGTGGGACCCTCTGATCATTGAGAAAAGGAGTCTTCCCCTGTCTCCTCTCTTACCTCTTTCCCCTAGAAATTCCCAACCTCTCTCTCTCCTCCCTCCAAAATACTTAGCATAGTATCTGCAATGAATTTAGGGCAATGACTCCAAACCAGAAGCTGGCAGGACAAATAATCCTGCAGATGTGATTTATTTGACTAACACAGTATTTGAACAATTTTAAATAAATTGCCACATCAGGAGAGAATACCTAACATATGAATTTCTGGCTTTTCTTGAAAAATAAGAAAATATGAAAAACTAGGTATTTTTGATAAGGTCTGAGTTTTCCATTCATTCAGCAAATATTTATTGAGCACCTATTTTATGTGCCATGTGACAATCTTCTAGGCCCTGGAGCTATCATAGTGAACAAGACAGATGAGATTCTAGTTTTCACGGAGTTTACATTCCATTTTATGTTGGAGGGACAGAAGCAGGGGTGTGTGTGTGTGTGTGTGTGTGTGTGTGTGTGTGTAGCCTCTTGAAGGATAATTAGAACTAGATGGATGAGCAAAATTTAGATCACATTTGGGAGACTAGAATTGAATCTCTAAATGAAAGACAAAATCCTTCTTCCAAAAACTTCCTTTGCTGAGTTATCACAAAGCCATGATAATTAAGTTCCTAAAAACATTTCCCAGAGTGACATTGTGTCCCCTCTTCTACTTGGTCGCATTGCTTTTCCTGCAGGCTCCACAGGAAGGAAGTTCCTCATGCAGCCAAGCTTGCTTAGAGAACCTGAAAGATCTTCCCTGATACAGTTGCTAAGGGTGAGATTCAAGAAAAGGGCAGGAGAGCTGAACTCAAGTAAAGCCCCGAAAAGGCCTGACCTAGAAAGGGGAGGGGCAGGATGACTTCCCGAAACCCCCACTATAGTCTATTAATTCATTCAACAGACGCTCTTCTAGGTGCTGGGGATGCATCAGCAATGCCTGCTTTCATGAAGCTCATATTCTAGCAGGTGATGACAGAAAATAAATAATAAAGCATAATAAATCAACTGGATGGTATGGTAGAAGGAGATAAATGCTTTAGAAAGAAAATATAGAACAAAATAAGAGAGATCAGCAGTATTGGCAAGAGAACCAGTCACACTTTTAATAGGGAGATCAGACAGTTGAGTAAACACCGAAAGAGCTGAGGGAGATGAACAACCTAGACAGAGGTAACAGTCAGTGCAAAGACCCTGAAGTGGGAGTGCGCCTGGGTGTTCTAAGAACAGCAAAGAGGCCAGTGTGTCTGGGGCTGTCAGAGGGAACACAGGATAAAGTAGGGGGAGTTGGAGTGGAGAAGTAACAGGATCCAAGTCAGATAGGGTCTTGTACGCCTTTGTCCGAATTTGTAATCCACCACCTGGAATAGAAATTGCCATAAGTTCCACTTTCATTTCTGCATCCCCAACCCCTGGCATATTACCTGTCCTCAGTAAATACTTGTCAAGTGGATCATTGCAGGTGAAATGCACTTATGATGTCCTAGTGTATGCATCAGTGCTGAGTCATCACTGCCAACCAACAAGGGATGCCCTTTCCCCTCCCCAACACTTCCATGTCCCCCTCCAGCCCTGCAAGCATCCCTGATGCAGTATAAGACTTAGTATTGTCACAGCTCGTGTCCTCACCCACTCTGAAGGGGAACACCCCAGGTCTCCAGAAACCATTTTATATTAGATTCTTGTAGAAAAGGGCTGAGAATGCAGGTCATGTGACCAAAGAAACAGGCCAGCGTTCTTAATTATCGTAAGTTAACTTATCTTCAGGCCCTGCACTTGCACCTTTTATGGCTCTGCATCAGCATCCCCCTTCCTCCCTCCCTCTTCCAGAGAACGTTCAAAGAGCACTAAAGGTTTCCCCAGGAAGGAATTCCTGTGCAGAGTCAGAGCATGTATAAGGCACACTAATAAGCAAGGGAGATGAGGTGTACTTATTCTATTTTCACTTGAGACAGCGTAAGTCAGCATACCAAATTTGTCCTAGGGCCTAGCCCTGTCAGTCAACAATTGAAAGAAGAAAGGAATTATCATGGCCCACCCCACTTCTACTTTACCTCACAACCTGACAAGACCTTGCTTCTTGCCCCACAAAAGTCAGGGCTCTACATTTCTGGGAGAGACCAGGGGTCAGATCAGGTCAGCATATTCTTACAGGACATTTCCTTCCAGAAAAAAACTAAAGTGGCACCTCTGGGCGCCAGGGCTGTCACACCTGGAAATTAGATATGATAAAACTAGGCACCTTTTAATAAAGTTTTGAAATGCTTTTAAAATTTTCAGGCCCCACCAACGTTTTTATTTGACTCTAAGAGCAGCATTAATCTCTTCTCTCCCTACACATTCTAAAAGCGCTCTTGCATTCTCTCTCAGTCACTGCTTCCTGGGGCAGGTGCCACCTCACAAGACTAAGAAGGCAGGCCCCTGCCAGCGCTGCTGCCTGTGCAGACAAAGGAGAACAATGGGAATGAGTATAAAGGTGCTCTAGAAAGGTAAAAGCTTTAGACAAATGTTACTCAGAGGTCAGTGCAGGTCTCTAGGCTCTTTAAAATACACATCTGTTTGGCTCAAATCCCCATATTATGTCCGAGGGAAAAATCTAATGCCTCCCTTGAGATTTCTGCAAATTGCAAGGGAGCTTATATTATCCTCTCACCTCTGGCCCCAATTTTCTGCCCTTGCAGAATTCTTATTCTCTGTTCTCCATAATTCTGCACCTTCTTCACCCAACCCTATCCTCTCACCTAAAAGCAATCATTTTTACAAGCGTTGCACGTTAGCAGAATTTTTATTGATGGTTTGTAGGTCATGAGGGTTGGGTTACATTTTCTCACCACACAGCAAACAACCTAACATCTGATACTAGATGTCCCATTTCTTGAACATTCTCCAGGGATTTCTCACTGGCCGTGCCTTAATGTGCAACACCACAGCTCCTCTCTCCCTCTCTCCCCTGAGAATTCTTGCCACTTCTGGCTGAGAGCATGGTAGCTCTCTCCCCTGCTTTGCATGTTTGAAGCCTATCTAGGTGTGCAATGGAACCAAAATCCTTTGGCTCCTTTAGAAGCATCAGCTTGCAAAGACAGCTGCTTTCAATGTTGATCCTTTTTCTTCATTTTGCCAATATAATGACGACTTTAATTCTAATTCATTAGAAAACAGAGGAGTCTTTCATTTCATTTATAAGCCCACTCTCTGATTTGTAGCATTCTCTGCCCTACTATCCATTAGGCACTGAGCCTCTAATTACATTCATGGCTAATAAAATGAACTTTCTACCTCAATTTACCTGCCAAACAGCATCAGCAAGCTGCATCTTATAAGTAATCCAAGACATTACTATGTTATAACTGCTGCAAATGCTTCTGCCACCAAGTGGTCTTAACCTGGGGTCATGGAAACCCTAAGGAAGATAGGCACAACTTCAGGATGTCTGTGACTCTCCTAAAACTGTAGGCATTTAAATGCATTTTTTTAAGGACAGGGCTTGTAATTTTAATAAGATATTTACAAGTATCTCCAACCTAATAAGATATTTGTAGGCATCTCCAACCCCCTCTCCACCCTAAAAAGGCTTTATCCACTATCGATAGCCAGTGAGCAGGACCATGTCGAGCTCTGCATGAACATTACAGCCTAAGGTGGTAACGTAGCCTTAAACCAGGTCGTTATTTAATTGGCGATCTGGGAAAAAAGAAGTAATTATGAAAAGATCTAAATTTTCAAAAATACCTGCTATGGAAGTTGTGAAAAATCAACAGGAATTAAAAGCAGGGAAAATAAAAATATAAAAAAAATTTTAAGACAGAGCTTTTAAGAAATGTAATTCAATAAGCTAATGCCCAAGAGCTAATGCCTTTTCTCAGACATCAACAGAGTAATTCTGGAGTGCAGAGACTTACTCCTGTATTTCACATTCTGAAGACTCTGGTTTTATAACTTAAAAATATTAACCATAAAAACAAAGATTAACCAGATACAAAGGTTTATTGTATCCATTGGAGATGGGCTTAGCTCATGTAAAACAATCGACACAAAGGTAAGGATAGATGGAAGCCTAGAGCCAATTAAAACTAAATGGGAAGGACATTTAAGTCTGAAAATTGGAGATAAGGGCTGGCAATTATCCTGTCATCTAGCCAAACACACAACTGCTACTATTCTGGGTGAGTTGATGTATTTTTAATTATCATATCATGCATTTGAATCTAGTTTTTAAAAATTGACTGTTAAAAAATATTAAGCTCTTTTCCCAGTCAATCGGGGGGAGAAATATTCCTCTCTGTCCACATGGTTTCTCTACACAGAGACACAGTGGTGCAGTGCCATTAAAACTGTATCATAAATTACAGAAAAAGAACTCTCACCATCTCCTGATCTGTGTTTACCTAATATTAACTCTCGGTTCAATGTGGAAATGGTTAGTTTTGCCTCATTTACCCTATTAATAGTCTTACACCAGATTACAAGAAAATAGATGAGAAAGAAGGCCCTTAAAATAATGTGAGTAGCTTAAAAGTCTTAACCAAACTTGCCCAGTGGGATACAGCACTACCTTTATGTTCTGGGCAAAAGGGTCCCTGTCCCAGGCCTACGTGTTAGAGGGTCTCCCATTTCTCATATTATACACACATACACTTATTGAAGATAATATGAACACCTCTGTCACTTGGGGTCTGGTGCTTGGCTCTGATGCAGAGCAACCCACAACCCCAAACATTCAGTCTTGTTTCTAGGACTCTTTGGGCCTCAGGGAAACATTTCCCATTTCTTGCCCATATCCTTGAAACAGAAGGCAGCTACATCTGAATGCCATGAAGGTTTGTGGGGTTTGTCCTGCAGTGAACCATGGGGACAGTTTGAGCAGCAGGAGCATGTAGATGTAAGAGAAAAGACAGATTAACTTGTCAAATTCTTCCTTTCAGCTTAAATGCAATACTTCTTGCATGCCAAATAATTGTTTCCTGATAGTGCCATATGTCTATTTTCTTCCTTCTCTTTATATTCTAATTTGAGGTTCCAGAAATATTCACAAATTAACACAGTATTTGCAACAGATGCAGGTAGCAGCTGAGGTGTATTTTGCAATATTAAACAAATCATATTGCCCTTAAATTTGTATGTAGGAGTGACCTATATGCTACCAATATTTTTATTGTCAACTAAACAGATTTTGAATACTAAAACTATAAATTGCTTTATTTCTATAAAAACACTTAAAATGTATAATTAAATTGTTTAAAGTTAAGTTAAAATTCAGCTTTATACAAAATTTTTATTTAAAGTATTTGCATTCAATACTTCTACTTCCAGGAAGATGGAATAGACATACATAGACATATCTATTTCTCCCATTAAGTACAACTAAAAACCTTGGATATTATGTATAAAATGAAGATAAGAAGATACTGAAAAGTACAGTGAGGAAAGCAGACTGGCTAAAGACTCCAAAGCCCAAGGAATAACAGAGCAGTGAGTTCTCTGGATTTTCTTTTTGCCTCATATATCTCAGATTTGGAGCTAAACAAAGCAACAACCCAGAAACATCAAAAGGCACAGACCAAAAAAAACCCCACAGAAGGAGCAGCGTAGCATGACAGGAAAATTTTACACAATAACCATTCCTCTCTCACCAAACACCACAGAAAACAAACAAATAAACAAACAAAAGCCTGTGGCCCACTCCTACCCATAACAGCAAAGTCCAAGTAGGAGCCATTTCTCTACCTTTGAGAGACTGTAATGAGGTGTCTAACACATCTGCTGGAGTGGTGTCGGAGAACGTCACTTAGGGAGCTGAGACTTCCATCTCTACTGGCCAGTAACAAGCTTCCCAACCCATCTCTCACCATGGTGTCTGTGGTGACAACATTGGAAGCCTGAACTTCTACCCCCTCATCCAGCAGTTACCAGGAAGCTCTTTTCCTCTCCTCTGGGGTGGTGCTGGTGGAGGCCACATAAAGAGTCCAAACTTTCATGACTACCCAGCAGTAAAAAAAGCACCTTTACTGCAGAGTCAATGGAGATGACATGGGGAGACAGAACTCCAATTCTCACCTCACAGTAATGAGAAGCAGCCCCCTCAGGTGTCAGTTGTCAACAGAGGACAAAGTAAAGAACATGGTTTTTACCTTCACTTTGCAATAATAAGGTCGTGACCCCCACCCCTGTCCCCTGCCACAGTAGTACCAAAAAGGCCAACAAAACCAGAAAGTTTAAATGAAATAAAGTCTCAGACCATGATATGAAAATATTCAGGTTTCTATTGAAAATCATTCCTCATACCAAGAGCCAGGAATATCTCATACTGACTGAAGAAAGACAATCAATAAATGCCAATGCTGAGATGAAAGAGATATTAGAATGGTCCTACAAAGATTTTAGAGCAGCTACCCAAATTGAAAAGGAAGAAATTAAATTATCCTTGTTTGCAGATGATAAGATCTTATATTTGGAAAAACCTAGACTCCACAAGAAAACTATTATAACTGATAAACAAATTCAGTTTACAAAACCAGGATACAAAATCAACATATACAAATCAGTAGCATTTCTATATGCCAACAGTGAACAATGTGAAAAATAAATTTAAAAAGTAATCCCATTTATAATATCCACACATAAAATTAAATACCTAGGGATTAACCAAACAAGTGAAAGATCTCTATAACGAAAACTATAAAACACTGATGAAAGAAATTGAACAAGACACCAAAAAGAGAAAGATATTCCATGTTCATGAATTGGAAGAATTGATATTGTTAAAATGTTCATACTACCCAAAGCAATCTACAGATTCAATGCAATCCCCATCAAAATACCAATGACAGTCTACACAGAAATAGAAAAAAAATCTGAAAATTTATATGGAACCAGAAAAGACCCAGAATAGCCAAAATTATACCAAGAAAAAAAAAAAACTTGTAGAAACCGCATTACCTGACTTAAAATTATGGTACAGAACTATAGTAACCAAAACAGTATGGCACTGGTGTAAAAATCAACACATAGACCAATGGAACAGAATAGAGAACCCAGAAACAAATCCACACACCCACAATGAACTAATTTTCAACAAAGGAGCCAAGAATATACGCTGGGGAAAAGACAGTCTCTTCAATAAATGGTGCTGGGAAAACTGGATATCCATATGCAGAAGTTGAAACTAGACCCCTATCTCTCACCATATACAAAAATCAAATCAAAATGGATTAAAGACTTAAGTTGATGACCTCAAACTATGAAACTACTACAAGAAAACATTGAGGAAAATCTCCAGGATGTTGATCTGGGCAAAAATCTCTTGAGCAATACTCCATAAACATAGGCAACTAAAGCAAAAATAAACAAATGGGATTGCACCAAGTTAAAAAGCTTCTGCTCAGAAAAGGATACAATCAACAAAGTAAAGAGACAACCCACAGAATTGGAGAAAATATTTGTAAACTACACGTCTGACAAGGGACTAATAACCAGAATACATAAGGAGCTCAAACGACCCTGTAGGAAAAAAAAATCTAATAATTAGATTTACAAATGGGGAAAATATTTGAATAGACATATATCAAAAGAAGACATACAGATGGCAGACAGGCATATAAAAAGGTGCTCAACATCATTGATCATCAGAGAACTGGAAATTAAAAACTACAATGAGATATCATCTCACCCCGGTTAAAATGGCTTATATCCAAAAGACAGGCAACAACAAATGCCAGTGAGGATGTGGAGAAAAGGGAACTCTTGTACGTGGTTGGTGGGAATGTAAGTTAGTACAACCACTATGGATAAAGGTTTGGAGGTTCCTCAATAAACTAAAAATTGAGCTACCATTTGATCCAGCAATCTCACTACTGGGTATATACTCAAAAGAAAGGAAATCAGTATATACAAGAGATATCTCCACTCACGTTTGTTGTAGCATTGTTCACAATACCTAAGATTCAGAAGCAACCTAAATGACCATCAACATAATTTGTATGTATTTTCAAATTTTAATATAGAATTGTAAATGCTTTAGAAGAAAACTTTTCAATAGTATACCTAAAATATAATGTAAACTCTGTCCTGTAACCTGTACATTGATCTTGGTACCTAACAGTTGCTTCTGTGTCTTTCTTCCTCTTCAAATCTGCAAATGACTTAGGGGTTATTATTCATCTGTGTATTATCCATCTTTGCATTGCCAGTACTTTAAATATTGCCTTGCATGTATTAGGTAGTTAATAAATATTTGTGAAATGGCTGAATACCCAGCTTAAATGATTCTTCCAGTCTGTTGATTTCCTTGGTCTCCCCTTTTCTCATCCTTCCTCCTATGTAACTTCTTACTCTCCTGAAGTCCCTTAGACTTTGTTCACAGAACTAATATGGAATTAATATAACATCTTGCAGTCAGCTCTGTGCATACTTGCCTAAGAGTTCCTCAAAGGTGAGTAGTGTGCATTTTTCAGGCACTTTCTAGACACATCAAAGGGCTCAAAATTGATTGACAAATGAATTAACAAATGAATGAATGACCATGCAATACCTTATATATTATACAGTATTGATAATTTTTTTGCTTTATTCCAGGACCTTTTATATATGCACACACATACAAAGAGAGACACAGTAAGACAAATAAAAACCACATAACCCACAAGGAAGAGCCCTGTCTAAGCAAGAGCACAAACAAAAAAGAATGAATATACAGTTGGAATCATTGCACAGCTTTTGAGTTTGGGGTTAGTTCCTGCAGATTATTCTTTGGGACTGATGGAAGGAGGGAGGGTGTGAAATCTTCACATCATTTCTAGCTGCTTAGAGAGAAATCCCAGTATGAGTCCTATTTTTCACATACCAGGAAAAAAAGAGACACAAACATATGTTAAAATCACCAAATGACACATTTTAGTTTTATTCACAGTCTCAGTCTTGACAAATTTACAATCTACTTTCAGCTGTAATCATTCCAAACATTTGCCTTTAATAAAATTTGGCTAGTTTAATGTAATAAGAAAATAATACATGGGAAAGAGTGTGAGCTTTGCTTCAGATGGGCCTGAATTCAAGCCCCGGGTGATCCTTTCTAGTTATAGGAATCTGCCATCTCTGAATCTGTTTTCTTAGCTGTAAAATGTAATATTAGAGCATCAACCTGTGGGATGGGTGTGAGAATTAAATAAGATAATGTATGTAAATTGTGAAGCATAATGCCTGGCACATAGTAGGCCAATAAATTATAACTGTCCCTTTCCCTGTCAAAGGCACCAATCTCTGGATTATGAATTCCAAAACACCTTCACATGAAATATTTTTCTCATTTAAACCATATTAGAAACCAAAGTTATAACACCAGGAAAATACTTAAGAAAAGTATAATATGCTTTAAAAATGTTATCTTAGATACCCCATAGGGCTCTCAGTAAATACTTGTTGACTGACAAATGTGTAGTCGGAGCATAAAATCACATAGATAGAAAGAGATAACAACATAAAGAAATTTGGAATCTGCACAGGATAATGATTATACTTCAATAAGTATTTGATTTTTTTAAAGCAAAAGTAAAGGAAATGGAAAATCATTTTTTTAAAAATCAGGTTTTCTTTTATAGCCACAAGTTTATATAAACACCTATAGGCACAGTACCGAAAATACTGGCACCTTATTGGAAAAAAACTGCTGCATTGGAAGCAAAAGTGTTCCAAATATAGAGGGACATGTGTATTCATGACATGTGACCACCTCTTTCCAAACGATCCTGGAAGCACCATCCTATGCACCCATGACTAAAGAGTCTGCTAGAACATTTCCTAGAACATCATTGCCCTGAAGACAGGGTTTACCTAACAAATAGTTGTTAAGATTCCAGGTACCATGCTAGGCTCTGGAACACCATGATGGACAGATCATGATCCCTGTCCTCAGAGAGATAGTCCTACAAACAAATAATTGACAACAGAGTGTGATTAGCTGTTCTGAAGGCATGTATGACGACACATGGCGGCACAAAGAAAAGAGTGGCCTGTTTTACCTGAAGGATTAAGAAATATTTCTCAAACATAGTAACAATTGAGCTGGACCTTCTTAAAAGATAAGAAGCTTGCCATGCCAATAGAAGGAAAGGGCAGTTCATGCAGGGAGAACCTCTTGGAAAAGGCTGAAATTATGGGGTAAAATCGGGGAACTGTGGATAGCTCCATAAAAATTGGGACATTTATAAGGCATACATTATGTATGTGTATATAGTGTCTAACATGTATAGTACAAACATATCTCAATATACTTGTGCACTCAACAGCAAATAATTATTCCCATTTTGTTGATGCATGCAACATACCGTTTCCCTCCCTATTCTGTGATTCACCTAATCACTCATCAGATTCACCTTATAATGTCAATTTTAACACCTGAAATGTAACCATTTATAGATCATTAAATGGCCCTCAGTCATCGATACCTTGCTTTTCATAGGTTCTTAAATTCTTATGGGACAGATCACCCACAATTATGATGACCATGGGAAGGGATGGGAAGGAAGGGAGCTGAAAGATAAAGGGATACAACTTCCCAGTTTGTGCATCTCCATGGCCCAAGAAAGCAACCCAACATCCTAAAAGAATACAGATTTTGGAATTGTTAGTAATATGATAGAGCTATGAGTAGTACATAAATCAGCTATGTACAAAGTGAAACCTAAGACATAGGTTGTTTATTCCACAAAACAAAAATGGAAAAATTTCCTCTAAGATTAAAAATAAAGACAGTATATGACAATTTGTGGGGAGAGCCAAAACACCCTAGGGTTTTGTGCTACTATGGATTATCTGACTTATGCTGCAGGAACAGCCAATGTGTTACACATGGGCCTCCACTGTGGAAGACATCACTAGATGATCTCAGTTGTTTCCCCACTGAACCTGAGAGAAGGGGATAAGCAAGATCAAAGAAGAGTGAAACTATTCATTGTGCTCTTAAAAATAGTGCTTTTTAGGTGTCAACCTAGGCCCTGTGGTTGTGTTTAAATTACCACTTCAAAATATCATCTACTCAATTTTATGTCCCACACCTACCACAAAGTGGCTGTGTGACCTTTCCCAAGGTCACATAATTTATCTGGGCTTCTAATCCCTCTTCTGCAAAAGGAAGAAATGAACCAGATAACCTTGAAAGTCAGCTCCCTTTTTGACAGTTTGCCATTCTTTCCTCTTTTCCTTTATATCTAGTTATCTCAAGGCTCCGTCTGTATTAAGAATCAATTGTCTTGGGCAACAGAAACCCAACTCTATGTGAGTGGATTTTTGGCCCAAACTGTATAGTTCAGCTGAAGTGCCCCATGAACCTAAATGGTCCGTGCCTTTGCCCCCGACCTTGGGCAAATGTGTGCTGGATGTACAGCTGCCAAAATACTGACTGCTGCCCCAAAGTGGTAACTTGAAAATCAAGACCTCACTTGTACTCTGTGGTTTCATTTCCTGCCCGGAAATGCAGCTCAGTGTTGCAGATGGGGCCTTAGATGATAAAAACTTCTAAGATAGGTTCTGCATTCAGCATGGTTTCCTTTGCTGGGAGATATTGGTAAACGTTCACAGAGCCTCTTTTTTTCATGGGGTCAGGCAGAAAGTACAATTTCAGTGACTCTCACCTTGGATTCCCTACTTCTGGATGAATGAAATGAATGTGAAACACACCCTGGAATGTGAAGAGCACCCTGGTGTTGTGGTGTTGGCTGGGGATCCCTCAACAGTGGTTTCAGGATCTGGATGGGGAAAAGAGCCCTTTAAGTGTTCCAGCCAGCAGGCAACAGGTGCAAGGAGCACAGCTGCACTGAGTGCCCCTCCAGGAGGACCACAGGGTTGCCCTGGGCAGAGAACTTCCCAGCTCAGCAGCACTGGGGCATGGCCTTCCAGGGCAGTGAACTCTGCACGTTTGTAAGAACATATACAGCAGTGTTTAAAAGCATGAATTATAAAGCCAGAGACCTGAATGCAAGTCCTGCCACTTACAACCTCTAAGATTTGAGCTTTCCAAGCCTCAGTTTCCTCATCCACTAATAGTAGAATCTAATCACAAGAATCATTGTGAGGATAAATAAGACAATGAACATAAACCAGCAAGGTATAGTCTCCAGCACACAGTGCTATGCTGAGCCTTACTGGACCCTGACACAAAAGGAAAAATCCATAATAATGATCAAATCTTTCTTTAAGATTTTGATATTTAGTTCAGCATGAAATTTTTGCATTAATTTTTATTTTTTAAAATATTGCATTAAAATGTTACTTACCTTGATTACTGAGGGGGTTTTTTACACTCCTTAAATTTTGCACACTTGCCTAAGCAAGTAAGGTAGTAAATGTCAGTTGTTACCATTCTACAATCACCACACAATAATTACATGACACAGTTTAGCATTTAATTATCTAATGTCTTGTGTTAGCTATTGTTCCAAATTCTTAGGTCTTGTTTTCCCAACTAATTTGTACACTGATTAGTGGCAGAAATTATGACACATGTCTTTTATCCCTAAAACTGCTGAGCACGTAAGAGGCTCAAGTGAGTACTTATCCAGTGATTGCTTATAGCACATGGTAGACAATTTATGACTCTACTGTTCTCTAATTGCTTCATGTGTTTGAAGGTTTTGGATTATGATCCTTGAGGGCAGGAATGACATCTGATCTGGCATTTTTCCTGTGCCATGTTTGACACAAAGCTGGGGGCACAGAATCAAAGAACTGGCAGGGACCTTTTTGTTCATCTAATCCCACCAGCTCATTTTACAGATAAATCATCTAATGCTGATTAGAGGTTGCATCATGTGGCCAAACCAATCAGTGAATGAGCTGGAATCAGAAATTAGCTCTCCCAGGATCTTTCTCTTTCAGTATTTTGTGAATTTTCTTGATTTCTCTATACTCTTGAGTACCAAGCACAGGGTTCTGCATGTAGAAAAAGTTTTTTTAATGACGTAGATTATTGATTTCTGGAACTTAAGTAATCTTTGCATAAAAGGGGTATAGGGAGTCATTGCTTGGAAAAGTGTATGTATATTTACCAACTATCCATATATCCTGGTTCAGTGACAAGGTGGTTAAGAGAATACTGGGTTTGGAGTTGTTAGAGGGCTCTATGTTCAAGTCCTGGCTTCCCTATTTCCTATTTATCTGACCTTGGATGAAATTAAGTTTTGAATTTAATTTTCCTCATCCAAAGCATGAACATAATAATGGTACCTACCACACAGAGTTATGAAAAAGTGTGCAAAATAAAAACATGTAAATAATATAGTAGACCACCTAACACATAGTAAAATCTCAACAAACATTAGCAAGTATCACTATTCTAAAAGTAAGCCCTAAGAGTTAGGTGGACTACAAGGCAGATGGATAGATTTATACGTATGGTTCTATAATATGTCCACATTTTGGCATTATTATGTACGGTTCTATAATATGCTCACACCTTTTGATAATGGTTGGGAGTGGAGAGTTAAATTATCAGTCAAGCAAGCACTTACGAATTATGCTATATCTATTTCTTGAAGTCTCATAAATAACTCTTATTAGAGTTATTCTGTGGGATCTCAGTTCCTCATAACTGGAGACCTCCAGCCACCTAGCTCCTGAAATTTTTCAGATTTCCAAAAGCACCAAGAGTCCAGGTCAGTAGAATATAAAGAGGGACCTGCCATAGACTCAAGAATATCTAACAATAATTTCATTTTTAAATCCCTCTCAAGAGAATATAAACTATGTTAGCAAGAATGCCTACTGAATAAGCAGAAGCCCAGACAAATATAATAAGACATTTCATGACCTGGAATATTGCCAGTGCAAAGCCAGGGCTATGAACAATGGATTGGGTAACTCAGAGAAACCAATTGCACAAATGAGATCACCCAACACCTCACCTGCTTTAATTCTTTTTTGGCCTCAGCACAAAGCAAGAGTCCAAGCCTAAACTTATATGACTCCACAGGAAGATGTAAGGAGGAAGTCTGTGTGAAAAGTATCCTGTTGTTTAAGACTTGGAACTTGAGGAGAAGAAATAGACCTGGATATACCAAATTTCCAAAGACCACAATATTTTGCACCTTTGCAGCATCTTGATTCCAAAGTCTTCAAATCACTTCAATCTTGTCTGGTGTTAACATGTCGATGAAGCAGCTAAGAGCCCATTGGGGTCACAAAACTTTAAAAAGCACTTAATATTCAAAGCTCTTTGGTAAAGAAAACAAGAGAATATTATAAATAAAACTCATGTTTCATCCTGAGTCAAACCATCCAGTGGCAATCTGAATGTTCTCTTAAAATGCAAACTGTCCCAAAAGCAATGTGGTATCCTAAATTGGATCCTAAAACATTGAAAAAGGATATAAATGGATAAATTGGTTAAATCTAAAAAACAACCACGTTTAGATCATAGTTTAGTTAAGTGTTATACCATGCTAATTTCTTAGTTTTGACAAATGCACCATTGGCTACATTGGATGGTAATATTAGGGGAAGCTGAATGAAAGGTAGACAGGATCTCTGCACCCATCTTTGCAACTTTTCTATAAATCTACAATTATTCCAAAGTTTAACTGTTTATTTTTAAAATCACACAAAAATAGTAAGTTAAGGTTTCTTTGCTGAAGAACTTTTATTTGATGAGTGGGAGGGATGGGAATTATAATTCTTTCTCCATAGAGAAAAGTGTATTAAAAGGACAACTAGTTCCAGCTTTTTACCAGACGTTAAAAAAGAGATGGTGGCCAACTTCTTTTCCCATCCAGATACTATGTTGAGAATGTAAACAGAATTGAGAATTGGGCTCCCCAGTCTGTAAAATGGGGATAGTAATACCTCTCACCAGCGCTACTGTAGAGAATCAAGGAGAGAGTGAACACAGAGCACTCCACACATCTGGAGCTAGGTAAGAGGCCTTTCCCTTTGCTCCTTCTCAGGCCAACCCCACAGGTCCTCCTGCCAGCCTCTCAAAGGAGTTCTATAACTCAAAAATAAAATTATATACCCCCCAGTCTTCTGAACAGACCCTCCTCTCAGCCAAGGGTATTCCAAAGTTAATCTGAAAAACTAGTTCAGGCCTTAATGGGAAGGAGGAGCTGGACATACCTCATTATACCCTCCTCCCTTTTGAAATTACTGATAGAACGAACTCTTTAATTCCAATAAGAAACATTTATAATTTATTCTCTCTGAAGCCTGCTACCTGGAGGCTTCATCTGCATGATAAAACTTCGGTCTCCACAACCCCTTATCATAACCCAGATATCCCTTTCTATTGATAATAACTTTCTTTTTTTTTTTGAGAAGGAGTTTCGCTCTTGTTGCCCAGGCTGGAGTGCAATGGTGCAATCTCAGCTCACTACAACCTCCATCTCCCAGGTTCAAGCGATTCTCCTGCTTCAGTCTCCTGAGTAGCTGGGCATGTACCACCATGCCTGGCTAATTTTTTGTATTTAGTAGAGATAAGGTTTCACCATGTTGGTCAGGCTGCTCTCGAACTCCTGACCTCAGGTGATCCACCCTTCTCAGTCTCCCAAAGTGCTGGGATTACAGGCTTGAACTACCGTGCTTGGGCAATAATAACTCTTTCAACCAATTGCCAATCAGAAAATCTCTGAATCTGCCTATGACCTGGAAGCCTACTTTCCCCACCCCCATTTCCAGTTGTCCCATCTTTCCAGATCAAACCAAATGTACATCTTATGTGTATTAAGTGATGTCTTATGTCTCCATAAAATGTATAAAACCAAGTTGTGGCCCAACCACCTTGGATGCATGTTCTCAGGATCTCCTGAGGGCTGTGTCACAGACCATTGGTAAATCATATTTGGCTTGGGATAAATTTCTTCAAATGTTTTACAGAGTTTGACTCTTTTCATTGACAGCTCTCATAGGTAGGCCCTCTGGGCGCAGCAACTGCTCCTCTGTCTCATCAGGCAGGGTCCCCTGTGTTCCTGACCTCCTGAGGAGCTGCTGGATGGCTTAGCCCCTTGACAGTGAGTAGTGGCCTCTCAACTCCACCTCTAGGGAGCAGCTTGCACTCTGCTGGCTCCTGCCAAGCCTACTGGCAGCAGCCCTGTCCTTGCACCACTTTTTAAAGAACAGCCCACCCACCATTCTGTTGAGATAGGGAGACAGAAAAACCTACCACATACTTGCTCATTTACTTTTCAGTTGAAAGTGAGAAGGAAAGTAATGAGCCATGAGCTGAGGCTAGGGCCCAGCCCCTGCTCACTGAGTGTTACTTTCTCTACAATACTACACAGTGGCTCATTTCCAGAACAACACTTGCTCCCCTTGGCTCGGCACAACGTTAAGTGCATCCACATTGACTCACTGTCCTTTGCTTCAAGGAAACTCTTAAATTAATTAGGCCTTGTCATTCTGTGACAGTGTAGAGCCCATCTGCTCTTCTTGGCTTTGTCTGGTCTTGTGGATAGAGAATATTTAGTGAAAGTGCCAAGTTTCTTTGTCCTACCTCCATACGGTGTGAATTTTCTTGAATAATCTCTATTCCAAATATTCTTCCTTATTGTTACTAGAAACAATCCAAATGTCCCCAAAATTAAAAATATTTAAGCATGTAAAGTATGGTCTCCCAGACAGTCTCATCTACCTAATGGTGGCCACATATTCTATACTAGCCCACAGGCATTTTCAAAAATGCTCAAGATATCCATTGGGTCCGTGGGTTCTGTCGAGAACGTTTGTCATGCTTTTGGCCACTTGGCATCTGAATCCCCTTCCTATGTCTGGGGAGTCCCTCTCCCTGTTAGACAGAGCTGATCTCCCTCTATGGAGGCTAGCAATCACAGATATTTGTTTCACCACCTTCTCTTGCAGCTGGAGGGCTGACCATGAGCTAGGCACCACCAATCAAATGCACATAATCAAGACTTTAAATTGGAAACTAGTGATACATCAAAGCAGAAGTCACTCGCAATGGGAACAACTCCATCCAGCTTGCTGATGCATCAGTGGCAGCAGATTCAAGGGTGGTTTCCAGCATCTACTGTCAGTGTGGCATGAGGACAAGCTTCAGTATCTGCACCCAGCAGGAGCAGCACTGGATTTTCACCAGGCCAGTTCTCCAGCACAATTTGCATATTGTTCCTGGCTTCGCAGCCCCTGAGCCTGGCCCCTGGACCTTTCTGGAAATTCTGTGAGCCAGGGCCAGCTTCATAGCTATGCAACCTGTGCCATCACACAGGACCCCAGGTTCAGCACGGCCCTGTGCTTGGTTTAATGCTCTGCTTTTGCCATCTTGCAATTCTTACAGTTCTTTTAACAAGAGGCCTCACCTTTCCATTTTGCTTGGATCTTGAAAATTATGTAACCAATCCTGCTATGAGCTAGCTAATATGCTTTAGGTCAGGGAGTTCTTAACCTCTTATGCTCATGAGCCCTTGGTAGTCTGGTGAAACCTATAAAGCTTAGGAGGAATGTTTTTAAATGAAATGCACAAAATGAAATACATAGGAAACCAATTATATTAAAATATAGTTTAAAATTTAAAAAAACAAATATGTTATAGCATCGTGTGTGCTTTTTGTGTTAATGCTTTAAAGAAATCTAAAGGCAGATTTAACAACTTCTGTTACTGAAAAGTAGTAATGAGCATAAACAATATTGGGAATGTCTGCAACAAGTGAAATATGACTTGAAAATATCTGTGATTTACAAAGATGACAAAGTCACAGGTACCTGGTTTGTTGTATACATTCATAACTTAAGGAAATGTTAAATACAGTGAAAGACTATTGAAACAAAAAAAGGGATCCATCCAAGTCACAGAGACCCTACATTTTAAGCAAGAAAAGCAAGAGCCCTGATTCAAATAAATTTCTTTTCCATTTATATCATCCAAAGCTGTTATTTTGTGACCTACAATCAAGAACCCTGTCGGATACAGGGCACCTGGCACCAGGACCAGCCTAGATATGGCCTGATTCTCCATGCAAACACAATAGTGATAGGGGGCTCCAGGTGACTTAAAGACATAGCCAACACAGCCCTGCCCTCAGCTGTTAGGATCTTAGAGGGGAAAGTAAGTGTCAATGATGGCACTCCAAGATGATGTCTGGAAAACATGTCATAGGCACTACATGTGTGGTATGAACCAAGTGATCTAGAAGGCTGAGCAAATGGAGGTCCCTTCTGGCTGGGAAAATCAACTATTAATAATGGCAGTACACAATGAGGTGGGAAATAAGACACACAGCAATATAACTGTTACTCCAAAGCCCACAGCAAGCTAACAGAATGTTGAATATTTCCCCTGCTGTCATCCAGGATCATTTATTAAAGCCTTGATCACCTCTCAGGTATTTCTCTTTTCTGGGGGGGGGGCTTGCTTTTTTTGTTTTTTTGGGTTTTTTTTCTTTTTTAGATACAGAGTCTCGCTCTGTTGCTCAGGCTGGAGTGCAGTGGCCCGATCTTGGCTCACTATAACCTCCTTCTCCTGGGCTCAAGCAATTCTCCTGCCTCAGCCTCTTGAGTAGCTGGGATTACAGGTGTGCACCACCACACCCAGCCAATTTTTGTATTTTTAGTAGAGATGGGGTTTTGCCATGTTGCCTGGCTGGTCTCAAATTCCTGACCTCAAATGATCCACCTGCCTTAGCCTCCCAAAGTGCTGGGATTATAGGCATGAGCCACTGTGCCCGACCACCTCTCAGGTGTTTCAACATGAGTTTGTTTCTAGCATATTTCATAGGAAATATCAAAATATGCTCCCCCGGGTACTATTTTCTTCTCCCCCTTCTACTCCTCCTTTTGGGAGAGAGGGAGTGAAGAGCTCTCTGGGGCAAAGGAAATATCTATCTTTTGGACACACTTGAGAAACTCGGGTTTAGTAAAACTAGACAATAATCCATCTACTGATATCTTGAACATCTCAAAGTTGTTTCATATCCATTATCACACTTGTGTTCTAGGCATATGTTGTTATCTCTATTTTATAGATGAGGAAACTGAGGTTCGAAGAAGTTGTGACTTGCTCAAGGTCACAAAGCCAGGTAACAAAACTGGACGAAAAACTGAGGCTTCTTGCCTGTTAGCTCAGTGCTGCTTCCTCTGGCTATGCCTCCCCTGTGAATACATCATAAGTAAAGGGAAGGTCACATCTGAAAGGGAAGTATATCCAAGCAGATCCTCTAAAAACCAAGAAACACACACCCGGCTTTCTGGACAGCAGGTATCAGCTAGGAAAGGAAAGGCTCAAAAAAGAAAACAGTTCACCAAATCCCCTGACCCCTAATGGCTCAATTAGATCCCTCAACATAGGATAGAACTCACTTGGCCGGAGACCAGTGCAGTCAATCCCCTTCCTGCCTGGGAGTTACACTCATAACAACAGCAACAGCAGGAAAAGGGCTTCATGAACATAAAATAAATAAACTTTCTATTTTTAGCAGAGCGCGCAGCTGGGAGAGCTTCATTCTTTGCTCTTTAGCTGCAGCATTCTAAGGGAGGCAAGGGTTGAGGGGTTGGGGGATGAGGAAAAGTAGGGGCAGTCACACTGGGAGCCACATTTTCCATTGCCAAACTAATTACATGCAGGCCACAGAAACCAATGTCCAGCCTGGAAGTCTCTGGAGTCTGCAGGTCTGGAAAAACTGGACAGCGTCAACCAGGAAGCCAGCCCTGTGATTGGGCTATTTTCTGGCCATATATAGAAATAAATAACCTTTTGCCCACATGGTTTTTAGAACCACTGAAAACTGTGTTGCCTAATGACTCTGTTGGAGTGGCGGAAAATAAGCTTGTAGATTTTTTCCCCTCTTCACTTAGGCTGTAGTTGGAACCTGTGTGATTCTCACAGGAACTCAGATCCAGCATCTTTCAGACTTACATTCTGTGTCCAGAATTCCTGATGAGCCTGCAGCAATTTTTCCCTGCCCAGCCCTTGTCAACATCTGGCAAAATCAGGAGCCCAAGAAAGAACACTGTAATGCTGGATGTGGGGAATAATAGCAGCTGCAGTGTGTTCTTTCTGTTTGTCTGGAACAGGATTGGATGTTTCGAGAAGGGAGTTCCAAGGCAAAGGAGTAGCAGAGAGATTCTTTCCTAGAACTGGCACAGTGGCTTTAGGAAAAGTGTGCACCTGATCTGGTTTCAGAAGGGCCTCTTAGCCTTGCCCTTGCCATACTCTGAGCCCATGTCACCTTTTATTATGTACTTTCCCTTTCATGATTTTTTTTCATGCATAATTCCAATTATACTTTCTGTCTTTCATGAGGACACAGAACTGCAGACCCCAGAGCCATACTGAGGAAGGAAAGAACCCAATGCTTTGGGCACTCACAAGGAGGTAAGTGCACAAGGAAGAGCATCATGCTCATCCCTGCTCAGAGAAAGCTTCCAAAGCTCCCAGATCTGGCCTTGTGGCCGAGGGTCTTCATTCACTAACAAATGTTGACCAACAACTTACCATTTGCCAGACACTTCCTGCTCACAAGAGCTCACAGTGCAGTGTGGGAGACAGAGAAACAGGTAATTTCATTACTGCGGGGCAGGCTTCATGCTGGGTCAGCATGGAGTCCTGTGAGAATACAAAGGAGAGGCTTCTACCTTCGTCTTGGGGAGTCAAGGAGGTGGTGACTGAGCTGGGACCCAGGCAGGTAGAGATTGGGTAGAGGTAAGAGTTTCTCCTTAAATGTTTCCCATGTAAAGGCAGCTCCCAAATAATAACACAGCAGTGCTAAAATCCATATGAGCTTAACCCAAGCCCCTCAAAGTTAGTTGATTTCTAGTGCCCAATAACATTTACTATGTTACCCAATAATATGTACTAAGCAAAGCAATTGCTGTCAAAACATAAGAAATAGGAGAGAACTCATAATTTATTTGAATGTGAAATTTCCACAGCTAACAATGTAAGCCCTGGAATCTTGGGATTGAAAGAGGTCATATGGACTACTAAATCCTCTCTCCAGGTATGGCAGTCCCCTCCACAGCACCCCTCCAGGTGGTCATCCAGTCTCTGTGTGAATTGCTTCAGTGATGGAGAAACTCATCATTGATCAAGGCAACTAGTGAGTTAGCTAGTTAGTTTTAAAGGCAGGAGCTAGAGTATATGGTGGCCTTTTACTAGGTTGGAGTTTCTGACTTCAGTCTCCCAGTCTCTCCCCACTCTAATAAATCCTGCAAAAGTCCACCAGATTAACTGTCTTTGAGATTGGTCAGCCCACTATTCAAAATCTGCAGTGGCCACAATTACCTACATACAAACTCTATTTCTAAAAGACAAAAATAGCCCATACCAAAATGTTACATTTTGGTTACCAGAATTATGGATATTTTGTTTTTCTCCATTGTTTTGAGTCTTTCCCTAGTTTTCTGCATTGACAAGAAAGAGGTGGGTGGAGGGGAGAGAGATAGAGAGAGAGAGAGAAAGAATCATCAAATAATTAACATTACTTACCAACAAAGTCCTACCATGTTTATCCCTTCTCCACACCTTTGTTCAGACTGTGGACAACTAGAAACCATTCTGTCTTTCCCTATCTTCAAATTCTTCTGCACCTCCCACATTCTGGTCAACCCACCTCCATCAGGAAGGTTTCCATGAGTGCTCCAGCCCTCACTGCCCTCAAATCCAAATTACAAAATTTAGCACTTCATTATAAGTAGTTTCTACTACTGCTAATCATTTCAATGGTCAGTTCCGCATTAGAGTGTAAATTCCTCGGGAGCTTCTATATGCTATCATATCATATCATAGCGCCTACCCAGCACAGTGCCGAGGTTATGGCAGGTTCTTCATAAAAATTTTTCAGTGGATGGATGGATGGATGGATGGATGGATGGATGGACGAAATTCTATTGCTGTATTTATTAGTTCAGTTGGTTAGGGCACAGTTCTAATGCAGTTTCATAGGTCATCTGATACTATGCTTCTCAAACTGTGGTGCATACATCCGCAAAGGTGTATGAAAATGTGTGTCAAGTGTATGTGAAGCCACAAGATATTAAATAATGTCTTCCTAAAGCAACAATTTCCTATCTTTTAGAGATACTTCAGTGCAGAAATTTGAAGCACTTTTATAGCCATTTTATAGCTTTCCCAAGTGCAAGAATTCCCTCCAAGGCTGATATCCATATTCTGCATGAGTTCATCAGTCTGGGCTTTGATTCCAGTTACTTCCTGATGACCACTTCAGTATGCTACCAAGAGATATTCCTGGAATGTGTCTCTCCAGATACATTCTTGCATTCTGCAAGTAGAGATATTTGGACTACAAGCCAGACCCCCTGGTTTTAGTCCAGTCATGCAACTACCATGGGCAGCAGCCTCTTCAGGCCCCAGCTCCTCATTGACCTTGCTCCCTTAACAAAGGTTGGATCAAAGTAAATAATCTACATGAAATATCACTGAAAACTTACAAAGCTCCAGGTTTTATTATTGTCATCATAATAATATGTCATTATTATTGTTATCATCCCAGAATCGGTAATTTAATTCTGCCCCACGGACATCCCACACCTGTCCAGCTGATTAAGGTGAGTAGCAATCGGGCTCTGAATTCAGAAAATTCTGGGTTGAAACTTTAGTTTCACTAGACCAGAGTCTCATTCATTTTTGCAAATCTAATATTTTGCATGACGCTGGGAACATATCTGTGCTGAATAAAAGTATTTCTCACTACTATTTATTGAAATCTCTGTCTGCCACTTACTGATCTTTAACAAATTTTTAAATTTTCCAAATCTTAGTTTCCACACCTATTAGATTGGTATTATAACAGTACCTCACAGTGTTGTTAGAAATTTAAATATGTATAAGCAGTTTAGCACAGTGCCTGGCACAGAGAAAGTCAATAGCAATTAAAACACAGTGAGTGAGTGTACTTTTGCAACTTGATAAATGAAGGCTATCCCATTGTTCTGTGATGTTTTTGTCAGCCCTTCCTTTTACCTGTTATGAATGAGCCAGCCTTGGGAGAGGAAGTTTGTTTGTGGCAACATTGATGTTCTGAGTCACTGAACTAGTTAAGGAAGTAAATTTCAAAGCCATATTACTTTGTGGGCCCTCAGGGCAAGAGGAATGAACAATTTCAGCCTTGACAGAAACTTCTGCCAGAATCAATGCACTGGGCAGGGCAAGCTGGGGTTTCCCAGGAATCTCTCTGACAAAGTGACAAGAAGTGTTCTACCCAGACCATGTAAATGCTACTTCATGAAACCCACACGATGGGCTCGCTCAATAAATTGATATGTAAACCCATCCCCAAGGGAAGAACAGATGACAAGGGAAACCACAAAGAGAGGCAAAATGAGAACTCTGTGGGGCTCTCTCCCCACACCGAGACCCCTGCCACAAAATGGAATTCAGAGGCCTGTTTTTTACATCTGAACAAAGCCAATGCTGAATCCCAGCAAAGGGTCTGAAGAATAGCCCTGGCCGGTTTATGACTGCCAGTGATAGTGCTGTAAAAATAGCTTTCAAGACACAACTCAGGGTGGGGGGCTGTGAGCCAGAAACAGAAAATGGAAACTGAGCCCTTTTGTGCCCCAGAAGTATAAACAAAGGGCTTTCTAAGCCACCAGCCCACCTTGACCTCCATACTGGAAGAGGTGGGGCATGATGTACTATCTCTAGAACTTACAGGAGTACTCAAGAAAGCACAAAGTGGGCGGGGCGCGGTGGCTCAAGCCTGTAATCCCAGCACTTTGGGAGGCCGAGGCGGGCGGATCACGAGGTCAGGAGATCGAGACCATCCTGGCTAGTACGCTGAAATCCAGTCTCTATTAAATATACAAAAAAATTAGCTAGGTGTGGTGGCGGGCACCTGTAGTCCCAGCTGTTCAGGAGGCTGAGGCAGAAGAATGGCATGAACCCGGGAGGCGGAGCTTGCAGTGAGCCGAGATCGCACCACTGCACTCCAGCCTGGGCAACAGAGCAAGACTCCATCTAAAAAAAAAAAAAAAGGCACAAAGTGCATGGAGCAGAGGGGCATGTGTGTGGTGGGAGACAGGTAGATTATTACAGGAGACATCCAAGAGCTTCCTAAACCTCCTCCAGGGCCAAGATTTGGAGCTATAGCTGTAAAAGCAACATTTTGCCAGGCATCCTGGATGTAGCAATGAAGACATTTTGGATGCCGCATTAAAAAAAAAGCTCCCAAGGAAAGTATATTGTTAACTCCTGTTTTTTGTTTTTTGTTTTTTTAAAAAGCTTTCATAATTAGAGTAACTTTATGTCAGAATTAGATAATTTAGGAGGAAGACCTGAACAGAAATCTAATTGCAAGGGCTAAATATGGTAACCAGTATGGAAGCAGACACTCAAATCTGTTCAGAAGTCGAAAGTCAAAATAAAGAAGCAATGCATTTTAAATGGGCTGTAAGTCTCAGGTAAAAAGAACATGGTTTTGCTGCCTTCATAAAGCAAAGGCCACAGAGGCTGAAGAATTAGGGAGGTAGTGTTGGTGCTGCCAGTCAGCTCCAATCCAAGCCCCATGGAGGCCAGGACTCTTTTGACCACAAAGACCCCCAGGTACACACTGTGTAAGGCCTCATTGGGCCACCCTGAACTCCCCACCACATGGAGTATATCTCTGCTTCCTGCAGCTCTCTTTATGCCTCTGCCATTCACTCTTCTGGAATCCATTTATGTTGCCAGTTTGTACCACCTCTGGGAGATAATTCATTCCATAAATTTATTACCTGCTGCATGAAGTAGTATTTCCGCTGACTTGTCCTGAACTTGCCCCACTCGTGGTTCCAAAGCACTGCTATATTTCAGGATCTGATGAACAAGTCTGTGCTCATCATATCCACACCATTTATAGTCTGATCATTTCCTCCTAACAGCCTTCTCCTTGTCAGCAGCCCTGTGACTTCTACTCAGTTCCTCAGAACATCCATGTTGCTATTTGGGGACTTTCCCTATCCCCGTTTTAACCTTCTAGACCCTCTCACAGTGTTGCAGGCAAGAATACACCACCGTTATTGGTAAGAGTAAAATAATGTTCTCAATTTAAAATTTCCCACACCTGAAAAATGTGTCCAATTTTGTGCAGCATTGTCCTGGGTGCAACCACATTATAAAAGACACAGCTTCTAGACTCTGAGTTTGCAAACTCATGGGAAACTATCTCCAGGCAGCACAGGTGGATCAGTACTGGCCAATACTGCAAGTTAACCTGTCTGAAATAGGGCATTGCCAAGAAAGAAATCCAAGTGTAGTCAGTCTTAGCTTCAAAGCAGACTAAGTTCAATACTTAGCACTCCACTGATTTTTACAGTATCTGAGAGGGAGGCAACCCCTGTTTTCTGCAACATACTGACGTGAAACCAGAGATCAGCAGGTGCTAAAGCTAGTGAGGAGTGGTCAAAAAGGGGTTCCAATTTCCAGTCTCAGTGCACGAATCTGCTTTATTTTGGCTTCTTTTAAAAAAAAAAAAAGTTAATATTTTGTTCTACTCCATTTAGTGCCCACTAAGCTCTTGACCAACTTCAAATATCCTTACTGAAAACAAGAAAAATAATAAGGATTAAGCAAAATGTAATAGCCCTGTTGCTGCCTGGGGCTGTTCATGAGTTCATAGGAGTTGGGATTTTACTGCCAAGGAATAAAATAGTAGGTGGGTGTTCCAACCTGCTTTTTCATAAGGAACACATCATTCATCCAGGGTGAAAACATCCTTGCCAGATGCCCACTTCTTTTCTTCTGCATAATTGCATCTTCTAGTAGTGTCAATACAGCAACAGACTTTGCAGCCTTGGCAGTCTAGCGTGAGTAAATCCACCATCCAGCCCACCTATAAGTCCCTGATTTCTCTGCCACAGAATTTTCTGGTTTTCAGCATTAGACTTTTCTCCTTATGAATTGAGATAGCTAGAGATACCATCTTATGGATGGCCCTGGTTTCCTTTCTACAATCAGACAACCATGTCCATGAATCCCTGAGCTCAATTCGATTGCCCCTGTTTTTCTCATTTAGTTTCTTCCTCTTTTCTCTTAAAAGCAACCCTACATACCCACCACCCTGGCCAGAACCAATCTGTAATGTTGCTCCAGACTTTCAGGAAAGTATTTTCTATGGCCTCCCCGCAATAGGCGTCATTCAAGACCTGTACATGATCCCTGCTCAAGTGTGGAATTCCTTCACAGAAGGCAAGTTCCTCCTCTACTAGACGATATGGTGGTAAAAGGATGCACTGGGTCAGGGGGAGCGGCGGTTGGAAACACTTGGATTCAAACCTGGCTCTACCATTTATTAGCTATGTGACCTTGAGGAACTTCCTTAGCTTCCTCTCAACCACAATTTCCTCACCTGTACAATGAGGATAATACTACCTCTCATAAATGTGTTGTGAAAGGTTGAATGATATACTGTGTGTAAACCTCCAGGCAGGAGATCCCCATTCCCAAATTTTCAGGCCAGCATTCAAGGCCTTACTATCATCCATCCCAGGCCTGTCTTCCTCATGGCCCTGTTAGACTCTATACTCTGGCCTTAGGCTCTAGGAGTTTTAGAGGAACCTACATAGGTACATAGGTACATTGTACATAGGTAGACAACTGCAGGCTCAAAGTGTCATTACAGATTTGAGCTTCTCCCGGCTTGCGAATCTAGTCTTCCTCTGTAAAAAAAAAATAAAAATAAAAAAATAACTTATTTTCCTCTTTTTCTAGCCATTTTTGGCGTTTCAGGCTGGATGGTGGGTTTTCTCTTTGGCCTTTCAACTCAGAGCCACGTGGTTTCTCCTGAATAAACAGAAAGGAATCTCTTGAATCTCAGTTGTGACAGTTGGTTGCAGCAGTCATTTTAATGCCCACTTGCAGAAGCCAAAGGACACCCATACTCAGGCACAGTCGATGGAGGGCAAGTCCTGGTTCAGCACCTGGCACCTGGTACCTGTGTACCTGGCAAATACAGTCGAGGGAACAGCATTTCAGGCCCTTGTCAGGGAGGACCTCCCAGGATGACACTGAGGAGGCCCCTGAGATGATCCACAGCTAGGTCCTGGCATCCCCCTCTTTTCCCACCCACAGTATCCCTGGAGGCACTGAACAAGCTCTGAATCATCAGAGCTTTGTGTCTGGAGTCCCCTATTCAAAGGGGCGCAGGTCTTTTCATTTCCTAGCATCCCATGTGCTCGGAACTAGAGCCAAGAGATCTGAATAGAAAGTAGATGGAGAGCAGCTGAGGATGAGAGGGAAGAACCCCTGAGAACTTTTTGAAGTCAGCTTTCCCCTCCATCATTGCTTGTGACAGACAGCTCCTGGGGCGCAGTTTTCCTTAGCGCCTCCAGGCAGCAGAGACAAAGACTCTTCTGAGATGTCACCTGCACCCCTTGGAGCAACCGGCGTTGGCTAGAGGGGACTGTCATGCTCATTTGTCCCGATAAGACATCGGAGCCTTCACCCAACCTGCCGCATGGTATCCCTCTCCAACGCCTCCCACCCCTTCCAGGAAGGCCGCTCTATTTAGGCAGCTGTTTTCCTTGAAGCCGGGTTTGCCCGGAGTTCTGTGTCCCATTCCTGGAACACTGGTGCGTCTGTGAGAGACACCGGGGCTGGCCCCGCAGCCGCTGTGTCCTGAAGGAGGCGTGTTCCGGGACTGAGGGGGCAAGGACACGTAATGGCGGGGGGCGGGGAGTGGGGAGCCACCGGCGGGAAGACGGGGAGGGAGGGCGCGTCTGGGGCGTGTGCGCCCAAGGCCGGAGGCACCCGAGGTGGGCTAGCCCAGGGTGGAAAGCCTGGGCCGAGCCCCTGGAGCGGGCGGAACGGCGAGCCAGATTGAGGAAGTTGTGCCTCTGACATCAGGGGCAGGACAGAGTTGGAGCGAAACCTCAACTATGCCAGGCGTCGGCCCGCAGGAAGGCAGGGAACACAGAGGGCGCTGTCCTCGGCGGCAGCGGCAGGTACGCGCGGGGGTGGAGCGGGGCGGGGCGGGGCGGGCGGCTCCCACGACCTCGGCCGGCGCCGGGGCCCTACACGCCAGACCTGGCTCGGGGTGGGAGTGCAGAGGCAACCAAAAAGGAACCCACACCTCCCTCCAGGGCCCGGGGCGCTGTCAGACGGGGCAGCAACCAGGAGATTCCCTGGGCCTGCAGGAAGCCCTTCCGCGGACCGAAAGGTGAGTTTCAGGACTTTCTGTTATGTTTTTTAAAAATACATTTTTAAGCGCCCTCTGTTTGGAAGAAGACGCCCAGTCACTCCTGTCTTTAGAAGGATGAGACCTGCCCCAGAGATACAAGGAATTATTCCTAAGTAGCCTCTTGCGCCTTCACAACTTTAGTTCTGGTGTGTTTCCCTCCTTCGCGAGGACTCTCAGGAGTCTTCCTCTCTGCGCCTGGGCTGAGTCCACATGAACTCCTCGGAGGTCGGCGGTGGAGTTACCTTACTCCAGCTGCCGGTAGGAGCGCTTTGAAGGGGACACATGGAAATTCTGTTTTTTACTGAGAAAGCCAAGGCCTGAGACCCTCCGGAAAGCATCGCGGGCTTAGGTGTTTCCAAACCATTCTAGGTGAAGCCAGATTTTCTCTGGAGCTAAGGAACTAGCCAAAACGAAAATATGGCGTGGAGCCAGGGGCGGAGAGGAAACCTGTTTGCTATTCTGAGAGTTTCCAGGGAGCTTGCTGTGACACAGATTACTTCCTAACTTCTTTGACTCTCAGTGGTCCCACCCCCAGACCCCCCATCCCACCCATGAAGGTAGAGTGGGGGACATAATAGGACCTGTTTCCCTAACATTCTGAAGAGCTTTACGGGATTCATCATATGATAATAGAGTTAAGTAAACTATAGATGATAGCTAGTGGGAAGACCAGTCCTGCCTAACCGAAAGGGAAACTGAAGCACAGACAAGCACTCACCCTAATTTAACAGAACACCGGCAGCCAGCATGCCATGCTACTTAGCGGGATTGTGCCACCGATTGCGTTGTACGAGGAAGGGAAGGAAAAGACCACTGGAGCATCTTGGAAGCTCCTCCCTTCTAAAGCAGTTGCATTTCATTTGCTCAGCTACAGCTCATAAGGACCTGAAGCTAATTTTAAGGAACCCTCATTCTGAAGTTCTGTTAGATAATGGGAGAGCCTTGAGTTACAAAGAGCAGGACTTAAACATAGCATTGATGTAACCTGTTCCTAACCCTTTTGCAAATGGTTTGCAAATTCAATCTAAAGACTTCTGCAAGGGTCTTACCAGCCTTTAAACTGGTTCAGTTGCATCAACCACTTAGTCCGATGTGCCTGCCCTTCACCCAGTCCTGGGCTGGAGAGGCAGCTGTACAGGAAAATCTGACCAAGTCTTTCCTTTTGTCTGAAATTCTGCCTCTCTGTCCCCATCCCAGATACAATTTTAGGAAAGAGATGCGTTGTAAAACAAAAGTTTCTTTGGCCTCCATGCATTGTCAATATTTGGCCTGTGAAATGAGTATGACTTCTGTCCTCTTCCCTAAAGACTAAACCCAAGAGAATAATAAACACTCAACAAACTAAGTTATTGATTTCACCAAAGAGGGAGATGCATCCATTCCATACATTCATTCAACATTTGCCAAACCTACCGTGTGCTAGCCAGTATACCAGGGCCTTGGAGTCCAAAGATAATGAGATGGTTTCTGCTTTTGAGGAGCTTCAGTCTGGTAAGTGAGACAGATACAGAAATAAACTGCAGTTCAGGATAATATACATTATAATAGCAGTAGCTACAGGGCACTGACTAATCCAGGGGAGAGGGCAGGAGATCCTTCCCCAGAATTATCTGTGAAGTCCACACCACAGAAGTGATGGATGAGCAGGGTCTTGGAAATGACTAGGAGTTCCTAGGGAAAGTGTGTTTTGAACAAAGGAAAGAGGGTATGCAAAGTCAATGGCAGGTAGGGAATAGCGTGTAATAGGAATTACACTGCTAGACTGAGAAGGGTGAACTCCCTCCTATAGGAAGCCATTTTTGAGTTTTTAAGCAGAGGAAGGATCCGGTCAGATTTGTGTTTGGAAAAAGAATTATTGGCCAGATGGGGGCTGGCTTAGAGAGATGGGAAGCAGAGATAATTAAGACCTCAGCTAAGACAATGGCAGTGGGAACTGAGGAAAAGGAATGGATTTTAGGAAGTAGAATCAGAAGTACCTGGTGACCAAGTGAATGCGGTAAAGGAGGAATGAGTGAATAGAGAGTGATTATAAGGTGTTGAGTGGGATAGGCAGGGGAAGGTACCTTGTAGAGCCATTAATAAAAATCATGTAAGCTAGAGAAGGAGTGGGCTTGGGAAGCAGATTGTGGAGAAGGCAGTGATGAACACTTTAGGCATATTAAAGTTGAATATGCCCAGGAAATGTCCAGATGGAGATACGCAGTTGGGTATACAGGTCTGGAACGTAGGTGGAGGTGGAAGGCAGCTAAAGAGGCCTGTGGTAGCACCACATTGGTGCTGAAGAGTCTTGTATTTGTCAATAGTGGCCTATAGATATTTTCATATCATATGTTGACTTCCAGATGACTTTCTCCAAACCCTCAAGGCTTTCTCAGGATACCTTGGAGGATAATTCCTAAAATGAAGGAGAGAATTCTGGGTTCATGGCACATAGATAGTAAAGATGCATTTAATTATCACTCCTCCATGTGAAAAATTAATACTTAGTTCAGTTGTAAGATCTGTGAAGACCTTTCCAGAACTCACACTCCAAGTCTTTAGTTACCTACCCCTGTGTGGGAGAGTCCTGACTTCATAAAAACAAGAAGGATGACCTACTCTGACTAATTTCAGACCCCTACAGAGTAGTTATTTAGGTCTGGCTGCCAGTGCTCGGCTCAGGATCTTGTGTGACCTGCATGGAAGAAAAAACCTTGAGCTTGGAGCTAGACATACATGGGTTCAGTTCCTGGCTTAACCGCTTATTAGCTGACCTTGAACAAGTTCTTGAATCTCTCAGCTTCATTTCCCTTATATTTAAAATGGGGATAATTATTACTCACCAGGGCAATGGTTAGAATCAGAATCAAATTGAAAAGGAAAGTACATTTAATGTGCTACATAAATTGTAAGACTCTATGAAAATGTAAGGGGTTTTATTGTTATTTCTAATCTTGCCTCTTGAAACTACCAAAATTAGACGGACTGTGTAGGTGTAAGCTCTGGGCAGCATCTTCAGCCCAGACTTGCAGCTTTCCTATTGTATGACATATTTTAAGGCAGTAATGATAAGTCTCCTTCCATCATATCAATCACATGCATCTACTCTGGCCTCTTTTGTCCTCCTTAGCTAAAATGGTCAGAGCCCAAAGAAGTCAATGCTCTGCTATTGCTTGTGCAGGTTGTGTACTGCACAAGGACTCCTGGGAGTCTTTGGAGCTGAAAGCACCAATATTCCACCTGCTAGGCCTTAGACCCACCCCACTTGCAGCTGAGTCCACATGGAGGGGATGCTTTTTTCTAATTCTCACCAAGGTGCTGGTTTAACCCATTTAATCCAATGGCCCTGAATCTGAGCATTAGTCAATGGCTTGGGTATATTTGTGATTTTTCCCTGTCCCAACCAGGGAATCCTGACTTATTCCAACCCCATGAAGTTGGAATGTTATGCCAACGTCAAAAACCTTCAAGTAAACAGAGTTCTAATAGAGGCTAAGCTGTTGATGAAAAAGAGGAAGTAACCACAGATTCAGAGACTTCAAATGGAAAAACACTTCCGAGAAGAGCCAGCCCCACCCCTTCACTTCACAGATGAGCAAACTACAGTTCAGGGAGGGGAAGTGTGGGCCTAGTCACAGAGCTGGTTAATGGAGGGACCAGAATCCAAGTTCCATCTGCCTCTGCCCAGGAATACCCAATACTATCCAGGGTCTCTATCACCTTTTGTATCTCACACACAAGGACACAGCTAGGCATTCAAATGCCTGTGGAAAGGTGAAATGAAAATTGTACCTGAAGTTCCAATCCTCCCCAAGTGGCCTCCAGGGCAAACTAGGGGCAGACCCTCAAGGGATGCAGGTAGTTCTCAACTTTTAAGGCAACCTCCATACCACCCTCGTCTCTTCTGTTTCCTCAGTTTCAATCCTTAAAGTTTTCTCAGGAGTTCCCAAAGACCCCTCAAGAAGAGAAACAACATTGGGTGCCTTAATTAACTAAAATCCTTTTAGTGTTTCCTCAAACTTGTCAGGAAGAGTGTTTCACCTCAGAGATAAGAATGAGCTAGAGACCAGTGGATTAGTTGAAATTACATATCCAATATCGATATGTAACTTACCATTCAGCGAGAAGGGTTCCAGGTGAATAATGGGCTTTCAGGAGACTCGTCACAGACACAGTAAGGGAGATAAAGACAGTAGCATGATAGACTTTTTCCCTCCCTGGACAGAAAAGGAAAATCGAGTGCAAATTCTTTGAAAGACAATCTCCAGGGCCAGAGCCCAGGCCAGGTTTCTAGCTTTTCCCCCACATCAGTCTGAGCCATCTGAACAGAGCATCATCTGGGGACATGAGTGGACATTTAATGGAGACCAGGAAAGGGCAGCTAAGTTCCAAAACGAACCTCACACAAACACAAAATTTCTTTCTCAGAGGCAACTCCCAAGGGACATGGCGGCATCCAAACCCAATCCCCACCCCTGGGAAGAGACTTGCTCCCACGATTGTGAGCAAGCCGCTCCACGGAGTTTGTCACTAAGAAATAAAACAAAACCTAACCATTGCTGTAGTTCTTGGTCAAAATTGAAGAGATGATTGTATTTAGAAGCCACTGCAGACATGCCCTTGCTCTTGACTATAGCTTTCTCCCGATGGGATGTTTTTCAGTTACATTTTATTCTCCTCAAATACAACCCTAATTTCAAGCTGGATAGTCTTCAGAAAAGCCCATCAGCATTTTTTTTTTTTTAGTTTCCCAGGCAAGTCATAAAAAGAAAATTGGCAGAAGAGAGGAAAATAACATACAAATAATAACAATAAGGATAGTCGCATGTGATAGTATGTTTAGTCTTCACATTGTCCTGACAGGGAAAAGAGCTGTGGGCCACAGGTTCAGAGGTGGTGTAGGGGCAGGGAAAGAGGGTCAAGGGCAGGGGAAGGGAAAAAGGCCGTGGGAACAGGGAAGACCCATGAGCTTAGTATTATGGGAACAGAATAGTACAGTGGATATGCTGTGTATTAACTTAAATGACATGTGACAGTGGCCACCATAAATAAGAGAAAAGAATGCTGCACTCTGAGTCAAGAGCTTCTTGTTCCTCCCCAACTCAAGTAAGATATTAAATGTGCATCCATCTGCTCATGGTTTCTAACCTGTGATTCCTCTGCAGCCCCATGGGCCAAAGTGCCAGCTTTCAAAAGCCCCTCTGCATGTGATTATCATGTACCAAAGCCCTGGCTGTAGCCTGCAAGTTCCAGACAGCCACTCATGCACACTGGCCTGAAACCACCCAGAAACTAATGCTGGGGTCGAAGTGACCTTCCGAGTGATTTGGAACCCACAGTAAACAAATGTCCATCCAAACTTTCTTGGCTCCCACAGATTTTCAGTGTGCATGCTAGGCTCTCAGTAACCGCTTGTTGAATGGTGGTGCTAAGAATTTAAGGCATACAATCCTGCCCACCCCTACCAGAAACATATGTAGTTTCTTCAACATTATGTTAGGGAGATGTGTCAATAACAAAAGAGAATAAGTTACTCTTAAGGCCAGTCCTGCAGACTTAGCTTATCTATGAAACCCCTTTCTTGTAAATGACTGATGGCTTCCACCCTCCTTTCTCTCTCCCTACCTTCCACTGCTGACCTGAAACTTCCCTCCTGCCCAAGGCCCACAATCTGCTGAGTAGCAGTTGCCAGCACAGCATAACAGTGGCCTAGATAAAAGCTTCCCATCTCATTACATGGGTGACCCACATCATTCCATAATGAAACCTCCACTGGGAAAGGGGAACACACTTGCATACCACCCTACCAGATGCAGCCTGCTCAGAGCTTTCCTAGTTTCCAAATTAGAAACTCAGATCTTGCCCTGCAAGACACTTGGACCAAAGCCTTCACAAGTACAGGAAGAAAGCAGTACTTTACTGGGTGCCTTGCCGATTTCCAAAGACTGTGCTTTTCTTGGTTTTGCATAAGGACATCATTGACCTCTTTGAGGAAAGAGCTGGGTTTTGACTATTTTCAGTGGGTGGATAGCACAGCTTCCCAAAGCTGGCCATGGAAAGAACACCTCATTTCCAGACAAAGGCACTGCAGTCCTCCACACTGTCTGGAACAAGGGAGGAGACACAGTCACAGAGCATGTGCCACAGAGGAAGAAGTTCGGATGCTCCTGACTGACATTTTCCAGGAATAAGATTTTGGTGGCTTATAAAATATTATTCCTTCAAGGTAGGGCCTGAGGGTAAGGAGAAAAGTACTTAAACTACTGGGCATGTGGTCATTCAACACTTGGCATTGGAATTAATGAATAAATACACAGTAAAGAGATCACAGACAACATTTTATACTTCTCAAACAATTAATAAGGGAAACTCTGCCATTCTTTTCCGTGTGACATCTATTAGTTTTCAAGAAATTTTGTTATTTCCTCTTGCATTTTTTTAATTGAGGTGAAATTTATGTTACATAAAATTAACCATTTTAAAGTGAATAGCTTAGTGGCATTTAGTACATTCAGAATATTGTGCAATCACCCCTCCATCTAGTTTCAAAACATTTTCATCACCCCAAAATAAAACCCCATAACCATTAAGCAATTTCTTCTTATTGTTCCCTCTTCCCGGCCCCCAGCAACCACCAATCTGCATCCTACCTCTATGGAGTTGCTTATTCTAGATATTTCATATTAATGGAATTATACAATATGTGACCTTTTGCTACTGGCCTTTTCCACTTAATGTGTTTTCAGGGTTGATGTATGTTGTAGCATGTATTGGTACTTCATTCCTTTTTATGGCTGAATCATATTCCATTGTGTGCATATACCATAAGAGTTTATCTGTTTATTCGTTGACCGACATCTGTGTTGTTTCCACCTTGTGGCTATTGTGAATAGTGTGCTGTGAACAAGGATTTGTTTGAATACCTGTTTTCAGTTCTTTTGGGCATAAACCTAGGAATGGAATTGCTGGATCATATGGTAATTCTACCTTTACCTTTTTTGAGGAGTTGCCAAACTGCTTTCCTTTCCCCTCATTTTTATCAACATACTTATAAAGTCATTTTCCTTTCTTGAAGATAATACACATATTAAGTGGCATACCTTTTCCTGTCTGGTCTCTTATTTGATGCATTTGATCTTATGCTTTTATAAAAGATATTAAATACTACCTCTCGTTGCCCTAGAGATTCGGGATTATTTGGATGCTTGAGATAGAAAATATTTGGGGGTAAACTAAAGCCCCTTCTTGGTATAACTGAGTAGGAAGCAACAGCTAACAACAGCAACATTTATGGTGCTCTATCTGTGCTGGGGATAACATTAAGCACTTTACCTATTTTCCCTTACCTAACCCTCATGTCAACTGAACAAAATAGGTACTACTACAGGTTGAGTATTTCTTATCCAAAATGCTTGGGATTAGACATGTTTTGGATTTCAGATTTTTTTTTTTCAGATTTTAGAATATTTTTATTATACTGGAATTACCAGTTCAGCATCCCTAATTTAAAATCCAATGTGCATTTCAGTGTCCTGTCAGCACTCAAAAACTTTTAGATTTTGGAGCATTTGGGTTTTGGATTTTCAGATTAGGGATATTCAACCTGTAACATCCCTATTTTATAGAAGAAGAAATTGAGGTCTCCACGAAGAGCTAAGTGCTCTTCACCAGCTCCTGCAAAGGAAACCTGCAGCTGCCACCACTGATGAATAAGAAGCCATTCTGTTTCTCAGGGGATTGCAGTCATTGTGGCAGACAGATAGGTCAAGAGGCAGTTATAACACAGTGTTATAAAAGCTATGATAGGTGTCATGACAGGGACACAGAGATAGAGCACTTATCCTGGCCCTAGGCTGTAGACTTTTCAAAGGAGATGAAATCTAAGTCTCTTATTTTCTTGATAACCCTGTGGGGCCCTTGGTAATGTTTGACCCTCCCCAGGCACTCTTTGACTTCACTACTCCATCATTGCATTTCCAGTGCACAGTGTCTGGCACACAGTTGCCACTTATTAAACATAGGTTCATAAACATGTGTGCTTCTGTAGAAGGAATGCCCAGCCCTGTCACACTGACATGGAACTCCTATGCCTGGGTCCTATGTTTCAACTCATAGACTTTCTCAAAACAGTTGTGCCCTGGGATGGGGAAAGGAGATGAGAAAAGGCTTCCAATGGCTTTGGCTGTCCTCTGTCTCTGAACAGACACTGTGTACATGAGAAGAAGACAAGGGAAGAGGGAGAAGAAGGGTAGGGAGTGGGGCAGGAGGCCTTCCAGTGGCACCGTGTGAGGTCGGCCAATGCCCAGGGAGGAGACCCTGTAATGTGACGTGAGACCCCAGAGAAGAAATGAACTGGGAAATCTCTTTCCTAAACTCTGATTTCTCATTTCAATTAAGGTTTGTTATTGCTTCAAAGACTCCTAGCGTATGGCTATACAGTATCTTTGCCAATTCATCTCAGCTGGCAGGTACAAGAAGCAGTAGCTTCATGGAAGGTCTAGACTCTCTCCAGTTGGTAATTCTCACTCCTCTCTCCCAGGCACTGTCAGGGTGTATCACTTACTTTTGGTCAGTCATCTGCAACTCCTCTTTGCATAAAGAGAATTTTGAGGACTCCTAGGAGGCCTGGCGGCTTTGCTTTACATGGCAGAAGCTGCCCGGACATGACTCTGGCTGCTTCCATTTTTTTCCATACACAGTTCTCAAGCTCTTCTGTGTGTACCTGACACTACACTAGAGGCTTTGGAGAATTTTCCAAAAACAAAACAATATGCAGGCACAGATTCCACCCTCAAGGACCTACCACCTACTACCCAGGAGCCTGCAAGCACCTAGCTGGAAGCCCTGCCCCTCTCATTGAGAGCTGTGAGAAAAACCCATTCCTGGGATTAGTCTGTGCTGGGATCTCTGCTCGCTAGTGCGGCCATCTCTTCACCCACTGCTCAGGCTGTGGCTGTGCCATTCTGGAATCCCTGAGTCCTGCTTCACCCTTGTTCGGCTGGCTCCCCAGATGTCCGACCAACTTACCTGAGCCATAAGCTGCTGCTTTGAGCTGCAACCCCAATTGTGAAAGCTCAGCCCATTGCAAGGCCTTCCTGCTCTGCCCAGGCCCGGGTCCTGGTCCCCTCACCCTGCTGGAGACCTACCCTGCTATCCCAACCCATCACCTGGCTCTGCAGGGGCCTACAAGAAGCTTGCATAAGTATGAGAGCTTGGGGTGCCAGAAGTGAATGTGGGCTTCCTGGCCCATGGACATAGCATAGCCCTCACAGAGATACTCTTCACTCTGGTTCTTTCTCATCTCCCCAGATCATAACCAGTCAATTACTTAATCAAAAAGCATTTATTGTACATCTAATATGTGCCAGCACTGAACCAGACCCTGGGGATACCCAGAGGAGAAAGCTCTGTAATAGCTTAATGTCAAGTGGGAAAGCAGACAGGAGCAGCCTCTGTACTATCAGTGAGCAAGCATTGTCAGGGAGGTGAGGTGGTAGAGAAGGAAAGAAATTTTCAACTATGATATCTCCGCGCTACAGATGATTCCAGAAAATGGCCCCTGGGCTAACAAATCCTCCTTTTCCCACCTATTTAGAGGGTGCTTTGCGTCAGTTTTACAGGCCTGAGCATTCCTCACTTGCTCTGAAATAATGAAACAGTGGCGTCTTTCCATCATGCACACAGGATTCATCACTGTCTTCCCTTTTGCATACTCGAGCTCCTCAGCATTGGGCCCCAGCAGAGGTCACAAGCTCAGATGCCTACAGGGTGCCTGACAGGTGAAGCCAACATGCACTGAAGATGTGCTCTGTGCCAGGCACTGTTTCACCCACATCACACAGAGTATTTAACTCATCTGGTTCCCACAATAATCCTACGACAGAGGGTCTATTCTTATCCCCCTTTTATAGTTGAGGAAACTAAGGCACAGAGAGGGAAGGGGACTTTCCATATTCAGAAGCCAGTGTGTGGTGGGACCAGGCTTTGACCCAGGCTGGTCCATCTGAGAGGGTCACACAAGCTGGGTGAGAGCGTAGACTGAGAGCTGCAGATCAAACACAATCCATTCTCTGGTGGCAGCTGCCTCCTGGGCTTCCATTGTGCAGCCTCTGACCACGGACCGATCTAGGCTTGACTCTTAGGATAGAATGTCATTTGGTTTCCACAAACTTTGTGCTAAATGTTGGCAGGCTGATTGTGGGTGAGGGGGCAGGGAAAGAGGGATCCCTTTGAACGTGAGCCAGGTGGAACTGGCTTTGGTTACCCAGGGCCTTGTGACACCCAATTTGAAGTCAGAATTTTCATCAAATGTAAGGATATGCTGCACAAAGAGATAAAATGTAGTTGGGGTGAGGGTGAGGGACAGGGAGGAGGCAGAAAATTCACTATACACTCAAGTTCCCTTAACACAGTAATCTGCCTTCATAGTCAAATGTGAAAACAATTTGAAATTGTAGCCCCGAATGTCCTTAAGCCCAATATGTCATCAGTCACTCCTGCCTATGGCCCTATCCCCGGACACTCAAGTCATAACATGTTATGATGTATGGAGGGAGAGAACATCAGGAGCAGCCTCCTCCTGGGGCCAGAACCTTGAAAAATCCCCATCAGGGGCTGGAGTGGTCCCTGGAATGCCATGGCAATTAAAGCAGTGGCTGCGAGAAGGCCCTGGGAGAGGGGGTCGGGTGGAGCAAGCTGTTTTAGTGTTGCAGCCTTAACATCAGGAGGTTGGAGGCCTTTAGAGCTGAGTTGGAGCACGGGCCACTTTGACTGGATTCTTTCTCTGAGCCAGCTGGGTTTCTTGAGCAGCCTGGAATCACCTTTCTTTCCCGTCCCTGCTGCCTTTAAACATTCTATGCACCGTGCAGGTGCCAACTCAAATCACACCCTCATCGAAGTCTGCCCTGGATTCCTCACTGGAATTAATGGCTCCCTCCTTGCTACTTCCATAAGCATTTGTTTGAATTTCCCTTGGGACACTGAACTAGTCATGCCTTATGGTACTTCGCCTGTGCTTGTCCAGTTCCCCAACAACAAAAAAGTAAATTCCTTGACTTTATTCCTAAAGTGTCTATCAAAAGAAGAAAAGTTCAATTTTGATTTCCTTACCCAGATAGCTGGCAAGTTTTCTACTTCTCACTAGGCAGCATTATCTGGGAAAGCGTTAGAAGAGAGAGAAGTTCTTCATGCACATAGTAGGTACTCAAGAAATGTGAGTTGAATTGAATAATTTGCTGCTGTACGGCAGAGAATGGAAATGGAAGTTCCTGGCTTCCTTGGCCACAATGGTGTCAACAACCCAGAATCAGTGAAGGAAGAAAAAGCCAGCAAAGGAAGTTCCTCCCTCCAGAAAAAAGCAGGGAGGTCTTTTTACAGTAATAGCAGTGAGGTAGTGAGCCAGCCCCCCGCCCCCCACAAATACACACATACTCTACTCAGTTGACTTTGCAGGCAGAAGTTACCAAATAAAATCATATCAATTGAAGAGCACAAAGAGGCCAAGCACAGTGTCTCATGCCTGTACTCTCAGCACTTTGGGAGGCTGAGGCAGGAGGATAACTTCAGGCCAGGAGTTCAAGACCAGCCTGGGCAACATAGGAAGACCCTGTCTCTACTAAAGTAATAATAATAATAAATTAGGCAGATGTGGTGGTGCATGCCCGTAGTCCCAGCTATTTGGGAAGCTGAGGCAGGAGGATTGCCTGCACCCAGGAAATCAAGGTTACAGTGATTGTGCCACTGCACACTAGCCTGGGTAACAGAGTGAGACCCTGTATATTTTTTAAAAATTAAAAATCAAGAACACCAAGAAGTCAGAAACACAGCCAATCAGGGCTTTCCAACAAGGGTAGTCTCACTTCCAAGTGATGTAATCTTGATATTCAACATGGCACCCCATGAAAACAAAGCTTGATGTTCATTTGAGACTGGTGTTCCTTGGAAGTCGAGCCTCGGCTGCTCTCATCTGTTTCTTAGTCCTGACAGCCTCACTGGAGATTAAAAAGTAGCTAGTCTCCAAAAGAGATCTACTCAGGAGCACCCAAGAATACCTGGTATTTGAGCATACTGCCCAAGCTGAAAGAGCTCTCCAAACCCAAAATATTGACATTTCAACTGGCAGACTTTATTTTCCTGGATATCTCTTTCCAACTGACCAACATGATCTGTGTGAACCTAAAGTAGTGTGGCAGAGCAGAAGGAAAACTGGCTATTTAGAGATAGAGGAATTGGCACATGATCTTTTATTAGGTATGAGACCTTAGATGAGTCATTTAATTTCAGTGAGCCTCAGAGCTTCTTCATCTATAAACATGTTCATTTGTTAATTCAGCACATATTTCCCAAGGGCAAAATATGTCCCAGATGCAGAGGATGCCATAATGGGAATAGATTCCATCTAGAAAGGAAGAACAATGATTAAACAATTACCCTACTGCAGATTATGGGTTGTGGTGACAATGTAGGTATGGTGAAGGGCACAGAGCAGGGGCTCTGACCTGTAATGAGGTCAAGGAAGGTTTCCCCAGGGCAACAATGTTGAATAGAGGCCAGGAGATGGGGTAGGGAGCAGTGGATGGGGGTGGGGTGAGAGAGAGCTACAGTTGTATAAGGATCCAAAGCTGGAGGGGAACCCCATACCTCACAGAGTTTGAGAAATGGGAGGCTTTGTAAACTGCGAAGGGGATTGGTTGCCACTGCTTGCTGCCCTCATTGTTGCATTTTAGGAGTTACTTTAGCGCAGAAAGCATCTCATTGGGGAAGTGGAAAACTAGAGCCCTGTGTGCCATTGGCCACTAACCAGCTTTACAATTTTGAACAAATTTGGAACAAACTTTTACTGTGAAAAGATTATTCATCTGTGAAATAGGGCAAGAAATCCCTCCCCTCTACAAATTACAGTAGATTGAAGGAAGAAATGTTTTCAGAAGCCTTTAAAAAACTAAACTAAGTTGTAAGTGTAGGATATTCATTGGACTTTCACCAATCATAAATAAACCCAAGCCCATCTGGGTGCCAGTTCGAAGGAGGGAGAACTGATTGCATCCTGTTTTTATCCCTCACCCCCTATTCCCAAGGGATCAAGAGATAAATAGCCATTTCTTTCTGATTGGTTTGGTGATATTTCATTTCAGTTTATAATTAGATTTTTGTCTAAGGGAGAACAGATGCTATTAATAAAAGTTTTTTTAATTATGGTATCTGTGATTGCTCTGCCTGACTGGTTAGGGCAGATTGCCAGTGAGCCCATGGATGGGAGCTTAATCCTGCGTAATCCCGAGCTCTGGTAGGGTGTACTTTCCATCACAAGCAAGATCAGGTAAGAGAATGTGACCACTGAAAGAGTGAGGCTGTCAGGTCTCCTCTGCTCACAACTTTCAGGGCCTCCTTGAGGCTGTTACACCAACCCCATGTTAGGCTTTCAAAGCCCCCTGTGATCTCACTAATCTTTCCTGTGCCACCTCAGTTCCCACTCTTCCTTAGAAGCTTTCTTCGCTGCCATCCCCATCTCGAACTCTGTACCTGTTGGCCTCTGTACCTCTGCTCTGGCTTTTCCAACCTATGTAGCTCACCCCAACTTGCCCTTTTCCCCACCAGAATGTCCAGCCCTCCATGTAATCACACACAGCCCAGGAGCTGGCACAGCCTCTGTCTCCTCCATGATGTCCCCCACCGCCCCGTCCCCCACTCTGATAAAACGTAACCAGCATTGATCTCTCTCCTTTCTAATAGTACCTGCATTTTGTCACTTTCTGGTTTTCAGTTTAGCATTTAATTACTATTATTTTTGAAAATTCAACTTTGCAGGACATTTTCAGTTTACAAAGAACTCTCATATATATTAGTATTTGACTTTCACAACCACACTGAATGGTGAGGGCAGTTGATGTTATCACATTGTCTTCCCGTCTTAGAGACCAGGATCCTGAGGCTCATGAAGCTATGTGACTTGCCCTGCCACTTGGCTAAGCAGAGCAGGACTTCAGTGCTCTAAGGTTCGTGAAGAAACTCTTTTAGGATAAGAACCAGTTGGTACACTTCTTTTTCCCCTCCAGCACTATGTCGGTTACATAGTAAATACTTAACTAATGCTTCTTGACATGAAATCCACATGCAACTACAGGAAAAATCCTTCAAATGGCATATTTTATTGATGCAAACAATTGTTATTAGTGCTATTGGCCTCTTCATGTATAAAGAACAATATGTTTGCAGCATTATTTTTATTATAGGGACTCAGTAAACAACTAAGGGAGACTAACACACATTTTATACAAAGCTCTTCCCAGCCCCAGAGGCCAAGAAAAGGCAGCCACAAATGTAGGTACCATTCCTTCTGCTCACACTGAAGGTGCTGCCCCCCTGCCTCCTGGCAGTGGATGGAATGTGCTTGTCAGAACTTGCTCAGCAGAGTGGACATGGCCCGCTAGCCCTTGGAAACCTGGGGTCATTTGTACACATGGAGGATTCAAGTTACCCAGCAGCAGCCTCAGCTCTACTACGCAAGTAGGTGAAGGGGCTGGCCTGGTTGTGGAGGGGATTTAGGAGTGGTCTCCATCCAGCCATTCTGGGTTGGAGGCAGGAAGACCTCCCAACATTGGAGCAAATTTCCCAAGAATTTCAGGCCACTTTGACTACCTGGCAGAATTGAGGAGTGACTTTTGTTTTTTGCCACATCCCTGCAACTGCTGGGAATAATACCAATTATGACTCCAAATATTTGTACAGTTCCTAACAGCCCAGACACACATTACATTCACTATGTGCTTTTACCTAAGAACCCTGTGAGCAGGTACTCACTTCCAGTTGCTGGTTTAATTTAGAAAGTGTATGCATGTGATCAGTCATTCAGAATGGTACCAAAGGAATGAGAGAAAAGCCAGTCTCCCTTCCTGCACTGCCCCCAATTTCCCTCCAAAGGGGCAGTACATGCTATCATTTTCTTGTGTATTCTTCTAGATTATTCCCCATTTTGGAGATGAAGAAACTGAGACTCAAAGCAGCTGAGTGACCTTCCCAAGGACACACACTGAGTGAGTTGTAACTTCTTCTCATTCCTCAATCTATTAGCTTCCTCTGCACTCAAACTACCCTTTAGCCAAGAATTTGGCTCCTAGGGCAAGTTATGAGAATGTAAATAAGTAAAATCAGGTAAAAGTCAAAGCCAGAACAGGGGGCCTAGGCCCCACAGATTCTTGAGAAGAATCTGCCTACCCCTATTAGGCACTTCAAGGACATCTACTTTCTTCTCTGGCTGCTCTAGGCCAACTGCCATCCCTATGGCATCTTCTGCCTTCTAACTGTCATGGGCAGGGTCTAACATTCAGAATGTCTTGCTCTATCAAAGCATTCCCACCTAATGTGTTATTTCTTCAAGACCCTGATACTTTGAGGGTTGGTCTGATAAAAAATGTATCTGGGCTGCTAATGGGAGATAAAGCCTAAAGTCTGGTGGTCGGCCTGCAGACAGCTCAGCCCTGAGGCCACATCATGGAGAGCCCAGAGACAAGGGCTGAGTTCCCTGGCCTCTCCCACCATCCCCCCTACCTCCCAGTGGCCTTAAGTGCTTTCCAGAGGGTCTCCCACAACGCCTTGAGGTCTCCAGGCATGGATGGAGCAGAGGTGGTGGATGGGAAAGAATGAGGGGATGAGGCTAAGGGAACCCTGTGTCGAGGGGGGTGAATATGGCATACCCCCCTGCAATCCCCAGCTTAAGCAGTTTCTTCCATACATACTCCCAATTCAGGAATTTGCAATACTTGCCATCTCTTTTGGGAAGGGCATTTCAAGGATGGGGAGGAAAATGTTTGGGCATGCTGAGGGCATCAGGGAAGAGATGACGGCTATTCTTAGGGACAACAATATCTGCATGGAGGCAACTAAAACTGCACATGATGAGGCTAAGCATATGTCATCTATATCAAAGAAAGAAGGTGCTGAAGCAAAAAAAAAAAAAAAAAAAAAAAGCATGCTACTTAACCTGACACTGGATGTGTACTCAATAAGTATTTTAGCTCACTCATATATGTTCTCTGCATTCATCAACCATTATTTATCAAAACCATAAAAAAACACTCCCCGCAACATTAGGAATGCAGATTTAAGCCCATGCAGAAAGGAAGTAAAGGTTTATCCTCAGACATATGAACTCCTCTGCACAGCCTGCCCTCTGGGGTGGAAGCTGCCATCCAAAGCCTGGCAAATCTGAAGTCCACCACACTGAACATTCCACAGAGGTGAGTTATTATTGGAATGAGAATATTTATGCTCACTCCCTCTATGATTTGATCTTTGCATTTTAAGACTTAATATTGCAGTAAGGTAGCTTTTGGCTTTTAATTGCCCCGAAATTTTGTTAACATTAAATGAAAGGACAAAATGGAAAGGAAAATAGAAGCATATCTGTATCACTTTTGAGTTGCATAATTTACATTTTTGCCAATTCATTAGTTTTCAGCTATTCCAGCCTGTAAATGTCTCCCCCACCACCACTAACAAAAAGAAATATGTCAGTCATTCTGTTATTGCCCCAAAGTTTGCAGAACTCTTAAGTTCCTGTCTCTAGTATTAAAGAGAATTATGCAAGTTTTATTTTTTTATTTTTATTTTTTATTATATTTTAAGTTCTAGGGTACATGTGCACAACGTGCAGGTTTGTTACATATGTATACATGTGCCATGTTGATGTGCTGCACCCATTAACTCGTCATTACATTAGGTATATCTCCTAATGCTATCCCTTCCCCCTCCCCCAACCCCACGACGGGCCCCGGTGTGTGATGTTCCCCTTCCTATGTCCAAGTGTTCTCATTGTTCAATTCCCACCTATGAGTGAGAACATGAGGTGTTTGGTTTTTTGTCCTTGCAATAGTTTGCTGAGAATGATGGTTTCCAGCTTCATCCATGTCCCTATAAAGGACATGAACTCATCCTTTTTTATGGCTGCATAGTATTCCATGGTATATATGTGCCACATTTTCTTAATCTAGTCTATCATTGATGGACATTTGGGTTAGTTCCAAGTCTTTGCTATTGTGAATAGTGCCACAATGAACATACGTGTGCATGTGTCTTTATAGCAGCATGATTTATAATCTTTGGGTATATACCCAGTAATGGGATGGCTGGGTCAAATGGTATTTCTAGTTCTAGGTCCCTGAGGAATCGCCACACTGACTTCCACAATGGTTGAACTAGTTTACAGTCCCACCAACAGTGTAAAAGTGTTCCAATTTCTCCACATCCTCTCCAGCACCTGTTGTTTCCTGACTTTTTAATGATTGCCATTCTAACTGGTGTGAGATGGTATCTCATTGTGGTTTTGATTTGCATTTCTCTGATGACCAATGATGATGAGTATTTTTTCATGTGTCTGTTGGCTGCATAGAATTATGCAACTTTTAATTACTACCTGTGTGGGAGACCCTGAATGACACAAGTGTTTGGTCGTTCTCATGCTTTTTCAAAAAACATTTTTTCCCTCCAAGAGGATATGACGTTTGAACACTTAAGCATCAGTTATTGGAGTCGGCCAGAAGCAGAGGTTTCCCTTTATTTGTGGAACAGAAAAGGCAACGCCCCACTCAACCACTCCTAACTCACAGATGACCTCAGAGCCTCGGCTTCTGGCTCTCCAAAAACAAAACTTCACCTAAACACTTTACCACACCCACAAACATTGGCTCCAAAATCCTTTACCAAACTATTTTGCAAAGTGAAAATGAGAACTATATAACCAAGATAGTTGACTGTAACCATGGCTACAGGTTTTATTAGCACTAATACCAGGATGTGGTCAGATCATGTATGTATGTGTATATATATATGTATATACAGATGACGAATAGAAGTGTGAGTGGTATTAGAGTTCCCCTATGAATTCTCCACTTTGGAAATGTAGCTCCTAATAACCACAGACTAGGGGAAAGGCGGGGGATAGGAGGGTGGAGGACTGCATCAGTAAGAGAAGCTCAGTGTTCTACTTTGAGCTTTAATTCAGCCTTTTAATATAATCCCCTAAAATACCACTACTTTGCATTGAGATTGCAATTTTCCCTGCTCAGTGTTCTTCCACATGTCTTGTCTGTTCTTCACAGTAATCTTGAGAGATATCCAGGATGAGTAATAACCTCATTTCTCAGATGAGGAAAGGGCTCAGAAAGCTTAACTGATTTTGCCCAAGGTCAAAGGCCTGGAGGACAACTGAACTGGGACTAGGAGAGGGTCCTCTGACTCCTTGCTTAATTGCACCCAGCTGTTTGTATTGTGCCCAGGGGCATTTTGATATGCATTAATTCCTCTTGCAAACATCCCTCATCCTTATCATTTGTCTGATTAACCACAGATCAGGATCAGTCCATCAAACTGGAGGTTAAAGCTGCTATGTGAGGTTTGCCTTTTGTCCTCATTTATATTTTTTAAGCCCCCTGCATGGCTCTTCTCTACATAGATGACAGCACAGAGAACATGTACCATAGTTCCTACTCCTGAGTGAGTTTATAATCCAGGGGAGGTGAGCTTAAAATGCTTCCAGGGACCAGGTGGGTGAACAGGACTGGGTGAAGCAGGCAGGATGGGGACTGGGGTGTGGGGTCGGGGAATGGGGAGAACACAGGCCCTTTTAAAGCTCCAGCAGATTGTGGCCATGTGGGAGGTTAGTGTGGCCAAATCTTAGGACTAGCTGAAGATTGAGAATTTGATACGAAACCGAAGGAAGCAGAAAAATAATACAAAGTAAAAGTGCCTGTGGGTTGGACATAGCTCCCAGACTGCCAGTGAGTTTCATGCCTTGGGGCCCCAGCATATATGGAGTTATACGTGTTATCAGTGATGCTGTATTGCACTTCTCTTCAACATGTCTGGTCCTATTAAAACATGAGCTCCTTGAGGTCACAGAAGGCATCGTAATCAAGAGTGCACCCACAGGGTGTGACGCACGTGGCAGGCTTTTACATGTTGATAGATGAATAGTTGGATGAACACCCCATCATCTTAGAAGATCCAGAAATTAAAGTCCTCAGCATTCTGAGAATGGTGGTTACAGCAGGATCTCTGGACTCAGAGAGGACTAGAGTCAAACCTCTTTCTGCGCTTGAGTAGCTCCATGTCTTTGGGCGAATCACTTAAATCTCTCATAGCCTCAGTTTCCTCATCTGTAAAATGGGCATAGAAAAAAAGCCTATCTCTTGAGTTGTTGAATGAGACCATGTCTGTAAATCCTTGATTCCACACACAGAGTTGCACACTTAGTAAGAACTCAGCAAATGATGGCTTTTTGATTCAACAGATCATTCCCCGTTCCTGTGAAAGGTGATAAGACTTTTGCCAACCCTCTGTTTTGAGATTTTGGCCTCCTGAAGTATCTAAATCAAAAGAGGACTGTCAAAAGAAAACAAATGAGCATTCTAGCTGAAGTGAAGAGGAGAAAATTGATAGTGATGGACAACACAAGGCTCCCCTAAGAAATGCGATCCTGGAGGTCAGGAGGGCTGAGAGAGGGAGAAGCACCTGGGAGTGAATGGAAATAAAGTTAGCAGGAAGGCAGGGGAGAGGCTAAGGTGTCTGCCCTGATTCACTAGGGGCTGGTTAACTCACTTTCTACACCAATTCAGTGAAAAGCTGATCAAACTCTAATTAGAGCAAAATAATTATTTCACAAATGGATGTTTTCACCTTTCACACAATGTGAATAGTATAATAATAAATATAGTGCTTTACAGTTGGCAAGGCAATTTTAAGGCACCCACTGGGTGAAATATACTTACACAACATGCTTCACACACATTATCTCATTTACTCTGCCCAGCGATGCATTAATTCATTCATCCATTCAGCAAGTACTTACTGCCAGTCCACTTTCTACCAGGCCCTGTGCCAGATACTGAGAGTAAAATGATGTAACGCAGTGAATAAAACACCTAGCCCTCTGAGAAAGATGGCAATATCTTTGTTTACAGAAGAATAAATGGAAAAAGCACTTAAGTGAATGTTCCCCAAACCCCACACCATGTTAGTGGTGGAGACAGGTTTTTTTGTTTGTTTTTTATTTTAGAGACAAAGTCTCACCCTGTCACCTGGACTGGAGTGCAGTGGTGCAGTCACTGTAACCTCAAACTCCCGGGCTCAAGCAATCCTCCTGCCTCAGCCTCCTGAGTAGCTGGAACTACAGGCATGTGCTACCACACTTGGCTAATTTTTTTAACTTTTATTTTTGTAGAGATAGGATCTTGCTATGTTGCCCAGGCTGGCAAAATTCTTGGCTACAAGTTTTCTGGCATATAAGAAGAAAAATTAGGAAATTTCCTTGACCTTGAGGAGGTAAATATGAGGAAGTTGACTTGCTAACAGACTGGAGAAATTGTATTCACTCACATTTAGTACAGCTGGAATTTTCAGGGAATCAGACATAATTTCTCATGATTAATCCTGAGGGTAACATGAGGAGAACTAACTATTCTTAGAGTGTATAGTCTGGACCCTTTGGAGAAAAGATAATTAGGGATGAAAAGAGAGAAAAGGAAGGAAAGAAGAAAGGGAAAAGAGTAAAGAAGAATAAAGGAACTGGAGATTCCAGACTTTCCATAATAGAAAATCAAAGAAAGTCCACATGAAGGCTTTTTAAAATTCTTTTCATTGTTCTTAAATCATTCTGTAATTATTTCCCTGGTATCATCCTTGAGACAAGAGAGGATGTCTTTTACCTCCCCCGTATTTCCTAGCACGTCTTAATTAATACTTGATTGACTGAAAGATTGACTCATTTGAACGCACAGTGAAATGGAGCTTTTTAATTTTCTTTTCTTCTGAACCTGAAATAGAGCATATAGTAATTAGGAAAGAATCCCTTGTTATCAGAAAGTCCCAGCTACAATGGGCTCTTTGTAACTGAGCAATAGGAAGGTAGGTGATTATTTAGGAGCGGATAAAACACTCACCCCTGCCCCCACTTTCTATTGCTCTCAGTGATAGGAGATTTTCTTGATCATTATTTCTCCCTCCAGTGAGTAAGCCACAGTGTGACTGATGGTCACTTTTCTATGCCCTTTGGTTCTTCTACTCTTTCTCCCCAGTGACCTGGTTTGCCTGACAGATGATTATTCAAGATCTCATTTTTTTAAAACCCTTGAATTAACTTCACTCATTCATTCATTCATTCAGCTACATGCCAGACTCTGGGCATCCAAACAGAATAGGACAGGCAGGGCCCTGCTCTCATGGAGCTTATGTTCTAATGGAGGAAGACAGGCAGTAAAGGTGGAAACCAGCGTGACAGCAGCATTGTAAGTGACTGAGAAATTTCAAAGTGAGGAGTATCACCAAGGCAGTAGGGCAGGATGATGAGATAGGGGTTGGCTGGGGGTTGGGCGACATTAGATAACCATACTCCATTAGAAAAAGGCCTCCTGATAAGGTAACATGGGAGGAAATTTGTATGAAAATGTATTTCAGCTGACGCAAATGTTGTGAAGCAATCACGCCAAGATCTGAGGAAAACCATACCAGGCAAAGGGACAAATAGGGTCCTGAGCGAGTGGACGGTCCAGTAGTAGGCGCGGCTAGGCCACAGTGAATGGGAGAGAAGAGAGTACCAGACAAGGTCCAGAAGGAGGCAGGGGCCAGACGATGGCAGGGCCTGGGGATGTAAGAAAGAGTTTAGATGTCATACTTCTAGTGACGGGAAGCCATGAGGCGTGAGCAGGGCCTGGGGGTGATATGATCTGGCTCTGGTGGGGAGAACAGGCCGGAGGGAGGGAGGAGCAGAACCAGAGAGATTGGTTAGGAAGCTGCTGCAGTAACCCAGGTGAGAGACAGCAAAGCCCTGGCCATGGAAATGGTGGGAAGTGGATGGAGTCAGGACATAGTCAGAGAGAGAGCAGGTAGGACCAGCTGATGAGGTAGGGGTGGGGAGGTAAAGCCCAGGAGAGAAGCTTAGTCCGAGTGTTGAAGGAATTCATTTATTTGTCCCATATTTATTAGCACCTATTATGTGATAAATAGCTAGGGCGGTGGGGGTGGTGGAGGAAGGTGAGGCTGGGGTAATAGGAGAGTTGGATTACCAGCCAGTCCTCCTTGCTAAGGAGGTGTGATCATACAGGTGGTGAGCAGCCAAGCGAGGGTTGCGCAGGGAGTGCGCGTTGCATTCAGATTTTAGAAAGACGAATTGAAAGAAGGAAAAACTAGAGGCCATTTGAAGGCCTGGACAAATGAGGTAACAATGGGGATAAAGAGGAAGGCACCTTTCTGTGCCTTTCCGTACCCACAGGGCCCAAGTGCCCCTAGCTCAAGCCCTGCTTTACTTACGATGCTCACCACGGTCCAGCCACACTGGCTGCCCTCTCTCGTGGATGTGCCATGCGCTTTCCCACTTCGGAGCCCTCACCCTTAATGTTGCTGCTACCTGAAGTCCTGCCCTTAGCACTGTGCACGCTTGGTCCTTAGCACCCCGAGATCTCAGTTCAGAGTCACCTTTTCAGAGGCCACTCCAATTATTTCCTTTATTGCACTAACATGTATACTTTCTACCTGGAGAAGAGAGATAATAAGTGCACAAACAAAATGTCTGTCTTATGCATGACTATACCCATGGTGCCAGGACAGGAACTGATACATCCTAGGAGCTCATTAAATACATTGAGGGAGGGAAAAAAGGGAAAGTAGGAAAAGACGAAAGGGCAGTTTGGTGTCGGGGTGAGGAAGGAAGGAGGCTTCTATGTCCTACTCCACACAATCTTGGGAGAGCCCTGCAGAGAGGGGAAGGAAGTGTATCTAAACCCTTATGATTCAGCTCCTGAGTGGTGCTTATCCATATTTTCATTCCAAAATGGTCGCTTTGAAAGAGAATGATGAATGAACTAATTTAGTCTACCACAGGAAAACTAGAGAAAAGAGAAAATGCCTTGTAAAGGAGACCTACATAATCAAAGTCATGACTCCAGAACCATCTCACATTTGAAACAGACAAACAAAACCATCATTAGCTAAGGAGTCAAGGGCTGTTTACTTTGGCCAGCCTATTTGTTTGGGATCAAACAATCAGGACTAACTTTTATTGCTAGGCAAGGCTCTGAGGCACTCTACTTCTACTGACTCATTTCATTCTCACAACATCCTATTATTATCAATGCCATTCTACAAATGAGAAAACAGAGCCCCAGAGAGAGAGGTTAACCTGCCCAATGTGATACAGCTAGTGAGTGGGAGAGCCAGAATTCAGACCCAGGATATCTGGTTCCCGAACCACTGCTCAAAAGCACTAAGGTAAACCCCTCTTTGGCCAAAGCTGCCCTATAGGAGAGTTGTTGAACACATTGCACATTTGTTATAAGCAAATCATTCTAGGGATTATATATGCAATGGTAATTAATAATCATTACCAACATTAGCTTTTTTGTCACTTGTATTAGGCAGGATAGGCTAACTGCTATAGCAGAAAATCCCCAAATCTCAGTGGCTTCACCCAACAAAAGTTTATTCTAACTCATTTCATTTTTCACTGTGGTCAGCAGGGGTGCTCTGCTCCACACAGTCATTCAGGAACACCTCCCATCTCTGCCATCCCCAGGGCTCTTGGAGTCCTCCCCTGGATGCTCTGCATCTGGTCAGCCAAAGAGCAAGCAGAGAGAGAACAGGGAGGGCCCGGGAGAAGATTTCAGGAGCCACGTTTCCTTGGCTGGAACTCAGTCACATAGCCCCACAGAGACGTAAGGGGCTAAGAAGTATGGTCTCACTTGTGCTCAGAAAGAGAATATGGTGGGCATCTTGCAAAGCACTGTGGAAGAGTTTGTGGAAGAGACCTGGCAGGAGGGTAACCTGGGCCTCAGAAGACATTGGTTCTGGCCCTGGCTCTATTAGTCACCAGCTGGGTGATCTCCCGCAAGATGCAGTCTCTTTGGTCCCAGATTTCCCATCAATAAAGTAAGGTAATCAACCAGATGGCCCATTTCAGGAGTCTTCTAATCCAGAATGTTTACATGATAAAGCATCATTTTATTAAATAACCATGGTGCCTTAATCATTTTTCTATTGATGCTCTATTTGTGCTTTTGTTCAAAATTGCAACCATAATTATAACATCAATTCTGGGGGAAAATACTATCTATTTTCCTTTAATACTGAATATCTAGTTATGCATCATATATACTCTGGGGGGAAAAGAGAGCTTCCGACTTTGTATTAGGACTAGTTATTTGAAGCAATTCATTAAATTGGGGAAAATGTAGATACCTATTTCAGAATGCCTAGAGCTGGGTCTAAGTAATAAATGTAATGTTCTACAAGCAGATCATTTACTGTGATCAGACCATTTTTGTACAAAACAGTACTTACCTCTATTAGAGGGCGCCTGAGCATGCCAGGTTAGCAAGGTGAGAACCATCAAGAAAATATATATCCAGAATAGCCAAGTTAATAACTACTGACTGAGGTTCCACTCTGTGCCCTCGCTGCCAGAGAGCCTTGGTTTCTGAAGTGTGTGATATTATCGTAACCACAGGGATTTTGTAAGGCAGTGTGGTTTGAGAGCTGGGGCAAGGTTTGGACAGGCAGGGTGGAGAGGCCTGGGGTTGAATAAGGTGTTTTAAACCCCCAAGACAGATGGTGAGGAGTCAGGTAGAGACTGATGGTTTTCCTGTTTTGGAAAGGAAAAAAAAAAAAAGAATATACATATACATTCCAGACTGAGAGCCCTCATAGGAGACTAGGGTTAGAAGGAAAGTTGGGCACACCCAGGGACACCTCCTCTCATGTCCCTCTGCCTGAGAGTTCTCCCACCCATATCTGCTGGAAAACACCTGAGCCACGCCATCATCCCGCCCTTTCCGACCACCATCACCCTGGGCCCAGCTGCCACTTTCTGGACAACTGTGATCATTTCCTCCCCCTACACCCTCTCCCATCTGTCCTCTCACACGTCAGAGAGAGTGTTCTTTATGAAATACACATCAATTATGTCCCCTCCTTGCTTAAAACCCCGTGGCTCTCACAGCAAACTCTAGCCCTCCACGTGGCTTACAAGGTCCTGTGGTGTGGGGCTGCCATTCATGGGCCCTGCCATCCACCCTCACCCCACCACTGCTGCTGTCAGCTACCCTGTCCCTTCAGGTCCTTTTCAGGGACAGCAATGGGTCTAATTTGTTCATCTAATAAAAAGCACAATACAGGTATTGTTTGCCTATGTTTCCAGACTTTGGGGGGACACTTTACAGTGTATTAACAATTGAACTCATTTCTTTAAATGTAGAGAACTTCACCTGAAAAGGTCTTGGAGGGTTGAAGAAAAGCCTATCAAGCATATTACTTGGAAATGCTTTAAAATAAGTTTATTTTGTGTTTCAAAACTTTTCAGACACCCTAGCCATGTGTTTGCTGTTTTTGTCATTCAGATCTTCTCTCAGTCATCCCTCATCAGAGCCTTCCTAACCTCCCTGTTTCCCCTTTCGTAGCATCGTGGGGTCTTGTTCGTGGCACTCACCATAATTACACTTTCACACCTGCCTATATGGTTCTTTGATGAATGTTTAGTTTGGTTCCCACACTAGACTTGGAGCACAGAAAGGACAGGGATCTGGTTTGCTTGTCCTGGGTACAAAGTTCCCAGCAGGAGTAGGTTCTCTGTAATTAGTCACTGCACGATGCCTGCTCAGACACCAGTCATGATGGTCGTTTCTTTTCATTGCCTTCCCTCAACCTTCTCCAGGCAGGACCGCTGGCTGCTTCTGCCATGCTGCTCCCATGTCCCCCAACACAGAACTTGACCACAGAACTCATCACACTATACTTCTATTTTTATTTCTCCCCCTTGCTAGACTGGGCGGTGATCAGGATCTGAATGCACAGGGCGGGTGTTCAGTGATTGTTTACTACGTTGAACGTGACCTCCAGGAAAGCAGTTCTGGCCGAGATCCCCTGACAACGCAAAGCAAGAAGTAACGTGGAAGGAGGCTCCCCAAGCTTGCTGGCCATTTTGCTGCTGTGTGTGGAGGTAAACTTCATCCCCCGTCTCCTCACCCATGATTCTTCCCCTCATTTAGCACATGGCTCCTGTGCTCATAAATGAAGGTCAGCTGCTCAGCTTGCTTATTCAATTATTCCCAAGCCTGACAATTGTCCAGAAACACTCGGGCTGCTTGCTACAAACATAAATTCCTGGGCCCATCCTAGACCCGACTGAATCAGAGTCTCCAGGAGCAGGCTGCAGGAATCTGTATTTTTAACTCCTTAAATGACTCTTCGTAGCCAACAGTCCATCCTGCTGTCACCTGGGATCCTGGGCAGAGGAGCTAAAGCAAGCACAGTGATCAGTGCACCCAAGGTAGAAAGCTCAATGGAGCTGTTTGAGCAAAGGCCCAAGGGGAGGTCTTTGCTCCCAACTGTCAGTTATAAAATGGCCCCCCACACAAATTCAGGAGTCAGCAGTCGCAGAAGAGGGGTCTGTTAAGGTTCTCATAGAGAACTGAACCTCCCACCTCCCCCTACAAGAAGGATGATGATTTGTACCATTTGGAGGTCACTCTGGAGTTGGTCTCAGGGATTCTAATTGGGTGCCATTGTGATCCTTATTATTAACCTTTCCAGAAAGTATTCACTGTCTCACAGACACTGTTCTAGAGCTTTACATTTATTATTTTGTCTAAAAAACAAGAACAATGAGAGGCTGATGCAGAATAGAATGCCCTGCTCCCTTCTTGGAGAGCACCGGAAGGAACAGCAGTGTCAGGGCCAGCCCTGGACACAGCCTGCAGTAGCTTTTGGCTCTCAGAGATTGAAGCAGACCTCCCTGTGGAATGACCCACCCCTGTAACACTTCCAAGGGTCCCAAAGCCTGGGAGGCAGGCTGGGGCCTGTAGATGGCTAGCTGCTCTCCTCCACCTCACCTATGAACTCAGCAATCCTCCAGGCACCTTCAGATGTTCCCCAAGCGACCGCTCTCCATCTGATTTCTGGATGCCAGAGTCTAGAGCAACAGCCACAGACCTACAGACCAACCATATTAGGGAGATTACTTCTGAAGACCTTTTCATTTCAATGCGGTGGGGACCCATGGTTCTTTGGCAATAGGGATTGGCTTGGAGGTGAGGAAGGAGGAAGAAAAGCCCAGCACTGGAATTAGTCCATTGTTATTTCAAGATAACTCACTATTTTATGGATTATATTTGTGTAAGTATTTTACAGTTTACAGAATGCATTAAATATATTGAATCATTTTGATCCCCACAATGTCATTATGAGGGAAGATCATTAGCTTCATTTTGTAGCTGAGGTCTGGTTAACTTGCCAAGGTCATGCAGGTTGACCCAAGGCTCAAAACCAGGCCTTCTGGCTCTGGGATCACTGTTTCCCATCGTCACCTCATACATGGGTGGATAGAAGTTTGCGACAGAAAGAGTGAACGAATGATTCTGTCTCCCTAGCTAGGTACTACAGAGGATATAGAGGTAAATAATATTTGGTTTCAAAGAAATTGAAAGAAAGTTTTCCCCTCTTCTCTCTCCTCTCATCCACCCCCACAGCCACAATCAGACAGATGAGGTTGGTTGGCACCTATTGTTGCTCTTACAAAAATAGATGAATTACTTTTCAAGCATTGTCAGTGCTATTCAAAAGCTAACAAAAGGCTAGAGTGTACTTCCAGGGGCCGAAGTGTGTCTTCTTTTGCATTCCATGGAAGTTCTCACTTTTAATTCATGCCACTAAGGAGATATTTGATTGTTTTCTGGAAATGCTAATAATGCAAGACTCATAAATACTAATGAAACACTATAGATTAGCAGAGCTCAGCAAGTAACCTGGGGGGTGCCTAGAAAAGAATTCTTAGATTAAAAAATATAAAGAATACCTTTTAATCGAATTTTCCCCAGACTGGCTTCCCAAATGTTAATGAATACTCTTTGGCTGTATGGGGAGCAGCCTCAAATAAGTCCCTTTAGGAATCCAGAAGTGAATTATTGACTTAGCTTTAGCTTGAAAAGAAATCTATTTATTCAAAGGCCATTTTAGGTGCCAAGGGATGGATGAGTTTAAGACAAAGGTTGGGAGGGGTGGGAGGGCCCTAGACGTTGAGATGAACATATAATTCAAATGCATGCTTCTACTTCAGCCAACTAAGCAATCTAGTTTGGAATTTGCTTATTGTACTTGGCTTTTATGACTTGATCTATCAATAGTAATAACTCCCCTGGAATGGACGAGGCTCCCCGATGTCAGAAACCATATCTTTGTCATTCACTGTTGAATTCTCAACACCCAACAGTGCATGAAACATATTCGGTGCTCAGTGAATGTTTGATAAACGGATAAGGAGATTTAAAGAACTTTCTTAACACATTTTCCAGAGTTCTTCAGATCTTGTTATCTTTTCCTGAAAGGCAGCTCTGATCACAACATTCTCCTGTTGTAAAGCCCCCAAATAAACGCAAACCCTATGACGGCCCCTCTACCCTGGCCATGCCTACCTCCTAGTGTCCCTTCTCATCCTCTCTTCTCCCACCCTGAGCTCCAGGCTCACCAGAAGACCCCCTGTTCTCCTGCTCATGTTCTAGAAGTTTCTCTGCCTGGAATGTTTGAACATCCTTTTCACCTATATTTCTCTGTCAAAATACTACGCATCTTCAAGGTCGTCCCCCAGGTGGCTCCACCTTCATGAAAACTGACCTGATCTCCATGAGCTCGCCCTCCTTCCTTGCTGGCTGAACCCAGAGGGGCCCCTGTTACCCATCTGCTCCCTGTAGGAACAGCATAACCCCTGGCACAGAATAGTTGGTGAACATTTGTGGTGGTGGTGTTATCTAACGTGAATCAGGAAAGCTGTGAATAGAATCAAATTAAAGAAAAGCACCCAAAGCCTTTCCACAACAGAGCAGAAAGATCCTAACAGACAGGGCCACAGACCCACTCAAGACTGAGGTAAAAGCAAAGGTCATGGCAGAGGGAGAAGGAAAATCCAGAAGAGAGATGAGTGGCCTGAGATACAGCATCACCGGGGCTTAGAAGCATGCCAAAGGCTGCTTTTCTCTACAGAGAGCCTGGCAGCTTGATGGTGTGTGGGCAGATCCATGGCATGGGCTGTTCCCAGGCCTCAGAGGGGCTTGAGCAGAGCCTTGGATGAGAGGACATGACTCCTCAGGATACTTTTCTTTGTTGCATGTTGAGTTTAAGTTCAGGCAGCCATATGCTTACTATAAACCTGCACTTGGGCAGAACTTTGTTTTTATTTTATGTATCTTCATGCATTTGGGAAGGATCTAACAATGAGAAATAAATCTCTTTGCAGTCTTTCCTACAATAGACTGGGATAAGCATTTAAGTTAATCTGGGGAATAGCCAAATATTGTAAGATTCTGTAAATCCTGGGCTGCTTGCCAAAAATGGGTTAATTCCACACAAAGGAATAGGAGGCCACAGAGCAACGCCTGTGAACAGATCACTCCTTGCGGATCTGGAGCCAAACTCTCCAGAATGAGTGAGACCGGCTCTGGCACTCACTCACCGTGTGGCCTGAGCCTCCATCTCTTCAGCTGCAGGATGGGGGAACCACAGTACCTACTTCATAAGGGTGTCATGAAGATGAATTAGTTAATAGAGTGCCTAGAACAGTGCCTGGTATATAATTACTGCTTACTAAAAGTTGGCTAAAATTATTATTGTCATCCTATAACATTTCTTTGGGCTCCATGGACCAAAAGGCTCAGTAGTAGGTGCCAATTTGTACACTTGCAAAAACTATGTAAATAATGCCATGAGAGGGTGGGATTACATGCCAGCAGACTAGGACTGAGGACAGCTGGGGCTTAGATAGGCACATGGGCACTGGGATCATGAGACATTGATAGAGCATGCTATCCAAGGAATTAGACCTCTGAGGACAATTGCTGGGGCATCATGTAGAAAACATCACCCAGGAGGGCTGCACATATATGCAATGAAGCCTGAGCTGATCTTGAATTCCAGGCCCAGGTCCCCAGTGTTCCCATCCGTAGACACAGCTCACTCAAAAGATTAAATGCAGATGAAAATGATTAGAAAAGTATGAAGTGAAATGCAAGTATAAAGTGACATCATTATCATCCTTAGTTCCTCTGCTTGCCTGGCAGCCTGCGGAGAGTGCTGAACCCATTGTCCAGAGGTCTGGGTGAGTCTGGGTGGGCCTGTGTGGCCTGGGTGGGTCTCCATGGCCTCAGACATGTCACCTCACTGCTCTGGACCCCAGATTCTTTATCCTTAAGTGAGAGAGTTCATTGGGATGATCTCTGGAGTGTCCATCCTGAAAATCAACCACTCCTTAATATTTGGGTCCTGGAGAATGTCTTACACCAACAGGCCTCTTAAATTTCCTTGAATCATGCCTGTCCTTGAAGTCTTGTTTGTACACAAGAACCTGTAATTCCAGAATGGAAGGCAGCCTCTAAGACCTTATACTTGAGAGCTGAGCTTTAAGATATATGTGGAGGGGTGACCAGGGAAGAGGGGCAGCTCTGTACAAGCAACCAGGAGAATGGCCCCAGCTGTATGCTGAGTTCAGAACAGGAACAGGGAAGCACCCAGGAACCTCACTCTGGTTTCCAAGCACCATCACTAAGCAGCCTGCAAGGACTCCTCTCCCATAGAGAAGAAAGAGAGCAGGAGACTTTGGAGTATTTGGTCAAGGAATAGAAAACATAGAGAAGGGTAATGAGGGAGAGGAAGGTAGAAGGTAGAAAGTGGAAAGCCAGCAAATGGTCACCCCTGGTTCTCTCAGCCTTGGAAGGAGAGGACTTCTCAGGCACAGGAATGTGATATAAGGAGGGGAGGAGACATGGAGCAGGGAAGAGATCATGAGGGGACAGCACGGAAAGCAGGCATGGGGCAGGATGAGGACTGATGACCTCTTAGCCCAGAGGAGACCCAAGTTCCCTACTACAGACAGCAAGACGTAGACATCTCACTTTGTGCTTAAGCTTCAATAAGCTTTGAAAATGGCAAGTTATGTTAATAAAAGGTTACATACAGACCTGTCCTGTGGGGAGTGTGTGTTCAACATCTGTCAGGTGAGCTACAGTGGAAAAAAGATTGAGAACTGCTGTTGCAGAAGGGTCCAGGGAAGCAACCCCTTATCAGAACACTGAACACACACATTGGTTCATTTATCCAACAACTACTGAGAACTTCCTACGTGCCAGACCTGATATACTATTCATTTTTATATCCTAAGCCCAATATAATGTGTGTACATAGCAAGAATTAGTTGATGCTTATTGATTACATGCATACATTTATCTTGTTTATTGAGTCAATACAAGTTTACTGAACCCTGGAAATCTTCAATTCCTTCCCCTTTCCTAAGCCTAAAATCTATGACACTATTAAAATTGTAGACCAGTCCCCCTGCATTTCTCTTCAGTTGTCTGTTTTAATCTCTTCAGGTGCTGTCAGTGGCATGCCCAAACCCAAAGCTGGAAGAGGAATAAATTACAAGTGGTCAAGGTTGCATCCTTTTGAGCCCAGGACCTGCTTGTAAGCCGAGAGGGTTCTCTGGCCCTAATCTAGCCAAGCACCATGGAGAGAATCAGCGCCTTCTTCAGCTCTATCTGGGACACCATCTTGACCAAACACCAAGAAGGCATCTACAACACCATCTGCCTGGGAGTCCTCCTGGGCCTGCCACTCTTGGTGATCATCACACTCCTCTTCATCTGTTGCCATTGCTGCTGGAGCCCACCAGGCAAGAGGGGCCAGCAGCCAGAGAAGAACAAGAAGAAAAAGAAGAAGAAGAAGAAGGATGAAGAAGACCTCTGGATCTCTGCTCAACCCAAGCTTCTCCAGATGGAGAAGAGACCATCACTGCCTGTTTAGTTAGGCAGGAAGCAGAGGTGTTTCCTTTCTGGGGCTAAGCCTCCTTCTGACCACACACAGACATTTCAGGAACCCCTGAAATGATGCACTATGTCCATGTCCACAGAGTAACTACTCAACCAAGGAACAAACCTCAGACTAAGTGTCCCAGTGGAGGGCAGTCCCAGGGACGATGTGGACAATTCTTGGATACTGTCTTGGCAGCTATGTGTCCAATAGCAATGCTCCTTACTGCAGACCCAGGCATGCCTCCCACCTGTCTCTGGCATACCCCACATGCAAAGCACAAAGAACATTTATCCATACATCTCAATATGGTTCCCAAGTGTGTGCACATGCACGTAACACACACACACAAATTCAGGCAGCAGGTACGTGGGCAAGTATATTCTGCTCATCAAATGGTCATTGGCTATGTACTTTGTGCAGGGAAGTACATTATCTACAGTCACAAAAATGTCTCATGGGAAAGCCTTGCCAGATTCAGACACATATATACAATTTCCTAACCAGCAAGGCCCCCATACACCATCTATTCCATAAACCACTCAGGTTACAGATGTATGCTTTCCTATTTCTAACTCTACACATAAACTTTTACTAGAAGTACTCATAATTGGACATTCCAGCAACCTGCTACAGTCCCCACCCTTGTGTGTCTTGATACAGACACACCAAGTTTCTGTGCCTCTGACCCCTCACCTGTGCCAAGATGTTTAAAGTGTGATGGTTCAAAATTCATTGAAAGCTCTTTTCTTGTAACTCATGACAAAGTCTGTCCTCATTGCCACTGAGAGGTGTTTAATGTGATCCAAGACCTCTCTGTGAAACATTACCCCCGCAAACCACTCAGCAAAGTGCCTTTCTCCAAGCAAGAACAAACAGCTCTTGGTGGTGACTGCTAGAAAGCTATGGAAGCCCACTCATTTATGTCAGTGGACTGCAACTGTGTACCTGTGCAATGTTTACAGATGGAAAGGGTGAGGAGATGCTACACCTGAGCTAGGTATCTCCTATATAACCAAAGTTTCCAGCAGGGAAGGAACTAGACAATCATCAGTGCAGTCTCACAGAAGGCAACACTGGAAGTGATGTCATAAGGTTGTGATGTGTGCACGGTATGGCACAGGTGGGATGCAGAGGTAACAGAGTTTAAATGAAAGTAGGATGAAGCTATAAAGAGGTTTATTTATATTTATATTGAAGCTCAGGCAAGTGCCTTGCACACAGTAGGTACTTATAACTAACTGTGGTTACTGTTGGATATGTGATGTTGTTAAGGGTAAGCTTGTAATACCTCACCAATTCTCCCCGAGTGATCTTCTCTTCTAAGTGAGCCCACTAATTGCTGCAATGGATGAAATTGGGTGTTTAATGCTGCAGGAGAGTACATGTAGGTGACACATGTGCCTTGAGGTATGTGAGGACATGTAAATTAGATCCACAGTGAGCTGAGGAGGGCTTTCCCCGCCAGAGTGAGGCTGGGAAGCAGAGTTAATCCACTTATAGGATGAACTGCTTGGTATTTTTATTGTATTGTGACTGTATTACAAAGATGGACAATTCACTCCTTGGGAGCAAGTTATGCTCTAGAAGTTTATTTACAAATATGCTGGGCAGCTCTCTTGAAATATTTTCCCAAGGAAGCTATTCTACACAGTGGCAAAATTGCTATCTAATTAATAATGTAGCTAAACTATGATATTTATAGTAGCAAAAAACTAAATTCTATAAGATTGCATTAAAGGAAAGATATATTCTATTTGCTCACTTGGGCTGCTTGGTACTCACCTGCCCTCCAGGTGTACTTTAGGCCTGTGGAGGGTGGGCATTTAGTGGTGACCCTTGCACCAGGGTTTTCTAACAGATGACCCTTTGAATCATAATTTAAACCTGCATATATTTTATAGCCAGTCACATTTGCCCTCTCACCCTATATGGCCATAAACTGCCTAAGCACTCAGGCCTCCCACTCATCAACCCCTTTGACCAGAGAAAGAAGCACTCTGGTTCTCTATCCCCTTGTCACATAGAGAGTTTGTCATGGGGCCTCTGGCTGTGCCCTTCACATAACAGAATGACTTGCCATCTGCCTGCACCAAACCCAGGGATGTGGAAGACATCTCCCCACAACTGCCACTGCTCACCAGGACAAGCTGCCCTTCCAGTCTCCACCTCTCAGTCCCCCTAGAATGGATGGCTGGGGAGACGTGGAGGCTGACAGCTGAGACGTAGTGTCAGATATGATCTAGGAGGGCGGATCACCGGGATCCGGGACCATACAAGTAACATGGTTTCCATGGCAACTGCTTGCTCCTTTGAATTAAGACAGCAGTCAGTTGTCATTGCCATGACAAGGCCTCTATCTCCAGGCACAATGTCCCTGCTGTCTCCTAATCCAATGGACTTGCTCTCACCCCAGGGATGAAACACCCAGAAACTCACTTCTCAGTCACTTCCACAGCCGATGACTCAGAATAGCCAAACCCAGAATGGGGCCTCTCTTTTCCCCATCACAGACTCCCCTGACAACCTTTCCTGGCGTAACTAGAGGAGTCCCAGTGCAGGATAGGCCCTAAATGTTTTGTTAAATAAACAGGTGCATGAAAGGAGCCTAAGGCCATTGTTGATATCCACTCTCTTCTTTCCACTTCCTTCTCATCTTTTTCTCCATGTTTTATGCTTCTCTGATTCCCTCTTCTGCCTGCACCAGACCAGCCCCAGCCCTTTATTCCTCTCCATTTTCACTCCTTCCAGCCTCTGTCCCTGAACTGCCACTGGCAACCCATGGGACCTCAGGACCAGAGACTGCTTGACTCATCTGGGGAGGGTAAGTTCACAGGGGACAAAAAAATGATTCCTAAAGAAGAGGCTTCCTAGACCAGCACAGGCTCGAGAAAGACATCCCCTAGGCCTGGACTTCTGAGCAGCTTTAGCCAGGCTCCGGACGGCAGCCAGAGGAGGCCTTTCCCCATTGCTCCTTTCCCCATTGCTCAATGGATTCCATGTTTCTTTTTCTTGGGGGGAGCAGGGAGGGAGAAAGGTAGAAAAATGGCAGCCACCTTTCCAAGAAAAATATAAAGGGTCCAAGCTGTATAGTATTTTTTTCTGTAAAATTCAAACACACACAAAAGAAAAATTTATTTAAATAAAATACTTTGAAAATGAAAAGTCTTGATGTAGTCAGATGGTTACTTTCTTAACATTAGGTATTACCCCCACTCAGACATCACTCAGAAATGATCAATGCAGGGACTCTTTCTGTGACACAAATGTCCCAGCCCTCCCTGGTCACCGCCTTCGCCATGGTAGAGTCATAGGTCTGAGGATGAGGAATGTGGCTGTCTCACCCTTGCTTGCAAAACAGATGGCCTTGGAGACCAGACTCCCTCAAAGGTGCCAGCTACAGGAAAAACACACTGATGTTCCTTGGCAACACTTACAGAACTTTCCATCAATGAGGTCCATCAATGGCTTCTTAAAGGAAAAGGGGGGAAATAGCAAAAACCTAAGGAAGAATGGACCTTTGAGTTAAATCCAGTGTTTGTTGGGAAAGGAGGGATCAAAAACCTCTATAGTAGCCACTAGGGCAAAAACTGTGTGTATGTGTGTGTGTATGTGTGTGTACTCTGTTCAATATGGTTCAATATGGTACCAATAGCCACATGTGACTATTTAAATTCATTGCAATGAAATAAAATTAAAGGTATACTAGCTCAGCTATGTCTGCCATATTTCTTTTTTTTTTTTTTTTTTTTTTTTTTTTTTGAGATGGAGTCTTGCTCTGTCATCCAGGCTGGAATACAGTGGTATGATCTCAGCTCACTGCAACTTACACCTTCCGAGTTCAAGCAATTCTCATGCTTCAGCCACCTGAGTAGCTGGGATGACAGGCATGTGCCACCATGCCCAGCTAATTTTTTTTGTATTTTAGTAAAGATGGGGTTTCACCATACTGGCAAGGCTGGTCTTGAACTCCTGGCCTCAAGTGACCCACCAGCCTCCCAAAGTGCTGGGATTATAGGCATGGGCAACTGCGCTTGGCCATGCCAGCCACGATTCAAGTGCTCAGTAGCTACACGTGGCTAGCGGCTGCCATCCTGGACAGCATAGGTCTATGATCTTGTCGGGGGCAGGGTCAGACACCTGGGAAAAACAGCCATGCTGACTGGATTTCAAGGAGGGCTTAAGAAGGAAAGCCTAGAGCACAGGTGGACTCTTTGCCTTATCTCGCCCAAGGCAGGTTATGTCTGTAGTTCAGATGAGTTCATTCCTGGGCTCCCTTCCCCATCACCACACACTCATGACAACCAGAGAACAGAGACTCTTCATTCAGCTTCTTGTTCATCCACCCAGGACATTGCTAAACATTCTGGTGCAGAGGAGGAACTGATGCTCAGAAACCATCTGGGAGGGGAGCAGCTGCTGCACCCCTGAGGGGATGCCAGTGCTCAATGCCTGCAGCCACACCTGCCCCGGCTCCATCCTGGCCTTGGGGTATAATATGGATTTGGACAATGAATGCCATCACGTCCTTAGCATTCTCAATTCATCACAGCACTCGGCACTGGCCCCTTGCCCGTTGACCTTAGTAGTATTTCCCAATTCAAAGTCACAGGTTTACTGGACTGGAAAAAAATCCCTTCAACCCGATTTCTGTCTTAGACTCAAAGGGTTGTTTTCAAACACCTGTGTGGGCAATGTCACACTATATTTCTTCAGGAATGGCTGTGACTGTGTACCTCCAGCCCTCTTTTGAGGCTGTTCATCCCATTAACATTTCTGACTGTTTACTATATGCCAAGCACACTAGGTGCTAGTGATACTAAGTTGTCCTAGAGGGGCTCAGAACCTGGTAGGGAGGCACAGACAAGCAAACAAACCATGACAAGACAATGTGGCCATTGCTTCCTTAGAGGGAAGCTCCCAGGCTGGCTTCAGGACAGGCCGGGGGAGATCGCCTAGGAGGTGTCTAGAGACTTGCACAGGAAGAAACTGAGAAAGGAGGGCCCCAGGTGCACAGTCTACAAAGGCAAGTGCACCCTGGAGTAGTGATGCAGGCAGACAGGATGATGGGGACGATTCAGAAACCATCAGGGCTCTCTGGAAGCCATAAGTGCAGTGAGCTAGGACTCATGACTAGGGTTGTCCCAACCCTGATGCTAACTCCAACTCTCACTAATTACGTAATTTGGACCCATGGCTTAATCTCTCTGTAAGACTTACCTGCTAAATAAAGCTAATGAGAGTAGCTACCTCATAGGGAGCATTAAATGATCGTGTGTACAAAGCATTTAGCACAGGACGTGGCTTATATTAAGTGCCCAATAAATGTTACTTATTATTATTAAGGGTTGAAGGAAAACCGTGAGAGAGCTGTGTCCTAGGAACCAAAGGAAAAGAAATTTCCAAGAAGAAAGCGATGGTCCATAGAGTCAAATGATGCAGGCAAATCGAATGAGATAGGGATTGAAAATAATTAGCATTTTCTATTCCCCATGGTGTGATGTGTTCCCTAATTTCACCACATACTGCACTAGCTACAGGATTACCAATACTCCATGGATTAAGGTCTGCAGATTTGCAGATTAGGCAAGGCTGCCTAATTATCTGTCCCGCCTCTGCCCACAACGAAGTCGCCCCAGCTTGACAGTGCCACCTGGTGGCCAGATCAGGAGAAAGCGTGAAGTCAACATCTTTTTCACCTTAGAAGTGTTTCCTGGAGAACATCCATCTAGCTAGTTCACCTGTTCTCAAATTAAATGTGCAAAAGAGTCACCGGGTTTTATGTGAAATTCACAAATCTGTCAGGGTCCGGAATGCCGTGCTCATGTGACATATGGGGGATTTCCATAAATCATAGGTCTCAACTGTTGTTACAAACATATTTTGTTGAAGTGTTCTATATATAGCCTCACTACAGTAAAGCTTCCCTAACCACACAAGTCTTGCCCATTGCAGTAAGACTAGACCACATTGCAATTGTGTGTTTCTTCTATTCCCAGCACCCCACCCCTATTTTGACCCCCATTAGAATTAGCTTTATGAGATTAGAATTAGAACTGCCTTATTCACTACTATATCTTCAACACCTAGCATGGAGCCTGGCACATACTATATGCTAAATAAATGTGTTGATTGGGGGAAATAAACACTGAGGTGTTTCTTAAAAATGCAAATTCCCTGTCTCTCCCTGCCCTTCTGGCTGATTATTAAGTCTAGGGTGATGCCAGACAACCTGCTCTAATAAACACCAGGTCAATGCAGGTGGTCCCTGAACCACACCTTGAGAAATACTATCAAAACAACAAAAGAACTGTGTATGGTCAAATAAGTTTGCAAACACTGCATAGTATAACTTTCCCACTTCACCCCCTTGGGATCTGCAACGCATTTATCACATTAAAGTTTCTAGCAGGTGCTGTAATAAAGAATTTGGTTTAACTCCCCTTAAAATTTTCCCAAATTTATTTAACCATAAGCCTCTTTTTCTTTTAGCACATCTGGAGGAACAAAGATTCAGGGGCCACCATTTGGGAAATGCTGCCATGGAGGGCTAGTGCGCACTCCACACATCCTCTGCTCCCGCCTTCCATGGAGGGCTAGTGCGCACTGCGGCGTCCTCTGCTCCCGACTTCCAAGGAGGGCTAGTGCGCACTCCACGTGTCCTCTGCTCCCATCTTCTATGGAGGGCTAGTGCACACTCCTGGCATTCTCTCCTCCCATCTACCATGGAGGGCTAGTACACACTCCAGGCATTCTCTGCTCCTGTCTACCACGGAGGACTGGTGCGCACTCCACCGTCCTCTGCTCCCGTCTTCCATGGAGGGCTAGTGCGCACTCCGACGTCCTCTGCTCCTGTCTTCTATGGAGGGCTAGTGCGCCCTCCAGGCATTCTCTGCTCCTGACTTCCATGGACTGCTAGTGCGCACTCCGATGTCCTCTGCTCCCGTCTTCCACGGAGGGCTAGTGCGCACTCCGGCGTCCTCTGCTCCTGTCTTCTATGGAAGGATAGTGCGCATTCCAGGCATTCTCTGCTCCTGACTTCCATGGAGGACTAGTGCACGCTCCACGCGTCCCCTGCTCCCGTCTTCCATAGAGAGCTAGTGCGCACTCCACGCTTCCTCTGCTCCTGACTTCCACTACAGACTCAGTCAATGTCATCTCCAGAGGAAACTGTTTCTGCAGTGTACACAGATTCTCACTAACCTTTATGAACCTTTCTCTTTTACTCTTCCCTTTCTCTTTTACTCTTCCCTTTCTCTTTCTTCCATTTGCAACCCATAATAATCCTGTTGGTGGCTATTCATAGCAAATACGTTTTAGAGCTGCTAAAGAGACATCTCTATCAAAAGAAAAAAAAGAAAAAAAGAAAAAGTTTTAAATGAAAATATGAAGACTGAAGATCCAAGCCCACTATTTTACCATTCCAGAGTGCCTTCATACATAAAAACCACTTTCATTATTTCACTTGATTCTCACTTTATAAATGAAGAAAATGAGGCCCAGAGAAGGTAAGCCAGTTTACCCAAAACTGGAATAGAAACCCAAGTCTTCAGACTCCTACCCCAGTGTTCCTTCTGCACACCAGGCATTGAGATCCAGGCCAATCTGATCTTGGCTCCTCAAAGGCTGTTGAACTTGTAGACGCCCCTCCCTTGAGTTGGAAACTTACAGAACACAATCAAGGGTCTGCCCATAAGCCTTTAAAGTGCCCAAATGCCTCCTTTATGTGTCCCACAGCAAGCCTCATCTGCCTCCTTCTCCTTCTCTAATTAAACCTAATTTTCTTCACTCACCAAAATAAAGAACTGTTTCCATTCCATTTTGTTTCTTTCTTTTATTTAAATTACAGTACCGCAATACTGTTGTTTTCTATTTTTCATTATACATACACTGCAACTCATCTATATTGTAGAGTAAACAGAGTTTTATGGGCTAACCTGAGAACCTACCTTCTTTATATAACATTATAATTGGAACTCAAATAATTTCACCCACAGAAACAGCCGACTGACAGAAGGAATTGGAGAAGTGAATTCATTTGCAAATTAGGAGCTGCCTGAAATCTCTCCCGGGGTGCCCCCCTTCACCTTTCATCAGGCTGACAACCTCTATCCGCCTTTCCTCCCCAGCAGCCCAGTGCGCCGGGTCTGGGGATAGAGTCCAATCTCACCAAGCAATCTCCTCAAGGTTGTTCCCAGTTATTTTTTGCGCATTTGTCCAGCAAGAACGCTGCCTAAGAAACCACCAAGTGCAGGCCCAATGTTAAGCTGGGCCTCACCGACTGACTCTCCAGATAGCATCACCCAGGAAAAGAGAAAAGTGGGGACCTAGCCCCCAGAACTCCCCTTTTCAGAAGAGAGAAGTGGCGCTGAAATGAGAGGCTCCCGACAGGACAACACTGCCATCTCCTGGCCAGGCTGAATATAGCAAACCTCTTGCACTAAGCTGCGGTCCCAACCGTATTGATCAGCTCCGTATTGACATGAACTCCCTCCTGATCCCCTCCACCACCCTAGCGAAGCGCTTGAGGTAATGACTTAGAATTTCTTTTTTTTTTTTTTTTGAGACGGAGCTTCGCTCTTGTTGCCCAGGCTGGAGTGCAATGGCTCAATCTCGGCTCACTGCAACCTCTGCCTCCTGGGTTCAAGCATTCTCCTGCCTCAGCCTCCTGCGTAGCTGGGATTAGTGGAGGGCCTTTTCCACCAACTGGCTAAATTTCACCAAGAGTTTCTCGCTGTTATACTTGTTTTTCCTTCTGCCATGCCATCCCTTCATCTGCATGTCCCCTGTCCACATCTCCTCACACACCACACCTGGCCTTTTTCCTTCCTCAATCGCAATTTCTGGAGGCATTTTCTATCTTTCTCCTCAGTTCCTTCAGCATTTCCTGGCTTTAATCATCTTTAAATCCCTGAGAATTCAAATTTTAAACGCAGAGCTTTTGATCTCATTTGACAAACATAAACTCTGGGACCCTATTCCCAGAGGAAGCCACTGTCAGGAACAACCAGCTCTAAGCTCTGACATGAAAGGACCCATCTCTTGCCTGTACCACCCATCCTCCTCAAAGCCCACCGTTCCTTCTTCCTGGATATCTCACTCATCTAGACCCTCCTCCCCTTCTCCACCATTTCTGCCACAGGCCAAGGAAGTTATGACCGCTTGCCTGAACTATCACAATAGCACTCAACTTGCCTGTGAGTCCCTATCCTTCCTCCAAAACTTCCCTCAACACCCCCAGCCCTGTTGTCTATCCTATCACCAGACTGATATTTCCACAATATACATCTGACCTTGTCACTCTCAGGTTTAAAAACCTGTGTGTTCCCCACTTTCCACATGCTTTCATCTGAGCTGTGGCTCTCAAGCGTGGTCTATGTTGGAATCCTTGGGGGCACTTTAGGAAGCTCAGGTGCACAGAACTCACCTGAGACCCACTGGAGCAGAGCCCGTTGAGGGGAGCGGAGCTTCTGTACCCATGGAGGCCCCCTGCCGCCGCCAACAGGTAGTGAGCGCTGAGAACCACAGTACTGGCCTGGCAAAGGAAGAATCCCCACTCATCTCACCAGCCTGGCTCCCCACCAAGCTCTTCTCACCCCAGTAAGAAACCACTTTGCCCCCCTCAGACATGCCACACTCCACACTTTCTCTTCCTTGCTGCCAAGTAAGTCTCCTGTACCCGATGGGCCCCACCCCTCTTGGGCCTCTTTTTTCTCCCCCAAGAACTCATCCTTCCAGACTTAAAGCCGACATCACATCCCCGTGAAGCTCTCTCCCTTGGCACCCCTGGCAGGATGAGTCACCCTGACTCTGCCCACAGTGTTCAGTCCACCTCCCTGTGAACTCACTCTCCCCAGTTTGTTTCCATGGCTGCCTCTGCCACCACTCCAAGAGCTGCTGGAAGGCTGCATTTGTGTTCTGTTTATCACTGTCTTGCTCGTGTCCTGCATAAAAGGCAACACTTTGGAAACTTTACCAAGACTTCTGTTTTTGCATCTACCCTAGTGCCTGGCTTGCAGCCTGTGCCTTCTATGAGAGCTTTTGTTTGCTTTAGTTTGTTCTAAAGGGTAGAAATCGTCCCTGTAAGCTTCAAAACCTTGATGGCTCATAACCTGATTCTAAGAAAATTGACTCTCTCTAAAAAGCAGGTCTATCCAGAAACCCATTCCACGGGCCCATATTCAGCTACCAGATTGGAAGTTGTGAGCACTGGTCACGTTAAAATGAGGTTAGGCATGGAAGTTTCAAGTTGGAATGTTTTCCTCAGTCAGACAGAGGCCCTTTGAAAATGAGTTTCTCTCAACTTCCTTCCTTGTCCCCAGTAGAACCTTTGAAGGGTCAGCTGAGGTTTTCTTCACCCGCTCCTTTGTGCACCATGGGTCCTACAGGCAAAATAATGTAAGAAATAGCTCCTGTTTCCCAAAAGTCCTCCTCTTGCCCAGTGGTGGAGAAACCCTGGGGTCAATGAACACAGGGGTGTGTGTTTTGTAATTTGCTACCATCACAGGCTCCTCCAGAGCAAAAAGACCACCGGCGGCTCCCACACACCACAGCTACTCAGAGTGGACACCACTCCAGCAGCAGCCCTCGGCCCAGACCTACTTAACCAGAGCGTCTGGGGAAGGGACCCCGTGATCTCTGTGTTAACAAGCATGTTCAAAGTTGAGAAGCATTGCCAACAACCACCATCCTTGGCTCGAAGTCAATCTCTGGGATTTGATCCATTTTGCAAAGGAGGCACTTTTCTAGAAACCCTGGACCACTGTGATGAGCCCAAAGCTTCATAATTATGAAGCTGAGTACCCTACATGCAAACGGGGTCACGGAACAGCAGAAGGGAATTCCAGCCAGGTGCGGCGGCTAGCACCCATAGTCCCATCTACTTCCCGAGTCAAGGCTGGAGGATCATTTGAAGCCAGGAGTTCAAGACCAGCCTGGGCAATATAGCAAGAGCCTGCTATATATCTATAGATATAGACATAGATATAGATATAGATGATATAGATATAGATACAGATATAGATATAGATGATATAGATATAGATAAAGATATAGATATAGATGTATAGTTGGGCCTGGTGGCACTCGCCTGCAGTCTCAGCTACTCGGGAGGCTGAGACGGGAGGATTGCTGAGTCCAGGAATTCAAGGCTACAATGAGCTGTGGTCACACCATTGCACTCGCCTTTTTTTATTCCCTATATTCTTCCTCACAACACCAGAAATTAAAAGGGAGAGATTTACACTGTTTTCCTCACACAGCCTGGGTGACAATAAGACTCCATTTCTATTAAATAAAACAATTTAAAAACTACAAAAATGTTTTTAAAAGAAGAGAATTTGAGGAGAAGACTTGGAACTGGGAAGTTGTGCAGACAGACCTTTAAGACAGATGAGACCAGCCTGGGTAAGATAGCAAGACTCCATCTCTACAAAAAAGTAAAAAATTAGCTGGGCACAGTAGCATGTGCCTGTAGTCCCAGCTACTCAGGAGGCTGAGGCGGAAGGATTGCTGGAGCCCAGGAGTTCAAGGCTGGAGTTCAAGGCCGCAGTGAGCCTTGATCATGTGAATATACAGCAGCCTGCAAGACAGAGAGAGACCCCATTCAAAAAAAAAAAAAAAAAAGGCAGACAAAGAAATTAGCTCAGGCTCAGGCCCTGATAAAGTTAGATCAAGACTAGGAGAAATTTGGTCAATTTCTGTAAACATCTCCTCCTCAGAGAGGCTTCATAGTCCAACACCATGCAACACCTTCGTCTTCTCATCCTACCTTTTCTTCCATGGCATTTCCCACTTCTTGTAACCACACATTTATTTGTTGCTTAATGTCAGCCTCCACCATGAGAATATTAGCACAAGGACAGGAATATGATGTTATGTCCTTGATCAACACCAATGCTTAGAATGGAACTTGGCACATAATAGGGCTTCATCTCTATTTGTTGAATGAGTGAATATAAACGAATGAATGAATGACAGCACACAAGCTCCATCAATACAAGGATAGTGTCTATCTTGCTCACCTCTGTTTCCCCAGTGCCCAGCACACTGCTTGATACAAAGCAGGCAAACAACAAACTCTTGCTGAATCAATTAATAACATGCAAGCACATTTTTTCATCGTCAGCATCAACACTAAAACTGTATTTCACTGAGACCACTCATTATCAGAGCGAGCAGTTACCATGGCATTGCTCAATGTGTGTGTCTGGGGAAGGAAGGCACCAGAGGGGGATGCTGAAGACTTTAAAGGTTGACAGAAACGGTTTCAGGGGTATGGTTTGACATTCACCCAGAGGTTAAAACCTGGAGACATCTAGGCAATAGACTACACCCTCGTCCTGGAGGGGTACGGCAGCTTTCGGAGCATTCGCCTTACTTCCCATTCACTCACTTCTGCATTCTAAATACCATTATTTCCCATCATGCAAATCAGAGTCCACAGCCAACCAAATTCCATTACAATGCACGAATTGTACCTTCACTTGCATGTAGGTTAAATTTAGAATTCAAGTGCACTTACGTGGAGGAAAATAACACATGGCAATTTTTTTTTAAATCAAGTGGTTTATTATTTTTTTCTTCAATAGGAATTTAAGTTACTTCATTGGTCACTGATTTTGCTACAGAAAACCCTCCAAAGTGATAGAAAATAAGCAAAAAGGATCTGATCTTGCTAACTGTCCGATCAAACAGTAAGACTCACGGTGCTGAGCACTCCCGCAAAACCCAGGGCTCCAATAGTGCAGGGCGGGGAAAAGAGGGAGTCTGAGGCCTGGTGAGCATGAATGGGAGTTGCAGAAGAGTCTTTGGGAGGAACCAATTATCAAGACAGTCAAATTATTCAAAGTTGAAATGAGTGAGAATTTATTCACAACATATGCAGCTCTATGGACGCAATTATGCAAATGACTGAAAAGAGGGCGCTTAAAAATAGCAGTAAGGCGGCAGCTTTGGTCTCCAGCATGCTGGATACAAGTCAGAACTTAGCTAAACGTGAGTCCATCTTAGCCCCTTTTATCCCCTTTATTCTTCCTCATAACACCAGAAATTAAAAGGGGGAGGTTCACACTGTTTTCCTAAAAACCCAATGGGAAAGGAGGTGACAAACATCCGGTTGTCTCAGCCCTAACCCCTGGGTCATCAGAACCCCTCCTCTGTGCTTCTTTCCAGAGAAAAGATTTGCATTAGCAGAACTTTAAATACATAGATGTAAATTTCCAGAGATTTCCAACTGGTGAAGTGCTGGGTGATTCCTTCTCTTGCCCTAATCCAGTATATATGTTGCTGAAGATAAACTGAGAAACCTTGCCGTTCCAGTACTGTCTTTCCTACACATACTGTGCAACTACTATTTTGATTTTCAAGACCCTCATAAAGACGGGCAAAAATGCAGGTGAGAGGGAAGGAACCTCCATGGCTTGAAGCTTGGTGACATGATTTGTTCTGCGGGCTATCTGAGCACTCCCAGACCCCAGTGACCACTACCCACCCCGCCCCAAGCTCCCACAGCTGGTGGTGTCTCCTGCGAGGACTGCTCACACGGGCCATCAGAACGTTCGCAGCCTTCCTCTCAGCGTCCGCTTCTTTCTGCCCAGGACAGGCTCCCTGCTGTAGCCATGAGGGCGGATTTTCAACTCCACGTAAGGAATGGAGAATTCATGTCCTTTCCAAGGCTCCCAGTTCACCCCCTACAAAAAAAAAAAAAAAAAAAAAAAAAAAGCCACATCAAGAAGAGGCTCTTAGGAGGAGGGCAGGGTGGGTTATGGTACAAAGGAGTTAATTAATTAATTAATTACCAGGGAAACCACTCCCTCTCTGCTCAGGGGAGAGAAAGAGACGGGGTGATGAGAAGGGAGGGGAGGGCAAGATCCGGACACACGCGCCCTCTGCTGGGCAGCTGGGGTTAGACGGGCTGAGAGGACTTGGACGATTTGGAAGCTGGCGGTCTCTATGGTGGGAGCAAGGGTGTGTGACCCCAGGAGCTGGGTGAGGCCAGAGCAGCCACAGAGACAACACAGGGGTCAACCGGGCCGGCAATGGGCAAATTATCTTTGCTTCACTCTTTTCCTTTCCAAAAAATTAAAGGCAAAAATAAACATTAATTGGCCAATTGTGTAAAATCGTTTTCAATTTAGACTGTTTAGATATTAGCTCTGGGGTAACAAATAGCCTGCTGAAAACTAAATTTCATTTTACGTCTTTTGACTGGTGAGCGCAATAATATTTAATTCACTTAATAACCCTGCAACCTGGCCAATAAAAAGCCCAAGTGACCACTTTTATGTATTTTAATTTGTGAGGTAAATAATAAACAAGAAGCTAAATGCCTTGCAGACTGTGAAAAGCACATTAACCAGATGAATGTCTTTTATTAGCAAATATGGGATGGTTCAGGGCATCCTGGCTGCTCGTTTCCAATATTTGATCTCCTATCCCTGGCTTCCCTGAGTCAGCCCACACGCTGCCACCATGATTCATGGGCCCACCCTCCCCAGCTTCCCTGGGGGCAAATTTCTTCTTCCCTTTGAAAAATCACATAAAGATTGGGAGTCCCGAAGACTGGTCAGGGCCAAAGTAATCAAAATGTACCTGGACTTCGGATGTGCTAATATTTACAGTAATATTGGTACAAGGTGAGTTCTGAAGAGGTGGCTTCCTGGAGGCTTAGGATCAGGGCTGCAGATGGGAAATTAGAAACCTAGGATGGGGACTCAGGGTTTGTGGAGGGGAGAGGATTAATGACGAGCAGAGACAAACATGCAATTATCAAGAAACTGTGAGGGAGCAGGTGGGAAGTGCCCCGCAGCTGTCAAAGAGTCAGGATGATGCACTGGGGCAGAGGAGGCTTGAGAAATAGCAGGTGGGACAGTTTCAGGGCAATGTGGGAAGAGGAGCCCTCCTGGACCCCTGGGCCCTGGGCGCACACTCCCAATGTGGAGAGACTGGTCTAGCTCAATGTTCTGGGAAGGTTTTGGGTGAAGTGGATCCAAGAGTAGGTCTGACCTAAGGCACAAAAGACTGTTTTCCTGGTGATCAAAGGACTTGAGACAGCTTTTTTTTTTTTTTTTTTGAGACAGGGTCTTGCTCTGCCACCCAGGCTGGAGTGCAGTGGCTTGATCATGGCTCACTGCAGTCTCAACCTCCCAGGCTCAAGTGATCTTCCTGCCTCAGCTTCCCTAGAGGCAGGGACTACAAGTACACGCCATAATGCCCAGCTAATTTTTGTATCTTTTGTAGAGACGGGGTTTCACGATGTTACCCAGGCTGGTCTCAAATTCCTGGGCACGAGCAATCAGCTCACCTCAGCCTCCCAGAGTGCTGGGATTACAGGCATGAACCACCATGCTCAGCCTAAAGAAATAGCTCTTGTTCAACTAGGAGAACAACTAGAAAGTAGGCAGTGCTTGTTATAAACCAAATGTTTGTGTCTCTTCAAAATTCATGTAGTAAAGCCCTAACCACCCCCCACCAACATGATGGTATGTAGAGGGGGCCTCTGGGAGGTAATTAGGTTTACATGAGACCATGAGGTGGAGCCCTCATGATGGGACACATGCCCCTATATGAAGAAGAGATCAGAGCTCCTTTCTGTCCGCCATGTGAGGACGCACAGCCACAGTCAGCCATCCACAAGCCAGCAAGGTCCACCACCAAGAACCAAATCTGCCAGCAGCCTGATCTTGGACTTCCCAGCCTCCAGAACTGTGAGAAATAAATGTCTGTTGTTTGAGCCACCTGGTCTGTGTTATTTTGTTACAGCAGCTAGAGCTGACAGTGTGTGAACTAGTAAAATGAGACAGCATGCAGAGCACATCATCTGTCATTACATGGCAGTGGGCAGCCCAAGCTTTTCCCGCACCTTCCCCTAGGCAAGTGTGCAGCTCTGGAAATGCAAAACAAGCAGGGCCATGGCCATCAGGAAGGGAGGCCACGACCTCAAGGCCATGGAGCCTGGAGGAGAAGCTCTACTGCTTTGACTGGAAGCTTCAGAAGGAGAGGGGCTGCCAGACTGGCCTGGAGGGTGTCCATTTGGAAGCTGAATATGGACATACCCTGCGACAGAAAAGACATTCACCTGTCACCTACCTCACTGTGCTTGGTCTCCCCATATCTGCCATTAGGGTTGGCCAAGTGGCAGTTCTTATACCACCAGCCACCATGATGTGTCAGGGCACAGTTGCTGAGTGCGATATCATTGTCTCTGTCAAAAGTTGTAAACTTCCATCCATTGTGGTAAGTAAGAGCATCCCCTGCAGGAGAGAAGAGACAGAGGCGAGAGCCCAGGGTTAGCCACCGAGGAGATGATCAAAAGAGGACCCAGCAGGAAGATCTCTAGGCATGAAAATGCCAAAGATGCAGCCAGTCATGTCACAGGTAGTCACCGCTCTCTCAAAACAGCCCAAATGGGAACATGACACATGTGAACAAGCTGTCTTTCCTGGCCTGTACCCCAACTTCAGGCCTGTTTCTCCAACAGTTCTCATAGCATTTTCACTTGGAAGCTCCACAGTCAGATCAAATATCCAAACATAACAACTGTCCCCAAGTCCCTGACCACGCCACACACAAGAGCACCACTCTCCACTCTCCCCACTCTGCCTTGGGTCCACCCTTCTCCACACCACCCAGACCTGGAACCTGGAGCCATGTTTGGCAATCCCTTCATACCTCTTCTCAAGCCCTCCCTCTGCAGGTCACTCACATACACCCCTATGTCTCTGCTCCCATGACACCCACCCTCGGCCTTCTCTCATCCTGGGTCTGTGTTAACAAAACAGCCTTCTCTCTGGCTTCTTGCCTGCCAGCCCCTCTGGAGTTTAGACGTCCATTTTCATCATCTCAGGCCTAACAGTCTACTTCATACCACGTGGAGGTGAATTCCTCTTCCATGCCTTGCAGGCCTGTAGGTTGGTTGTGCCCTATGCACAGTCTTGCATCCCACCATCTCCACCACGCACCCTCCACTGTGGACCAGCCCACCTTCCAGGGGATTTCTCTCTGCCCTCATCTGTCCAAATCCCAACCATCCCTTCAAAGCCTAGCTCAAGGCTACTTCTAAGGAAGATTCTCTTTATTGGTCTTCCCATGCACCCTCCTAACACACACACACACACAAACACACACACACACACACACACACACCTACACACCAACACTCCTGAACTTCCAGAGCCCTTCTGGGGACACATGTAAAATTCAGTCCTTCATTACATCCCATCTGGAAAACTGCTTTAATTATTTTGCTTATGTATCTCCTGTTTCCCTATCATATTTGTCATCCTTTTACAAGCTTTCTTTTTCTGCTCATAAAAGGCAATAAGGGCCCATATCAATCACAAGCTTCATCAAGCTCTGTTCCTGCAATAAAGATTCTTACATTTATATCTCAGCTCTAAGTTTAGCGATCTTCTTCTCATGTGCATTCTCATCTCACTCTCACAGCAACCCTGTGAAGTGAGCAGGGCAGCTCTTGGTCCCATGAGGAAACAAATTCAAAAAGGTTAGACTCTAGGAACTTCTTAAGGTCCCACAGTCCACAAACAGCAGAGCTGGGACTCAAATCTCTGTCCTGAGATTCCAAGTCCAGGGTTCTTTCTGAGACACCAATCCACCTATGCCTTCCTTGTTTCAATGGGGGGCTTCTTGCACGCTAGCAAGAGAGAGCTATCTATCAATGGCTCTTCAAGTGGGGTTCCCAGACCAGCAGCATCCACATCCCCTGGGAACTTGTTAGAAATGCAAATGGGCCAGGCACGGTGGCTCACACCTGTAATCCCAGCACTTTGGGAGGCCGAGGCAGGCAGATCATGAGGTCAGGAGTTCAAGACCAGCCTGGCCAATATAGTGAAACGCCGTCTCTACTGAAAATACAAAAATTAGCCTGGCATGGTGGTGCACACCTGTAGTCCCAACTACTCTGGAGGCTGAGGCAGAAGAATTGCTTGAATCCGGGAGGTGGAGGTTGCAGTGAGCCAAGATCGTGCCACTGCACTCCAGCCTGGGTGACAGAGTGAGACTCTATCTCAAAAAAAAAAAAGAAAAGAAAAAAGAAATGCAAATTATTTGGCCCCAGCCCAGACCTACAGAACTGGAAACTACAGGTTGGGCCCCGGCAACCTATGCCTTGACAAGCCCTTCCGATGATCTGACGCAGGCTACAGTGTGAGAACCTCTGGTCTACAACTTCACTTATTTGTTTTTTAGGGAACATTTACTGAATACCTGCTATGGAGCAGAACATGCTTGGCTCTGTGAACACAAAAATAAGGAGGTCCTTGCTCTCAAAAACGTTTTTGGAGTGGGTGGGGTGAATATGCAGAGTTGGTAGCATATGTTAAAAGGGAAGGTCCTAATTTGCCCCCTCCAAGTCTGCAATCTCACCAGCAGCTCGTTTATGCCTCACCCAGAAAAAGCAGGAGGATTCCGGGGCCACGGAAGCCACTTCCACGCAAACACAGCAGACAGGTCTGTCTCCAGTAGTTTTCTCCAATCCAAGAAAGGTATATTGTCATGCTAGTCATACACATTTCCGCCTCCCTCTAGACTTTGTACAGAAAGTTAACCACAGCTTGAAATAACGTGCAGTGTCTCCCTTAGTAACCTTCTTTAAATGAGCACAGCTTAGCTAATTTACATAGAAGGTTCCCAGGGCTGCTTTCTAAGAATCTGTGCAGAGGCTCTCTTAAAGATATGTTTGTGATGATCTAAACCTGGGCACTGGGATAAAGAAAGGTAAAGCAGGTTTTCACCCAAATGTGGGAGGTCTTTTTCTGCAGAAGGATTTTCTACCTTCTAGAAACTGAAGCCATCCTAATGTTCAGAGTGTAGAGAGTGAGAATGAGGACTGGAGGGGTTCATGGCAGGCCCATGAAAGGTCTGTGCCCAAACTCAGAGGGGATCAAGTTGGTCACCATCCATCTCATCAAAATGTCCCTCTGAGGCCCACTCTCCCCCTCTAGGATTCACCAGGTTGGGAAAGATGGCCCAGGCAGCTGAACCTTCAAAGATCAGGAGAAGCCATTAACATCGCATCCCCTGTCAGTCACACACAGACACAGTAGTGTGTGTCAGAACCTTGAATGTCTTTTATTTCAGGATTAGGAATGGATGATTACAAATGATTTGTGCCATTTCTAGCTCTCCCTTTCGTCCAGGTACCCATTAATTTTTTTTTCTTTTTCAGGTGCCAGCATTTAAAAATCCATCCCTGGTCCCAACCCACTAAATGCTTCCAGAGCTCCCCAGTCACATTTCCAAGTGCCCCCAGGTTGGGATCCATCCCTGGTTGTGTCCCCACTGTGGCCCATGCAGGTGGGACTCGAAATCAGCTGTAAATCATTGGTTAGCCCTAGAATTCATTCTGCACCATTCTGAATGCCTAGCTCTTTATGTTTGCATTATGATCTCTAAATAGATGAATAACATCTTAATGGTGGAGCTCATAAGATAGCCTCCCTGCCCCCACTAGAAGACTCAGAATCAGAAACTAAATTTACACATCATTACCTTGCTGGAATTTGCTTCATGAAGGGAAAATGGACTTTCTGATATGACTTGAGTGGAAGTCAAAAGTTGAGGGCCCACCTGGACAGTCTGAGTGGGGAGCAAGCCTTAAGCCACACATTCCTGCCAGGCTGCATGCATGCCAGTTCTAATCAGAGCTAAAATGAAGATAGAGGCTGGGGAGAGCTGGTGCGTGCAGGGAGGTATCAAAATATTCACCTTCCATTTGAATGCCGTGTCCTCTAAACAGTGCCTCAGCATTCAAGACATGAGTAGCCAGGAGCTTTCTAAATTCTGAAACCCTCCTCATGGACAAATCAGTGTACACAAGGAACGCTAAAACTCCACTAACCCTACCATTGTAATTCAGAATTTAAAAGCGGGAATGATAGTACACATGGGAAGACTAGATCGCTGCCTAAATGCTGTGTGAAAGTCTCCTATTAAAAAATAATTCTATTAAAAAATACATCCTCTACTTGCTGGCACTGTTGGCCTGAACAACCTTAGAACAGGAATTATCCCCTCATTGCAGTTAACATGCAAACAGAGTACCTGGGAGGAGAATTAAATAACTCACCAAACATGTTGACTCCCTTTCAGTCTCTTTCCCATTGGCATCAGTTCATTTGCTGGATCACTTTAACACAGGCTTCAGAAAAGGCAAATGGTAATGGCCAAGGGAAAGGAAATGTGCAGCCCGGGAGGACAGGCCTGAGTGAGGTTCCTGACCAGGAGGCCAGGGAGGGCACTGGGTTTCAGGGAGAGATGTGGGGCACAGGGGCCAAAGAAAAACACCCAACTTCATATTGTGTCCAGGGAGGGTCCCACGCATGGAGCTTATGTAGACTTCTTTAACCTGAGAAGGAAAGGCTGAGGCTAACCGATGGCCATGATCAAGAGCAGACAACAGGGTACTGGAAACCGAAGAAATGATCAGATGGACTCCATGTGGACTGAAGAGGCCCAAGGGCTCTGGGACAGACTGGAATGTGTGTACTGTATTATACCAAAGGGTTGGAAGAACCTGGAATAAGCTGTCAGGAACATAGTCTGATCTCATTTAGAGATGGGGTGGGAGGATATGGACAGTGTGCTTAGTCACACAAAATAGCATCTTTAAATCCCCTCTTATTCAGTTAATATCCTCATAATCATATGAATGTCCATCTATGTTTCCCAACTGTATTATAACTACCTTTTTCTATATCTGACTTTCATGTTTTATACAGTCATGCCCTGCATAAGAACATTTCAGTTAACAAGGGACTGCATATACGACAGTGGTCTCATAAGATCACAATAAACCTGAAAATTACCTAGTGACATCACAGCTGTCGTAAGGTTGCAGACCAATGCATCACTCATGTGTTTGTGGTGATTTGGTGTAAACAAACCTACCAGTCATACAAAAGTCTTGCACATACAATTACATACAGTAAATAATACTTGATAATGATAATAAACAATTATGTTACTGGTTTGTGTGAATAATACTATGCTTTTTATTGCTATTTTAGAGTGTATGAGTACTTTACAAAAAAAAAAAATCCTGTAAAACAGCCTCAGGCAGGTCCTTTGGGACGTATTCAAGAAGAAGGCATTGTTATCACAGGAGATGACAGCTCCATGTGTGCTATTGCTCCTGAAGACCTTCCAGCGGGACAAGATGCGGAGGTGGAAGACAGTGATATTGATGATCCTGACCCTGTGCAGTCCTAGGCTAATGTGTGTATTTGTGTCTTAGTTTTTAACACAAAGGTTTAAAAAGTAAAAAATAAAAATAAAAAATGTTTAAATAGAAAAAAAAACTTACAGAATATGGATATAAAGAAAGAAAATATGTTTGTACAGCTGCACAATGTGCTTATGTTTTAAGCGAAGTGTTACTCCAAAGGAGTCAAAAAAATTGAAAAAGATGTTAAAGTTTATAAAGTAAAACAGTTACAATAAGATAAGGTTGATTTTTATTAACGAAGAAAGAACATTTTTAAATAAATTTAGTGTGGCCGAAGGGCAGTGTGTCTAAAGTCTACAGGAGTGCACAGTCCTGTCCTGGGCCTTCACATTCGCTCACCACTCACTGACTCACCCAGAGCAACTTCCAGTCCTGCAAGCTCCATTCACAGTAAGTACCCTTACAGATTGGCCATTTTTTATCTTTTATACCATATTCTCACTGTGCCTTTTCTATGTTTACATATATTTAGATCCATAAGTACTTACCATGGTGTTACAATTGCCTACAATATTTAGTAACATGCCATACAGGTTTGTAGCCTAGTAGCAATAGGCTACACCATATACCTCGGTCTATAGCAGGCTCTGCCATCTAGATTTATGTAAGTGCATTCTATGATGTTTGCACAACGATGAAATGCTTAACAATGCAGTTCTCAGAATGTATCCCTGTCGTTAAGCAATGCATGACTATGTTATACTTCAAGTACATGTAGCACAGCCTGTCTTCAGCCCGTGGAGACTCAGGACTACTTAGGAAAGAAGTGACAGTATCCAAAGGCAGTGAGGATCTTCTAGCTGCAATGCTTTTTTTTCAAGGATTGTCTTTTCCCTGAAATAATTCTTTGCATACTTTTTCTCACCCAACTCCTACTCAGAATCCTGGAACAGTTTCCCCGTGTCTGTAGCCCAAATGCCTCATACTCTGGTAGGTGCCTACCCCTCCCTCTTTGTCCCCTCCCATGTCACCATGTCACCAAACTCACCTTTCATTCACCCCTATGGAACTTATTTGGGTCTCAGGGACTATAATGTAAGATACTAAACATCCATAAGATTATGTATATAGAAAAGTCCTGCTAGTAATTTCATTTTTTAAACTCTCCTACTCTGTACCAGGCTCTGAGATAGGCACTGGGAAACAAGAACAAATGCAAAATTCATGTGACTATTTTTTAAATGAAATTATAAGATCTCAAAGAAGGTTTGCATTCATAGTTGGCCACCCAGATCATGGCCCCAGACACTCAGAAGTTCTGTTCACAGTCTTCTGCCATCAGGGGTCCTTGAGTACATGATCTTGAGAAGTCCAGCAAGGCTGTGAGATAAACTCCAGCATTCTTGCCTCTGCTCAGTCCCTACTCACCCTAAAGCCCCCAGGCCTGGAGAGCCCTCTATTTCCTCCCACTTGAGTTTGCCCCTTTTTGCAGATCCAGCTCCCTCCAGTTGCTTCGTACCTTCTCCACACTCCTGTAACTGTTTATGTTTCTCACCCCTTATTTGACTCTCTGCAAAAGTTACCTTCTATTTGTTTTCACCTATTTACATTTAAGTTTAAGGAGAGAGACCACCATGTCTTATACAGTCAGTCAATCTGGCTGGTAACACATTCCTGTGTAAATACACCAAAGTCAAAAACGCAAATGTCAAAACACAGGCAAATGTCAAAACACTTGTTATGGTTTAAAATACATAAATACCGCTTTTAAAATATTGGTATTAAAACAATGACCACACCTCCCTCTCTTACATAATGTATTTAATTTACTGGTATCATTCCAGCATTTCAGTCATGTTGCTTAATTTTGCTCTTTTCCCTCACAACCAAACACACCAGCAACTGGCTTAGCTCCAATGAGCAGCTACTAGAGGCTAAAGGTTCCTTCACTTTCCACTGAACTGCTCATTTCTGTGTTGTCACAGTTGAATTAAATTAATGAGACCTATACTTCTTATTATTTGAATCAGCACTTTCCTTATTCTGTTTTTATAGCAAAGTGCCACCAAAAGCTCAAATAATCACACACACACACACACACACACACTACTGTGCAGACAAAGATGACAGCCACACTGCTAAAGCCGAATGAAAGACTGACAAGCATCAAGAAATTGTTCAGAATATGGGCTCATCAGCTAATGTACAACAGCCTGAATAAGAGGAGTACAAGGGGAGGGTTTTTATTGGGGTGGGGGGATGACATATAACATACAAAATTCCAATTTTATGGTGGTCAAGGATTGCTTCAACTATTTGTTCACTCCTGACCCCCTGCAGAGAGTAGGACCTCCACTGTCAATGAGAACAATTCACCTCCACAGAATAATATTCCATCCCCCAGATCAGTGGCACACGGCAAACCAATCCTTACACAACAGACAGCAAGAGACCTTCGCAGTAAGAAAACATTTTTTCTCACCTGCCGTGCCTCTGTATTTCCCAACTGTCAGCTTATACCGCTCCTTGCTGGAGGCCACTTGGAAGAAATCATATATAGCATAGGCAGATTCATTGGCAGTCTGTAAATCCACTCTCACCTCATACCGCGCTGGAGTGCCAGTGGTGAGGTTGTGTAGCTTGTCAAGTCCTAAAAATAAAAAATGGAATTCCAATAATCAATCAACCCATGTGTGTGAGTAAGCACTCAACATATGTGTCTGAGGCTTTCAGAACCTAAAGTCACTTTAGTCTTTACCTTCTCTGCTAATAAGAGGCAGTCTCAGCACTTTCTCTTTTGGGGGCTCATAGTCACACTAAGGAGTGCGGAGACCACATTCTATGGAAGGGAGCAGTGAAGGGGGCAGGGTAACCCCAGAAGGAATCTGCCTCCATTGGCTCCATCCTTCTAAAACAGAAGCAGTTGTATTTATCATCCATTTATCTCACCAAGTAGGAGAGCAGGTCAACGACTCATCCTAAGATCCCCAAAGAGATTTTACACTGAGCAAAGCACAAACATCATTTACTTTATTAGACACTGGGTATCTGAATTATGACTTTTTAATTCTTCATTTCCCAATTCATGCTTTTGGCTATTTCACTGTCTGTGAACATCTGCTCCAGAGGAGAGCAGAGGGAAAAGGGGGAAAAAATTGCTCATAATGCCTGGCATCACGAACAGAATTTTAGAGACTGCTAGAGTGACCTCCCAGTAATGGACCAGCATCCCAATCACTGAACTTTTTTTCTACTACTGTGGCTTCCAAGATCTTCAGGCTGCAGGCAGATCCTGCAGAGCTTAAATCAGCATAAAACCCCTGTGACCACCCTACCTTTCAACAAGTTCAGAGTGCAAGACAGCCTTCCCATCAACATGCCCACCAACACCCTGCTCGGCACAGTCCTCCGTCTCCCTGCCACTGGGGCCTCTCTGTGAAGGTGGTGAGCTTCCCTAAGCCTCCTAGCTAGCTTGTCCTGGGAGAAATCACCCCCCACAGCCCCAGCCTCCTGGATTCTGAGATCATACCAAGCCAGAACTCCTTCATGGGGTCCCCAAAGCCTTCCACATAGCTCCTCCATCGCTTGAAGAAATCCAGCTGCCCAGTGTTCCGCCTCTGGAAGACCTGAGAAGGAAGATGAATACTTCACTCTGACCCTCCAAACAGACATAGGTGCTGGGAGACAAGAGAAGACCAAGAGCTTGCTCATACACTGCCTTCCTCCAGCTAGCAAGCCTTTCATTTTAGAGAGGCTTTTTATTTATATGTCAGTAGATTCACTATATTAATAAGCATTCTTTATATGTACAGTAGTATGCCAGGTACTAAGACGTGTAGAGCAAAAGCAGAGAAGGTTCCTGCCCTCAAGAAATTTCAATTCTTTCCATTATTTGTGTGATTCAGTTGCTAGTGTGGGTTGTCTAGGGCAAGATATTCCAGACCTCTGCTAACTCTCACATGTAACTTTCAACACCCATTCAACTCAATTGGGGCACATCATGTTTATGGCATCTTTTTTCCCCTTTTCTGAAATAGTTTGAGGGTAGGAATTATTTTTTAATTCACCTGATTCTTAATATAGCGATTATTTAATACTTATGGAGAAAAAAGTTCACACAACAAATATTTACTGAGCATCTACTATGTACTAGGCAATATGCAAGATAGTGTGCAAAGTGAATAAATCAGAAATGGTCCCTGCCCTCCTGGAACTAATAGTTCAGTAAATAAAATTACTAAATTAAATAATTTTTAAATGCAGTTAAAACTGTGATAAGGGCTATGAGGGAAAGATGCAACAGAACTGTAAGAGCGTAAAACAGGAGGACCTGACCAAGGAGCCAAGAAACCACCCCCAGGACATGGCTGAGCTGCAGGATGAGTAGGAGTGGTCAGGCAAGAGCACGGGGGTGAATGTTGGGGCTTCTGGGGGCTGAGGAAGGGATGGACAGGGAGGCTGAAAAGATGGCAAGAGTCAGTCCTGGTGAGCCTTTAAAAGGGATTGTTGAAGACGTTGGTCCAGGTAAGAGCGCTGGAAATTATTGCAGAGTTTTAAGCAGGAAATGAGATCCAATCAGATTCGTCTCTAGCTTGTAGTGTATGGAATGGACTGGTCAGGGGCAAGAGTGGAAGTGAGATGACCAATTAGGAGACCACTGTAGAGTGCAGATGAAGGGGGACAGTAGCTTGGATGAGGAATTCCCTGAGAACAGATGGAAGTGCATAGAAGGTAAAGTTGACAGAGGTGGTGACAGATGTGGAACTGAAAGAGGAGGAAGTCAAGGTAAGATAAATTTCTTATAGTATGGGCTTGCAGATGACTCTTCTCTCAGCTATTCACTGAGATGGATTCAGAGAGGACAGGTGGTAGTTTATTGTTATTTATTTATTTTTGTTGTTGTTGTTGTTTGTTTGTTTTTTGAGATGGAGTCTCACTCTGTTGCCCAGGCTGGAGTGCAGTGGTGTGATCTTGGCTTACTGCAACCTCCGCCTCCCGGGTTCAAGCGACTCTCCTGCCTCAGCCTCCCAAGTAGCTGGGATTACAGGCGCACACCACCATGCCCGGCTAATTTTTGTATTTTCAGTAGAGATGGGGTTTCACCATATTGGCCAGACTGGTCTTGAACTCCTGACTTCGTGATCCACCCACCTCAGCCTCCCAAAGTGCAGGTGTGAGCCACTGCGCCTGGCCAAGTACAGGTTTTATGAATGGGTCATGAGCTCATTTGGGGATGTGGTTAAGTGTGAGTTATTTCTGAGGTGTGCTAGTGAATGAAAATACCACAGAGCAATTGGATGTAAGGGCTGGAGTTCTAAAGAGAGGTCTACGCTAGACTTATTAAGGTAGAGTGTGTCTCAGGCAATGCTAGGATTTCACTGAGTCCCAGTTCACTTTCCTCTTCCCAGGAACACAGGAGGATGTCCATTTACAGCTTCCCTTGCATTTAAGTTGGAGCCATGTGACTGTTTGCAGCCAAAAGGCTGTAGGTGGGAGCCTTTTGTGTGTGGGTGGGTTCTCCACACTCTCTCTTCTACTGCCATGCACCATGGGGCCATGGGAAAGGCCACACACTGAAACAGCAGAACTACAAGATGGAAACAGCCTGAATCCCTGAGTCACACTTATAACTGGCTGCCAAACCTGCACAACACATTGCACATATAAGAAAAATACACTGTGTTTGTTCAGTCGCTGGAATTTGGAGCCCATTCTATCTTAATTAGTACAGAGAAGCATGGGACCCAGAGGAGGGTAAAATGAAGTCATGGGAAAAGATGAGATCACGTAGGAAGAAAATGGGAACTGAAAAGATAAAGTGGCCTAGAATCAAGCCTTGAGGACATCCAATATGTATAATGAAGAAGGACGAATCCATTAAGGAGAGAGAAGGGGCAACAGAAGTGGAGAAAAAGAAACTAGAAAAATGTGGAATCACAAAAGCCACAAAGAGAAAGGTGTGGTCAATGGTGTCAAGTACTGATGAGAGCTCAAGGAACAGGAGGCCAAAACCATCCCTAGAATTTAGTGGCACAGAAATCACTGGTGATTTTAGCAAGGGCTGTGTCAGTGTGAGATATGGACAGAAGCCAAACTGGAACGGGCCAAAGAATGAGTGAGAAGCAAGAAAATGGAGGCAGAGTTGGGTGCCATTCACCAAAGTGTGGACTGCCTTCTTTCAAAAATTCCTCTGTTTGGAGAAGGAAGGCAGTTCCAGTCACAGTAAATTGGATTCTTTTATAGGAAGTAAATCTGAAAAGTACCCACACACACCTGTATACACTATTGGAATTGATAATACATCTAATTCCACATGACCTTGAGAGCCAAGCTGAACGCCATCCTAGCTAACCTCAGGAACGATTCCCACTAACCAAAGGCTAGAATTGCATTTCTCTCTCTGCCTATTTTTCTTTGCATTCATTCAGATGCAGAAGCCCCAACACAAAATCTAATCTCCCTCCTTTCCACTAGACTTCACAGCATGTGCCTTGAAGTAAAACACATTATCTTGAATTTATAAGGTAAACCACCTGATATTTGTGCCTTCTTTATATTTTTCTCCGGGAAGAGAGAGTAGGTTACCCTGCAGCAATGCTGAAAGCTCCACATGGGAGTGCATATTTAACTCCTTCCAAAGCACCCATTCATGTCTCCTGGCCAAGGAGTGGGGCACCATGGATGCAGAAGGCTCCAGACTCCAAGTCAGACCACAGCCACTTCCTGGGCAGGGGATGGGTGGGGATTGCTGAGGCAGCCTCTTCTATTGCTGACCCTCAGCCAGCTCATGGTAAAACAGGAATGGAAGGGAAGAGAAGAGCCTACTTCATAAGACTTCTGGGAGGACTAAATGAGACACCACATAAAAATGTTCTATAAATAGGCAAGAGCTACTGAACAGAATGTAGGAAATATCACGGCAAACAGCTAACACCACATTAACATTGTTGTTCTCTTTCCCCTTTGCTCAAGTATCCATCTTTTAAAAATGCCCTATTTCCTTCTTGGCTTCCCTCACTTTTCTTCACTCATTTATTCACTTAGACGACAATCATTTCGTGAGTGCTGGCCCTGGAGCAAGTATTTATGATGCCATTTGACAGATGTGAAAGTCCAGAAAAGCGAGTATCCAGAGTCCTACAGCTAATCACTGATACAAAGACCACGCATAAATCTTATCTTTCTGTCAGAAAGTTTGAAAATACCAGCCCTACTGAATCTGTTTCCCAAATCAAATTTTCCAAGACTCTGAGAACTTGCTAATTTCCTAGCAAGGTGCCTGGTCCAACCCCTTCCTTGGGACTCTTGTCGTACCAAGGACAGTGGAATTTTGGGATACATGTAGCACCGATGTATGGCTCCACGTACATCACGTCAAATCACGTTCTCACCACAAGGTCAGGCTCAAATCCAACCCTGCCCCCCTAGAATGCATTACGAAGGTATTTGGTCTCTATCTCCTATCAGTGAACCCAGTGCCCAAGCTTGATAGGAGCTTTCCAGCGATGTGTGTGTGTGTGTGTGTGTGTGTGTGTGTAATAATACTTCATCTGGGCCAGGGAAGCTTCCAAAAATGATTCTGGTGCTCTTTGCATCACTGTTTTGAACCAGAACCAGTTCTATACTTACTAGTTGTGTCTTTGGGCAACCTTGACAAGCCTCACTTTTCTAAACTGTCAGATTAAGATGTTAACAGCCTCTCTGTCACGATCTTAAATCAAGGCTTCGGCAAGGTCATTAATCATAGTAAATCATAAAGTAGTTAAGCCAGACCCTGGCATATATAGATATAATAAGTTATTATGATCTCTCAATAAATGTTAGTTTGCATTTTATTATATCAGTTTCCAAATGAACTGACCCACAGGGATCATTTATACATCTTGATCCGGCAGCCTTAATTGACTCACTCAGAGTCTAATCCACTCCCATTCTATGAGATGAAAACACCCTATAATGAACTATTTGGGTATCACAAAACCCCCTTACCAAATAAGTTTCAAAGGGAAAAAGACAAACAAACAAAAGAAACCTCTTTGTGTCTGGTTCTATACTAGAGTTGTCATTGCATTCTAGAACTTACTCAATGCCCTGAATGACTAAATACAGAGAAAAAAAGTCAAACTTGCATTGAAATGTCTGTGGAAAGAGCCTCTAATGCATTAAGACTTTCAAGATGGAAAACAAAGATGGAAATATTTGAGACATTAAGTGTTCCCTGATGTTCTTTCCAGCTTCCCACCAGCGGCAGAGTTTACCTCAGGGCACAGTTCTTCTGGCCTATCCTTCAAATTGAGTTCCTGCTGCTTGGGATGGAAGAATTACCATAAAAGGATTTTGAAAGCTCAGTAAAACAGAGAAACAGACTATGGGTCATCCTTCAGTGACAAAGGACTCTTGAACCCCCCCAAAAAAACTGTAACAACTGTCAGTAAAATGTTTTGTGGGGAAGTTTTCAGGACTCCATGTTTTCTGGAGCATGGTGGCTTTAAGTAAAACCCTGCAGAACCTCAGTTCATGCATGACCCCCAGGAGTCTGGCTCAGAAAACAAGACTTGGGGTGGGGTTGGGGCTGGGGAGGGTGAGAATGCACAGTGGTTTTATTATTTTGGGAACCGATCTCTGTGTTTGAGGAGGGGGTCATTTGCATGAGCAGAATGTAAATGGCAAGCTCCTTGGGGGCAGGGATTTCTGTTGGTTTGGTTCACTGCTGGATCTTGAGTACATGAAGCAGTGCCGACACATAGTAGGCACTCAATAAATATATGTGCAATAAGTCATGACTATTCCAGGGCAGACAGACTGACAGATCTCTTTCTAAATGTTGCCCCAGATAACTCCTTCTGTGTGGGAGCTTGGCTTACACAAAGGCCACACTAGACAATACAAACGTCCTGCCAAAAGTCAATTACAGGCACAAAGGCAGGAAATTGGGCTGCAGGCCTGAAGGGACAGAATGCTTAGCCTTATAATGGTGCTGATGAAAAGCAGCAGGTACAGCCCTATGGGTCTGGTCAGGTGGAAGACCTCCCATGTTACATTCTGCTCTGTTGTTTTTATAAATCAATCGGGAATTTCCCCCAGCCAATCCAAGTACTGCCTTTCAACCGTCAGATGCCGCTGTGCAGATAATAAGTTTTCTTCATTGCTGCTCATCAGATGGTATCTTCTTATTCATGGCTGCTCAAGTGTCTTTGGTTTCCCAGGCCCCTGAGTGAATGTGTAAATGAATAAGGTTTGAGCACTATGAGATCATGCTCTCTCTTTCCCACAGTGAGTTGCAGATGCACAGCAGGTTAAGGCTGCATGCTGGCTTGGAGCAGTGAGAGTCTTTATCGTTCAGGCACAGGGAGAAAAGGGGCAAGGGGAGATGGAAGGATCAGATTGCAACCCTCAAAAACAGCTTATCATATAATTGGATCAGGCTGATGCAATCAAAGAAGCTACCATGTGGTTTAGGCAGACAATGGCCCAAGAGAATAAAACATCTACACAGAAGAGGGACAATTAGAGCATTGCCCAAGTTTCCGTCTTTCAGACTTTAGTCTTTCCAATCAAAACCTCAAAGGCCTTGTTGCTGTACTGTGGAGACAGGGTACAGAACTTGGACAATGGACTCCAGTTCAGAGGTCTGAACTCCCCAGACAGGCTATGTATGCATTTGCATCTTGGATGACCTGAGATGAACTCACTGAGAAGACCAATGATTAGGAGGCTGGAGTTTTGAAATCTGGTCCCAGCTTTGTCATTCTTGTATGACTTAGGCCAGGCACTTCTTTCTGTGGGACTCACTGTCCCTATCTGTAAAATAAGAAAAACAATCCTCTCTCACTTACTCTAAAGCTGTTGTGTGAGGGTCATGTGTACAGAAGTGCTTTGAAGAAGGTAAAATATAGGTAATACATACATATAAGGCATTACTAGATGATGATCAACTCACAAGCCTTCATAGTCATCAGCCTTAGTCTAACCAAGCCTGTTCTAGGACAGTGGTTAAGTACTAGGCTCTATCCTTACAGTTGATTGGTGTCAGAGGCATTTGAACCAGAGCCATCTTGAGTGAGTGCTAAGACAATGAGGCTGGGACTTGCTGGGCTGCATTCCCAGAAAGTTAGGTATTCCTAGCCTCCAGATGTTTATGGTTAAGGGAACAGATTGACAGTGTTTACTAAACAGACCCAGACTTAGGAATGTCCTGATATCTTGAGAACAGAAGCACTCCTAATGTTGCTTTAAATATAATAATATTGATTCTCACAAAATATAGTAATTAAGAAAATTAATCCTTTATCACAAACCATTGTAATAGAGCACATCCCCTCATGATCTTTTTTATCCTATATATAAACAAGTCTTGTACCTAGGGTGCATGCATTCCTCCTTACTTTCAGAAACGCCCTACTCTGTCTATGGAGTAGCTGTACTTTCACCACTTTACTTTCTTAATAAACTTGCTTTTGCTTTGCATTGTGGACTCGCCCTGAATTCTTTCTTGCATGAGATCCAAGAACATTCTCTTGGGATCTGGATGGGGACCCCTTTCCTGTAACATTGGGATCTCTCTAAAAACAGCTACAAGCCACCAAAACTCCTCTCTTCCATGGGTGGAGAAGAAATAGGGCTCCAAACACTCTATGGAGCATCCATGACCGGCATCCTGGGCTGAGAAGGAAGGCCCTACACAGAGCTCCCCAGGGTTCTGCGTGACTCACAATCCAGCCACCTCCGTCCGTGTCCATGTCACAGTACGCCTGCAGGGGCCGGCTGGCATCGCCATGCAGGTAGATGGTGTACAGACCACTGGCGGCATTGCTGTTCTGCTGAACCTGACTGCAGTCCGAAGGGTGTGGGAAACGGGCACCAACTGGGAGCCAAGCAGAGAGAGTGTTGTTAGGACAAGGGCAAGGAGGAAAGAGGTGGAGTTTCTTCCTATTTTAAGGCAATTTATTTTGTTTGGAAATTATTTCATAACTTCCTACTTCAGCTTCTTCCAACTCTTCACTCATATCTTATTTTTCTCATCAACTCCCCAAATGCACCAGGAAAAGGTCAAGTTCACATCACTTCCTCCCCCAACTCAACTCCCTCACAAAATAACACTCTATTTCACTCCTCTCTTTAGCCTCCCCACTGTGGGGTGGATTTCTTTTGAACACACAACCCCATTTCCACTTCCCCATGCCTAGAGAAATCAATAGTTCTGCATCCACTTGCTCCTCCCTGGACTCCTTTGCTAGCCTTTCCGATGCTGGTTCTCATTGCATGGTCGTTCAGAGTACAGGATTCCATATTACCTGTGGAGAGGGTGGTGGATACATTTCTGCTCCGGCGACCACCCTTAAAGGCAACAAGGGAGACAGGGTAGGTGGCGCCTTGCTCAAGGCCTTGCAACTCAAACCTCTGGTCTTCTCGTCCCAGCTGCATCTCCTACCAAACAAGGGAGAGATTAGACAGCCAGTGACTCAGTTTATCACCCACTAGCACCCTAGGTGTCAACAGCGTTCCCTGGTGCTAATGACAGAAGCTCTCTGAGAGCACAGTATTTTGTCTCTCCAAAGCCTCAGTGGCAGCCCAGAATCGCAGTGGGTCCCAGCCACTTCTCTGGAGAGCCATGCCATGGAGAGTCAGCACTACTGGGAGCATCAGCTGAGAACCAGCACCCAGGACTGCAGCTTCAGGATCACCGGCCAAGTTTCTGGGAGACTTTGGCCTTCAGATACACACAGGGGCTCTAACTATAGTGGCTACATTGCCAGCAGGAACAGGCTGGCAATGCCGGGCTAAGGAGAAATTAATAGGGGAGGTGAAACTGGCCACTGATATCTGAGACAAGGAGATAGTTGATATTTCAATAAACTTCCTTCTGAACCAGTCTTACTTCCTCTATAAACATAGGGCTAACCTTCCTAGCTGTGCTGTCATAAGCACTAATTAAGATAACACATAAACCTAAGTGTCCTTCCTGTTTTTATTTCCTCCTTTCTTTCTTCATTGGCAAGGAGGGAGAATAATAATTTTCCATTGGGACAGGTTTTGAAAATTTGCTGGCCTTCAGATTCTAAGGGGAGGTATAACCCTTGAAATAAGGGTTAATCAATTTGTTCAATACATATATATCGAACACCTACCATGTGCTAAGCACTGTCCTATGCACTTTAGATATGGTGATAAATGAAACAGACAAACATAGAGCTTACATTTATTGGGGAAGACTAACAATAAACAAAATAACCCAGGGCAGATGTACAACCAGCAATGTGATCAGTAAAGATCAGCAAGTTGCCATGAGGCCAGCAAATGAGCTGATTGGCCCAAGTTAGTTGCTTCACACAGAAAAGAAGGCACCAGGAGAAAAGACAAGGAATCCCCGTACCTTAACTGTGCCGTCTGGGAACTGGTAAGTCAGAATGTAGCCGTGGATCTGAGCAGAGGGGGGCGTCCAGGTCAATATGCCACCAGACTGCGTTACAGCAGATGGACGAAGGTTTCTGGGAGGGTCGAGTTCTGTATGTAGAAAGTCAGGTAATTGTTATTACTAAGATACAACTGAGGCAAGGTAATTTTTGAGACATCAGTTTATATTTTCCCCTTTTCAAACCCTCCCATTTCTCCTCCTTCTTTCAAGCAGTTTGCAGGCTCTCTTCCTCCCTGCCACAGGGCCTTTCTGACCTTTGTTTCTACAAGTACAGACTCATTAGAGACAAGAAGAACAGGGCGTTGGGTGGGTCCCAGAGGAAAGGAATCTGGGCCCCCATTTCCCAGGCAGGTTCCCACAAAGTGGTGGATATTAACAGCCTAGATTGGCAGATAGATCCTCAGAGATAGCAGGGCTCCCAAAAGGACGTGGAAAGATAAGAGGGCCACAGATCTGAAAGGGCCGTGCACAAAGAAACCAGGGTGACTTGGCCCGCCTGGAAAGTTGCCTGAAATGCTGGATGGGCCCCAATGCCTGTCACTGGGAAACTACCCAAGACTTACATACAGCCCTGAGGAAGGAGCTCACCCTAAGTAGAATATGGGCTTATGATTGAAATTAAGTTGGCATAGAAACAAAAAGTTGGCCAGGCACGGTGGCTCATGCCTGTAATCCCAGCACTTTGGGAGGCCAAGGCAGGCGGATCACAAGGTCAAGAGTTCGACACCAGCCTGGCCAATATGATGAAATCCCATCTCTACCAAACATACAAAAATTAGCCGGGTGTGGTGGTGGTCGCCTGTCATCCCAGCTACTCGGGAGGCTGAGGCAGGAGAATTGCTTGAACTCGGGAGGCGGAGGTTGCAGTAAGCCAAGATCACGCCACTGCACTCCAGCCTGGGTGACAGAGCAAGACTCTGTCTTAAAAAAAAAAAAAAAGAAAGAAACAAAAAGTTATGTTTCTTACATATTGTTACATATTGAAGTGTGTGGCCTTAGATGCATACCCAGTAGAGAAAGAAGAGAAGGAGAAGGCGAGGGAACAGGTGCTTGTATAGAGGACAGAGAGAGAGAGAGAGAAGGAAAGAAAGAAAGAGAGAGAAGCGAGAGAAAGAAAGAAAGAGGAGAGAGAGTGGGAGAGAGAAAGAAAGAAAGAAAAAAGGAAAAGAAAGAAAGAAAGGAGGGAGGGAGGGAAGGAAGGAAGGAGAGAGAGAAAAGAAGAGAGAAAGGGAGAGAGAGAGAAAGAAAGAAAGGAAAGAAAGAAAGAAAGAAAAAGAAAAAAGAAAGAAAGGAGGGAGGGAGAGAAGGAAGGAAGGAGAGAGAGAAAAGAAGAGAGAAAGGGAGAGAGAGAGGGAGAAAGAAAGAAAGAGAAAGAAAGAGGGAGAGAGAGAGAAGGAAGGAAAAGAGAAGAAAGGAAGAGGTGGGGGAGGGAAGAGGGAAAGAGAAGGGATATAGGAAGAGCAGAGCTTTTCTTCTATGTACTTCCTCACCCAAACACTAGAGGGAACACGTGGGTAAGCAAGTGTGCACTGTAGACCAGGAAAACAGAAGTTCAGCAAAAATACTGGTCAACATCACTGGTCAGAAGGCTCTTTTTTTTTTTTTAACCAAAGAAGATATGAATGGAAATTTCTCTTTTGAAAAAGCATTATCATAGAAGGTTATTTTAATTTAGAACTTCCCAAAAAGACGTCTCCAGGCTATTTTCTACCCAGTAGCATTTCAGCTGAGAGCTGAATTGCAGTATTTTCATAGAAATCAGACAGCTGTTGTTTTGAATTAGGATGTTTTGACAAATTTTGAGTTTCTGTAATATCAACTTGGTTTGATTTTCTAAAGCATAACATCTGGCATGGATTTTATTCTATTCGTCTCACAGAAAAACTGAATTTCCTGATTTCACAATCAAGGCAAAACTGTGGCTATTTTAACATCTTAAGCAATCTCCTGCCACCTCTTTGACTGCCCACCACTCCCTGGTTATGGACTTGAGATGTCTGTCTTAGTTACTTTCACATTTCTATGAAGCAGGAAAATGAGAATCTTTTTATTGCTGTCTTCAAAAATGGAGAAGGTGAACCCAAGAGAAGATAAACAAGGAAGAGGAGAAGAAAGGAATAAGAGAGAAAGGAACAGAGAAAGGAAGGGGAGAAGGAGGTAGGAAGTGGGAAAGAGGGAAGAAGGGAGAACTGGCTACTGGTTGCATCTGGAGAGCAACCCTGCATACTAGGGAGTCCGGGACAGAGAGAGGAGTTTGTTTGTTCGTTTGTTTGCTTTTGAGATAGAGTCTCGCTCTTTGTTGCCCAGGCTGGAGTGCAATGGCGCAATCTTGGCTCACTGCAACCTCCTCCTCCTGGGTTCAAGCAATTCTCCTGTCTCAGCCTCCCAAGTAGCTGGGATTACAGGCACCTGCCACCACACCCAGCTAATTTTTGTATTTTTAGTAGAGACAGGGTTTCTCCATGTTGGTCAGGCTGGTCTCAAACTCCTGACCTCAGGTGATCCGCCCGCCTCGACCTCCCAAAGGGCTGAGATTACAGGCATGAGCCACCACACCTGGCCGTTTTTTTGTTTTGTTTTGTTTTGTTTTAACACATCTCTACTTAGTTTGAAAATATTTACTATAAGCATATATTACTTTTTAGATTAAAAATGCAAGCTAATTTTAACTAATAAAAATCATAGAGAAATTCAAGCCATCTCTAGGTCCCGTGGCAACACTTGGTGCGCTCAGCCATGGATGGAATGGACAGACCTTGCCCGTACTGCCTGAAGAGGCTCATAGACCTCAGGGTGGGCACAGTGCTCTCTTCCAAGTGCCTCTGGGTTCTGACCTCCGTGATGCTCTGCCAAGATCAGAGGCCCCATCACACACACAAAATACATGCAATTCAGGCACCTTTCATCATCAACTGAGGATGGAATGGAGAAAGATGCATCCCCATTGCCTCCATTCTGGAAGATGGAAACAGAAGAGGCTCCTGCCTTTATCTTCTCCCAACTGCAGCTGAGGCCCAACCATTTTCTCCATAGCAAGTGTGGAGAGTCTGAGTGCTGGGCCAGGTGGAGGGGTGAGGGAGGCCACCTTTGACACCAGCACTCCCTCTATACTCTCTCATCTTATCTGAGCTGTTGTGTCAACTTAATTAGCTCAAAGACGTAAAAAAGGAACCACTTTGAAGAATGTCCTCGGGTAAAGCAACCACCCTCCTGCTCCCCTCCCCAGCCCACTGATGGAGGAAGGTTCTCTCCTGATAAGTGTGAGGTGTTCCCCTGGCCTGGTCCCTCTCAGTACCTGTCTGGGCCTTGGTGTCAGCCTTCTTGCTCTCCTGGGCCCCCTTCTGGGCCCACACGTGCACCATGTACTCCATGCCTGGTCTCAGGCCTGTCAGGACAGTGCTGCTGTGCTCCTTCCCCACCGGAACCTCCCTGGTCTCTCCGTCGGCAGAGGTGTAGCGCACCATGTACTTGTCAATGGTGGCCTGAACCGGGTCCCAGGAGACAGTGGCCATATTCTCCGTCACCCAGTCAGTCACTAGGTTTTTGGGGCTGTCAATTTCTTTTTTAAAAGATTTAGAAAAGGCTGAACTTTAGAACAAAGGAAGACATCGCATCTTACCACCTCATCACCAGGAGCTCTCCATCATGTTATCATTAATAATGGTAGAATTCCACTTAAAACACGAGTCAAAGGCCCCTGGTCTCCATTTCCAAGGAAACAAACCACTGGATATAAAACTGGAAGGAATCAGATCGTCTCCCACTTTTTAATATAAAAAATTTCTGTCCTTGTAATTCTCATCAAAATAACAATAAAACTTCCTGAGCAACAAGATAAGCCACCAAAACTGCTGTGGATATACCCTCTTTTCTGATCTCCCTGGTATCTAGTTGTTTTGTTTCACAGAATTTGAGAGCCAAGAAGTCATATCCTCCAACCTTTCTGACTTATAAAAGGGGAGGAGAATGGAGGCCCAGGGAAATGGAAGGTCTAGGCCAAGTTCCTGTTGACATCTTATGTTAAAGCCAAGACTCTTCGCTCTGAATTTTAGGCCTTCCCACCCTCTCAAGGACTTTGCTGCAGATCTGCCCTTTCTCTCCTGTGTCATCAATCTCTTCTTCTCTGTCATCAGTCCCAGACAAGCAAGGTCTAGAATCCCCCATCCTCTCCCGTATCATTCCATTTCTCTGCAACCTTAAACTGACAGAGTGTCTCAAGAGAAATGTCTACATACCTTAACTTCACTGCTCACTCTCCAATCAATCCTGTTTGCATCTTTCTATGCCACACAACTAAATCTGCTAGTCTAAGTCACCAACAACATCCGTGTTGCCACATCTAATGCATACTTGCCATTCTCAACTTTACACTGCTTCTGGGTGGCATTTGGCAGAGCTGATCCACTCCTTCCTTCTTGAAACACTCTCAACCCTTGGCTTCCATGACTACATACTCCCTTGATTTTCCTAACTCACTGGCTCTTCTTCAGTCCTTTGTTAGCAACCTTCAAACACTGGAGCACCCAAAGCTCCCTTTCTCTGTTATTTGTTGTGTTTTGTTTTGTTTTGTTTTGTTTTGTTTTGTTTTGTTGATACAGAGTCTCGGTCTTTCACCCAAGCTGGAGAGCAGTGGTGCCATCATAGGTCACTGCAGCCTTGACCTCCCAGGCTCAAGCAATCCTCCCACCTCAGCCTCCGGAGTAGCTGGGAATACAGGTGCATGCCACCACACTCAGCCAATTTTTGTATTTTTTTTTTTTTGTAAAGACAGGATTTCACCAGGCTGGTCTTGAACTCCTGAGCTCAAGCAATTCACCTACCTCAGCCTCCAAAAGTTCTGGGATTACAGGTGAGAGTCACTGCACCTGTCCCAAAGCTCCCTCTTTTCCTCTCTGTACTTTTCCACCTAGGTGATCTCACTCATGCCCATGGCTTTAAATACCAACTGGATGCTAATCGCTCCACAATATCTATTAATTCTGAGCCCCTGACTAGTTTATACAACTGCATCTCCACCACGGTGCCTGGCCTGTATTAGACACTCAGTAAATATTTATGTAATCAATAAATGAATCACTCAATTAACCAAGGAATCTCACAAGTATCTTGAACTTAAATATTTAAAAGTCTTGATGTTTCTCCCCAAACTTTTTATTTCTCAGTCTCCCCTCTCAAGAAATGGTAGTCCAATCTCCCATGTTGCTCAAATAAAAAACACAGGTCATACTTGAGTCCTCATTTTCTTCCTACCCCACATCTATCAACAGGTATTATCATCCATACCTCAAAAATATATTCCAGACATCCCCTCTTCTCTGTCCCTTTTGCCATCATGCTTACCTAGACAATCAGCATTTTGCACCCAGACTTTTCTAGCAGCTTCCCTACGAACCTCCCAACTTCTATCCTTGTCATTTTCTCCATTTATTCTCCTCACTGTGGCCTGGAAAATGTTTTTTAAATGAACACTGCATCATATCACTCTTCTAGTATTAATAAGTATAGCCCATTTTGTCCTCTAAGCACCACATGGTCCTGGCTGATCTGCCCCTGCTCCTCCCGCCTCATCTCAGGCCACTTGCTCTTCCACCCTCTATGCACCAGCAAAACTGGCCTCTTTTCATTCTCCAACCATCCCAGGTACTATTCCAGCTGGGGGACATCACACATACTCTTCCCTTTGCCAGAAATGGCTAGTTTTCGCCAAAATCCATTCTCCCCCTTCTTCTGTAAGCACACTTACTGTCCAACAGATCTCTCTGCAATGATGAAAGTATTCTATAATCGGCACAGTCTGATACTGTAGCCATTAGTCACATGTGGCTACTGACCATTTGAAATGTGGCTAATCCAAATGAGAAAATATTTTTATTTTATTTTTAATTAATTAAAATTTAGGCTGGGCATGGTGACCCATGCCTGTAATCCCAGCACTTTGGGAAGCCGAGGCAGGAGGATCACTTGAGCCCAGGAGTTCAACATAGTGAGACCCCATCTCTAAAAGAAATAAAATTACAGGTTTAGTGGCACATGCCCATGGTCCCAGCTACTTGGGAAGCTAAGGTGGGAGGATGGCTTGAGCCTGGGAGGTCAAGCCTGCAGTGAACTGTGATCATACCACTGTACTCCAGCCTAGCTAACAGAATGAGACCCTGTCTCTGAAAATAAAATAAAAATAAAAATAATTTTAATAGCTACATGTAGCTAGCAGCAGCTGTGTTGGTCAGGACAGCATAACCAAAGTAAAGCTGGGCACAGGGCCATCCAGCTAAAGACCTCATTTCCTAGCCTTTTTTGCAGTGAGGTCTGTCTGGGACCTGGCAATGGAACATGAGAAGGGCTGATATGTGCAATGTCCCAGTGATGCCCTGACCTTCATCATGCCTCTTCCCACTGGCTACAATGCAGACAGGGTGGTGATCAGGTAAAGGAGGGCAAATTGCTAGGGATGACTAAGCAACAATCACAGAAGAAGCCTGGGTCTCCTGGACGAGGAGCTACCATATCAGCCCTGGACATTCTACAGAGAGGAATACACTCCATTCCTGCTGAAGCAACTGTTATTTGAGTGTTTCTGTCTATGTATATCCTATTACTACTCACCCTTCCCATCTGCAAGACATCCTTACCCTGTAATTCTCTATACCTACACCATGTTCATCTCCTTCACAGAATTTAGCATAATTTACGGTTTTAAATGTGTTTTCTTATTTATTGTCTATCTTCACTCTAGGCTTCAAGAGAGTAATTTGTTTTGTTCACCACTGTGTTCCCCAGGCCTGGCACTTAGATGATGCTCATTAAAAGTCAGCTGCCTACTGCAAGGAAACAGGGCTCCAGCCACCCAGGTGAATACTTGCTCCTTTCTATCACACAGCGTCTATTCGGTCAAACCTATACAAAATAGCTTGCCACAAAACAGGTTTTTAATCAGTGGTTTTAAGAATTTTATATTGGTTTTACATTATTTTCTATAGCTGAGAGACACAATGATTAAAAACACAGGCTTTGGAAAGAGTTTTAAGACATTCATGGGCCCGGGCGCAGTGGCTCATGCCTGTAATCCCAGCACTTTGGGAGGCCATGGTAGGCGGATCACGAGGTCAGGAGATTGAGACCATCCTGGCTAACACGGTGAAACCCCGTCTCTACTAAAAATACAAAAACAAAATTAGCCGGGCATGGTGGCGGGCGCTTGTAATCCCAGCTACTTGGGAGGCTGAGGCAGGAGAATGGCATGAACCCGGGAGGCGGAGCTTGCAGTGAGCCGAGATAGCGCCACTGCACTCCAGCCTGGGCGACAGGGCAAGACTCTGTCTCAAAAAAAAAAAAAAAAGGCATTCATGGGACTGCTCCCACTGGGTCCATTACTATAGTTTTGTCAGACATGCTTGAACCAGAGCAACTCCATCTTGAATAGGAACTGGGTCAAATAAGGGTGAAACCTACTGGGCTGCATTCCCAGATGGTTAAGGCATTCTAAGTCACAGGATAAGATAGGAGGTCAGCACAAGATACAGGTCATAAAGACCTTACTGATAAAACAGCCTGCAGTAAAGAAGCCAGCCAAGACCCACCAAAACGAAGATGGCAATGAGAGTGACCTCTGGTCATCCTCACTACTACACTCCCACCAGTGCCATGACAGTTTACAAAAGCCAAGGCAATGTCAGGAAGTCACCCTATATGGTCTAAAAAGGGGAGGTATGAATAATCCACCTCTTGTTTAGCATATCTTCAAGAAATAACCATAAAAATGGACAACCACAAGCCCTCGGGGCTGCTCTGCCCATGGCTAGTAGCCATTCTTTTATTCCTTTACTTTCCTAATAAACTTGCTTTCACTTTACTCTATGGACTCACCCTGAACTCTTTCTTGCACAAGATCCAAGAACCCTTTATAAGGGTCTGGATCGGGACGCCTTTCCTGTAACACGTTGTTCTTTCTTTGGGTGAATGAAAGTTTTTTGTTTGTTTGTTTGTTTTTTGTTTTTGTTTTGTTTTGTTTTGTTTTTACAGCAAAGTCTCCTAAAACAGTCTGCAGCCCTGAGGTTACAGATGCCAAAAGCAGCTGCATCATCACTCAGCTGCAATAGATCAACCTGCAGCTACTACCCGGGTTTGCTCTTCTCTTCACTTCTGTTACCTGTCTGGGCCTTGGTGTCAGCCTTCTTGCTCTCCTGGTTCCCCTTCTGGGCCCACACGTGCACCGTGTACTCCACGCCCGGCCTCAGGCCCGTCAGGACAGTGCTGCTTTGCTCCTTCCCCACTGGAACCTCCCTGGTCTCTCCGTTGGCAGATGTGTAGCGCACCACATACCTGTCAATGGTGGCCTGCACCGGGTCCCAGGAGACAGTGGCTGTATTCTCTGTCACCTGGTCAGTGACCAGGTTCTGGGGGCTGTCAATGTCTGAAAAAAAAAAATGCTGATCAATATGCACTATGAACAGGTGCCAGAGTGCAGAAACTGGTGGCCATTTTGCGTGGGGTGAAACCCTTTCATGTTTTGTGGGGTTTCCGCCTCATATGCTCTTGTTTCATTTTTAGCTGTTTCATGGACATCATCTTCTCCCCCAAGATATACCTGGCTCCTCAAGTAGAAAGCACAATAGATCAGAACCTGAGAATCCAGGCTGTTACCTCTACCAAGTCTTTAGCAAAACAAATCTTTTATTCATCTAGTAAGGGTATATCAAGCCCCAACTCTGTCCATGAAATGTTCTAGACAGTGTGCAGAATCCAGAATTGGAAAAGACATGGTCTCTGCTCACAAGGAACTAACAATTTTGTGTCTCGCATCATGTCAGTAAAGACCTCCCATTTCACACTAGAAGATTCTAAAAGCCACTTCTAAATGTAAGCCCCTGGAGGAAGAGGGCAGCATCCTATTCTCCTGTGTTCCCAGTGCCTAGTAGTGGGCAGGGCACGTGGAAAATGCTCACTATATATTATTAAAGGAATCCTCAAAAAGTAAAACCCTGGTTGAATATTCTCTAGCATATCATAGATTCACTCGTCATGCTGGTTTGCTGATTAAATCACTGTACAAAATATGGTTAGATATCGCTTCCACTAAAATAAGAATATAACGTAGGAGCTATCCTTATCCTCAAAACTCTGGCCAACGTACACTCTGCTATTCCACAAGAGGAATACGCTCCTTTCTTGTTTAAGCAACTGTTATTTGGTTGTTTTGGCCATGTGTATCCTATTACTATTTCCCCTTCCTATCTGAGAAACATCACTACTTCATTATTCTCTATACCTACACCATGTCATCTCCTTCATAGAACTTATCATAATTTCTAGTTATAAATTTCTTTTATAGTTATAATGTGATTCATTTGTCATAAAGCAAATGATATACATCTCCTTGCTATGGCAGATGTGACATCTATGTTCTTAAAGTCAAATTTTCAATATACTATTATTATTAACAAAATTTGATTTTCATTTTCTGTTCCCACTCACAAACTCACTAAGAGACCCTCGATACTGTCTACAGCAAAAGATCCATGCAATCAGAAGAGGAGTTGATGGACATGACCATGTAATCATAGCTTGGAGACTGCCTTGTGGCCCTGACTTGCAAGGAAACTAGTTAAAGGAAAATGAGGGATGGTGTGTGCAATCTGTTATGAAGGGACGCCATCCCACTCTTCCATTAATCATTGACTTCTGCCAATGTCAGAGAAGGAAAACAAAACTTGTCATCCACTGACTTAGCATGAAAGCTCTTATATTCCCAAAGAACAATGCTCCTTACCTGTCTGGGCCTTGGTGTCAGCCTTCTTGCTCTCCTGGACCCCCTTCTGGGCCCACACGTGCACCGTGTACTCCACACCCGGCCTCAGGCCCGTCAGGACAGTGCTACTCTGCTCCTTCCCCACCGGAACCTCCCTGGTCTCTCCATCCTTGGCAGACGTGTAGCGCACCACATACCTGTCAATGGTGGCCCGCACCAGGTCCCAGGAGACAGTGGCCATATTCTCTGTCACCCGGTCGGTCACCAGGTTTTGGGGGCTGTCAATGTCTGAAAAAAAAAATTGCTGATCAATAAACACTATTAACAGGTACCAAAGAGTGAGATCTGGGCATTTTACTTGTGGTAAGGCAGTTTCCTGTTCTTATGGTTTCTCCATATCATATGCTGGTTTTCAGTTGTTTCATGGATATAGACCTTATCCCCACAGCTGGATTCTTGGATTTTCAACAAGGCAGCACAGGAGAGTGGTATGAGTACTAAATCCAAAGTCAGAAGAACTGGGTTCTAGTTCCAGCCCAGAGATGCAGAGCAGAGGTGCAGGTTGGAGCCAGGTTACTAGCAATCTAATCCCAGCTCTGCCATCTGCCAGTTGTGGCTCTGGACAGTTCAGCTGTTCCTGGCTGGGCCTCAGCTTCTTCATCTGTAAAATCTGAGGTTTGGGTTAGATAAACTTTTAAGGTTCATTCAAGCATGAATATTCCATGCATGTAACTAATTTCATAACTTACTAACTTGTTTTTGTGACTTTGGGCAAGTTGCTTTACTTTACTTCTGTATTTGTAACAAGTGGTTGTTAATGATTATTGCACTTATCACTCTGAGTAGCTCTGTAAACCAAGAGAAAAAAATGATATGTAGCAAAGGGGCTTTGAAAATGTTAAAGTATTACAGTGTTTACCACTCTGAAGCCACAGAATATTTACTCTATAATTTAAAATGTAATTAAGGGAAACCTACCTCTCTGCCTCAATTTTCTCCACAAGAAAAAAAAAGGCAGGGAAAAATAATATTAGTACATATTCTACAGAGTTATTGTGAATATTATATGAGCTAATAACATGTCTCCTAGTGTGACATCAGCAAGATGGCCAGTTAGAAATCCCTGACACTCATCTTCTGCACAAAAACAACTAAAAGAATAAACAACGACATTAAAAAAAATAACTAAAGGAGAGTGCAGAATTATGTCAAAGGAGAAACAGAAACTCTGGTGAGCACAGAAACTCAGGATAGCCACATAGAGAACAGAAGGAAACACTGGGACCCCACCACCCCATTGCCCAGGTAAGAGCAGCTGGAAACCAGGAAGAACTTCTCCCTACAGCAAAACGTAAGCAAGAAGATCCCAGTAGCCCCTATCAGCACCTTGTACACCTACCGTCCTCACCACTGGGATCTCCTACAGCTCTCACAGGCACTAAGCCCAGCTGAGGGAGCTGCCTACAGGCACACAACTGTGCTCCCTCAGAAATGGAGCCAACACTGTGCCCCACCCCCTGTGGCCTGCATGGCTATTGTGCTACACCGTCTTGGTGTCTTGGAACTGGAGCTACTGTTGGCATGTGTCTTGCTCTCGGGGTGAGTAGCCATTCTCCCCTTCATCCCTAAGGGTAAACTGCTGCTGAGACACCACCACCCAGTGACCTGACATCTCCAAGCGGAGCTGTGAGCAACTGTTACACCTTTCCCCATGGGGCCAAGCAGCAGTGGAACCACTCCACATCCCCCTCCCCTACCCACTCATTCCAGAGCTGAAACTGCACGCTCTTTCCTGGAGAATCATTACTTTGGTAAAACAGCTCCATCCACTTCTGTCACACTAGGCAGCACTCTACTCGTAGGGGCCTGAGCTGAAACTGCACTAGTTTCAGCTCCTCAGGGAAGCTCCTCAGGGAACAATGCTTTTGGCAGAGCCCTATATCCCAGGAAAATGGTGTTGAGGCCATCCAGCATAGTCACATCCCTCAGGACTGAGCTGGAGTGGCACATTGCCCGCTGGGGAATCAGTGCCTCAACCAAGCTGAGCAGCTGCACGTCCTAGGGCTCTGCCGACATAGTACCCTAGGTCCCAGGGAAATACAGCAGTGGTTGGCTAAGACACCCCACCCTACTGGCCAGACAACTCTAGTATTCTTCTTCCCTAGAGCTGGACTAGGGCCCCTGAGTCTGAGCTCCTGAGACACTCTTCTCGCAGGGAGTAGATTCATTGTTGTGCTGCTCCCTGCCCTGGTACAGCCCAAAAAACAGTGTGCTTGATTATTTTGGGATGCTTGCTGCTGCTGCATCTGGCCTTACAGAGACTGGGATACTGCCAAGTCCCACCATTGTAGAGTCTAGAATCCCCACTACACAATTCCTCACCCCTAGGGATCCAAGTTGCCACTGAGCTCTATTGGTGCAGGTTCCCAAATTACAGCAATTACAGCCATATCCTGCACCCCGGTCTCACACTTCCAGAGCACTTCTTCTTCCTCCAAGTTAAACCACGGCTGCACCCTGCCCATCAGGGGTAGAATTACAGTTACAAACTGACCCCCTGAAGCCAAGCTGCTAGGCACTATAGGCATCCTATATCCAGCCCTGACACAGAGATCACTCTGCATCCCAAGACTCAAGTGCCACTATAGTTTCACAAGACCTTGAGCCTAAGTAAGACCTTGCCCCACAGTTGCTTTGAGCACCTGTACTTGAAACCCAGTGTCATGGCAGCTGCTTCTATGCCATGTCAGACCTGACACCAAGAGGGAGACTTTCAGCTAAGCCTTCCCATTATGGGGAAAATAAGAATAGAATAGCCCTTGCCACAATAGCCCTTGCTACCAAGGACATTAACAACCTATAGTGCCACCACCACTACCACAAACTTCTGTAGTCTAGGCCACTGATATGCCCATAGTTATTGCTGATGTCAAACACAGCCAAAGAAGCTGCACAAAGACTATACCACTGAACCTACATGAACCACCCTTCCCAACTGGCATATTAAAATTCAACCGAGGTAAAAGTATTTCTCTAAGAAAACCACTCTAGAAAGTTTAGAAGAGGCAATTGTTCCACCAGATACACAGACCTCAATGCAAGGACACAAGGAACATGAAGAAAGCAAGAAAATATGACACTACCAAAGGAACATAATAACTCTCTAGAAACAGACCCCAATTAAAAAGAAATTGATACATTGTCAGAAAAGGAATTCAAAATAATGATCTTAAGGAAACTTAATGAAATTCAAAAAATACAGATAGACAATTTGATGAAATCAGAAAAATAATACATGATATGAATGAGAAATTCAGTGAAGAGATAGATATCACAAAAAAGAAACACAGCTAATGAATTCAATGAGTGAAATTTAAAAATATAATGAAGAGCTTCCACAGCAGACTTGATCAAGCAGAAAAAAGGATCTCTGAACTTGAAGATAAATTGTTTGACATTACCCAGTGAGAGAAAGAAAAGAAATAAAAATGAAAAAGAGTAAAGAAAGCCTACAAAACCTATGGGATACTATTAAGTGAATAAATATTCATATTATAGGAGTTCCAGAAAGAAAAGAGATGTAAAAAGGTATAGAAAACCTACTTAATGAAATAATAGCTGAAAATGTCTCAAGTCTGGGGAGAGATATGAATATTCAGATCTAGGAAGCTCAAGTCCCTAAATAGATTCAACCCCAAAAAGGTCCTCCCTGAAGTATATTATAGTCAAGTTGTCAACAGTCAAAGACAAAGAGAAAATTCTAAAAACAGTAAAAGAAAAGTGTTAGGTCACATATAAGGGAATCCCATTAGACAAACAGCAAAATTCTCAGCAGAAATCTTACAGGCCAGGAGAGAAAGGGATGATATAGCCCAAGCATCTGAAAGGGGGGGAAAAAAGCTGTCAACTGAGAATACCATACCCAGCAAGTCTATTCTTCAGAAATGAGGGAGAAACAAAGTCTTTCCGAGAAAAGGAAAAACTGAGGGAACCCATCACCACTAAACTGGCTCTACAAGAAATGCTCAAGGGAGTCCTACGTTTGGAAGCAAAAAGATGATAATCACAATCATGAGAACATAGAAAAGTATAAACTCACTGACAGAGCAGATACACAAAGGAGAAAGAAAAGGATCAAGCCTCAGTACTACAAAAACCTACCAAATCACAATAAGAAACAATAGTAGAAGAAGAAATTAACAAAGGATATACAAAATAATCTAGAAAACAATTTACAAATGACAGGAATCACTCCCCTCCTATCAATAATAACCTTGAATGTAAATGGATTAAATTCCCCACTTAAAAGATAGACTTGCTGAGGCCGGGCATAGGGCTCATGCCTGTAATCCCAGCACTTTGGGAGGTCGAGGCAGGCAGATCACTTGAAGGTCAGGAGTTTGAGACCAGCCTAGCCAACATGGTGAAACCCTGTCTCTACTAAAAATACAAAAAAAAAAAAAATTAGCCAGACATGGTGGCACATGCCTATAGTCCCAGCTACTTGGAGGGTTGAGGTGGGAGAATCACTTGAACCTGAGAAGCAGAGGTTGCAGTGAGCCGAGATTACACCACTGCATTCCAGCCTGGACAACAGAGTGAGGCTTTGCCTCAAAAAAAAAAAAGATAGGCCGGCTGAATGGATCTTTAAAAAATGACCCACTTATGTGCTACCTACAAGAATCTTCCTACACCTGTGAAAGCACATACAGATGCAAAGTGAAGGGTTGGAAAAAGATATTCCATGTAAACAGAAACCAAAAGCAAACAGGAGTAGCTATGCTTATATGAGATTAAACAGATTTTTTAAGTAAAAAGTATAAAAAGAGGCAAAGGAGGTTATTATGTAAAGAAAAAGAGATCAATTCAGCAAGAGGATACAAGTGAGATTTATCGCAGGGATGCAAGAATAGTTCAACATACACAAATCAATAAATGTGACACATCACATAAACACAATGAAGAATAAAAAAATACTATCATCTCAATAGATGCAAAAAGCATTTGATAACATTCAACAACGTTTCATGATAAAAACCCTAAACAAGCTAGATATAAAAGAAGCATACCTCAACACGCTAAAGTCCATATAAGACAAACCCATAGCTAACAATACACTGATTGGGGAAAAACTGAAAGCTTTTCTCTAAGAACCAGAACAAGACAAGGATGACCACTCTTACCCCTCTTATTCAACATAGTACTGGAAGTCCTAGCCAGAGCAATTAGGCAACAGAAAGGAATAAAGAGCATCCAAATTGAAAAAGAGGAAGCCAAATTGTCCCTGTTTGCAGATAACATGATCTCATATATAGAAAACCCTAAAAAGCTCCACCAAGACACTCTTAGAACTGATAAATTCAATAAAGTTTCACGATACAAAATTAGCATATAAAAATCAGTAGTGTTTCTATATACCAGCAATGAACTAGCAAAAAAAAAAAAAAAAAAAAATCAAGGAAGCAATCCCTTTTACAATAGCTACTTTTAAAAACACACCCATAAATAAATTTAACCAAAGAGGTGAAAGATCGCTGCAAGGAAAAACTATAAAACACTGATGAAAGAAATTGAAGATGTCACAAAAAAATGGAAATATATCCTATGTTTATGAATGGGAAGAATATTGTAAAAAAATTGTACTCCCAAAAGCAATCTATAGATTCAATGCAATCTGTATCAAAATATCAATGACATTCTTTAGAAAAACAATTCTTTTTTTTTTTTTTTTTTTTTTTGAGACAGAGTCTCGCTCTGTTTCCCAGGCTGGAGTGCAGTGGCATGATCTCAGCTCACTGCGACCTCCATCTCCTGGGTTCAAGTGATTCTCCTGCCTCAGCCTCCCCAGTAGCTGGGATTACAGGCGTGCACCATCATGCCCAGCTAATTATTTTTGCTTTTGTTTTGAGACGGAGTTTCACTCTTGTTGCCCAGGCTGGAGTGCAATGGTGTGATCTTGGCTCACTGCAACCTCTGCCTCCCAGGTTCAAGCGATTCTCCTGCCTCAGCCTCCCAAGTAACTGGGATTACAGGCACCTCCCACCACATTCAGCTAATTTTTGTATTTATAGTAGAGACGGGGTTTCACTGTGTTGGCCAGGCTGGTCTCGAACTTCTGTCCTCAGGTGATTCACCCGCCTTAGTCTCCCAAAGTACTGGGATTACAGGCGTGAGCTACCGCACCCAGCCCTTTTTTTTTCTTGTATTTTTAATAGAAACAGGGTTTCACCATGTTGGCCAGGCTGGTCTTGAACTCCTGACCTCAAATGATCCACCCGCCTTGACCTCCCAAAGTGCTGGGATTACAGGCATGAGCCACTGCACCCAGCCTAGAAAAAACAATTCTAAAATTCATATGGAACCACAGAAGACCCCAAATAGCCAAAGAAATCCTGAGCAAAAATAACAAAGCTGGAGGCATCACATGAGCTGACTCTAATATGTACTACAAAGCTATAGTAACCAAAACAGCTTGGTCCTGGCATTAAAACAGACACATAGGCACAATGGAACAGAATAGAGAACCCAGAAATAAATCCACATATTTACAGCCAACTGATTTTTGACAAGTAACCAAGAACATTCAGTGGGGAAAGAACAGGCTCTTCAATAAATAGTTCTAGGAAAATTGAATATCCATATGCAGAAGAATAAAACTAGACCTCTATTTCTCACCTTATTCAAAAAGTAAATTAAAGTGGATTAAAGCATTAAATGTAAGACCCGAAACTATGAAACTACAGAAGAAAACATTGGTGAAACACTTTAGAACATTGGTCTAGGCAGATATTTTGGGTAAGACTGCAAAAGCACAGGCAACAAAAGCAAAAATAGACAAATGGAAATACATCAAGCTGAAAAGCTTTTGCACAGCAAAGGAAATAATCGACAGAATGCAGAGACAACCTACATAATGGGAGAAACCATTTGCAAGCTGTCTATGTGATAAAGTATTAATAAACAGAATACATAAGGAGTTCAAACTCAACAGCAAAATAATAATAACAATCATCATCTTATTTTAAAATGGGCAAATGATCTAAATAGACATTTCTCAAAAGAAGACATACAAATGACCAACAAACATTTACGAAAAAATGTTCAACATCACTAATCATCAGGGAAATGCAAATCAAAATCACATTGAGATATCATCTCATCCCTGTTAAAACTGCTATTATCAAAAAGACAAACAATAACAGGTACTGGTGAGGATGTGGAGAAAGGGGAATACTAGTTCACTGCTGGTGGGAATGGCAATTAGTACAGCCACTATGAGTAAAAGCATGGAGTTTCCTCAAAAAACTAAAAATAGATGTACCATATGATCCAGCAACCGCACTGCTGAGTATACATCCAAAAAAAAGGAAATCAGTATATCAAAGAGATAGCTGCATGCCCATGTTTACTGCAGCACTATTCATAATAACCAAAATACTGAATTAACCTAACTGTCCACTAGTGGATGGATAAGGAAATTTTGATATATATATATGTATGTGTGTATATATATAATATATATATACACATATACATACACAACAGAATACTATTCAGCCATAAAAAGGAATAAAATCCTTTCCTTTGCAGCAACACAGATCAAACTGGAGGTTATTATGTTAAGTGAAATAAGCCAGGCACAGAAACACAAACATTGCATGTTCTTACTCATATGTGGGAGCTAAAAAAATTGATCTCATGGAAGTTGCGAATAAAATGATGGTTACCAGAGGCTAGGAAGTGTAGGGGTAAGGGGAATGAACACAGGTTGGCTTACGGGTTTAAAAATACAGTTAGACAGAAGAAATACATTCTAGTGTTTGATAGCACAGTAGGATTGACAGGTGACAGCGTGCTGGCAGTCCTCAGAGCCCTCACTTGCTCTTGGCACCTCCTCTGCCTGGGCTCCCACTTTGGCAGCATTTGAGGAGCCCTTCAGCCCACCACTACACTGTGGGAGCCCCTTTCTGGGCTGGCCAAGGCTGGAGCCCACTCCCTCAGCTTGCGGGGAGGTGTGGAGGGAAAGGTGCGAGTGGGAACCGGGGCTGCGCATGGCGCTTGCGGGCCAGCTGGAGTTCTGGGTGGGCGTGGGCTTGGAGGGCCCTGCACTCAGAGCAGCCAGCCAGCCCTGCTGGCCCCAGGCAGTGAGGGGCTTAGCACCCGGGCCAGCAGCTGCGGAGGGTGTACTGGGTCCCCCAGCAGTGCCAGCCCACCGGCGCTATGCTCGATTTCTCGCCGAGCCTTAGCTGCCTTCCCGCAGGGCAGGGCTCGGGACCTGCAGCCCGCCATGCCTGAGCCTTCCCCCACCTCCATGGGTTCCTGTGCAGCCCGAGCCTCCCCGACGAATACCATGCCCTGCTCCACGGCGCCCAGTCCCATCGACCACCCAAGGGCTGAGGAGTACGAGCTCATGGCGCGGGACTGGCAGGCAGCTCCACCTGCAGCCCCAGTGCGGGATTCACTGGGTGAAGCCAGCTGGGCTCCTGAGTCTGGTGGGGACGTGGAGAGTCTTTATATCTAGCTCAGGGATTGTAAACACACCAATCAGCACCCTGTGTCTAGCTCAAGGTTTGTGACTGCACCAATCAACACTCTATATCTAGCTGCTCTGGTGGGGCCTTAGAGAACCTTTATGTCTAGCTCAGGGATTGTAAATACCCCAACCAGCACCCTGTGTTTAGCTCAAGGTTTGTGAGTGCACCAATCAACACTCTGTATCTAGCTGCTCTGGTGAGGATGTGGAGAACCTTTATGTCTAGCTCAAGGATTGTAAATACACCAATCGGCACTCTGTATCTAGCTCAAGGTTTGTAAATACACCAATCAGCACCCTGTGTTTAGCTCAAGGTTTGTGAGTGCACCAATCGACACTGTGTATCTAGCTGCTCTGGTGGGGCCTTGGAGAACCTTTATGTCTAGCTCAGGGATTGTAAATACCCCAATCAGCACCCTGTGTTTAGCTCAAGGTTTGTGAGTGCACCAATCGACACTGTGTATCTAGCTGCTCTGGTGGGGCCTTGGAGAACCTTTATGTCTAGCTCAGGGATTGTAAATACCCCCAATCAGCACCCTCTGTTTAGCTCAAGGTTTGTGAGTGCACCAATCGACACTCTGTATCTAGCTGCTCTGGTGGGGCCCTGGAGAACCTGTGTGTCGAAACTCTGTATCTAACTAATCTGATGGGGATGTGGAGAACCTTTGTATCTAGCTCAGGGATTGTAAACGCACCAATCAGCGCCCTGACAAAACAGGCCACTCGGCTCTACCAATCAGCAGGATGTGGGTGGGGCCAGAAAAGAGAATAAAAGCAGGCTGCCCGAGCCAGCATTGGCAACCCTCTCGGGTCCCCTTCCACACTGTGGAAGCTTTGTTCTTTCGCTCTTTGCAATAAATCTTGCTACTGCTCACTCTTTGGGTCCATGCTGCTTTTATGAGCTGTAACACTCACCGCGAAGATCTGCAGCTTCACTCCTGAGCCCAGCAAGACCATGAGCCCACCGGGAGGAACAAACAACTCCAGACGCGCTGCCTTAAGAGCTGTAACACTCACTGCGAAGGTCTGCAGCTTCACTCCTGAGCCAGCGAGACCACAAACCCACCAGAAGGAAGAAACTCCAAACACATCTGAACATCAGAAGGGACAGACTCCAGACGTGCCACCTTAAGAGCTGTAACACTCACCACGAGGGTTCGCGGCTTCATCCTTGAAGTCAGTGAGACCAAGAACCCACCAATTCCGGACACGTTTTGGCGACCACGAAGGGACTTTCGCCTATCACCAAGCGGTGAGACAATCTCCGAGCGGTGAGACCTTTGCCAATCGCCAAGCAGTGAGTACCATCGGACCCCTTTCACTTGCTATTCTGTCCTATCTTTCTTTAGAATTCGGGGGCTAAATACCGGGCACCTGTCAGCCAGTTAAAAGTGACTCGTGGGCCGCCGGACTAAAGACACGGGTGTCAGGCTTTCTGGGAAAGGGCTCTCTAACAACCCCCAACTCTTCGGAGTTGGGACTGTTGGTTTGCCTAGAACCAGCTTCTGCTTTTCCTGTACTTCTGGGCTGAGCCGAGGGTCGACAGAGAGGAAAGCCATGACGCTCCCGGGTCCCGACAACATGTTGGTTGACCCTGCGGCCATGAGTGGAACTCTCAAAAGCATGTTGCCCAAGCGAGACTCTGTCTATCCTGACCCTTGCCCTCTCGGTCCTAATGCCTGCCAGACAAACTTCCTCTCGCCTCTCTTCTCTGAGGCTAGACCCGCTTCTAAAAATTGCTACCTGTCTCTGGTGCTTTTCTAGTTTCTCCTATAAGAATGATTTCTAGTATAAACTCCATGACTCTGTTACCTTCTTTAGGCACCCGGGCTCACCAATCAGAAAGACACAGTTTTTGCCCAAGACCCCATCGTAGTGGGGACTACCTAGAATTTTAGGATCCCTCCTCAGACTAATAGGCCTAACAAAAGTTATTCCTGAAGCTAGGATATGGGGAGCCTCAGAAATTGTATCCTTCCTATTCATATAAGTGAGGACAAAAGGTGTCACTCTTCCAACGCTGAAGATGCCCTCCCTCCCTCAGGGTATGGCCCTCCATTTCATTTTTGGGGCATAACATCTTTATAGGACGGGGTAAAGTCCCAATACTAACAGGAGAATGCTTAGGACTCTAACAGGTTTTTGAGAATGCGTCGGTAAGGGCCACTAAATCTGATTTTTCTTGGTCGGTCCTCCTTATGGTCTAGAAGAACAGGCAAGGGTGCAGGTTTTCGAGAATGCATCGGTAAGGACCACTAAATCCGACCTTCCTCGGTCCTCCATGTGGTCTGGGAGGAAAACTAGTGTTTCTGCTGCTGCGTCGGTGAGTGCAACTATTCCAATCAGCAGGGTCCAGGGACCGTTGCGGGTTCTTGGGCAGGGGTTGTTTCTGCTGCTGCGTTGGTGAACACAACTATTCTGATCAGCAGGGTCCCGGGACCATTGTGGGTCCTTGGGCAGGGAGAGAAACAAAACAAACCAAAACCGTGGGTGGTTTTGTCTTTCATATGGGAAACACTCAGGCATCAACAGGCTCACCCTTGAAATGCATCCTAAGCCATTGGGATCAATTTGACCCACAAACCCTGAAAAAGAGGAGGCTCATTTTTTTCTGCATTATGGCTTGGCCCCAATATTCTCTTTCTGATGGGGAAAAATGGCCACCTGAGGGAAGCACAAATTACAATACTATCCTGCAGCTTGATCTTTTCTGTAAGAGGGAAGGCAAATGGAGTGAAATACCTTATGTCCAAGCTTTCTTTTCATTGAGGGAGAATACACAACTATGCAAAGCTTGCAATTTACATCCCACAGGAGGACCCCTCAGCTTACCCCCATATCCCAGCCTCCCTATAGCTCCCCTTCCTATTGATGATACTCCTCCTCTAATCTCCCCTGCCCAGAAGGAAATAAGCAAAGAAATCTCCAAAGGTCCACAAAAACCCCCAGGCTATCGGTTATGTTCCCTTCAAGCTGTAGGGGGAGGGGAATTTGGCCCAACCCGGGTACATGTCCCCTTCTCCCTCTCTGATTTAAAGCAGATCAAGGCAGACCTGGGGAAGTTTTCAGATGATCCTGATAGGTACATAGATGTCCTACAGGGTCTAGGGCAAACCTTTGACCTCACTTGGAGAGACGTCATGCTACTGTTAGATCAAACCCTGGCCTTTAATGAAAAGAATGCGGCTTTAGCTGCAGCCCGAGAGTTTGGAGATACCTGGTATCCTAGTCAAGTAAATGAAAGAATGACAGCCGAAGAAAGGGACAACTTCCCTACTGGTCAGCAAGCCATCCCCATTATGGATCCCCACTGGGACCTTGACTCAGATCATGGGGACTGGAGTCGTAAACATCTGTTGACCTGTGTTCTCGAAAGACTAAGGAGAATTGGGAAAAAGCCCATGAATTATTCAATGATATTCACCATAACCCAGGGAAAGGAAGAAAATCCTTCTGCCTTCCTCGAGCGGCTACAAGAGGCCTTAAGAAAATATACTCCCCTGTCACCCGAATCACTCGAGGGTCAATTGATTCTAAAAGATAAGTTTATTACCCAATCAGTCGCAGATATCAGGAGAAAGCTCCAAAAGCAAGCCCTGGGCCCTGAACAAAATCTAGAGACATTATTAAACCTGGCAACCTCGGTGTTCTATAATAGGGACCGAGAGGAACAGGCCCAAAAGGAAAAGTGAGATCAGAGAAAGGCCGCAGCCTTAGTCATGGCCCTCAGACAAACAAACCTTGGTGGTTCAGAGAGGTCAGAAAATGGAGCACGCCAATCACCTGGTAGGGCTTGTTATCAGTGCAGTTTACTAGGACACTTTAAAAAAGATTGTCCAATAAGAAACAAGCTGCCCCCTCATCCGTGTCCACTATGCTGAGGCAATCACTGGAAGGTGCACTGCCCCAGAGGACGAAGGTTCCCTGGGTTAGAAGCCCCCAACTAGATGATCCAACAACAGGACTGAGGGTGCCCGGGGCAAGCACCAGCTCATGTCATCGCCCTCACTGAGCCCTGGGTATGTTTAACTATTGAGGGCCAGGAAATTGACTTCCTCCTGGATACTGGCGCGGCCTTCTCAGTGTTAATCTCCTGTCCTAGACGACTGTCCTCAAGGTCCGTTACCATCCGAGGAATCCTGGGACAGCCTGTAATCAGGTATTTCTCCCACCTCCTCAGTTGTAATTGGGAGACTTTGCTCTTTTCACATGCCTTTCTTGTTATGTCTGAAAGTCCCACACCCTTATTAGGGAGGGATATATTAGCCAAGGCTGGAGCTATTATCTACATAAATATGGGGAGCAAGTTACCCATTTGTTGTCCCCTACTTGAGGAGGGAATCAACACTGAAGTCTGGGCATTGGAAGGACAATTTAGAAGGGCAAAAAAATGCCTGCACAGTCACATAATGCAAAAAAACACAAAGAGGTAGGAATCTTACACTGACAAAGCCATCAAAATGGGAAGGAGAGGGGAGAATAGCAGCATAAGCGGCTGGCAGAGGTAGGGAAAGACCAGCAAGAAGAAAAGAGAGAAAGAGAAAGTCAGAGAAAGAGACAGAGAGAGGAAGAGACAAAGAGACAGAAAGTGAAAGAGGTAGTCAGAAACAGAGACAAAAAAAATGAGTCAGAGAGAAAGAGGGACAGACACAGAAAGTCAAAAAAAAAGTTAAGAAGAAAGGAAAAGACAAAGAAGAAGTCAAAGAGAGAAAGAGAGATAGAAGTAGTAAAGAAAAAAACAGCGTATCCCATTCCTTTAAAAGCCAGGGTAAATTTTTATCTACCCAGCCAAGGCATATTCTACTTATGTGGATCTTCAACCCATATCTGCCTCTCAGACAGTTTGCAAGAAATAATGAAATCTATCCTTACTTTACAATCCCAAATAGACTCTTTGGCAGCAGTGACTCTCCAAAACCGCGGAGGCCTAGACCTCCTCACTGCTGAAAAAGGAGGATGCTACACCTTCTTAGGGGAAGAGTGTTGTTTTTACACTAACCAGTCAGGGATAGTATGAGATGCTGCCCGGCGTTTACAGGAAAAGGCTTCTGAAATCAGACAACGCCTTTCAAATTCTTATACCAACTTCTGGAGTTAGGCAACATGGCTTCTCCCCTTTCTAGGTCCTGTGGCAGCCATCTTGCTGTTACTCGCCTTTGGGCCCTGTATTTTTAACCTTCTTGTCAAATTTGTTTCCTCTAGAATCGAGGCCATCAAGCTACAGATGGTCTTACAAATGGAACCCCAAATGAGTTCAACTAACAACTTCTACCGAGGACCCCTGGATCGACCCGCTGGCACTTCCCCTGGCCTAGAGAGTTCCCCTCTGAAGGACACCACAACTGCAGGGCCCCTTCTTTGCCCCATCCAGCAGGAAGTAGCTAGAGTGGTCATCGGCCAAATTGCCAACAGCAGTTGGGGTGTCCTGTTTAGAGGGGGGATTGAGAGGTGACAGCATGCTGGCAGTCCTCAGAGCCCTCACTTGCTCTTGGCACCTCCTCTGCCTGGGCTCCCACTTTGGCAGCATTTGAGGAGCCCTTCAGCCCACCACTACGCTGTGGGAGCCCCTTTCTGGGCTGGCCAAGGCTGGAGCACACTCCCTCAGCTTACGGGGAGGTGTGGAGGGAGAGGTGCGAGCAGGAACCGGGGCTGCACATGGCGCTTGCGGGCCAGCTGGAGTTCTAGGTGGGCGTGGGTTTGGAGGGCCCCGCACTCGAGCAGCCGGCCAGCCCTGCTGGCCCCGGGCAGTGAGGGGCTTAGCACCCGGGCCAGCAGCTGCGGAGGGTGTACTGGGTCCCCCAGCAGTGCCAGCCCACTGGCGCTGCGCTCGATTTCTCACCGAGCCTTAGCTGCCTTCCCGCGGGGCAGGGCTCGGGACCTGCAGCCCACCATGCCTAAGCCTTCCCCCGCCTCTGTGGGTTCCTGTGCAGCCTGAGCCTCCCCGACGAATACCATCCCCTGCTCCATGGCACCCAGTCCCATCGACCACCCAAGGGCTGAGGAGTATGAGCTCATGGCGCGGGACTGGCAGGCAGCTCCACCTGCAGCCCCAGTGCAGGATCCACTGGGTGAAGCCAGCTGGGCTCCTGAGTCTGGTGGGGACGTGGAGAGTCTTTATATCTAGCTCAGGGATTGTAAACACACCAATCAGCACCCTGTGTTTAGCTCAAGGTTTGTGAGTGCACCAATCGACACTCTGTATCTAGCTGCTCTGGTGGGGCCTTGGAGAACCTTTATGTCTAGCTCAGGGATTGTAAATACCCCAATCAGCACCCTGTGTTTAGCTCAAGGTTTGTGAGTGCACCAATCGACACTCTGTATCTAGCTGCTCTGGTGAGGACGTGGAGAACCTTTATGTCTAGCTCAAGGATTGTAAATACACCAATCGGCACTCTGTATCTAGCTCAAGGTTCGTAAATACACCAATCAGCACCCTGTGTTTAGCTCAAGGTTTGTGAGTGCACCAATCAACACTGTGTATCTAGCTGCTCTGGTGGGGCCTTGGAGAACCTTTATGTCTAGCTCAGGGATTGTAAATACCCCAATCAGCACCCTGTGTTTAGCTCAAGGTTTGTGAGTGCACCAATCGACACTCTGTATCTAGCTGCTCTGGTGGGGCCTTGGAGAACCTGTGTGTCAAAACTCTGTATCTAACTAATCTGATGGGGATGTGGAGAACCTTTGTATCTAGCTCAGGGATTGTAAACGCACCAATCAGCGCCCTGACAAAACAGGCCACTCGGCTCTACCAATCAGCAGGATGTGGGTGGGGCCAGACAAGAGAATAAAAGCAGGCTGCCCTAGCCAGCATTGGCAACCCGCTCGGGTCCTTCCACACTGTGGAAGCTTTGTTCTTTCGCTCTTTGCAATAAATCTTGCTACTGCTCACTCTTTGGGTCCACGCTGCTTTTATGAGCTGTAACACTCACCACGAAGATCTGCAGCTTCACTCCTGAGCCCAGCAAGACCACGAGCCCACCGGGAGGAACAAACAACTCCAGACGCGCTGCCTTAAGAGCTGTAACACTCACCGCGAAGGTCTGCAGCTTCACTCCTGAGCCAGCGAGACCAGAGACCACGAACCCACCAGAAGGAAGAAACTCCGAACACATCTGAACATCAGAAGGGACAGACTCCAGACACGCCACCTTAAGAGCTGTAACACTCACCGCGAGGGTCCGCAGCTTCATTCTTGAAGTCAGTGAGACCAAGAACCCACCAATTCCGGACACAGGATGACTACAGTTAACAATGATTTACTGTACATTTCAAAATAGCTAGAAGAGAAGATTTGACGTGTTTCTAACTCAAAGAAATGCCAAATATTGAGCTGATGGATATCCTGATTACCCTGATTTGATCATCACACATTGCATGCATGTATTAAAATATCACATGTACCTATAAATATGTATATTATTATGTATCTTTTTTTAAAAAAGAAACAAATGTCTATTATGAGTTCTTAGCACTGAGTAGATGCCCAATGACCATAAGCTATCATTATTAGCACCAGTTTGTTGATACATTATAAATACAAGAAATTATGCTCCTCCATACCACATACATAGAAGACACTTAAAAATACATTCACCAAAAAAAAAACTAGCATTTCTTTGTTCTAAATAATTCATTGCAAAAGCCGTTTTCCCAAAGTCACTTGCTCATACGTCCTATTACACATGTTGCTTTAGGCTGTAACCCCAAGAAAATGGATATCTACATTCCAACCTGAGGAACCACAGTCAAGGCAAGATCAACAACAGTTTTGTGACCCTTGGCTGACCAATCATTTTCACCCTATAAAAGACATTGGAGAAGCCAATGAGGTGGGACTTGAAGAAGGGATTTATTTGGAAAAATATACACTGTGAGTCCCATGGGTGAGGCCCAAGCCTTGAATAAGCAGTTTTCAATGGAATCCCTTACAGACTTTGTTTTGCATACCCTAGAGCAGCAGTTCTCAACCAGGGGCAGTCAGCAATGTCTGGAGACACTTTTGGTTGTCACAACTCAGTGTGGGATAGGGGGAGACATCAGGGATGCTGCTAAACATCTTACAATGCACAAGATAGACCTCTGCAACAAAGAATTATCCACCCCAAGATAGCAATAGTGCCAAGGGTGAGAAAGCCCAAAGCTTGGGGAATCATACGGGCTGGTGTCTGACATATGCTAAAATATCTAAGAGATAAGAAAATAGCTGGTTGCTCTGACACAGAGCAAAGACAGGCTGTAGCATTGCAAAAGAGCTGTGCATCTGGTTGAATGGACAAAGGATGCATGCACGTTCTCCATGGACCAGACTTGGGCCTAGCACAGCAAGGTAGGCCTGGGAAGCTGTCCAAGAGGACCACCTAGAGGGGCAAGGTGACCCCACCAGAGAGGCGCTGGGGGAACCCTTGATGTATTGGCAGAGGAAGGGGAGTAAGAGACCAGTGGAAGACAGGCATTTGCCTACAGTGAGAGACCCAAGTAGAAGAGGAGCACAGAAGTGCTTCATGACCGAGTCAGCTTTAGCACTCGTCAGGCTCCAGGGCAGGCCCAAACACCTGTTACAGTCAAGCATGACTTTCCACGACCCCAGCTCCCTCCTCCCTAACCCCTGGGCTCTATTCTCTCTTGACCCTTCACTTAGCTTCCTCCTGACCCCTCACCTCTCCTCGTCCTGACCCCTCACCTCTTCCCCTCCTGACCCCCTCAACTCTTCCCCTCCTGAGCCCTCATCTCTCCCCTCCTGACCCCTCACCTCTCTTCCTCCTGACCCCTCACCTCTCCCCCTCCTGACCCCCCAGCTCTCCTCCTCCTGACCCCTCACCTCTGCCCCTCCTGACCCCTCACCCCCCCTCCTCCTAAGCCCTCACCTCTCCTCCTCCTGACCCCTCACCTCTCCCCCTCCTGAACCCTCACCTCTCCTCTTACAGAACCCTCACCTCTCCCCTTACTGAACCCTCACCTCTCCCCATCCTGAACACTCATCTCTCCTCTTCTGGGATCCTTACCCCTCCTCCTCCTGACCCCTCACCTCTCCTCCTCCTGAGCCCTCATCTCTCCGCTTCCAGGACCCTTACCTCTCCTCTTACTGATGCCTCACCTCTCCTTTTCCCAACCCCTCACTTGTCCTCCTCCTGATGCCTCATCTCTCCTCTTCCTGACCCCTCACCTTTCCTCCTTACTGACCCCTCACTTCTCCTCCTCCTGACCCCTTACCCCTTCTCCTCCTGACCCCTCACCTCTCCTTCCCCTTGACCCTTCACCTCTCTTCCTTCCTGACCCTTCACTTCTGCCCATCCTCACCCCTCACCTCTCATCAGTTTACCTCTCCCAGCAACGCCAAAGATAAATGGGTGAGAAACTGCATACAGCAAGCTAGAAGAGCAGTGCTTGAGGTACACAGCAGAAAATACAAGAGAAATTGTGCGTGTCCCCTGCCTGGAGCAGGCAGCTGGCCCACAGGTGGCCCAAGCCGAGAGAGAGGAGAAGATTTCATGTAGGGAAGTAGGGACTATTACATGAAAATAGACATAATTACATCTGGGGGACTAAAAATGACTAGATATTTGCTTATTTTTAGCTAATGAAACACTGTTATTATTTCTGCCTAAAACATTCATTCAGATGGCAGGAACAAAAACAAACAAGCTTGCAAAGGGTTTAAACAGGTGAGGAATTTTTTTTAAGGGATTGATCACAATCCCTACGTCTGGCTCCCTCAGCATGATAGTTACTTCTTAATATTTACTCCTTGTCAAGGTGAAGCAGTTAGTGTGTTAATGACAAAGGTACTCAGGCAAAGAAAGAACAAAGAATTATGTGCAGTGACCAGCCATCTTTAAAGACCAGAGTTTGGAGACCACCACTTAGGCATTCTAAGAGAGGCCAGTAAAAGGAAGTGAGGGGGACACAATGTATTATGGGAGGATACCAACCTGCTCTTCCATAAAGTCCCCCTTTATGCCAAGGTCAGAGAAGAAAACCCCATGTAGACAGACCCTGAGCATGGCATCGGCACAGCAATAATGCACACTCCTTACCTGTCTGGGCCTTGGTGTCAGCCTTCTTGCTCTCCTGGGCCCCCTTCTGGGCCCACACGTGCACCATGTACTCCATGCCCGGTCTCAGGCCTGTCAGGACAGTGCTGCTCTGCTCCTTCCCCACTGGAACCTCCCTGGTCTCTCCATCAGCAGAGGTGTAGCGCACCATGTACTTGTCAATGGCGGCCTGCACCGGGTCCCAGGAGACAGTGGCCATATTCTCTGTCACCCGGTCAGTCACCAGGTTTTTGGGGCTGTCAATATCTGGAAGGAAAATGTTTGGAAAGGTTTAAGCTCTGAAGCCATGGAAAACATATCCTTACCCCCATCTTCATCATTTTCATCTTCCGGAGCTCTTTTAGAACAAGGCAATGGCATTCTCATCCTGAGTCTCCGCTGGGAGTCTAAGGAGAAAGTAGCCCTTGGTTCTGAACGTCAAAGGAGGAATCATTATAAATGAGGCATTCTTTCTTGGCTTTCAGTTCCCTAAAATGTTGGAGGAACGATGTCTTCTCAGCAGCATATGGCACATCACAACCTCCAATTAAACAGCTGCCATGACATTTAGGGTTCCTAACATAACATTTTATCAAGGGATACTTCACTGATGAGCACTCTAAAAATATTATCACAAGCACTGCAATGACCAGATCCTGTACCCATCTTCTGCTAAAAGCATTGTTACTATAAGACTTTACTTCTCTCTTTCAGTGGGCCAAGTGGTCTCATGAACAGCTCATCACTGTCAGGAAAGAGCAGCCCACCACCATCACCACGAGAGCTCAGTCTTTCTTTCATCTTTAAGACTTCTAATTGCAAAGTCTTTCTGCTCAGGCCACATCCTTTGATACCATACCTATTCAAATCCCCAAGCTAAAACTCAATTCCAGTTGACCATCTCTCTTTTGTTACCTGTCGGGGCGTTGGTGTCAGCCTTCTTGCTCTCTCGGTCCCCCTTCTGGGCCCAGACATGCACTGTGTACTCCACACCTGGCCTCAGGCCTGTCAGGACAGTGCTGCTCTGCTCCTTCCCCACCAGAACCTCTCTGGTCTCTTGGTCGTCAGCAGAGGTGTAGCGCACCACGTACTTGTCAATGGTGGCCTGTACCGGGTCCCAGGAGATGGTGGCGGTATTCTCAGTCACCTGGTCAGTCACCAGGTTTGCTGGGCTGTCAATTTCTTTAAGAGAGAGATGAAAGAAGAATGTAGCCTTTACCACCCTCTAATTCCATAAAGACAGCACGAACACAGTCAAAGTGATAACCTCAACAAATGTCAGAGTCTCTAATATGTCGATGATTGAGTTAATGTAAAGGTCTAATTAAGCAAATGGTCTGAAATTCCAGTAATAAGCTAATAACATTTAATAAGAAGTGGAGTTTTCAGACAAAGCCAGCATCTTTATCAACTCTATAAACTTTTCCCGGAAGTCGCTTTGGGATAAAAATAATTGGTCTTCACATTCAAATTTCTCCTTTACCCTGGATTTATATAACATATTCTTCTAGTTCCTGACTCCTTGTACTAGAAAGCAATTATACTGAATAAACCTCTACATCTGCTCTAATATGTTCTTTGAGAAGAAAAATATCCTAGAAGTAGTAGCCATCAGTTCTTTCCATATAAAACATTACATCTGTGGCCAGAGAACCAGGAGACTTTTTAATTGATAGTATCTGAGGTCTGGTCTAATAAAAAGAATCAAACTTGTAGAATCTGTCTGGGTTTCTCTGTGATTAAAGTGGGTTAGAACCTGGGCTCCATCTCTTCCTGGTGGCTAACTTTGGACAAGCCATGTAATTTAAGTGTCTGTCTCCTCAACTCTATGAAGAAAGAAATACCACTACCTACCTCATAGGTTATGGTGATAGTAAATGAGATATTGCATAGCAAATGCTTAAATATAAGTTGTTATTATTAATGGCATTTGAGGCATGAAATACCACTTTCTCCTCAAAATGTACATCCTTAGGGAGTCAAAAATCCAAGCAATTGTGTGTATGGTTAGCATGACTTTATTATCCTCTTTTAGAAACTACCTCCTCAAAAAAGGCTGTACTTTTTGTGACAGCACCTGCATTTCATATCTGCACAGGACCACTTGCCAAGGGGGACAGGCCAGCATGGTGGAATGCATAGCCACATGCAGTGACTCACCCTAGGAAGCAAAGTTCAGCATGCACCACAGACATCTGACATGAGGACAAATGATTTAGCACCCAGGATTCTGAGCTGGCTTCATCCTTCACTAGTGCACCAAACACACAGACCGGCCCTCCATTAAAACCCCTTGAGATGACCTAACCTGTCATATTCTCACAACTTAGCCTCTGCATATGCTGCCTCCACTGCTGACTCCCACCCGTCCTTCCAGGCTTTGTTCAGGTGTCACCTCCTCCCACAGCCTGCATGACCCCTATCCTGTCCTAGTCTGTGGTAGGTCCCCTTTCTTCAGTTTCCCATAGCTCCAGGGACATTTGTTTGCTCTAGAACATAACTCACTGTCCTTTATCTTTTTAACTTGTCTTCTCTACCCAGAGGATTGTGAATGCCATACAGGCGTGAACCACGTCCTTCATGTTTGTGCCCCCAGAGCTCAGCTCTTGTCTGACCCCTTCCCAGTGGCAATGCCACCCTCCAGAGGCTCCCTGCTGCTCACACCACCACCGCCTAAGAAAAGGGAAGGTTCTTCTCTATTCCAATTTCCTTTGTTTTAAAAATGGGCCGGGCGTGGTGGCTCACGCCTGTATTTCCCAGCACTTTGGGAGGCCGAGGCGGGTGGATTGCTTGAGCTCAGGAGTTCGAGACCAGCCTGGGGAACACAGTGAAAACCCGTCTCTATTAAAAATACAAAAATTAGCTGGGCATGGTGGCGGGTGCCTGAAATCCCAGCTACTTGGGAGGCTGAGGCAGGAGAATCGCTTGAACCCGGGAGATGGAGGTTGCAGTGAGCCTAGATTGCGCCATTGCACTCCAGCCTGGGCAAGAGAGCAAGACTCTGTCTCAAACACAAAACAAACAAACAAACAAAAATGCTGACCCAAATGCTCTTTCTTTTCATGACACTCAAAATCCTAGTAAACAGAGAGTCACGTGTAATGTAAACCAGTAGGGGCAATCTACAACCCACAGGCCAAATCTGATCCACTGTCAATCTTTATCAATAAAGTCTTATCGGAACACAGTCACACCAGTCCATTTACACATCATTGTCTGTGGCTGTTTTCATGCTCCAATGGCAGAGTTAAGTAATTGCAATAGAAACTGTTGGACCTCCAAAGCCAAAAATATTTACTATCTGGTCCTTTACAGAAATTTGCTGACTTTGACTTTAAACAGATTTAGATATTACCATCCTTACTGTCAATATCTTCTCTGCTCCCCTGAAGAAGAGGTCAACTATTGAGGCCCACATGGATCTAGGAGGCTGTGCACCACGAAATCTTTCAAGAGCCAAATACTGATTAACATTCTAAAAAATCATTGCTCTCACTTGTGCCATAAGAAACAGGAACGGAAGTAAAGTAACTTGCTCAAAGCCACTCAGCTAGTCAATGGCAGAGCTGGGGTTAAAACCTGGACAGTCAATTTTCTGAAACCATATTCCTAACCATCTCTCTGCTTCTCTAAGAGTCTCTATACTCAGTAACTGTCCAGAATAGAATGCAAACAATAAGCGAAGCCTTTCCCTCTGATTTCCTGCCAGGTGTTTTGGAACCTCATGCGGGCACCAGGATCAGGCTGCTCTAAATTCAGAGAAGCACCAGGAGAGGATTTAAGCAGAAAGAATGGCTGGGCTATGTCCCAGTATAGTCCCAGGACCCCTGCAGGCGCAAACTGAGCAGAATGACTGGGTGAAGTATGAGAACCCTCATGGCTTCTGAAAGCTTTAAGGAAGAATTGGTCCATTTAGTAAATGTTGACTCAGGATGCAAACTATTTCCATGGTCTAAAAGAGAGCTCCAGATTATATGCAAAGTGCCTGCACAGCCACTGCAAACTGAGATAAGCATTCAAATTCACTGTCAGCCCAATGTTTTGAGTTTTCACATCTAAAAAATGAAAATTAGGAAGTGTTACTCTATTCTGAGGGGGTTGCATACGGAATTCCAACTCAAATAAGTATGACCTTCTGCATCAAGTGAAAAAGCTGATCTCTTTTGTTTGATGTTAAAAAGGAAAAATATATATAATTATGAAAATCAAAATTGGTTTTGCAACCCTCCTCCCCACTCCTGCAAACAAAAGAGCTGATGCCAGGTGAGCAATGACCTCCTGATTCAAAAATCAACCTTCTCCCTGCCATGAGGAAACCTATTTATGCTCCCGTCCTTCTGTTACCTGTGAGGGCATTGGTGTCAGCTTTCTTGCTCCCCTGGTTGCCCCTTTCAGCCCACACGTAGACCTTGTATGCCTCTCCTGGCTTCAGGCCCGTCAGGACAGTGCTGCTCTCATCCTTGTGCACTGCCATTTCCTTGGTGTCCCCATCAGCAGAAGTGTAGCGCACCACATACTTGTCTATGACAGCCTGCACTGGGTCCCAGGAGACAGTTGCTGTGTCTTCAGTCACTCGATCAGTGACAACATTGGTTGGACTGTCAATTTCTTCATAAAAACACATGAGAAAGAAAAATCAGAGAAACCAGTTGGTTAGTCAAGATCATAGATTGTTAAAGATCTAGTTCACCTGGGTGACCTAGTTCAATAGTTTATGCAATACAAGGGGGTCTCTCCATCATCAGTGACAAGTGGACAACTGGCTTCTGCTTGAACCCTAAACTAAGAAAGGACTCTCCAATAGACAACACAATCCATTCCATTTTCCATTTTCAGACTACTGAACATATTAGAGAAAACTCCTTCAAATATAACTCCTTCTAATTGTCTACCCTAGGTAGACAGAGAGAATACATCTAATTCCCCTTCCAGAAGACCAACCAGCAAGTATTCAAGAAGAGTCATCATTCCCCTCCCTAGTTCTCCTCAAATCAAAACAACATCACCTCCCCTGTTCATTGCTTCCAAATCACAGTTTCCAGACCTGGCACTTTTATCTACACATGCTCCTCTCTCTCTTTTCAAATACAAATCTCCAAAACTCACTTCATTCATTCAACAGCACTTCACTGAACATCCATTATGTGTCAGGGAATGTAATGACATTTAAGAGTTATCAATGAGCAAAACAGTCAGAAATCCCCGCCAATGTGGAGCTTATATTCAAAAAGAACTAACCCAGAACAATATGCCAGCTGTGTCCTAGAGACTGTGCTTCCCAAGAACATATCCTGAGCCCATGACCTTAGAAAATCTCTCACTTTTTCTTTGACACATGTCCCTGCTAACCCAAGGTCCTGCTTCATGTGTTCAAGCAACAGCAAGGAGGCCAGTGCATCTAGACAGAGTTAAGTCAAGCGGCTGGAGGGGAGGCCAGGGAAGTGAGAGGGACAGTGGACTATGGATGGCCTTGAAGGCCATTGTAATGACATTGTCTTTTACACTAAGTAACAAGAGAAGTCTCTGGGGGCTTTGAAAAGAAGAATGACCTGATCTGACTTGGGCTATCAAAGGATCCCTCTGGCTTCTGAGGAGAATACTCACTCTAGTGAACCAAGAGTGAAGGTCACCCAGGAGGCTGCTTCAGTGGTGTATATGCAAGATGGTGGGGGTGCAGGCCACTGCAGCAGTAATGAGGGTCATGGGGAAGGCTGGCTTTGGAGCTTTCAAAGGTAAGGCTGTCATAATCTGCTGATGGATTCAACATGGGATACAATGAATGATTTGTTGGCTTGGGGCCCCAGTAATTTGCAAAATGGAGTGGCCATTTATAGAGACAGGGATATCTGAGGGAGGGAAGCATTTGCAGTAGGGAGTGGGGAGAGGAAGAGGACCAAGCGTTTGCTTTTGGATACATTAAGTGGTAGAGCCAAGATTTGAACTCATTCTTATCTAACAAAGACTATACATTTCCACTTTATATGTCTATGTCCTAAGCAGCACTATCAATAGCATTTTCCTTTGAAACTAATAATAGTAATAAATTATAAATAAAGTGTGAACTGAAAGGTTACTGTGACATGAAATCCAGCAGCAGTAATAGACAGTAACTAGAGAGAGAAACTCGTTCTTGAACTATTGCCTTGTGAGACAATAGTCTCACGGTGACTGGCACTGTGAGCTCAGAGCCAATAGTCTCACAATAGTCTGCCACTTGTGGGCCTCCAGGAATGACAGAGTGGACAATTAGGATGCAGGCACCCACTGTCTGACCCTATGGCCAGGGCCTCTGGAGGCTCCAGCAGGCTCTAAGAGGACAGTCAAGGAAAAGAGTGCAACGATAGAGAGAACTCTCTCCCCATCCTGTTACAACTTTCTGTGCAAGACATGATCCTGCATGTCATAGGGAAGAGATGACAAGAGCCATCCAAAACCAATATCTCAATCTGGGGAAATTAGTGACAAAGTGGAAATGGAAAACTAAGGAGGCAGGAAGAAGCGAGCAAGAACACCCTAGCAGTCCTGCTCGTGAAGTTCATGGCCCTCACCTTCTCAAAAGCATCCACATCTGTACAACCCCAGGTCCCAGCAGTGCCTCCCACCCCATCTCCCTGCCCCAGATTGGTGCTTGCTACCATTGCTTCCAGGACCCACAGCAGAGGCCTGTGGCTTTGTGGGGTTGGTGCTGCCTGTGTGTATTGAAAAATATATCATAGCCAGGCACAACAGCTCATACCTGTAATTCCAGCACTTTGGGAGGTGAAGCTGGGTGGATCACTTGAGGCCAGGAGTTCGAGACTAGCCTGGCCAACATGGCAAAACCCTGTCTCTACTAAAAACACAAAAAATTAGCCGGGCAGGGTGGTACATGCCTGTAATCCCAGCTACTCGGGAGGCTGAGGCACGAGAATGGCTTGAACCTGGAAGGCAGAGGTTGCAGTAAGCCGAGATCATGCACCACACTCCAGCCTAGGTGACATAGCAAGACTCAGTCTCAAAATAAATAAATAAAAATAACAAATAAATAAAAGTAAATAAATAAAGGAAAGATCCATCATGTCCACATGGGTGGAAAGAGGAAGCAGCAGCCAGCTCTGTAGCTCCTTTCTCTCCCACCAGTCCCAGAGCACTCAAGGGATGGAGAAGAACCAGGAAACAGCATCTTGGGTATGAAGAGTAGGAAGGTAAAACTGAATCATATTATGCCCAGGGTTATAGGAGACCTGGAGGTTTAAAGAAGTGTAAGAGAGGAGATGTGACTTCTCCAAGCTCACAGTGCCAGTCACAGCTCTTGGCCCCCTGCCTTCCCTTTTCTCTCAGTTCTCTAACCACAGCAACTCAACTCAGAAGGGGCTCTTCACAGAGCTTGCTCTCCTTGACCATTCCCCCGCTGGGGATCAGGTGCTGAGACACAGGAATGGGAGGAAGGCCTCAGAGATGGGACCTCCATGATAGGCCACATTGCTGGAAGAGGCCAGCTTTGCAGGACTGAAACCTCTTTCTACCAAAAAGGGATCTGGAGATTATGAAATAGTTTTTCCATGCAAGGAAGCCTTTCGGCAGCTGCAGCAGCTGGCTAAATCACAGATTAGCCACAGCTGTAGCCTCTACTACAAGACAGGCTCTCCCCACCCTGGCCCCAACATCCTCCCCAGGCTGGAACTTCCCAACTGCTGGACACTAGCAGCCCTGGTGGGACCTTTCTTAGGGACATTCAAGGTCAATGAGATGTAAGGTAAGGTTTGTAAAACTGGATAGGTGGGACTCGCCTGTGAGTACATACGTTAGTTAGAATAAAGGTGCACTTCACTTCAAAGAGATCTAATTTGCAAAACCTGAACACAGTATATGGAGGAGGTTAATTAGAAGCTCTGTTCACATCAGGAAAGCTTATTCCACTTTATAACAAGATTTGCCACAGAGTTGGGTAGGGAACATCTGTCTTCAGACTAGGCTGTAACATCCAAAAGCCCATGTCCACACTTGAGCACATAGTCACAGGCATTAGGAACAGGTTTCTCCACTCATAATTTCCACCTGTGAATCTCCCAGTTGGTGCAGTAGAAGATAGCACCGATGGGATGAAAAATCTATGAGAAATGATCTTGGGGGAGGAAGACACGGGGGCAGGACCTGTGTCATTGATTTGAAGGTGGGTTCATGGAAGAGGTGCCTTGAGACCACAATACCTACACGTTCTGTACTCTTGTTTTCACAGACCTCCTCTAATGTCTTTCCATTGTGGCAACAAAATTATCCAAAAGGCACCGTTTGTAGAAAATGCACTCAGAGAGGTCAGCCCTTCTTCCTGTTGTCCTCCAGCTTTGCTTCTAAAAAGGTTATTGACTTTGATTTCAAGCGAACCTAAGTTGTACCAGCTAGCTGTTCACTAGCTCACCCTGAGTCTCCTAAACTTTGTAGGCCTCAATGTTCTCATATGTAAAATGGAAATAATAATGCTTACAATCCTATTGATATTATAAGGACCAGAGATAATATTTACAAAGTCTCACAATATACAGAAGCCCACTAGAATACAGTGATCGCGCAAATGATAGAGATTGTTGCTGTTGTCCAGATGCTAAATGTGTGTGTTGGTGGCTGTGTATGAGACAGGAGTTCTGAATGGTGACAGGAGCTCAGCCTAGGACATGAAGGAGTTTCCAAAGTTTTAGGGGCTAAGCCATTTCAAATGGAACATTGTGTTTGGAAATCAGTAAAAAGTGAAAAAGATATTAAGAAAAGCAAAACTGCTATTTCACAGCATAGTCTAAGGAGGAAAGTTCTGAGAAAATTGATGACAAGTGAATATTCTAGGCTATAACCTTTGCTGTGCATGGGAGCTTGTGAAATTATAACAAAGCAAGCATGCTTTGTTTTATACACACCAGGGAAAAGCATGAAGCTATTAACAGAATACCATCATCATAAGAAAAGAGAAAGGACTTTAAACTCATTTAGTCCAACTCTTCATTTTATAGATAGAGGACAAAAGAATGACATCACCTCTCAGTTAGTAGCCTCCCTTTCTTTTCATTGAATGGGAAGCACAGCTGTCAGGGTATGATGCAGAAGTCCAGGGACATTCTCCTCGCCAATCCCCCAGAGACACTGGCCTGGCGTATGCTTGCTGCTCCTTAAGCTGACCTGCTTCTGAGGCTGGCCTTTCTGGAAGGTGTTCCAGCGCACTTTGAGCGTGCTGGGTAACAGGGTGAGGAATTTCAGTCAACCATTTCCCTGTCATGGTGTTAGTTACACTGGGTGCCTCGTTACATGAAAAATCCCTGAACGGTGTCATTTCCTCGTTTCCTCCTGCACATGCTTAGGCTGTTCTTAAGTTCCAGCATCCTTTTCCACCTGGTGGGATGAAAACGTTTGGAGAAAACAGAGATTCTTCTTTTCCCTTAAATTAATTAACAGTCTAGCCAGGTTTAAGAGTGTTTCCTGACCCTATAAATTACAGTGTCTTTTTCTTTTTGATGCTGGTAAAACACATGACACAAATTTATTTGCAATCCAATAAAATATTCTATCCTGGTTTTAGGATATAATTGACAATAAAAACACTTTTAAGTAGCAACATTCCAGTATAGGTGGAAGGCTAACTAGCAATTCAAGGCCATATGTGATTAAATGCTCTCAGACCTCAGAAACAAATCTGGCTGACATTTAATGCGGTCATAGAAGGCTGCAGTGGAGAAACTGAGCACAGCCTGGAAGGATACGTCACGTTATTGCTGTGATCCCCTGAAGGACAAGGACCATGGCTTATCAGCTCTGGAAATTTCTAAAGGGACCAGGTCTCTTTGGCCCAGATACATCCTGCAACAAATGTTTGTTGAATTAAATTAATTTGCGGCTAGAAATAATGGCAAGGGTTTTCTAGGCTAAGTAACCACAGAAACCCACTTGCAGAGATAAGCCTTCTGTTAGGAAACCCCACGAACAGTCTGGCTACAGGAAGGCTTTCCCTGGGGAAGTAATGAGAATAACAATGGCCCAGGCTGGGTGGGCCACGGAGGCCAAGATAAAAGCATTATGCTTCCTCCTCAGTCAGTGAGGAATCATAGAAAATTTTTCAGTTAGGAAGCAAACAGTATGAAAATTAACCAGAAATAATGGGCAAGAAGGATGGGAGGTGTGATGTTATGATTTATAACAAGAAACACATGTTTGGTTTTGGGTCCCTGATTCCTGGCACACAGCTCCTAAAACCCTTGGAATCTCCAAAGTGAGGTGTCTTCTGTATGTTAATGAGATGACTGCTGTAAGGGGTTGAGGGGTGCTCCTGGGTAGCCTCAGAAAGGGGGTGGTTTCCAGGGAACCAACCTTGTGATTAGAGGATTGGAACTACCAGCCCCACCTGCCCACCCCCCTAACAAGGGGAAGGAGAGAGGCGCTCACAGTTGCTAAAGGTTGAGTTAATCACCAGTGGCCAATGATGTAATCAATCATTCCTATATAATGAGGTCTCCATGAAAACCCAAAAGGACTGGGTTCAGAGTGCTTCCTGGTTGCTGAACAAGTGGAGGTTTGGGGAGGGTGGCACACCCACAGAGGCCATGGAAGCACGTACCTTGACCTATGCATCTCTTCCATCTGGTTCTTCACCTGGATCTTTGTAATATTCTTTATTATACTAAATAGGTAAACGTAAGTAAAGTGTTTCCCTGCGTTCTGTGAGCTGCTCTAGCAAATTAATGGAACTCAAGGAGGGGAGTCATAAGAACCCCCAATTTCTAGCTGATTGGTCAGAAGTACAGGTCCTAACCTGGGGACTGTGACAGGCATCTGAAGTGAGGAAAGTCTTGTGGGACTGGGCCTTTAACTTGTGGGATCTGAGGCTATTTCCAGGGAGACAATGTCAGATATGAATTGAATTATAGAACACCCAGTTTGTGTCCGATGGAAAACTCCCTGGTGTATGGGGAAAAATCACTTCCAGAGGTGAAATGTTCTGTGTTGTGTTGACTGTGTAAGAGAAGAAAAAGTGTTTATCTCTTACAGGAAGGTAAAAGTGGGAAGCACTTTAGCTTTGTAGTTTGAAAGGAAAATAAAAAACTCGGGACCCCAATTCACTCTGCCAAAAGGAAAAAATAAAGCTGAAAGCTGAGTTATGCAAGAAGCTGCCTTTCCTTTTGTTCCTACGCCGGATAAAAGGTTAAATATCTCCACAGGTAGCTACTCCATGTTCACCTTATCCTGGGAAAAGTGCAAATGTACTCAACACGTAATTGACTATCCCGCTACCTGCTCCTTTCTCTTCCAACATGGGAATTATACCCTCCCTATTTCCTCTTCAGCCCACTTCTCCCATTTAAATATTGAAGTCCTCAAAATCATCTTTGGAGAAAGGTACAGACCACAGATTGTTTCTGTGATTCCATGTTTCTTCCTCCCAGGCATGTCCTTAACCTTGGAAAAATAAACTTCTAAGTTGATTAAGGCCTATCTCAGATACTTTTTGGTTTGCAGTAGCTAAGCCCAAAGGTTTAGACTTGGGTATCCTGGGTTCAAATCCCAGCTCTGTCCTTTCCTGGCTGGGCAATCTTGAGCTTAACTTCTCCAGTTTTCTTATATGTGGCAGAGAAATAATAATAGTATCTACTTCATTGGATTGCTGTGAGAACTAAATGAGATATTCATAAAAAGTGCTTAGTGATTATAATGCCTGGCACTCAGTAAGCTCTCAATTAATTCACAGCTACAGGGAATGCCACTGGAAGCACAGAAGTACTTACCATTTTCTAACTCATTAAAACAGTTCCCTAGTCCACTATTCAGGCAGACTGTACAGTCTACCTTGTCTAGTTTGTAAATTAAGTTATATGTTCTCCATTACAAATGCCCAACTATAACTGTTTCATACTGCAGATAAGCAATCTGTTAGGCAGCTGAAATAGTGAATTCAATTCTCACAACATCTCACCTCTTATTCTCACCACCATAACCAGCTATTTCCAGGACTGAATTGGAAAGAACTAAAAAACTTTTCAAGGAAGACTCAAAACTCAAAGACTCCTTCTTTACCAGCTCCAAGGATTAGTCTCCCCGAGTGGCACTATGTTCTAGATCACAGGTTTCCAGCATGGGGAAGGCAGGAGCACAGAGTTAATGAGGAAGTTCACAATTCAATATGGGCTCAAGCATGGTTTAAAAACTAAAAGTTACCTAGGTTGTCTCGTATGTATGCCTACCATGTTTTCCAATTCTGTTCTGATTAATAAATTACAAACTTATTGTCAAATATGACTGATTTGTAACCTTTTATCATTATATATTTTCTCAATACACAGATGACAACATACCACTACTCCCATGTGAGGGTTTTTAATATCTTTTGACATTTTAGAGGAGTCTACTGAATGTGGGCATCAGGAAAAAACACAGGTGTGGCAAGAAGAAAATTATAGATCACTTGTCTTTAGGGAATAAGGAGCTATGTGCCTATGTCCTAGATAATAAATGCCTTAAAAACAACATGGTGATAGAAGCTATTAAAATAAGCAGAACGGTGTCAGACAGTCTTGTCCCTTGACTCCAAGACCCTGGGAGAGATTTTCAATGGTAAGAAAAATTTGAAATAGGAAAAGTTTGCTTCCCTTTCCCTGCCCAAAAATAGACATCAGTACATAAAGGGATAGACTCTCTCTACATGTAAATCCCAGAATTCTCTTTTTTTTTTTTTTTTTGAGATGGAGTTTCACTCTTGTTGCCCAGGCTGGAGTGCAATGGCACGATCTCGGCTCACCACAACCTCCACCTCCCGGGCTCAAGCAATTCTCCTGCCTCAGTCTCCCGAGTAGCTGGGATTACAGGCATGCGCCACCACGCCCAGCTTATTTTGTATTTTTAGTAGAGACAGGGTTTCTCCATGTTGGTCAGGCTGGTCTCGAACTCCCAACATCAGGTGATCCGCCTGCCTTGGCCTCCCAAAGTGCTGGGATTACAGGCGTGAGCCACCCCGTCTGTCTGCAAATCCCAGAATTCTAATCCAGAGAGGAGTCAGCCAAGAAAAATATGAGAACGCAAACATGATTAAACGCCCATAGTGCCTCCAAGTAGCTCTCACCTGTCCTGCCATTCAGGAGGATCGGCTTGCCCTCCAGCTCTCCTCTCATGGGCACCACCGTGATCTTATACTCGGTCCCCGGGTGCAGACCTGGAAACAAGCAGGCAGCGCAGGATGTGAGTGCAGGCTCCAGACCCCTCTCCCCAGCACTACTCCTCCCTGGGATTTCTCCCGTGAGGGAAGATGAGAGGTTATGCTTCCTCCTCCAAAGACGAATCTGTATTTGCAGGCAAATAAAGCCCCGCAGGTGCAATAGAGCATGAGGTGTCACTGAGGGGGCTTATAGGCTGGGGATGGGAGTAGGGCGTCACAGCAAGTGAGATGACAGCAATTGAAATGCATTTCAAATGTTCTCTGGTTCTTCACTGGGCCACCTAGCACTTATTTCCCAATTTTATTTATAGACCCAAATGTGTTTCTGCTCCCAGCAACCCTTTTCCTTCCAAAGCATCTCTCCTTCTCATTGTGACATTTAGCCTAATTTTTTCCTATTTATTTCATTAGAGACAGGATCTCACTGTGTCACTCAGGCTAGAGTGCAGTGGTGCAATCACGGCTCATGGTAGCCTCAACCTCCTGGGCTCAAGGGATCCTCCCGCCTCAGCCTCTTAAGTAGCTGGGACGACAGGCATGAGCCATTATGCCCAGCCCTTTTTTTAAAAGAAAGTTATTTCTCTGTAGAAGCAACTAGAATTATTTTTCCTTGGGCACAAATATTCAGACTGTGGTGGTAAAATGCAGACAAACAGAAGCTTGTGTGAGGCACACACCCTCATTCTGCACTCCACAAACACTAAGAACCCCAAAATGTCCTGTCAAGACAGAACTCAAGGAGTGGACAGCAGAACAAGGCTCCAGGAGGGAATTTACCATGAAGCTAATAAGCCCCACACTTTCACCGGCCCATTCCAAGGCCTTGTACCTGATTGGGTATTCATGATTGCATATTACTTTTCTTAAAAAAGAGCCCTGGAATTGTACAGACTTCAAGCACTGCCAAACTTGATCCATCCCTGCAGCCTTGTTTCCTTAGCAGCCATTTGAGCTCTAGCTCTTGGCAGCATTAGCTCAGAAATCTGAGACAGAGAGCCACCCCTGCTCACTGCACCCTGCCCCCCTCCACATCCCCCAACACAACCCCTTCCATGCATCATGCTCAACAAACCAATCTCAATCTCTCTCTCTCTCTCTCTTTCTGTTCCCTCCTGTCCCCAACACCCAAATACTAAAGTTCCTCCAAAAGGAATATCTATACACCATCAAATCCATTCTGAGACACAGACAGGGTCTTCAAGAGAGTTTGCTGACTTGGAGAACATCTCACAAATATAATCTGTTAACAAGGTGCCCTGGGATCGAGCCCTGGAATGCTGGGGCAGAGTCTACAGGCCTCCCAGGTGGGCTTATGTCTGGCAGATTCAAGGGTCAGATTCAAGTGTGATTCCTAAGGCCCCTGGGCTCTCTGTGCACACTTGAGCAGTGCAGATGCCAGTGCCCTCTGCACACACTATCCCCACCTCTGCATCCACAGCAAACATCTCACATTCCAGTGATGGCTCTTACCAGTGATGTCATATCGGCTCTTGGGGTCACTGCTCTTGGGCACAGTGACCTCAGCTACCTCCTGTCCTGTCATGGGGCCATATCGCAGCTTGTAGTAGTCCACCTCAGTTGAGGGGTTTTCCCACTCCACGTCAAGGGAGTTCTCAGTCTCATCTGTCACCCAGGCAGTGCCAAGCACAGCAAGGTCTAGGGCAGGGGTGACGGAGGCAAGAGAAAGTGGTGAAGAGCAGAGGTTCCAAGGTTCTGTGACAGGCTGTTGGTTATCAGGTCAGCTCCCTTTCTTGACATCTCAAGAGCTGGCTTCAGCTCCAGGACACAGTTCTTAGCAGGTGTCTTTGAGCTACCAAAGTAGCAACTAAGCTGCTGGTTTTCACATATTCCATGGGCAGACTGTCTTTTGGGAAAGCCTCCACTTCCCCATCCCATCAGAGGCCATGCGGTCTTCCCTGTCCACACTGACTTTGGCCAAGCCCAAACTGTACCTCTCAGGTTGGCCACCCAAACCACTCAGTCCAGAGCTCTGACAGCTACAGCCCTGAACTAAAGGCCCACTCTTCAGCTGCAGAGCCCCTGCCCTCTAAGACGACCTCAGGATAAGCAGCTCAGGCACTTCCACGGAAAGTGGAGAGAATCTATTTCAAACTTTCTCAAGGACAACATTGGTAATCCAACAAGCTCCTTCCTCCATCTCCCAAATTGCAGCCCTTGCCTCTCAAATTCTCCTCTAAGGATGAACCCTAGGCAAAACTATAAAGTAGGTGAATTTTAACTTGGTCCATCTGAGTGTACTTCCTGCTATTTTTACCAATTTTAGCACTTCCATCTGGTACCTGGTATTCTCATGCTGCCCAATCTGTCTGTCCTGTGAAGGAAGAGAGTTATTGTATACATTTATTCATAGTAAAGTATTAACGGCTAAATGTTTACTCTTCTACTCAGAAAAAAAAAAACATGAAGTTACAGTGATTAATACAAAGGAATGGATCATTGCTACAGCTCTAAGGGGAGAACTTTTCTAGGGATGGGAGGACTAGGGTCTTTGAGAAGCACTTCAAATTCCAACAGCCATATCCCAGGCTGAGGGAGCCTGGCCTTCTAAGTTTTTGACAGGAAAGCCAAGGCCCTCCAATTCTCAGGCTTTCTAAGTTTTTGACAGGAAAGCCAAGGCCCTCCAATTCTCAGGCTTCCCCTCTTCATCAGTCACGCCCCCACCTTCACCTCCCTGGAGGTGTCTCCACCCAGGCCTACTGACCACTGACGGATGATGAAGGACCGAGAATTAGTGTCAGGCCAGGTGTGAACTCAGTGATCTCAAGGTCCCTGGGCTCTGAACGTCCCCGATTCAATCAGTTATGGATAAAGCGCCTCACAGAGCCTTTTCTCTGAAGCTTTTCCTCTCACCCACTGGCTTCCATCTGCCAGGTGCTGTTTTTAGACTCCCATTAAAGATGGAATTCCCTGAAGGCCAGGTCAAGAGGTGAGTAATAAATGTGACTTGAGGCTTATATAAGAGTTCCTACATGGTGTAAAAGAATTGGGAGGGAATCACAAATGAAAAAGCAAGGACTTAATGAGAATGTTCATGATTATGGTGGGGATGAGTACCTCTTGTCTTAGGCTCCCCTGAGGAGCAAATAAGAATGTGTTTAACCTGAACCAGATTAGAAAGAAAGAGAAACTTCACACTTGCAGAATTTTACAAATCCCGAGAGCAAGATGGATGAGGGGTTGCTAGGACTTTCAGAATAGGCATCTCTGTGCTGCACTGGGAGGCTTTGGACACAGTGCTAGCTGTACCAGAGGCAGCCACAGACAAAATGGGGAAAAAGAGAAAAGCAGACTCTGCCAGCCAGAATGGGCCTGGCTCCCACAGTGAGGACTTGGTGTCTCCTATTGAACATAAACCATTTCACAGGACATCAATGTCAGGTCACTCTGTGACCGCATAGATCAAGATAAAAACAAGACACTTCCATGATCAACTCTGAACACAGACAAAAACATGACCATTGTCCAAGCCACACAAATAGCTGAACACCCACTCTCCTGACTACTATGAGTGATGGCCACTTCTGTTACAGTCACCAACTTTAGCCTCTCAGAGGGGAGAGGCTCTCCCCACTTCTTGACAGCACCCAATCCCTGCTTCCTTACACCTTCCCCCAAATTACCTAACACAGGCCCAAATTCTCTAACCAGTCCTTTCTAACGCTGTCTTACTGAGATACCTCTATGGTCCCCCATAGTGTGCAGTCACCCATGCTAGAACAATCAAGACACCCAAGTTGTTCAACTACAGGGGTGCTCCTGGGGGTCTTTAGCTTGAGGGCACTGACAAAGGTAATCACATATGGTGACCTCATGATGGCCAAGTCTCTCACAGCCCTTTCCAACACTGACCCATCCCCACCTCCACCCTAGTCCCACCACCATAAAGGACAGGCAGCTTGATGTCTCTGCAAAGACAACTGCATGCCAAAGTTCCATCCATCTGTATCTTCCTAGATCTTTCCCTAGAAGTTTAGGGCAGGATGGAGGCAGTGCATTTTTAGCACCTAGAACAGTGCCTGACAAATGGTAAGTGCTCAATAAAAATGTACTGTGTGAAGGAATGAGTTAGTCATTCAACCAACTACGTTTCTCCAAATCCTTGAAGATCTAAGCTGCTTTAAGAATGTTCACGAGGAGACAAGAATGTTTAAAGAGTAAGCAGTGATGCTAATCCTTCTAAACATTTTGGTGGCATTTGCTGGTGCACAGGAGATTCTGTTTCTCCAGATCAAGCCTCCACCATCCTCCATCTTGTTCTGTACCCCAGGCTGTGATCTCTGTGAATTGAGTCTGCCTGTTTCCCTGACCCTTTGGCTTCCAGGTTCAGCTAGCAGGAATCACCAGCAGATCAGAGGGCAGGAGACAGAATTCTTTGGAGACACGGTGGACTGCCTGCATCCCTCTACCAAAACAACCCTACCAGGCAGCTCTTTTCTACAGCTCTCTCTGGGTCCAAGTACCAACGTCTATCCCTTGCCCCTTCAGGCAGGAGAGTATCCTTATTGATGCAGGTCTTAGTGTGTCACCATCCAACCCCTACCCACACCTTTGTGAACAATCTCTTAGTTAAACTTTGAAATTTCATTTACCCCATTTGTGTCCTGTCTTTCCCACCAAGATGAATCTAACTGATACAGGTGGCTTCAGCAGCCTCTCACCCATACCTATCTGAACTTTCTGAATGGCTTTGGGGGTTCAGTGAGAGACTGGGGATTCAGGTCTACACTTTGACTGCTTATGAGAAGGTGCAGACCCAACTAATCTCAGGGACAGAGAAGACCCCATGAGCCCCCATCTAGCAGGTCTTCATGGGCTTGGAGAACCCAGTAATCAGGGAGCGAGGAAAGAAGAGAGAGAACTGGGACTCTTCAGAACCTAGGATTGTGGCAGGTGTGTTTTTCAAACCCCTAATCAAGGCAACTGCCTACAGGTGTTTAATGAAAGAAACCATTTAGAATGGGGCCTCTCCTGGGAACCCTGGGGCATCAGGTGGCTTCCTCACCTGTGGTGGCAAGTAGATGCTGTGGGCTGCTAGAAACTTCTTTCTTGACGTTACGCAGGGTGACTATGTACTTGGTTCCAGGCAGCAAACCAGGAATCTCATAGCTGTGCTGCTCCTTGGGCACTTGGATCTGCTTCCCAGAGAGCTCCTTCCCCAGGGGGTAGTAGCTGAGGAGGTAGTGATCCACCTGGCTGGAGGGCTCCCAGCTCACCAGCAGAGAATCCTCCGTGTTCTTGAGCAGCTGCAGGCCCTGTGGGGTGACCACTGCAGGCAGAACAGGAACAGGGCAGAGAGGGTGAGCAAGGGAGGCGATCCAGACCCAGTGAGTATTCCCTGAGCACTATAAGGGTGGGTGTGCAGGATGCAGACCTGTGTAAGGCGCCATTCCCGACCCCTAGAAGTTATTATCCGAACGACAGGTAATTAATACTGACCCCCTCACCACACACACACACTCACACACAGCCATTAGATCACAAGACCAGTGGTCCTCAAGGTTAGAGCCTCTAACCAGCAGCATCAGCATCACCTGGGAACTTGTTAGAAATGCAAATTCTTAGGCCCCATCGCAGAATCAGAAACTCTGGGGTTGGGACACAGCAATCTGGCGTAGGCTAAAGGAAGAGACCCCCAAAGATGACAACGTGTAATTGAGGGTTAAATGGCGCATTGGAAAGAAGAGTCCGGCGGCCCGAGGGCACATCTCCGCTCTCACCCTGGGCACAGTCCAGGCCTGTGAAGCCCTCCTCGCAGTAGCACTCGCCCGTGTCACAGAAGCCATGGCCGCTGCAGTCGCCGGGACAGCGCTTCTCGCTGCAGTCCTCCGACATGAAGTCTTCGTGGCACTGGCACACGCCGCTCACGCACTCGCCGTGTCCGCTGCAGTTCACAGGGCAGGCCGGGTAGCTGCAGTCGGCACCCACGTAGGGCTCATGGCACAGGCAGCGCCCGTCCACGCAACGCCCGTGGCCGCTGCACGCCCCGGGGCAGGCCAGCCGCTCGCAGGCGGGGCCCTCCCTGCCCTCTTCGCAGTGGCAGCTGCAGGTTTCCAGGGAGAAGGTCCCGTGGCCGCTGCAGTGGCGGCTTAGATCTGGGAGGGAGAGGAGAAACAGTAGGTTGGGTTGAAGGGTTGTGCGTGGGGATCTCCTTCCTTTGAGATCAGCCATGCAAGACCCAGAAATCATTAGCCCCACTCTTAAGGGTCTGGTGATTTCTGGGTCTTGCACGGCTATTTTTTGGAGGATGGTGGAGCTCCACAAGGGAGAAAAGGTGTTGGCCCTTTCCAGCTTGGGCCAGGCTTTCTAATCTGTGACATCTGCAAACGTCTCCTTCTTTCTCTGCCTGAAAAGGCTGCAGGACCCACCCTTCTTTCCTTTCCCTTCCCGTGTGAATTCCCCGGTTCCTTCCTCTCTACATGGTGGTCATTATTTAGTGCCTTCCTATGGAGGGGCCTTAAATGCTCCACCCTGGCCAGCTGACACTGCAGGGCAGGACTCCTGGGGGGAAAGTGAGATCCAGGGAGGTTGGAGTTTGCTGGAACTAGCAAGGCTGGGACCTTGTGAAATGAGCCCAGATTGAAGTCTGGAAAAAATGGAACTGCAGAAGCTACAAAATAGCCTACTCTCAACTATGGGTACAGTGGAGAAGGGATTTAACCAGGCTCCCCTCTCTGACCCTACACAGCAAGAGGCAGCTGGAGGGCAGACTGGTTAGTGCAGTCTCCTCTGTGGCCCAGCTTCTGCTTTTCAGAACACCTTCTTTCCTTCCTAAAAACGCTTCCAAAGTGGGAGCTCCTCAGAAGCAAGTCCATGTTGGTTATTCATGGCAGTGTCCCTGGTGCCGAGTTCTGTATCTGGATCTGATGGTTAAGGTGCTCTTTACCATAGCAATTCCTTCAGGCATGAAATCCTATGCCAAAGTACTGTTCATTATCATTGGATCAGCCTGGGCAGTTTAAAAGTGACGGGGTTGCGTTGGGGGAGAACCTTCATTATTTGTAAAATTAAATTGTAATTATTTTACAATTGTAATTTTTACTAATAAAATAATTATAATTTACTGATTTGTAAATTCCTCTAAGGGCCAGGAATCTTCTACACATCATCTCTAGTTCTCAGAACTATACTAGCTGATAGAATCATCCCTGTTGGACAGTTGAGGAAACATAAGGGATTTACCCAAAGTCACACAGCTAAAAAGTGGTAGAACTGGGATTTGTAACCTGTCTTGTCTAGCTCCAAGGCCCTATCTTTCCTGTGTATCCCATTGCTTCCTCTCTGAGTAGCGCTTTGATTCACAGGTATGACAGCTCCTGGAAGCATTCCCATCTGGAAGCAATAGGCCAGGAGTCTAGACTCTCTGCAAGAGCTGCTGGTCCCTCCCTGCTCAGCTTCCAGATGCCCCCTGGAGCTAGTACCAGTGAATAAATGAATAAATAGCAGGGATGGGCCCCCTAGAGAAAACCCAGAATGAGAAGTAGGAGCACACCAGAGTCACAAAGTGCTCATGAGGCTAGTGGAAACCCTGGCACATAATAGGTGCTCATCAAATGTTTGTTGAATGAATACCAGGTGGTGAGCTCACCAGTGACTCCCTGGCAGCAGCGCTGGGCACTACACTGTTCCTTCATCTCCACCATCTCTTCCTCCAGCTTCTTCACCCGGGCCAGGAGGTCCTGGACACTGCCTGCCAACTCGCAGTCCTTCTGTGGCGTCTGAAGGCGGATGTTGTGCCTGAAGATGATGTTCTGTTCCTCCCCGGCCTCCCCCAGGGCCAAGAGCGAAGCCCCATTGTCACTGAGGGGCTGAGGGTCAGCGTCAACCTGAACCAAGGCAGACTTGGGCACATCGATCTTGTAGGTGTGGCTGACAGTGACCTGTTGCTCCTTGTTGCTGCAGCCGGGAGGCTCCAGAGTGGCTGGGGCCGAAGCCACCAGGAGCACAGAGCCAAGCAGGAGCCCCATAGGGAAGCGGAACATCTCCTGGAGACTCATCCTTGGAAAGACAGGGAGCAGACCCTCCAGGATACCTGTATTCAGAAACATTGCAAAAGAAAGCCATGGAGATGTGCTGAGGGAAGCTGGCTTTTTTTTTTTTTTACCAGATTCTAAGAGCCCAAGGAAGCTGGGAAACCAGCAGAAGGAACTCATTCTATTTCTCCCAAGGATCTGAACCAAATTACTTTCTGTTCCTGCCTCACAGATTGCATATTCCTGCCTCCTCTCTTTGCTTACTGTTCACACTGCCCAGGATGCCCTTCTCTTCACCTCTCATTCTAGGCTCACCTGCACTTATTAATAATAAGAAGAGCAGCTTTCTTGTGTTGACAGCCTATTGTGTGCCACGCTTTGATCCCCCTAATTCTGGATCTTTACAGCAACCCTAATATTATCCTCCCTCTTAACAACATCAACAATAAGAGCTGCACATAGAGCACTTGCTATGTGACAGGCACTATTCTAAATGTTCTAAGTGTTTCACATTTATTAACTCATTCCATTCTCACAATTGTTTGTTAGAATATACTATCATGACCCCCATCTTATAGATATGGAAACTGAAGCACTACTACTTTAAATGACTTGCCAACCAGCACCCAGCTCAGAGTGGCAGGATTTGAACCCAGGCAATCTGACCCCAGAGTCCATGCTTATCCCCACAATGCCATGCTGCTTTGCACAGATGAGAAAGCTGAGCAAGTTGTCCTGAGTCCCACGGCCAGGAAGAGCAGAACCTGTACTCAGACCCAAGTCCACTGACTGCAGGGCCAGCATCCTGCTCACGACACTCACTTGTGAACCAGTAAAACATAAGAATTTCTAATAAAATTACCTGCTCCACAAAGTCTTCTCTCCTGTCTCCCTGCCTTACCCAGCTGGAGACTAGCTTCACTTCTGCTAAGCATTCAGAGAAATGGACCTGTCCCTCACTGCTGGTCTCTTGAGCGTTGACCTGGTGTTACAGTTACTCTTGTATGCAGCTTGTCTTAGGCCGTGAGCCTGTTAAGGACAGGACTGGGCTGATTCATCTTGGGGCCCTCCTGTGGCAGGAGCACAGTCACACATGCTGACAGGTTTGGTCACTGTTTCTCAAATCCATCCGTGCATGGGTGGCCTGGTTTGTCAGTCAAGCCAGGCGACCTGAGATGGGGCAGGTGGTTAGGTTTTTCCTCCTCCTTCACCAGGAGGTGGTGTCTTCACCACTGTCAATGAGCAGAATAACTCTCTCCAGCCATTTCCCCTTGTGCCCCCAACCCCCATCTAGGACGGCCCATTCTTTGCACACTAACAAGCTGAGGCAGGACAGACCACAAGAGACCCAGCTTTCACCTCACATTTTGCTCACACAAACCTCAGTCACAAGATACATCCCAGTTGGGCTTGCGTAGCAGCAGTTATCTAGAAAGTGATCTGCAGAGCTGTCTCTTGACAATGGGTTTCTGTAACTAACCCAAGACCTGCAATTATTTATGCCAAAATTTGAAGTCAGGAAACACAGTCCTCTCCTGTGGTCTGTGTTTTGCTTGAGCACAGGCTCTCCCTGCCCGTGGTTGAGAGGCAATTGGGATATGGTGGAAAGGCACCTCAGACAGGCTGTAGGATGTGCATCCCTAAAAATGCTCCTCATCCTGAGCCTCCACCTCCTTGTCTGTAACGTGGGAATGACAGCGCATCACCCCTCTTAGATGTGAACAGCAGTGAGCACTATGTCTGGTATGTGAGCAGGGATTAGTCAATATTTTGAGGTTTATTTTGTTTTCAATCGATTTACTGAATGTGACTTCCTTTTCTTCCTCATCTGTTCTGCTATAAAGAATAATGCTGGCCGGGCACGGTGGCTCACATCTGTAATCCCAACACTTTGGGAGGCCAAGGCAGGAGGATCACTTGAGGCCAGGAGTTCGAGACCAGTCTGGCCAACATGGTGAAACCTTTCTCTACTAAAAGCACAAAAATTAGCCAGGTGTGGCGGTGCACTCCTCTAATCCCAGCTTCTTGGGAGGCTGAGATAGAGAACTGCTGGAACCTGGGAGGCGGAGGCTGCAGTGAGCCGAGACCATGCCACTGCACTCCAGCCTGGGCAACAGAGCAAGACTCGATCTCAAATAATAATAATAACGCCTAGGTTGAAAGGCATCTTTCAACTATATTGATTATAAAAGGAAGAAATATTTCTAGCCACTAAGCCAAATTCTACTAATATGTAAAATGTTTAACTTTTAATAGTCATCATTCATTTAGTATCAGGAAGTTGAGGAAACAGGGGGTGAAGAGCCCTGGAAGAATAAAAGAAGAAGAATCACAATAGCATGAAATGCTAAATGTTATTTACTGAGTTGCTGCTACGCGCTAGGCATTGGCTGGGTGCATTATTCCTCGTAATTAATCCCCAGAGCTGCCATGTAAGGTCAGTGTTCCTCTCCTCACTCAAAAGGTAAGGAAACCAGATCTGAGAGGTAAAGTCATTTGCCAGGGTTGCCCAACAACGAAGTGGCAGAGCCAGGATTCAAACGCAGACCCATCTGATTGCAAGCCTATGCTTGCTCTGTGCCAATATGACATTCTGATACAAATGACAAATGAGTGCAGTTAGATACATGTCCCTATGCAATGCTTTCATCCATTATACATGTTGTACCCAAGGGATGTGACACCACTGTGAATTAAGCAGAATGGTACCTATGAAGGGTTTTTCTTTGTGTTACCCCTTTGCCCTCCCACTCCTTCATGGCTCTTCCTATCACCAAAAGCACGTATTGTTGATAATAATAAAAGCTCACTTCTTCTGAGAACTGACTGCATTTCAGGCACTGGACTCAACACCCGGCAGATGGAATGGAATAGTCAATGGGACACTTCTTGTTGTCTTGTGACTTGGACCATGGGTAATAAGTGCCTGCACACTTCTTTTTTTTTTTTTTTTTTCAGACAGGATCCCATTATGTTGCCCAGGCTGGAGTGCATTGGCACAATCACGGCTCACTGCAATGTCCACCTCCTGGGCTCCAGTGATCCTCCCACCTCAGCCTCCTGAGTAGCCGGGACTACAGGTATATGTCACAGTGCCTGGCTAATTTTTGTATTTTTTTTGTAGAGATGGGGTTTCACCATCTTGCCCAACCTGGTCTCGAATTCCCGGGTTCAAGCAGCCTGTCCACCTCAGCTCCCCAAAGTGCTAGGATTACAGCCATGAGCCACTGCACCTGGCCGTGCCCACACATTTCAAAGACAGTGTGCCACTGGAGGTTTGGGGGTTGGGGGTGGGGTCATGGTGAATTAGTGGGGGTGGCAGGCAAAGAGACCGGTGCCTGATTCTGGCCCGGAGGAATTCACAGGTGGAAGCTTGGCTGGAACAGGCTGCGTGGCAGAGAGAGGAAGGGGGCTGCAGTGTGAGAGGACTGAAACTCAGACTTTGGCAAGGCCAAGTTGATGTCACAGAAATGAGGCATGTTAGAGCTACCAAGAGGGCAGTTCAGGGCCCGAGCTGAGGTGCAGGTCCACCATTCAGCAGGAGTGTGCCACCCCAAGGGGGCGACTGCAGCAGGACATGCCCAGTGGGTGGGAAGGGGAATATCTAAAGATCCCACAGAAGCTCCCCACAAAGGAGGGGTGGCCCAGCACTGGAAGCATTCACCATAACAAGGGCATCCAACAGAGGGAACCACAACAGCCCCAGTAAAGTAAAAGTGCCCTCTCCCTTCTTTTCTAACCCTCACCTCGCCCCAGGAAGCAGCAACCTGGTGAAGCCAGAAGCAGCTATGCAAGTTAAGGAGAGAGAAGTGGAGGGAGGAAAGCCCCAAGCCCCTTCCCTCCAGCTTCTCTGCAGGTTCCAGCATCAGGTCTGAGCTGAGAAAGAAGAAAAGATGTGGCCTGGATGAGAGACTGCGGCTCAAAACTGAAATGGACTTGCTTTCACAAAAGCAATTCTCTTCTAAGACCAAAAGCCACCAGAAAAGCTCTGGAATCTGCTTGAGACTTTTGTCAGAAGATGGGGGGAGTGGGAAGCCAGGAAAATGAGTTGGAAGGCAGGATAAAAATAATGATATTTCACAACGGCCATCCTTAGACGTTCATCACAAAGATAAAAGCCACACACTATTCTCCACTTGATCCCCAGGATAGGAACTGAGGCTCAGTGGCATTGAGCAACTGATTATGCAATTGATGAGCACACGGCCACAGATGCAACCCCAGATGCACAGTGTCCAGCAATGGAGCCACTAATCCCTATGCACTTCTGCCATTCACCAGTAACAACGCATATTGATCTCTAAAGGACCTACTGTGTTCATGGCAGCACATGAGTTTCCACTGTCCAAAAATCTTCTTCCTGGGCAAAAATAGGGCTGAAAAAGCAGACTTCTCTGCCCATGCTTTCCATCCCACCCCCCACCCCCAGCCTGAGACATAAATGAAGTGCAGATGGTTTTCCGAAGAAGTTCTCAACGAACGCAAAAAAAAAAAAAAAAAAAAAAAAGCCGTGGACTCTTGCCATCAACCACAGTAAGGCTGCCCAGAGCCCAGGTCTACAGCATTTGTTTTTGTAGCCTGGAATATGAGAAATCCCAGAAGTCCCTGTTGGAGCCCTTGGTGTTGCCTGTCCTTCTGATTTGTAACAAGATGTCCTCATTAATTACTGCCTCTCAGATTCCACAAGTTGCGCTCAGATTTTCCTGGGTAGGTTGATTGTTCGAAAGAAGATGAGAGCAAGGGAAATCCTCAACCTAACATTCTGTCAAGTGTAATGAGCAAGAAGAGAAGCCTGCTGGCTCTCACTCCAACACGTGGCAGGAAAGAGACTCCTTGTTTAACAGCAGAAGGGAAGGATGACTTCATCGACTCTTTCAGTATGCACAGCAAACCACAGGCTGAGCTCCGCGAGGGTGGGGAGGGGGCAGACAGGGCAGAAGATTTTTCTGAGCAAAACGCAGGATGATACATTTCCAAATAGGGAGGATTATTCTGCTGAGGGGTATTTTCCCATGGAAAGTTGGGTAAATTCTGCAGGGATGCATGAAGCGAAGGGCATTTACATGCAGGAAATGTGTATGCAGGAACCACAGGAAACCAGTTGTCCCCAAGAATCATTGTCTTACAGAGGCTGGTCATGTCTTTAATTCTGACTGCAGAAGGGGTGTTGGGTGGTGTGGGAAGGTGGGAGGGAGGGATACATTAGACTCAGGAACAAATGCTGCCTTGTGTTGCTTTTACCAGAAAGGCTCTTTGAGGAGTACACGACTGACCATGGGCTGCATGGATGGTCCCCCTACTTCTGCCTTCAGATGTTGCAGGGCTCTATGCTTCTGCTGTGTTCTCTCTTGGTATCTGCATCTACCCCTGTGGCTTTAATTTCCAGCCAAATATTGACAGCTGCCAAATCTGTATGCGTGTTTCTAGCCCAGGTATCCTTGTGAGCTCAGAGATGACAGAGAGGGCCGTGACTGTGTTGATCCCCTCTGTATCACCAGCCTCATAGCACAGTCCTGCCAAAGTAATATTTTGTGAAGTAAGTAGTAATAGCCACTGGATTTGTGTGTGTCTGTGTATGTGTGCTTATTAGATAATGGACATTGTGCCAAATGCTATAAAAATTATCCTCATTTAATCCTCAAAATCCTGGGAGTCAGTTGATATCATTCTTTGTGACAGGTCCTCAGAGAAGTTAAGTAATTTGCCAAAGGACACACAGCTAAAAAGCAGCAGAGCTGGGATCACACACCAGGTCTGTCCACTGCCTGCGTCTGTGTTCTTCATCTGTCTGTTATATGTCCTGTATATACAAAAAAAAACAAAAACAAAAAAAAAACACCAAATGTCCTCCGTTCTGCCACGTGTTTTTAAGAGAGGGTTTTTTCCTGAAAATAAAAGAAACCCAAGGCATAAATTGGGTTTTCACTTAAAAATTAATAAATCGATAACTAAATCCTGTGCCTGTACTTCCTCTGAGTGGTGCCAAGGATGATCCACTGGGGACATGAATTGCATTTCCCTCACATAGAGGTTAAGTCCCAGTCAATTCTCATGAGAAGCTGGAGAATTCCTTTCCTAGGAAACACCAAAGTGCACAGATACTTCTGTCTTCAGGGGCAGATGGCATCCAAGCCTTGGCCAAGGGAGGAGGATGGCCCCTGAATCCTGATGGTCCTCTTGGACCCCAGGGGTGGATGGTTTCTGTGTCATCTCATTTTCCCCAAAGAAGGACACACACCCTGGGTCAGGAAAAAAAAAATACTACTTACGCCAAAGAAGAGAGGTAGCCAATTTCTAGCCACTGTTACAGACCTTTATACTTAAATTCAGGGCTTTCTCTGGTTCCCTTATTATCTCATCCTGCCTTGACAGTTAACCACAGGAAAATGAAAGCACTGCTTTGGGTTTTAGAAAAAGTGTATCATCATGGATTTCCAGCAGAGTCACTTAAGAAGATATTCTGTCCCCAAATGACAGGGTGGATATCATTAAACTATGAAGGAAAATGAGGGAGATGAGTGGCTAGGGATGCATCAATGTCACAAATGTCACTGGCAAACTTGTCACTCCTTCCTTAACTCTCTTTGGCATATATTGCTAATGATCTACAGCTTGGACCCTGGGTGACTCAGGGGCCTTCCCTGTACTTCCCAAGTAACCTGTTCCAGGACAGCAAGTTCTCAGCTGGCTGAGGAATCTACCCTGGCTCAACTCACCTTGAACTAGAGGCTTAGGGGACCGATTTCACCTCTGTATCTCTTTCTCCTTCAGATCCAAGAAAATGGATATACAAGGGAGGTCTGTCTCTCCTAGGTTAAACTCCAGTAGAAGCAAGTACATACAAACATTTTTATTTCTAGTCTCTGTGACGTTGAATATAGGATTGCATATAGGATACAAGACAGCTAAGTATGGAAGAGAATGGAAATTTGGTTTTATGTGATAGGGCTTAGTATGGTCACATTCTGGGTATCACTCTGTCCCCCCATTCTCCTAGTTCTGTGGGATACCCAGGGAGTGTCCAGGAAGTCCTTGGAGATGACTCTCACACCACCGTGCTAGAACCCTTTTCCTGGAGAGCCATCCCATCAAGTCTGCCCACTCGCCTGAGGCTTGAAAAGATCAAGGATGGTGTCCTGACCCAGCCTCAGCACTCAATCACTTTTTCAGGGGTGACCACAGGCTCATTTTGTTTTGTTTTGACAACTGACTCTTAATCTGCCTTGCAAAGGCTCAAATGAGTGATGATAATGGTAGCTACCATTTTCTATGCATTTATTACATGCCAGGTTCTGTGCAAAGCACTTTAAAATCTCCTCTTGGACATCAGGCAAAGATGTTCATTTACCCCCAGAGAATGAATCACTTTCTCACAGCAAGAACTTCCTTTAGCTTTGGTGGGACCAACCTCATGCACAATAACAAGATAAAATAGACACGGGACCTAAATTCAGGAACCTTCCTCTCCCTTATTCAACCAAACAGCCAGTCCCCAGAATGACTAAATATTACTTTGTATACAATTAGCCCTAATATCCATGGGTGTGAGGGGCGTCATATTAAAACAAAACAAAACAAAAAACTCTGCAATTTATTTCTTTAGCTAATGTGTTGTTTTCCACATATTGAAGTAACTTTAAAGTTCCAGTCTTCTAGCAAAGAGGAGAGTGTTTGCTAATTTCCAAGCATTTGCACTGTTCCACTCACACTCGCTGGGTACAGATTCAAATGGTGGCTGGGCAGCATTAGCAGTGAGTCCACTGTGGCAGAAGCAGCAAAGTCCCTGTCCATCCAGAGATCAGGCCTGAGATCTTAGCAACCTCTGCTCACAGACTGGTGGCTCCAGATGTGGCTACAGGACCTAAACCATGATCTCATGTCTGTATCCAGATCCTATAGGAGCCAAGGCTCTGGAATGAGCAGTGAATGGACAAAAATTTCCACTGGGCCTGGGCACAATTTCCTCAGGCATCTACTCAGAAACAGAGCTCTGCCCACCCTACATTTCAAACCACAGAGCAGCACTGGACTGGAAAACCAGAAGCCACGGGATGATTTGAAATCATTTGTTCTATTTTCCCTCCTTCGGGAGTCAGCTGCAGCCTACAAACTGGGGACAAAGCAGTACTTAGAGTTGTATGAAAGAATGCCAGGTGCCTTCTTCCCTTCTCTCCTGGAAAAATGATACCAGTATTGATACTCTATTTTTTCCTGTGTCCAACACTGTCACCTTGATTCTGAGTCTGCAACAAATGTCTGAATGTCAAGAGGCCAGCTGCCAATACGTAGCCCTGACCGAGCAAGGTACCATCTGATGCCTTGGTGACACCTCAGCTTTTCCAAGAACTAGTGGATTTTAGGCACTGTGGCTAATCTGTGTCCCAATGTGGGCAGTTTGTTACTTTTATGTTGGAACTTGTTCTTTTTTTTAATGCTTATATAAGCAACACAGGTTTCATGCTTTTAAGTGAAGCCCTGCCTGTTCTCATTCATTCTTTCTCCATCCTTCCCCCAGATCTCTCCCAAGCACAAAAGTTAATAAATAAGTAAAAAGTAAGACCTCCAAAAACTAGTTTTTTTTGTTTGTTTGCTTTGTTTTGTTTTTGTTTTTTAGATGGAGTTTTGCTCTTGTTGCCCAGGCTGGAGTGCAATGGTTCAATCTCGGCTCACCGCAACCTCCACCTCCCAGGTTCAAGCAATTCTCCTGCCTCAGCCTCCCAAGTAGCTGGGATTATAGGCATGCGCCACCATGCCCGGCTAATTTTTTGTATTTTTAGTAGAGACGGGGTTTCTCCATGTTGGTCAGTCTGGTCTCGAACTCTCGACCTCAGGTGATCCACCCGCCTCAGCCTCTCAAAGTGCTGGGATTACAGGCATGAGCCACCGTGCCCAGCCAACCACATCATTTTTTTAGATGTCTTGAAATGTTTTCTTTGAGGTATTGTGAGGGTAATAGTATGGGGATTTCGAGAGAAGTTGTCGTCTTAACAAATAATAATTAAAACCTGTAAAATTAAATGTCTGGAGATACTTCAAAGCTGTTCAAATGTGTTTGCAAACATCCCCTTAACTGATTCACACAAAATCCAGAAAAAGGGAAAGTTATCATAGCTTCCTAATCATAACTAAAATAACAACTCTGTTTTAGGATTTAAAAGAATAATGAAATATAACAATACTAAATTATCCAAAAAAAGACAGAGAGAGAGAAAGCTTTGACATTGTAAGTAAGTTAAAAAGAAAAAAAGATGAGAAGGAACATCTTAAAGGAAACATTTTATACAAAAATGTGTTACGCCAGGTAGAAACTGATACAACACAGACGCATCTGTGTTGCAGGAAAGAGGATAACTATGCTTAGCCCTGTCTGAGACTGGAGTGTAATACTAAGGATGCAGTACACGGGTCCTGAGAGGTACTTCCCAATTCATTTTAACTCTTCATGGAAGTGATAGGAGACTAATTACACTGCCCGGATTTTCAGGCTCGGGAACGGAGGCACCTGAGCCACCACTTTTGAGCTCATCTGCATTGGCCACCTCCCTCCCTCCAGTAAGTAAAGCTTGGGCAACTGGCACTCTTACCTGGGAGGCTGCTGGGTGCCTCTTCCAATGCTGCTGCTCCTGTGAGCCGGTCTCCTCCTGCCGCAGACCTTGGTACTTGCTGGTCGTCCCTCGTTCTCGTCTCTCCTTGGCTTCCCTTCCTGGGTTTAAATCCTGTCTAGGCCAGAGGAGGAGCAAATGGAGACTCCTGGTGTTTTCCTCCCTTCCTAGCAGGGACTCTGCTAAAAGATAATGAGCAATTCCTTCTCTTATTCTAACTAGGAAAGAAAAATATATACATTTCCTTCTTCTTTTTCACTTTGATTACACAGCAGCTAAAAATACTGGAGGCTGTTTCCATTTAAGTGAATCCAGAATAAGGATATTAAAAGAGTTTGCCTGTCTCCTGGCCAGGAGCTGGGTCTCGGGGTTCAAAAGTGCATTTATAAAGTTCCTTTCTCTTTTTCCTGTTTCAGGCATTCTGGGACTTACTGCCTACTGCTTTTAAAATGGGAAAAAGCCTTTAGCACAGAAAGAAATGAGCAGAGACCCTCAGGGACAGAAGCTCTTCTGACTTCCCTCCTCCTTCATCCATCGTCTCACACTTGTGAGTGGCAGGACTCTGAAGTGGGGGCAGGAATAACAGACTGGGGACATTCGGTCCCACAAGCCCACTCTGACCCTCACCCCATCCCAAATGCCTCCCACACGCCAACAGTACAAGAGCTCCAAAATCAGGAAAGAATAGTCGTGCCCCTTTCTGGCTGCCCTTCCTCTTTTGCCCTCAGATGGACAGGCCTTCATCCTTCCTATGAACCAGAGTCATTTCAATAGGGCATGGGCTGACACCTGCCACCCTTCCTTACACCCCATCCCTCTCCTGCTCTGTGGGAAGTAGATTCTGGAGTGCAGATCCACAACAAAATGAAGGAGACCATATGTTTCCAGTTCACCTATGTCAGCATCAAATGCTGCTGGAGGGAAAGGAGAAGGAGAGACGGGGGACCAAAAAGTGGCCCCCAGAAATTGGAGGGGGGTTCCCAGAGGCAGCTTGCCTGGATCTGAAGCTTGTGTCTGCTACTTGCAAATGACCTTTGACAACTTCTTTGTGGCTCAGCTTACTCGTCTGTAAAATAGGAATAGTGTCTTATGGTTATTGTGAGGTTCAAATGAGTAGATGGGGTAAAGAACTTAGACTAGTCCCAAGACACAATGAGGACTTGGTAAAGATTACCTGCTACCATGATTATTATAACTTTTTAATTCTCCTTATGTATCCCACTAAATCATATTTGATCCTCTCCACCTCAGTCCAGGTAGGTTCACAGTTCTCTGCCCTTCACTTACAACCACAAATAATCCTGCTATCTGGCCCTGGAATCTGGGCCAGCCATATACAGAGGTGACCAGTGCAGTAGGAACCAGGGTCACCAGAAAATTTCCCAACTCCCGAACATCTCTTTTCTCCCTTGGACTTTTTTCTCTGCTTCTTAAAAGGGAAAATCTCTCCCAGAGGATCCTAAGACTCTATTGCGCCCTCAAGTTGCTCTCCTATTCTTAATTTCCTTTCACTAACTCTCCCCAAATGAGTGGTCTTCACCAACTCTCTCCGTGACCCCACTTTCCTTGCCCTCAATAGGAATAACTAAACCAGTGCACCAGGCTCCTAAGAAGCCACCTTCCTCCAGTCTCTCCTTATTACAGCTGGTATTAGTTAGTTGCAGGACATGGAGCTGTAGCAAAGAGACCCTCCAATGCAGTGACTTAACAACATAGATGATTTCTCCCCAAACAGTAGAAGACAGTGGCCCAGGGCTGGTAGGGCAGTGCCACCATCCACAGCACACACCCACCACTCTCTAGGGTCATCATCTCCCAGCCAACAGGAAGGGTAAAGGGATGAGGGCAGATGGAAGTGCGTGCTCATTCCTTACAAACACAAAAACAAAAACTTTTTATTTTATACTTATTTCAGACTTGCAGAAAAATTGCAAAAATATTAAAAGAATCCCTGTATACCCTTCACTCATATTCTCCAAGTGTTAACATTTTATCATATTTGCCAATCATTCATTCTCTCTTAATAGTTTTCCCTGAAAACATTTGAGAGCAAATTAAAGACATGATTTAACTCTTTACCCATTTATGTCTAAAAACTTTAGTATAGGGTGTTTCCCAACAACAAGGGCATACTCTCTCATAACCTCAATACAATGATCAAAATCAGAAATTGACATTGACATAATACTATTGTCTAATTTACAGACGATATTCAAATTCCATTGATTGTTTCTCTAATGTCTTTTATAGCAAAAGAAAAATAATTTACAGACCCAGGATTCAATTCTGGATAATTAATTGCATTTAGTTGTCCTGTCTTTAAAATTTCCGTAAATTGGAATAGTTCTTCAATCTTTATCTTTCATGACCTTAACATTTTTGAAGAGAAAACGTCAGTTATTTTAAAGAATGTCCTCAGTTTGCATTTGTGTGGTATTTTTTCATGCCTAGATTTAGGCCATACATTTTTGGCAGGCAGCGGCAGAAGCGGCGTGTCTTTGATCCATCACAGCAGGAGACGCTTGATGGCAGTCTGTCCCAGTGTTGGTGATGTTACCTTGGACCACTTGGTTAGGGTGATATCTGCCAGGTTTCTCCACAGTAAATATTTGCCCTCTTTTATTTCACAGGTATACTGTGGAATGATGTTTTTAAACCATGTAAATATTCTGCTTATTTTTATATTTTCACTCACTAGTTTTAACACCCATTGTTGATTCTTGCCTGGAACAATTACTACTATGATGGCTGCCAAATGGCGATTTTCCTAATTTCATCTTTCTTTTTATGTTTACTAGATAGAATTCTATTATAAAAAGTAATTTTTCTTCCCTCACCTTTATTTTATTAATCACCTTATATTCAAAGTGACTCATATTCTTTTTTTCATTCTATGGGTTATATTCCTGTACTATCATTATTTTGTTGCTCAAATTGCCCCATATTTGGCCATGGTGAACCCTTCAGGCTGGTTACTGTGTGCTTTTAACACACTTCCATCATTCTTTGAGTGTTTCCTTACTTTTGGCACAGCAAGATATTCCAGACTTATCTTGCACTTCTCCTGCCCAGTCCTTTAGAAGCAGCCATTTCTCCAAAAATCTTTATTTCTTTCTATTGGAGAATGATGCACGTTTTGGATAATGCTAGAAAAGGAACACATCACTTCTTCTGCATCCCATTGGCCAGAATTTAGCCAATGTGCACATACAGCTGCCGGAGAGGCTGGCACAGTGGTTGTGTTCAACTAAACCTCAGGAGCTCTGTGAGTAAAGAAAGGAAGAAAGAATAGGGGTTGATGGGCAGCTTGAAGTCTGCCACAGAGCCTACCCAATCACTACCGGCATAGTGTTCTCCCTGAATTCTAAAATCTAATCATATCTTTTCCCTGCCCCAAATCCTCCAGAAACTCTCATTACTTACAGGATTACGCTTCTAAAGTTCTCTGTAACTGCCCCATCATGCCCCTTCCTGTGCACCTCCATATCCAAATTATTCCCCTGCTATTTATAAATACAAACCATCAGGTTTTTTTATTTTTTACTTATTTTTTGAGACAGAGTCTCACTCTGTTGCCCAGGCTGGAGTGCAGTGGTGAGATCTCGGCTCACTGCAACCTCCAACTCCAGGGTTCAAGTGATTCTCCTGTCCTCAGCCTCCCGAGTAGCTGGGATTACAGGCACCCACCACCACGGCCGGCTAATTTTTATTTTTTTAGTAGAGGCAGGGTTTCCTCACGTTGCCCAGGCTGGCCTCAAACTCCTGACCTCAGGTGATCCACCCGCCTCAGCCTTCCAAAGTGCTAGGATTACAGGCGTGAGCCACCACACCCGGCCCAAACCATCAGTTTCAACCAACTCAGCCTCCTCTCAGTCCCTGGTAAACATGATGCTCCTCCTTGTCTCCAGACACTGGTGATGCAGCCCCCACTTCTTGAAGTCAATCCCATCTCCACATCCAAGAGATCTGCTCAGATTTCCCTACTATAATAGCCTGAATCAATGTGAAATGTTTTTTTAACACCTGGCTTCAGAGTTTTTCTTAGAGAGATAACTCTCCTTGTTCAGGAAAATACTTAGGATACTTAGGACAAGTTTGCAATGAAACAAAGAAACAAACAAACCAAAAAAAACTGCTCTGCATGAAATAAATAGGAACTGGCAGTAGGAAAACAGAAAAGATTGTTAAGATTATGAAGGTCATGAGGCTAAGGCCTGGGGAGGAGTGGGGCAGGTGAAATAGGAAAATCACTTTTAAGAACAAGAATATCTACTCAATATTACATTGTTTGCTTTGCCTTTTTTTTTTTTTTTTTTTTTTTTTTGAGACAGTCTCACTTTGTGGCCTAGGCTGGAGTGCAGTGACACAATCTTGGCTCACTGCAACTTCTGCCTCCCAGGTTCAAGTGATACTCCTGCCTCAGCCTTCCAAGTAGCTGGGACCACAAGCGCCCACCACCACGCCTGACAAATTTTTGTACATTTAGTAGAGATGGGTTTCACCATGTTGGCCAGGATGGTCTCAAACTCCTGGCCTCAAGTGATTCACCCTCCTTGGCCTCTCAAAGTGTCGGGATTACAGGTGTGAGCCACCAACCCTGGCTTGTTTGCTTTGTTTTCTATAAATCCCTCTTCCTGGTCCCAAACCTTAAGTTAAGTCTTCCACCCACACAAATGCTTTTTTTTAACTCATGTGATGGGGAAAGATAAACCAAAAGACAGGAGCTACATCACACATCTGGGTCAGCACTGCACAAGGAAATGTCTGTAAGATGTGAGGCACAGTGCAACAGACTTCAGAGGAAGCAGAAATTCGGGTCCAGGCATGACCCCTGGGATGTAAGCCCTTCACACTGCCCAGGACAGAATCCAGAGGAGTTGGTCATGGATGTGGGAATGGGGAGATCTCAGATTTCTCACAAGTTGTAGGATCGAGATTGGAGCCAATTTTATTTAACTCCCTAAGAAAGCTGATCTTGGCTGACACCTGAGCTATAGGATTTCTTCTCAGAATTCTTCATTTAGAGACTTGCAGTAGTGGCTAGCTGTTAGTTGTGTCCACGCAGAGGCTCCTTAACTTCAGTATGAGCTCATGGAGAATGAGGACTGTTTTCTTTTATTGCCTTCACTACCTATGGTATTGTAAAGTAAATAATAAGCTATCTGAAATTCCATCATGACAGATTTATGCCTTAAGATGCCCAAGAACAAGGCAAATTCCCCAAACATATGGGGCCTACACCGTGGTAGCAGGCCCTATTTTGCCTGCCTCCCTGAGAGCCTTGCCCTTCTTCTTCACCAAGAACCCTAATTTTATTTTGATGTCTACTCACCACCTCCTGATCTTGGTTGGGCTCAGGGAAGGGCTCTGACTGATCTAAGCCAACCAGGGTAATTTCATCACCCTTGTCAGTGACTAATTTAGGCAAGAACATGCAGTGAATTTGAGGGTGGGTGAGACATAAAGGAGAGGACACAGATGGAGATTCAAGGAAAGGTTCCTTCACTCAAAAAAAAAAAAAAAAAAAGACCAGGTGTGGTGGCTCACACCTACCATCCCAGCACTTTGGGAGGCCAAGGCAGGCAGATTGCTTGAGCCCATGATTTTGAGACCAGCCTGGGCAACATGACGAGGCCCTGTCTTAGAAAAAAAAAAAAAAACAACAACAATGAAAAAAAAAACCCACAGCAACAAACACAAAACACATACACAAAAATTAGCTGGGCATAGTGGTGTGAACCTGTAGTCGCAGCTACTCTCGAGGCTGAAGTAGGAAGATCACCTGAGTTCAGGAGGTCAAGGCTGCAGGGTGCTGTGATCATGCCCTTGGACTCCAGCCTGGGCAACAGAGTGAGACCCTGTCTCAAAACAAAACAAAACAAAACAAATTCAAAAGAATTGGATATTGTCACATCTACAAAGAACACCTAGAACTGTGGCAGACACCTTATAACCAACCATAAGGGGTGCTAGCCAAAGACAAAGAAAACACACCAAGGATGTCGGAACAGAAAATGGAAGAAATCCTGTGTTGTTATGATGTTGCTATCCTGCTGAATTAACCACCTCTCAAGTTTTCCTACTTCAGAACTTTCTTGAATCAGGAGTTTGTTTCTTAGAGCTGCTAGCATTCTAAGGGATTCAGTTTTTTTTTTCTTAGTAACATGTAAATGGAAAAATGATACAAGAGCCTATATTCAAACTAGGGGAATAGTTTAATATGAAACTAATTTCAACTCATTTTGTCCAAATAGTATAACCCATTCCAGAACAACCCGGAAAAAAGTCACTGATTCAAATGATGGTTCAACCAACATGTTATTATGTCTTATTTTATTTGAGAAAAATGTAGGAGAAAGCATTCCAACGTCAGTCATCTGTGGTCGTCTCTAATTGTATTCATCCTAAGAAATCTCCAAAAACCCAGTAGGCCAATGTGCTGGCTCTAAGGGAGCCTGAATCAGTTGTCTAGTTTGGAGACCTAGAGCTGCTCTCAGCTGGTTTTGATCTGTTTGAGCTGGCTGGAAGATATGTCTTCATATCTTTAATTAGGATTCTGCTGAATCTAAAAGAACTGAAACCAAAGCTGAACAGACCTCTAGGGTCAATATCTTGTGTTGGCGCTCTCTGTGTGTGTGTGTGTGTGTGTGTGTGTGTGTGTGCGCGCGCGTGCGCACGCGCACTGTCACACTCCATAAATTATATTTATTCTGTACCCATTTTCTTCTTATTCATCCCTTGTAATAGTTACTGAATTCAAGTCTCCAATAGTGCTTACAGAGATGCACCATCTTTGACATTAGATGTGTGTGCCTATAAAAACAGAGAAGAGAATGTGGGATTCAGCAAAGAAGGTTTATTACTCCCTTCAAGGCAATGAAAGACCTTGATTCTTTTCCCATCAATATTTCCTTCTCTTGGGTCAATATGTTTTGATATCCATCTCAGTGGAAGTCAGTATCTTCTCATTAACCTCTTTTAGCAATAGCAGTTGCTATGAGCCAATGACCTGGTGTGAGAAATTAGAAATCTGCATTTGCAGCTAGGGACCCAGAACCTAGGGGCTGACAGTTCGATCCTTAGAAGGCTCTTGATGCATTACTTGCCCATAGGTTGCTATTTTGTAAATATCATTATTTTCATGACAAAAGTAACTTATTATTGTAGACTAACTAGAAAATGTATAAAAATATAAAAAAGAAAATTAACATTTTCTGTAATTTTCACAACCAGAAATAACCAGTAATTTTTTTCTACGAATGTTTTCATATGTAGAGAGACATATAATATCTGTGCATATACATAAAAACAAGATTAAACAATTAAGATTATATTATATTGGGAATTTTTTCTGTTTGCTCCTTATATAGTAACTTTTTTCTCCATTTTCTTACATTTATTTAAAAAGACGTGCTTTTTAATGTTGCACAGCATTCTAGTATGTACATCAAATATACGGGGGAAGGGATTGGTTGCAGAGGGACACAAAGAAATTTAGGGGAGTACTGGAAATGTTGTATATCTTGATGGTGGTGGTTGTCACAGGACTTTATACTTTGCCAAAACTCATTGAACTGTACATTTTACAAGTATAAATTTTAATATATATATATTATATCTCAATAAACCTGACATAAGAAGAGAAAAATGAAAAGACTTGCTGAAGGATCCCCACATAATCTGACTCAGTGTTGCCCAGGTCTTGGTCTACCCTATAATTCTCTCAGTCTTGGCAGCACATGGTAATCGCTTGGGAAGTTTTAATAAAAGAAATTGGCAGTGTTGGGGTGGGGAAGAGAACCAGAGACTCTGATTTAATTGGCCATGGGTCAAACCCAAGAACTGTATTTTGTAAACGTTCCCCTGGTGGTTCTAAAATGTGCAAGTGTGTAGCCAGAGTTGAGAACTACTGATCTACACTGTAAGTCATTTAGATCAGGGAGGCAGGAGGATAAAAAATGGAGTAAGTAAATTTCACAACCATAATATCATTTTATATAATAAATTTCATAAACTAAACATTTATTAGTACACTGATTTTCTTTGTCTTATTTTCCCCAAAGCCCTGAGATAGTCATATATATAGATGCGCATATATATGCGTATATATATGCGCATATATATGCGTATATATATGCGCATCTATATATATGTGCATATATACATATGTGTATATATATGCACATCTATATATATATACATATATATGTATATATATATATATTTGAGACAGAATTTGGCTCTTGGCTCTTGTTTCCCAAGTTTGAGTACAGTGGCGCAATCTCAGCTCCCTGCAACCTCCACCTCCCATGTTCAAGCGATTCTCCTGCCTCAGCCTCCCAAGTAGCTGGGGTTACAGGCACACGCCACCACGCCCGGCTAATTTTTTGTACTTTTAGTAGAAACGGGGTTTCACCATGTTAGCCAGGCTGGTCTCGAACTCCTGACCTCAAGTGATCCATCCACCTCGGCCTCCCAAAGTGCTGGGATTACAGGCATGAGCCACTGTGCCCGGCCATTATATATTTTTTGAGATTTAATTCACATACCATAAAAGTATGCTTTTAATATTTTGATCTAATGGTTCTTACTGTGCTCACAAGGTTGAACAGCCATCACCATTATCTAATTTGCAAACATTTTTATCAACTCAAAAAGAAACCCCACACCTATTAGCAGTCACTTCCCACTTCCCCCTCCCCCAGTCCATGACAACCACTCATCTACTTTCTGTCTCTATGGATTTGTCTGTTCTGGACATTTCATATAAATTGAATCATGCAATATGTGGCCTTTTGTGTCTGGCTTCTCTCACTGAGCATAATGTTTTCAAGATTTATCCATGCTGTAGCATATCTAAGAATTTCATTCCTTTTTATGGCTAAATAATATTTTATCATATGGATATACCACATTTTGTTTATCTATTCATCAGTTGATGAAGATTTGAGTTGTTTCAACTTTTTGGCTTTTATGAATAATGCTGCTAAGAACATTTGTGTCCAAGTTTTTATGCAGATAAATGCTTTTGTCTTTGATATTTGGATATTTAACTAGGAGTGCAGTTAATTTCCGGGGCATATGGTCTCTCTATATTTAATTTTTTGAGGAACTGCCAAATGGTTTTCCAAAGTGGCTGCACCATTTTATATTCCCACCAACAATGTATAAAAATTCCAATTTTTCTCTGTCCCCACCAACACTTGTTATTATTTGTCTTTTTTTATAGCAGGTCTGAAATGCTATGTTACAGTTTTTATTTTCCTTTCTCTAATGATTAATGATGTTGAACATCTTTTCATGTGCTTATTGAACATTTGTATATCTTCTTTGGACAATTCTTTGCCCATTGTTTCATTTGTTTTTTTTGGTTTTTATTGTTGAGTTGTAAGAGTTCTTTATATATTCAGGATACTAGACCTTTAATAGATAGATGGTTTGCAAACATTTTCTCCCCTTCTTGGATTATCTTTTCACTTTCTTGATAATGTCTTTTGAAGCACCATAATTTTTAATTTAATAAGGTCAAAATTTTTTTCCTTTGTTTCTTGTGCTTTAGGTGTCATATATAAGAAACCATTGACTAATCCAGGGTTATGAGATTTACAAGTTTGTTATAGTTTTAGCTTTAACACTTAAGCCAGTGATCCACTTTGAGTTAATTTTTGCATATGACATGAGACAAGAATCCAACTCTATCCTTTTGCATGTGGATATCCAATTGTCCCAGGAGCATTTTTGGGGAGGACTCTTCTTTCCACATTAAATTGTCCTGGCATTCTTTCCTGTTGAAAATCATAGTCACATGCACTTTTTTAAGTATTTAATTTACACTCCCATCAATAGTGTAAAAGCATCCCTATTTCTCTACATCCTCTCCAGTATCTGCTGTTTCCTGACTTTTTAATGATCGCCATTCTAACTGGCGTGAGATGGTATCTCATTGTGGTTTTGATTTGCATTTCTCTGATGACCAGTGATGATAAGCTTTTTTCATATGTTTTTTGGCCACATAAATGTCTTCTTTTGAGAAGTACCTGTTCATATCCTTCACCCACTTTTTGATGGGGTTGTTTGTTTTTTCTTGTAAATTTGTTTAAGTTCCTTGTAGATTCTGGATATTAATACTTTGTCAGATGGATGGATTGCAAAAATTTTCTCCCATTCTGTAGGTTGCCTGTTCACTATGATGCTAGTTTCTTTTGCTCTGCAGAAGCTCTTTAGTTTAATAACATCCCATTTGTTAGTTTTAGCTTTTGTTGCAATTGCTTTTGGTGTTTTAGTCATGAAGTCTTTGCCCATGCCTATGTCCTGAATGGTATTGCCTAGGTTTTCTTCTAGGGTTTTTATGGTTTTAGGTCTTACATTTAAGTCTTCAATCCATCTTGAGTTAATTTTTGTATAAGGTGTAAGGAAGAGGTTCAGTTTCAGTTTTCTGAATATAGCTATCCAGTTTTCCCAACACCATTTATTAAATAGGGAATTCTTTCCCCATTGCTTGCTTTTGTCAGGTTTGTCAGAGATCAGATGGTTGTAGATGTGTGGTGTTATTTCTGAGGCCTATGTTCTGTTCCATTGGTCTATATATCTGTTTTGGTACCAATACCATGCTGTTTTGGTTACTGTGGCCTTGTAGTATAGTTTGAAGTCAGGTAGCATGATGCCTCCAGCTTTGTTCTTTTTGCTAAGATAGTGTGGTGATTCCTCAAGGATCTAGAACTAGAAATACCATTTGACCCAGCAATCCCATTACTGGGTATATACCCAAAGGATTATAAATCATTCTACTATAAAGACACAAGCACACATATGTTTATTGCAGCACTATTCACAATAGCAAAGACTTGGAACCAAGCCAAATGCCCATCAACAATAGACAGGATAAAGAAAATGTGGCACATATACACCATGGAATACTATGCAGCCATAAAAAAGAATGAGTTCATGTCCTTTGCATGGATATGGATGAAGCTGGAAACCATCATTCTCAGCAAACTAACACAGGAAGAGAAAACCAAACACCTTATGTTCTCACTCATAAGTGGGAGTTTAACAATGAGAATATATGGACACAGGGAAGGGAACATCACACACCAGGGCCTGTCAGCAGGTGGGGGGCAAGGGAACGGATAGCATTAGAAGAAATACCTAATGTAGATGACGGGTTGACGGGTGCAGCAAACCACCATGGCACGTGTATACCTATGTAACAAAACTGCACGTTCTGCACATGTATCTCAGAACTTAAAGTATAATAAAAAATAAAAATAAAAAAATTAAACTATTTACCTCTACTCACCTGGAAGAAATGTTAATGTATTCTGTCTGTTGATTAGGAGCTCTAAGTCCAATTATTTATGTCTACATACCAGTGGGCCTGGTACCTACTAGTTGTGGCTTCTGAGTGCCAAGTTCCCATAGCTCCTGAATAAGTGCTTTTTAAATAAATTGATCTTGAGGTTAATCAATTTAGTAAACATAGCATAATTTATTTCTGATCATGTTGATTATTCTGATTCAAGTGGATCTCTATAATCAGCCAAAAGGACCAAACCAACTTGTCAAGTTGACAGCCTTAGAGTTGAAATAGTGGAAGAATTCTTGGGAGGACAGTTGCCTACCAAGCATGACCACAATTTTGTCTGGTTGTTTACACCTCTTCCATGTGACTCGTATTAAATCCTGATCTATTCTAAGACAATCATAGTAATTCTAGTCTCCCTGACATTGTTTCATGTAGAAAAGAATGTTTGACCCAATTCTGTCAAATGAGGCTTCTGGAACAGTTTTCCAATATAGTAAGAGTTGGTCCTTCTCCTTCCAATGGTGGTTGTCACCCTTGCCTGGAATATGGCAGCCATTTTACTACTATGAGGGGAGCTGAACATGACAAAGGATGACAGAGAAGAAATATGGGAGGAATCTGGGTCCTCAATGACATACTTGATCCCCTAAGTTAATCAATCTTGGTGCTTTCTTACCTTGGGATTTTTCATTCTCTGAGTATTTATTTCTTCATCATTTAAGCAAATTGGGTAAGGGTGCTGTCTTACTCATGCTCAAATCATTCTAACCAACATAGACCCCCTAAGTTTTCACAGAAAATGCCCTTCAGACTGCAAAACTTCAAGAGGATGGTAAAACTGGACACAGTACATGGAAATTTGAAATTCTCCAAGAGTAGAGTTTCCAAACTAAGCCCCAGATGAAGCTTCCCTGAGATCTGCAAACAGTCCTGCCTTCTAGACTGGGGATGATGGGAGAAGTATCATACATAGGTTGAATTTTTTGCACTGAGAAGGAGCTGAGAGAGTCCATAGATATAGGGGTCTCCTCCCTGACAGTGACCATCCTCCCTGTGGCTGCGACCTCCAGCTGGAGTGCTCACCATCCTGTAATGAAGGAAACTCCAGCAGTATGTTGCAGCCAGCATGTATGGCTTTCCAAAGATGATTATGCTCCGCGACATCACATTGGTAGCTTAAAAATCGGCCATTGTGGGAGTATTCATACCATGGAAATCAGCAAGTGGATTTTCCCCCTGGAAAGCCGACTGTTAAATGTTACCAACACACCACTGGAAATGCCCTCTACATCGCTTCTGGGGATCAGAGGTTTCCTTATACAACCAAGGCATCCTAACATCTCCCAAATTTCATGGGTGTAAATCATAAAGATGAAAGACCCCACTGTCCCTCCCTGAAGATGACTAACTGCTTAAAAATGATGGGAAAATCCACTTACTTTCCTTTCCTACTGAGTGGTAGTGGTAGTGTCCTGTCTCAGATTTTCCTCCTAAGGCCATGCTGTTCAGGCTTTAAAAAACAAAACAAAACACAAGTTTGATTCCCCCTAATAGCCTAACTGCCAATGTTTGGGCTTTATTTTTCAGTCTTCTTAATTGTTTTCTCAGAGGATGGTATTACAGCAAGTCTGCTGTGTGGGCGACTGTTCCATTCCATGCAAGGGCAAAGCCACGAGTAATGACAAGGTCCTCTTGTGGAAGTGCTGAGGTCACCCATTTAAGGCCATCTGGTCCCTGAAAAATGAGTGTATAGGCAGCTTAGAGTGACTGGGGAACAGGATTCCCACAGGCACCTCTGCAGACCACCATCTCTCTGCCTCCTGCCTTCCCATCTCCCTCCAGCTCTACTCCCCTGTGGCCATTCCTAGCTTGGCCTCACAGGCTCTTCTTCTGCCCATGCTCTTGCCAAGTACAGGGCTGGAAAATGTTGGGAAGGGGGCAAAATTCATTATCAACACAGCATCATCCCCACTGGAGCCTAAAGCTCGAGACAGACATTTTTTTAAATTATGGAATATTTCAGGCAAACAAAAAGATATACGGAAGAGTGTTATAAACCCTCTTGTATCTTGTAAGCTGGGTAGGGTCCCAGCTTAGGAAAGAAAAGACATTACAAACACTTCCTGTGTATGCATCTCTGATACTTCCCTCTCTCCAAGAAAGAAACACTTTCCTGAAATTGGGATTATCATTCCAGTACATATCTTTATATTTTTATCACATATGTCTATAGGTAGGTTTAAACAGTATATAGAATTGGTCCAAGTGTTTTTAAGCTTTATGTAAATAGTATCATTGTATGTCTCTTGATGCAACTTGCTTTATTTCTGTCAATATTATAGAGTTTTTTGTTTTGTTTTGGTTTGGTTTTTGGTTTTGTGTTTTTGTTTTTTGTTGTTGTCTGTTTGTTTGTTTGTTTGTTTGAGACAAAGTCTCACTTTGTTGCCCAGGCTGGAGTGCCGTGTTGTGATCATGGCTACTGCATCCTCAACCTCCCTTGCTCAAGCGATTCTCTCACCTCAGCCTCCTGAGTAACTGAGACCACAGGCATGCACCACCATACCCAGCTAATTTTTTTAAGTTTTTTTGTACAGACGGGGTCTCCCCGTGTTACCCAGGCTGGTCTCAAACTCTTGGCCTCAAATGATCCTCCTGCCTTGGCCTCCCAAAGTGTTGGGATTACAGGCATGAACCATTGCACCTGGCCCAATATTATGTTTTTATCCATGTTTGTGTTTATTTCTTATTGCTGCATAACAAACTGCTACAAATGTGGTGGCTGAAAACAACACATATTTATTGTCTCACAGTTTGTGTGGCTCAGAAGCCCAGGTGTGGCTTAGCTGGGTCCCCTGCTCAGGATCTCACAGTTGCAGTCAAGGTGCTGCCTGGGCTCCAATCTCATCTAGAGAAGCTGGCTGGAGAAGAATTCACTTCCAAGCCCTTCAAGGTTTGGGCATAACTCATTTCCTTGATTCTATGTGGCCGAGGGTCTCAGCTTCTAAAAGTTGCTCACAGTTCCTTGCCATGTGGCCCTCTTTCTGGGCAGTTCATGTCACAGCAGCGTGCTTTTTCAAGGCCATAAGAAGTCTCTCGCTCTAGTCTGCTACAACGGAGTCTTACATAGTATAAAGACCTATCCCATCACTTTTGTCATATTCTATGGATTAGCATCAAGTTACAGGTTCTTCCCATGCTCAAAGGAAGGGGATTACAAAAAGGATGGACACCAGCAGGTAGGAGTCATTGGGATCTGTCTATCTGCCTGGATCTGTCTGTCTGCCTAAGATCTGTCTGCCATACTGTTGATACATGTGACTCAAGTCCATTTATTCCTGTTGCTATGTTCTAAGCATGGAGGAAAGACCAGGTGAGGACAAAGAAAGCAGCTGGCCATCTACATGCCAAGGAGAAAGCCTTCCAAGGGAATCAACCCTACTGACACCTTTATCTCAGACTTCCAGCCTCCAGAAGTGCAAGAAAATAAATTTCTGTTGTTTAAGCCACACAACCTCTGGTACTTTGTTATGGCCACTCATGCAAACAAATATAGGAAACACTGGTGTACCAGTCAGAACATTAAGTTTTCTTATCTGCAAATGTGGGCTATCTCTCCATTTATTCTTCATTATCTCTCCATTTAATATTATTGTTTTATTTTCTACTGGCAAGGTTCTATAGTTTTCTCCATAAGCATCTTAATATATCTTTTGTTAGATTTATTCTAAGTTACCTTATATTTTTGGTTTTATTCTCTTACTAATTCTAATAACTTTTTCGTAGATTTTCACAAGTTTCTCTAAAAAATATCATGTGAAAATGACAGTTTGATTCCCTTCCTTTCTATTCTTATATTTTTGCACAAAATTGAATAGGAGTACTGAAAGCTGCTATCCTTGTTTTAATCTTGATCTTCAAGGGTATACTTCTAAAGTTTCAAGGTCACATGTTTTTCTGAAGGGACTTTTGCCCCCTAACATCCTGCAGCAGATGCTGAGTAAATCAACCCCTATTGCCCCCTTTCTCTTACCCCTTCTCTCTCCTTGCCCTCCATTACAATCTATCTGTTCTGAGCTACACATCTTGAAAATAAAGTGAATTGATGCGGCAATTCACACTAAGATGCTTCTGGCTGATCAATGATCAAATGACACATACCCATTTGGGTGGGGGGATGTCTAGACCCAAGAGATAACTGTGACTGCTGGGGCCTGAGTATAAACATCTCAGATCACAGCAGTCATGGAAAACACCCACAGGCCCACTTTACAACTACCTCTTAAAATTATCATTTCTTTGGCACTTGCTCTCTGGGTAGCCAGATCAGACTAGCTCAGATGAACCAAGAGAAATTCCAGAAGATGGAAACTTAATTTCTCCCCTAATTTTGATCAAACTACCCAGACTCACACTTCAGTCCCACCATTTATTGATGTGGCCTTGGGCAAGGTTCTTCTCTTCTGCCCCAGTAGCCTGACCTGTCAAATGGGGATCATAGTAGCACATTCCTACCCACAGGTTTTGTGAGGATTAAATGAATATTAATATAACTCACTTGGAACAATGCTGGGCACACAGTAAACCCTCAGTAAACGTTAGCTAAACCCATGGGATGGCCACCACTGCACCTCTTCAGTTACTTAGTAGATTTTATATCTCTTTCCTTTTTCCTTAAAATCTCAAAATACAGTATTTAAATGTTATTCTATCCCCTATATGTTCTACCCTGCAGCCTGGCATAGAATACTGCTCTAGTCTGTTTGTAAAAGTTCATCCAACCCCACCTTTCAACAGTCACATTACCACTCTCCTTGTCTTTTCTTTTTTTTTCCCTAATATTTAAGGTCGGATGCCATGAGCTTCTAGGCCAGCTTTCTGCAGTAAATGAAGTGCTGAGCAAGAAGAAAGCAATCCTGAAAGGACCATGCTGACCTTGACAATAGTCAAGGAGGCTATAAATGCTGGCATGCTGGAGAGAACCCCAGACAGGGCCCGGTTCACAGCCCTGTCTTCTAGAAACTCTAGGGGCCTCAGTAGACATGGTGACTTCGATGATATCTGGGCCAGGGTCACAGAGAGTAACGGTGGAATGGGGAATGTCCAGCCTTACTTCTTTTCAGTAAGACCCATCAGGCATTGAACTTACTAGGCTGTAACCTCTTGGAGGGCAGAGAGCTGCCATGCTCATTGACCACATTATCTCAACATCTAGCACCATGCGTGGTACCTACTAGGCACTAGCAGATGGACACAAGTTTATAGTAATTTCCCCCGGCATCCAACCCCATCAAAGCCTAATGCAGTTCTAGCTACACAATAGATGGTTAATAAATACTGGTGAATTCTTCAAGTGGTGGTTGGTTGTGCTGCAAAATTAGTGCTATCACTTCGGTGAGCTGAGTTACTGGTAGGTATTCACCTATCTTGCAACATTCTTCTGTTATATTGCACAAGTACACACATCCTCAGTAAACCACTGTAGAGGAGAAGGTTAAGTCACTAGAAAGATACAGCTCTGTCCACTAAGATAGGCATTTTGTCAACAGTAATGAAGTATTGGATGTTACTGTCTTTCTCAGCAGCAGCAGATATGTATTGAGGAACTAAGCCAGGCAAAGCACTGTGCCACATAAGGAGATACAAAGAGGCATAGGACATAGCCCTAGCCCATGAGGGAGTTCAGGTGAGGCATCAAGAGAAAGAAGCACTAACACAGAATGAGCTAGAAAGGAACAAAGGCACAATGGTCAGAACTCAAGTTTGCCTCTTTTAGAAAATCCAGAGCTTCTGGAACTGCAGAAAGCCACCATTGATGATTCCAGCTGCCGACAACAGCAAAGCAGGAAAATTTCAGAGGAAACCTCTGCCACACATGTGCCTCCTCAACCAGAAGAGCGACGAAATGCTTCTGCTGCCTTTCTTACTCCAAATCTCAGGTGAATGCCTCTCATTGGTGGAATCTAACTGGGAACACTGCCAGCAAAGTATTCAGGGACATGTGGTTCTCCGGCTTTCAACCCCTGAGATGAGGGTGGAGTGCAGAAGGAATGGCATGATGTTGTCCACAGACAATTAAGCACAAAAGATTTCTAAGTGTAACTATAGAAAAATAAATTCTAAGGCAGTTAACCTTTGCTGAGGACCTCAAGAGCAATACAATCTGTGCTTAAAGATAGGTGTTATCATGAGAGCTGGGGCCTTTGAAGAAGGCTTTGGGTAGAGTCAGAACCTAAGACAAGGCTTTGTTGAGTAGGGAAGGAAAAAGAAGAAGAGTGCATGGAGATGAATACTCAAGCATTTATTCTGTTGCTCACTCATGCAATTAGCCTTACATTCAGCAAACATTTATTGCTAAGCATTAGGCTAGGTAACTGGAATCCTAGACAGTGAGAAGCCACTGAGGCTTTTTAAGAAAGGAAATAATTTGATGAGATTTTTAGTGTAGAAAGATCATTTCGAAAACGTATATGGGCTTAGACAAAGCTGAAAGGACGTGCACCTCAATGTTACAATGCTTGTCTCTGAATGGGAAAAACGTGATTAAATGTTACTTTCTTTCCTGCATGTCTCATATTTTTTAAATATCATACAATGAGTATGGATTACTTTCTAACAGAAAAAAATTTTTCAAGTAAGAAGATAGAAACATCAAACTTTTCACAGCGTGGAGGAGGCTCATCACACATTTTGTCATCCGACGGTTCCAAAGACTAGGATACCCTACCCTTCCCCTCACCTTCTCCTTCTCCTAATTGCCTCTTACTCATTCCCCAGTTTTCAACTGAAACTTTGCTTCACTGAAAAGCTTTGCTTGACACCTAAGGCTAAGTTAACTCTCCAAGTTTTTACACTCTTGGTCCCTAGGGTTCTCGCACCATTTGTGATACTTACAAGTATGGAATGTCTGTCTTTCCCACCAGAACATAGGCCCCATGAGGGCAGGATCACAGATGTTTCCCAAGCACAGTGGTCCCTCCATTAAATATCATTGGAATTAATCAATATGGCTTTACAGGGTATAAGACTGGAGACAGACAGACCAGTAGGAAGGCAGTTATGGTCATCTTGACAAGGGATGGAGAGTACTTATACTGAATAAAGGGCAGAGCAATGGAGGGGAGGAAGAGCTATGGAGATGTTACAGAAAAGAATCTGCAGAACCTAGTGACTACTTGGATTCATTCAACAAGAAACAGAGGCTTGGGGAAAATTTTGGAGATAGAACCGATAGGACTTGCTGAAGGATTAGATACTGGAATGATGGAAAGAGAGAGAGAGAGATCAGGGAGACTTCAAGAGTTTTGTCTTGAGCAGCTGGATGTATGGTGATAAAATTTTCTGAGATGGAGATGGCAATTGTTAGAGGGAGGGATAAGAGTTGCAATTTCAGATGAGAAGTAAGGAGTGGGAAGAAACGCAGGGTGAATCCCAGATTTTGGCTTGTGGGTCATTCTTTTAGATTAAAAATACAGGAAGTGAACTAAGCTCAAGGAAAAAAACTGAATTTGGTTTTGGACAAGTTGAGTTCGAAGCGCCCATTGAGACATCAAAAATATACGCAATTATCCAGGTCTAGAATTCAGGAGAGATTTCTAGATGTAGACAGATATATGGACTTGGTGATTATAGTAAAGCCATCCAGGTAAATAAGAACATACATAAGATGAAAAGGGCAGAAAAAGACCAACATCAAAACTTTTGGGAAACTGATATTTATGAGGAAAAGGTGCCCTAAAAGGAAATTGAAAAGGAATTGTCAGAAAGGTGAGAATATCAGGAAATTATATGAAACAAGGAGCATCATTTTAATCAAGGCAAGAGTTATAAGAAGTGAGCAATACATTGAGTGACAAGTAGGAGCCAGATGCTGGAGATCCTTAAATGCCAGGGAACATACATCCACTGAAAATAAAGGGATGGAAAAAGATATTCCATGCCAATGGAACAAAAAAAAAAAAAAAGAGCAGGAGTTGCTATACTTCTATCAGACAAAATAGATTTCAAAAAAAAAAACAACTATAAGAAGAGACAAACAAGGTCACTATACAATGATAAAGGGGTCTCAGGAGGTGGAGGTTGCAATGAGCTGAGATTGCACCACTGCACTCCAGCCTGGGCAACAGAATGAGACTCTGCTCAAAAAAAAAAATGATAAATAAGTCAATTCAGCAAGAGGAGATAACGATTTTGAATAAATGTGCACCCAACACTGGAGTACCCAGATATATAAAGTAAATATTGTTAGAGCTAAAGAGAGAGATAGGCCCTGATACAATAACAGCTGGAGACTTCAACATCTCACTTTCAGCATTGGACAGATCTTCCAGACAGAAAATAAACTAAGAAACATTAATCGGCACTATAGACCAAATGGTTCTCATAGATATTTACAGAATATTTCATCCAACAGCTGCAGGATACACATTCTCCTCAGCACGTGGATCATTCTCAAGGATAGATCACATGTTAGGTCACAAAACAAGTCTTAAAACATTAAAAAAATTGAAATAATATCAAGCATCTTCTCTGACCACAATGGAATAAAACTAGAAATCAATAACAAGAATAATTTTGGAAACTATACAAATACATGCAAATTAAACAATATGCTCCTGAATGACCAGTGGGTCAATGAAGAAATTAAGAAGGAATTTGAAAATTTCTTGAAACAAATGATAATGAAAACACAACATACCAAAACTATGGGATATAGTAAAAGCACTACTAAGAGGGAATTTTATAGTTAAAAGTGCCTACATTGAAAAAGAAGAAAAACTTCAAATAAACAACCTAACAATGCATCTTAAAGAACTAGAAAAGCAAGAGCAAAACAAACCCAAAATTAGTAGCAGAAATGAAATAATAAAGATCAGAGAAGAAATAAATAAAATTAAAATGAAGAAAACAATACAAAAGATAAAAGAAACAAAAAGTTGGTTTTTTAAAAAGTTAAACAAAATAGAGGCTGGGTGTGGTGGCTCATGCCTGTAATCCCAGCACTTTGGGAGCCCAAGGCAGGAGGATCACTTGAGGTCAGGAGTTTGAGGCAAGCTTGGGCAACATGGTGAAACCCTGTCTCTATGAAATATACAAAAATCAGCTGGGCGGGGTGTCCATGCCTGTAATCCCAGCTACTTGGGAGGCTAAGGCAAGAGATTCACTTGAACCTGGGAGGCAGAGGTTGTAGCAAGCTGAGATCATGCCACTGCACTTCAGCCTGGGTGACAGAACAAGACTCTGTCTCAAAAAAAAAAAAAAAAAAAAAAAGACAAACCTTTAGCCAGATTAAGAAAAAGAAGATAAACAAACAAATAAAATCAGAAATGAAAAAGGAGGCATTACAACTGATACCACAGAAATTCAACAGATTATTAGTGGCTACTATGAACAACTATATGCCAATAAATTGGAAAATCTAGAAGAAATGGACAAATTCCTAGACACATACAACCTCCCCAGGTTGAACCATGAAGAAATCCAAAACCTGAACAGATCAATAACAAGCAACAAGATCGAAACCATAATAAAAAGTCTCCCAGTAATGAAAAGCGCAGGACTTAGCTTCACTGTTGAATTCTATCAAACATTTAAAGAAGAAATAATGCCAATCCTATTCAAACTATTCCAAAAATAGACGAGGAGGGAATACTTACAAACTCATTCTGAGGTTAGCATGATACCAAAACCAAACAAAGACACATCAAAAAAAAAGAAAACTACATGCCAATATCTGATTAATATTGGTGCAATAATCCTCAACAAACTACTACCATACCAAATTCAACAATACATTAAAAAGATCATTCATCAGGTGGGCGTGTTGGCTCACGCCTGTAATCTCAGCACTTTGGGAGGCCAAGGCGGGCAGATCACGAGGTCAGGAGATCAAGACCATCCTGGCTAACACGGTGAAACCCCGTCTCTACTAATAATACACAAAATTAGCCGGGCGTGGTCGCAGGCACCTGTAGTCTCAGCCACTCGGGAGGCTGAGGCAGGAGAATGGCGTGAACCCCGGAGGCGGAGCTTACAGTGAGCCGAGATCGCGCCACTACACTCCAGCCTGGGTGACAGACAGAGACTCCGTCTCAAAAAAAAAAAAAAAAATCATTTATCATGACCAAGTGGAATTTATCCCTGGGATGCAAGAATAGTTCAACATACACACATCAATCAGTGTGATACATCATATCAACAGAATGAAGGACAAAAATGATATGATCATTTTAATTGATGCTGAAAAAGCATTTGATAAAATTCGACATCCCTTCATGATAAAAACCCTCAAAAAACCAGATATAGAAGGAATATACCTCAACATAATAAAAGCCATGTATGACAGACCCACAGCTAGTATCATACTGAATGGGGAAAAACAAAAAGCCTTTCCTGTAAGACCTGGAGAATGACATGGATGCCCACTGTCATCACTGTTATTCAACATAGTACTGGAAGTCCTAGCTACAGCAATCAGACAAGAGAAAGAAATAAAAGGCATCCAAATTGGAAAGGAAGAAGTCAAATTACCTTTGCTTGCAGATGATATGATCTCACATTTGGAAAAACCTGAAAACTTCACCAAAAAACTATTAGAACTGATAAATTCAGTAAAGCTGCAGAACAGAAAATCAATATGCAAAAATTAGCATTTTTAGTAGCATTTCTATATGCCAACAGTGAAATCTGAGCAAGAAATTTAAAAAGTAATCCCATCTAATAATAGCTACAAATAAAATCAAATACCTAAGAAATGGAGAGGCTCGGAGGAGCGGGGGCGGCCGAGCAGTGGGCGACTGGGGCGGCTACACTGGCCGCGGCACTGGCGGAGCCCGGGCCATGGAGCCGCCGCTGCCGAGCTAGGCAGGTCCTGCCTCGCCGGGCCCGCGGCGATGTCGGGCTACCCGCGCCGCCCAGGCGCCACCCCGCTGTCCCGAGCCCGGAGCCTCGCCATTCCCGACGATGACAAATTTGAAGATCTTGAAGAGGCAAATCCATTCTTCTTTAAAGAGTTTCTGAAGACCAAGAACCTCCGCCTGTCGAAAGAGGACCCAGCCAGCAGAATTTATGCAAAGGAAGCCTCGAGGCATTCACTGGGACTTGACCACAACTCCTCACCCTCCCAAACCGGGGGGTATGGCCTAGAGTATCAGCAGCCATTTTTCGAGGACCCGACAGGGGCCGGTGACCTCCTGGATAAGGAGGAGGATGAGGACACCAGATGGAGTGGGGCCTACCTGCCGTCCGCCATCGAGCAGACTCACCCCGAGAGGGTCCCTGCCGCCACGTTGCCCTGCAGCACATACCTTTCCTTTTTCTCCACCCCGTCGGAGCTGGCAGGGCTTCAGTCTCTGCCCCCGTGGGCGTTGAGTGGCACTGATTCTCGTGCCTCCGGCCTCTCCGGCAGGGAGTCCTAGCGCAGACTTTGCGGCTCATGGAGTGTCTCTGGGAGACAGGCACCTGCGGACGCTGCAGGTAAGTTATGAAGCACTGAAAGATGAAAATTCTAAGCTGAGAAGAAAGCTGAATGAGGTTCAGAGCTTCTCTGAAGCTCAAACAGAAATGGTGAGGACACTTGAGCGGAAATTAGAAGCAAAAATGATCAAGGAGGAAAGCGACTACCACGACTTGGAGTCGGTGGTTCAGCAGGTGGAGCAGAACCTGGAGCTGATGACCAAACGGGCTGTAAAGGCAGAAAACCACGTCGTGAAACTGAAACAGGAAATCAATTTGCTCCAGGCGCAGGTCTCCAGCTTCCAGCGAGAGAATGACGCCCTGCAGTGCGGCCAGGGCGCCAGCCTGACAGTGGTGAAGCAGAACGCCGACGTGGCCTTGCAGAACCTCCGGGTGGTCATGAACAGCGCACAGGCTTCCATTAAGCAACTGGTTTCCGGAGCTGAAACAGTGAATCTGGTTGCTGAAATCCTTAAATCTATAAACAGAATTTCTGAAATTAAAGACGAGGAGGAAGACTCTTGAGGACCCCTGGGTGTTCTCAGCATGAAGCTCCTTGTATGCCTTGAAATCACCACCGCTTGATCTAAATGTGCAGTTGTGTCCTTAAATATGCAGTCTTTACCCAGAGTAAAGTGTTTATCGCAAGGGTCCAGTGTCGTGACCTCAGCCAGTTCTTGGCCACCGCAATGGGAGCAGCCCTGGCCGAGTTGCCTCTGTGGTTTCTATGCAGCCCTTCTTGGCGAAATTCCTGCGATCTTACAGATTCTACTGAGGAAGACACTGTCATAAAAGCCAAAGATTTTAAGAAAAAGAGCGGTTCTGGAATCAGTGTTTTCCAGTCCCATCCCAGAACATCAGTTGTAAGATAAGTACAATTGATTGTCCTTGATTTCATAAGTAGGACAAACACTAAATGTGCCTCTGAGACGGCGATCCTGAGCAGGGACCTGTGCCTTACGCCGACACTCAGGGCTCCCTCTGGCTCCCAGGTCACTCCTGTGGCCCCAGCGGGCGGTCCGTGCGGTCATGGCCCGAGTGCGCAGGGGCCACCGCGTGGCTGCTGCTGTCCTCCCCCAGGACCCACGGGGACCAAGGTCACACATTCTGTGCTGTGAAGCTGTCCAGATGCGCGTCTTTGGCTGGGGGTTCTGGTGGACGTTTCAAGTGGCATTTTGTACAATGCAGTTTAGAATTCAGGAATTTCAAGTATGTGCAGAGCCCACCCGGGTCTGTGAGGTCCCAGCTGCCTTTCTGACGGCCTCCCACAGAGGGAAGGCCACGAGTACTAAATGCCTTTTTTCCTATAGATTTTTTTTAACTTTTTTTCCCTCCTGTTCCAATTGATAGCCTTCTTATTTAATAAATTCTGTAGTTCACAAAAAAAACCTAAGAATTAACCAAAGAAGTGAAAGACATCCATAATAAAAACTATAAAACACCGATTAAAGAAATTGAAGAAGACACCAAAAAATGGAAAGATATTCCATGTTCATTAATGGGAAAAATAAACGTTGTTAAAATGTCCATACCACCCAAAGCAATCTACAGATTCAATACAATCCCTATCAAAATACCAGAGACATTCATCACAGAAATAGAAAAAACAATCGCACAATTTATAAGCAACCACAAAAGACCCAGAATAGCGAAACTATCCAAAATAAAAGGAACAAATCTGGAGGAATCACATTACCCGACTAAAAATTATACTACAAAGCTAAAGTAACAAAAACAACATGGTATTGGCATAAAAACAGACACATAGACGAATGGAGCAGAATAGAGAACCCAGAAACAAATTGACGCACCCACAGTGAACTTATTTTTTACAAAGGTGCAAAGAACACACTGGGGAAAAGACAGCCTCTTCAATAAATGGTGCTGGGAAAACTGGATATCCATATACAGAAGAATGAAACTAGACCTCTATCTCTTGCCATACACAAAAATCAATTCCAAATAGTTTAAAGACTTAAATCTAAGACCTCAAACTATGAAACTACTACAAAAAAACATTGGGGAAAATGTCCAGGACATTGGTCTGGGAAAAGACTTCTTGAGTAATATCCCACAAGCACAGACAATCAAAGCAAACATGGACAAATGGGATCACATCAAGTTAAAAAGCTTCTGTGCAGCAAAGGAAGCAATCCATAAAGTAAAGAGACAACCCAACAAATGGGAGAAAACATTTGCAAACGACCCATCTGACAAGGGATTAATACCTGGAATATATAAGGAGCTCAGACAACTCTATAGGAAAAGATCTAATAATCCAATTTTTAAAAGGGCAAAAAGCTGAATAGACATTTCTCAGAAGAAGACATATAAACGGCAAACAGACATATGAAAAGGTGCTCAACATCATTGATCATCAGAGAAATGCGAATCAAGACTATAATGAAATATCATCTCACCCCAGTTAAAATGGCTAATATCCAAAAGACAGGCAATAACAAATGCTGGCAAGGATATAGAAAGAAGAGAACCCTTGTACATGGTTGGTGAGAATGTAATTTAGTACAACCACTATGGATAACAGTTTGAAGTTTTCTCAAAAAACTAAAAATAGAGCTACCATATGATCCAGCAATCCCACTGCTGGGTAGATGCCCTAAAGAAAGGAAATCAGTATTTCAAAAAGGCATCTGCACTCTTATATTTACTACAGCACTGTTGACAATACCTAAGATTAGGAAGCAACCTAAGTGTCCGTCAACAGAATGAATAAAGAAAATATGGTACATATATGGAGTACTTCAGCCATAATAAAAGAATGAAATTCTGTTATCTGCAACAACGTGGATGGAACTGGAGGTCATTATATTAAGAGAAATAAGCCAGGTACAGAAAAACAGACATTGCATGTTCTCACTTATTTCTGGGATCTAAAAATCAGAGGATGATTAATGGGTACAAAAAAGTTAGAAAGAATGAATAAAGTTGAGTGCAGTGGCTCATGCCTGTAATTCCAGCACTTTGGGAGGCCGAGTTGGGCAGATCACTTGAGGCCAGGAGTTCGAGACCAGCTTAGCCAACATGGCGAAATCCCGTCTCTACTAAAAATACAAAAATTAGCCAAAGGTAGTGGTACACACCTGTAATCCCAACTACTATGGAGGCTGAAACACGAGAATTGCTTGAACCCAGGAGGCAGAGGTTGCAGTGAGCCAAAATCACACCACGGCACTCCAGCCTGGGCGACAGAGAAAAAACAAAGAATAAGACCTAGTATTCAATAGCACAACAGGGTGACTACAGTCAATAACAATTTAATTGTACATTTTAATATAACTGAAAGAGTATAATTGGATTGTTTGTAACACAAAGGATAAATGCATGAGGGGATGGATGCCCCATTTTTCATGATGTGACTATTATGTATTGTATGCCTGTATCAAAATATTTTATGTACCCTATAAATATATATGCCTACTAAAACCCACAAAAAGTAAAATAAAAATATTTTTAAAATAAAAAAATGAAATAAAATAAATCCCAGGGAAGAGGTTGACTCTTTACCCAGCTCCTCCATGATGAGTAGTGATGATGGGTGTATTGGATGTGCTGGCTATTGCCGGCTGAGCCTCCCAGCCCTGCAGGGGAATTAAAAAACAATGTGGGCCAAGGGTCCAGAATCTGAGATTTGGAGGAAGGAAGTAGAGAATGACCTTTTAAGAATATATTTCTCGTCAAAAAATATGTCATATAAACCAAATCACCACTGACTTGGATAAGCTGAAGAGTAAAACTCAGAATTTCAAGAGCTGTCATTATTTTGCTTGGTTCTTCTAATCAGACCTTCAGCAATGACAGAGGACAAAAAAACATCCCCCAGGAATCCTGCTGGTCTAGCCAAGTCCAAAACTAACCACGGCTCATCCAATAGCCTCTACCATGAGCCTCTGTTGTAGAGCTCTGGCGCCACATGGACCATGGAACTTTTTGTTGTGTTCCAGAAGGAGCCATCAGGCAAGTGCAGAAAAAGATCTGTGCACCTTTCCATTACAATGTTCCACAAGAAGAAGATGGCCTAAGGCAAGGGGAAAGCAGACATCATGACTCTTTTAAACTTTGGCAGCCTTACCTTCTACCATGCCACTGTGGTTTTGGGAGAGGTTTAAAACTAAGCTTCAAAAACAATTACAAAGGAAGGATCTGGATAAACATAACCACACAGGGAGACAGAGATGAGGCGGGTCTGTGCAGAAGACATTAGGGTGCATGGAGAGTGTGTGAGCATGAACGTGGGGGAAGGCACCTCAGCTGACGTCTTAGTGGATAGCGTGTATTAGGGAATCTGTATGTCACCAGAGTATGTGCCTCTCTGTTTGAACTGGAAAAGCAAATAGCAATTCAGACTGACAGAAAGATGGTTAGTAACTGGCAGCGTGTTTATGAACATCTGCATGAAACTGTGCTTGGCATAAACACGTTGCAGACACACAATGTGTGGTTGCTTTCAAATAGTCCCAAAGTTCTGAACACTGACAGAAGCCAGAAGCTGCAGAGACTCAACTGAGGGATGAACTAGATCCATCTGCTGCCCCAGGAATGGCTGGCCTGAGAACTCTGTGCTTGAGAACCTGGCTGGGGAGACAGAGAACAAAGAGCAAGGTAAACACAGCTGATGGGGAAGCTCTTTGATCAAAGCTTTGGCCAATCTTCCCCCTAGCCCCCAGTTTCACTCCACACTGGGTTCCTCTTCCCAGTGGAAGGTGAGTGAATAGGCAGAGAAATCTTAAAGAGAGAGACCACCTCCAGGGATGCAAAAGCCAGAGCCTGCACAGCCTTGATCTCCTGAAGCTCAAGAAGCTATGGGTGAGCTGAGCCCTCTACACTTCCTTCCCAGTGAGAGAAGACAGGCCCTTTCTTTCTCTTGGCTTTGTGGTGAGGCCTAGTGTCTCCAGTGGGATCAAAGAGGCAAAGAAAGAAGCTCACAGGTGAAGAGGAACCAAGAAGGGGTCAAGGATAACAATTAGTCCTAAAAGTAAGGTAGGTCTAAGGCTAAAGGTATGGCACCAAAGCCAATGGAAGAAGAGGAAGATCTACACCAAAGAGACAACCTCTACCAGCTCTGTCCAGTCCTGCCCTGTCCAGCGAACTACTTCTGGGTGCTACAAAAGCCAAGAAGACATGATTTGTAAGCTCCTGAAGCTCACTGGTTTCTAGACAGCAGGCGATTACAAAGCCTAATAATACATGAGTGCCGGAGGTGAGTGCAGGGTGCTAGGAGCAAACAGAGGAGCAATCCTAACCTTGCTTGGAGTCCCGAGGAAAGCCTCCTGGAGGAGACGGGTATAGGTTCTTTGAGGGCAGGAACAATACTGTGTACATGCATGCACACGCATGTACACGTGTGTGATATGCACCCTCCACATCCCTGCACAATATTTTGCATATGGCAGATACTTAATAAAGGTGAATCCTAATTCTTGAGTGAATTCAAGAATTAACTATTTTTTCTACTATGTCTGTGAACACTCCTCTGCTTTCTTCCTAAATCTTCTTCCTCTTCTTTTCCTTTGCTGGAAATATCCAAAGAGCTTCATTTGGGGGTAAAATCCAGCAATCTGAATGTCAATAAGTTATACAAACGGCCATTTTATGACATTAGACAAAATGAGAGAAAAGTATACTTGTAGCCCCAGTTAGAATGAGAAATCACCATCGTTATGCTCATCATAGAGCATTTGTTCAATACTCACTGTGTGCTAGTTGCTATTCTAAGTGCTTTAAGTATGAATTTTGCTAAATCCTTTAATCCCCACAGCAGCCCAGTGAGGTGAGGAGTATTGCAGGTTTAGACTCTTACACACAGAGGGGTCGTGTAACTTGCTCAAGGTCCCAGGGCAAGCAGATGGTGGAGCCAACACAGTCTGGCTCCAGAGTCTGTAACTCATACTACATCCCACCCTCAGGACTGAAAACTTGAAAATTCAAGCATCTGGAATTTACACTGTAATGTATAGACCAGAGATCGCTCATTATTTAAAAACCTTTTGAGGCTGCATAATCTCCACCAGTTCATTTTTCTCTTACACCCTCTGTTTCCCTGTAGGGACTGACAAGTACTAAATTCAAAGAGCTTTATAGTTGGTCTCTTTTGCCCAGGCTTTTATTCCAGTGATAATAAATGTACAGCATAAAAAAAAAGATACTGTTAGAACCATGGGACTCATCCTTTTCTCCATCAGATAGTAGGGACAAGTCAAAATCCTACTGCATTCTGGCAATACGAGGTCAAGAAGGCCTGGGCACCGGGATAAAAGACCATAATAGCAGAACAGGCTTTCTTGGCCCCAGGTAAGTGTTTGTGCTTTGGTCTCACCATCTGAAAAATGGAGCTGATGATCTTTCAGCCTCATTAGTGCACTGCAAGGTTAACAAACCCATGTCTATATCTGAGAGGTCTATATGTTCTCAGAGGAAACAAAGATGACTAAGATGTAGTAACCCAAAAAACATCATTAACAGTGACTAGTGTCAATCTTCTTTGATTCTTTCTAAGTATTAAAATCAACATGGGCCAGGCACAGTGGCTCATACCTGCAATCCCAGCACTTTGGGAGGCTGAGGTGGGCAGATGACTTGAGCCCAGGTGTTCGAGACCAGCCTGGGCAACATGGAGAAATCCTGTCTCTACAAAAAAATACAAAAGTTAGCCAGGCATGTCCCAGCCACTTGGGAGACTGAGGTGGGAGGATCACCTGAGCCTAGGGAGGTTGAGGCTGCAGTGAGCCATGATCATGCCATTGCACTTTAGCCTGGGTGACACCGTGAGACTCTGTCAATAAATAAAATCAACATGAATCAAAACTCAAACTATTACTATAGAGGGGTAAAGAATAACCAAGTGAGGCAAAGGGGAGAAAGAGGACACTGTGAACCGCCTCTGTGGTAGCTATGGACATCCACATACACAAATGTATTCAGTAGGGAAGTATCCACGTGTGGGTCTGTTCCCTCATCTCCATTACATCAGCTTTTCCTATGGGTCACCATTTCCCTTCATTACTGAAACACTTCTTCTCTTCCAGAAGCAGACCCTGTGGTTACCTAAAGCATGGGGCTGAGGTTTTGTACAGAATCCCAACTCAAACCCAAGTGGGAGTCACAGCCTGATGTCAAACCCCAAGAACAGATTTCAGACATATGAGATGAGTCTAATTTCTACTTTGCTGATTACCATAATCTGTAAGATTATACCACACATAACATAAATCCTATTCAGTCTTTCCACAAATATTTATTGTGTGTGCATACCATGTGCTAGGGATTGTTCTATGAACTGGGGATACAGAATTGAACAAAATAGCATAGACTCTTCATCATCATCCCTGCCCTTATGGAGTTTACATTTCTAGAGGGAGAGAAAAATTAGCACTCCCTGTAATAGAACGTAATATGGTTTGGCTGCATCCCCACCCAAATCTCATTTTGAACTGTAGTTCCCATAATCCTCATGTGTCATGAGAGTGACCCGGTGGGAGGTAATTGAATCACGGGGGTGGTTACCCTCATGCTGTTTTCGTGATAGCGTGAGTTCTCATGAGATCTGATGATTTTATTAGGGGCTTTTCCCCCTTTGGCTCGGCACTTCTCCTTCTTGCCATCATGTGAAGAAGGATGTGTTTGCTTCCCCTTCCACCATGATTCTAAGTTTCCTGAGGCCTCCCCAGCCCTGCAGTACTACGAGTCAATTAAAGCTCTTTCCTTTATAATTACCCAGTCTCGGGCAGTCCTTTATAGCAGCGTGAGAATGGACTAATACAGAAGGAAGTCAATATTAACAAAGTATTGATCTGTAGTCCTATGAGAGGAGTAAATGCATTCATGATAGTTTCTTCTTCATGTATCATTTAAGAAATTAACACTAGATTTCTCAGTGCTGTACAGGATTCTAATGAACATTAAAACATGACCCCGCAGCTTGTGTCGTATGGAAATTGAGTGATTTAGGTAGTTACCATCATATTTTTTTTCTCTCTTCTTCTCCTCATATAGAACAGAGATACCAAGGGTATCAATTCACTATGAATTATATCCAAGGGAGAGGAAAAAAAAAACCCAAATGGAATACCGAAAGCAGAGGTCCAGCAAGTAGAACTCAATCCTGTAAACCATTTGATCAAAAAGGGGTTTACTGAATGCTGAATGCCTACGATGTGCCTCAGGCTTGTGCTGTGTGCTGTGAGAAACCCCAGAAAATATTATGGCATGAATTCCACCCTCAGAGACAAAACAGGAAACAATTAGTGAATAACACAGAAAAATTATTTTAGCTCTTTATTGACAACACAAAGCAAAGGATACAAAAATGCATCTAGAGATAGTTTTCATTTTCTTTTCTAAAGTAAATCGGGACAAAATGCTAATTCACCTGATTTGACTGACAAGTGATACTCCCAGCAGGAGACGAGGCACATTCAGGGACATTTTTCTTACTCTAGCAGCAGTTAGCCTGAAGGCAAGGGATGGGTGGAACTTAAGGATCTCTGGGTTTTCTAGATCAGGCCCTGGGAGAAAGCTGTGGAGAGGGTCTTTTTGGCAAACATGGAATGTAAAGGGAACATGCTGTCTCTGGCTCCTTCCCAGGCCCCAGCATGGACTACAGACATAATAACATGATACATACTTCTACTGCTCTAGGGCTGCCGGGTGACCTGCAGGCTCACCTGTACTGTGTATCTTCTGCAGAAAAGGGACATCAGCTTTGTGCTGGTATCATCAGGATGTGCCCTGTAGCTTTGCAGAAGTTTTCTACTCTTGAATCCTATTAACTTATGGCTCTTTGATATTTTTGTCCCCATGGCTACTAAAAGCAATGCATTTAAGCTAAATTGCTATTAGTAACATTTTCCCTTTTCATTAGATGGCGTTGGAATTTAGAAAAACCAGGAAGACGAAAAAGAAAAGAGAATAAGGAGAAATGATGTGAAAGAAAAGGCTGCTTTCCTATCTACTCTTTATTTCCCGCAAATGAAAATTTGTTAAGGATATTGCAAAGAAAATGGGTGTGACCTCATCCCTGAAACCACATGAAACATTGTGTTTCAGCCTGGGCCACAGGCAGCTGGGAGGGAGTGCCCTGAAGGTCACTGAGAGAGATTCAAAACCTCAAAGTGTAGGCTTTCCTTGGGCAAGGGATGACAGAGGCACCCACACAATGGTAAGTGAGCAACAGAATCAGCTGGACACTCAAAAAGACCATCATCTTGAGCACCGAGGCAGCAGGAAAAGAGAGCGCTGCTGGGGCTCTCCTGGAGCTCGGCTGATGCAGGAGGTCTGGAATCCACAAAGGCCAGGTAGCTCCGGAGGTCCTCATCTATTCAGGTAGCAGGCAAGGGCTCTCTTGGGCCTTCCAGAGGACTGCAGAGTGACCATGTCTGCTTGGCTTTCAGCCCGCTGTTGAAGATGTTGGTGAACATCACCTTATTGACATCATCCAAAGTTTGCTGGGTGTTGGTCCTGGGCAGGGCAGCATCCTTGATGTTAGAAACACAGAGGTCGGGCTTCACCTCTGGCCTCTGGACTTGGCTTTCTTACTAGAGGGACAAGACATATGCTTTACAACTGTGTTTTATTGACTTTTATTTATTTATTTTTTTGAGACAGAGTCTCACTCTGTCGCCCAGGCTGGAGTGCAGTGGCGCAATCTCGGCTCACTGCAACCTCTGCCTCGTGGGTTCAAGCGATTCTCCTGCCTCAGCCTCTCCAGTAGCCGGGACTACAGGTGTGTGCCACAACACCCGGCTAAAATTTTTTTTGTATTTTTAGTAGAGACAGAGTTTCACCATGTTGGCCAGGCTGGTCTTGTACTCCTGACCTCAAGTGATCCACCTGCCTCGGCCTCCCATAGTGCTGGGATTACAGGCATGAGCCATCGCGCCCAGCCACAACTGTGTTTTAGAGAGGCTCATGAAAGCCCTTCATGCCCCCTATTGTCCTCTTGAGGTTACTTTTGCTCCTCTCCTCCGAAAGACAGAAAAAGTTATCCCCATCATCACTCTAAGTGTGGTCTTTGCTATGCCGGAGAAAAGTGAGATCAAAGTGCATTTTCTTCTACAATACTAGACTAGCAGGTTGTATCCATAGAGGCTGGACTTGAGGGGCAAGTCCATGAGCAATGAAGAGAGAATTTTGTGCCTGTCCAGTCCTTTCCCATTCAGTTTGGCAATGTTTGGTTAGGACACGGCCAAAGGTAAGAAGCTGACTCATCTCATTCTAATTTATGAGCACCTACTACATACCAGACACTCTGCTAGGAACTTGCATATTAAGTTGAAAACCACACATTTCCTTAGGTAACTTTCAAATGGGTTGAAGAAATTAATACAAATACAATACCAAAAGAATTGTATATGAATAGATCAGTCCCTCCTTTCCTGACTTTGACTTCCCTCTGATTCTATATGAAATTCTAATAAATATGTGCTTACCTTTGTACATCTCTTCAGAAATGCAGAATAGTCAAATCTTGTGCACACAAATTATAAATCATTCTTAAAGGGGTAAATGAGGAAAAAAGGAATGGGGAGTTGAAAATAGGAAAAGGAGGTAAAACAGGGGGTGTAAGAAGTAGACGTGTTTGCATTGAAGTCTTGACAAAGATAAAGTAGATGAGTATGGTGGAGTGAATGACGTCCACTCCAAATCATGTCACTCACAGCCTTAGAATGTGACCTTATTTGAAAGTCAGGTCATTAAAACATGATGAGGGTAAAGATTGAAATACGATCATGCTGGATTAGGATGGGCCATAAATGAGAAGGTTCTATTCAGAGACAGAAAAGAACACAGAGTCACACACAGGAAAGCAGGCTGGGTGAGGACAGAAGCACAGATTGGATGCTGCTGCCACAAGCAAAGGAACATCAGCAGTCACCAGAGGCTGGAGGAGGAAGAGGCAAGACAGCGTTCTCCCCTAGAGCCTTTGGAGGGAGCGCAGCCCTGCTGCCAGCCTGGCTTTGGACTTCTGACCTCCAGAAATGTGAGAGGATAATGTTTCGTGACAATTTGTTATTGTAGCTGCTGGAAACACAAGGAGGAAGGGTAACCAGGTTCTTAGCACTGGGAATTGGCCTGAGAGGAAGGAGGTTGCTAAGATGGGAAAGAGGAGTTGACAGGTGTGCTTCTGCACACAGATACCAGGGCCATGCCTGAGGCGATAAACCCCGGGAGCTGGGTAGAAGGGCTGACAATTACCCACTGAGCTGGGCCTCATTGGTTAAATAAGATTATCCTAAACCTTTCTATCTCAAGCACCAACTTACTTAACATCTCTGAATCATGACAGAATTATAAAAATGTAATGCAGCCACAAGCCAGGGAGCCCAACCTGGCAAACCTCATGGGCTGAGAGTCAGGCCCATGTGCCCCCTGGGCCAGTCACAGTCCTATGATCCCAACCTGCACACTGTAGCCAGTGGCCCGGCAGGCAGAACTAGAGGGGTGGAAAATCAACAATCCTAAGTCTGCAAGGCAAGAAGACATTGAATATGTGGATGGAAAATGAGACTCAGAAAAGGAAAACCTCTCTGCATGCATATTATCTGCAACAAATCAAAACAAATAAGCAAGCATCTCGAGACTGCAGGAAAGAAAATTTAACACTTCTTTTTTTGAAGTCAGGAATAGTAAGTGAAAATTGAGTGCTATATCCACTACTACTAATTTAAAATGTGCAAAATGTCAATCGCATTGTCTTTATTTAGACATCAGCTTTGATGATTAATGTAAAGATGACTTTCCATAAATTTACCCCCCCATCAGAGCCATATTTTTCCACGTGATCTCAAGTTCTGCAAAAGAAAAATGTCCTTTCTCCTTACCAAAACCCCTGCAGTGATTCCAGCCTGACGAAAAAGCGCATTCAGGTCCCTAAACTCAGGCAAGCTAACTAAAACATTTACATGGGACTGTGTTGACATGTGACATATTCTGCAACACTACCTCCCCTATCTTGTCACCTGCTCCTCACCTCCTTGGGTGACAGGAACCGGTATGTGCCTGTGTTCAATTAAGCATTTGATGAACTAAAGGGGACTGAATGGAAAGGCTGGCAGAAAGAAAGGCTTCGAGAGGAAGAACCACTGAAGGGGAAACAACAGATGAACAATCCAAGGTGGTCAGAGGTGTTTATGGGGAGACATGGAAAATCACGGTGCTGCAGGCATTGACAGCGATCATAACATCATGTTAAGGGGTTTAAACTTTATTTTGTAGGTGATAAGGAGCTACCAGAAATGAGTAGTTGTAGTCCTAGAAACTTCACTTTGGCAGCAGAAAAGGATGAATGCTTTTGTGGGAGAGATGATGGGTTAAGTTTAAAAAAAAAAAAAAGGGAGAGGCAAAAGAGCAAATAGGAGTCCAGTTGGTCCTAGTACAGAGAAAAGATGAAGAGGGTCTGAACTAGGGGAGTAGGAGCAGGAATGGGAAAAATTAAATAAACAATTTGAAGTAGAATCAACAAGATTTGGATGATCGGTGGGAAGGGATATTTTTAATCTGAGCCTGAATTCTTCCCACCACCCACAAAAGAAGAATCGCATGGTGGCTCACGCCTGTAATCCCAGCACTTTGGGAGGCCAAGGCGGGCAGATCACGAGGTCAGGAGATCAAGACCATCCTGGCTAACACGGTGAAACCCTATCTCTACTATAAATACGAAAAATTAGCCGGGCGTGGTGGCGGGCGCCTGCAGTCCCAGCTACTCGGGAGGCTGAGGCAGGAGAATGGTATGAACCCAGGAGGCGGAGCTTGCAGTGAGCCAAGATCGTGCCACTGCACTCCAGCCTGGATGACACAGCGAGACTCCATCTCAGAAAATAAATAAATAAATAAAATAAAATAAGAAGAATCCAGGACAGAGGTGTGTGTGCCATTTGTTTATTTGGGAGCAAGAGTGAGGGATCAGGGCAGTGGAACAAGAACGAATGAAAAAGAGAAACAAGGACGCCACTAAGTGACTACTAAGTTAGCAACTGCTGCGGCTGACTGGAGCTTGATGTCTCGCTAAGGCCTTCCAAGGAGCCTTATGAAATGTGTTATCCCTTGGCTTCCATCTCCATTGGTTTAGGGTGTCCCCATGGGCATCACTCCCCCTGCACTTGAAGCTATGCATACATGACAGCTGAGCAGGCTCCTGGCTCCTCAGGTGTCCATACCAACACCAAAGAAGCCCCAGGGCAAGGCATGAGAGGTTCCTGATGTGAACCCAAGGTGAGTGTCACTGCAGCTGGACTAAGCTGGTAGCAGCCTGCTTGGAAGTGGTCAGCCAGGCAGTAGCTGGAGCAAGAGGTTGGGCTAAAGACATGAGAGAAAAGGAGCCAAAGGTGACTCCTATTCCCAGTGAGGCCATTCGTCAAGACATAAGGCCTTTAGAACAAAAGAGGCAATCTGGAGGAGACAGTTTTTACTGAAGTTTATGTGGGAACGCAAGGCCTTACATGGGCTCCCCCTGTGCCCCCAGTGTTCTCACCTCACCTACCTTCTTCCTCTCACTCACTTGGCTCCAGCTGCTGCCTCCCTGTTCCCCCTCAGACACACCATGCACACACCCCACTCACAGCCTCCACAGCTGCCATTCCTTTTGCCTGGATGTCCTTCCCCCAGAGCCTCCTAGCTCACTCCCTCACACCCTTAAGGTCTCTGTTCAAATGCTGGCTCATCAGAGAGCCCTTCTCTGACCACATTAGGTAACAGTATCTCCTACCATAATGCTCTTTTTACTCTGCTTTTCTCTTCATAGCATGTCTCCATTTGACACATAATTATTGATTTGTGAATGGCTCTTCCCCTTTCTCCACTACAGTGTAAGCTCCATGAGGGCAGGGACTGTGTATCCTGCTGTATCCCCAGCTCCTAGAACAGTATCTGACATGTAACAGGAACGTTCAATAAATGTTTGCTGAAGGAATGGATGCTTACTAGCTCAGATTGGTACACGTGGAGTTGAAGGAGCTCTGGCACCTGGGCGAAAAGGCTCATTGGAGATATAAGTGTGGACTGGGAAAATGCAAGTGGCTGAGATCATGAGAGCCTGTGACCTGGGCTGGCTTTGCAGGTATGTCACTCATGTGTCACACAGCCCCTGCCGTTCTTGTGTGTTTGTGTGTGTCTGTGCATGTATCCCCGTGCCTTCAGGAGAGCCCTGTGCTTGGTTTAATGCTCTACTGTCACTATCTTGAAATTCTGAATCATTATGTTTTTGAATTTGTGTCTTGTAAGTGAGGTCCAGTGGGACAATGGAACATCTGCATGAGCAGAGGGGACACATGTGCCCATCGTTCCTTGCTGCTCCCTTTGTATGATGCCCCATCCACATGGAATTCTGGTGGCCCCATGATGTATGGGAGATTAATGGGACTCAAAGCGAGTCCAAGGTAAGAGTACTATGTCTATGACTGAGTCAGCTGGGGCACTGGCAAACCCAAGAGGCCACTAGAACTTGCTTCCTATACATGAAGGTGTTGACATTCTAAAAGGACAATAGTTCCTTTTCCTTTCAGTCCTCTCTTACTCATGAGTAAGCCAAAGTCAGAAGGTGCTGGTAGAATGCACGTGGATCAAGAAGTAAAATAAAAGCAACTGAGTTAGTTTTATGCAATATTTTCACTGTTCTGGTAAGAACAAAACACAAAGGCATATACAAGCAACAAAATACAAATTGTATAATTTCACTGATTCTGCCTATGAGTTAAATGCTCTTACATTTGCACGGTGAACTGGCATTCCCCAATATGACGATGAGTGGTAAAATTGATGCTAATGATTTAAAAGTATATTTAATGATTTTGTTTTTCTTTACTTAGAACATTAATAGAAAATTTAAAAATCCCATAACAAGTCAAGAGTCCAGGAAAGAAAGGAAAAGTCTTCATATGTTACTACCTTTAGCAGCACTTTTTTCCCTGCTTTTTGAACAAGAGGCCCTACATTTTCCTTTTGCACTGGGCCCTACAAATCACATAGCCTGTCCTGCCTTTGACCCCCACGGAGGCGGCAAACTCAGTCTCAAACACAGGTCCCACTTGACGATAGGCAAAGTGTCATTATTTTATTTGGGGGACAGCTGTGTGTGTGTGTCATTATTTTATTTGGAGGACAGCTCTGTGTGTGTGTGTGTGTGTGTGTTCAGTTTGCATCAGGCCCTGTGTGTGGGAACCGAGGATGGCTGTGTGTTGGAACGCAGATGTAGTAATACTGCCATCTCGTGTTCAGCGTGGTGCACAGCACATAGCTCCATGGAAGGCTCACAGGCATGGGACCTGTGGCTGCTTCCGGAAGTGCTAAGGCCATCCACACTCTAAGGCCAAACCGGTAAACCAATAGGATTGCTATTCCGCTGGTGGCCTTTAATGAAGGCAGATGTGTAATGAGAACAGAGGTTTCACCCACTATCCATCACACCATTTCAGAGCCACGGTTGAAATGCGTGTGTGTGAGTGTGTGTGTGTGTGTGTGTGTGTGTGTGCGTGGTGCATGTGTCCCCGTGCCTTTTGCTCTCCTTCCACAGGTTCTTTTCCTTTATTATCGCTTTCTTCCTCTTTGTAGTTCCCTCTCATAGCCCAAGAAGTCTGGTTCTTTTGAGCCATATCCAGCTCTCACGTGGAAGGCCCATGATGAAGCACCAGGGGAGTGCATTGGGGCGGGTGTTCAGGCCCAAGGATGCTGGTGACTCAGCTGAGGCCAGCTAAGAACAAGCACACACCAAGTAAACATTCTTACTGTGTGGCACCAGAAGCTGCAGTCAAGTTAGTTTTGTAACTTGCCAGTTATAAAATAATGAAAAGGAATAATTAATTAGTCCTCTCAGAAAACAGAGAAGTTAAGGAAATGATCATTCCTGTATTAGGTAAAGATTAGACACCAAAAGGACAGTTTACTTGATGGCATACACAGAAGCCAGAGAAATGAAGACGAAGGGAAGAGTGAATGGCTTGGTACTAAATATGAACGAAGCAAGCATCCCTGAATTCTTAATTTCTTGCTGCTTTGGTCAGGGTTCGGCCTGTGCCTGTCCCCAAGAATAAGCCAAGGATATTGATGGGGACCAGGAATGACCCCTTCCTATATGCACCTTGAAAAACAGATTTTTCAAATACTTTGGGTGAAATAATATAAATATAAAAAGACAAGAACAGGTTAATATTTTTAAATCAACTTCAACACATATGTGAATCTAATAATATAAATTATAGAGAAATTGGAAAATTTTAAAGACCATAAGAATAACCAGTAATCTGCTCACTCATCTCTCTCTACTCTTAATATTTAAGAGTAGCCTTTTTTAATCTGTCTATTCTATACCTACACCTGTATCTGTAAATATATATATATATATTTTAAATTAGAAACCCATCAGATTTTTAAATTTAGGATTATAACTTGATTTCTTAATTCATTTAACCCTCCACTTACTGTTAAGTTATTTATTTGTTGTTATAGATAAGCCAATGATAAATGTCCTTTTATATAAAATTTAGAGTTTCTCAGTATTTCCTTGGAATAAATTCCTCAAAGTGGCATAATTGGGTCAATAGTTACAAACTTTGAAAAGACTTGCCAAATTGCTTTGCAGACAAGTTATGCCAATTTATATTCTTATCACTCGACTATGAAATTACCTATTTCCTCACACCTCTGACAATGACGAATTTTTTTTAACCTTTGCTAATCTGCTAGCTTAAATAGATCTCATTATTTTAATTTGCATTTCCTTGGAAACTAGTGAGGTTGAACACATCTAATGTTATTAGACAGTCTGAAAATTGTCTACTAAGATTTAAAAGTGTAAAAAATATATTCAGCTAGGCATGGTGACTCACATCTGTAATCCCAGCACTTTGGGCGGCCAAGGCAGGTGAAATGCTTGAGCTCAGGAGTTCAAGACCAGCCTGGGCAACACGGTGAAACCCCATCACTACAAAAAATACAAAAATTACCCGGGTGTGTTAGCCCACACCTGTAGTCCTAGCTACTTAGGAGGCTGAGGTAGAATCACCTGGAGCCCATGAAGCAGACTGAGGTGAGCTGAGATCGCACCACTGTACTCCACCATGGGTGACAGAGTGAGACCCCATCTCAAAAAATAAAAATAAAATAAAACAATAAAAATTAAAAATATATTCATTTTTATTTTCTTCTGTTTTTTAAGCCTTTGTTAGTATTTACCTTTTTATCTAAAATTTGATATGTGGTAAGAGATGAAGATATAATTTTTCCCAAATCTTTACCCAGTTGTTCTAGTACTAGTTGTTTAACAATTTTTATGCTTCCTTTAATACATAACCAAATTCTAATTGCACTGGAGTTTCCATCAGGCCTATCTATTCTATTTCACGTAACTGTCTGTTGATTTTGGCGCCAGTACCACATGAGCTCAATAACTACGGCTCTATAATGTATGATATATTAATATCTGGTAGGGTAAGACTATTCAGTACTTTTTTGTTTGCAAAAATGTCATGGGGTGTGGTGGGTCACACCTGTAATCCCAGCAATTTGGGAGGCCGAGGCAGGAGGATCTCTTGAGCTCAAGGAGTTTAAGACCAGCCTGAGCAATATGGCAAGATGAGACCCCATCTCTACAAAAAAAATACAAAAAATTAGCTGGGCGTGGTGGCACCGACCTGTAGTCCCAGCTACTCTGGAGGCTGAGATGGGAGGATTGCTTGCACCTGGGAGGTTGAGGGTGCAGTGAGCTGTGAACCAGCCATTAAATTCAGCCTCGGTGACAGAGCCAGACCCTGTCTCAAAAAATAAAATAAAATTCATGGTTTTCTATGAGGGAGTTTCTACCTCCTTCCATCCACTCATCTTATATATATTTAATAAATATATAAATATTCAATATAAATATATATTAAATATATAAATATTCAATATAAATATATATTAAATATAAATATTCTATATATATTTTAGATATAAATATTCAATATATATTGAATATATTCAATATATATTAAATATATAAATATTCAATATAAAGATATATTAAATATATAAATAATGTGAATATAATATATAAATATCTAATATGAATATATAATAAATATATAAATATCTAATATGAATATATAATAAATATATAAATTTCTAATATGAATATATAATAAATATATAAATTTCTAATATGAATATATAATAAATATATAAATATCTAATATGTATATAATATATAAATATTTAATATGAATATAATATATAAATATTTAATATGAATATATAATATATAAATATTTAATATGAATATATAATATATAAATATTTAATATGAATATATAATATATAAATATTTAATATGAATATATAATATATAAATATTTAATATGAATATATAATAAATACATAAATATTGAATATGAATATATAATAAATATATAAATACTGAATATGAATATATAATAAATATATGGATATTGAATGTGAATATATAATATATATAAATATGAATATATAATAAATATATAAGAATATATATAGATTAAAATAGATATATATTTATCTATTTCAGTATTTCCTTGGAAAAATTCCTCAAAGTGGCACAACTGGGTAAATATATATCCTTATTAAATATAGATAAGGATATACATTTAATATATATTTATGAATATAATATATACATATATTTATATAGATATATTAATAGATTATATGTAATAAATATATTTAATATATAATATATTTATTTAGAGTAACATATATTATATACTATATATTTATAAAATGTTTATTAATATATATTAATATATTATATAAACACATATTTCTATATTACAGTATATATTATGTATTTATATATATTTATATATTTATAAATACATAATATATATTTATATTTAACCTATATATAACCTAAATATATACATTTATTATAAATATTTATATAATATATAGGAGTATTATATATATTGAAGTATTGACTAAAATGGCATGAAATCCATACATTAATCAATTGATACATTTTATAAGTAAGAATTCTGTGACAACAGTCAGGCCTTTATCCTGAGCCATCGCTCCTCCAGAGGACAACATGGAGAGAGGATTAAGAGCATCTGCCTTACTATAGACCAAGGCAGGTGGATCACGAGGTCAGGAGATCAAGACCATCCTGGCTAAAATGGTGAAACCCCATCTCTACTAAAAACTATAAAAAAATTAGCTGGGCATGGTGGCGGGCGCCTGTAGTCCCAGTTACTCAGGAGGCTGAGGCAGGAGAATGGCGTGAACCTGGGAGGCGGAGCTTGCAGTGAGCCGAGATTGCACCACTGCATTCCAGCCTGGGCAACAGAGCCAGACTCCATCTCAAAAAAAAAAAAAAAAAAAAAAAAAAAAAAGCATCTGTCTTAACGTTCTTAGCTCAGCTGGTTTGGCCTCTCTATGCCTCAATTTCATTATCTATACAATGATTCTTATAATTTAATCAGGCCCAGAATAAATATAGCAACATAACCATCTCTCACAATCAAATTTAAAAATAATTAACTCTTAAATTTTATTTTATCCACCCAAAAAGTATTTTTAAGCCTTCAAAGGAAAGAATATAAGGAAAAAGCAAAGGTAATATAACCATCCTTGGTAGATAGCTCCACTTCTGTCTAAATCTATAATCCCCAGTGGAATTACAAGTATCAGAAGGGCTCGGATTTTTTTTCAGTCTCCGATCTGACACATACTTACACATTCATACATAACAGGCATTTAGTAAATATTTTCTGAATGATTAAATGAATTATGATGGTTCTCCTGATTCTAATATTCCAGGACAGTAAAGACAACAGCCTTTCCCACATTCTGTTAAGTAGCCAGAGAATTAGAGACTCCTTGGGAAAATTCAAGGTAAACCGAGACTTCTTTAGGCCCTGCCAAGTGGCCCACACACTAAGGGGGGAGTGCACACTGGGGGTCTGGGGGGAAATCTTAGGCTGTTTTAAAAAACCAATACAACTAATTAAAGAAGACCCTGGAGTCTTGTCTCAGTACTTCAGAGTTTCCTGCCTCACTCACTCCTGCTTTACTCTCTTCTTAAAGCAAAAAACGGCCTAACAAGATCCTAATGCTGTTTAAGATATTTGTACACACATGTTCATAGCATTATTCACAACAGCTAAAAGGTGTAAGCAAAGCAAGTGTTAATGACAGATAAATAGAGAAACAAAATGTAGTGTAGCCAAACAATGGAATATTACTGAGCCATAAAAAAGAATGAAGTGCTGAGACATGGTGCAGCATGGATAAACCCTGAGGATGTTATAAGTGAAAGAAGCCAGTCACAAAGACAAAACACTGCATGATTCCACTTAGATGAGCTACGTAGAGTAGTTGAATTCATAGGGACAAAAAGTAGAATGGTGGTTGCCAGGAGCTGAAAGGAAGGGGGAATGGGGACTTATTGTTTAATGGTACAGTATTTTAGTTTTGGAAGACACAAAGTTCTGGAGATGGGCAATGATGACAGTTGCACAGCAGTGTAAAGGTACTTAATGCCCCTGAACTGTACACTTAAAATGGTGAGGATGGGAAATTTTATGTTATGTATATTGTATCACAATTTTTAGAAAAAAGTTACTAATGCTGTTTAAAGATGCTTTCACAAGTTGCCAGATAGCTGAATATGTGGAGGTTTCTGGAAGATGGCCCCACCAGGAAAGGGCATGGAAGCTCCAAGCCCCATCCGCCGTGCCTTGTCCCACACATCTCTTCCAACCGACTGTTCTTCTGTATCCTTTTCAGTATCTTTTTTTTTTTTGTCTTGCTGTGTTGCCAAGGCTGGAGTGCAGGGATGCAATCTCGGCTCACTACAACCTCTGCCTCCTGGGTTCTAGAAATTCTCCTGCCTCAGCCTCCCGAGTACGTGGGATTACAGGCACCTGCCACCGCACCCGGCTGATTTTTGTATTTTCAGTAGAGACTGGGTTTCACCCATATTGGTCAGGCTGGTCTTGAACTCCTGACCTCAAGTGATCCACCTGCCTCAGCCTCCCAAAGTGCTGGAATTACAGGTGTGAGCCACCATGCCCAGCCTTTTTTAAATATCCTTCCTAAAATCAGTAAAAAGCCAGCAGGGCTGCACTAGCAGCTTCCAGGGTATGAACATCTCCACCACCCAGAAGAGTTCTGGATCCTGGGCTACCTCTTCATCCAACAGTATTTTGCCATCTTTGAAAGGGCAAACGATCAGCTTGGCCTAACTCCCGTGGCTTAAGTCTAAGTCTTTCTGACCACTTTCCAGGAAGATCTGGCCTAAGTCCTGTGCCCGCTGTAGATGTATATAATTCTCCTGACTGTTCTTCCTATGGGATTGTAGAGGTGGACTCTTGCCCTGTTCCTGGTCACACCAATAAGGTAGAATTAAATCATAACCTACAACAGCAACAAAAAAGATGCTTTCAGAACTAGTTTTCCAGAAAGGAAGAAAAGAGTGCACAGAGCTAGCTCACCTATTTCATGACCTGCTTATAGAAGATGACCCAACTGTGGGGAGGGAGAGAAGGGTATTACACGGGCTTGAGTTAGGAACAGATGCCTGCCTGAGGCCAGTCTAGTTTTCTGATTTTATCACAACAGGGGCTCATGTTATGCTTACCCGCCAGCTGGCCTATCAGACCCTCCCCATCCATTAGATATGGTCCAATACATTTGAACCTCTAAAGAAAAGAGTCTGCATTTGGCGCTCCTTCCTCCCAGAAGGCTCCTGTGTAGCAATGCAGATGTAATTAGCACATGGGTATCGCTCCACTTCATCCACCAACACATCGAAGATACGGGTACTTGCCAAGCTAATATATGCTCCTCCATACTCTTCTATCAGAACGGTAGGTGCGTGGTACTTGCCTTACAACCACACAAAGGAAAGTGGCCCCTCTAAGGGTTCATCCCAGAGGAAGGACAGCGGCTCTAAAGATGACCTGAGGGTTAGTTTCCTGTACTACAAACTGAAAACAGCAGTTTTTAAATGGCAATGCCTCTACCAAGGACAAACGAAATGTTTACGTCCTTTTAACCTAAAATCCCAGTACACATTATATATATATATATATATATATATATATATATATATATATATATATATATATATACCCAGACATACAAATGAACTATATCATTGCCATCGTCAACATCATCATCACACCACCATTACAGTGGAGAAAAGGGAGAGATTTGCAGGATCTATAAGAGAGATGGCAGAGGAGGAGGAGGTGGCAATAATTCCTAGGTTTCTACCCTAAACCAAGTGGAGTATATAGGAGGTGCATGTTGAGCGGAATGGAGAATGCAGTGGAAGAGAAATTGGTGGCGGCAGACTAGTAGGTAAAGGCGGAAGGAAAGAAGGAGAGGAGAGACATAGGTAGTTTAACAGGCTGTGTACAACGGAAGTCCTGTGCCCACTGCAGATGTATATAATTCTCCTGACTGTTCTTCCTGTGGGATTGTAGAGGCGGACTCTTGCCCCTGTTCCTGCTCACACCAATAAGGTAGAATTAAATCATAACCTACAACAGCAACAAAAAAGATGCTTTCAGAACTAGTTTTCCAGAAAGGAAGAAAAGACCACAGTGCACAGAGCTAGCTCACCTATTTCATGACCCGCTTATAGAAGATGACCCCAACTGTGGGTAGGGAGAGAAGGGTATTACACGGGCTGCAACACACGGGGCGGGTCAGGCTGCGCCATCAGCATCAACGCGGCGCCTTCAGATTTGTCATTTGCCCAAGTTCCGTGAAATATCGCGAGAGCTCCGATCCCAAAACTAACCCCGCTTTCCTGTAGGCCACATTCCCACCCACCTCCCAGCTCCGCCCCAGGCGGCCCAGGCCCCGCCCCTCGTGTCCTGCGCTATTCGGCAGTGTCAATAAAGTTGCAGCGGTTTGTAGTTTGCAGCGGACAACATGGCGGCCTTCATGCTGGGCTCGCTGCTGCGGACGTTCAAGCAGGTCAGGCCTCTACTTTTATCCACACCGCTACCCCTCACCGCTGAATCTCATAACCCACGGGTCCCCCACGGCTCTGCCACCTGTAGTGCTCGGTGAGGACCAGTCCAGGGGTTCTCCTTCCGTCCTCTTCCCCGCTTGGGCTTGGTTCAGGGGAGGTCCGAGCTGCAGATGTCAATTTGGTTTTCGTAAGCATATGACTAACTGGTATTGGAAGATGTGAGATTGACTCCGATTTGTAAGGGAGTAAGCAGATAGGAGACGAGGTCCGAGGATTGAGCTCTCAGAGACTTGTAACGTTAAGAGATGAGAACCGTGCAAGGGAGACTGAAAGGAGTTGTCAGCTAGGGAGATGGAAAACTAGGAGAGTGGGATGGCCGGGAAGCAAAGGATGACAGAATTTCAAAGTGTGAGGAGTGGGCAACTCTGCTCAAAGTTGATAAATCAATTAAAAAGAAGTGCTGAGAATTGAAGAGTTTAGCAGTGTGAAGGTTGTTGGGACCTTAATCACAGCTGTTCTGATGGTGTTATGGGGACGAAAGCGTTCAAGAGAATAGGAGGAAAGAAATTGGAGTATAGATAAGCCTTTAAAGGAGCTTTGCTGTAAAGGAGAGCAAAAAAAAATGGGTCAATAACGGGGGCGGGAGGGGGGTTGCTTTCTTTTAACATGGCAGGGAAAACAGCATGTTTGTGTATGAAAGGGAAAGATCCTGTAGTAAAAATTGATGATGTAGAAGAGGGAAGAATTGCTAGAGCTGTACCTTTATGTAGGCAAGAGGCAATGGAGGCTGGTTCGAGTGCAGTGGTGTTTACAACTAATTGATCACAACCAGTTACAGATTTATTTGTTCCTTCTCCACTCCCACTTTTTCACTTGACTAGCCCTAAAAAAACCAAAAACATTAAAAAAAAAAAAAAAAGAGAGAGGCTATGGGGTCTTGTGCATGAAGTTTGGTCTTAGGAACCTGGACAGTTAATCTGTAGCAGTGTTGTTCATAGAAATATAATGTGAACCACATGTGTAATTTAAAATTTTTCTAGTAGCCACATTTTAAAAATAAGAAATAGATGAAATTAAGTTTAATATAATATTTTATTTAACCAGGTATATCCAAAATACTGTGGTTTTAACATAGAATCAATATAACAATGACTTATGAAATAGTTACATTCTTTTTTTTCATACTAGATTTTCAAACACTTAAAGCATATCTCAGTTTGGATGCTAAATTTCCCATCATTAAAATGGGAAATATAGTTCTACCAAAATAATAAAGTTGTTTAATGTTTACAATGCTTTGGTTTTGAATTTTATATTAATTAAAATAAAGAATTACATTCCCCAGTTGCACTAGTTATATTACAAATGTTTAATACCCCTATGTGGTTAGTGGTTACTCTATTGGACAGAGTGGATCTCTGATAACAGGAGGGAATGTAGAACATATGATACAGATGCTAGTAAGTGAGCCACTATGTTGGTGAGCATTTATAGAAATGCTCTTTTGATTTCTTCTAATTTTATAATTAAGGAGAAAGTGAAGTCATCAGCTGAGTGTGAGGATGTGGGAGCAAGTGTCAGAGATTTAAGGGGAGAGAGACCCTGTAAGAGAGTTGGAAATGGACAGAAGGAATGGTCAGGAGAATTGGAGTAAGTAGAGAGAAGTGAGAGAGGGGCCAGAGAGTTGATGGTGTATTCAAGAGAACATTGTATTTATAGAACAATGGAATTCAGGCTAGGTGAGAGAGGAAGACAGGAAATCAAAAGCTGAGTGAAAAAAGTGAAAAATGGTAGGATCAATGGATTGAAAGTCCCAGAAGGATTGTTATTGGGGTGTTAGAAGGAGCAAGCTAGAAAGAAGTGATAATGAGTTGAGATATACAAAGTGAGATAATAGCTTGCACTTATTAATAATAAAATACCCACAACATGGGCATGGAATTGAATAGTTAAACAAGAGTGGAGGACAAAAGTCATTGAAGGAGAGGTGTTAAGAAATCAGAGTGATCAGGGTGTAATTTCATGTATATTGAAATCACCAGGAATTAAGATAGGAACAATATTGGAGAGAGTGACAGTAAGCCAGGATCCAAAATCGTGGAAAAATGAAAGGGAGTGGCAGGGGCTTTGGTAGATGACTGCAACAATGAGAGGTAGTGGAAGGTAGTAAGCCCAATGGCATGAGTCAAAGCCAGGAGCTTTCAGAAAGGAAGGAGAACTCGAAGCTGCAATGAAGAGCAAGGAAGACACTTACCTATCCCACCTCTAGGCCCAGTTATGGAAGAAAAAGGAGCTACAGGAAAAGCTGTGAGGAGGGATTTAAAATTCGGCCAGAGCAAAAGGTGAAGGAGATGTCAAGAGAAGTTGAGAATTTAAAAGATTTTGATGATAGACCATGGATTGAGAGGGCCCAGTGGAAAGGCTTTAGGAGCTGAAGAGGGGTGAGAGATGGGGGCAGGATAAGATGTGTACAGAGCAGAATAGAGTGTGGCCTTAATATATAAAGCACCATTATAAGCTGGTAAGGAAATACACCACAGTAGAAATGCAGACAAAGGACATAAAAATGTTCACAGAAGAAATAATATAATAGGCCAATAAATATTTTATTTTAAAAGTGTATTACTTTGGAATTTCAAGACCAGCTTGACCAACATGGAGAAACCACATCTGTACTAAAAATAACAAAATTAGCTGGGTGTTGTGGCACATGCCTGTAATCCCAGCTACTCGGGAGGCTGAGGCAGGAGAATCGCTTGAACCTGGGAGGCAGAGGTTGCAGTGAGCCACGATCGCGTCATTGCACTCCAGCCTGGGCAACAAGAGCAAAACTCCGTCTCAAAAAAAGGGGAAAAAAAATGGATATTACTTTTCTAGTAAGAAAAAAAGGTATGCAAAATAGAGTGAAAGACTATTTTTAAAAACTAATAGAAGTCTTCTAGGAGAATTTGATTAGGAATACTTTGAAAAAGAATTCAAAGAAGAAATGCTTAATCTTGTTTTCTAAATCTCCTGTACCCTCAATTTCACAGGTAAAAGCAAACCTCACGTTGCCCCTCAATGTGAATGGTTTCTTTGATTTCCCTTGATCTTATGAATATATCTTGTTCTTTTCCATGTTTTGTTTGGACAGACTACCTTTTCTCCCCTCCCCTGTCCCCACTTTAGTCAAAATTCTGTCAGCATTTCAATGTTGAATTGCTGTCAAGATTTCAAAGCCCCTCTTTCTGTGACAAGCATGTCCATCCATGGTTACCAAGGCATTCACTGGACTCAGTCATATGCCACATCAATATTTAAATTCTATTCCTGCTTATCTTTTTTTCAAAAGGTGATTGCAGAATTGTTATATTTCCCCAGGGAACTTTTGTTTAGTAATGTGAGCACTGAAGATGTTCAGTTTATCTTTTGTTAATAGATTGAAAAAATGGTGGCTTTCTATTTATAGTATTCTTATTTTCAATTTTATATTCTGCTATACATATATTTCATTTATAAACATCAGTTATCGGAAGCCATCATTTTTCTATAGGGGCAGTTTAATTAACATGTAATATTTCCTCTGGTTTGAGAGAGACTTATCATTTCTTGTAATCTATACTCCCTTTGCCTGTCCTGTCAGTCAGAACTGTAAATTATCACCGTGAAAATGTGAGACAACAAGGAATATACTGTCTTATTACTGGACAACTAGTGCTGAGAAGTATTAGGTCAGTGATAGTTTTAAAGTACCCTTTGACCTAGCAGTTTTGCTCCCAATAATCTATCCTCATCAGGCACAGTGGCTCATGCCTATAATCTGAGCACTTTGGGAGGCCGAGACGGATGGATCACTTGAGGTCAGGAGTTCAAGACCAGCCTGGCCAACATGGTGAAACCCCATCTCTACTAAAAATACAAAAAACAAAACAAAAAAAACAGCCAGGTGTGGTGGCGGGCACCTGTAGTCTGAGCTACTCAGGAGGCTGAGGCATGAGAATTGCTTGAACCCGGGAGGTATAGGTTGCAGTGAGCCAAGATTGCGCCACTGCACTCCACCCTGGGTGACAGAGCTAGATTCCATCTCAAAAAAGTAGAATAAATAAATAATAATATATCTTCAAGATATATAGGAATACATATGAAATGATTTCTAAGACATTATTCACTGCAGCATTGTTTATAATAATAAATAGTGAGATCTGTCCAGCAATACGTGGCAGGTTAAATTATGATGCTTCTATATAGCGGATTATGCAATATGAAGAAAATGGGGAAGCTTTTTACATTCAGTTATTGAAAGATCTCTAAGGTATATTGTAAACTGAAAAGAGGGAACGAAAAATGGGAGGGGAGTGTATACAGACAAAAATCTCTGAAGGATATACAAGAAACTAGAAACAGTGGATACCTGTGGGGCAAGGGAGTCATTGGGCAGGTGAGGAATGAGGTGGGGGGAGACTTTTCACTGTGTGTCTTCTTATACCTTTTTGATTTTTGAACCATATGACTATTGGCCTAAGTACAGGTCAAACAGAATAATAAAAATTTCTGAAAATCTGTCTTTCACCTTCCAATACATATGTTATTGCATTATATTATTATGATTTTGACTTAATATACATCCATAAAAGTTATTCTGAATAAATTAGGAAGTCTATTATCTTAAACTATTAAACTGATCTAAAACAACTCTTAAAAGAATACTAAATGATAAATAGTGGCAGAAAGAGAATTGCAGGGTTGAGGAACACTCAGAATGTTGTCCTGGCTATCCTTCACTTGTCCCTTGTCTCTGTCTTTCAGATGGTTCCTTCATCAGCTTCAGGCCAAGTTCGAAGTCACTATGTAGACTGGAGAATGTGGCGCGATGTGAAGAGACGAAAAATGGCCTATGAATATGCAGATGAGAGGCTACGTATTAATTCACTCAGGAAGAATACCATTTTGCCAAAAATTCTTCAGGTTAGCTAATTAAGATGAGTCCCTTTGTACCACAAGATCATTAACTCAACATCAGATCACTTTTGATACTGTTTGTTGTGACTTGCTATCAATATAATTTCTGGAGAATAAGATCCACATCAATATAAACAAATAGCCTTGAAACTGATTTTGTTGAGTTTCAAATTAAAGACATTCACTCCTAACTAGCCTTACAACTGTTTCATTATGCCAGCCTTAGAAAGTACTGGTAAATTGGGTGGTTATTTTCACCTAAGGTCTCTCCCTGACTTCATCCCAATTTTTTTTTTTTTGAGATGGGAGTCTCGCTCTGTTCCCCAGGCTGGAGTGCAATGGCTCAGTCTCGGCTCACCACAACCTCCGCCTCCCAGGTTAAAGCAATTCTCCTGCCTCAGTCTCCTGAGTAACTGGGATTACAGGCACATGCCACCATGCCTGGCTAATTTTTGTATTTTTAGTAGAGACAGGGTTTCACCATGTTGGCTGGGCTGGTCTCGAACTCCTGATCTTGTGATCCACCCATCTGGGCCTCCCAAAGTGCTGGGATTACAGGTGTGAGCCACTGTGTCCAGCCTCATCCCAATCTTTTAACTGGCAAGGCACTGGGAGGCATTGCTGATGTTGAAGTCTGTGTGCCTGGTACGCAGCCTAAACTGTTCCTTACCCAGCACCATTCTGAGCCTGTCTTCCTGAACTCCCTTGCCCACCTCTGTGTGCTGAAGTGCCTTTCCATTAAGGCTTACTTTCTTGTCACCCTGCTTGGCTTTCTGAAGCATAAAGTCCTGCACCCAAGTGGTGATGTAGCATATCTGCGTTCAAAAGGCTCATCAGGGAGATATAAATTAAACTCAAGGCCTCTCAAGTTATTGAGAACTCAGATGTTTAAAAAACTACATTTAGAGAAGTTGGCAGAATGATATACATCCTATTTATTACTGTGGTTTCTTTTTAGTCTTGTCTGGATTAAGCCAGATGAGCAGAAAACTGAGAGCCTTGGACCACTGGGTTATGGCTTATACTAAAGTGGCATTAAGCTACTTTCCTACATTTAGGGAGTAATAAGAAGTGGCAGGCCAGGCACAGTGGCTCACGCCTGTAATCCCAGCACTTTGGGAGGCCGAGGCAGGCAGATCACCTGAGGTCAGGAGTTCAAGACCAACCTGGCCAAACCCCATCTCTACTAAAAATACTAAACTTAGATGGGTGCAAGTGGCACACCCTGTAATCCCAGCTACTCGGGAGGCTGAGGCAGGAGAATTGCTTGAACTCGGGAGGCAGAGGTTACAGTGAACCGAGATCACGCTACTATGTTCCAGCCTAGGTGACAGAGCAAGACTGTGTCTCAAAACAAAAAAAAAAGGGCGGGGGGCCCCCAAGAAACTGAGCTCAAGACATTGATCATAGAGGCAGGAAAGCAGGATGGTGGTTGCTTGGAGCTAGGAGGACTAGGGGGTATGGCGGGCAGGGGGAAATCAGGAGATACTGGTCAAAGGGTATACTTTCTGTTGTAAGATGAATAAATTCTGTGGAGCTAACGCACAACACCGTGACTATAGTCAATAGTACTGTATTGTGTACTTGAAATTGGTAAGAGAGTAGATCTGAAGTGTTCTTACCACACATACACAAACGGTAATTTTGTGAGGTGAAGGATGCATTCATTAACTTCATTGTGGTAATCATTTCACAATGTATATGTTTAGCAAATCATGACATTGTATGCCTTAAATATATGCAATTTTTATTTGTCAACTATACATTAATACAGCTGGGGGTGTGTTGTTTGAGTACCTTTATGAAGATACCCAGAAGACATGTCTCTGGTATGACTAGCAGCAATAACTGTGCAGAGTCTGTGAATCATGTAAACTGATCATGGTTCTCTGCTGCCTGCTAAGTAGCTTACAAGTCAAATTTATGTCCCAGTTCTAATTTCACAGCATGCACTTTTGTGTCCTGAGGCTTTTATCTTTCCTACTCTCATTTCTCTTTGCCCCAGTTTCCTCATTTGTAAACTGCCTTAAATCTTTCGGGGAACAAGAAGGGGTATGTATCAATCAATCAATAATTTCTAGCCATTCTTTAAGGTCCACCTCCATGAAACTTGGTTTCAATCTTCCTGCCCAGTCATTTCTCCTCTCCAGTTCCTTGTATAGCATTTATTGTTTACTACTCAATGGCTCAATCATGGTTTTTTTTTTTTTTGAGATGGGGTTTTGCTCTTGTTGCCCAGGCTGGAGTGCAGTGGCACAATCTGGGCTCACCACATCTGCCTCCTGGGTTCAAGCGATTCTGCTGCCTTAGCCTCCCGGCCAGATGGGATTACAGGCATGCGCCACCACACACAGCTAATTTTGTATTTTTAGTAGAGATGGGGTTTCCCTATGTTGGTCAGGCTGGTCGCGAACTCTCGACCTCAGATGATCCGCCCGCCTCTGCGTCCCAAAGTGCTGGGATTATAGGCGTGAGCCACTGTGCCTGGCAATCATGTTGTTTTATGTAATTCTGTTAGTTCATAATGGTAACACATGCATAAGCTTTTGTTAATTTTTGGCTTTTATATACTTTCATTTAATTTGTGTTATTTTAATGTGTTATTTTGCTTGCACCACAGTCTAGCACAGGGTCCATCTACTTGTTAGCACACTTATCAGATTAAAGTGAATATTATGAACACTCACACTCTTGAACACATACATAAGAAAAAATCTCTACTGACAAAACCTGAGCCCCAGCTACTGCTGTAATCCCTACTTTTCTCCCCTCAACCACTTTGCCCTTACCTGATTCATCCTCTACCTTGCAAATGATTTTTTTAAAATATAAACCTCATCTGATCTCTCCCCTTTACTTCTCTAGTTGTCAGAATCTTTACCATAGACATCAGGGCTCCATGTGATACTCTCCTTCCTCCTTCTCTAGTCTTATCTCAAGCCACATTCCCTCCTATTTGATCATCATTCCAGAGGTTTCACTTTCGTGATTCAAAAAACATGAGGCGGCAACAGAAATACATTCACATACTTTACAAATGAGTTAAACAAGAGTATGTAGCTGCACTATTTATATTCGCTCAAATCGTAAGATGACCATCAAATGTAGGATGGATAAATGAATTATGGTACTCATGCAATGAACATTACCTGCCAGTGGCCGGGCGCTGTGGCTCACACCTGTAATCCTAGCACTTTGGGAGGCCGAGATGGGCGGATTGCCAGAGCTCAGGAGTTTGAGACCAGCCTGGGCAACGTGGTGAAACCCCGTTTCTACTAATAATACAAAAAATTAGCTGAGTGTGGTAGTGCACACCTGTAATCTCAGCTACTCGGGAGGCTGAGGCAGGAGAATCACTTGAACCCAGGAGGCGGAGGTTGCAGTGAGCTGAGATTGTGACGTTGCACAATCTAACACCCACAGCCTGGGTGACAGAGTGAGACTCTGTCTCAAAAAAAAAAAAAAAAAGAAAATCACCTGCAAGTGAGAAGGAGCAAAATACATGTGCAACAATGTAATGTGATCTGTGTAATAATGTGATTTCCCTTAGGATGTGGCTGATGAAGAAATTGCTGCCCTCCCCCGGGATAGCTGTCCTGTTAGAATCAGAAATCGGTGTGTTATGACGTCCCGTCCGCGTGGTGTGAAGCGGCGCTGGAGGCTTAGTCGTATAGTCTTCCGTCACTTAGCTGACCATGGGCAACTTTCTGGGATCCAGCGAGCAACATGGTAAATGAGCTCCAGAACCTATTGAGCTTGCAGGGAAGCCAAGCTTGCAGTTCCAGCAAGCAAAGATTTTTTTAATAGACCAAACCCTAATCTCTACAGGGGCCCAGTACAGTTGTTTGGCCTACCTGATGCTATCTCTAAACTACTTTTAAAATGAAGACATTTGGGTGTTTCATGTCAGTGAATTATCTTTTCTCTTGGACTTAACATACTATTCCCATACATAGTGCAAAGAGTAGCATAATAAATATTTTCTGTGAATGTTTTTTATACCCTCCTTTTAAGTTTAATCTTTTAGTAACATATGGGGTTTTTGTATTAAGAGCATTATTTCATAAAATGTTATCTTATACATAATCCAACTAATTGACATGTAGCTCATGTATGGCAGTTTGTAATCCTGGACTAGCTTTGCTGACCTGCAGAGCTCCCCTTAACTATTATTGTTAGATAAACAGTAGATTGGATAGCAAGGCTGCTGTTCTGGATTATCTAATGCTCCACTTCTTCTTGTGATGGCTGAACAAAAGAACCACTAAGTGTTTTCTTGTCCATCCTTAAGGGACTTTAAAATAAATTATGCCTCTTTAAGTCCTTGAAAGTCTCCATCTAAAGAGGAAAAGTTTGTTGGAACAGTATATATTCCCTATTTTTATGTTTATTTAATCCATAACAGAAATGAGTAAGGGTAGCACAAAGTTCTCATTCAGTAACTCAACAGTGTGATCAGCCCAGTGATAAAAATATACATACTGAATGGAAGTACCTACTTAACATCAGGAAAATATTCCTGGAGAACTTAATAAATCAGGAGGTGAGGGGTGAGATTTTTTTCTGCACACAGAGGGAACAAAAGCACAAAGAAGCAAAGAAACTCTGTAGCATCAGAGAACCACAGTAGATCAGAAATATGAAGCACAAGACAAGGCCCATATTGTGGAGGATCTCACAAATCATGTGAAGGAATTAAGACTGACATACCAGGTATTACAGAGTTTTAAGCACAGGAATGACATCATCAGTTTGTAATACAGGTAAGTGACAGCTGTGTGGCAGATGGCCATGAGAGGAAAAAGCTACAGGCAAGACAACCAGTTAGGAGGATGTCTTAATTGTTGAGGAAGATGAAGGCCTGAACTAACATTGTGGTATTAGTAGAGGAGAGAGGACAGATTTTTAAAGTTTTAGGAAAGAAAATTGGGCAAGACTTACAAGACTGATTATATCTAAGAGGTAAAGATGGTTCTCTGGGTTCCTGATAAAAGTGTCTAGATAGATGGTAGAGGGCAATTCCAAGAGGGCAACTCCAAGATAGAAAATTTGGAAAAAGAACAAATTTAGGGGAAACAGAAGATAAGCGAGTTCAGGTTCCAGTCATGCGGTGTTGGAGATGCCTGTTGTCATCTGATGAAGACTAGTACGCAGCTGGATAGCAGAGTCCGAAACTCAGGTGGAGGTGAAGTTATGAGGGAATTATCACAATCTAGTTTGGATTCATATTTCTTAAATATGTATGACAACTTACCAACTGGAATGTTCTAGCTAATATCTCAACTTAGAATCCATCTCACTACCAATGGGCAAACACTTGTGTTCTAAAGCTACTTGAAAGTAGTTTATACTGCCAACTTGATATATATACATGCTATAGTTTGAACATTTTGTGTACTTCCAAAATTCACATTAAAATCTAATCCACAATGCGTTGGTATTATTAAGAGGTGGGGCCCTTAGGGGTGATTAGGCCAGGAGGGCTCCACACTCATGGATGGGATCAGTGCCTTTCTAAGAGGGCTTGAGGGAGAGAGTTTGTCCCTTTTACCCTTCCGATACTGCGAGAAGGCACCGTACTGGAAGCAGAAAGCAAGCCCTTACCAAACACCCATCTGCTGGTGCCAAATCTTAGACTTCCCCAGCCTCCAGAAGTGCAAGAAATAAATATTATTTATAAATTCTTAGTCTATGGCATTTTGTTACAGCAGCAGGAATAGACTAAGACAATGTGTTGATAGGTTTAGGGTCATGTTTTACTTTTTCAGTCATGTTAAATTTTAGATGGTTCTAAAGTCAAAACTCTAGAAAAAGTTAAATTCACAGAATAGCTTCCATTCTCATCTCCTTCCTTCCCCTGCTAACGATTTTTATTAGCTTTGGGTTTACTCGTTTCTTTTTGAAACATAAGCAAATACACCTATGTGCATACATTCACATTTCTCACCCTTTCTTACACAAATGTAGTGGGTATACCATAAATGTTCTGCACTTTGCTTTTCCACTTACTCTATCCTGGAGACCATTTTACGTTATATAGAAATCTTCATTGTTTTGTTTTGTGACTTAAGTACTCCCTCATGTGGATGCACCATAATACATTCCTGTTAAATAGACACGAGTATTTTTAATCTTTTGCATATAGCATTCCAAATTTTTCTAAATGTACCTTTCAGAGCCCAGAAAGAAGTTAAAATTCTGGGTCAAAGGATAAATGAATATGTCATTCTGATGGTTACTACCAAATACTCTTTCTGAGACAAGAGTCTTTCTTACTCTGTCACCCAGGCTGGAGTGCAGTGGCACAATCTCAGCTCACTGCAACCTCTGCCTCCCGGGTTCAAGTGATTCTTGTCCCTCGGCTTCCCAGGTTCAAGTGATTCTTGGTCCTTCAGTCTCCCGAGTAGCTGGAGTTACAGGCATCTGCCACCATGCCCAGCTAGTTTTTTTTATTTTCAGTAGAGATAGGGTTTCACCATGTTGGCCAGATGGTCTTGAACTCCTGACCTCAAGTGATCTGCCCACCTTGGCCTCCCAAGGTGTTGGGATTACAGGTGTGAGCCACTGCACCTGCCCAAATATTCTTGTTAACCAAAGTTTAACTTTTTCATTCCATTCCCATATATGTGTCCTTATTTCTCCACAGCCTCAACTCAATACAGTTGTTTTTATACTTCTTTTTCAAGTGAAAGGTAAAAACACTGGTTTATTCTCTTCTGAACAAGGTGAGCATCTTTACATGTTAAAGGTCATTTACATTTCTTTTTGTATGAAGTATTCTTAATTATTGGAATCCTGTCAATACTACATTGTTTGCCTTGGGTTATGGTGGGGTTTTTCTTGTCCTATAAACATTTTTATGTAGTTAAAATTGATCAATAGTTTTATTTATTTCTTCTAGGTTTTAAGTCACATATAATGTCGTTTTCCCCCATTTTCTTCTAGTATTTGTATGCTTTCCTTTTTACAATTAGATCTTCAGGCGGCTTGGAATATATCTATATGCCTATTTTCAGTTATCTTAGTATCATTAAACACCCATCTTTACCCCACTTTTACCATATTCTGTAACTTGCATATGCATTGTGTCTGCTATTCTGTTCATGTGTCAACCCCAATTACAGAGGCATAATGTGTTTCAGTATTTACTTATAGCTATCCTATACATAAACTGTTTCTGTATTTTAAATCCTACCACTTCTTCCAAATTCCCATATTAATTGTAGCTTTAGTTGAGTTTACCCTTCTGGATTTTTCCTGTGTGTCTAACGGCTTTTTTTTTTTTTTTTTTTTAATGAGACAGGTTCTCAATCTGTTACCCAAGCTGCAGTACAGTGGCATTATCATAGCTCACTGCAGCCTTAAACTCCTGGGCTCAAGTGATCCTCCAGCCTTAGTAGCTGGGATTACGGGCGCCAGCCTTCATGCCTGGCTTCAATTGCTTTCTCTGATCTGTGTTGGCTAATACCTCCAGTAAAATAAAATAATGGAGATCACAGGCACTGGTCCTGACTTCAGGGGGAATAGGAGTAATTCTCTAAAAGCCTGATTTTTCTGACATACTCCTAGACAAATAAATCATAAAACTGTTCTAATGAAGAAAAACTTAACTTTATTGAGCATAGGAATAGACGGGCTTTCAAATTATTTTTTGCTTTATGGTTATTACTTTACTTTTATAAACCATCTGATCCACGGCAAAACTAACTGGTACCATACAAAGATATGTCTATTATTGTCATGTTTAGATTTTCTATTCCACATTCATTGACAAATATATTTAAATCTAGATAGAAACACCTGTGATTGAATTAGTGCATAGTAATGCATGGCATATACATTGCTTAAGGTGGTAATAAGGGGTCAGATGCTCTACAGCAACCTTCAAGCACAGGCACCGATTTGCATTTTATGCAAAACTTCAGGTTTTACTCAATTTTTACACTGGTGGAAGCTGATGTCAGTAACTTAAAGGCAAGCAAATACTTTTCCAATTCTTAGCTGAACAAAAAATACACACAATGTAGCGTTTTTATTGGGCAAGACTTGCTTTTTATATTTCACATGAGAATGCAATATAACCCTTCCTTGAACAAAATGAACAGGGTACTAATAAAACCATCTTTGCAGGAGTGTTTAATAAGCATATTTTATTTAAACAAATCCTCCAGTAGGAAATGGAGAATTCATTGCCTTTACTTAGAAGGCTATGTAAATAGCTATCTGTCAAATTTATATATGCAGCTCACCAATATTCCCTTACTGGAAACATCAGTATTTCCACATCACATCACAGTTCCCAAAATGACTTTAAAGTCTCAAAATTCCGTGTCTCCTTTGGCTTGCTTCTCTCTTGATTCCACCCAGGCTTTATTAATGGTTCGCTTCATATCATCGTCTCCATCTTCATAAATTTTCTTTAGAACATTCATCAATCCCTCACTAGGATCTGTTTCAGTGTCATAGGAGGGCTTCCTTTAAAAAGAAAACATATACAACAATGGGGAAACGAAAGCACCGGAAGATACTATCATTCAGGTTGTTAACATTGGCAGGAAGTAGAGGGATAAGAAGGAAGACAGAGTACCCAAAGATATTTACAATCAAAACGGCACGCACAAATTCATCTTAATGAAAACAACACACACGTACCAAGCATGCACACACTTGGTGCATGAAAGAGGTCATCAAAATAGTTAGGGGCTATTTTTAGGCACAGGGATTTCCCTTTTTTTTTTTTTTTTTTTTTTTTGAGACAGTCTTGCTCTGTCGCCCAGGCTGGAGTGCAGTGGCGCATCTCGGTTCACTGCAACCTCCGCCTCCCAGGTTCAAACAATTCTGTCTGCCTCAGCCTCCCGAGTAGCTGGGATTACAGGCACATGCCACCATGCCCGGCTAATTTTTGTATTTTTAGTAGAGACAGAGTTTCACCATGTTGGCCAGGCTGGTCTCAAACTCCTGACCTCAGGTGATCCGCCCGCCTCAGCCTCCCAAAGTGCTAGGATTACAGGCGTGAGCCACCCCACCTGGCCTCCTGTGATTTTTGACAGGTAAAATAAGAATTTGATTTTCTAACTTGTTTTCATTTTTTAAAAGCATGTTTCCTCATAATTTGAAAAAAAAACACTTGAGGGAAAATCATAAACATTACACATGGATGTACCCTGAAGCTCATGTATTTTTTAATTAGAAAAACTCTACTCTTAAGCCTGAGATACACAGATCTGGGCCTGGGTCTTGAATTAATGTAGTCAGTACCTTTAGAAGATGAACTGACCTAGAATGCAAGTATCATTGAATACATATTTTTAAAAGGTCATTATTAAGAAGGATAAAAATATTTTATCTTTTTCACTATAAACCAGTGACAATGAAAACTATGCATCAGAAGCATCTGAGAAATTTAAAACATACAGGGGTACCTAAGCCTCTCTCAAACTACCGAAACAGAGTATCTGGGAATGGGCACAGTTATTTGTATAGAAGCACAACTGTGCCTAGGGTTAAGAACCACACTAAAGAGCCAACCCTTAACTACAAAGACCTTAAAAAGCAACTTGCTGGACGTGCCCTCTTCAGGTAGTTTGACAGTTGAAAGCAGAAATACATTATCCATAAAGACAAACTATTAAAAATCCATGATCTCAAACAATACACTAAAATTCTTTAAAAAAATGGAAGTAGACTCACTCTTTTTCTTTGCACTCCTTTTCAACCTGGGTCAGGTAATCCCACCTTGTGTTTTCCACTTTCTTTCTACACAATATAAGAACTGTATCAGTCTTGACCTGGAAGAAAAGCAGGAAAACAAATACAGCTTAGAAGACATGGAGATAAGCATGAATATTTATAAAACAATTATCTATTCAATTGATCAAGTCCCTAGTATGTATAGACTTATTTTGGGTGCCAGTAATACCTGTATGAATAGGCCAAAATCTGAACATTCATGGTGTGAAAAGACCATAAATAAGTAAAACTTGAATACCCTGATATCCTGGAAAGTGCTATCAAGACAAAGCGGGTGTTAATGGGGGGTGGGGGCAGGAACTTCATTAGGAAGGCCTCTCTGAGGCAAATCTGAGCTGAAGCCTAAGGTCAGGAGAAGGCAGTTGGCAGAGCATGTAGAATGGCTCCAAGATGGGATCATCTTGGTGTGTTTGAGGAGCAGGAGGAGTGGCTGGATTTTAGTGACTGAAAAAGACAGTAATATAATAAAAGGGGTCGGGGATAGGCAAGAAACCAAGTCGTATAAGGCAGTATGGGGCAAGGTGAGGCATTTGAAAGTGAGAAAGAAGGGCAATGTACAGGTCTTTTAAACAATGATCAATACTTCTAGGGATCTTTTGGTACTCTACCTATGGGACTAGTGGTTGCAGAAGGGTGCAGTAAGACAGCGAATCCAACTATATTTGAGCATCACCTGTAAGCTGTTAAGTAATTATGTATTATAAAAACAGATGGCAGAATGTCATGTCTATATACCTAACGCATTAAACTTCATTTATTCACATTAGGCAGAAAAGAGGGACTATCTGATTTAGTAAAAATTACAAAGAGTAGTTTTTAAAAGACAGTTTCCTTATTTTTATAGCTGCTTCTAACTCCAAGGAGGCTAAGTGCTTAAGACCTCCTTTTATGTATACGAGTATTATGCACAATGCTAACACTAGCATTAATTTAAGCACTTTACATAATGGTATTGCACTTCAGTGTATCATTTCAACTTTGTGAAATAAATTATTACTATCGCATAAATGCAGAAACTGAGGCACAGAGTGATTAAGCTGCCAAAGGTCACAAACAATAAGCTGTAAACCTGGCATAAAACTCAAGTCTCACTCTTAACTACCTTCAAACGTTTACTTCCTCCCTGATTTTAATGGAATATTCTTACAATAGCCTATTCTACAAAAGGAGTTGGCAAATGTTCTCTGTCGAGGGCCGCATAGTAAATATTTTAGGTTTCATTTAGGGCCATATGGTCTGCTGTAGCCACTTAACTCTGCCATTGTAGCACAAAAGCAGCCACAAACAACACATGAACAAATAAGCCTGGCTATGTCCCAATAAAACATTCACAAAACAGGCAGTGGTCCCTGTTACAGAGGACAAATTCATTCCAGTTCATCTCAGTTCTAAATCAGCCAGGTTCAATTTGGTAAGGTTTCACAATATTACAATCAAAAAAAGCACACTCACTTTTTTTGAACTGCCTTCCACAGAGATGGGTTTCAAGAGATTGTTCACAATCATGGAGTAACTCTTCCCATTTAGATTCTTTACCAAAAGATCAAATGACCTGCAACACAATGGTGAATACATCATCTTTCTAGTTCTATGAAAGGTGCTCTTACTCCATAGTTCTTGTGGGAAAAAAGCTGCTGGCTTTATTTCAGGGTGTGCATTTGGCCAGTTAACGCTCACCTCTTCAAAGTAGTTGTAAAGTATAATTAATTCTAAATTTAAGAATTTTAAAAACTGCAAAGAAGAGAGTCTCAAGATAAGGCAATGTTGACTGTTAATTCACTGTCTTTCCCATTATAATGAGAACTCACCTCTCTGTGAAATGCACCTGCACATTCTCAGTGGGAACTTGATGAACTCCAGTTAAGGTAATGTAGATTTTCACAAACTTATCTGACTGATCCCATCCTGGCAACGACAACAAAAGATGGGATGTAAGTAAGCCTCTGAAACTATCTTTAGAACAGCAAATGCACATGGCTCATAACTCAGGAAAGTAAAATTATGAAAATCCAGTCATATAAACATGAAAAAATTTGAAATATAAGAAATTTTCTAGGTTGAGAAATGGAGCCTCAAAGCAGTTAAGTACTCTACCCAAAGCTAGGCATCTAACAAGTGGTAGAATTCAGATTCAAATCCAGGTTTCTGAATACAAAACCTATGCTCTTTTTATCCCTCAGAATAAAAATATGATCACTAAATACATTCTTTAAGATTAGTTCATTTATAGCTTTTATGGAAACAATTTTCTCCGACATCTAAATATTGGTAGTTCTCCACTAAGCTGGATGGCTAAGTATCAATACTAATTCCATAACCATTTCTACTTCTGTAAGTAGTCAAACAAATGGAATCCTAGCTCTCTTAATTCCTTTCCAGGGCAAAGTAGAATGTAAAAGACTCCAATTCTTCATCCAAATCTGACAAACCTACTGGTATCTATTAAATGCCATTTCAGTATGTATTATCAAACTACCAGCACGTCTCTAACCTAGAACTACTCTGTCAACATAAAAGACATATATATAAATACTTCACAAAATACCATCACATTTGTAGAAAATAAAAAACTTCACAAAAAAGCATCTTGTTTATCAAGAATATATACATACATATCCCTGACTATTGCTCACTTAGTCCTATAGAATAGAAACATGCCCCATCCTCCATGACGTTTTTCACATTGCATGCCTACATCAAAACATCTCATGTACCCCATAAATATATACACCTACTATGTACCCTCGAAAATTAAAAAGAAACAGTGTTGATGAAAAAATGCCCTAGTGGGGTCCAGAGAACTTCATTTATTAATAGTTTCTTCCCATTCAGTCAGTCCATCCTCCGGATTGACAAGTTTCTCCCTCAACACAAATCTATGTTCCTGGTTAAAATACCATAATCCTCAACACCTTCAGACCAGTTTCCTATACTCAACTGAGTACACGGTGCAATTTCCTATATTACTATATAGTACATCTCTTAAGCACGACATACACATGCTTTTCACTATAACAATATTCAAAATAGATCATGCCTTCCAACTCTCTATTCACATCCTCTGCTCATGCTGTTCCCCTCCTTTTTGACTTGCTGAACGTACGACTCACCCTTCACACTCAAATCTCTCTAATTCTCCCTGTTCCTCACCTCCAGAATTATTTCTTCAGCTATGTTACCTATTATGTGCTAGACATTATTAGCACAAAGAAAAACAAGACTGTCCTTGCTCCAATGAGAGCTCATCATTCATATTCAAGTTGCGCTGCCGCCAAAACAAAAAACTGTATACACCATTGAAGGAAAACAGTATTACTACATTGTTATACTATGAGTTATACGTCAGTGTCCCAACCACAACATGAGCAAGGACTGGGTCTTAGTCACTGTTGTGTATGCGTAAGTCAAAGCACAATAGTGATACACATTAGGTGCTCAAAAATATTTCCTGAATTTAACTGGATTCCTCTCCTCAGTTAATTGTGGTGGTTGGCAGAGTGAAACATAAAACATGATTAAAAACCACCACCACCACCACCACCAAAGCTGTGTCTCATATATACTGAACGATTTCAGAATAAGTTCCTTCCTTGTTGTTACGTTTTGTAGTGAATCACCTTACTCTTGTTAACAGCTTCTAGAACGCATCCTTTCCTATTTATATCTTTAAAAAGTTTTATTAAATAAAAACTGATGGGTCTTGCTCCAAACCACCAAAAACACAGACTCAAAACTCATTGGGGATGAATTTGTTAGACCACTATGAGGAATAGGTTGCTCGGAGGCAGAACTGGCTATAGGGAAGCAAGTCATACCATAATTACTGATTTTCACCGTATAGCCCGTTGTAATGGGAGCAACCACAGCAGCTGGTTTTTCATTATCAAGAAGTTCTGCTTTCTTCTGTGATTTCTGTTGCATCTTGTTCTTGATTTCTGTCTCAATCTTGGATTTTTCAGCTGTAAGGGCATCACGTACTCTTTTCCTAGTAGCCTTTTCCAGCAACACCTTTACCTCTTCTAGATCTTTCTGTAGCTGTGTTAAGACAAAAAATAAATTAGCTATGATAAATAAGGAAATGGCTTGATATTGTGCGTATCACTCATTTCAACTTACTGAAATAAGCACTAAGAATTAAGAAGTTCATCTAAATTTTCTAGGATTGAGTTGCAACTTCAATTCTTCCGTCTGGCTTATTAACTGTAATTAACTCAAGCTTCCTTTTTTTCAAAAGGAAAACTTTGAACAATCTTGAACAAACAATAAATAGGTCTTCAAACCTAAATTTTCCAGTTTATGTTTTAAAATATTTACAAGAAATGTCTGCGACCTAAAAAGTAAAACAAAGAACTTTTTTTTGACAAAGGATTCATAGATTTCCTTGTAACATCTAATCCGAGTGTCATTAGATGTTAGACACTTTTAAAATATTTAAGAGATGAGAGAACATGCAGTGACTATGGTAAAATGCTTTTATAGCAAACTTAACTGAGGTAATGAATGCTCCACTTTCTGTCACTGATTGGTCTTCATTGATCTTCCCACCTCAAATACCTCACATAAAAAAAGTCTTAATTTTTAAGACAAAAGATTAAAAAAAAAATTTCTGCTTTTGAGGAAAAGTCTTGCTCTGAAGCTGGGTCAGTCTTACACTCAGAAGTGTAGGAGTTGGTTGCACAGAAGGTGACAAAAGACCGAAAATGCAACATACTCTTGGAAATTATCTTTTGAAAAAGCCACCACGTTCTCATTTTCTTCTCTTGCCAATCCATCATCTATTAAAGTCTACTACTTTCTACTTTCTAGAGATAGAGGCAACATTTTATGAAATTCAAGAGTTAAAGACAATGTTAGAAAATTATTGAGCCTAAGTTTTTTCCCCCAATTACCCTCTGACATACTGCAAATACACAAGATCTTTCCAAACAGCTGTTTCACTTTTCTTACAATAACTTTACACTCTGGCTTGACACTACCAACTTGACCAAAAAAATCTTGTGTCACAGCTTGATTATATCAAAAGCTCAATTTAAAAAAGTCTTTTAGTGCTTTATAACTCAGAGTATCAGACGCACAACAGAGTTTGAAAGCCTGTTTCTTAATAGTCTTATAAAATGCAATAACAGAACTAATTCTTTTCTTTTACTACAAGTCTTTTGTTATCTCATTTAACTCAGATGCCCTAGTTTTGCCTATCTATAACAGATGACATGGTATAAAAAGTTCAACTCTGGCCAGGTGCAGTGGCTCACACCTGTAATCCCAGCACTTTGGGAGGCCAAAGCGGGTGGATCACTTGAGGTTAGGGGTTCGAGACCAACATGACCAACACGGCGAAAGCCCGTTTCTACTTAAAATTCAAAAATTTGCCGGGTGTGGTGGCACGTGCCTGTAATCCCAGCTACTCGGGAAGCTGAGGCAGAAGAATCGCTTGAACCCGGGAGGCAAAGGTTGCAGTGACCCGAGATCGCGCCATTGCACTCCAGCCTGGGCAACAAGAGCAAAACTCGGTCTCCCAAAAAAAAAAAAAAAAAAAAAAAAACTCTGCCCAACCCTCTTGTCCACACTCTCGACCCTTCCAAGAACAGCTCATATTACTATGACAAAAAAATCTTGCAAACTCATCTTTTGAGCATAGAACCAAAATGTTTCAGTTCAAAGTAATATTTTTATTGTAATGGTTTCAAAAAAACGCTGATTCTACAACTAATTCATAATAAAAAATATTGAAATGTAAAATGAAATATATTAAGTCTAAGCAAGAGGTTTTGCTTTTTGACTGAAATAGGAATACTTTATCTAGCAGAATCAGAAAGGTACTTCGAATTAGGCAAGGGATTCCCCCAATGGCTGAATTCCCAAGCCCTCTTTATTGCCAGTTTTGACTCTAAAGTACTCTTTTTATTATAAAGTATCCACTGAAAAAACTTAAAACTGAGACAGTTCCTCAGTTCTGTTATTGGCAGACTTGAAACCAACAAAGGTGATTCCTTTGATGCTTTTTCTGCACAAATACTTTAAGATGCCCTAGTTTCTTATCTAATTTATCATGTAATTTTCCTTGCCTTCTTGGCATGTGTTTGTTTTACGTATATAAAAATTTTATTTCCCTTTTATCCCTACCCATAAGGCATTCAAGCTTTATCTTCCTATTTCCTAATTTTTCACTAGGAGGCATTAACACCAATGTGCCTCAAAAATGGGCAAAGGAATTCAACACACATTTCTCCAAAGACACAGAAATGGACACCAAGAACATTAAAGATGCTCAACATCTTCATCATTGGGTAAACGCATATCAAATTCCCAAGATGCCACTTCACACCCAGTAGGATGGTATCATAAACCGAAAAAGAAAAATAAAACACCCCAGAAAATAACAAATGTTGATAATGATGTGGAGAAACTTTCAGAAGCTTCAAACATTTCTTACAGGAATATGATGCAACCACTCTGGAACTACAGTTTCTCAGAAAGTTACCATATGAACCAGTAATTCCACTCCTAGGTATATACCCCAGAGAACTGAAAACACATCCACACAAAAAAACTTGGATACAGTACTCGCAGCAGCATTATTTATGCTAGTCACGAAGTGGAAATAAGGCCAGGCGCCATGGCTTACACCTGTAATCCCAGCACTTTCAGAGGCCGAGGCGGGCGGGCGGATCACTTGAGATCAGGAGTTCGAGACCAGCCTGGCCAACGTGGTGAAACCCCGTCGCTACTAAAAATACAAAAATTAGCCGGGCATGGTGGCGCGCGCCTGTAATCCCAGCTTCTCAGGAGGCTAAGGCAGGAGAATCCTTTGAACCCGGGAGACGGAGATTGCAGTGAGCCGAGATTGCGCCATTGCACTCCAGCCTGGGCGACAGAGCGAGACTCCGTCTCAAACAAAGAAGTGGAAATAAATGTCCATAAACGGATGAAAGGATAAACACAATGTGCCATACGCATATAATAGAATATTATTTAGCCATAAAGAGCATGTGTACTGATACACGCTACACCATGGATGAACTTGAAAATGTTAGTGCTTAAGTTGAAGGAGCCAAAAAACAAAAGGCCACATACAGCGTGACTCCATTTATATGAAATGCCTAGAATAGGCAAATTCACAGAAAGTACAAGATGAGTAGTTGTCAGGGGCTGAGGGAGGAATGGGAAGCAATTGTTTAAAAGACACTACATGGTTTCTTTCTGGAGTGATGAAAATGTTCTGAAACTAGACAGTGGTGATGGCTGCACTACACTGTGAATATACTTAAACAAAAAACAAATACCTGAATTGTACACTTTAAAATGGTTAAAAACTTGAATTTTATCTCAAACAAAACAAAAATCAAGTGCCCTTAAATGTATATTTCTAAGTGCCTAAACTGAGAACGATCACTACTTTCAAGAGGACTAACACTGAGCTATCCACCTGCAAGACTGTGAAGTTCTCTCCTAGGGGCACATAGTACCCAAGACCTACCTTAAAAGACTTGTCACAAGATACCCAGATTAATACTGGAACACACAAACCTCATAGTTTTTCTTCATTTAAAGAAAAGATTTTGAGTTTAAAAAACAAAAACGAAACAAAACAAAAGCTTGGGACTCCCCAGTACTTGTTTTCATAAAGCAAATCTAGTTAATACACACCCAACACTTAACTGTGAATAACTGTCCCGTCTTCACCTCCCACTTACGCCAGGAAATGAGCAATACAAGTACTATCATTCCCATTTTCTAACTGAGCAAACTAAGTCTCCACAAAATTTAACTCTCCAACGTTCAGAGTTTACAGAGCTTTAACACAGGCCATTCGCTTTCTTACTATTAATTACAACTAACTTTCCAAGTTATTTATTTTAAAAATCACATACAGCAGATTGCTGTTTGCCAATCACTGACTTAAACACCTAGAAATCATATTTTTTAACAACCCTATGAAATGGATGCTACTGCGACACAGAGAAGCTAAACAACTTGCCCAGAGTAACACAGCTCCTCGTGTGTAGAGAAAACCTGACTAGGAGAATTCAAGTGCTAGCACTGAGAACTCACCTTCCAACCGCCCTCTACCAAGAACGACACTCATGTTTGCACCCAGCTTTGCTTGAATGAAGCTTCCTGTCCACTGGCTGGGAAACCAGGGCAGGAAGGGCCTGAGGAACACGCGCAAAGGGCCGCTCTCTCAGACCCACTCCCCGCACCGCCTGCACGGATAATCGCCGCACACCCCCGCTCGAGCCCAGCAGGCGAGTGGGGTGCGAGGTCGAGTGGAAGCGCCGGGGAGCCGACGGCGCAGCAAGGGGCGAGTGAGGTGTCCCCCGGGAAGGCGGCGCACCGACTGGCGCGGGACCGGGTCGCCGCAGGGCGGCTCAGCCCACGGAAACGGCGGTAGGGCGGGAGGCTGGCGCTGCAGCTCCAGCCGGGGGGCATAAGGAAGATGGGGCCGGACCACTTACCTCTTCTGAAGCCATGGGGGCTGGGTCTGGCCGAAGTCCCGAGCTGCAGCCGCGCAGAGGAAGGAACAGGAAACCCCGCGCCGAGCCCTCAAACCGAGCGCAGACGCCTACCCACACGAGTCGCGGCGCCGCAGCCTGCGCCCACACCGACCCTGCGCAAGATCGCGGCCCGCCTCCCGCACGCGACGGATCTCGAACCTTCGCGAGGCAGCCGCCGCCACCGCCCACCGCGAGCACGCACAGCCCGCCAAGCCTGGCTCCACCCACCCTTCCTCGCCTCGCCGAGCCCCACCCCTCCCCGCCCCGCCGAGTCTGGCTCCGCCCGCCTGCCGAATCTCCTAGCAACGCTCAAGTCTCGCGAGCGAACCGGCAATCCGAGAAGAGTAATGTCTTGCTCTCCGCCCTGACAACTTTATGTATTATAATTTGACCGCGCTGGGCCACGCTGCGCAGTCGCAGCTCGAAACCGCTGCGTTAACCCAGCCCCGGAAATAACGTACCGATCTTCGGAGTCCAAGTCGGAAGTTGACTAGAGAGTCACCTGCTTTCGTCCGCTCTAGGACACCAGACACACCAGGCCGCCATGTTGTGTAAGGTTAGTCTCTCAGCCTCCGCGAGAAGAAGGCAAAAAATGGGGAGGAGCAGCCTGGTTACTTTCAAACGAGAAAGAACAGATATGTTAAGCGTGGAGGGCTCCTAATGGTAGCGGTTTGATTTTCAGTGAGTTTGGCGCGGTGGAGACGTCACCGCGGTCTATCAGCTCCGACGTGGTGGCGTCATCACTGGCCGCCGTAGGAGGTGGAGCTGCGTTGGCCTCGTGACCGGGCCCTGTAGCGGAAGCCCAGGTCAAGGCCCTAACAAAAGGGCCGGCCTATGGCCACAGTTTCAGGCCCTCCTTTCAGTCATGGACTGTTGAAGCACGATTTCCTGGTGCTTTCGCCCCTTTCGCCGACCATTTCAAGAGTCCGTAGTTCTCGCCTGGGTTTGGATTCGGTATAAGTGAGCCTGTTTACCATCAAAGAAAATGGTGAAATGTCTTCTGGAGACGATGTTCTCTTCTGGTTCTAACCCTGTCACTCAGTGAGACCCCCAGAGAAGCCTAGTTTTCAGATTATTCTAGTCCTTGGCAGGCTCAAGATGTCAACAACACGGTTGGAAACAACCCCTGAGGGGTAACATAGCGCGCACTCAGCTTTACAGATCGTCCAAGGCAGCGACCCCTGAGAGGTCACATAGCGCGCGCTCAGCTTTATAGATCGTCCAAGGCAGCGATTAGAATCAGCAACTCGGAGAGGAAAAAAAGCTGTTAGCGGAATGGAGGCTGACCATTATCTGTAGTAAAGAATCGGAAGTGCAGTACAAAAATAAATTACCGAAACGCAACATGCGTGATTTTCACACAAAAAAATGAAGTTGAGGGAAAGAAGCCAGACATGGAAGAGTTCATATTGCGTGGTTCCATTTAAAAACTAGCCTATGGTGTTAATGAGCATAGTGGGGAGGACAATGACATGAAAGAGCCACCAGGGGGCTTTTGAGGTTCAGGTAATGTTTCTTGATTTGGACACTGATTATAGATAGGTGGGTTCACTTTAGAAATCTCATTGAGTTGTAAACGTATATTTATGTACGTAGTTTTTTCTGTAGATTATGCTTAAGGCCCGGCGAAGGGGAATTTGCCCAGGTAATGGAAATATTACACCGATACATAGAATTGTCAAAGTTCATGGGATGAACTCCTAAGAGCTGTGTATTTTATCGTATAAATTTTTTTAAGTGTCCAACCAATAGCCTGGAATTATTAAGTACATAATTAAATAAAAACAAATATCCCATGGACCTAATGCAGTGAACAGTTACCTCGTTCTCTTAATTGCTCAGGCTAAGGACTCATACCTGAGTCTTCTATCTCAGGCCTTACATCTTATATAACAAGCCTTACTGGCTTAATCTTCAAAATATGTAGCGAATTTAACGAGTTCTCACAACCTCTGCTTCTACCACCTGACGGGGTTTGGGACATGCTACCCAAAAATACGGCGCCTAGACATATTGAATACTTTGAACTGAAGGAATTTGAGAAAGAACATATGCAGGAATGTCTCCAACTTTCTTGCACCTTTCTGCTCTGAAGCAGGACGTAATACCCTCATGTGAGAATTGCCCTGTCTATACCTGGAATAAAAGTAACATCTTTATCTCTGAAAACACGGGGACGTAGAGACGAATATGAACATCAGGCCTTGCTAAGTTTCCCCCAGTTTATTACCCTTAGATCACAGTCTTTTAGCCCCATCACATTTTCCCACAATTCTCCATTCTTCTTCAAACCTACTCTAAACAACACTAAGGTTAACTATTTATTCGGGTCTTCATTTCTTTATGAAGTTTCCATGTTATGTAAAACTAACATTAATATTTATGCTTTTCTCTTGTTAATTTGTCTTTTGTTACAGGATCCCCAGCCAGTGAGCCTAAAATGGGTAGAAGGAAAAGATATTTCTTACCCTACGCACCCAGGTCCAAGTCATCATTATTTTGTCTGAAATTTATCTTCCTAACTGATTTCTCTGCTTCCCCATTGTGCCTTAAGAGTTAGTTTTCCACAGAGCAGCTCGAGATATCTTTTCAGATCATTATATCCCTTTGCTTAAAAACCTCTAACAGCTTCCTATTAGGCTTAGAATAAAGTACAAACTCCTTAATGTGAACTTGAGTGTTTTATGTATCTTATCTCACCTTTACGAGCTTCATGTCAGAACCCATCTCTCACCACTCTTCCTTCCCCGCTCCCTGATATAAACAGTCTGGCACTTTTCTTATTCATTGAACCCACTGGGTTTGCTCTTGCCTCCAAGTCTGTACCCAGCTTTCTCTCTACCTGTAATCCTCTTCGTCCAGGTCATCACACAGATCGTTTCTTCACTCTATTTAGGTCTTTCAGAAGTAACACTAAGGGAGGCTTTTCCAGACAATATTATGCAAATATAAATGGACATGTGACAAATACTTTATTCGACTCATTAGTTACTGAGAGTGTATTTGAGTAGCCAGGTATTTATAGGCAATTTAACAATGTAATGTTAGTATAAGGTGGCAAGGTTAGATATAAACCTGTTAATGTCTCACAGGGTAATAAACTATAACTTTTGGTGTTATCTGTTCCACTGGAAAGGAAGTAGGGATTTGCATTCTTACTGGACAAAAATCTACAAGTTAATGTATAGATTCAGTATAGGACTTTTAAATCAATAGTGAACGATGAAATGAACAAAGTACAATCCCCTAGTCCTTGGTTTGACACTGAAAGGACATGCCACTCACCTTTTTGCCTTGTTTCCAAAGTTTGGAATAATTTTCCTTTCAAAATGAAATTATTTCTCATTCAGTTGTCCTATTGCATGCAGGCAGCCTTTACTGCTTCCCCCAGTTACTGTACCTGTCAAGCTTACTCATGATTTCCTAACTGCCAAATTCAATGGATATTTAAAATTTTTTTTTGCTATGACTCATACTGTTCCCTTGGGGCTTGTCAGCAGATAAAGAAATGACCTTCTGGGGACTGTGCAAAATATGGAATGCTTAATGAATTTGTGTGTTATTCTTGTGCAGGGGACACAACAGTCTTCTCTGTAGATTACAGTTTTAGTGTATGTGCTGTTGAAGTGAGCACTTCTGAGTAATTTTGATTGTTTTACTTTTTATGTCAAATTTCACATTGTTTAAAACACCAGATGGGGGCCAGGCATGGTGGCTCATGCCTGCAATCCCAGCACTTTGGGAGGCTGAGGCAAGTGGATTGCTTGAGCTCAGGAGTTTGAGACCAGCCTGGCCATGTGGCAAAACCTTGTCTCTATAAAAAATAGAAATATCAGCCAGGCATGGTGGTGTATGCCTGTAGTCCCAGCTACTTGGGAGGCTGAGGTGGGAGGCACTTGAGCCTGGGAGGTGGAGGTTGAAGTGAGCTGAGATCACGCCACTGCACTCCAGCCTGGGTGACAGAGCAAGACCATCTCAGAAAACAAACAAAAAATACCACATGGCCAAATGAAAGATGTCTGTGGTCTGAATTTGGGCCAAAAGCTGTAATCTTACAGTCTTTGATTATTTTTTAATACATGCTGAATTCCAAGAGGAGCTGACCAATCTCTTGAGATTTCACTTGGGTTCCATGGATTCCCAGAACAAAATGCAAATGCAAATGAGATATGATTGGGATTCTCTGCACACTATCTCCACTTTCATAAGCGCCTCTGAAGTTTAGTTTGAATTATATAGTATCTCCTACCTTGCTGTACCTTAAAGGACTAACAGCAGCTACCTGACCCAGGATTAGCCAATCATATTTTTTCCAGAATTTGTAATTGGAACAATTGAGATGGTAGTCTTCTGCTGGTAGTTTGAAGAGAGGATATGTAAACTTGGTAGCTGTGTACTTAGAAGCAGAGAAAGCCTGTTTTCAGAGAGAAGAATGAAGCAGGTAAGTCATCTGGAAGGACAAGCAGAAGCACAATTATGGGAACAGTTGCTTTCAGAGTCCTGATGGCATTCCAGCCCCTTGTCCTAGTGCCAGTTCAGGCCCAAGTGTTTGGCCTTTGGGACCTATGATACAGATATCCTATTTCCTTTTAATTAATTGCCTCTTAAAATTACTATTATTAAGCTAGCTTGCAAGGGTTTCTGTTACTTGGAATCAAGGAACCTCAGTAGAGAGGAAAATGAAGCACTTTGTGGTGGTGCTGCACAGGGTATCATTTTGCAAGGTATATACTGTGTGTTTTCTACGTTGACTGGAGTCTGGGGTCAGGTATAAGAAGTGTTACATAAACATTGGGTTCAAATGAGTCAGAATAAAGTCAACTAAAAAAAATTAAAAAGACATACATGGACTTCAGAACAAATGTTTATTACTGCTTAATGGGGCCAAAGGGGCAACACAAAGCATTGAAAACATCACTGGCTCACAAAAACAGTCACCTTGTTACCTTCTCAGTTGCAACTGTTTATTTCACAAGGCTTCATTCACACATAAAAACAAAATACTAATCCAATTCAAGTTCATAACGATTATAAAAGTAAACATTTGTTGGGACAATGTACAATAAATTGCACTTTTTAGACAAGCATTACATTTACATTTATAGAGTGTACTATACATAATACATGGAATTACGGAAACGTCTAATTGGTCATTGTTTATAGAGGAAGAGGCTGATCACTAACGTTTATTTTGTAGTTAATTAGTACTGTTCAGACTAATCAACTCCTTTATTCTAGAACCTGTTTTCATTAGAGATGCCATGGACAAAATAATGGAATTCATAAAAATAGACAATTCAGAATCTCTACTACCTCCTCTGCAAGGGAAAGGTAGGAGTTAGAAAGAAAGGAAGTGGGGCTGACTGAGAAACTTTGTCCCTCATTTGAACTAAGGATCCATGCATTATGCAAAATACCAAAAATAGAGAAACTGATACAAAAGGCTTTTGGGACATCTTGGATCTGGGACCATCTCCAGCCTTATTCTTGTGCTTTCATGACACCAGAGTCTTTCGATGCATTTATATTCTCACAATTCAGTCCATATATTTTATCCCATATATAATATATAGTTATTAAAAGTTATACAGTTTAATGGAAAAGATTTTACATGTTAACTAATTGCCAATGAAAAAGGAAAATAACTTAAAATGTTCACTTTCTACTCAATGATTCTTTTTTCTTAAGCTTTTCAGAATACCACTAATGACAAACCAGAGATGGAGGTAGGAAGAATGGGATATATTAATGAAATGTTTTTATAGCAGGCAGCAAATTCAGATGGAGATAAGCTTGACATATGTAGTCTTTTAGATGGAAACTGAGAAAGGAATGCCAGACAGCTGACTGCAGTCACTAAAATCTTCTGTATGCCCACTTTTCTCATTACAACTCAAGATCAGCATCTCCTATTGAGGTGCAGCCAAGGTTGAAGTCCTCATTTTGGTCACTTTTGAAAGATAAAGAATTTGCTAAGGTAAAGGGCTTTGCCTGTATTAAATGGAAGCCATTATGCGAGAGGAAGAATGTGTTGGGACAGTTCTAGTTCAGTGTGACTATCAGCATGCCGACGAGAAAGAGTTTTATATCTGGTTGTAGGAAACAGGCTGCAGAGCTGTGGTCTGGCCTTCTGGCTTTCATCATCATTTCTTGAAATCTCAATGTGTATTTGGTTGTGTGGTACCCAGGTAAACAAAAGAAGCAGAGATACTCTATATAAAATTCTTCCAATTAAACACACATACAAACCTAATAGTGTTCAAATCATACAACAGAATTTCTTCACACTCTCATTTGTAATTGGAGAAAAAGAGTCAGTATTTTGGAGTGTTTTTAAGGGCAAGTTATATAATATAATCATCTTGCTAATCAAGTAAAAGTGTTCTTTCCCAGAAGATAAAACAAAACCAAGGCATTTAATTTTTAAAAAGTTTTTTTTTTCCCTTAAAGGGGCCCCCCTAATCAGGCAGCTACCTAAGTGTTCGATGCAAAGGTTGGTGGGAGAGTTAGTAGACAGATTTTAGTGAAAGTACGAAGACTTAAACCCCTACATCAGTTACACATGTGATTCTCCTGGGTGACTGGCTCACTCCTTTAAAGATGTAACTCTAGCTCCTCTGCCCAAATCTGTATTGTTTTCTGTTGGTTTTCTCACTTCAGCTAGGAAATAAAGCAACTAGTTATTAACTGGAAAATATTTTAAGAAAATGGAGCAGGGGTTGGAGAAAAATAAATATTAATACACCATAGGAAAAAAAATGAAACAAGATACATGCTATTAAATATCCCCACATCCATACAAAGGTTGCTTTTCTACTTTACTCAGGACATTTCAGAAAGCCAATGAAGAAGAAAGTACTAATTTAACAGCTGGGAGAGGGGCAGAAGACACTGGTTGAATGGCATTCCTATACTAATAGGAATTAGTGTTCCTGATGATAGGCACTCATAAATAAACAGAACATTAAGTAACTGAGAATTTCTTTGCATTAAATTATATGTAACTAAATAAAACCAAATTTTGACATGGTTCAGGATGTGGGAAGCTAGCAAACATATGCACTGCAAAATCCAGCTTGGTTTCTTTCAGATTTAAAGACGTGTTTAGATTCTCAAGATATAAAAGCTGATGAACTGAATTATGAAGTTGAATTTCATTCATTTAATTTTTTCCACAGAATTTAATGAAAATAGAAATGATCAATTCTTAGATACTGCAAATATTAGATTTTCAGAGGAATGTTTTGTACAGAGTGCATCCTAGCAAAGGATGAAAAACACTAGAATGTTTTGAAACTTTCCTGGATATTTGGCTGGTTAATCTCTTCTAAATGAAATTCAAGAGAAGAGATGCAATTCTCAAATATATCTCAAAATAACTAAAATTAAAACTAGGAGTTACTTCATGCTGGGATGCATGAGTTTTCCAACAATAGACAGTGAAGGACATATTGTTTGGAATATTGCTATTATAACATATTGTATGAACAATCATATCACATACCAAATTCTGAATTTTCTTTGTTTCTAGTCTTTACTATTGCTACTGACTCAAAGGCATTGCAGTGAAGGAGAGTTTAGGCTTATGGTACCAACAGGCATACCCAAGTATGATATGGGGCTGGAGAATAAAAAAAAAAAAAACTATGTATTGCCCTCGTAATCTTTTGAAAGAGCTAAAAGAAAACTCAAAAGATGGACTTATCAAACTTGAGAGGTATGTACCTGGTGATTTTTCGAGACGGAATTTTGCTCTTGTCGCCCAGGCTGGATGGAATGTAATGGCGTAATCTTGGCCCACTGCAACCTCTGCCTCCTGGGTTCAAGTGATTCTCCGGCCTCAACCTCCCAAGTAGCTGGGATTACAGGCACCTGCCACCAAGCCCGGCTAATTTTTGTATTTTGCAGTAGAGATAGGGTTTCACCATGTTGGCCAGGCTGGTCTCAAACTCCTGACCTTAGGTGATCCACCCACCTCAGCCTCCCAAAGTGCTGGGATTACAGACGTGAGCCACCATGCCTGGCCAGGGGGTATTTTTCTCTTCTTCTCTTTAAAAGGAAAGGGACTATGAAGTTGAACAAGGTCTTTAGATAAGGGATTGACCTAGAGCCATTATGTTTCTCCCTCACCTACTATTATTTAAAGAAAATTACACACTTTAGGCATTCTGTGGAATGTACTTATTTTTGTAAATTGAAACAAGCTCTGTACAGAACTATGAAATTCACAACACAAAAGAGCATCTTTAATTTAGCTGGCCATTTGATAAGGCAACTGCACAAGGCTTCTTGGAATCAAAGCGTAAAGTACCAGTAAAGGTAACAGCCTATACTAAATGATTTACAAAAACAAGCGCCAAGATAACATTTTCTAGCTATTACATTTTACAAAAAAAAAAAAAAAAAATTAGCTTATCTAGACCACCATGTAGAGAATGTTAAAGCCAACACAGACACTTGGAATGCTGGGTTATGTTCCTTTTTGTTAAGAAAATAAATTTTGTAATGAAAGATGTCAGAACAACAACAAAAGATTTATGTAAGAAAAGTATTATCTGATGAGTATAACATAACAATCACATCAGTTTTATGGGCTGTAGAGAATATAAACACAGATAAAGGGGATTTCACTTTTTAGAACATAAAAGATCATTTTAGAGGAAAAGATCCACTGTGAGCAACTTGGTGCATCCTCCTGGGATGTAGATGGCTCTTATTTGATTCTTCGAAGGGTGTGTTACTTTTAATTGCAAAATATGGCACAGATGAGAATCATTCTGGCACTACAGAGTTTAAGATTCTTTGCAAATAATATGTTCAACAATGAGGCCAATGATGAATATCAACAAATGTTATTGTACATATCTAATAGTAGTTTGGTTGGTTTGAAAGGATCAGAGGCCTCCAAAATAGTTTATAAAATAAAAATAGTTTTGCTCTTATCAAATAATTTCCTGCAAGGACTATTTTTATAGGCATGTTAAATATAATTGAAAAAATATTTCCACTAATTTTTAAACAATAGCTTTACCTTTCCATGAGATAGGTATTTCTGTAAAGGTTTTATATTCAATCAAAAATGTTACAAATGCATTTGTATCTCTTTATGGGTACGAAGGACACATTTTCAGGGAACTACAGAAATCAGAAAAAGTTGCCCAGCATTAAACTAAGATGATGTGAGCCTGACCTCTATTTCCCATTTCAATACTATGTCCTTTAACAAAGTTACAGTATTGTTAGTGTTTCCTTAGCAAGTATATATCAACGTTAAATGAAATACTCTGTCCCTGGTTCTATATTCCACTCTATTCAGCACAATGGCTGAACCTGGGGCTTTTTAGGCGTCTCTGGTAAAGGCTCCCTAAGTCTGTAAGGCGCAATATCCACCTTTAACTTTATAATCGCCAGAAGTCACATCTGTGTCCATACTTAGGCGTACTTAGGAACCCACAAGTCCTATGTGGAATTCTTAAAAGGATCTGTTAGAATACCACAGCCCAAATGATCCTAACCTACACTTATTAAAATCTCAGTTCCTTTTACCTAGCGTATAATCTGAACAGCCCGTCTATTCCTGGCACTTCATTTCCAGATGTACCGAACAGAAAATGAAAGTAAACCAATGATCGCTGATTGGTTCTTTCCTTTGGACAGGATTAACACTCCCCTGGGAATCAGGCTCAGGAGGAAACCTGAGAGTGGTCATGCCTGGCCCCACAGTGTGCTTTATCTGAATAAATCCTGAAAACTTAAGATGTTTAGGTTTCAATTTTTTTTTTCCTGTGACAAAGATCTTCTTATCACTTCAACCTTGGAATAACAGATGTCTCCATTTTTATGTAAGATAAAAATAATTATGAATAATTAGTTCTAAATAAAAAAGCATTTAGTTCTGAATTACTTATTTCCAACTAAACATCAGGCAAACAAAATAATGTGTAATACTATGATGGATCTGAACATGGCCTTCCATGAAGCTGGAAAATAGGTATTCAACATAGAACAGGTCAGTTTAAATAACATCCCTTTGAAAAGTGTCATACAAGAAAGAGTGAGAGCTATGAAAGATTCTGGCTTGTTTTCTGGCCTCCTTGACTTTCCTTCAAAGGGATACCAGGAAGAATCCTCCCAGATTTCCATCGCTTTGAACATTGTGCTCTTGTGCTTGGGTAAGGCTGGAACTATGTGCTCTCCTTGGGTGGCTGGGTGACCGGTGCTGGCTGCAATGGCTGGGTGCCCGTGGCCGTTTTGATAGAGTTCAGGGTTTTGCTAAACCAAGAGTTTTTCGCAGCTTGGATTTCATTCATAAGGGCCCCTCTCTGATGTTCAAGTTCCTAATTAAAGCAAGAAAATCATCTGAGTTAAATAAATGTTTTCTCTTTGACAATAAATAAATAAAAGTGTGCAGCTTTTTGGAGTCTCAAGGTATGTGCTGCCAATTTTCCTCCCACAAAACCCAGGAGAGATTGAATTGGCTTCTTAGTACAAGGATAAAGTTAAGAGCTAAAAGCCTTATCAAAAATCTAGAATCTGTGCTTTCTTTAAACAGTGAAAGAAAAGCTCATTTTATTCTTTTTTTCCCTGCAATTTAGGTCCAAATTTAGGTTTAGGTTGCAACCCGATATAACAGGTTTAAAAACCACAAATAAATGTAAACATATGGATGAATTTTTACTGATAGTAGAAGCATGAATGAATTCCAGTTCCAAAGAAATAGGCTTTGCCCTAAGAATGTCCAAGGTCAGAGCAGACACATGGTGGAAGCTGGCTGGTGTGGTGGAGGCTGGCGACATGGCAGCCATGGTGCTGGTAGGGATCACTGGGAAAATGAAATGAAGAAGAGTCCATCAGAAGCCAGGACTATTTCTAATTATATTATGCTCCAATATGGAGAAAGATAATGGGGAAAGAGGTTTGACAAAATGAGCTAAAGATAAAAAGAAGCTCTAAAGGAAAGAACGGGTGTCAGCCAATGTGTGACTCTCAGGGTGGACACAGCAGAGGGGGTTTGGTTTTTCATTTTCAGGATCAGCCACTGAAGTGACCACATTCTGTGAGAAAGGATGTAAGCAAAAAATCTCAGGGTAAAAAAAACAAGCATATGCTTAATTAAATTCCCATAAGATATAATTTTAATTATTAAAATTTCATTTAAAATTATATATTTGTTTATATCAGCGTTAAGAATACATGATATAAAATGTGATTATGCAGGACACATTAGCAGACAGAAAATGTATTCATCATACAATTCTGACCTAGATAGGTGTATTCTGAAGTACTAGAGTATCCTGGACCATTAATTGTTTATTCTTTCTTCTTGTTCTTTTATCAAATCACCAACCTGAATTTTACACTTGGCCTCCACCAACTGCAGTTTGGTTTGTGCCAGTTCCAGTTCCATCTCTCTCAGCTGCTTCTTAAGTGAGTCCTTCTCATCATCTGTTTCAATTCCCTGGTCCTCTCTGCTTGTGGCTGCTAGTTTCAAAGCACCCTCCTTGCTGAAAATGTCACTGCAGTGTTTGCATGCCATCATCTTACCCTAAAGTATCCAAAAGAGATAACCAACATCAAACTATTCCATAGGCTAAATCACTTTCTGAAACAATTTATGACTTTTTTAGATGCTGCTTATTGTCATAGATGCAGGCCCATTTCTGAAGGTTAATTATTTTTCTTGTGCTGCAATCAAAATCATTAGCCCGAACCCAACTATCCAAGACGGGTGCTCCTTTTTCCTGAAGTATCTCTAGAAATACCCTAGAAATAGAAGGTATTGTAGCATCTCTTTGAAGTCTGTTCTAGAAATTTTATGCTATCATTATTCTTACTAGATGCCAAACCCCACACCAAATGCTTTACTTGTAGTATTTCACTTAATCCTAGAGCAACTGTATAAGTAAGCACTATCATCATCCTCATTTCATAAAGAAACTCAGAGTTTAAAGAACTTGCCTATAGTAGACTGAGGAAGGTCATCATGACTAACCTAAATCTACCCTTGCAACAAAGCACATGTCCTGTTGTTGAATTTTAAGCAAAGAGGACCCCTGTTGCTTAATAAAAGTAACTCCGGCCGGGCCTGGTGGCTCATGCCTGTAATCCCAGCACTTTCGGAGTCCAAGGCAGGCAGATCACAAGGTCAGGAGATTGAGACCAGCCTGGCTAACACGGTGAAACCTCGTCTCTACTAAAAATACAAAAAATTAGCCAGGCGTGGTGGCACACGCCTATAGTCCCAGCTACTCGGGAGGCTGAGGCAGGAGAATCGCTTGAACCCGGGAGGCGGAGCTTGCAGTAAGCCGAGATCACGCCACTGCACTCCAGCCTGGGCGACAGAATGAGACTCCACCTCAAAAATAAAATAAAATAAAATAACTCTACCACATGCCCGCATTGCCAATCGGGCACACAGCACTAAACAACAGCAACTGTTTTCCAGACAGTAGTACTGTTGTTTTCTTAAAGTATTTTCAAAAATAATTCAGTAGAGATAAAAGATATTACATGCTATTTCTACTTTGATGCCCTACTGCTACAAGCTCAATGTGTCCATCACCGTGCCCATCCTCCTCTCTTCACACACACAAAAAGCAACTCTCCACCACACTTTTGTGCCACTGGGCATGTCTCCACCATTTGGGCCTGAAGACTTTGGATCATCTTTTCATTAGCTCTTCTTTCATCCCATATCCAGCTGACCATTAATTTCTTCCTCTTGGGCCAGGTGCAGTGGCTCATGCCTGTAATACCAGAACTTTGGGAGGCTAAGGTGGGTGGATCACGAGGTCAAGAGAGCGAGACCATCCTGGCCAACATGGTGAAACCCCGTCTCTAGTAAAAATACAAAAATTAGCTGGGCATGGTGGCGGGCACCTATAGTCCCAGCTACTCAGGCGGCTGAGGCAGAAGAATGGCGTGAACCCGGGAGGCGGAGCTTGCAGTGAGCCGAGATCGCGCCACTGCACTCCAGCCTGGCGACAGAGCAAGACTCCGTCTCAAAAAAAAAAAAAATTCTTCCTCTGACATGTCTGAGCTCTTGCCATTCCAGGCCAAATCCCTAGGGGTCACCTTCTGAGTACTCACTGGCTTCCTTCTCATCCCATCCATAAACCACTCTTCGTATTCCTTTTCATTAATATTAATTAGACATGTAAAAACAAAACTTGTCACTCTCTTAAGAACCTCTGAGAATAATTAGTCCAGTATAGGCATATTGTAAATATTTGTTGTGTATTTACTGTTGACTAAAAATGTTAAAGAAATAGTTTTGATCTGAGTCTTAAATGATTAAAAGTTTACCAAGCTGGCTAAGTAATTTTATTAGGTTGAACCACCTGAAGAAATAGATTGATCACATAAGAGGGAGGATGACATTTCAGCAAAGAGAACACCACCGTGTGCAAAGACATAGCACCTTCAGATAACTTCAAAGAATTTAAAATGGCTTAAGCAGAAAGTGATTCAACAATGAGCGAGATGAGAGATCCCTGTGGCCAGGTCATAAAGGTCCTTAAATACCATGTTGCTGAATTCTGATTTTATCCTACAGAAAATGTATTCATTTACTCTACCGAGCCTGGTGCTACATGTCAAAGATAGAGCAGTAAGTTTAACAGAGCTGCAGTCTGGCAGACCTGCTAAAATGTGGTGGATACTGCTGATTCTCACCCAATATCCATTTCTTCTTCTTCCTTACTAACAGACCCTGAGTTTATTTCAGCTGGCAGTGTGTCTAGATAAAAGGTGACACTCCCTAAATTCCCTCAAAGCTGCTATGTAAGCAGAAGTTTAGAGGGGAGCTTCTAAAAAGGCTGCTTAGAAAGAGCTCACCCAGGAGAATGAGGCCTTTATATCCTGCATCTCCTTTTGGACTAAAATTCTGCCATAGAGTATGGGTGTGATGGTGGGAGCTCTAGTTGAAAGGATTGGTTTTGGGCTGGGCACGGCGGCTCATGCCCGTAATCCCAGCACTTTGGGAGGCCGAGGTGGGTAGAACATGAGGTCAGGAGTTCGAGACCAGCCTGGCCAACATGGTGAAACCATGTATTTTGTATTTTTCTACTAAAAATACAAAAATTAGCTGGGTGTGGAGGCGCGTGACTGTAATCCCATGTACTTGGGAGGCTGAGGCAGGAGAATAGCTTGAATTTGGGAGGCAGAAGTTGCAGTGAGCCAAGATTGTGCCATTGCACTCCAGCCTGGGCGACAGGGTGAGACCCCGTCTCAAAAAAAAAAAAAGAAAGAAAGAAAGGATTGGTTTTTAGGTGACCTTGAGGATAGAAGTCCACATGACGATGCAGGTCACTAATGACTGATTAGCTTGGGTTACTAATGACACCAAAGATATACCTTTCTAGTCCTAGGCTGCTTTTATGTAAAATAATCAACACCTTTTATGTTTAAGCCAATGCTATTTTGGGTTCCCTATATGTGGCCAATCTAATTCTGCATTGATACACAGAGTGATAGTCAAATATCACTTTATATTTGGGAACACTCATTCTGATTATAGTGTAAAGGATGAATTGGGGGGTGATCATGACAAAAGAAGGTTATTACAGGAAACTGAAAAAACCAAAAGCTATTTATCATACCAAATGAGATAGGAGGAAGCACTAGAGAAAGGGGAGATATAGTATAGTCTAACAGCTAATGTTATTGACTTTAGAGTCTGACTTCCAGGCTTAAATCCTGGTTCTACTAGCTGTGTAACCTTGATCAAATGAATTACCTGTTTGCGACCTTATCATCAATAAAAAAGAAGCTTTACTGTCTTTTTCTTTTTTAATTTTGTACCAGGCTCTTACTGTCACCCAGGCTGGAGTGCCATGGCATGCTCACAGTTCACTGCAGCTTCAGCCTCCTGGGCTCAAGCGATCCTCCCACTTCAGCCTCCTGAGGAGCTGGGACTACAGGTGCATGCCACCACATCCGGCTAATTTTTGTATTTTTTGTAGAGACAGGGTTTCACCAAGTTGCCCAGTCCAGGAGTTTCACCAAGTTGAACTCCTGGACTCAAGTGATCCGCCCACCTCAGCCTCCCCAAAGTGTTGGAATGACAGGCGTGAGCCTAGTTGTTGTTCTTTATTCTGGCTAAGACAAGTTTACATTCCTCTTCCTGAATGTCATGGCCTTTCATTAGGTAGTCTCACCTACTTAGCCAATATTTTCCTCTGTTCCTTAATACATATTCTAATCACATCAGTCTCTGTAATGAGACACTGAAATACTCATTCCTGTGTGTGCGTCTTCACTCACATCATTTCTTCTATAATGTTCTGTTTAAACACTTCTCTCTAACTAATTTCTATCCACCCTGCTTTAGTCCAATCTCCATAAAGCCTTTTTTGGTCTATAGTTCTCATGATTTTGTTTTCTCTACAATGCTGATTGTCAGTGTGATCCAACTTAGCACTTTTTTTGTTTGTTTTTTGTTTTTTTGAGATGGAATCTCACTCTGCTGCTCAGGCCGGAGTACAGTGGCACAATCTCGGCTCACTGCAACCTCTGCCTCCTGGGTTCAAGTGATTCTTGTGCCTCAGCCTCCAGAGTAGCTGAGATTACAGGTGTGAGCCACTATGCCTGGCTAATTTTTGTTATTTTTAGCAGAGACAGGGTTTCACCATGATGGCCAGGCTGGTCTTGAACGCCTGACCTCAGGTGATCTGCCCACCTCAGCCTCCCAAAGTGTTGGGATTACAGGCGTGAGCCACCACACCTGGCCCAACTTAGCTCCCTTGAACTGCTTCCTAAGTTCTTAATTTGCATGTATACATAACTTGTCCTACAGGAAAATTTTAAGCTCCTTTTCATGTGTAATTTCTATAACAAAATGGCAGTCTAATAGCTATGCACATAGTATATGCTCAATAAAACCTTTGCTGAATAATCAATATAAATTCTCATTTTGTTATTTCCATAAAGATTTCAGTTTAGCACTGAGAACACATGGACACAGAAGAGGGGAACAACACTCACCAGGGCCTGTTGTTGGGGGTGGGGACTGAGGGGAGGGAACTTAGAGGATGGGTTAACAGGCACAGCAAACCACCATGGCACACGTATACCTATGTAACAAACCTGCACCTTCTGCACATGTATCCCTTTTTTTTTTTTTTTTTGTTAGAAGAAATTTAAAAAAATTCACTTCAGGAGAGTTAACCCCTTTATGCCATTCAACTTCATCAACTGAATCTTGGTCAGTATGCCTATAATGTACAAAGAGTGGTAAGTGCTAACTAGAAAGAAGTGCAAAAGTAGACCAGAAAGGGAAGATACAAACATCAAATTTTAGCACATCAGAGAGGGAGAACACCAAACCCTATACTCACTAAATCTCTCATTGATATTTTGTAACATGAGTAAGAAGAAAATACTTTTGGAATACAAGGTCTTGTATGTCAGGTACTAATCTAAGCACTTTATATACACTATGTACTTTATATTCATTATCTTATTTAACATTCAGAATGATTTTTTGAGGCAGGTAATGTTATCTCCATTTTATAGAACACAAAATGAAGCTTAAAAAGGTTAAATCACTTTTCAAGATTGCTAAATTACTTACTACACATTTATTTACTAGTATGAAACCTGAACATATTCAAATAAGATGATGTCAGGTTTCTGTAACACTGGTCCCTAAAGTTGACTATGACAACATTGCCTCTTAAGAATACCAATCCGTTGGTTTACTGTTGTTTCTATGGAATAAGCAATCTGTTTTTTTTCAAATAGAGCATCAACGTAATGCATTTTACCACCAGGGGGCAGCAAGTAAACAAATGCCACAGGTTTTCTTTAAAAATAAACCTCTAAAAACTTAGTGCAAGAATCAGTTACCCAACACATGTTTTTCCAGCTAAGTTCTATATTGCCCATGGTGTTTACTTATAAAGAGAGTGATGGGATGATCCTACTGAGTCCCATACTGAAGCCACATCAATGCAGCCTCAGTCAGATGTGGGCTCCTGAGGGTTCTCAGGTTCATACCACCCTCATCTCAAGCTCTGGGGCTTCTTGTGACAATGTCAAATCCTACTTCCTTTCATGTTAGCTGCCTCTGACAGTCCATATGATTTATGGGAGCATCATAACCTTTCAGCTGATAGGGAAGACAATCACACCTGGTCAGAAGAGAGGTATCCTAGTCTCCATAATTCCTATTAATAAATCCTTTAATACAAAATGGTGGTGTTTGGGGTTCTTTCAGGTACTTACAAGCCTGTGTGACTTTGAAATAAATTTTATCACAGCACGATTTCACTCCTTACCTTTACCACTTCCAGCTCCTCCTTGCTGGCTGCTTGCTGTTTCTCCAGCCTGGTACTCAACTGCGAACAGATCTAAGGATGAGAAAAGAGTCTTTTACTAGAAAACAGAACAACTCTTGCAGCATGTACACATAACTACTTATCAATTCATGTGTTATGCTAGCACATCTGATCCTAGAAGGAATTTTACAAATGAATAGCACTGCAAATGCCAGTCATTTCGGAAATGAGCAGCAGAAAGCTGGAGCGTTCCATATGTAAAGCACACTCTACCTTAATTAGTAGAAACATACAGAGAGTAGATTTGGTTTCTTTCTGTCACTAGCCTTCTGTGACTGGTTCAAGTGAATTCCTGGCCTCACTTTTGGAATTAACCTATAGAATCTTTGCTGAGTATTCACTTTGTACAAGTTAGTATGCTGAGAAAATCTTGATGAAAAGAATTCTAGACAGAAATATCTCCTTTCTACTGTCACAGAAAGAACCTGTTTTCAATCACAAAAGTTTCCTTAAGAAGTGGCAGAGTGATGTTCTCACTCATAAGTGGGAATTGAACAATGAGAACACATGGTCATAGGGAGGGGAACATCACACACCGCGGCCTGGTGGAGGGGTAGGGGACTAGGGGAGGCATAACATTAGGAGAAATACCTAATGTAGGTGACGGGTTGATGGGTTCAGCAAACCACCACGGCACGTGTACACCTATGTAACAAAACTGCATGTTCTGCATGTGTACCCCAGAATTTAAGGTATTAAAAAAAAAGTGGCAGAGTGGATAAAACATAGTTAAAATGACCAGAAAATAATACAGACTAAAACTCTTATTAAGTAGGTTTGGCAACATAGCATAGAAATTAAAAACTTAGCTGCTGGAGTTAAATGTGAGTTTAAGGCAGGCCAACTCCATTTCTTTATAGCTTTGTGAGCTTGGGCAAAGTCATTAATCTTTCTAAGACTCAGTTTCCTCATGATTGAAAAGTGCTGTGCTATAGCAATCAAGTGGAAAAAAAAGTATGCAAAGGGGTTAGCATAGCACTTGGCCAATAGTAAGTGTACATTAAATAAAATATATTCTTCTTATTGATTCTGAAATAAGGTGCTAACAAGTATTAGAAATGGTAGAAATAGGTGCTTTCAAAGGAAAAAATCTAGATAAATAAGTATTGGATGTTCAAATCCATTGTCTGAAATAAGAATCTTTTATTTTAGAAAAGTGGATGAAAGGTGGGAGGATCGCGTGAGCCCAGGAGGTCAAGGCTGCAGTGAGCTGTGTTCAGGCCACTGCATTCCAGCCTGGGTGACAGAGCAAGACCTTGCCTCACAAAAAAAAAAAAAAAAAAAAAAAAAAAAAAAAGATGGAAAAACAGGGGATGTGAAATTTTAAAGTACAATTTTAGATAAAAACATATATGGTCTACCTCTATTATCAAAACAGACATTTAAAAAATCCCACCCAGTCTACTCAAAAATAGCTCTGGTGATGAGGGCTTGCTTGCTGAGTTTAGTTTGTTGAGTTTCATTCCAATTTCTCCAGATCCAAGCCTGAGGAACCATTAGTAGGACGGTATTGACTGATGTTAAAAAGAAGAGATCACCATGGTAGATTCTGCAAACCTTAAACCCTTTTAAATAAGCCAAAACATTATGCATAGAGCCAGTAATAGCCAATTCCAACTATAGAATGCATTTAGATTGTGTCTTATATCCTTATCTTCAAACAGATGGGTCTGTTGCCTTTAGCATTATTTCAAGGGCTTGCCAGATAATATTCAAGAATAGTCCCCAGGATTACTATTTGAAGAGTGCTGCATTTGGTGGCCACCCATGGCATAATCTGGCAATGAAAAACATGCATTTGTAGCAATGGGAAATTCCACAGCACAGAGTCTTTAATGTTCCTTGTATTGGTTAATGTCTACCACCTCTTCTCCTAGATGCCCACATTTGGCATCTCAGATCACCTTCAAGGTTTTTTCGTCTAGCAAAACAAAAAAAAACTGTCTTTTGTGTCTCCCTTTTCTCTATTTTCGTTAGTTATTTAGTTCAGGGACCTGGTTCTTCTTACAGTTGGACTCTGGTATTCGTGGTCTGTCTCCTTGGTTCCACATTTCTTACTGGGACAGATTAGTGCCAATAATATGTCTTTGATTATGCCACTTTCCTGCTCAAAAAGATCCTACCACAAACAAAATAAAATCCAAGGTCCCAAGCCTAGCCCTGAAGACTTTCCTTGATCTGGACCCTAACGTCCCTTTGCTTCTCTTTTGTACCGGAATCTCTTACCAAATGAATTATTTTTCTCTTCACTAATCTACTTCCATGCCTTTGCACATCCTGTTCTCTCTTTTCTACCATTTCCATCCTCTTCTTTATCTTCTTTATCTCTACAGATCCAAGTCTTACATCGCCTTTGAAGCACAGCTCAAAAGGTTTCATTTCCCACATGTAATAAGTTTCCTTTCCTCTTATTTCTACGTAGGTATTACCTCCACATTATATGATAAGCTTCTAGAGAAGAAAACTTGAATTCATTCATCTTTTTGTCTGTCAAAGTATTAAGCCTCACAGAAAGCAGGCATTAAATAAACATATGTTCATTATCATAGAAGAGTAAAATAGCTCTAAAGTTTTATTTATCAATCGTCCGTGAATATGCGGATTCCTTATGGAAAGATGTTCATAATGTATTAGCGAACTAAAGCTAGTTACAAAAAAAAAGGATAAACAATACAATTCATCCTGTTTATATATATTTTAAATTTATTTATAAAGCATTTGTATAGCAACAATGCATATTCAATATATTACAATGATTAGCTAGAAAGACTGAGGGAGATTTGTTTTCTTTGTGCTTCTCTGCACTATTCTAATTTTCCACAAGAACACAAATTTAATTTATAAGCAAAAAAACACATTTTTTTAAAAAGTAAGTATCAGACTTCAGAGTCCTATGTGAAGTAGAAGACCCCAGGGAAATCTTTAGATCAAAAGATGGCATATGGTACTTTAATTAATTCTAGAAACCTGGAATTTGAACAGATAACTCAGGGTCTCAGCAATGAGAGGAGTCCTTGCCATGTCCAGCCAACAGGAAGGACAGGAAGATACCAGTAGATACCAGGAAAGAGGGCTTTCTGAGACCACTCTGGTGATGGGGCCAGAAACATCCTCAAGAAGATGAGCCCTTTGTTAAAAGCATTTTAAGGTTCACAATAGAAAGCTTCCTGCTAGCATTGGCCTGCAGAGGGGAAGGCCACATAGCCATGTAGGAAAAAGAGTGCCTACCACATTCTGTACCGTGGTAGCAAAGGACACACTGATCCCCTAGCTACTGCCATTTAATACAATAACTAAACTTCACAAAGAGGCAAATGTTCCAAGTGTGATCTACTGGAAATTAGCTTCTGACTAAGGCAGAAACAGGATCTCAGTAGTCATCAAAAGGTTTTTCTATTCCTCTAAATCTACCCAACACTGTAAACAACCAATAGATTGTTTTGGTCAGTTAGACCTCCCAAGTTATCAGTTATAAGTAATAAGCTATAAGTAATAAGTTATAAGTATGTCCAACCACTGTCTGCTTCAAAGGAGACAGTGAGTCACCAAATTTAATAAATCTGGAAAACTATTCTGGAAACTTTAAAAACAAAAATATTTCTTCCCCCAAAGAAAAACAACAACAAAATAATTACTTTTTTATTTTTATTTTTTTAGAGACAGGGTCTTGCTCTGTTGCCCAGGCTGGAGTACAGTGGTGCAATCATAGTTCACTGCAGCCTCAAATTCCTGGGTACAACTGATCCTCCTGCCTCAGCCTCCCGGGTAGCTGGGACTACCGGCACATGCCACTGTGCCTGGCTAACTAAAAAAATTTTTTTCCTTGTAGATATGGGGTCCTGCTATGTTGCTCAGGCTAGTCTCAAACTCCTGGCCTCAAGCAAAAAAAAAAAAAATTACTTTTATAGCAGCAAACTATAACTAGCTCTATGTGCCACAGAAGTACATTACCTGTTTATACTCAGCAATGATAGCTGTAGTCTTCTTGATTTCATATTCTGCCTTCTCTAGCTGTTTCCTGAAGACTTCTTTTAGCTAGAAAGAATAGAATGAGAAATATCAGGATTTAGCCAAAATCTTAAATTTTCACAAACATCTATATTCAAGTCTGTCTGATTCATAGTCAGTAATAATGGTAACAATGTTAACTATATAAATTATCTTCATGGAAGCTGCATCTTGATAATCTGAAAAAGTCAATCATCTCCAGAGATGCAGAAACCTTACTTTCTTTTCTGTAAAATATAAGACATATGAACAACACCATTATAAAATTGCTTATGCTTGCTACTTCTAAACATATTGCTAAATAAGTATCCATTCAGAAGCTATCTTTATCCTTGTAAGAGTCTAAAACAAAACATCAAGGCAATACTGCATGCTAAATTTGTTACTCTTGATGTTATAAATTACTGAAAAAAATCATTGTAGGCCTCCTTATTTATAGTCTACCTTTACTGCTGTTACCTCTCTGGAGGCAGAAACAAGAGGCTTTGGGGACTAGAGTTAGAAAAGACGGGGGAAGATAAGAGTTTTGAGAAGCACAGGAGATTCAGGGACTAAAGAAACTGACTTTAGAAGGAGCTAAAGTGACACATAATGGCAGGTACCTGTTACAGTCACTGAAATGTTAAATTATGAATGCTATAGTTATAACCACAGTTATTTTTGTGGCCCAGCAGCTCTAGAATTCTAGGTACAGGGGAAAATTAAGGTGATGGAAAAGCTCAGGTGCTACCAGATACAAAGGAAAGAATTAAATTCTGCAAGTTGTTGAACAAACAAGTAATGAAACAAACAAAAAACAACTCTGCTTAAACTTTAAGTACATAATCAGAATAAAGAGATGCGTTCTGCACTAAAGCATCCCAAATTATTAATGGCGTATACTCTGTAATTGCTAGTTCATAAATTATTGCAATTTATAATAGCACTCATTAGATTTCTGAATTTCTTCATATCTGTTAGATTCTAAAATTCTAAGAGCAATTGGTAAGTTATAGTGATCTACACTCAGTTGTTTATATTGATCTTTATTCTCTATCTGACATAATTTAAGGACATAAACAATAACCTTCTTGCCTTCCACGATAAGGCCCCATAGATGTTAGGACAGACTTGGCTGGCTGAGAGTCTTTGAGCAAGGGTCACTAAATTTATCTAAGCCATAGTTTCCTTATCTGAAAATGAGAATAATCCCTATTTTACAAGGGTACCATAATGATTAAAACAGTTACACAGATTCACATGGAGGGGAGGAAGGGTGCAAAGCATCTTGCATTGTTCTTGCAACATACTAGGTGAGTATTCAAGTGTCATATTCCTTCCCATTTTAGGTATCAATTGCTTACAGGCTAGTATATATGTCTATGGAACCACGGAGCAGGTAGAACCTGGGTTAACTTTGTTTGCCAAGAGCTTTATGCCTCATCTAGAGTAGCTTAAGTGGCCCAAAGATGGCAGGAAGTAAAGAAAAAACAAAACCAATTAAGGAGCCTAAATAATCTAAAACTGGGTAATCAGCCCCTGAAAATTTTTGAGTAGGTAAGAAATATATATCCTGGGCCGCTGTAAATGCCAAAGACTCATTAAATCAGATTCCAAGGAAAAAGAAACCATGGAACACTTTTTATAAAATCTGGAAGGTGCTAAATGACACATTCCTCCACATGTAACTTTAGTGGAACTTTTTTTCTGGTTGCTTGGATGTAGATCCTTGAAATGCTTTATGCTGTGCTTTAAGTTTAGTATTACTGATGTCTCAGAATGAAACTCATTAAAATAAGCTAATCACGATTTGAGATGCTTCCTCACTTTATAAGTTAGCTACATTAGTAAAATTCAAACACACTCTTGGCAGAAGACTTCAATTGTTTGTGATGAAACTCTGACTCATAATCTAATCTGTGTCAGGCCCCTGGCTGGGACTGACAGGGGTAGAAAACACTGATGAAGCAGCATGTTCTTCCTTGGGGAAGCGGAAAGCTCCAATTCCTTGGGCCGATAGGCCTGTCTGCCCCTATCCTATACTGCTTTGCACTGGTGGCATTTTCTGGCTAATTAGCCTTACAGCTCCCATGAAGAGTGTAGGGTGCTAACTTCAAGGCTGGTTCCCAAAATGTTTCTTTATATTCCCCCAGGAAATAGGTTTGAAAGCTTAGCCAGGAATACTGATGCTGCTTAAGGTGTGAATCAGGAAAATGAAGTGTGGCTGATTGAGGCAGGGGCTGTGTGGCAACTCCCAGCAGAGATCTCTGTAGGCTTTCGGTTTAACAATGCTCATAAACTACTTCAGAGAAGTCAATTATCTTGGAGATACAACACAAAATTTGCAGATTTGTCAAAGCTCTTGGATCATAATTCCAAGTTACTAAACTTAGAGAAAACTCAACACTCTTGCTAAATATCTCAGTAAAGGCAAATTCCTAAAAGCTGTTCAAGGGTAGAAATACTGCCTCCTCTTTTAACACCCTTCAAAAAAAAAATGTCAGAAATGTTGAACAAAAATGTTGAGTAAGTACACTCAACTACTTACATTACTGCTTTAACATCACCTTTGATTTAGAAGAAATTTAATTTTCCTTCTTTTTTATAGTGTTAATTCCCTACCAACATACCTTTGTAAAGAAAAGCCTACATATTATTCCTTTTACCTGGGCAGTCTCTTCCTCTTGCTTCCTCTTCTCCTCTTCAGTCTCCACCAGCCTCTGTTTGGTCAAAAGGAGCTCTTTATTCAACACATCTGCCTTGTCTTCTGCCTGCAAATCATGGTGCATCACAGTCATACATCACAGTCATACAGAGGGTAAAGAAAGTGTGTGGAAATCTTCTCCAAACCCAATCTTCAGTTGCTGTTCCAAAATTATTGCAAGTCATTATTTTCCCTCCTAGCTCAACCAAGCGATGGCTGCTTTCACTGAATGCCAACTATGTGCCAGCTAGTTGGCACACATTATTTCTAATCCACACACCAACAATAATTTTACAGATTATGACAGTGAGGTTTGGAAAGATCCAACAAACTGTCTGGGGTCACACATCTAATAGAGTCATGATCTGAATTCAGATTTGAATAACATCAAAGTCCATCCTCCTTCTACATGCTTCTTACAGATTTTTAGATGTTACAGCAGCACTCACTCTGTGTAGATGGATCTGATGAAGGGGTAGAGCCTCACATAGAAACTTCCAACTGGTGGAGAATGGGGGTTGACTCAGAGAGGAGGAGCAGACAGGGTGGTCTGAGGACAACAGTTAGGTGGCAAATTCAAAGACTAGCTGAGGTAAACCTGCCCACATGGCCACTCACACAGGGCAGTGAGTCTAGTAAGGAGAAATCAAGACCAAAAACCCATGATAGAGAGAGCCATGAAGAAAATGGAAATATGGACCAGGAACCCAGGAAGAAAAGATCATATTTCTAGAATGATGATGTCTATTTAACACATCGGGCTCTCACCTTTTAGGCCTCAGCTTCAAGTTCACATGGCAATGAAGCATGCCCTCAGCCCTGGCCCACTCACCCTCATCTAAGTTAGCTCCCCTATCTAAATCTCTCATATTTCCCTTAATAGGACTGTAATGACAACTTACACATGGGATTTATTTGTCTTGCCCACTAGGCTTTAAGCTCCAGGAGACAAGAACTATATCTCTTTTGCTCATCACTCTATCCCAAGCACCAAGCCCAATGCCAAGTACAGAATAGGTGCTCCCTAAGTACTTGGTGAATGAAGAGGTGTGGCTAAATCATTGCAGATGCAGACTGCATGCAGTGGAGACGGCAGAAGGCCACAGGATGAGTTCAGCAGAGAGAACCCAGACACAGAGGAGAGGCGATTATGTGAAGAAGCTATCCCTGGCTGACAGCAGCAAAATGTTATCCAAATAATGGTGAAAACTGGCCAGGTGGCCTTCTGTCCGTCTTCTGCCATATCTCCCACATGTCCAGATGGGCCAGGCCAGCCCAGTCTGCTGAGGACTGGCCAAGCGGCCTTCTGTCTGTTTTCTGCCATATCTCCTGCATGTCCAGATGGCCAGGCCAGCACAGTCTGCTGGTGACTGTAGAGAAACTGCATTCCAGCTGCTCTGCTTGCCCTGTCTTCTGGCTCCTGATGGCTCATAGCCCAGTGGTTAGAGCTTTGTTTGCAGATCATTTGAAACCGTTGGGTAGTTAAGGCGAAAAAGTCCCTTAAAAGTCTTTAAGACTCTAAAAATTGCTCTGATGCATTAGATTTTAGGGGGGAAAATCTAACAGCAAATTAACAACTAAAATGAGAGGTAGACCTTGAGAATGCAATATGAACACTGCAAGTCAAGTTTTCATAAGTTGTAAGTCACCTGATGTACATCATGAAAGCATGTGGCATAAAGTACGGCATTTTAAAAGAAAACAAAAAGAGAAAAATAAATAAACCATGGAAGCACAAAGCTTCCATTCTAGAGCCCCAAGCCAGATGACTGACTGAGGTTACTCACAAAGCAGGGAGACCCTCCCCAAAGTCTCTGACAGATAGGCACAGAGTGGCACTTTGAGAGCAGCTGTACAGCTGGGTGCGGTGGCTCACATCTGTAATCCCAGCACCCTGGGAGGCCGAGGCGGGCTGATCACGAGGTCATGAGATCGAGGCCATCCTGGCTAACATGGTGAAACCCTGTCTCTACTAAAAATACAAAAAAAATTAGCCGGGCATGGTGGCAGGTGCCTGTAGTCCCAGCTACTCAGGAGGCTGAGGCAGGAGAATGGCGTGAAACCGGGAGGCGGAGCTTGCAGTGAGCCGAGATCTTGCCACTGCATTCCAGCCTGGGCGACAGAGCGAGACTCTGTCTCAAAAAAAAAACAAAAAACAATTGTACTGCTCATTTCAGTGTTCTTAAAAACTGAACCAACTCTCTCCCTGTAACTGCAGCCCACTGGTTCAAGTTCTACCCCAGAATGTTTGAGCCCTGCTAATAAAGAAGACTGCAACTAAGCCTTCCTCTTACAGGACCCACAGCAATTTCCACTTTGTGAACAGACTGATCCTTTCATAATGTTCATCATGATACTGAAATAAATGGTTTTTTTTCAGTGTGGTCTCTTGGAGAGCCATCTAAAATTTTAACATTTTGTGAAAATGTTTTAAAGTAAATGCTGGCCAGGCGCGGTGGCTCACGCCTGTAATCCCAGCACTTTGGGAGGCTGAGGTGGGTGGGTCACCTGAAGCCAGGAGTTCGGGATCAGCCTGGCCAACATGGTGAAACCCCGTCTCTATTAAAAATACAAAAATCAGCCAGGCGTGGTTATGGGCACCTGTAATTCCAGCTACTCGGGAGACAGAGGCAGGAGAATTGCTCGAAACCAGGAGATAGAGGTTGCAGTGAGCCAAGATCGCACTATTGCACTCCAGCCTGGACTACAGGGCTAGAGTGTCTCAAAGAAAAAAAAAAAAGAAATGAAAGAAAAAGAAAAGGAAAGGGGGAAAAACACTTCCCCGAGGAATTTTTTTCAAAAACACCTAAATGTTTATGCTAAGAAGACCTATTATTTTTATTTGCACATTTTCTGCTGAACAGTCTTCATTAGGTCAAGATTAAGGCAACTTCACTTATTTCTACTGTTACCATATACAACATCTGCAGCAATTGTTGTGGGTCCTATAGGGAAGAGTCCAGTTTTCCAGGAAGCTTAATCCACAGTTTCTCCTCTTATGTTAAACAGAAAAGTAGGAGCAATTGTTCTGTTCATCAAAGTAGGGCCAGATCTGAAATAACTTGAGTATCCCTCTAACAGTGGTCTTTTGAATTTTTGTACAGCCAACCACTATACCTCACTTAAGTAGGAATTAACTTTAATGTTAATGAATGAAATGCTAAACACAAATTCTACCTTTGAGCCCAAATTATAAAGCCTTTCAAATTCTACCTTTGAGCCCAAATTATAAAGCCTTCACCATAATTTTTTTTTTTTTTTTTTTTTTGAGACAGAGTCTCGCTCTGTCGCCCAGGCTGGAGTACAATGGTGCGATCTTGGCTCACTGCAACCTCCACCTCCCAGGTTCAAGAGATTCTCCTGTCTCAGCCTCCCTAGTAGCTGGGATTACGGGCGCATGCCGCCACACCTGGCTAATTTTTTGTATTTTTAATAGAGACTCGGTTTCACCGTGTTCCCCAGGCTGGTCTCGAACTCCTAAGCTCAGGCAATCCACCTGCCTCGGCCTCCCAAAGTGCTAGGATTACAGGCGTGAGCCACTGCACCAGACAGCCTTCACCATAATTTGATAAGATTGAAACATTGTCATTATCAAGTCTAAATACTTATCAATATCTTATAATGTCTCATTGATACTGAAAGTTCTAATTGCAATCTAAGGCTTCTGCTACATATGTATGAGAGAAACAAGCATTGCAATGTGTGATTTAATCATGAATCAACCAATAACCTCAGAAAAGACACAGCCCTAATATCAGAAATGAGGATCTCTGATAAATGATTTCTGAAAGAACTAACCAGGCCAGTCGTTCAACTTAAAATAAAACAAAATAATTTTCCACTTAGTCCATGTAGCTTCTGGTCTAACAGAACTTGCTATGGTGAGAGGGAACCTAGACCCCTGGTCCTCAGCAGGACAGTACTAATCATGTCTCTTCTCTTTTGTTCCTTGCAAATAGGGAAGGACAGGAAAGGCCTGAAAGCAGATAGCAAACAGAAACTGAAATGGAGATGTTGCACCTTTTTTTCACTTCTAATCACTGAGAAATCTTTATTTAAGGAATCCGAGAGAGGGCGAGTTCTCAAGAGAGGAAGGCTCTGCCAGAGGGAAAAGCTGAAGAGCCTTTGGTGCCCAGGAAGCCTGAAATTAGCACTAAAATGGTCAGAGTAAGAAATGATGTATTTTTGCAAAGAACCTAATTTCCTAATTAGTGTTTGTTTGCTTACATATTGTCTTAAATACAATCTACTTTTATATTTGTTTAAAGTTTGCCAGTGTTTTGCTATTTTAATTAAGAGATCTGATTTTCATGAACTGGGAATGGGAAAGTACTGGGCAAACTAGGTGAAGGCCTGCAAAGCCAGTACTTTTCACTCTCAGGCTAGGGCCCTTCCTAGAAGACTGGTGGGGCAGGTCACTTCAACTGCAGGGACAGCTTTTTGGTAAGCAAATAAACCCCAATGAGGAGGAAACTGCAAAATCAGAAGTTAGGAGGAAATATGCATGAAACAGCAGTTTTTATTCTTTCATCTAGATTCTTTCATCTAGATAAAAAGCTCCCAAAGGGAGGGTCCAGGTCATATTTACTTTTCTTAAAAGAGAGGGAAAGAGAGTCAAGGAGGGAAGAGAGAAGGCAGACGAAGAATGAAGGTCTGATGGAACCTTTTCTTCAGGGGCTGTTCTAGCACTCACATAATGAGCTACCCTGGTACTCAATAATCAATTACTTCAGGAATACCTATAATGGCAGTCACTCCAGACTGACTCACATAAAGGGTTCTCTTGGTGAAGAAATGATTTTTAAGATAATAATTTTTTTCTGATTATTAAAGTTATATATATTATTTAGTATTATATTCATATATAATATGCATATTATAATGTTCATTATTTTTCTGATTTTTAAAAGTTCTAATGCTCATTTTTAGTTAACCTATGGTGGTTAGGTAATTTAGGGTCTTTCTATAAATTCTAAATGGGAAAAAACTATAAAGATGAATATAAAAATTATATTTAATCTTATCACCCAGAGATACCTAGCAGTAACATTTTGATGTATTTCCTTGTGGGCTTCTTCCCTATCTAGGTATACTATGGTCCCCTTCCCTATAGGATGACCCAATGCCAGCCAGTAGCCCTTGAAATTTAGATGCAAACATTATAAATGTTTACTGTTTACAGAAAAAAAAAAGTATTTTTTAAAAAAATACTATATCATTATTTTCCCATTAAAAAAAATTATTCCAGAAAGACATTTTACAGTCAAACTGTCATTGTCCCCTACTAGTGAACATAGATAAAATAATATTTCTATTTTTCATTCTTATAAGTAACACTGCAGTAAACAACCTTGTATATACATTTTTTTTAAACAGATCTTTTTTTTTTAGGATAGCTTTACAAGTCAGAGGATCTCTAGTTTCCTCATCTATATAGTTTCCTCATTCATGAAATGGAGGATTAAAATAATAACTGCTTCCTGGAGTCATTAGGGAGATTAAATGAGATGATGTTTATAAATTGCTTTATTTAGTGCTTGGCACATAGTGGGTACATAGTAAAATTTAATTTTATTATTGCTTAAACCTTTTAACGTCTTAACACATATTACCAACTACATTTGCCAAACAACTTTGAAACTCTCCTTAGCTCATTTCACTGCATCCCCACTGAATCCAACTGTTTAAAAATTGTTTCATTTAGTCAGCCATCATAAGAAAATTATTAATGGATAAAAGATTCAAAATGGCAGAATCAAGTGTGAATCAAGACCATTTGGAAAGTTAACATAGAACCAAGACTTTCATTATAGCACTGACTTATCTCAACAGTCTCATGAATACAAAAATATGACCACTGAGGTAAGGCTGAATTGACCCTGATTGAATGGAGATCCGGCTACCTTCTTTGGTTCTGACTCTCCTAGTCACATATTTCTCATACCACTTCTCACAGCTTCCAAATGGGTGGGCTGAATGAGGTTTGTGGTTAACAGGGCCACAACTTTTTAAAAAACCATTCTCTGGGCAGCTTTTTCTACCTTCCATATCCTGTGTCCCAAACAACACAGTTTTTGTTTTTGTTTTTGAATTCCCTTTAGTGCCAGCTCTCTCAGTGTCCTCCTTTCCCAGATATAGCACTGTTTTCCTGAACATGGGTCTTATCTCCAACTTTACTATGGTTAGAACTTTTGAGCCACAAAATTGGCTATCTATATGGGAAAAAAGAAATTGTGGCAGGGGCCATTTTCAGCTGTCCTTTAATTTTAAACATTTAAGCAGATTTATGGTATTAATGAATTTGTATTTTTAATATTGTCAAAGGAGACTTACACCACAGGTAATGACTCTTTTACAGACTCAACAGTCTGAGTGTCAGTTTTTCTGACCCTCCACTATCTGTTGGGAATATTTGCTTTGTAGAAGTCAGAAAATAGAGTGGTAATTTTAAATCTGCACAAGACCGCTTCCATATTGCCAATTATTTCTGAAAATGCTAGCAAGAAAAAACAGGAAGTCCTAAGACTGTCAGCTTAGTTGGAAAGAACAAGGGATGCTAAACAATTTAAGGTCTTCCTAGCAACAGCTAACATTTAATGAACACATACTATCGAAGTGCTTTACTTACTTAATTGTTATATCATCTCTATGAGATAGACACCTTTTTATACCTATAGACAGCTTAAGAACTGTCCAGGGTCATATGGTTCACAGTGGTGGTGCCAGCATTCACAATCAGGCAGTCTGGCTCTCAGCCACTCAGATGCCTATCAATCTAACAATCCAACTCTTAATGTAGGCACTTCATGTAAAAGTTCACATTTATTATGGAGAATAATTCTTACTGGAACAAAAAGTAAGGCACCTACTGTTAGAGTGGCATTAGTACAGGCATATTCTTGGTGACTGATGTTCTCAGATAATTATGCTGACAGCCATTGGTTCAGGAAAGGTATCAACAAAGACATAACAGAGTTTAGAGGTATAAAGAAAGTATGTCACACATGCTATTTAGAAATGACCCAAACCTTTCTCAAAGGCTTATGTTTTCCATGGTCTCCAATTAACAGACTGTCCCTGCCACTTGTCCATTCCTCAAGAACAAAGTCAAGAACAAAGCAAGTTTGTGGGGGCGGTGATGAGGGCAAATCGGTCTTTGCCCTGAGGAAGTCATCACAGTCTCATTTCTAAGGTTTACCTGATCCAAGTCATTCCGTAGAGCAATTTTGCTTGTTACTAGTTCATGGGCAAGGTCATCATTCTCTTGTTCCAACCTCATGCTGGCCTCCTGTAATCTTCGGTTCTCCCTCTGCAGAAGAAGAACAATAGCCAGAGGTGGGCATTAGTGTCTGGACATACAGAAACGAACAGAACTGGTGAGGAAAAACAAGCAACAAAGTGAACTTTCAAAGGTGTAAAAAGGAGAAGGTGCAAGTGGCACAGGAAGGCAGGATTGCTGTCTGGGAAACAACAGTGAGTTTAGCTAGCAATGCAGATGCGGTTCTCTACCCGGTGAAACTGGTCCCTTAAACTCTCAAGATGGAACTTCATTATAAAAAATGTGCCACAAAGAACAAACTTTCTGAGCATATCCCCCCCAATCCTGTGAGGTTTTTACATAGATCTAGAACACAGACACAAACAATTCTTTATTTGAAACATGCATGGTAGTCTCACCCTTGACCTCAAGAGAAACCACAAGACACAGTAGGAATGAAACAGGGGAAAACCACCAGACATTTCTTCAAATTGTTTTTCTAAGACAGGGTTCATATTGAGTATCTTTAAGAGCTCTAAATCAAGAATCATGACACATGGGTTCATGACTTTGCTAACAGCTGACATTTTTATTCTTTGAGTAAGAATATATTTACTTTTCTGAACACCTATTTTTGTGTGAGAGCAACAGTCATAAGATATCTAGTTTTTTTGTTTTTTAAAAAATTTCAGATTAAAACATTCTGGGTAAAATAAATGACTGAGGATTTCTGCTCCCAACCTTGAAAAATCTGAAACAAAGTTACATGATAAAAAAACAAACAAAAAAACGAAACAAACAAACAAACAGAAAGAAAAAAAAAAAAAAACCAAGTCACTAATTCTTATGAAGCAAGGTCTTTCCTTAACTAAACACTATGAACTTGGTATGTTCACAACTATTTTCAGAATAGCTATTTCATGTCTTCCATTCCAAAGTATCAAAATTGCTTTCTTTGCTACTGTTAACAGTTATAGGAGATTCAAAAGAGAGCTGACAGGAAAGACTAATGTCATGAGACCTTCCTGTTTTTCAGATTTACACGTCTAACAGTGTTTTCTGCAAAGGTGGCAAAAACTCAGACAAAGCAGTGACAAAAAACTAGAAGACAAATATATGTTTTGGAAGATAGTTTATCATAGCATACCAGGTAATGTGAAGTTAATTGTATCTTCTATATAACAACCTGGTGTTTGTTATATTGAAAGAGAAGACAATTTCTTTCTTTTTCCTGTTTTTTAAAACAAAGGCTAAGAAATACATGGCAAGGGCAAAGTCTGAGGCTTTCACAGAGGCAGAGGATCCATAAACAGGGAAGGCCGTCAGAGAAGTTAAAGGACAAAACCGCACCTTGATTATACCAGCCACCAGGGCCCATTTCTGTCTTTTTTTTTTTTTTTTTTGGAAAAAAATTAGAGTAGCTGGAGAATGTTAAAGCATTATTGAAAAACATATCGACTAAAAAAGATAAAAACAATCCCAAATCACTTTAATACTTTAAATAAATTCACGATAGAATTCTACTCAGTGTTAAAATACTGGAGAAGGCTGGGTGCAGTGGCTCATGCCTGTAATCTCAATACTTTGGGAGCCTGAGACCGGAGGATTGCTTGAGCCCAGGAATTCAAGACCAGCCTCGGCAACATGGCAATACCCCATCTCTACAAAAAAATTTTTAAAAATTAGCTGGGTACAGCTGGGCACAGTGGCTCATGTCTGTAATCCCAGCACTTTGGGTGGCTGAGGTGGGTGGACCACTTGAGGTCAGTTCAAGACCAGCCTGGCCAACATGGTGAAACCTCATCTCCACTAAAACAAAACACAAAAATTAGATGGGTGTGGTGATACACACCTGTAATCTCAGCTACTCCGGAGGCTGAGGCAGGAGAATTGCTTGAACCTGAAAGGCAGAGCTTGCAGTGAGCCAGAATTGCACCACTGCAGTTCAGCCTAGGTGACAGAGTTAGTGAGACTCCATCTCAAAAAAAAAAAAAAAAAAATTAGCTGGGTGGTGTGGTGTGCACACATGATCCCAGCTACTGGGGAGGCTGAAGTTGGAGAATCACTTGAACCCAGGAAGTCAAGGCTGCAGTGAACTATGATCATGCCACTGCACTCTAGCCTGGGTGACAGAGTGAGAACCTGTGTCAAAAAAAAAAAAAAAGAAAGAAAGAAAATATAATAACAGGAAATACTTACACTGCCTTCCTTGTAGGGGGGAAAAAAAAACCCAATAAATAATTGGAGAATCTCATTGTAACAATATAAACAACCAATATTAACTGTAGGTAGTGAATTTTCTTTATTGTTGTCCTTGTTCTTTTAAAAATGTTTTCAAGTTTTCTACAATGAATATATATTTGTAATAGGATTTTAAAAATAGTTTTATTAAGAAAAAAAGCAATTCAGAATTTTAATTCCATTGGAAGGGATAAGATGCCAAAATGAGAAAAAAAAATTTAAGTCCACTTCTGTTAGAAGGTCATATTCTACACAAAACCATATTGGATCCTCCTTTTTGACCAAGATATAATGTAACCCCTCAGAAGTGGTGCCTTGTGAGGAACTCTTTCCCTAGATGTTCCTGAGAAGACTGTGAATGCTCTTGTAGAGGCAACTTGTACTCATCAGATTCTGTCTGTTCCCCTCAATCTACAGAAGTTACACCCTCCCACAGAAGCATAATAAATGTGGAGACTAAAAAACAAATTTCTAAAAAGCCAGAGCTTCTACAATGAAATCTTTGAATCTTTGCCTAAGTAACACAATTTATAGCAGGGGCTGGAGAGTTAGCCTTTATTTCTGATATATCTATTACTCCTTTTCATGGAAAAAAAAACATATAGGAAACTTAGATTTAAAAAAAAGATTTGAGAAGCTTTTTCAATAAATTTCCTCCCAGCCAGGAAAGAGTAACAATACCAGCACCATTTCAACATGACATATTTCACAATGCAGGCTGCTTAGCCAGGGAAGAGATTTTTCTCATTTCTTGATAAATATCTTCAAGAAACTAAGATAAGACTACTTCAATAGGTATTCCTGAGTTAAGTATCCTATTGCTATTGAAATTGTACTTGTATAACCCCAAAGTACAAAAAGCTCCCTCGACTATTACGTACATTACATTCATTTGGCACAAGTGAAAATGTTGCCACTACCAGTTTTTCAGGTTACAATTACATGCTTAGAATTGAGTTAAAGTAACCTCCAAGTAAAGTCATAGGATGTTCATGGAAAAGTACTTTGTTCAAGTATTTAGAAATCATACCAGGTAGCTACTTCACTGTTGATTAGAGATAAATGTCTGATGGATTATCTGTTATATAAGAAAGAGGTGTGAGTTCAGCTGAAATTCTGACTAGTAACTTCTCATTACAATGACTGTTACAACTGAAACCCTTCCTTACAGACACATAGCTAAAGGGGCAAGGGCAAGGGTGGGAAAAGATTTGGGAGAAACTGGGTGTCTCAGAGTCCCTGCAAAGCAAAATAGCCTAGAGGGCACGCCTACTGGCTTTTGCTTTAGCAAGAAGCTTCAATTTAGTGTCTGCAAAGCAAGCAGCACAGTGGGAAGTGTCAGACTCCTGCTCTGCACTCACAGACAAGTGGGAAAGCAAGCTACGGGGCCAAAAATGCAGTATCATCCTCCAAAGTATGAACCCAGGGTGAGTGCTACTGGGCACTACAGTGAGACCCTGCTACTGAGATGGAGATTTTCTACAAAGAACTTGCCCACACTTACCTACTGAGGGCTAAACAGAGCTTATATTAACGTGGCTGTCTTTTACAGTTCTTCTCAAGGAGCCAAAACTGTTTTCAATACTGACCAATTCTAGAAAAAGTTTGCCTGTATACTAGAATGGAGAAGAGAGTTTGGTTTTGATGGTCTTGGAAAAGGCAGTAACCCTGCTTGGTTCATTTTGAAATGCTGACAAGGGTTGCCCATGGAAGACAGACTTAAAGTCAGCCCCAATAACCTCAGTCAGCCCAGAGAAATTCACATGCTGTAAGTTTGCACAAGCAGATGTGCTGAATGCTCAAAGCCTGTAAACAAAACAGGCAAACTGGCTCCCTCTTGCCTTTCAGAAAAGATTACAGGAGACACTGCTTACATAACTCTTAAAACTCACATCACACTGTCTGAAACATATACTCCCCATCTCACACAACTGACACCGTTTGAACAAAAAGCAGATAACAACTGTCCTCATAGTTTCACCCCTTATGGATAGGAGATGTACAGCTGGGAAAGTTTGGTTAGTAACTTTTGGGAGGAGGATACTGCATTTTTCAAAGAGACAGACACTGATGTTACAGACATACATAGATTAAAAAAAAAAACTTACCTCCTCAAAAGTCATAGACCAACTACTGTTTTCAATCATAGGTACAAAGACAATTAAAAAAAAAAAGAATATCCAATGAAATTGAATACCTACTAAAATATTTATGAAATGGCAATAACAAAAACAGACACTTCTTAATGCTCTTTTGCTTTTCCTTCGAGTGCCATATAACTCTAAGTTCTCTCTGTGACCGCAAACATTCAATGGAACAAAGATACTTGAGGCAGCCAGTGGGCAAGTCTCAACTCAGGAAGACTCATATCTTCAAACTCCTCCCTCTCCACATTGCTGTTTACAGTTTGCATGAATGACTAAAATGCTGTATGTGGGACTATTAAGGAACTACGGTGTGAGGTGTTGATACTGTGTTGTTAAAGCTGGGTGGAAGGAACTTCCTTATATGACAAGGTCAGAAATCTTGCAAAATAGTTCATCTTCAGACAAAAGAATGAAATTGCTGGGCAGGGCAATGCAAAAGAAAAATGGATCCTGGATCTCATGTGTACCTGGGGGCTAAAGTCTGGGTGAAGCAGTTCAAGGGATTGTGAACGTCATTTATTTCAAGATGAGAAACCAGAGAAATGTGAACTGGTAATTAAAAGTAAAGAAACTAAGCTTTAAAGGAAAAAATGACGAGGAGGGAGGCGGCTTTATAAACCCTAGCTCAATATTTTGGGTGTTGTCTGCTGCTATGATGAATTCTTGGCACATGCTTTTAAAGACTTTTAAGGGTCAGGAGAAAATGTTTTCCTAAAAGACTCAGTGCAAATTTATTAGCAACAACACACTCAACTCTCACATATTTTCTTTTGGATACCTCTTTTAAAAGAGTTGACAGCTATCATATTCAAGTTTTCAAATGCCTACAGATAAAATGTTTAAATATCTATGTTGTCCATAATGAAGATCTGAGAAAGAAAATATGGATATTTGAAGGTTTTGTGCTTCCCTCCTTTACTCATCACATCCAATTTTATCTTTGTAGTGGAAAATTTCAAATTTTTAAATGTCAAACTAAAAACAAAATCTTGTCAGTGATAAATGACAGCTGGCCAAACAGACTGCATTTCTTTCAGCGCTTAAAAAACTATCTTAGGTTATACTCTTGCACAGGGGTCAGCAAACTTCTAGTGTAAATTGCCAGAAAGTAACTATATTAGGCTTTGCAGGTCGCATGGTCTATGTTGAAATTTCTCAACTCTACCAATGTCATACAAAACCAGCCATACACTATAAATAAATAAACAGGTGTGGTTGTGTTCCAATAAAACTTGGTTTACAAAAACTGGCAGTGAGCCAGATTTGGCCTATAAACCACAGTCTGCAGATCCTCGCTCTACTCTAGTACACAAATCAAATTTTCAAAAAGCAGATGCATTCTAGATGATATAGAAACATATTAGTGTCAGGTAATTTTCTCAGTAATACTTAAACAGAAAAGAAAACTTTCTAAAAATTAATGGAAGTTTCTTGAAAACTCTGAAGATCATCAGTAAACATACTAGAAATTCTTAGTGTTCCTAAAGCATATTCTTCCCCCAAGGGTTAAGTATAAGGGACTCTAGCAGACCAGCATTGTTAGAAATCGCCCACTCCTTATTAGCTATATTGCTTGAGAAGCCAAAAGGATTTAGTTTTGCATCTTCACCATCCTATAACAATGAACTCTCTGGATTATCCAAGCTCAAAGAGAAAGTGGAAGACTTCTGAAGTTTATCATTAAGTTATCATAGGTATATATAAACCATCCTTGTGTCTATTACTATTCCTTAAAAGCACATTATTTCATAACATAATATTTCCAAAAGCCAACACAGTTTTTGGGATATGAAAAAATAATAAAATGTAAGTTTATTTGCTACGGCAGAAAAAAAAAATTTTTTTTTTTTTGAGACGGAGTCTTGCTCTGTCACCCAGGCAGGAGTGCAGTGGCACGATCTCTGCCCACTGCAACCTCTGCCTCCCAGGTTCAAGAGGTTCTTCTGCCTCAGCCTACTGAGTAGCTGGGACTACAGGTTATGTGCCACCACACCCGGCTAATTTTTGTATTTTTAGTAGAGACAGGGTTTTACCATGTTGGCCAGGTTGGTCTTGAACTCCTGACCTCAAGTGATCCACCTGCCTCGGCCTCCCAAAGTGCTGGGATTACAGGTGTGAGCCACCACACCCAGCCAGAAAAACATTTTTCGAAGATGGATTCACTTATCTTGACTCCCCTGAGTAAGAAAGGGTCCAACAGTTTTTTTTAAAAAGTCTACTCCCTCTTTTTTATAGGTAAGAAATGTATCCTAATTTAAACTTTTCTTTATTTGTCAAGTTTAAAAGAAATGTGAAAATTACTCTAAACTATTGCATTAGATATTTAAGGATGGCAAAAAAGTACAATTAAGCTTTATTTCAAATATTTCATTTGTATTATTTCTACTATGCATAATAGTTTAATTTGAAATTACATGTAGGAGCAATTGCTCTACAAAAACCAGTATGTGCAAGAAAAAACTCTGTGGAAACATAGAGGAATCATTTTCTTTGTTTAAATTACATTTTGATTTTAAAAATTACTTTGTTTAATCTCAAGAATGAGGTTAAACATTCTAAATTTAATTGTACTGAACATGGATAAGACACTTCAATTAGAAATTATGTATTTATAATAATGTCTGTGTCCCAAACCCAAGAGAGTTTAAGCATTCCAGATTCTTTCAGTATTTTCCCATCTAGAACAGGTAACCTTTATTATGCTTTGGGAGATTCACTGAATTTAATTAACTAGCTGTGTGTGTGTGTGTGGGTGTGTGTATTTTTATTTTTATTTTATGAGATGGAGTCTCACTCTGTCGCCCAGGCTGGAGCGCAGTGGCGTGATCCTGGCTCACTGTAAACTCCGCCTCTTGGGTTCACACCATTCTCCTGCCTCAGCCTCCCAAGTAGCTGGGACTACAGGTGCCTGCCACCACGCCTGGCTAATTTTCTTTTATATTTTTATTTATTTATTTTTTAGTAGCGATGGGGTTTCACCATGTTAGCCAGGATGGTCTCGATCTCCTGACCTTGTGATCTGCCCACCTCTGCCTCCCAAAGTGCTGGGATTACAGGCGTGAGCCGCTGCACCTGGTCGTTTATTTTTTTATTTTTTATTTTTTTGAGACAGAGTCTGGCTCTATTGCCCACGCTGGAGTGCAGTGGCATGATCTTGGCTCACTGCAACCTCCCCCTCCCAGGCTCAAGCGATTCTCATGCCTCAGCCTCTCGAGTAGCTGGGACTACAGGTGCTTGCCAGCACACCCAGCTAATTTTTGTATTTTTTAGTAGAAGCAGCATTTCACCATGTTGGCCAGGCTGGTCTGGAACTCCTGACCTCAAGTGATCCACCCACCTCGGCCTCCCAAAGTGCTGGGATTACAGGCAAGAGCCACCATGCCCGGCCAATTAGCTGTGTTTTTAAGCCTTAACTCACATTTGTGCAAATAGTTATTTAATTAAACCAGAAAAGCATATCGTTCTCCAAAGGTAGATGAAGGCTACAGATCTCCAAAAAGTACCAGCAACTGAAACCATCACTAGAAAACTTTCCTCACAACAGAAACAATTCATCTCTTTAAGATAGAAAATATTTTCATTTCTGAAATTGGTAACTTTGCTTATTAAGGGCTTAGTTACTAGTTTCTAAAATATACTAAAACAGCTACACATATTGATAAATGTGTGTCTTCTAGGAACCTGTATAAAAATGAAAACATGCTTATTCTATAGTCAAATCTTTATCCTAATTTCACTTCATTAGAAATCAATCACTAAATTTACAAACCAAAATGTTAGAGTAGACAAAGAATTTTACACAAACCTGGTCAGGTGCAAGTTAAGAAGGAGGATAAAAGAGATTTGAAATAAACATTCTACATTGTTCTTTCAAAACAGTTTCCTTTCTGTCTCTTGGAATCTAGTCATGAAGAAAAACAGAAAGAGTAAAGGCTATAAAGCAGTCATTATGGTGTTCACTGAGTTTAAAATATAAACTGATGCCAAGACCAGGTAGCACAGGCAGTGCATATATGTGTGTGTATTACCTACTTATATATGTTTATATGTGTGTATACATATAATGTACAACATATGTTCTACCTGGAAATTAATGGGCATCACTAAAAATTAATGTACCACCCACTGTGTTGGCTTTTATTCTACAAATATGGACACATATAAGATCAATAGTCACTAATTAGCTCTAATTTCAACAGGAAGCTCTCCCTCCTGCTTCTAAACAGGTACCTCTGGTGTGATTTAGGGTTCATGAAAGGAAAAGGGTAGGCTAAATGACAATCCTCCTGGAATATTCTGCTTTTTTTTTCCTTTGGAGATGTAATTCACATACCATAAAATTCATGTTTTTAAAATGTGCAATGTAATGATTTTAGTATATTCACAAAGTTGTGCAATCATCACTACTTCCTAATTCCAGAAGATTTTCAAGATATGTCGAGTTTTAAAATTTAAATTTATACTAACATTATTTCATCTCTTTGTGGTTGAGATTTAAGTGTTGAATAAAGGTGACTACAGCGATATAACCTAAGCATGAAGATATCTGCATATGTCATAAAAATAGACATAAAACACATGTTTACATAGATGTAGCAAGAAGTATGACTGTTGAGAGCTACCTCACATTGCTGGATCTGTATTCCCACCTCTAGGTTCCCTGTGATAGCCCTTTTACATATGCCACCATGTCCAAAAGAAATAGCATTGAACTGAAATACCTCTTAAAATATCTTATTATATAACATATGTGGGCTTTAAAAAATAAATTTCCCACAACCTTCTAACTCTCTTGTCATATGGCAAGCTAGGGTGTGGAAATGACTTTTTAAGCAATATAGATTCTAATGTTGAGGAGGGGTTGTTACTGAACTGGTGCAAGTTCTCACTCAATGCCCTCAAAGATCTTCCCAAGTCGGTCTTTTAAGAGTTTACATTAACTGGGTTCCCAGTCCAAGATCTATGAATTACAAAGTGCTCATTCCCAGGACAGAGATCTTATTCTTCATAGGATTAAATTTAGAAGATGTAAAAGGTATTTTCTAACTTTGCTACTTTAATTAAGATAATTATAATATGGCTTCTTAAACTGCATACTGATCATCTTACAAACCAAATATGTTGATGGTTAGAAACTTATGTTGTTGACTGCCACCTTGAAGATGTAATTATAATCTAAGAACTATAAATTCACCAAGTGTATTACCAGGACAAATGCCTAGACATTATTAAGAGTATAGAGACATTAGATGAATGTACTGACAAGTTATCACAATAATCTAAAAGAAATAGCAATAGAGGGTATCCGATATGTGTAAATAAGAATCAACAATACTTGAACTGAAAAAGTAATGCCTGCTTTCAAAACAAGAAGTTTAATCCTACTTTGATCTCTCAATAAAAACTATACATATTGATAATCTTACATGTTATAAGTACTTTAAAAATAATGTACATCTTACTATTAATGTATACATACCTGCTTTGGCACAAAAAAGGATTTAAGACACGATAACAAGTTCAATTCCAGCCTGATTTTAAATGTACAAGTTTGGTCTTCCATTTCTCTCTTATTTTAAAGCACTCTTCACAGAATTTATTCATAATAATTGTAGTAATAAGAAAATCTGAATGATATTAGCAAAAGGAGACCTTCATTTTGGATGCTTAATAATAGTTTATAATTACTACCTTCAAGCCTTTCTAAAGCAGCATGCTATGTGATTTACATTAAAAGCTGGTTTTATTGAGGGGATGTTGGTGGTGAAAATTAGCTTCAAACATTATCTGTTAATAGTTATCTGCTATAGAAGTATGTGGGATTTTATAATCAGATCTTGAACCACTTCTATAAGCAAGGGGAGATTATTGGTTGGCAATACTTGAGAGAAATAAGAACAATCAATAAGGGACTAGAGGGGAAGACCCACATAAGGTGGCATTATTCTAGTAATAATTGCATAATCTGTAGTAGTAGGCTTCATAAAATAACAGCCATTTATTGAACACAACTATGAGCTGAGTCCTTAACATACAGCATCCCTCATCCTTGTAACAATCCATCAAGGAATCAGAAACACTATACCTTTTATACATGAGGAAGAGGTTCAATAACTAGTCGAAGATGCTGAATGGTGGCATGGGGATTAAAACCCTCAATTTGGAGTCCAAATCCTGTGCTCTAAAAAATGAGCAAGATTTGAGTTCAGGTCTGTCTGACTACAAAACCTACATATTCCTACCATGTTCCTCTGCACACATCCCATGCTATTCAATTCAGCAACAGAGATAAGATGTTCTGTGTGACTATGCTGCCTATGTGCAGCTCTGACCACATAAAGATAACTCTAGTTACAAAAGTGGAAGTCATCCCAATGTGGGTGATTTAATTAATAATGCCACACAGTCCATTTCTTGGCAGGAGATTTTGGCACTGCTGCTCAGTGCTGAAAATACAGTATTCTTTTATCTTAGTGTATTGATATGGAGGGAGAAGGAGCTGTTACGTATCTGTGTGAGTCTGAAAAGTTAAAGCATGTTGAAGAGAGATAATATTTTACTTGGAAAAAAATAAGTTGGAAATAAGTGTTTCCCAACTTTGCATCCTGGGAACAGTGTTGCTAATTACCATTGAAGAGATTCACAATTAACGAACGTATTAAAATGAAATTATTTTGATTCTGAAACTTCATACTTTAAGTCAAATATCACTGTTGTTCATAAATTCATTTGTGGAAATAAATGTTGCAACAAACACCACTACTGTGCTCAATATACCTTTGTGATTTTTATTTTTCCTTCCAAGTGAGTTGGTATTTTTAACATTTGCTACAGACAGAGGCAAGTTTGAAACATCCTTGTGTCAGTCTTGGAACAGTTCACCTGCTAAAAGTCTTTGTGGATATGACCATGCACAGCTAAAACAGTACTTTGCCATTTTTCCTTTTTGTTTCATTTTTGAAAGTAGAAAGCCACTTTCTTTTTCCCCTCTCTTTCTCTCAGCTTCTTATGAAGATTCCCAGTATAAATGCAACAGCTGGAGTTACCTACAAATATACAAACTGAAAGAAAAGAAATATTATGGTTGGCTATTTGGGAGTCTCCTGAAATGAAAACATACCTGGACAGTTAGCATGATCAGAGAGCATCTAAATCAATCAAGGAAGAACAGAGGGAATTGAACTTGCCACAACTGCTGCTTTAAGAAAAAAAAAAAAAAAAAAAAAAAGGTACTTTGCTGGGAATGGTGGCTCGTGCCTGTAATCCCAGCTACTTGGGAGACTGGAGTAGGAGGATTGCTTGAGGCCAGGTGTTCAAGACCAGCCTGGGCAACACGGCAAGACTCAGTCTCATTTAAAACAAAAAAGAAGGTACTTTGATAGGTGCAACATATTTCTCATACCTTGTATCTATCCATTGGGTCTTCCTGTTGCAGCTGACTCTCTCGCATTGTCTGATATTCTTTCTCATATTTCTTCAGCTTCTTGGTTGGTACCTGCAGGGATTTGAGGAAAACCATGTTAGACAAGGACACCATTTATGAAAAAAAATTCAGTTGTGTTTGCTAGTTAAATTTCTGGCATTCTAAGGGAACATGCTCAACTCAAAGTTAGGAGAAAAATAGAGATTCCAGAGTAGAGGTTGGCAAACTTTTCCTGTAAAGGTCCAGACAGTATATATTTTAGGCCTTGTGGGCCATAGAGTCTAAGTTGCAAAGATTCAACTCTGTCATTATTATACAAAACCTGCCATGGGTGATACCTAAAGAAATGAGCCTGGCTGTGTTCCAAGAAAATTTAATTTACAGAAACAGGCTACAGTTTGTCCACCTCTGTTATAAATAATATTGCTGATGTCACAACCTTCTCTTGTTAATGTATTTAATAGTGCTATTAATTTTAACTTTCTTAAATATAATTCACTCATATCCTTCTATTATGTTGAAAATGAAAATTATTATTTTATATAAGTAAAAAATTGAGCTACAAGAAATATTCTAAAATGGCCTGGGCGTGGTGGCTCATGCCTGTAATCCCAGCACTTTGGGAGGCTGAGGTGGGTGGATCACTTGAGGTCAGGAGTTCGAGACCAACCTGGCCAACATGGTGAAACCCGGTCTCTACTAAAGTTACAAAAATTAGCGGGGCATGGTGGTGGGCATCTGTAATCCCAGCTACTCTGGAGGCTGAGGCATGAGCCTGGCTTGAACCTGGGAAGCTGAGGTTGCGGTGAACCAAGATTATACCACTGCACTCCAGCCTGGGTGATAGAGCGAGACTCAGTCTCAAAAAAAAAAAAAAAAAAAGAAGAGAAGAGAAAAATATTCTAAAATGGAGTTAGTATACTGAAAACAAAGGAGGTTTTAGTGTTTGACAATGAAAACTCAAATATAGAATCATTATGCTGTATGAGATAATAGAAAGTCATCTAAACAACCCATTTATTTCTTGCTAAAATTATGTCATCCACAAAAGACAGTAGTTTACTATTTTCTGAAAAAAGACTAGATTCCTATGGACTCTTAGAATTTTAAAAATAAACAAATAAGCACAGCGTAGTATAAAAGCCCTCAGTAAACAGATATTTAACCTCTCTTAGGGGACAGTGGTGCACATCTATAGTCCCAGCTACTTGGGAGGTTGAGACAGAAGAATTGCTTGAGCGCACAAGTTCCAGGCTGCAGTGCACTATGACGGCCACTTACTCTAGCCTGGGCAACAGAATGAGACCCTGTCTTTTAAAACAAACAAACAAAAAAACTCTCCTAGCCTCAGTTTCTTCATCTATAAAATAGCAGGTAAACAAAATTTCTACCTCATAATGGTGTCAGGAGAATTAAATGAGTTAACAGAGAGGTATCTAAAACAATGCCTGGTTTATGGACATTTTTAAAATTTTTTTAAAAATAAGTATTCAATCAAAATTAACGTATTAGAACTTATTCTGTTCCATAATACATATTAAATCTACTTTTAGCCTTTCTTTGGACAATCAAAGTTATAGAATTCCCTTACTTATATTATTTTATTTTAACTTTTGTAGAGATGGGGTCTGGCTATGTTGCCTAGGCTGGTCTCAAACTCCTGGGCTGAAGCGATCCTCCTTCCTCAGCCTCCCAAAGCATTGGGATTACAGGCCTGAGCCACTGTGCCTAGCCTATGATTCCTTTACACAGCAACACCTTTCCTTAATGTTTTTGTTTGGTTTAAGATTACAAACGTGCTATGTTGCAAACTTCTTGCGTACTCTGAGAAGGCAAGGATGATGTGTTGCCCTCAGTATCTGCCATAATACCTAGCAGTATTTGGCTCATACTAGGCCCTCAACAGATTGTTCCTTGTTGAGTTTAAAATATGGTATTTAGAAAACATATACATATGAGTGAGAGAGCAAAAGAGAATGGAAAGCATCTAGCATGAATATAAAATTATCTCACAATTTCCTTATTTTCATTAAAATGAGGACAGTACTAATTCTCTGGCATCTGGCCAGATAATTTGTTACATAAAAAACAAAGACACCAGGTGTCATTCCCCATCTTATTCTAATTACTTTGTTCTTCTTATCCAGGAACACTATGAAGTACTAGAATTATCTGCTTCTCACCACAATTGGGAAGTTTCACTAACTCAGTCCAAACCTGATAGATGATAGAAACCAGTCAACAACCACATTATGAGAATATTCATCTGGCTGATGGGGGAATGTCTCCCCAGCCAAACAAGGAGTGAGGACATTTTCCAGGGTGTAATTGAATTGCAAAGCCACTGCTGAATATTGTTATGAGAAACACGAATCCTTTATTACTCCATCTCCAGAGACCTCTAACAAGTATACTGTAACCAACTAGAGTGCAATAGAAAGGAAAGCACCACCTGCCAACTGTGTAGCCTCACAGATCATTAGATAAACAAGGGAAATATACACAATCATGTGTTAACAAAACGATGACATTATTTTTCTTGGCTTTGATAGCAGTCTCAATTTCTTTTATTTTCTCTATATACATTAATCATACACTGAGAAAACCAAAAATAGACTCTGAAGATGAAGTTGCAAATCACTAGCACTAAAATAGCCCTGGAGCTATAGAAAAAGGGGAAGCTTCAGGGTTTTAAGCAGTAACAAGGTGTCTCCAATGTTTCCCTAGGAGCAGAAACAAGGGCCAAGGGGAGCAGCTAAAGGTATTGTGAGGAGAGAGCCTACTCCAGGAGCCATTTTCCCACCAGACTGGAAGTATTTCAGTATTTTTACAGCAGGAATACCATACCACTGGACACCAGGCTGAGAATTAGTTCCATGTGGAAGTATTTTCTACATGGTTCTAAAATGGATCCACTCACCAGTGACTGAATTACATACTGGAAGCTTGTGCCTAGAGAATTCTGAAACCATATTTTTAAACTTCAAACTATTATCAATTTTTTTTTACATGTAAGAGAAAAAAATGTCCTTTTAAAGGGATATTTTTACATGTCCTTTTAAAAATCACTTTTGCTACTTATATTAAGAGGTTCATTTCAAAGTGAAATATTTTTTTAAAAAAGGCAATAACACTCTCAATAAGCTAATCCTTTCCCATCTGGCTGAGATTCTAGGATATTTGGCTTCATCTTGTTCAGGGAAACAGAGCAGGTTCCCAGAACAATATGTTGCTAGGAAACCTTCCAAGCTTATTTATCTTGTGCTGTGGGGTGATACTGAGCATCCACCTGTGTGATTGGCACAATGTGAAAGAGGGGAAAAGGGTGGAGGAGGAAGAGACAGGAGAGCTGATATGAAACTCTTGTTATTTATGAGGTAATCAAAGAAAATAGATTTTCAGTTTTTAAACCATCTTTCAGGACAAACTTGATTTTATTTTAGAGAATACTGAATGGGATACAGATGCTTGAAATTTTTCTTTCTGGAGAAAGAAATTTAAAAACCTCTTAGGTAATTAACATTTATTGTTCCCCTTTCAGGGGGACCGTCCCCACGGATGATCAAAGGTCAGTTCCTGGTCAACATAAGTAAACAAGTTTGTTTAAGATAAATTCCCCTACACTCCCTTGTACCTACTCCTTGCCCAATGCCTCAGGGTTACAGAACAGCTGCCTTCAGCTATTCTCCCCTGGGGCTCTGCAGAACCTTCTGACCTTTCAGAAGGTTTGCGTCCTTTCCCTATAGTTTTTCCCCACCGCTCTGACCGATCTCCCAGTGTCTGCTGATACTTTCTATTACATTTCATCGTATTCCACAGTGATTTCACAGACCCTCTAAAATGATTTCATAACCAGCAGTTTGAAGGACACTGCACAAAATGAAATGGGCTTTTTCATCTATTCCCCTGATGATAATACTCAGAGCGTTATAATTCTAAATCACTGGAGAAGCTTTATTAACTCTACTTATCATCAATACCCTCACCTGTCATTACAGATGAGAGTGGGTCCTTGTCAGCTGTTATCAGGAAATACAAAGAATACAGCTTAATGAATTTAAGGCAAAGGGGAGTGGTTAGGGGAATGGCGAAGGAGTGTTAAACAGTGACCTTCAATAACAGTAAAAGACAGAGCACAATAATTACTCGTTTGCCTTCCTCTTTCTCAATATTAGCCATGCTGGCCTCAGACGGAGATATGGGAGGGGAAGACTGAAAAGAATACACCCAACTTTCTTCATTCTCCATGTTTTCTCTCTTCTTCTCATTTGAGGTGTTTATTTCATATTTGTATATATGACTCTTTCAGATTGAATATATATTAATCGTGTTGTATATCAATAATTATCGGAAGAATTTGCCTTAATAATGTTCATCTCACTAATCATATCAACCAGTGATATCACCCTATTTTGTATTCTTACTTTCATATCTTATTTTGAATACTTACTAATATTTGAATTTCACATGCATTAGTTCTTTTTTTTTTTTTTTTTTTTTTTGCATGCCACCCATGCCTAGCTAATTTTTGTATTTTATTTGAGATGGAGTTTCCCCATGTTGGCCAGGCTGCTCTTGAACTCCTAACCTCAAGTGATCTGCCCTCCTCAGCCTCCCAAAGTGAGTTATTTCTAATAAAACTTATTTTGGCCAGGTGTGGTGGCTCATGCCTATAAACCCAGCCCTGTGGGAAGTCAAGGTGGGTGGATCACTTGAGTTCAGGAGTTCAAGACCAGCCTGGACACAAAATGGTGAAACCCTGTGTTTACAAAACATACAAAAATTAGCTGAGCACCGTGGCACATGCCTGTAGACCCAGCTACTTGGGAGGCTGAGGTGGGAGGATCACCTGAGCCTGGGAGGCTGGGTTGCAATGAGGTAAAATCATGCCACTGCACTCCAGCCTAGGTGACAGAGTGAGACCCTGTCTCAAAATAAAACAAACAAATAAAAACATATTTATTTGCTTACATATAAGATTTGGTTAAGTTTCCTGATTATCAAACTCAATCATCATTTTTTTTTTTAAGAGACAGGGTCTTGTTCTGTTGCTCAGGCTGGAGTGCAGTGGCGCAATCACAGCACACTGCAGCCCCAAATTCCTGGACTCAGGTGATCCTCCCACCTTAGCTTCCTGAGTAGCTGGGACTATAGGGGCACACCACCATGCCTAGCTTTTTTTTTTTTTTTTTTTGGTAGAGCCAGGGTCTCACTATGTTGCCCAGGCTGGTCTCAAAATCCAAGGCTCAAGCAATCTTCCCACCTCAGCCTCCCAAAGTGCTGGGATTACAGGTGTGAGCCACCATGCCTGGCCCAAACAAGATCTTTGTACATTTAGGAGTTCAAGGGCTTTGTATATTTAGGAGTTCAAGGGCTTTGTATATTTAGGAGTGCTTTTCAACACCACAGATCTTAAACTTCGGATCATAATGAACAGAATAATAGAACTCTTAAATAACAAATTTGAAACTCACTGTAGTAACTTGAAAAGAACTTACACACAGAAAAGAGAAATAACAGAATACACACGTAAAGATTTTTCAAGTTGATCTATGCTCTGTAATATATATGGCATGATCTTTGGCATATTCTGACTTTATGAAATAGTATATTAATTTTGTGAAAAGTTGGTTTTGCATTTAAGTAGAGAAAAGACCCTGGGCACTACCACTGTTTCTCAAGGTAAGATATTATTGGCATTTTGGGTGGAATAATTTTTGGTGTAGACTCCGCTCTCCATTTCTGAGCCCATGGCATCCCTGGGCCCATTTATGATTTCACCTATTAAATGTCAGTAGCGGCTGCCTGTCACTGTGACAAACAGGATGCCTACAAACCTTTCTAAACCAGGTGTGGATGTTGGGGGCTGGTAGGTTTGAGGGGTACATGCTTGAGAAGATGTGGGATTCATACTAAAAGCCTCTGAGCTAAACTATCAATAAAGACAAGAAGAGAGGCCTGGACCAGTGTGCAAGGTTTTTAGCACTGCATTGATGTATTCAGATGTCCACTTCCCTCTGCTTTGTTATTGGTTAGCAGTAATTGCCACTAAGTATGTAATTCCTTCAAGTCAAAAAATTTCCTAACAGTTTTAAGCCTATTAATTTAGAAAAATCTATATTTAATCCTGCCAGCAACTCCATGAGGGAAGTATTATTTGGATTTTACAAATAAGTTGAGGATAGGTAACTTGCCCAAGATCATACAGCTGGTAAATAGTCAGAAATGAAATCCAGTTGGCCTCCAGAGCCTGCCCTCTTTAACTACTTTGCTCTACTGCCTGGGACCAGATGATTAAAGTAAAGCTGCTCAAGAAGCTGACAGTCTAGACGTAGTGCCAAATATGTGTCTAGTTATCATCTAGTTTCATAAGCGCAATAACAGATATTTATAAAAGGTACAAAGATGATCAAGAAGAAATTTGTGGGACAGAGGGTTGGAGAGGGAGAAGCACCTCAGTGAGGAGGATTTTCATGATGACTGGTTTATGCAAGCTTCCTTGCCCAGTTAAAACACAGAGCATTTCTCCTGTGCTCAGTTTTAACATTGGGCCAGTCACTTGTAAGAGCTATCATTCAGGGTTTGATGAATCTGCTTCTGTAATTCAGAAATGAAAGATACAAAAATATTAATTTATGGATGCAAATACTGGTAAAGTACATCACTGTGTTTTTCTTCTTTAAAGGCTGATATGACCCAAGTTAACATTTTCTGAAGTGAAGATTCCTGGTGCTCAGTTCAGGTGCCTAGAAAATTAATAGGCCAAAGGTGCTAGCCATTATGTGCTACTCTTGCTCACTTCAGACAGTTTCTTAGGATGAATATAAATTATCTCATTTAATATATTAATCAATGGACAGACAAAAAATAGAAATGTAATATAGTATCACTTTCCTTGGAAATTTGGGGGTTACTGAGAGTTTCCAAGTCAGAGTCACAGTTATTTTTGCAAGGACTTATCAAGATCTGGACATAAAGTGGATCAGTGGCAACCAAAATTCTAACAGTTTGCAGTAGTATAATGCACTCGAGAAGAAACAGATGAAAAGGAATCAGGAGAAGGCATCCATCAAGAGGAGGGACACGCCCTATAGGCCTCACTTAATCCTCTTCATAGTGGTCAGCAAAAGAAGTCACTTTGACTCCTTTTAAGCTTTTAGCACTAGGAGGAGAGGGAACATATTAAACAATGATATTTTGCCCCATGTGTCTTGGGTGCAGGAGGAAACCTTCAGAGAATGTAAGAGCCTGTAAATGATTATTAGTTGTATTCTAATACTTAAGGAACATAATGGTTTAAGGGGGTGGGGACAAAGGACATACTTCTCTCTTGCAACTCTAACATAATTTCCAAGGCTTCTTACAGACATCAAATTCCCAGGCATTCTCCTCCTGAATTCATACTAACATACAATCTATGGTGCTGTACTTGTTTTAATCTCATCTGACATGTCTAGCTTTCCCAATTACTCAATCCTAGTGGTGTGCACACTTGTGACATGTACCTGGACCTTTATTCATGAATACTTATATGACATGAGCCACTTTCCAATGTTTGTGGCTTACTCCAGAATGTAGCATGCTCATCAAAGTATCTTTGAGAGCTTCTGAAATACTGATTTGTACTTTATTTGCCACATTCTAGTATAAGCTGTTTTGGGAGACTTGCATTTTATAGAATCTGCTTACCAGTTCATTTTTAATTCCTCATCTTCAGTCCTGTAAGTCTAATCTTGTATAATATTTTTGTGGAACTCCTTGGCACTTCTGCTTTAGATATTTCCTATCAATAAATAATATCTGGAGGTAGAGGAATTTCTGTACTATGTGTTGACAACTCCTAAATTTATAGTTTTCTGCCCAGAACTTCTACTAAGCTTAGCCTGCATATCCAATTGTGAACTTCCTATCATCATTTGGATGGTTAACATTCAAGATATTTAAACCTGGACTAATACCCCACCTTCTACCCCCAATTTGTTCTTCTCCCACTGTTCATCTTCCATCCAGAAGCTCAAGCCAGAAACCCACAAGTCACCATTGTCTGCTCCCCCAACCAATGCTCAGGCAATCCATCACTAGATTCTATACTGTATGCCTCCAAAATATCTATCTTGTTTTTCTTTTAAACTTCACTGGCAATGCCCAATTCAAGGCATAATCACCTTTCATCAGAACTAGTGCCATAAATTCCAAAGTGGACTCCCCATGTTCATAGTTGCTGTATTAAATCTTTTTGCCATTGGGCAGCCAAAGTAATTTTTTCCAGGATGCAAATCTGACATCATTTTCCTTCCTAACATTTTCCAATTGCTTCCTATTGCACTTAGGATAGAGAAATACTTGGCTCTGCTGGTCCTACAGAATCTAGTCTCTATCTACCTTCCCTTCACTCTCTTTGCCTATATTTTGCAAAAGTGTGGTTTGTCCATCCCAGAAAGTACATAAAACTATCCAAATAGGTACAGAAAGCAAAAGGTGATTATTAGAATTTCATATTCTGTTTTTAGAACATGAAAATAGTCAGGAAGGACTATTTTTATTTCATCTTTTAAAAAATATTTGTGCTTATTGTAGTACAGGTGGCTAATTTATTTAAAAATGAATATACATATATTGGTGGTATCGGCTCATATGACTTTCATTCACAAGGATCACAATCAAGAGTTTAAAGACAACCAGTCTCTGCTCCAGCCACACAGGACTTCTTCTAGTACCTTTACTACATCATGCCCTCCCCTGCCTCAGGCTTCTGCTGGGATGGATCCAGCACATTCACCCTAAAATTCTGATTCAGAAGATCTGAGGTATGATCAGTCACCTCTATCTTTTTTTTAATCTTAATATTTGTGGATACATAGTAATTTAATATATATATGGGGTACAAGAGATAGTTTGAAACTGGCATGTAATGTGTCATAATCAAATCAGGTAAAATGGGGTAGCGATCCCCTCAAGCATTGATCCTTTGTGTTACAAAGAATCCAGTTACACTCCTTTTTTTTTTTTTTTTTTTTTGAGGCAGGGTCTCGCTCTGTGGCCTCGGCTGAAGTGCAGTGCCGCTCACTGTAGCCTCGACCTCCTGGGCTCAAGTGATAGTCCCACCTCTTAGCCTGTAGCTGGGACTACAAGCACCCGCCACCATACCTGGCTAATTTTTTGTATTTTTTGTAAAGACAGGGTCTCGCTATGTTGACCAGGCTGGTCTTGAAACCCTGGGCTCAAGTGATCTGACTTCCTCAGCCTCCCAAAGTGCTGGGATTACAGACGTGAGCCACTGCACCCAGCCCAATTATACTCTTTTAGTTATTTTTAAATGTACAATTAATTATTATTGACTATAGTCATCCTGCTGTGCTATCATACACGAGGTCTTATTCATTCTTTCTCATTTTTTTTTGTTCAAGTACCTTTATCTTTACAAAGCTACTCAGGCAATTTTGATATACTGTCCATCTGAAAACCACTGAACTAAACATTAAGCACTAGAAAGGGAGAAGAGACAGGCTAGAGAAGCTTTTATGAATTGGCCTGAGAACACAACCACCACTTCCTAAGGGAATATCCATTCTGAGTTTCAAACAACCAATTTATACATAAATTTTAGGAGAGAAGAAATTTGTAAGATCAGGAAGGACTATTTTAGTGTCCCAAAATATTTCAAGAATCTATTTATATAAGCAGCTTGGATATAAGAATAAAATCAAGTTTTAAAGAAGAGAAAAACCATATTCTTCGAGCACAATTATTTGAGCAGCAGTTTCTCTTTGATACTTTATTTGAGGTGATTTAGAAATTAAACAGGCTGGCTGGGTGCGGTGGCTTACACCTGTAATCCCAGCACTTTGGGAAGCTGAGGCAAGTAGGTCACCTGAGGTCGGGAGTTTGAGACCAGCCTGGCCAACATGGTGGAACCCCATCTCTACTAAAAATACAAAAACATTAGCCAGGCACAGTGGCTCATGCCTATAATCCCAGCTACTCGGGAGGCTGAGGCAGGAGAATCGCTTGAACCCAGGAGGCTGAGGCTGCAGTGAGCCAAGATCGCGGCATTGTACTCCAGCCTGGGTGACAGGAGCGAAACTCCATCTCAACAAAAAAACGAAAGAAAGAAAGAAATTAAACAGGCTTGGCTGGGCATGGTAGCTCACGCCTGTAATCCCATAATCCCAGCACTTTGGGAGGCTGAGGCAGGTGGATCACCTGAGGTCAGGAGTTTGAGAGTTTGAGACCAGCCTGATCAACATGGTGAAACCCTGTCTCTACTAAAAATACAAAAATTAGCTCAGTGAAACTGTCTGAAAAAAAAAAAAAAAGAAAAAAATTAAACACGCTTGCATTTGAAAACTTTCTCTGCCAAATACTAGCTATATAATTTTATGAGCAATTTACTTAAACCTCTTACTCAGAACTTGAATTGTTTATGTTTTGTAATAGGGTAACACAAACAACTACCATGACCATCTCCTTTAATTGAGCACAAAATGCATGCTGCAGCACTGACCTAAGCACTGAACACACACATATATATATATATATTTTTTTTTTTTTTTTTTTTTTTTGAGATGGAGTCTCGCTCTTTTGCCCAGGCTGGAGTGAAGTGGCATGATCTCGGCTCACTGCAACCTCTGCCCCCTGAGTTCAAGCGATTCTCCTGCCTCAGCCTCCCGAGTAACTGGGATTACAAGCGCCTGCCACCACACTTGGCTAATTTTTGTATTTTTAGTAGAGATCGGGTTTTACCATGTTGGCTAGGCTGGTCTCAAACTCCTGACCTCAGGTGATCCACCTGCCTCGGCCTCTCAAAGTGCTAGGATGACAGGCGTGAGCCACAGTGCCCAGCCATCATTTAGCATTTTTTATATTTCTTAAGCCTCACAAAGAAACTGAGTGTTACTATATCCGTTTTATAAATCGAGTAAACCAAGAAAGACTAAGTAACACACGTAGGCCCTATAATAATGACAGACCCTATAGGCTTTTGTTTTAAGAGATTGGGTCTCACTATGTTGCCAGGCTGGCTATGAACTCCTGGGCTCAAGAAGTCCTCCTGACTCAACCTCCCAAGTAGCTGGGACTACAGGCACATGCCCCTGTACCCAGCTACCCAAAAGGTCTTTTTGACACCAAAGTTAAAGCCTTAGTCATACACTATGTTACATGACTATCATCTACATTGCCTGTCATCTAGCCAACATGCATAGCTCTCAAACCTAGGACCTTTGATAAGCCTCGTCAGTAGCCTGCAGCAGTTAACTGAGCTAATCAGCTCAAGGATGGAGGTGCTGTTAATGAATAACTGAGAGGTAATGAACCTAAGATATCTGCCACATTACCAGGCATAACGTAGGAGTTTAAAAAAAAAAAAAGAAAAAGAAAGAATACCTTTACTTTGATCTTTCTGGGCAAGCTAGGAAAAAAATGAGAGAGAGAGAGACAGACAGCCAAATAGACTCTGGGGTGGTTGAATCAGGAATTTAACTCTAGGAGAAGCCTGCTTAAAATTCCATAAAGTCTTAAGAGGGGGCAGACTGAAAATAATATATTTTTCCTCCTCTCACAGCCTTCTGAAAAAAAAGCATTGAGAGCATAAACCACTCAGAAGATTTATAGCTTAAAGCAGATCACCTTAAGCTACTGGAATCAGTCAGTGCTTAGATGGAACATTTTTTGAGGCCTACATCTTCACTGAGTGCCCTTCTTCTCTATTTCCTATACTTCCTTGTTTCTTTCTGTTCCCACTGCATCCCTTATGGATTTCTACAAATAATGCTGGGTTCTTTTCTTCACCCACATGCAGCAGTTGCTGCTGGATCATAACCATTCCTTCTATTGGTTTTAAAATCTGTTTTTCTCAGATTCCTTACACTTGAAGGAAAAAAAAAAAGGACATTTAGCCTGTTTTTCTTTTAAGCAATAAAAATTCTCCTCTCACTGTATTGATTATTCTCAATGTGGGGCTAAACTATGGAAATTCTGATTCTTTTCCTCTTTGCAAAAATTAAGAAGCAATAATATCAAGTTAGTATACCATGTTGGATGTTTTTTATTTCTTTTGGGGGAGGTGCTCAAAATCCATTGTAAATCTCAAGTAGAAATCCATTTGTAAATAAGTTTTTGGTTAGAAATTTATCACTTAAAAATTTTAGTACAGTATTTGGAGAGTAATGGAATGACTACCAAGCACTAAAAATTGAGACAGTAAGATGGCAAGCATTAAATCTGGTTACATGTTGAATTGTATTGGTCTGATTCCAGGGAGTAGAATAACCAGATACAGTTCCAAAATTGGACCACAGAAAGCTGATACAGCTATGCATTCAGAGTGAGTTAATTAAACTATTTGAACACAGACAATAAGAGGGGAGAGAAAGAATGATGGGAAAACCAAGTAGGACACTGTTCTCTATTATTATCAAGTGTTAACTTCATTATCATAGTACTGGCCTTTCCACCATAAAATGCTAAGAAACCTGAAGCATTACTTTTATGTCAGTTGTCGCTGGCAATTAGATCAAAAGTAAATACATGTCGCTTGCTAAAAATACAAGAGACAGAAGGCTGTAGACATTTATGCTCTAAGAAATTTAATTTGAAACTAATGTATAAGACAACCTGAGTAAATCTGATTTTAGAGAGATTCAACTTTACTATACCAGATTATATGAGAAGAACAAACAGTGGAAAAGAAAAATGGGGAATTTTACTGTATTCATCCATCTATAAAGACAGTAAGTAGAACTGGTTAAAAGTCATCACTAGCAATATTAAATTGCATGAAGATTGCGCTGACTTTTTTTTTTTTTTTTTAATTTTTTGAGACAGGGTCTCACTCTGTTGCTCAGGCTGGAGTGCAGTGGTGCAATCACAGCTCACTTCAGCCTTGACTTTCCAGGCTCAAGAAATCCTCTCACCTCAGCCTCCTGAGTAGTTGGGACCACAGGTGTAAGTCACCAAGCCTGGCTGATTTCTTTGTAGAGGTGGGGTTTCACCGTGTTGCCCCAGCTGGTCTTGAACTCCTGGGCTCAAGTGATCTGTACAACTTGGCCTCCCAAAGTGCTGACATTACAGGTGTAAGCCACTACACCTGGCCTTGAATTGCTATTTTTATACATCAACTTTTTAGCTTGGGAAGAAAAGCTTATCCATACAACTTTGCTTTTTTTTTTTTTTTTTTTTTTTTTTTGAGACAGAGTCTTGTTCTGTTGCCCAGGCTGGAATGCAGTGGAGTAATCTTGGCTCACTGCAAGCTCCACCTCCTGGGTTCAAGCGATTCTCCTGCCTCAGCCTCCCGAGTAAGTAGCTAGGATTACAGGTGCACACCACCACACCTGGCTAATTTTTTTATACTTTTAGTAGAGACAGGGTTTCGCCATGTTGGCCAGGCTGGTCTTGAACTCTTGACCCCAAGTGATCCGCCCACCTAAGCCTTCCATAGTGCTGGGATTATAGGCGTGAGCCATTGCATCTGGCCACAACTTGGCATTTCTAAAAATGATTTATTCATTCACTCACTCAACAAGTATTTATTTACTATTTACTATGTAGCAGGCAAAGCCGTCCTGGAACAAAGGCACAGTCTATCCCCTGGAGGAGTTTACAGTCTGGTGGGGAGAAAGTCTTTTTTTTTGAGATGGAGTCTCGCACTGTCGCCCCGGCTGGAGTGCAGTGGCGTGATCTCGGCTCACTGCAACCTCCACCTCCTGGGTTCAAGGGATTCTCCTGTCTCAGCCTCCTGAGCAGCTGGGATTACAGGTGCCCGCCACCACATCTGGCTAATTTTGTATTTTTAGTAGAGACCAGGTTTCACCATGTTGGCCAGGCTGGTCTCGAACTCCTGACCTCGTGATCCGCCTACCTCAGCCTCCCAAAGTGCTGGGATTACAGGCATGAGCCACCGCACCCAGCCTGGGATAAAGTCTTAAAAGAAATAATCACAATATAAATAAATACTGTATTTACAAAGTAAGTTAAGTGCTCTGAGGGAGAAGAAAATGTGGAGGGATACTAATACATGGCTCTAATTTTTATTGCTTCTCTGAGGAATGATAATGAAGCTGAGCCTTGAAGAGTAGGTTAGCCAGTGAGGATTAGGGAGAAAGGGTGTTCCAGGCACAGGGAACAATGAGCACAGGATGACCAAGAGCAAGACCGGCTACATAATTTGCAGGCTCAGTGCAAGATAAAAATTGAACACAAAAACTAAGAATTTCAAGCTAGTGATAGAGCATTCAACCAAGTATGAGGACCTATGTGACTGCACAGGTCACACACACATCAAGCCAGTTTTGGAAAAGGATGCATGTTTAAGGGACTTAAGCCCAGTTGCTGGAGCACAGTGAGGGGAGGGATTGCTAGCTGAAGAGTACGAGAGGTACACAGGAACCAGTCCAAGGTGCAGGGCCTCCAGGGACCAACCTCACAGAGGTTCATAGTTTCCCCAAATAGTTAGCAAAGAGCTATTGTGTAAGCAAGGCTGTTATGTAATCATTCTGCTGGGTGCTGAGAGGAAGACAAAGAAGATAGTTTCTGCTTTTAAGGAGCTTACAAATAATTATATAATTTAGGGTAGAATGTGACAGGTTCCACAAGAAAGGTATAAGCACCAATATTTGGGGGCTTCAAGGCATTAAGATTACTCAGTTGGAGGTGGAGAACTGCAAAGCACACAGACAGAAGGACTGCACACTGACTGAAATTAGCATACTTCTGCCTTTGGAGCTATGATTTAACCATATCACTGCAGGAACAGCAAACACATCCAGCACTTCCTATGTGCCAGGCACTGAGTGCTATATGCTTTACATGTATGAATTCATTTTAGCCTCACATCTCTGAAGTAGGTGCTATTCTATCATCTTCATTTTACAGAAGAAGAACAAAGGCACAGAAAGGTTAAATAGTTTGCCCAAGGCCACACAGCTAGTAAAGTGGGGATTAATTTGAACCCAGGCAGTCTGGGTTTAATATCCTTGCTTTGAACTATTATACTATACTATCATCTTACTAACATTAAATGTTTTATTTTGCTTTGTTTTTTAAATCTGTGTGCTATAATTGCATCTCCTTTACTTTTCTCCTGGTGTACTTGGTTAGTTTCTATATGCTGCTTCAAATTGGCTAGGAAATATAGAACAAGAGAAATAACTGCCCTAAATATTTGTCCTTCTTTATTATCTAGAGCCAGATTTGGCCGAACAGCAGTATGAAATACATTTAGGTATGAGTTTCTGAAAGAAGACAACATAGACAGCACTACTTTCCTCTGCTGTTGACATCAGTCCCAGTGTGTCTTTGCACTAATGGCTAACTAGAGCCATGTAGTTATGGACAATTACTCCTGACTCCCTTAGAACTATGAACAGTGAATTAATGGAACTCTAAGAACTCACACATTGGCTCCCAGTGTCCCTATGACCCAAAGCTGGATCTGTTCCTTACAGAATTGGTAAGTACATGCATGTGCTCATTATAATAAATATCTACTGTGTACAAGACACTATGCCACATGCTATGTGGGATACAAAGAAAGTTATGACACAGTCCTTCAATCAAGAAACTTACAATAAATTTTAAAATTTTATTAATGCCATAACAGAAATATAAGCCTCATTCTATGATGGTGTAGAGGAGAATGAGTTCACAAATCCATCAGGAAATTTAGGATAGACTTTAAGGAAGAGATAGCATGTAAGCATCGTCCTGGAGGGAGGTTTTGCTATTGACCATTCCAAAGTGTCAGGGTTTTGTTTTGTTTTGTTTTGTTTTGGTGGGGGAGGAGGAGGGTATATATCAGTGCCTCCAAAGACTGAAGACAGGCATGGCCATAGGTCTCCTCACTACCTTTCTACCAGGTAGGAAGCATCTTCTGTTAGGTGATAGTCAACAGGCCCGAACAGTGCTCTGCCTCGGGTGACACTGTGCAGGCATTAGGCTACCTGGCTTGCCAGAATCTTATGAGCAATTCATGTGCCAGAGGAACCTGTATGGTATTTCTAATCAATCCAATTTGAAATTATTTCTGACATCCTTTATGCTAACTAGAAAACTCTCTGGTGTAGATTTAAAGATAAGCAGGTTAAATTTACAGTAGTTATCTCCTCATTAGGGTATTTCCAATGCCAAACAACTACCCTTACACTATGTATTCCCTTATCAGTGTTTCAAATGTTAATCACTCACATCCAAGGTGTAGACTAACTAACACGCTGTGTAGACTGGGGTGTTTTAATGTAAATTACTGATTGTATTACAGTAGGGTAGGGCTATGAGAGGGGTATAGGGAGGGACAAGAAGTTCCAGATGGAAGGAACAACTTGTTATTGCTTTTATCTTTCCTCATACCTAAAGGAAACTTCTGTAAGCAAAGGCATGGAGCTACAAAATGTGGGCCTACTAAATGTGCTAAGCAGTTCTGTTTGTTTGGGTGAGGAGCTAGATGACCTGGCATAAGGTACCTGCAGAGCAGGCCGGAAGGAATACACTGAAGCCAGAATGAAGACTGTCTAGGTTGCTGCCAATCGCTGAAAGCATGAACCTATTTTGGTAGTTGCTAGCTCAGTGACCATATTTTCTGAAATAAAAACCAGGCAGATGGTCTTAACAGATGTTTGCATCCATTCTGGATATGAGAAGCAATTTGGAATATGAAAGAACCTAAAATAATAAAAGTTTTTGGATTGTTTTGGTAGCCGGGCTTATGAGGCAGAATATCTGACGTTAGAACTGTCTTTTAAAGGAAAAATCTTGTCACAATGATGTGAAGAGATCACTGAGGTTTTAAAATAGTAAAAGGATCAAGACTGGTTTTACAAATATGAATCTGGAAATCATGTATATGCTAAAGTAGAAGGGAAGATAAAGAAAAGAAGAAAGGGTTAGGTGCAGTGGCTCACGCTTGTGATTCTAGTATTTTGGGAGGCTGAGATGAAAGGATCACTTGAGCTCAAGAGTTCAAGACCAGCCTGGGCAACAAAGCGAGACCCCATCTCTGCAAAAAATTTAAAAAAAAAATTAGCCAGGCATGGTCAGTGGTATGTGCCTGTAGTCCCAGCTACTCCAGAGGCTGAGGCAGAAGAATCCCTTAAGCCCATAAGTTTGAGGTTGCAGTGAGCTATGATCGATCGTGCAACTGCATTCCAGCCTGGGTGACAGAGCAGGATCCTGTCTCAGAAAAACAAACAAACAAACAAACAAACAAACAAAAGGAGAAAGGTAGCAATTGAAAGGACATTTAGGAAGTTATGAAAATAAATCAGGAGAAAGGGACTTTGTGAAAAAGGTGACAGTAGAAAGGGAAAGGAAACAAGTTTTCCTAGTCATGGGAATCAGTCTATGTCACTCATGTAATAATCACATATGGCTGTTATGAGCTATTCCTGGGGTATGAATTTTCCAAACTCCATTGGGATGCCTTAAGGGAAAAATTCTGCCTTACTTACAGTTGGTATCTACTGCAACCTAACATAAAGCTGAATACTTAGTAGATGCCTAAAGCAGATTTACTCAATTACACATATTCTTACTGTCTCATGATTCAAATGGAATTTGTTAATTAGTTAAATGTTGGAATAAAAGAAACAGATAAAGACTATGCCCATACATTTTCCTCAAGTACGGGTGTTACAGGAAATATGTGATGACACAGAGCTGATAAGTGGAAAAACATAGAAATGCACTTAACATAGGATATTCTTGTTACCTAAATGAGAAAATTGTGATAACCAATTAAATTTGGCAGTTTCCTCTGATATGTTTGACAGAGCCAATAATTACCTCTGTTCTGTGGGGCAATTTCTAAAATAATGCATAAGAATAAGACTATTTGAGAAGACCTTTTATACTATGCAATTGGAGCATTCCCTAAATCAAAACTCATTTCTTTTTTTCTTTTTTTTTTTTTTGTGAGACAGAGTCTCGCTGTATCACCCAGGCTGGCGCAATCTCAGCTTACTGCAACCTCCGCTTCTTGGGTTCAAGCAATTCTTCTGCCTCAGCCTCCCAAGTAGATGGGATAACAGGCACGCATCACCACACCCAGCTCATTTTTGTATTTTTTTAGTAGAGACGGGGTTTCGCCATGTTGGCCAGGCTGGTCTCAAACTCCTCACCTGAAGTGATTTGCCTGCCTCAGTCTCCCAAAGTGCTGGGATTACAGGCATGAGCCACCACACCTGGCCCAAAATTCATTTCTTTAATCTTGGATAGAACAAACATGAGAGGAAAGTTAGAACACCAAGCTTGCTAGATTTTTAACACATAAACAACAGATATATACCTATCAATCAAAGTATGTTCAAGATAATTCTCATTTCAGAAAAAAAGGTAATATCAAACTTTCTAAAAATTGATTTAAAAAAATCGAATCATTTTTTAAGTACAGAGTAAATCAAATGAGAATCTATCTGAAATTAGGCTTGGCCAAACACAAGTAAAGGAAAGACCCTAAGATTAGCTTATTTTGTGTGCCTCTTTAAGGTCCGTCTACTGCAGTTTACACATAAACGACTGCTCTTCAAAGTCTGGGGTGGGGTGTTATTTATGTTCCCATTTCTATGGAAACTGTGGGGAGGCATGAAAAATATGGTATGGGAAAATGTGTATTTCAACCCTCACTTCCCTTCTACGCGTCCAGCCCAGCCCTCCTCATTTCCACGGGAACAGGAGTTGAAAGACCTCTGGCAGCTGAAAGTAAAAGCTCACTAACAGATTGCAGCTGTTTGACTGTCAGCTGAGAACTGCAAATGACAGTTTATCACGGCCGTTAAAATTTTTAAATGATGTTTTCCCTAATAAATCCCCCACTGTAATAATTTACAAGGGGGAAACTGACTATATAACTAGTGCAAGGAAAAACACTCAATGGGATCTTCTGAAGCCGAGTCTGTTGCTGTCTTTCATAATTCCAATGTCTTTGATCATTTTTCAGAGAATGACTGCAATAGGAAACACAGTGAAATCAAAAGTACCCTCATCAACTCACTCTGTCACAAACTTCCTCCAAATGGTGGGTGTGGAAAAAGTACTGGGTAACTAATTAAACTGAGGATGGATGGAGAAAGGGAAAGAGAGGGAGGAAGAATCTAATTTAACATTTAAACACTATTTAATTATATTTTATTACAAGAAACTATGTGAAGATTGTCAGCTACCCACAGGGTGGGAACACTAAGCCTGGTGAATGTGGTAAAATCTAGACATAAGCCTTAGCAGAGAAATCTACAGACATACAGTATTGCTATCCAAATCACCTGAATTCAAGTAGTGAGGTATACCTGTATTTCTTTAGTAATTGAAAAGGACAGGCTGGAACTTGCTAAATATTACCCATTTCCCCTCTACATCCAAGGGCTTTGGAATACATATGTAAAATTATTTATAGATGGAAATCTGTGTTATATGCTTTTAGCTCAAGGGAAATATCCTCGTTAATAACCTGAAATGTGACAGGCACGGTGGCTCATGCCTGTAATCCCAGCACTTTGGGAGGCCGAGGCAGGTGGATCGCCTGAGGTTAGGAGTTTGAGACCAGCCTGGCCAACATGGTGAAACCCCATCTCTACTAAAAATGAAAAAAATCAGCGGGGTGTGGTGGCGGGCACCTATTATCCCAGCTACTCGTGAGGCTGAGGCAAGAAAATTGCCTGAACCAGGGAGGCAGAGGTTGCAGTGAGTCGAGATCACACCATTGCACTCCAGCCTGGGCAACAAGAGCAAAACTCTGTCTCAAAAAGAAAAAAAAATTAATCTTGGCTGGGCTTGGTGGCTCACGCCTGTAATCCCAGCACTTTGGGAGGCCGAAGCGGGTAGATCACCTGAGGTCAGGAGTTTGAGGCCAGCCTGGCCAACACGGTGAAACCCTATCTCTACTAAAAATACAAAAATTACCCGGGCGTGGTGGCAGGAGCCTGTAGTCACAGCTGCTCAGGAGGCTGAGGCAGAAGAATCGCTTGAACTCAGAGGTGGAGGTTGCAGTGAGCCGAGATCATACCACTGCACTCCAGCCTGGGCAACAGAGCAAGGCTCCATCTCACAAAAAAAAAAAAAAAAAAATTAATTTATAAAAATTATGGTCCTTCCTCATTCTCACTACAGACCTTGATGTATATGACAGTTGTCCTAAGACAATTTTTTCAAATGTCACTTATAGTGTAACATGTAATTATATAATTGAAGCTATAAAATGCAAATTAATAATTAAAAAAATGAAAGTGATTTATATAAACATGGGATCAAAGTAATAAGCTCTGGTACTTTCTAATTCTTAGTAAAGTTTCATCTTTTCATAAGCAAATATTTACTGGCTAACATCTTGATTAAGTTAGTGTTAGGGAGCACTTTGTTGTCTCTATAAGGTGTCCAGTCATTTAGGTTCAAAACATATATCTGCCAATTCAAAGAATGCTTCAATGTATTTATTTATTTTTTGAGAAAGGGTCTTGCTCTGTTGCCCAGGCTGGAGTGCTACAGTGACATGCTCATGGCTCACTGCAGCCTTGACCTCCCAGGCTCAGGTGATCCTCCCACCACAGAAGCTGGGACTACAGACATGTGCCACCATACCAAGCTAATTTTTGTATTTTTTGTGGAGACAGGGTTTCGCCATGTTGCCCAGGCTGGTCTTGAATTCCTGGGCTCAAGCAATCTGCCTGCCTCAGCCTTCAGTGTAGCTGGCACCACAGGTCTATGCCACCACTCCCAGCTAATTTTCTTATTTTTAGTAGAGACCAGGTCTTGCCACATTGCCCAGGCTGGTCTCGAACTACTGGACTCAAGTGATTCTCTTACCTCAGCCTTTCAAAGTTGTGAGATTACCAGCGTGAGCTACTACACCCAGCAGAAGCTGCTCTTTCCTTGGTAAATATCATCATGTCCTTGGACTTTGTGTTCTCATCAATTCTAATATCAGCACTAGTGGTTGGCTTTTTTTCTGGATATATTTTCTACCCAGAAACAAAGTTAAATTTAAATCTACATACTGCAAAAACAAGTGTGCTTATCAAGACTTACTCTTTTTTTTTTTTTTTTTTTTTTTTTTTTGGTGAGACGGAGGTTTACTCTTGTTGTCCAGGCTGGAGTGCAATGGCGCAATCTTCGCTCACCACCTCCTCTGCCTTCCAGGTTCAAGCGATTCTCCTGCCTCAGCCTTCTGAGTAGCTGGGATTACAGGCATGTGCCACCACGCTCAGCTAATTTTTTATTTTTAGTAGAGACGGGGTTTCACTGTGTTGCCCAGGCTGATCTCGAACTCCTGATCTCAGGTGATCCGCCTGCCTTGGCCTCCCAAAGTGCTGGGATTACAGGCGTGAGCCACTGTGCCTGGCCAAGATTTATTCTTTACCAACCCTCACTGGGCATATATTGACAATCAGGACTTTTACAAAATTACAAAGTGTTACAGTGTCATGGCTCTTAAGGTAATCCCACAAAAATGTTGAAATCACAAATGATAATAAATTAAAAAGTCTACTATGTTATAATTTTCAGAATTCTAAGTCTTTCATATTTCCTTTTTCAGTGTTAATGATTTTCTGAGACACATTTTCAAAGGATTACTTATAAGAACGAGACAAAATTAAGCCAAAGTCCATATTACGTGAAACTTCATCTCCTAGGCTTTGTAAATGTGAGTGGGTATATGTTTATATGTCTTGTTTCTTGTCTGGAAAAAGTCAGAAGTACTATATCTAGATATTCTCAAAACCTTAATCACATAAACTCAGAAAAAACAGAACTCAAAGATATTTACAAAAATTTTGCAGTAAGACAATAAAAGCCTCCTTGAGAACAAAGACAATGAAAAATCATAAATATCAATCACCTTTAAGAAGGGAATCAGCTTTAATTAAAGGGAATCTTTAATTTAAACTGAAACCATTTTAAAATTCAGGTTCTGTGTCCTAATTATCCCTTTTTGCTGACAGAGAAGCTAAAGGATACAGGACACATCTGACCCAGGAATCTAAGCAAGTAACATACTACCTGGCTAATCCAGTTGAGGTGAAGGTCACAATACTGAATTTGAATGTGCTGTGTTCTCTACTGTAAATAAAGTATTTTGTTTATCTTTTCATGCCACTCAAGAAAAAGAGATAAAACTTTCTTATTCTCAAATTGCTTTATACGGAGCCTATCTTATTTACCTGAAATGTAAGCCTCCATGTCTATATATAAGTAAAATTTGTGAAGCATATATATGTGTATACACACACACACACACACACACACATATATGAATGAGATAGGGTATCATTCTGGTGCCTAGGCTGGCGTGCAGTGGTATGATCTCAGTTTACTGAAGGCATGAATGACCTCCTGGGCTCAAGCCATTCTACCATCTTACCCTCCTGAGTAGCTGGGACCACAGGTGCATGCCACCACTAGCAGCTATTTTTTGTATTTTTTTGTGGAGATGAGGTTTTGCTGTGCTGCCCAACTGGTCTCGAACTCCTGGGCTCAAGCAACTGATCCACCTGCCTCAGCCTCCCAAAGTGCTGGGATTACACACGCGAGCCACCATGCCTGGCCTTGAAGTATATTTTTGATACTGTAGAAAACACAGCCAGTATGGGAGAGTAACAGTTCATTAACTGTACATTCTTACATCAGATGTGAGCTTAAAATAAGTAAAAACTGTACAACTTTCGGCCGGGCGTGGTGGCTCATGCCTGTAATCCCAGCACTTGGGAGGCCGAGGCAGGTGGATCACCTGAGGTCAGGAGTTCGAGACCAGCCTGACCTACATGGTGAAACCTCGTCTCTACTAAAAATACAAAATTAGCTGGGTGTGGTGGTGCGTGCCTGTAACCCCAGCTACTTGGGAGGCTGAGGCAGGAGAATTGCTTGAACCTAGGAGGTGGAGGTTGCAGTGAGCTGAGATTGTGCCATTGTACTCCAGCCTGGGCAACAGAGTGAGACTCCATCTCGAAATAACAACAACAACAAAAAAAACCAAAAATGAAAACTACAAAACTTTTATTTCTTTGATACTAATTTCTGGTCCTTCCTTTAAATATTTATTAACTGTAAGGCTTTAATTAAAACGTTTCTATACCAAAAAGACAAAGCACAGTTTAATTCGAGTATAATTCCTTGATTTTCCCTAGAGGATTGGGTTTTCCACGGATGGTGGGTTGAACTGGATAATTATTCCAGTCTTGATCCATATGGGAGGACTTCATTTCTAGGATGGCTCCAAAGCCCTAAAAAATGGTACCAAGACCTTGACAACCAGGGAGTCTTCATTATGCCAGAGATAACCTAGATGCAGGATAGAATACTAAGTTGAGACTCTATCTCTCCTTTGGATAGAGGGTCTCAAACACTAGTATGTGCCAGAATTCCCTAGAAAGCTTGTTAAAGCACAAATTGCTGGGCCCCATAACCAGAGTTTCTGATTCAGATCTGAGATGGAGCCTAAGAATTTGCATTTCCAAGAAGTTCCCAGGGGGTGCTGATGTTCTGAGTCTAGAGATCACATTTGGAGAACTTCTGCTCTAGTTTCCTCCCTTTAAGGTAAACTCTTCAGTACTTTTCAGTCATTCAATTTTCTTTGGTATCCAAATCCATGAAAACAGTGCAGTTTTTCATGTGCTTGGGGAGACCTGGCCCAAGCAACGTAATAAGGGCATTTATGAAGAGTGGCAGCCTGACACAGATGTGTTGGAGCCCAAGCAGAATGTCAGAAAGGCATCCATGGAAGGGTGCAATCTGGCATGCAGCATTTTAACAGGGTGAAGAGGGCAACCACACAATTAAAGAGGTGGCTACTTGGCAAACACTGGGGGATTTATCAGGAAGTTCAGGATCCAGAAAGATGAAAAACTAGAATGAGCTCTGTGGGGTTGAAGAAATACAGGTGCAAATGCATATAAATGTATGTATGTATGTATGTATGTATGCATGCATGCATGTATGTATGTGTGTGTGTGTTTAGTCCCTAGTTCTGTCTGCTGAGAAGATCTAGAAGCAACAATACATATCCAGAAGCAATGAGCAAATCTACTGCACAGATCTTGGTTGCTATATATCAGTGTCTACTAAAAAGAACCAGGGCTACTTGGAGAAATACCTGATTCTAGGGCTAGTGCCAGCAAAGTACAAAAAGAGCCTGGAATATCTTGCTTTTCCAAAAGCAAGTTACGCTTGAAGAATAATGGAAACATGTCAAAAGGACACAAAAGCCATCCTGAAGGAGCTCCCAGTGGCCAAGTAGGGGATAATTTCAGCATTAAAATAAATAATGGTAGAATAAGATATAATACTGAATAAACAGGAAATCATGATTCTATATATAAGTGAAATAAATTGAAAGTTTTATTAGGAATTGGATATTTATATAATTTCAAAGTACTTCGCCACAAAATTCTTATTTGTCAGGAAGGGGAATAGAGCAACTTTACATAAAGAACCTTGCAGAAATCACCTTGGTCAAATGATCAGAGTAAGCATCACCAGCCAATGAGACAAATTAAAATCATACTCCATCTGATAGAATGAATGGGATGAGAAAAACAGCATCACTTCTATAATATTCTTGCTCATGATACATATCCTAAATCTAATCTTAAGGAACCACCAGACAAACTCAAATGGAGAAATATTCTACTAAATAACTAGCTTGTCATCTTCAAAAGTATCAACATTATAAAAGTCAAAGACTGAGAAACTATTCCAGGCTGAGGGTGACTAAGGAGAGAGTTAAACACAGCATCAGGCTCAGCATTCTTCTTTAAATAAAAAAAAAAAAGTATTAAATAAATGAATAAACATCCCTCTTTGAAAACCTTAGAGAAAAGGATCACTTCCTGGAGTGGTTTCCTTCATCCTATATGAAGGAAAAGTACCAGATGATTCCTCTGGGTCCTTTCTAATTTACCAATTCTACTCTGTTTACTATCTAACTGCTTATCTATCATTCAGAGCTCAAGGTATAGTCAGTGTTTTGAGCAAGTATAGCTCAAAACTTCACTGGACAGGCAAAAAAAAAAACAAAAAACAAAAAAGCAGTCTAAAGAAATTTTATAATTTAAATCTTATTTTAATGGTAAGCAGGCAAGCCTCAAAAATCTACCCCTAGGTACAAAATGGAAGGCAAACAATGTCTTCTACCAGAGAAGCCAACATGTACAATCTTTCACATGGTATTTCTCCACTTGATTGTAGGTTCAAACAGGAAGTAATAAAAGGCAATATATTTAATTTTTTTAGGTGAAATATTAACAAAGACCTCTGGTATAAAATATAAGTCATCTTTTGCTTTCTTTAGTGCACAGAAGACCGATGGCAAGTGGTAAATGCACATCTAAAGTACCATCAGTTTATTTTATAACTGAACTTGAGATGGCTACAGCTTACAAATTAATTAAAATTTTTAATACCTTTAGGCAAAGAGCAAAATAGAACTACGTGGCTGAGATGACTAATATAGCCTAGTAAAACATATGACAATAACTGTTTCTTCCCTAGTCTCTTTTTAAAAAAACATGCAAGTCTTCCCAGGGCTGAAGCAAGGTTTAATTTGGCTCAGAAGTACTGGCTTCTATTTAGCTTGAAAAGCCTCACAAAGAAAATCCCTGAAAGAGGATCAGTGAAACAAAGCATTATCTATTGGAAGTCATAAGGAATGACTTCCCTTATTCAAAGCATTCAAAGCTAGGCTTAGAACTAGGGTATTAGAATATCAGTCTCACCATTAGCAGCAGGGATTCTGATTTTTATTTTCAGAATATAATGCAAAGAATATCCCATCAGCTTTGCCTTTTAAATAAAATGGGAAATATTCACCATATAAGAAAATATCAAGTTTTGCTGGACACATATTCATTCCCATCACCCACAGTATATTGTAAAATACCCTGAAAATAAAATTATAAATTAAGAGCATTCACTCTGCTTACTTTGTTACTCTGTTTTAAAAGAGGGGACAATGATGGGATGATTTTTAAATGTTTCTGGCTAAAATAACAAAAAAAAATCCCACTACATTTGGGGTTAAAAGCCAAACTATCCCCTACTTGGTAAATTAGAACATGGTAAGTTCCTTTACTTGGACTCTGGTTGTTTCATATTCATTTGAATTTTAAAAATGCACCCACTATTAGATTATTAATTTCAGTGGGTCTGATATCAATATTATGGTTATGATTTTAAAGTCCTTATGTGTTAAGATATATACTTAAGTATTTATGAGTAAAATGAGATGTCTGAAATTTTTACCTAATACTCCTGCAAAAAAAGATGGGGGAGATATAAAACAAGAAAAGCATGAGGCTGAAGGTTACTGAAGCTGGGTGATGACTACGTGGATGTTCACGGTGCTCTTCTCTCTACTTTTGTGTATGTTTGACAACTTAAAAATGGGTTCGTAGGCTGGGCGCAGTGGCTCATGCCTATAATCCCAGCACTTTGGAAGGCCAAGGTGGGAGGATTGCTGGAGCCCAGGAGTTTAATACCAGCCTGGAGAACACAGTGAAACCCTATCTCTACAAAAAATAAAAAATTAGCCAGGCATGGTGGCATGTGACTGCAGGCACAGCTACCAGAGAGACTGAGGTAGGAGGACTGCTTGAGCCCAGGAAGCCAAGATCCTGCCATCTGACACTGTACTCCAGCCTGGGTAACACAGCAAGATCCTGTCTCAAAAAAAAAAAAAAGAAGTTTGATCTGGGTGTGGTGGTATATACACTTGTAATCCCAGCTACTTGAGAGGCTGAGGCAGGAGGATTGCTAGAGGCCAGGAGTTCAAGGCCAGTCTGGTCAACAAACTGAGTCCCCATCTCATAAGTAAATACATAAAATAAAAATTTTTAAAGGAGTTAAAGAAATTACTTTTAGCAGCCAGCCATGGTAGTTCACACCTGTAATCCCAACACTTTGGGAGCACAAGGTGAGTGGATTGCATGAGCCCAGGAGTTTGAGACCAGCCAGAGCAACATGGCAAAACTCTGTCTTTACAAAAAAAAAAAAAAAAATCTGGCATGGTGGCACTTGTCTGTAGTCCCAGGTACTCAGGAGGCTGAGGTGGGAGGATCACTTGAGCCCAGGAGGCTGAGGCTGCAGTGAGCTGAGATTGCATCACTGCACTCCAGCCTGGGAGACAGAGCAAGACCCTATCTCAAAAAAAAAAAAAATTATTAAATTTTGCTTTAAAATCAGTAGAGATGAACATACTTCCTAAATTTCTTATTTATTTATTTATTTATTTATTTATTTATTTATTTATTTATTTTTTGTAGAGACAGTGTCTCCCTCTGTCACCCAGGCTGGAATATAGTGCAGTGATATGATCATAGCTCACTGTAGCCTCGACCTCTTGGGCTCAAGCCATAATCCTGCCTCAGCTGCCTCGTAGTTGGGACTACAGGCGCATGCCACTACACCTGGCTGATTTTTAAAATTTGCTTGTGGAGATAGGATCTCATTATGTTGCCCAGGCTGGTCTCAAACTCTGGCCTCAAGTGATCCTCCCAGCTTGGCCTCCCAAAGTGCTGGGATTACAGGCATGAGCCACTGTGTCTGGCCCCTAAATTTCTAATTTCTAACTAATTAAAGCAGATAAACTGGTCACATTTTTTACCTAACTGAGGAATACAATCCTTCAATGCTGACAGTTGAAAGTGAGGAAGACAGTAGTAAATAAACCAGGAGAGTGGCATCTCAGACAATTTCCTTCCAGCATCCTATTCTCAGTTACTTCCAGTTATTCTTTTGTTTGCCAAATACAACTGTTAAAACCCCAATAAACAGCCAATCTTCTTTTTTATTATTATTGTATTTTAAGTTCTAGGGTACATGTGCACAGTGTTCAGGTTTGTTACATATGTATACATTTGCCATGTTGGTGTGCTGCACCCATTAACTCGTCATTTACATTAGGTATATCTCCTAATGCTATCCCTCCCCCCAGCCCCTACCCCACGACAGGCCCCAGTGTGTGATGTTCCCCTTCCTGTGTCCAAGTGTTATCATTGTTCAATTCCCACCTATGAGTGAGAACATAACAGCCAATCTTCTTTACAAGGTGGGTTTCATGGTGGAAAAACATGACAAGACAATTAGGAAAGATATTTGAAAATCACTGCTATATTTGTTTGTTTACATGTTTGTACCCCAGCCAGCCAGAGAGATACTCCAGGGTAGAGACAGGCTCTATCTAACTAGTTCCCAGCACTAGCACTGAGCCTGGTATATAGCAAGTAATCAATAAATATTAACTGACTGAATGAATTCAAAAGAAAGAAAATCCCCAAAGAGAGGAAAATAGAAAAAGCTTCTTCATAAAGAGAGAAAAAAAGGCAACAAATTTGCAAAAGATTGCAGGTCAGGGAATCTTTTCCCTCAATCAGTAGACAATCATTAGAATCATTTCCCGAGTTCCCTAAGGCTCCACCCAGGACTCAATGCAGATAATGAAATTAACAGTTAACAAGGCTTTTGCTTTCATTATTTTCCTTTTGGAATAATCCTTTTCTCTTTTATCTCAATCATTGCCTGTCTGCTTGTTCTTTTGTTTATTCATCTATCCCTTATACGTGAACTGAATACCTTCACTGTGTTAGGAATACAATGGTGAATAAAATAGTCACAAACTTCAAGATACTAGATACAAGTCTAGTAGATGAAATAAATATATAAATGAATAAAGACCATACAATTTCAAAAGATTAAGGTTTGTATGGCATAGGAGGATGTACAAAGATTCAACGGTCTACTCTATCTGGAAGTTAGGACATATATTATGGAGGTAGATAAGGCTTGGCTGGGCCTGGAAAAATGAGTAACTGCTGGACAGCTAGACAAAGAGAGGAATGCTAAATAAAGGCCCCAAGGAATGACTGATTTGCTGGTGAATCAGTGGGAAGTAGAGTGCAACAAGAAGGGCCTGCAAGGCTGGAGAAGGAAGGGCCAGATCTTGAAGGGCCTTATAGGGCACAGTAAGGAGTTCAAATTTGTGAAGGCTACAGATTAGGGAATCACTGAAAGATTTTAATCAAAGGAATTTTCTGCTCTGGCAGGTACATGGAGAATAATTAGGCAACAAAGAAAGAATAGAGAGGCAACGACAATATTGAAAATGACAGGATCTGGTCACTGAGCAGCTGTGAGCAATGCCTAGATTAGCTCCTAAGATTTTAGGCTGAATGGTACTATTCTTTGACAGGGAAGTGAGATGAAAGAGTAGCTTTAGAGGGGTTCAATTTTACATTTCAGATTTTTTAACAGCTTCATTTTTACTATTTAAAATATTATTTTAAAAGAAGAAACATCATCCAGCTGTGGTGGTGTGCACCTATAGTCCTAGCTACTCGGGATGCCAAGGCAGGAAAATCGCTTGAACCCAGGATTTCAGTGCTAGAGTGCACTATGATCACACCTGAGACTAGCCATTGCACTCGTCTGATCAACATAGCAAAACCATGTCTCTAAAACGTCTTTAAAAAGAGAGGAAATATGGCTTGGTGTGTTGTCTCATTCCTGTAATCACAGCACTTTGGGAGACCAAGGCAGGAGGACTGCATGAGCTCAGGAGTTCGAGACCAGCCTGGGCAACGCAGCGAGACCCTATCTCTAATTTAAAAAAAGAAGAAGAAACATTACTATAATTCACATATTACAGGATAAAAATCACAAATTCATCAACAGATACACAAACAACACTTAATAAAATTAAATACCTATTAATACTAGGTTGGTGCAAAAGTAATTGCAGTTTTAATAATTAAAAATCTTGGCAAATTAGAATTTGAACAGAATAGAATAGACTATTAACTATTAACCCAACATAAATGATCAATCTGAACCTAAAGCACACAAAATCTTCAAGAGTGAAATCTTAAAAATGTTCCCTTTAAAATCAGGAACAACATAAGGATGCTTATTGTCATGGCCCCCCCACTTTTTTTTTTTTTTTTTTTTTTTGAGACGGAGTCTTATTCTGTCACCCAGGCTGGAGTGCAGTGGTGCAATCTCAGCTCACTGCAACCTCTGCCTCCTGGGTTCAAGCAATTCTTCTGCCTCAGCCTCTGGAGTAACTGGAATTACAGGTGTGTGCCACCATGCCTGGCTAATTTTTGTATTTTTAGTAGAGACAGGGTTTCACCATATTGGCCAGGCTGGTCTCAAACTCCTGACCTTGTGATCCACCTGCCTAGGCCTCCCAAAGTGCTGGGATTACAGGTGTGAGCCACCATGTCCAGCCGTCATGGCCCTTTTAACAGAGAAGTTACTGTTGATGCCGTAAGATGATGTAATAAATATAAAGTTAAAAATTAGAAAAGGCAAAAATCTTCATTTTTTACAGACGATTGTAGTCATTTAATTAGAAAAATCTAAAACAACATATTGATAAAACAATAAAACCATTTAGAAAGACATTAACAAGTTTGTTACATACGAGATTAATTTACAAAGTTAATAGTATGTCTATACACTAGCAACAACCAATTTAAAATGTAATAAAAACAGAGCCCATTCATTCTTACTACAAAAACTTAAGGTCTGGAAATAAATCTAATGATAAAACCTCTATGCAGAATTTTCTAAAAACTTCTGTTAACATAAAAGAGGGCTTAAATAAAACGGATGGGGAGACTGAACTATATGAAGATATCAATTCTTCCATAATCAATTCATAAATGTAACACACTTCTATTCAATATCTCAAAGGATTTTTAAAATATGAGCCTTGACAAAGTGATCAAAAAATTCTTACTGAAGAGAAAAGGACCAAGAATAGTGAAACAATAATAAAGGAAAAGGCATTTGCTCTACTAGACATCAAAGATTTATAATAAGTTTTACTAATTGAAACTGTGACATACTAGCTCAGGAACAGATCAACAAATCAGAATTAAAGAGCCCAGACACAAAACTAAGGCAGTATTATTACAAATAGGTGGGGAAAAGATAAGTTATTTAATAAATGTTGGTCAGACAACTGGCGATCAAAATGAGAAAAATAGGCAGGGTATGGTGGCGCACACCTGTAGACCCAGCTACTTGGGAGGCTGAGGCATGAGAATCACTTGAACCTGGGAGGAGAGGTTGCAGTCAGCCAAGATCACACCACTGCAGCCTGGTATCAAAAAAAAAAAACACACACACACACACAACAAAAAAAAAAAACCAACAACAACAAACCCAAAAAACCAAAATAACAAAATGAGAAAAATCAGGTTCTCTATCTCACATTATATTTTTTTAATTGCACAAAAAACTAAAAACTGAAAAAAGAAAAACAAATATTCAAAAAAATTTACATATAGAACATTTTCATCTTTATGAAAATCTATAAATTCTGTTTTTAAAAAGAGGATAATTAACAATTCTTCTTTTCCTCCTCTAAGTCCTCATCATCGATGATTCATAAGGAAGAAATCAAGACCAAAAGCACAAATCATAAAAGAATTACAGACCAAATGCCTTGCCATGGCCTACAAGGCCCTCCCCTACCTGGCTCGCTTTCTCCCCGGCTATTCTACATCTAGTCTCCTCCACTTTCCTCTTATCTCACCATGCTCTAGCCTCCTTGTGGTTCCTCCGGTACACCAGACATGCTCCTGCCGAGGTTTTTTCATCAGCTGTTTTTTGTTGTTGTTGTTGTTGTTTGTTGGGTTTTTTTTTTTTTTTTTTTTTTTTTTGAGACGGAGTCTGGAGTCTCGCTCTGTCTCCCAGGCTGGAGTGCAGTGGCGCGATCTCGGCTCACTGCAAGCTCCGCCTCCTGGGTTCACGCCATTCTCCTGCCTCAACCTCCAGGCGCCCGCCACCACGCCCGGCTAATTTTTTGTATTTTTAGTAGAGATGGGGTTTCACCGTGTTAGCCAGGATGGTCTCAATCTCCTGACCTTGTGATACGCCCGCCTCAGCCTCCCAAAGTGCTGGGATTACAGGCATGAGCCACCAGGCCCGGCCCACCCGCTGTCTTTTCTCTTTTGAAAATTCTTCCCTCTATCTAGCCATGTGGATGGATCACTCCCTTGCTTCAGTCAAGTCCTTGCGCAAATGTACCTTTTCAGTGAAATCTACCCTTACTACCCTATTTAACACTGCACTCTTCCAGCACTATTGATCTTCCTGACCTTGTCCTATTTTTTCCATATTAGTTATCTTCTAATATACAGTACTATGTATTTTTACTTAGGTATTGTGTTTATTGCCTGTCTCTACTTAAACTTAAGCTCTACTAAGTAGGGAATTCTCGGGGTCTGTAATAGTGACTGGTTTTTCTTAATTCGAGAGTTAACATGTTCCAGGCTTAAGGAAGGTCATCATAAGTTGACACCATCGTGCCCGTTGAGATTATCCTTCCATGCAAGGCTCTGGGGAAGATGGGAAGGACCAGATCTAAAGCAAGGTTGAATAGATTAATGTTGAATAGCAGGGGGACAAAATCTTTTCTGGGCCTGGAGAAAAGTAATGCATCTGAGCAGAATCCAATTACCCTAAATGCTCTGCGAAGTAGGAAGCAAAGTCATCCTTTAGAGTTCTCCATAAATGCCATTTCTTTCATGAAGTCCTCCCTTCTGATTCTGCAGTAAGAGATGCTCTTTCCCCTTTTCTAGATTTCAGTAGTACTTTGTATCTCTCTCTCCTTTTTTTTTTTTTTTTTGAGACAGAGTCTTGCTCTGTCACCACATTGGAGTGCAGTGGCGCAATCTCGGCTCACTTCAACCTCTGCCTCCCGGGTTCAAGAGATTCTCCTGCCTCAGCCTCCCAAGTAGCTGGGACTACAGGCACACACTATCATGCCCGGCTGATTTTTCTATTTTTAGTAAAGATGTGGTTTCACCATGTTGGCCAGGATAGTCTCAATCTCTCGACCTCGTGATCCACACACCTTGCCCTCCCAAAGTGCTGGGATTACAGGTGTGAGCCACCATGCCCAGCCAGTACTTTGTATCTTTCTTATGAAGCTTTCTAGACTGTCCAGTAGTTTGAAAGTGAATGCTTACAAGCCCTGAACCAGGTGTAATAGCTTAGTCATATTTGCATCTCCTAATGAAACTACTCAGCAGTGTAAGTTTTGACTAAATACTTTCCTGATTAAATCTTAGAGGTGACAAAAGCTACAATTAAACAAACTGACTTTTTCTTTTTTTTTTTTTTTTTTGAGACAGTCTCGCTCAGTCGCCCAGGCTGGAATGCAGTGGCACGATCTCAGCTCACTGCAACCTCCACCTCCCAGGTTGACGCGATTCTCCTGCCTCAGCCTCCCAAGTAGCTGGGATTACAGGCACGTGCCACCACACTCAGCTAATTTTTGTATTTTTAGTAGAGATGGGGTTTCAACATGTTGGCCAGGCTGTCTCAAACTCCTGACCTCAAGTGATCCACCCGCCTGGGCTCCCAAAGTGCTGGGATTACAGGCATAAGCCTCCGTACTTGGTCAGCAAACTGACTTCTAAATGTTTGTTTATATACAATATCCTCAAATAATTAACATTATTATATAATTTGGCTATGTGTCACTCATCCAGACAGGGCACTAGGGTAAGGCTTTGAGCTCCAGTTCATTGAGGAGGTGCTGAAATAAACTGTTTAAAACCTTTCATTGTTTTTGAAAAATGGTAATCTATTCAATAAAGCCTCCATATACACTTGACATGTCTTTATTACCCAATAAACATTCACTGAATACCTACTGTGCTTTACACAAATCAGTCTTAAGGTTGATTTCAGTTTTCTCCAATATCTGGACAGCCAATAAATAATGGTAATGATAATAATGACTAACATTTACTGAAGATTTCCTATGTCCCATGTGCTATTATAAGCATATAACACACCTTACCTTATTTATTTCTACAACTCTATAGATATGCTCTATTTTTTTTTTCTTCTGAGATAGGGTCTTGTTCTGTCACACAAGCTGGAGTACAGTGATGTGTCCGTAGTTCTGCAGCCTCAATCTCCTTGACCCCCCAAGTAGCTGGGACCACAGGCATGTGCCACCATACTTGGCTGTTTGATATTTTTGTAGAGACAAGGTCTCCCTATGTTGCCCAGGCTGGTCTCAAACTCCTGGGCTCAAGTGATCCTTCTACCTGGGCCTCCCAAAGTGCTGGGATTCTAGGCATGAGCCACTGTGCCTGGCCTATCCTCTATAATTGGCTACATTTTATAGAACAGGAAATCAAGGTTCAACAAGATTAAGCTGATTTGCCTAAAATCACACAGCTGGTAGTTGGCACAGAAGGGATTTGAACTAAGACAGAGCCCACACTTTTAACCACTACATTGAATTTCTTCACCAGAAAATGAAAAGTTTTAGTATACTTGAGATGTGAATATGCATGAGTTCCAGTTTTAGAAATAATGTTATCATTGCTCTTTCAGATAGAGGAGACCATGAATATCTCACAAAATGATCAAAGGCCTGGTCCTTATTCAGAAACATTTCTCTTCCAATACATTGATAGGTTATGTTCTTAAGCCCCAGGGTGAGAAAACAGTGCTGCGAGAGAGAGCCACTGTCTAAGGAACATGTCAGGAAAGAAGACTGTGGTTTTAAAAATTGAAAGGCAGCTCTTCAGTCCTTGCTTCCAAGATGACAAATAAAGAAGGAACAATGGTCATGCCAAAAAGAGCTGCAGCCACATGCTGTCTATTTGCTGCATAAACTGCGCCTGATGCGTGCCCAAGGACAAGGCCATTTTAAGAAGTTCATCATTTGAAACATAGTAGAGGCTACAGCTGTCAGGGATTATTTCTGGAGTGTCTTTGATGTCTATGTGCTTCCCAAGATGTATGTGAAACTGCGTTACTGTGTGAGTGGTGCCACCCATAGCAAGGTAGACAGGAATTGTTCTTATGAAGCTGGGAATGACTAAACACCCATTTTTAGGCCTCCGGGTGCTGCCCTACAACCACTACCAAGCCTGTGTAAGAAGCTGAGTTTTTAAGGACTGAAGAAAAGCTATCTTCTGGAGAAAAATAAAATGGAAATTATACTTAAAAAAATTGAAGGGCAGAGTGAATGTATCAAAACAGCATCCCCCATATTGATTTCAATAGTGTTTCAAAAGTGGAGTTTAGAGGGAAACTGTACACAAAATACCTAAATCTGAAATTTACAATTCAGTTTAATAGCATTTAGTGCTCACCTACAAATGCATTCATTACATTTTACTAACTAAAGAGGATTCAAAAATGTGCATCTTTAGGAAGCTCATTATTAGGGAGGCAAGATTTATATATATAACACAAGACAAAAAATTCAAACATGACAGACCATAATAAATAAATACATGGTTCAGAAGGTAAATGCTATGTGATAAAGTTCAATTTTTGGCATATTTAGACAGTTCGTTAGCAGCTGATAACTAGCTTTATAAAACCAGAGATTTCCACATTGATTTCCAGATTACTTTGAAACAACTGTAATTAATCTTGATCTTTGCAGAAAATAAACTCCTTAGGGGCTATTAATTGATGCTCACATCTCAAAAGAGGGAAGAACTCTAATTTTATCCTATAGGAAAGAGTATGCCCATGTGGAGGTATTTTTACCTTGAAGAATTGTACACCTTTATTATATGTCTCAGCATGTGATAATGGTAAGAAAGTTTGTAGGTCTATAAAAAACAAATGTATCTGTCCACAATATCTTTGTAAGAGAGAGGGCAATGGGAAGGACAGCACTAAAGTAGGCTGATTAAAACAGGTTTAAAAAAACAAAACAAAACCCAGGTATGCACATTAGTAATGTGCTATTAGTGACGTTATTAGTTCGCTAGGGCTGCCATAACAAAGTACCACAGACTGGGCCGGGCGCAGTGGCTCATGCCTGTAATCCCAGCACACTGGGAGGCCGCGGCAGGTGGATCACAAGGTCAGGAGTTTGAGACCAGCCTGGCCAACATGGTAAAACCCCGTTTCTACTAAAAAAATACAAAAATTAGCTGGGCATGGTGGCATGTGCCTGTAATCCCAGCCACTTAGGAAGCTGAGGCAGGAGAATTGCTTGAACCCGGGAGGCAGAGGCTGCAGTGAGCCAAGATCGCTCCACTGTACTCCAGCCTGGGCGACAGAGCAAGACTCCGTCTCAAACAACAACAAAAAAACAAAGTACCGCAGACTGAAGGGCTTAACCAACAGAAATTTCTTTCCTAACAGTTTTGGAGGCTAGAAATCCAAGATAAAGGTTGTTGGCAATGGTTGTATCTTCTGAGGGCTCAATTCGTGGCTTGTAGATGGCCATCTTCTCCCTGTATCCTCACATGATCTTTCCTTTGTGTGTGTCTGTGTCCAAATTTCCTCTTCTTACAAGGACACTAATCATATTGGATTAGAACCTTCCCCAATGACCTCCTTTTACCTTAATTACCACTTTAAAGACCCTACCTGTAAATATAGTCATATTCTGAGATGCTGACTATACTCCAAATATAGTCATATTCAACATATGAATTAGGGATGGGGTAAAGACAATTCAACTCATAACAGTAGTTGATATGGTTTGGCTGCATCCCCATCCAAGTCTCATCTTCAATTATAACTCCCACTTGAATTGTAATTCCCATGTGTTGTGAGAGGAACCTGGTCAGAGGTGACTGAATTATGGAGGTGAATCTTTCCTGCACTGTTCTCCTGATAGTGAATGAGTCTTACAAGTTCTGATGGTTTTAAAAATGGGAGTTTCCCTGCACCAGCTCTCTCTTTGCCTGCTGCCATCCATGTAAGACATGACTTGCTCCTCCTTGCCTTCTGCCACGATTGTGAGGCTTCCCCAGCCAGGTAGAACTGTGACTTCTCCATTAAACCTCTTGCCTTTGCAAACTGCCCAGTCTCAGGTATGTCTTTATTAGCATGTGAAAATGGACTAATACAGTAGTTAGGCCACTAACATTGGAGTTAGATCTGTTTTGAGTCACAGTTCAGCCACTTAGCATTATGACCTGGACAAGATGCTTAACTTCTCTAAGCCTTGGTTTCTGCATAAGGCTGTTGTGAAGAATAAATCACATTATAATCCACAAAAGTGCTTATGGTCCAATGCCAAGCATATAGTATACACCCAATAAATGCCAGTTTTAAGTTCCTGGTGACCCCAAATAAACTTTTATAACTCTACTTACCTAATACTTAACACTTTTCATCAATTTGGTTTTAATAATTCTTTTTTGTTTGTTTTGTTTTGAGACAAGGTCTATGTTGTCCAGGCTGGAGTGCAGTGGCATGATCATAGCTCACTGCAGCCTGAAACTCCCGGGCTCAAGTGATCCTCCTGCCTCAACCTCCCAAGTAGCTGGGACTACCGGCATAACCACTGTGCCCAGATAATTTTTTAATTTTTTTTTGTAGAAACACTGTGTTGCTTTGTTTCTCAGGCTGGTCTTGAATTCCTGGATTCAAGCAATCCTCCCACCTTGGCCTCCCAAAGTACTGAGATTACAGGAGTGAGCCACCATGCCTGGCTTAAAAATAATTCTTAATTTTTTTATTACACTAAAATATTTTTAATTATTTTATAAGACAAAAACTTTCCCTTGGAGAACACCAGTTCTGAGAACCCTGAGCTGCCATGTAAGACATTCAGGGCACCATGCTGTGAAGAAGCTCAAGACATACGGAGAAGCCGAAGTAGGTGTTTCAGTTAATGGTCCCAGCTGAGCCCTGTCTTTGAAACATCCCACTTCAGGTGGCTGACACAAGAGTAAAGAACCACGGATTGGCCGGGCGCAGTGGCTCACGCCTGTAATCCCAGCACTTTGGGAGGTCAAGGCGGGCGGATCGCCTGAGGTCGGGAGTTCGAGACCAGCCTGACCAACATGGAGAAACTCCGTCTCTACTAAAAATACAAAATTAGCTGGACATGGCGGCGCATGTCTGTAATCCCAGCTACTCGGAAGGCTGAGGCGGGAGAATCACTTGAACCTGGGAGGCGGAGGTTGCAGTGAGCCGAGATCGTGCCATTGCACCCCAGCCTGGGTGAAAGAGCAAGACTCTGTCTCAAAAAAAAAAAAAAAAGAAAAAAGACAAGGTCTTGCTCTGTCGCTTAGGCAGATGCAGTGGCACGATCAGAGCTCACTGCAGCCTCTAACTCCTAGGCTTAAGCAATTCTCCCACCTCAAGCCTCCTGAATAGCCGGGACTACAAGCACATGCCACTGTACGAGACAAATTTTTAAATTTTAATTTTGAATTTTGTGTAGAGATCGGGGGGGGGGGGGGTCTCACTTTGTTGCCCAGGCTCTGAATTCTTTTCTTCTTTTTTGAAAAAAGATCTTGCTCTGTCTCCCAGGATGAAGTGCAGTGGCACAATTTTGGCTCACTATAGCCATGACCTCCTGGGCTCAAGCAACCTCAGCCTCCCAGGTAGCTGGGACTACAGGTGCACAGCAGTATGCCTGGCTAATTTTTAAACTTTTTTTCTAGAGACGAGGTTTCACTATGTTGCCCAGGCTGATCTCTAACTCCTGAGCTCAAGCAATCCTCCTACCTTGGCCACCCAAAGTGCTGGGATTGCAGGCGTGAGCCACCATGCCTGGCCCTGTGTGAATTCTTGTTCCGCAGATTCTGTGAGCATAACTGCCATTGTTTTATGACACTGTTTTGAGGTGGTTTGCAATAAATACTCTAGGACTACAGATTAAAGATAACTGGAGCTATGGAATCATAGAAATGTAGAGATTATAGATAATAAAGTATATTTCACATAAATATATACATTATAGATAATTAGAGCTACAGAATCATAGAAACAAAGGAGACCATAGAAACTAAAATATATAATAAACTCCTTCAATTTAAACCTGAGGAAACTAAGGTCAGCCCACAGTTGCCCAATGAGTGACAGAACTGGGACATACACTTAAGTCTCTTTGCATCCAGTCCTGGGATTTTTCCAAAACATAATTACTTCATAATAAGTTCTAAATTATAGAGGCCTCTTATATTATTATTAAAACTGCAATATTTCAGGATGAGAAGACTCTGCTTTCTGTTCGAGGCCAAACATAATTGTATTTCTGGTTACAGACAACTTAGCCCTGTATCCCTGACACATGACAGGCACTCAATACACGTATACATGTTTTTTGGGCTTTTTTTTTTTTTTTTTTAAGACAGAGTCTCACTCTGTCACCCAGGCTGGAGTGCTAGTGGCACGATCTCAGCACACTGCAACCTCCGCCTCCCAGGTTCCAGCAATTCTCCTGCCTCAGCCTCCTGCATAGCTGGGATCACGGGTAATCGCCAGCATACCTGGCTACTTTTTGTATTTTTAGTAGAGATGGGGTTTTGTCATGTTGGCCAGGCTGGTCTTGAACTCCTGACCTCAGGTGATCAACCCACCTCAGCCTCCCAAAGTGCTGGGGTTACAGGCGTGAGCCACCACGCCCAGCCTCAATACATATTTTTTGAAGTGAAGAATTACTATATCAAGGTAGCTACAAAAACTGTAAATAGTGCAGCTTAGATCTGCAGTGATTGTGTTTGGAAAATTAAAATGGCATTTTCAGTTTAGAAATAACATTTATAAAGTTATAACACTATAACTGCCTCCTCTTCCACCAGCTGTTAAATTCTGGAAATCTCACTAAAGGCAGTCTTTGCAATCGCCACAACAGTGTCTCCAATGTAAGTCCTCAATGTTTGTCTTCTGATGTATACATAATATCAACACATACATACATTATATATTCTGATGTATACATAATATCAACACATATTTATAAATCTGTAATACTGATGTAATTGGCATAACCTGCCAATTTCCTCTAAGTGTGCATTTTCCCTGATATGAACCGAATGTTTATGTCCTCCCCAACACACTCCCACACTGAGATACTGAAGCCCTAACAGCCAATGTGATGGTATTTGGAGGTGCAGCCTTTGAGAGGTAATTAGGTTTTGATAAAGTCATGAGGGTGGAGCCCCCATGATTATTAGTGTCCTTACAAGAAGAGGAAGAGAAACCAAAACTCTCCCTCTCTGCCATGTGAGAATACAACAAAAAGGTGGCTATCTGCAAGCCAGGAAAAGAGTTCTCACCAGGAACCAAATCTACTGGAACACTGATCTTGTATTTCCCAGCCTCCAAAACTGCAGACATAAATATTCATTGTTTAAGTGATATTGTATATGGTGTTTGGTTATGGCAGTCCGAGTTGACTAAGACACCTGCTTGTTATTTAGTAATGTAAGTCTTAGTTGGGCACACGGCCTTCAGCTAAAGATTATGCTTCCAAGTGCTGTTTGCATCTAGGTATGGCCAGTGACAAGTTTTCACCAATGGAATGAATAAAATTAATGTGTGAAACTTCCTTCAAAGGAAGAGATATGCTCTCCTTTGAGATAGTAGAGCGAGTCTGATTTCCTGACTTCAACGCAGCCACCATATCAAATTTGGATTGTGTATACTGAAACTGACACTAAAAGACAAAAATGAAGATCTTTCTTGTTTAAGCAACTATCTGGTTAGATCTCTTCGTTAACTTGTATTTTAATACAAAAAAACTTCATATTTGTGACTATCATATTTTCCCTTTTGGCCCTTTTCCCCTCTGGGTTGACATGCTTCTTATCTTGTATTTATTTATCTGGCTTATGAATATAAAACTTTGTTCAGCTTCTGGACCACTCTTTTCAGCGATATTTAAGTGTTGTGAGGTCATTTCAGGTCCCATCATTGACAAGATTGCATGTAAAAGCAAGAAGGTGAATTCAGAAACATTACTGTGAAAGTCTTAAAAATCTAGCCAGGTAAAGAGAGACATATAGATTAACAGAACAGAATTGAGAGTTCAGACATAAACCCTTATGGTCATCTGACTTTCAACAAAGTTGCCAGGGAAATTCAACAGGGGAATGAATAGTCTTTTCAACAAATAGTGCTGGGATAATTGGATAGCCCTATACAAAAAAAAAAAAAATGTACATAGACCCTTATCTCACACCATACCAAAAAAAAAAAAAAAAAAACTAAAGAAAAATTTATTATAGACTTAAATATAACAGTGAAAACTATAAAACATTTAGAAGAAAACATAAGAGAAAGTCTTTGCAATCTTGGATTAGGCCAAGATTTATTAGATGACACCAAAAGCATAATCCATAAAAGAAAAAAATGGCTAAGTTATTAAAACCTTTGCTTTTCAAAACACACCATTAATTTTTAAAAAGCCGCAGATTGGGAAAAAATATTTATAAATCATATATGTCATAAAAGACTTATTTCTATAATATATAAAGAACTCTCATGACTCAATAGGAAGACAAATAACCCAATTTAAAAATGGGCAAAGGCTGGGAGTGGTGGCTCACGCCTATAATCCCAGCACTTTGGGAGGCCGAGGTGGGCGGATCATGAGGTCAAGAGATTGAGATGATCCTGGCCAACATGGTGAAACCCCATCTCTACTAAAAATACAAAAATTAGCTGGACGTGGTGGCGTGTGCCTGCAGTCCTAGCTACTCGGGAGGCTGAGGCAGGAGAATCGCTTGAACCTGGGAGGCAGAGGTTGCAGTGAGCCGAGATCACGCCACTGCATTCCAGCCTGGTGACAGAGCAAGACTGTCTAAAAAACAAAAGAAAAAAGGGCAAAAACTCTGAACAGACATTTTACCAAAGAAAATATATAAAGGGCATGAAAAGGGGCTCAACACCATTAGAAAATATAAATAAAAACCTCAAATGAGATACTACTACAAAAATGATTGACATCAAGTGTTGTTGAGGATATGGAGAAACTGGAATCCTTATACATAACTGGTGGGAATATAAAATGTTATAGCCACTTTGGAAAACAGTATGGCAATTTCTTAAAAGTTAAACATAAACTTACTATACTCAGCAATTTCACTCCTAGGCATCAACCCAAGAGAAATGAAAACATATGTTCACAGAAAAACTTGTGGGGAACATTCATAGGAGCATTATTCATAGTAGCCAAAAACTAGAAACAAGCAAAAAGTCCATCAACTGGTAAATGGATAAACAAAATGTGGGCTATCCATACAATGCACTATGCAACAAAAAGGAACAAACTACTATTATGCAACAAAAAAGAAGAAATAACTGTTATTTACTATAGCAGAGATTAACCTCAAAATCATTATGCCAAGTAAAAGAAGCCAAGTACAAAAGACTAAATACTGTATGGTTCCATTTATACATACATTCCATTTATATAAAAGCAGATTAGAGGGGAATGGGTCTAGGGGGTAGGATGAGGGCTGACTGCAAATGAGCATGAAGGAATTTTAGGGAGGTGTTCAAAATACTCTGAAACTGGATGTGATGATGGATGCATAACTGTGAACTCTCTGCTAAATTGCACAAACAGGTGAATTTTATACTATATAACTTATACCTTTGTAAGGCTGTTGAAAAAGTTAAAAAAAAAAATCTAGCCAGAATCTTTCTGCAGACAGTAAAGAAAGGGAAACCACTGTATATTAATATAAAGCTTCACCAGTCCTTTGTAGGACTGTTCCTACAGACTCATATGTATGCATTTAGAGGTATTACTGTGGCAGAGACTACTAAAGTTGTACTTCAGTATACACTCTGCTTCTTCCTTTAGTAATAATCCTTCCTGTCAATTGGGCTTGTGGTTATCTATCTAAAGATGATCATTCCCAGCCATCCCTGCAGCTTGGTATGGCCATATGATTAGGTCTGGTTGGTAAATAAAAGTGATATATGTCATTTGATACTTGTGCCCCTAAAACGGAAGGCATGTATTCTCTCTTCCTTTCCCCTGTTGGCAGGGAGATGGTAAAAGCTCTAACAAATCCCTGAACCCATCAATGGAAGCAGCTTGAGAGGAGGCAGAGGCACCCTACTGGCCTTGGACCTCTCAATCCTAGACTGTATGTGAGAAAAACCACTGGATTTTAGGATAATGCAATCACAGTTTAGAAAATAAAGAATGGAGTTCATCCCTTAACTCTAAGTATGATAGGCAGCAACTATCTTTACGGACTGTTTGCAGACCAGCCATAAAAATGTTCTTATCTAATTGCAGAAAAATTTATGCAACAACTTCTGTTAGTTTTCAATATTTAAGATCTGTTGTAGATAAATATGCTGGGAAATCTATCCCGGACAATAGTATGTATCTAAAGTCTATGTATTTAAAGAGTGTTCCTCAAAGTTATTAAAGTTTTAGAATTTGTTTCTTTTGAGTGTTAAGATCTATTTTCTGAAACAATGAGTGGCCAGTCATTTTTATTGCATACAAACACTGGCATTAACACTAAGTAAAAATCTGTTCTTTTTCTTTTCCTATAATTACTCCATTGAAACTTTACGACAGTCATATAGTACAAAGAAACCCTTTGCAGACAGCTCATTTATAGAGAGAAGCTAAGTATTTATTTACTTGCTACTCAATTTAAAATACGACCATGGCAGGCAACCAACCAGGAGAAGAGCTAAAAGTTTGAAAGCACTGCCCTTTTCTCTACTATAGAAGTTACAGGGTCAAGCCTTGGAAAATTTCCACAAAATAAGGCTTTGCTAAACATATTTACCTTATCAGAAAGATTGTATCTCAAAAAAGTTACGTTTTTCTTCAGGCAAGACAAGAAAAACTGCCTGTCCTAATCGACAGTACACAGGGACAAACTTCTATCTCTAGAAACACAAGGTTTAGTGCTGCTACCCTTCTCACACAGCAATGATAAGCAAGGCAAAGGCTCTGGAGGAAACCATCAAAATCTGTATAGTTATATTGTTTTATTATATAGCTCTTAGAAATAAGCATGTAGAGGTTGGGCGCAGTGGCTCACACCTGTAATCTTAGCACTTTGGGAGGCCAAGGCGGGCAGATCACTTGAGGTCAGGAGTTCGAGACCAGTCTGGCCAATGTAGTGAAACCCTGTCTCTACTAAAAATACAAAAATTAGCCAGGCGTGGTGGCATACACTTGTAATCCCAGCTACTCGGGAGGCAGAGGTGGAAGAATTGCTTGAACCTTGGAGGCGGAGGCTGCAGTGAGCTGAGATTGTGCCATTGCACTCTAACCTGGGCGACAGAGTGAGACTTCGTCTCAAAAAAAAAAAAAAAGCTAAAGAAATAAGCATGTAGACAGTAAACTATGCTGGATATCCCTACTTACAACCAAGAGTACTGTCTGTGCCATATATGATAAAGAGACAAAAGCTTTCACACAGTGCTACACAATAATTAAACTCTGGTTACTGGTGCTGCTTAATGAGGAGTATATCACATGATGATGGAATAAAAGCAATCAGAAGCTGATACTATTAAAATGGCACATATTTCAATAATTTTCAGGGTTTAAAAAGTTTAAAAACATACGACTACATATATCTGGATTAAATTTTACTGTTAAATGAATCCCTTTCTGACAATCTAAAAGAGACCAGAATTCAGTTATTTTCAACAAATTAGCCTCATCTAAGATTGACACACATTTTCCATATGAAATAAACTTATCAGATTAGACACAGTTGGCACTCTACCAGATTCACTTTGTGCCCTATTAATATGCACATGGTTATACTTTGCTTTTTAAGTCATAAGACATTTCTAGATATGAGTATGTTCTTTTCTGAGAATACTGAAACTTCGTGAAATTGGCTGGGTGCAGTGGCTCATCTGGCCTGCAATCCCAGCACTTTAGGAGGCCAAGGTGAGAGGATCACATGAGGCCAGGAGTTCAAGAACAGCCTGAGCAACAAAGTGAGGCCCCATTTCTACAAAAAAATGAAAAAGTTAGCCGGGCATGGTGGCATGCACCAGTAGTCCCAGCTACTCAGGAGGCTGAGGCAGGAGGATTGCTTCAGCCAAGAGTTCAAGGCTGCAGTAAGATATGTTAGCACCACCACTGCACTCCAGCCTGGGTGACAGAGAGAGACCCTGTGTCCAAAAATAAACAAACAAACAAAGGAATTTAATGAAATCAAAGACTATATATTTTTTTTCTGCTATTTCTTGTGATAAGGCATGATACATCCTAGCCACTTATAGACAGTTCCAGCTTATCCAATGATGAAACAAGTATCCAATTCTTTGGGCATATCTTTGAGTTACTTTAACAGGGCAATAGATGTGAGCTGATCTGTCCAGATTCTCTTGCTTGGTTCCTATTGCGTGACAAATGTGAGAGGCTACTGGCAGAGAAAAGTAGTAAAATCTACAGAACAGAACACAGTCATCTGTTTCATTTGGATATGGAGCATATCCAAAACTCTGAGAAGAGTTTAGAAATCACTGTTTCCACAGTCATCTTTATGGCCATTCTACGCCATCAAGGCAAGCATAGTGCAACTCTGGAAGCAATAAACACCTCCTACTGCTCAGTCATGTGTCTCTATGTTCAGCAGCTTAGAAGAATCATAGGATCAGCAAGGGAGCTTTAACTTCTATAACAATAATAATTAGATTACATATACGAGTATTTGAATGGGCTATATTTAACACCTTGAAATTTAATAAGATGGTGTCATTACTAACTAGATAATAGGCTCACAAAATTTATCTCCAGTCTCCTAAGCACATTCTCAGATTTTATAAGTTTTAGTGAAAAATCCCAAAATATCCTTTATAGGTGAATGGGACCCTATTTCATAGAAAGATAAAGCTTAGAAAATGTAACAAAGTTATTCAATTCACACAAATTTGCATTAAATTTAGCTATTATTTCTGTAAGTGTCAACAAAGCCGTTTGCACTCATTATTACATAAAGGTTTGCTTTCTTTAAAAAAAGCAAAAATAGTGAGACTTCAAGCAAGTTTAAAACTTTTTTAACAAAAACACTTTCTTGAAAGTGAAAAGACAACCTGCAAAATGGAAGAAAATATCTGTGTCATATAGCTGATAAGGATTTGCTGTCCACAATATATAAAAAAGTTTACTTGACAATAAAAATAAAAAAATTTAAAAATAGGTAAAAAATCTGAATAGATATTTCTCCAAAGAAGATATACAAATGGCTAATAAGCACAAGAAAAGATACTCAACATAATTAGTCATTAAGGAAATGCAATCAGAATCACAACGAGATGCCACTTTACACAAACTAGGATGGCTAGAATCAAAAAATGGAAAATAACATATGTTAGTGAAGAGTGGAGAAATTAGAACCTTCTGCATTGCTGGTGATAATGTAAAACGGTTGAGCTGCTGTGAAAACAGTATGGTGGTTCCTTAATAGTTAAATATAGAATTATGATTTAAGCAAGCAATTCCACTCCTAGGTATATACCCAAAATAACTGAAAACAGGGACTCAAACAGATACTTGCACAGATCGTCTCTGACTTACAATTATGATTTTTGTATGTTGATTTTGTATGCTGCAAGTTTACTGAATTTGTTTATCAGTTCTATCAGTTTTGTGGTGGTGTCTTTAGGTTTTTCTATGAGTAAGATCATGTCATCTACAAACAAGGCTAATTTGACTTCTTCCTTTCCAATTTGGATGTCCTTTATTTCTTTCCTTTGCCTAATTGCTGTGGCCAGGACTTCCACTGTTACGTTGAAAAAAAGTGGTATAAGTGGGCATCCTTGTCTTGTTCTGGTCCTAGGAGGAAAGGCTTCAACTTTTCCCAGTCAGTACAATGTTACCTGTGGGTCTGTCATTTATGGTCTTTATTATTGAGGTATAATAATTCCATTATTATTGAGGTACATAATCATTTCTTCTACTTCCATTTTGATGAGGGGCTTTATCATAAAGGGATGCTGAATTTTACCAAATGCATTTTTGGCATCTATTGAAATAATCAAATGGTTCTTGTTATTGGTTCTGTCCATGTGATGTACCACACTTATTTATTTGCATATACTGAGCCCTCCTTGTATCTCCATCTCTTTGATGGGAGACTTTAAACTACAGCTTTGATCTCATTACTTGTTTGTTTGTGTTTTTTTTTTGAGACAGACTCTCACTCTGTCACCCAGGTTGGAGTGCAGTCGCGAAATCTCAGCTCACTGCAAGCTCCGCATCCCAGGTTTACGCCATTCTCCTGCCTCAGCCTCCCCAGTAGCTGGGACTACAGACACCCGCCACCATGCCCAGCTAATATTTTGTATTTTTAGTACAGACGGGGTTTCACCGTGTTAGCTAGGATGGTTTCGATCTCCTGACCTCGTGATCTGCCCACCTCAGCCTCCCAAAGTGCTGGGATTACAGGCATGAGCCACCACACCCGGCTGATCTCACTACTTGTTATTGGTTTGTTGAAGTTTTCTATTTCTTATGGTTCAGTCTTGGTAGGTTGTATGTGTTCAGGAATTCCTCCACTTCTAGGTTTTCCAGGTTGTTCATAACAGTCTCTAATGATGCTTTGTATTTCTGAGGTTTCAATTGTTATATTTCCTTTTTTGTTTCTGATTTTATTGGGTCTTCTCTATTTTTTTCTCAGTCTAGCTAAAGCTTTGATTTTAACTTTCCATAAAAACCACTTTCACTTTGTTGATCTTTTCTATTGTTCTTATAGTTTTAATTTATTTTATTCCATTTCCATTTGTTTCAAAAAATTTTTAGGATGGGCACAGTGGCTCATGCCTATAATCCTAGCATTTTGGGAAGCCAAAGTGAGAGGATAGCTTGAGCTCAGCAGTTCAAGACCATCCTGAGCAACACAGTGATACTTCATCTCCACAAATATTTAAAAAAATCAGTCAGGTGTATGGTGGCATATACCTATAGTCCCAGCTACTTGGGAGGTTGAAGTGGGAGGATCACTTGAGCCTGGGAGGTAGAGCTTGCAGTGAGCTGAGATCATGACACTGCACTCAAGCCTGGGTGACAGAGTAAGACCTTCTCTCAAAAACAAACAAAAAAAAACCTTTTAAAAAATTTCCTTTTTAGTACTTTTTTTTTTTTTTTTGAGATAGAGTCTCACTCTGTTGCCCAGGTTGGAGTAGAGTGGCGCGATCTTGGCTCACTGCAACCTCTGCCTCCTGGGTTTAAGAGATTCTCCTGCCTCAGCCTCCCAATTAGCTGGGACTACAGGCGCATGCCACCACACCTGGTTAATGTTTTTTTTTGTATTTTTAGTAGAACCTCAGGTGATCTGCCCGCCTCGGCCTCCCAAAGTGCTGGGATTACAGGTGTGAGCCACTGTGCCCGGCCCCTTTTTAGTACTTTCACTGACCCATTGGTTGTTCAAGAATATCTCGTGGCCAGGCGCAGTGGCTGATGTCTGTAATCCCAGCACTTGGGGAGGCCGAGGTGGGCAGATCACCTGAGGTTCGGGAGTTCGAGATCAGCCTGACCAACATGGTGAAACCCCATCTCTACAAAAAATACAAAAATTAGCCGGGTGTAGTGGTGGGCACCTGTAATCCCAGCCACTCAGGAGGCTGAGGCAGGAGAATTGCTTGAACCCAGGAGGCAGAGGTTGCAGTGAGCCAAGATCGCACCATTGTACTCCAGCCTGGGCAACAAAGTGAGACTCCCTCTCAAAAAAAAAAAAAAAAGAATATGTTGTTTAACTTACTTATTTAATGTGTTTGTGTATTTTTGATGTTACAGATTTCTAGTTTTATTCCATTGTGGTTGGAAAAGATATTTGATATGATTTCTTTTTTAAAAAATATGTTCAGATTCGTTTTGTGGTCTAAGATATGGTCTATTGTGGGGAATATTCCATGTGCTGATGAAGAGAATGTGTATTCTGCAGCAGTTGGGTGAAATGTACTATAAATGTCAGGTAGGTCTATTAGATTTAGTGTGTAGTTTAACTCTACTGTTTCTTTGCTAATTTTCTGTCTGGATCATCTGATACTGAGAGTGGGGCTTAAAATCCCCTACTATTACTGTATTGCAGTTTACCTCTCCTTTTAGATTTAACATCTGCTTTACATACTTGGGAACTCTGGTGCTGAGTGCAAAAATATACAATTGTTATATTCTCTTGCTTAATTGACCCTTTTATCATTATATAGTGACCTTGTCTCTTTTCACATTCTTTGATTAGTGTACTATTTTATCTGATATAATTGTAGCTATTCCTGCTCATTTCCAGTTGCATAGAATATATTTTCCCAACCCCTTCACATTAAGTCTATGTGTGTCTTGATAGGTGAAATGGGTTTCTTGAAGGCAGCATATAGCTGGGTCTTGTTTCTTTACCCATTCAGCCACTGTATGGCTTTTAATTGGAGAACTGAGACCATTTATACTCAGTGTTATTATTGATAAGTAAGGATTTACTAATGCCACTTGTTGCCTGTCTTGTGGTTGTTTTGAGACTCCTTTCTTTCTTCCTACCTAATAGGTAGTAAATTTGTTGCTTTTATTTTTAGTGAATCTATTATAGGTTTTTTGCACTGTGCTTATCATGAGAAAAAAAGCATCTTATAGATATAACAAATTATTTTTAAAAGATGACAACATAGGGGCCAGGTGTTGTGGCTCATGTCTGTAATCCCAGCACTTTGGGAGGCCGAGGTGGGTGGATCATTTGAGTCCAGGAGTTTGTGACCAGCCTGGGCAACATGGCAAAACCATGTCTCTACAAAAACTAGAAAAAAATGAGCCAGGTGTGGTGGCACACACCTGCAGTCCCAGCTACTTGGGAGGCTGAGGTGGGAGGATAACCTGAGCCCAGAAGGTCAAGGCTGCAGTGAACCATAATCATGCCACTGCAGTCCAGTCTGGGTGACAGATGAGACCCAATCTTAAAAAAAAAAATTAAAAAGACAACTTATCTTGGATCACAAATAAAAGAACAGAAACAGGCAAAATAAAAAAACATGACAAAATTCTACTCTGCCTCCCCCTTTTGACTTTCAGTTGTCTGATTTTATATATTTTTCATTATCTATCTCTTAACAGGCTGCTGTAGCTATTGTTACATGACAGTAACAGAGTATTTTGGGTTTATCCGTATACTTAATTTTACAAGTGGGTTTTATATCTTGAAAACTTTTTTTTTTTAACCCATTAGTGCTTTCTTCTTTCAAATGGGAAAGCTCCCTTTATTTCTTGTAAGATGAGCCCGCTGGTGGTGAATGATTCAGTTTTTACTTGTCTGGTAAAGATTTTATACCTCCTTCATATGTGAAGGATAGTTTTTCTGGGTACAGTATTCTTGAATGTAAGTTTTTTTTTTTCTTTGAGCACTTTGAAAATGTCATTTCATCCCCTCATGGCCTATATGGTTTTCCATTCAGAAGTCTATTGCCAGCCAAACTGGAGATCTTTCATATGTTATTTACTTCTTTTCTCTTGCTGCTTTTCAAATCCTCTCCTTATCCTTGATCTTTGAGAGTTTACTATATCCCTTGGGATATCTTATTTGGGTTGAATCTGTTTAGTGATCTCAGGCTTTCTTGTACCTGGAAAGTTTTCTATTACTATTATTATTATACTAATTTTTATTTTTTGAGATGGAATCTCATTCTGTCACCCAGGCTAGAGTGCAGTGGTGCCATCTCAGCTCACTGCAACCTCTGCCTCCCAGATTCCAGCAATTTTCCTGCCTCACCCTCCCCAGTAGCTGGGATTATAGGCATCTGCCACCACACCCCGCTAATTTTTGTATTTTTAGTAGAGATGGGGTTTCACCTTGTTGGTCAGGCTAGTCTCGAACTCCTGACCTCATGTGATCCGCCTGCCTTGGTCTCCCAAAATGCTGGGATTACAGGCATGAGCCAATGCACCCAGCCTATTATTATTTTTTGAATAAGCTTTCTAGGCCAGGCATGGTGGACACACCTATATTCCTAGCCCTTTGGGAGGTTGAATTGGGTGGATCACTTGAAGTCAGGAGTTCGAGACCAGCCTGGCTAACATGGTGAAACCCCGTCTCTACCAAAAAATTAAAAAATTAGCCAGGCGAGTTGGCACATGCCTACAGTCCTAGCTACTTAGGAGGCTGAGGTGGAAGAATGGCTCAAACCTGGGAGGCAGAGGTTGGAGTGAGTGGAGATGGCGCCACTGCACTCCGACCTGGGTGATAGAGTGAGATCCTGTCTCAAAGGAAATGAATAAGCTTTCTTCCCCTTCCTTATTCTGCTTAGCTCCCTCTTGAACACCAGTAATTCTAAGATTTGGTCTTTTGAGGCAATTTTCTATATATTGTAGGCTATCTTTATTCCTTTTCATTCTTTTTCTTTATTCTCCTCCATGTATTTTCTTTTTTCTTTTTCTTTTTTTTTTTTTTTAGACAGAGTCTCACTCTGTTACCCAGGCTAGAGTACAGTGGCGCGATCTCAGCTCACTACAACCTCCACCTTGTGGGGTCAAGTGATTCTCCTGCCTCAGCCTCCTGAGTAGCTGGGATTTCAGGCACCCGGCACCATGTCCAGCTAATTTTGGTATTTTTAGTAGAGATGAGGTTTCATCACGTTGGCCACGCTGGTCTCGAACTCCTGACCTCAAGTGATCCACCCACCTTGGCCTCCTAAAGTGCTGGGATTACAGGCATGAGCCACCACACCCAGACTTCTCTGTGTATTTTCAGACAGTCTTCGAACTCACTGATTTTTTTTTTCCTCTGTTTAGTCCATTCTACTGTTGAGAGCCTTTAATGAAGTCTTCTGTTCAGGAAATGTATTCTTTAGTTCTAAAATTTCCATTTAATTTTTTATTATTTCAATCTTTGCTAAACTTCTCTGATAAATTTCTGAATTGCTCTTCTTTGTTATGATGGTGATCACTGAGTTTCCTTAAAACTGCCATTTTGAATGCTAGGTCACAGATCTTACAAATCATCACTTAAGGCTAGTGACTGAATTGTTGCTCTGTCTCTTTGGAAAGGTCATGGTTTTTGCACTGAAGGATTAGTTATTTATTCTAGTATTTGCATTGAAGAATTAGTTATTTATTTCAGTATTTTCTGTCTGGCTTGTTTTGGTTTTTATTAGATATAGTTCCTTAGCAAATCTTTACTACTAGGTCACTTCCTCCTTTTTGGCTCTTGTGGCACCTTAAAGCCCAGGTTCACCTTGACGCTAGTGCATGATTGGAGTGCTGCCTGTCCCAAACTAGGGAGTTCCCAAAGAGATTATCCCAGCAGTGTGAGAAGGCTGGCTAGAGGTTCCTGTCCAAGGAACCTATGAAATATACCACTCTCTTCTCATGCCTGTCATCCCAGCAAGTTGAGAGGCTGAGGTAGGAGGATACCTTGTGCCCAGGAGTTTGAGACCAGCCTTGGCAACATGGTGAGACCCCGTCTCTACAAACAAATTTTAAAAATTAGCTGGGCATGGTGGCACCCACCTGTAGTCCCAATACTCAGGAGGCTGAGGTAGGAGGACTGCTTGAACCCAGGGAGTTGAGGCTGCAGTGAGCTGTGTTCACGCCACTGCATTCCAGCCTGGGTGACAGAGGAAGACACCCCTCCTCCCTAAAAAAAAAGAAAAGAAAAAAAGAAAGAAAGAAATGTACCTCCTATAGAATAGAGCTACTGAACAGCCACTTTTATGTGGCATCTCCTTTGGCCTAGTTACAAAGCAGAGTTTTCAGAGCTAGGGATGATAGTCCCATTTCTCCCCTTTGTCTGCCTGTCCTTGGTGGAATATTCCTCCCTTTAGGCAGTCATGATGCTTCCTGTGGGTTAAGGCAAGAACAGGTCTCCTGCCAGGTAACCCAGTATGGTGCGAAAAGATGGTTGATGGTCTCAATCTCTCTTTTTGTTTTAGAGACATAGTCTTGTTCAGTCACCCAGGCTGGAGTGCAGTGGTACAACCATAGTTCACTGGAACCTTGAACCCCCAGGCTCAAGTGATCCTCTCACCTTAGCCACCAAAGTACAGGGATTATAGGCATGAGCCACCACACCCGGCCTCAATCTCACTTTTTCTAGTGTAGAAACTGTAAGTTGGGGAAAGATTTTCCTCAAGCTTATTGCCAGGCAGAATGGGGGAGAGAGCAGAACCTTGGATATGGAAGTTCAGTTCTCCTACTGACTGCTCAGAGTTGTTGCTAGCAAAAATCTTGGCGCTATATATTTGTTTTTGGTTTTCTGTGGGGGGAGGGGAGAGTGGAGGCAGCTTGCTTCCATGTCACCATTTTAAAATCAGAAATCTCCCTAGGAATTTTTTTTTTTTTTTTTTTTTGAGACAGAGTTTCGCTCTTGTTGCCCAGGCTGGAGTGCAATGGCGCGATCTCAGCTCACCAAAACCTCCACCTCCCGGGTTCAAGCGATTCTCCTGCCTCAGCCTCCCAAGTAGCTGGGATTACAAGCATGCGCTACCATGTCCAGCTAATTTTGTATTTTTAGTAGGGATGATGTTTCTCCATGTTGGTCAGGCTGGTCTCAAACTCCCGACCTCAGGTGATCCACCCGCCTCAGCCTCCCAAAGTGCTGGGATTACAGGCGTTAGCTACCGCACTCAGCCAGGAAATTTTTTTATCCACTTCTTAACCACCTATATCCAGTGTTATATGGCTTTATATGATTTTATATTCAAATCCTAATGCTATACTGCTTTATATTATAATTCCAATTCATTTGCTGAGAATTCTCTTTCCCCATACCCCACATGAACATTTTATTTTCCCATATGCACTGTCATACATTACAAAGTCCATTGTCAAATACCCAAATAGAACAGCAGAATTTGTGGAAGGTCTGTGATAAAGAAAAATGCATTATCTGTATTAAAAGAAGTTTCTCCTTATATTATCACATTCCACTCATAATCTGAAGACAAAGGCTCATGTATTTCACCAGATGCACATTTCATAAACCCAGAGTTGTAATGGGACAACTCCAACTACAGAATGATCTGTATTTCTATGGCATATCTGGGCGTTGAAGCTTTAGGCACCCAGGTGAAGGCCTTTGGAAGGATATTTACACTTATGGTACTTGTGTGTCTTGGAATTCTAGGAAGTTTCCCAAACTCTCCAGGAAACAAGAATTGGTCTGTTGCCTCTATATCTCTAATATACAGGATTATTTATTTTAGAAGATGCATACAATGGAAAAAAATTACAGCGGCTGGAATCAGAGACTGGAATTTGAAATATAAATCCCAGCTTTGTCACTGAGTCCTGATGTCTTAGCCAGTTTCCTTAACTTCCCATAACCTTAGTTTCCTCACCTTTTAGATTAGTTTCAGAGATCAATCCAAGATGGCCGATTAGAAACAGCTGTGGTCCATTACACTCATGGAGAGGAATGAAAAAGGAAGAGTGAATTCAGCACCGAAATATCCAGGTGGTTACACTGGGACTGACTAGGCAAACCACCTGACCCAGAGAGAACAAAGAAAAGTAGTGTGGGGCAGGCAGGGCAGTGACAGCCCACCCAGGAGTGGCATAGAGCCAAAAGAAACTCCACCCCCAGCCAAGGGAAACAGTGATTGTGCAACCCCACCTGGGAAACCACACTTCTCCCACAGATCTTTGCAACTCACCTATCAGGAGAGTCCCCTCATGAGACCATGCCACCAGGGCCTTGGGTCTGATACACAGAGCTATGTGGAGTCACGGCAGAGTAGCCACTTAGGTACATGCAGAGACCCAGGAGTTTTAAATACACCAGCCCCAGGATTCCCAGAAAGGTGGGAAATCCATCTGTATATATCCCTAGGAAGGGAGCTGAATCCAGGGAGTCAAGCAGCGATGTTCTGTGGGCCCCACTTCCTCAGCACCTCACAAGTTAAGACCGACTGGCGTGGAATCCCAGCCAGCCAATGGCAGTGGGTTAGAGTCCATCAGAGACAGCTCTGAGTTCCTGGGGGGGAGGGGCAGCCACCATCTCTATGGTTCAGTCAAGTCAGCTGCTCTAGTCTGCCAGCTATGGAGAATATAGGTGGTCCAAACAAGGAAGGGACCTCCTCCAACACAGCATACCTGCTCTACCAAAAAGCAGCCAGACTGCTTCTTTGGGTGGGTCCCTCATCCCGTTCCTCCTGACTGGGTGACAATTCCCAATGTGGGTCTTCAGCCACCTCCTACAGGTGTGTGTGGGCTGGCAAAAGGTCAGTATCCCCCTAGGATGGAGCTTCCAGTGGAAGGAGCTAGCTGCCACCTTTGCTTTTTCTCAGCCTACACTGGTGATACCTCCAGGTACAGGAAAAACTGAGGCAACTGGGGTCTGGATTGGACCCCCAGCAAACCATAGCAGTCCTACGATAGATAGAGTGGCCTGATTGTTAAAAAGAAAAACAAACAGAAAACTACAACAATATCAACAAAAAAGACCCCATAAAAACCTCACTCAAAGGTCAGCAACCTCAAAGATCAAAGGTAGATAAGCCCACAAAGATGAGAAACGATCAATGCAAAAATGCTAAAACCTCAAAAAGCCAGAGAGTCTGTTCTCTTCCAAATGACCGTTAACACTTCTCCAGCAAGAACACAGAACTAGGCTGAGGCTGAGATGGCTGAAATGACAGAAGTAGGCTTCAGAAGGTGGGTGGTAATGAACTTCACTAAGCTAAAGGAGCATGTTGTAACCTGATATGGTTTGGCTGTGTCCCCACCCAAATCTCATCTTGAATTGTAGTTCTCATAATCCCCAGGTGTCATGGGAGGGCTCAGGTGGAGATAACTGAATCATGGGGGTAGTTTCCCTCATCCCGTTCTCATGACAGACAGTTCTCATGAGATCTGATGGTTTTATAAGGGGGGCTTCCCCCTTTACTGGGCACTCATTCTCTCTCCTACCACCATGTGAAGAAGAACGTGTCTGCTTCCCCTTCTGCCATTATTGTAAGTTTCCTGAGGCCTCCCCAGCCATTCTGAACTGTGAGTCAATTAAACTTCTTTCCTTTATCAATTCCCTAGTCTCGAGTATGTCTTTATTAGCAGTGTGAGAACGAATTAATACATAACCCAATGCAACAAAGCTAAGAATCATGATAAAACAATACAGGAGCTGATAGCCAGAATAGCCAGGTTAGAGAGGAACATAACTAACTAATGGAGCTGTAAAACACAACATGAGAACTTCACAATGCAATCACAAGTATAAATAGCAGAATAGACCAAGGAGGGGAAAGAATTTCAGAGCTTGAAGACTATCTTTCGGAAATAAGACAGGCAAACAAGAATAGAGAAAAAAGAATAAAAAGGAATGAACAAAACCTCCGAGAAATATGGGATTATGTAAAGAGAACAAACCTATGACTGACTGGGGTACCTGAAAGAGATGGGGAGAAAATAAGCAGGTTGGAAAACATCCTTCAGGATATCATCCAGGAGAACTTTGTCAACCTAGCAAGACAGGTCAACATTCAAATTCAGCCTGGGCACAGTGGCTCACACCTGTAACCCCAGCACTTTGGGAGGCCAACGCAGGTGGATCACTTGAGGCAAGGAGTACAAGACTAGCCTGGCCAACATGGTGAAACCCTGTCTCTACTAAAAATAGAAAAATTAGCTGGGTGTAGTGGCTCACACCTGTAATCCCAGCTACTCAGGAGGCTGAGGCAGGAGAATAGGGCCTGGAGGCAGGGAACACAAGCCCAATCCACACTAATGTCCTGAAACTATATCAAGTGAAAGCACTTCAGTAATGACAGGAATGTGAATGGCTTTGCAACTCCACTTCATCCTCTCCACAACATTTACACTTTGTAACTTCACATTCATCCTCTCCATTTACATAGACCACACACACCAAGCAACATCCTCTCCATTTAAAATAGGGCGCAGTCTGAGTAAATGACTCTGTGACTTCATTCTCTTCATTTACATAGAATATACGCCAAGTAACCAATGGGAAACCTCTACAGTATTGAAACTCCAGAAAATTCTGTAAGCGGGGCTCTTACGATCAGGCCCGCTCCCACACTGTGGAGTGTACTTTTGTTTTCAGTAAATCCGTGCTTTGGTTTCCTCACGTTGTGTGTGCATTTTGTCTAATTCTTTGTTCGAGATGCCAAGAACCTGAACACCTTCTACTGGCAACCTTGAAGTACATGTAGTAATTTACTAGAATAGCTATGGGCATTCAGAGGAATTCACTAATTTTCTGGTGGACAGTTCCAATTGCTAGTTTTGTTTTTCCCAAATTGAGTTGAAATCTGTATCTCTAGTAGCTTCTACTCATTAACCATAATTCTGTCTTCTATTCCAACTTCTGCACTATAGTCCTTCAGGAATCTGAAGATTATTCTACCCCCCCAAACATTCCCCTCTCCCAGTAATCACTCTCTCCTCTCATGGGATTTGCTTTACCAGCCTGACTTCCATTCTAGTTATATCCCAAGGGTTTCAGTAGCATGACATCCATGATTATGATTGCTTTCTTCTTCATTTTCTATGCTTAAAAAATTTTCTATATTACCTTTATAATGACAAAATGAATTTTATTTCAAAAAAATAGACATAGGAGTCATTAGAATACCTTCTCCAAAATACTGACTAAAATACGCCTCATGAGAAAATTGATATTGAAATCTGAAAGGAAAAGGAAAAGAACAGAGAGCAGGATGGATGAGGATACTCTGTTACTTCTTTCTAGACATGATCCTCTCAGGGTGCATAAACTCACATTAGGGATCTTTGATCTGAAAGGGCTAATCCAAGTCCCCTACTCTAAAAATGAGAAAATTTAGAACTAGGAAGATCAAATGAATTGCCCAAGTTTAAATAATTGGCCTAATGTTTTTGATAGAGCCACAAAATTAATGACTGCCCTGCTTAAAATCTTTTGAACAGTTTTCCACTGCCCTTTGCATAAAGCCCAATTCCTTATCATAAATAGCAGGGTTCTTTATAATTTAGTTCCTAACGTCTTCTCCAGCCTCATTTTAAGCCCCTCCTGAGCTCCTGAGCTCTCCTCACCTTGCACTCTACGATCCATTTATTTAATTTCTTTAAGCATTTTTTTTGTCTGTTCGGTTTTTTTGTTTGTTTTCTCCCGAAAGTCTCTGCAGTTTAAGTTCTTTTTTGCACATCTCTGAGGCTGAATATATTTCTCCTCTTCCTAGAACACGCTTCCCCATAGCCTCATTCTCTTCAGCTGACTAAATCCTACTCATTCTTCACATCTTCTCTGACCCCTAACTTGGATTAGTTCTTGCTATAGGTTCCCAGAGAACCTAGGGTTTCAAATTTAGATGAGATCAGAGGATGTTCCCAGAGGATTTAGCACTACCTCTCTTTAAAAAACTCATACCCTTTTTTTGAATATGTGTTTAATATCAATCTTGCCTGCTAGACTGTAAGCACTCTGAAGGCAGGAATGGCATTTGCTTTGCTCTTTTAGTCTTAGCACTAACACATTACTAGGCACAAAGTAAATAATAAATATTCCATTTTAAAAAGGCTTAAGTTAGCTCATAATTGCTAAAAATATTTATTAAAACATTGTTAACATGCTATACAGTCACTGTTTAGTATCCTTGCAATAGACCAAGGCCCTCTTTCCATGTATAAAGCACAAAGCCCAACAGAGAACTGCTGTTATTCAGGCAAGCATCATTACTTTATTATCCAAATAGTTAAAAGAAAGTAAATAAAAATCTGATAAGAATGTCAATCATCGTTAATCATTCACCTTCAAAATCCATGCTCCAAAAGTAAAAGAAACTCTAATTATAGATTTGTCGTCTAACTTATCACCTTCCTAAGAAACTGTTACAGTTTAGAAAAGTTCAGATTCTGATCATCAAAGGGATATATAAACAAAGGAATATTGTATGTAACATCTAATGAGGGAGTACAAAGCACAAACGCCATGCATTTGGAATAATCATTAAGAGCACAGCCCTAGAGCCAGAAAGCCTGTGCTCAAATCCTGACTTTACCATTTTCCAGCACTGTGACCTTGAACAAGTAACTTAATCTGTGCTTCAGATTTACACCTGTAAGACGGGCCTGAAAAACTGTACTTACCTCATCAAACTATCATTTTATTTTGTGTCTGTATTAGTGCTATTAAGATGAAACCTAGGCTACCATACTGCAAGATTTATGGACTCTGCTTTTTATGTTCTTCTTATGTCAGTTCTGTTTCATCTCAACTTGTTCATATACTAATTTTCTTTTCCTATTCTAAATCTCCTCATTGAAGTCAGTGAGAATGAAGAAATGAAATTAATTATCTCCCTTTTTTTTTTTTTTGAGATGGAGTCTCACTCTGTCATCCAGGCTGGAGTCCAGTGATGTGATCTCCGCTCACGGCTACCTCCACTTCCCGGGTTCGAGATTCTCCTGCCTCAGCCTCCCGAGTAGCTGGGATTACAGGCACCTGCAACCAAACTGGCTAATTTTTACTAGAGACAGGGTTTCACTATGTTGACCAGGCTGGTCTCAAACTTCTTACCTCAGGTGATCTGCCTGCCTCGGCCTCCCAAAGTGCTGGGATTACAGGTGTGAGCCACCATGCCAGGCCAATTCTCTCCCTTTGAAGAATATCAAACATACTAACAGGCAAGTACATTTTAGTGTTATATGGGAAAGTCTCTAAAAGCAGAGTAAGACTGAATCTACAGAAGCAGATGTGCCATGGAGACACTTACAGCAATGTGGTCAGTACAATGTCAGCAACACTGTTGCCACAGTCATCATGGCTTTTATCTTAGCATAGGTGGGTCCAGGCTCCTGAGGTCAGAAACAGGTTGAAACCTATTAGCTTGGCTTAAATAGATCAGAGGTAAGTGAATATTTCAGTATGAATTAACAATGATTTCATATGATTTTCACACGTTTAATATATAAGCAACTACTACATAGATTAAAGAATTAGAGTAGGCTTGTCTTAGCCCAAAATCTCCTCAAGCTAATAAGCAACTTCAGCAAAGTCTCAGGATACAAAATCAATATGCAAAAATCACAAGCATCTTATACACCAATAACAGACAAACAGAGAGCCAAATCATGAGTGAACTCCCATTCACAATTGCTTCAAAGAGAATAAAATACCTAGGAATCCAACTTACAAGGGATGTGAAGGACCTCTTCAAGAACTACAAATCACTGCTCAACAAAATAAAAGAGGACACAAACAAATGGAAGAACATTCCATGCCCATGGATAGGAAGAATCAATATCATGAAAATGGCCATACTGCCCAAGGTAATTTACAGATTCAATGCCATCCCCATCAAGCTACCAATGACTTTCTTCACAGAATTGGAAAAAACTATTTTAAAGTTCATACAGAACCAAAAAAGAGCCTGCATCGCCAAGTCAATCCTAAGCCAAAAGAACAAAGCTGGAGGCATCACGCTACCTGACTTCAAACTATACTACAAGGCTACAGTAACCAAAACAGCACGGTACTGGTACCAAAACAGAGATATAGACGAATGGAACAGAACAGAGCCCTCAGAAATAATACCACACATCTACAACCATCTGATCTTTGACAAACCTGAGAAAAACAAGAAATGGGGAAAGGATTCCCTATTTAATAAATGGTGCTGGGAAAACTGGCTAGCCATACATAGAAAGCTAAAACTGGATCCCTTCCTTATACCTTATACAAAAATTAATTCAAGATGGATTAAAGACTTAAATGTTAGACATAAAACCATAAAAACCCTAGAAGAAAACCTAGGCAATACCATTCAGGACATAGGCATAGGCAACGACTTCATGTCTAAAACACCAAAAGCAATGGCAACAAAAGCCAAAATTGACAAATGGGATCTAATTCAACTAAAGAGCTTCTGCACAGCAGAAGAAACTATCATCAGAGTGAATAGGCAACCCACAGAATGGGAGAAAATTTTTACAATCTACTCATCTGACAAAGGACTAATATCCAGAATCTACAAAGAACTCAAACAAATTTACAAGAAAAAAACAACCCCATCAAAAAGTGGGTGAAGGATATGAACAGACACTTCTCAAAAGAAGACATTTATGCAGCCAACAGACACATGAAAAAATGCTCATCATCACTGGCCATCAGAGAAATGCAAATCAAAACCACAATGAGATACCATCTCACACCAGTTAGAATGGCAATCATTAAAAAGTCAGGAAACAACAGGTGCTAGAGAGGATGTGGAGAAATAGGAACACTTTTACATTGTTGGTGGGACTGGAAACTAGTTCACCCACTGTGGAAGACAATGCAGCGATTCCTCAAGGATCTAGAACTAGAAATACCATTTGACCCAGACATCCCATTACTGGGTATATACCCAAAGGATTAGAAATTATGCTGCTATCAAGACACATGCACACGTATGTTTACTGTGGCACTATTCACAATAGCAAAGACCTGGAACCAACCCAAATGTCCAGCAATGAAATACTGGATTAAGAAAATGTGGCACATATACACCATGGAATACTATGCAGCCATAAAAAAGGATGAGTTCATGTCCTTTATAGGGACATGGATGAAGCTGGAAACCATCATTCTCAGCAAACTATCACAAGGACAAAAAACCAAACACCGCATGTTCTCACTCATAGGTGGGAACTGAACAATGAGAACACTTGGACCCAGGAAGGGGAACATCACATACTGGGGCCCGTCATGGGGTGGGGGGAGTGGGGAGGGATAGCATTAGGAGATATACCTAATGTAAACGACAAGTTAATGGGTACAGCACATCAACATGGCACATGTATACATATGTAACAAACCTGCACGTTGTGCACATGTACCCTAGAACTTAAAGTATAATAATAAAAAAAATCTTCCAAAAGCAAAAAAAAAAAAAAAAAGAATTAGAATAGGCTGAATGCCATTTCACCCTGGGTGGAATTATTACTTTTGTCTTAAATTATTTTTATTTGTTTGCCCCTTCTAGATTATCTAGGGGAATGTAACAAGTGGCACTTAATAGTGGGATACTAATAGCACTTCAAATTTGTACAGCCTATAAATATTTTAAACACTTTATTCTCAAGTTGAATGGTTTCCATTATTTTCTCCAAACAAACTTGAAAGAATGAATAATTTTCATTCATTTATTTCATTTACTTATTTGACCAATTTTAGTAGAATATCTACCATGTTTTGACCTGATAAGCGTTCAGAGGAAGTCCTCGTCTTTTGGCAGGTGTCTGTTAACAAACAACTTGGGGCCAGGCACGGTGGCTCACGCCTGTAATCCCAGCACTTTAAGAGGCCGAGGTGGGCAGATCACTTGAGGTCAGGAGTTTGAGACCAGCATGGCCAACATGGTGAAATCTCGTCTCTACTAAAAATACAAAAATTATCTGGGCATGGTGGTGAGCACCTGTAATCTCAGCTACTCGGGAGGCTGAGGCAGGAGAATGGCTTGAACCTGGGAGGCGGAGGTTGCAGTGAGTCAAGATCGTGTCACTGCACTACAGCCAGGGCGACAGAGCAACTGTCTCAAAAACACACACACAAAACAAAACAAAACAAACAAACAAAAACAACAAAAAACCCAACTTGGTTCTAGTCTCGACAGTCCTCTCCTGCACCAAATGTAGTGCTCCAAGCTCCATTTCGATCCATAATCAGGAAATGTGAGCACACATTGTAACATAATAGGTGAAAGTCTTTCCTAAGAGAAAAATGCAATTGAAAGCTTAGCCAACTCAGTCATGCCCTCTTAGATAAAATATATTTATTTTCCAGCCTTCTCTTTCCTTTTTGCACCCTTCCCAACACTACAAAAGGTAGTCATTGAAAACATTTAATTCTTGTGTAACAATCTTGAGTGCTAAAGTTAAACCTTGTTTCTCAAATCTTTGAAGAGTTCAAGTCAATAACAAATTGGACTACACATTTACAGATGCCATTAACACTTTAAATGGAAGATATATTTCCTGTCTCTTTAGTAAGAAGGAAGCTGAGCAGCCTACACCCAAGCAATTTGTACCTTTCAGGCAGCAGCAATAAAAATGATTCTTTTACATGAAGGAATAAATTAATGTGTGACTGTTAGGTTGGAGAGCACTGTAGAGCTTCTGGTTAAATGTTAACTATTTAGAGGAATTATCCTGATTCTAGCATTTATCCGGTATTGTGTAGTTTTAACACTGCCTTGCAGATATGGAATCCAAAATTATCAAAATTGTGGTCACAATCTACTAGCTTGGTGGACTTTGACAGATAGCTCAGTAAATGCACCTGGGACCTTCCCTCCACCCCAGCCCACCCTCCAGTATAATTTTTAGGATGTAATTACAGAGGAAAAAAGGTTTTGAAGGTACCTTAATGCACTTCCCTAGCAGCAGGATGCATGTGCTCAGAGTATCAGTGACTTGGAGATATTAATTTGTATACTCAAAGAACAGTCTGGGAAGGATTTGTCACAAACTGTTCCAACAGGCCCTGCAAGTGGAAGACTTGCTATTAATAATATTAGGATTCTTCCAGAAGAGAGCTTTTGAGTATGAAAAGTTAACCTCCTTCCAAGTATTCTATGTGGCTGATAGTTGTCGAGATCCTGATTAGGAAGTACCTCCTAGCGAAGTGTTGCAAAGAGGGAAAGTAGAACATGTTATCTGGATCTATCTAAAAGGCTTGTAGTGAGGCCCTCAAAGAAAATAAATAGTTCTTTCTGTCTTTAAAAGACATTCGTATATTTAAAGAGAAGATATTTGTTGTACAGCTCTACGTTAACAATTATGCTGTAATTTATGCAGGTATATGCATCACTTTTGTTTTTTTCTTTCTTCCTAGGAGGAATCACAAGAATCTCTTAACAAGTGATTGTCTTTGGAAACCACTTTGTATTTTCTATTTTATTTTATTTTATTTTAAAGGCACAAAATTCCAAAGAGAAAATAATAGTCACCCCACATAATTAAACATTCAGCTTGCCAATCCACGCACAGCCAGGCTAAGCCTGTGATTTCAGTGGCCAAGAGAACTGAAGCAGTTTTTAAAACATTTATAATTATTTATATCGTGATTCCAAATGGGTGATCTGGAGAGATGTTTCGATATATCTGATTCTTGAAGAAATTATGCCAAATTAAACTTCTTATTCACTAATATCAGTATAAAGCGGTATGCACACAGGGCCGCACAATGATGTATTATAAAAAATTTGTCACCAATCACTTTCCAATACAAAATGATAATGGTCAAATCAGAAATGAGGTAGCCTGGCTGGGTGTGGTGGCTCATGCCTGTAACCCCAGCACTTTGGGAGGCTGAGGCTGGCAGACCACATGAGGTCAGGAGTTCGGGGCCAGGACAATGTGGTGAAACCCTGTCTCTACTAAAAATACAAAAAAAAAAAAAAATTAGCTGGGTGAGGTGGCGGGCCCCTGTAATCCCAGCTACTCGAGAGGTTGAGGCAGGAGAATCGCTTGAACCTGGGAGGTGGAGGTTGCAATGAGTCAAGATCGTGCCATTGCACTCCAGCCTGGGTGACAAGAGCAAAACTCCATCACAAAAAAAAAAAAAAAAAGAAAACAAAGAAATGAGGTAGCCTGAAGCAATAGCAATATTCACGTTTGCAAGTGATGGACCATCCCAAAGTGGATCAGCTTTAGCAGCCTCATCAAATAAGAAAATGTACAGGCCAAGAACACCAACCACCAAAGAATGGCATGTAAATACCACCCTTGAGTTCCATTCAATCTTCTTTTCAAAGCTAAGACTATTGAAACTTGGAGAAACTTTTGTGAAAACCAGTAACTTACAAAGTAGAAAAGAAGCTGGAAGGTGAAAAAGCTGGCACAAATAACGCTGATGAACAATTTCGTGTTGATATTCATATTTCTTCAACCAGGGATTATAGTGGTGGAGCTGGAAATAGAAACTAATTTCTCCCTCTGACTCTCCACTTGGTTCCTTCCCACTAGACTTTTCAGCAATGGCTGAAATAGCAAGTGGCTAAAAATGGGACCCAATTGATAAGTGTGCTGTGTCCCGGGCTGAGTTCGCTCACAGGTGGCGGCTGAGCCCAGGCGGGAGAGGGCAGCTGGTAGCTACAGGCCTCTGGTCATCCGGCCCAACCCGAGTGCTGGAGCTGGCCAGAGCCACCACGCAAGATGCTTGCAGGAGCCAGGGAAGCCACGGGCTCCGGGCCGGTTGGAGGTGTAGTCGCAGAGGCTCCAGCTACCGCCGCGGCCACCGTGCCCACCCGGACTGTGGCCCACTTTGTATTTTCTAACCCACCTAATACATATATTGATTTTCTTTTATTGTTTTATAGACAACAGGAATTATTTGGATAGGGAGATTACCTCAGAGTAGTAAACTTATGAGTAACTTCTGTATTTTCTGTGTTTCAGTTTTTATTTCTATGTGTTTTCAAAATTTTCTATAGTCAACATATTATTTGAATCCTTAGTAAAAAGAAAACCTCATTTAAATCCAAGAAAAGGCTGAGCGTGGTGGCTCACGCCTATAATCCCAGCACTTTGGGAGGCTGAGGCTGGAGGATTGCTTGAAGCCAGGCGTTCAAGACCAGCCTGAGCAACATAGCGAGACCCTATCTCTACAAAAAATGTTTTAAAAATTAGCCAGGCATGGCGGCATGTGCCTGTAGTACCAGCTACTTGGGAGGGTGAGGTGGGAGGATCAAACCTGGAATTTCAAGGCTGCAGTGAGCTATGATCTGATCACCACTGCACACGAGCCTGGGCAACAGAGTAAGACCCTGTCTCCAAATAAACAAAAAAAGCAAGAAAAATCTTTAGGGACTACACCTTTTTGGCAAACTTAAATTTAAATAAATACACACAAATAGCTATTCTTTTAATAAAATGCATTAATCAACCTTATTATATCATTTCCCTACTCAAAACCTTCATTTATAGAATTTAAAATATCAGCTACTCAGCATTACATACACAACCTATCATGATCAACTCCCACTCTCTATTTCCTGGCCTACCCCCTACATTTTAGCCAGACGGAATAAGTTAAAATTCCTCTTGTGCCATCTTTCTATCCCGTGCCTCTCAAAGTGCTATTCCTTCTGCCTGGAACATCTTTCCCGTCCCCTGACAACCTGATAAATTCCTATTTTTTCTTAGATTCCTGTTCAAAAGTTTCCACCTTTAAATAGGCACAGATATACACTGCTGGTGGTTATATTAACTAATATAACCTTTAAGGAAAACAATTTGGCCTTATCTATCAAAATTACAAATGAATGTATCCTTCAACCCAGCAGTTCCACTCCTAGGAATTTAATCTACAGATATACTCACACACTTTTGTGAAATGTTATATAAGATTACTCACTGCAGTATTGTAGGAGCAAAATATTGAAAATAACCTACACACTCACAGAGTGGGAGGGAGTTGGTTACACATATTATAGAAATCTATACAGTGAAATACTATGTAGCTTTCAAATGAACAAGGACACCCTTCGTGAACTGACATAGAAAAATCAACACATACTGTTAAGTGAGAAAAGCAAAGTACAGAACATAAAAGGGCCACCAAGAGCTCTGAAAAAAGAGAACACATATAAATTTGTTTGCATGTATAAAAATATTTATAGAAGGATACTTCTAAAAAAAACTACTAAAACTGCTGGGAAAACAGGAATGGGTAGGTAACTTCACTGGATATCATTTCATATTTGTTGAAATTCTGATACTGTGTGCATGTATTATTTATAAAGTAAAATTGTAAGAGCTTAAAAATCAAAACCTGTACTTTAAAAAGTGTCTACATCTTTATGAAAATATCTCTAATTATCTCCACCATTCCTTTATTCAATAATTAGAACCTTACTGGCTGCTGACACTATGTGCCAGGTACTATGGTAGGGAGAGAGAGAAGAAATAAAACAACCCACAGGGAAAATGAACTTCAGTGTACAACTCAGAAAAGCAGATAGAATATCCCATTTCAGTTAGTGCACAGGGTGCAAGGTGTGACAGGAGCATATAGGACAAACAGCACCTACACATTTCTAACAGTGTTCACATCACTGACTCATACACGGCTGTTTACATGGCTGTCTCCCAAACTGGACTGTTATCTCTTTGACGATGTCTCAAAGCTTAACACAGTGCTATGCACGTAGGAGGTATACATGTTAAATGAACCACTAAATAAAAGTATAACAGAAATAATCACTGCATTTTTTTGTTTGTTTGTTTGTTTGTTTTTTGAAACAGTTAAGAGCTAATTAAGGCTGGGAGTGGTGGCTCACACCTGTAATCTTTGGGAAGTCAAGGCAGGAGGATCACTTGAGCCCAGCAGTTTGAAACCAGCCAAAGCAACATAGTGAGGCTCCCTCTCTACAAAAAGAAAAAGAAAAGGAAAAAATTAGCTGGGCATGGTGGTATGTGCCTGAAGTCCTAGCTACTCGGGAGCCTGAGGAGGGAGAATCACTTGGACTCAAGCATTTGAGGCCGCAGTGAGCCGTGATTGCACCACTGTACTCCAGCCTGGGTGACAGAGTAAGAGGCACTATCTCAAGAAAGAATAGAAAGACTGGTCACAGTCGTTCATGCCTGTAACCCCAGCACTATGAGAGGCTGAGGTGGGAGGATTGCTTGAAGCCAGAAGTTCAAGACCAACCTAAGCAACAATGTGAGACACCCCCATCTCTACAAAAAAAAAAACAAACAAAAAAATTAGCCAGGTGTGGTGGCATGCACCTGTAATCCCAACTACTTGAGAGGTTGAAGCAGGAGGATCATTTGAGCCCAGGAGTTCGAGGCTGCAGTGAGCCATTATCACGCCACTGCACTCCAGACTGGGTAACAGAGAGAGAACCTGTCTCAAATAAAAATAAAACAGGGCTGGACGCGGTGGCTCACGCCTGTAATCCCAGCACTTTGGGAGGCTGAGGCGGGCGGACCACAAGGTCAACAGTTCGAGACCAGCCTGCCCGATATGGTGAAACCCTGTCTCTACTAAAAATACAAAAATTAGCCTGGTGTGGTGGCAGGCATCTGTAGTCCCAGCTACCCAGGAGGCTGAGGCAGGAGAATGGCTTGAACCCCGGAGGCGGAGGTTGAAGTGAGCCGAGATCACGCCACTGCCCTCCAGCCTGGGTGACAGAGCGAGACTCTATCTCAAAAAAAAAAAAAAAGTTAAAATTAAAATTAAAAAATAAAACAAAAATTCAAAAAAAGAAAACAAAAGGGCTAATTAAGTACTCAGCTAGACTCTAACCTGATTCCACAATCATAAGAACTTAGTATATGGGTCTAAGGATAAAAAGATTTAAAAATAAATTCCATATCTTATGCATACACACACACATGAATGTATTTAATTGTCACAAACATATTGAAGATTATGATTGTAACTATGTGGGATTTCATCTTCCCCCAATATATTCATTAAATATGTACAGAGTGTGTATAATTCCCCTAGGCACAATGCTGGGCTGGAAATACAATGGTAAAAACAGAAATAGCTGGCCGGGCATGGTGGCTCACGTCTGTAATCCCAGCACTTTGGGAGGCAAGGTGGGTGGATCACTCGAGGTCAGGAGTTTGAGACCAGTCTGGCCAACATGGGGAAACCTCATCTCTACTAAAAAAATACAAAAATTAGCTGGGCGTGGTGGTGCACACCTGTAATCCCAGCTACTTGGGAGGCTGAGGCATGAGAATCACTTGAACTCCAGCCTGGGCGACACAGTGAGATTCTGTTTCCAAAATAAAAAAAGCTGACATAGGGAAGTTATAGATTAATGAGAGATTCATTAAATAATCACACAAGTAATTTTCTATACCATTAAGAGGAAGAGAGAAAGTGGAAGGCATGATCAAGATTTCTCCTAGCCCACTGTAAGGAAAGAAAAGACTTGTAAAAATCTTTGTGTCTCAGACAGTATCAGATAAAGGTTATATTAGGGGTATGTGGAGGGAGTTCATTGAATTGAACTTAGATGGAAAAAAGCTATTTTCCTGAACCTCTAACTGAAATTTATCAATTCCTTCCATTATAAATGTAGCCAATAATCCACCGTGTTATTTGTGACTTTGCCACCTATAGATACCACAGATATTTTCATTCACATTATATGTATTACACATATCTCAAAATTATTTTGCATTTATAGTAGCCTCACTACCATTTCTTGCTATTTAATGTGTTTAATAAAGAAGTACTTATTACTATATCATAAATCTGATTTCTGTCTATTTTTGTAATCGTATTTTTTTTTTCTTTTGAGATGAAGTCTCGCTCTGTCCCCCAGGCTGGAGTGCAGTGGCGTGATCTCAGCTCACTGCAACCTCTGCCTCCCAGGTTCAAGCAATTCTCTTGCCTCAGCCTCCCGAGTAGCTGGAATTACAGGCGCATGCCACCACGCCCAGCTAATTTTTGTATTTTTTTGGTAGAGATTGGGTTTTGCTATGTTGGCCAGGCTGGTCTTGAACCCCTGACTTCAAGTGATCAGCCCACCTCAGCCTTCCAAAGGGCTGGGATTACAGTGTGAGCCTCCGCACCTGGCCTATTTTAGTAATTGTTTTTAAATACAATTGATTTCCTTTGTAGTCTTATCTATTTTATGTTACACATTTAAAAACATTTTTTTCTGATAAGGGGTCCATGGACTTAACTACACTGCCAAAGGAATCCATGATCCCCCGAAGTTTTTGCAAATCCCTGGGCTATAAATATGGATCAGGTTGAGATAACAATGTTGGCATACCCTAGAAACATTGGCAAGAGATTTCTGTTTCTTAATTACCTTTGGAAGGGATGGGGAAAAAAGAGTGCCAATTCACTTTAAAGTTTCCAGTAAAATGAATAATGGTAAAAGACTGGTGAGTCTGAATTTTCAATTTTATCTCATTTTTCAATGAGTATATGTCATTTTTTGATGATTAATCTGTGCATGTGCAATTTTTGTGAATATTATATAAGTGTACTATTGAGAAACACAGTGCTTATATATTTTACACAGCTAACCTAACCATGGTGATCATATGAAGGGTCAGTTAGGTCAATTATATATGTGGTAAACTATTGTTCAGCAAATACTCACTTTCCCCTCCCACAACTCCTATTGTGGAGTACCCTTTTCTTCTCCAGTATGTTGGAAGTGGCCTTTTGATTTGTTTGGTCAATGGAACATGGACAAAAGCCAAAGCGTGAGGCCAGGTGTGGTGGCTCCCGCCTATAATCCCAGCACTTTGGGAGGCCAAGGTGGGCAGATCACTTGAGGTCAGGAGTTTGAAACCAGCTTGGCCAATGGTGAAATCCCGTCTCTACTAAAAATACAAAACTTAGCTGGGCGTGGTGGCACATGCCTGAAATCCCAGCTAATCAGGAGGCTGAGGCAAGAGGATTGCTTGAACCTGGGAGGCGAAGGTTACAGTAAGCCGAGGTTGTGCCATTGCATGCCAGACAGAATGAGACCCTGTCTCAAAAAAAAAGAAAAAAAAAAAAAGAATTAAATGGTGGCAATGCTGCCATAAAAAATGTAAAGAAAAAAGTTATGAAAATCTCTATCAAATTTGCCCTTAGACTGCTTGACACATTTATTAATTTACTGCCCCTCTTAAGGAAACTGAAACTAGAAGGCATATGGATTTCAGAATTCCAAAGCAAACAAAGAGCATTAAAGGCCTTAAAGCAAAATTGACAATGGAAGTTTTAAGTAAAAACAAATGTTTAAGTTAGTATGTAGCAATTTTTATCCTTCTTCTCCTGAACCAACTTTTTCTATAAACCAACTACAGCCCTGACTGTGTCGGATAAGAGGGCTTCTGAATTTCAGCCTGCCAGAAATCCTATTGTGGGCATTACAATTATAGGGCTACACTGTTTTGTTTGCTGTAAATCCTGTTTGTAAATAAGCTTGAAGTCCTTGCAATGAGTTTGAGTACTACAATTTGATTACATGTTCAGCTTGCGCACTGTGGTGAGTTTTGATGTAATATTGGTTTCTCGCTGGGCGCGGTGGCTTACGCCTGTAATGTGAGCACTTTGGGAGGTCAAGGCGGGAAGACCACCTAAGATCGGGAGGTCGAGATCAGCCTGACCAACATGGAGAAACCCTCTCTCTACTAAAATTTCAAAATTACCCAGGCGTGGTGGTGCATGCCTGTAATCCCAGCTACCCACAGGCTGAGGTAGGAGAACTGCTTGAACCTGGGAGGCACAGGTTGCAGTGAGCTGAGGTCATGCCATTGTACTCCAGCGTGGGCAACAAGAGCAAAACTCTGTCTCAAAAAAAAAAAAAATTTAATCTCGTTTTGTTTTTATTTTTAATTTAATAATTTAATCATCGTTTTGTTTTTATTTTTTTTGAGATGGAGTCCCGCTCTGTCGCCCAGGCTGGAGTGCAGTGGTGCGATCTCGGCTCACTGCAAGCTCCGCCTCCCAGGTTCACGCCATTCTCCTGCCTCAGCCTCCCGAGTAGCTGGGACTACAGGCGCCCGCCAACATGCCCGGCTAATTTTTTGTATTTTTAGTGGAGACAGGGTTTCACTGTGTTAGCCAAGATGGTCTCGATCTCCTGACCTCGTGATCCACTCGCCTCAGCCTCCCAAAGTGCTGGGATTACAGGCGTGAGCAACTACGCCTGGTCTTAATCATCATTTTAAATTTCTGTTAACCACGCCAGGTGTGGTAGCTCACGCTTGTAATCTCAGCACTTTGGGAGGCCGAGGGGGGAGGATCACTTGAGCTCAGGAGTTCCAGATTATCCTGGTCAACACAGTGAAACCCCATCTCTACAAAAATAAAAAATTAGCCAGGCACGGTGACATGCACCTGTACACCTAGCTACTCGGAAGGCTAAGGAGAGAGGATCACCTGATCCTAGGAGGTTGAGGCAGCAGTGAGCGACAGACCTTGTCTCATTCATTCATAAATAATAAAAGAATCAATTTGGAATAATAACTAACATACACATGCCACTTTCTATGTGCTAGGTATCCAGTGCTTTACATATATTGACAATTAATTTTCTTAAGTGCTTTACATATATTACTGATTTAATTTAAATTTAAACTTAATTTTGATTTAATCTTACAGGTACTACTAACATGATTCTGTAAGAGTTAAAGAAAGAGGAAAGAAACACGAAACACAGCTTGGCAGTTAAAGATAGGTTTACTTTAGATATAACATGAGAGGGACTTCTGGCCGATTTCAGTCAGGACTACTTTCTCTTACAGACTCCAATTTTACAGATGAGAAAAATGAGGTTTGAGATTAAGTAATCTGCCCAAAGTCATAGAGCTAATTGCAAGTGAGGTAGGATTGGACCCAAGCAGTTTAGTTTGAGTGTGTGCTCAGGGGCTCTGCTCTATACTATCACAAAACTCACCTAACATTATTCGGTCAGATTCTCACCAAAGAAATATGGAGTTGTGATTCAGATGGTAGAACTATAAATCTGGATGCTGTGTAGCAGCAATATTCTGCCATAGAAATAAAGAAGCCAAGAAGTTGGAGACAGAGAAATAAAGTAGATGTCAAGAGAGAAGTTTTAATTAGATGGCAAGAGATAGGGAGAATGGTTGCCAGCATCAGTCCAGTACCAGCTCTGTTGCCTAGATGAACTGCCCTTGCATTTAAAGGAACACACTTTGCTGTCCACGTGATAAAATCCCTTATTTAAGATAGCACAAGATTTTATTACTTGCAACTATAAGAACCTTAACTCATTAGAACTGATCAACCAAATGATTGGTTGGATGCTTGAACTGAACTGAAATTGATATAGTGCCAAAATGTGCACTTGCTATGTAACAATGAGAATAAAAAATATTCAGATAACATTTTTAAAAAATATGGATGAATCTTGTTATGTTTATTCTAATCAATATTTGAAATGTATATCTAGTAAAGATTTAGAAATAACAGTATTGATTTTATTGTTTTCCCCATCTCTGACATATGGAATTGCTCTGAATTTTGTTTTTTAATTTGGCATGCTTGATGAAATCTGTGCCAATCCGATAAGGAGGAAGTAATTACAGAATGCTTACCCTCATCTCCCATTTATAGAAAGAGAAACTGTAGCTCCAAGAAAGAGCTCCCTTCCTTTGCTGGCACAGTGCTGCTATTTTGGTTTCTGTCAGTGAAGAATATCTATCCAGTGCCAATATAGTATAGCCATGTGTTAGTCTGATTAAATGGCTTTTGTTAAAGGGCAGTGTTCTAACCACTGGACAATCAATTCTCTTACCGTGATACTGTGACCTTGAATTTCTAGATGTGGAACATGGTAAAGCCAGAATGGGTCATTTTTCCTCCATTCTATTCTTGATAACCTAACTTTCCCATTCCCAAAGACTTTTGACACTATAGCAATCTCCACTTTTGTATGGCTGGAAGCTTAATTTTCACTTATCTCAATCATTTACTCTTCTCATAACATCAGTTGCTGCTTCTTCCTAAATAATATTAATGTATATTCCCTTTGTGAGAACTAACCAACATGTGTAGACTAATCTCTTTATTTACACTCCCACTGTCAAGTGTCTAAGTCCAGACACTTGTCATCTCTTTTTACTTGCATTGCTCTAATGTCCTTTACAATTTTTTTCCTTGGTCAATGTGGGCCCTGCCAGTTCATTACTGCAAGATTCCTGCTGCAGTAATTGATCTCATCTACTCGTCAGAAGGTTTGGCCTATATATACTCCCTTCTATTGGTTCTACATTGCCTTCCCACCCTTCTAAGCTCAAACCTAAGATCTTCAGCACCATCTTCAGGGCAGAAGGCTTCAAGTTTCCTGTAGGACTGGTATCCTGATAGTGATTCCCTAATCAAGCAAAGTAATTCTCCAGGGTAACCCAACTAGTTCATTTTCTCCTTTTGTCCTCCCAACTCCTCCTGCGTCTCCAGGGTGCCTTATCTATTCATCCCACTTCTTCCTTTAGACCTTCTCCAAATAGTCTGATTAGTTCCTCCCTTATTAGAAAAGGAGACAATTAGTTACTGCTTTCACTGTGCTAAATACTTTACAAGTGCTCTCAAATAACCTCATGGTATTCCAATGAGGTAATACTATTATGTCTCTCAGTTTTCAGATGAGAAAACCAAGGCTTAGAGAAGTTACTTAGCTCACTGGTAAGTAGCGAATCTAAAACTTGAACTGAGAACTGTGTAACTTTAAAACCCCCAGTAGAGGCCAGGCGTGGTGGCTCACGCCTGTAATCCCAACACTTTGGGAGGCCGAGGCAGGTGGATCACCTGAGGTCAGGAGTTCGAGACCAGCTTGGCCAACATGGTGAAACCCCCATCTCTACTAAAGATACAAAAATTAGCCAGGCATGGTGGTGTGTGCCTGTAGTCCCAGTTACTCAAAAGGACGAGGCAGAATTGTTTGAACCTGGGAGGCGGAGGTTGCAGTGAGCAGAGATCAAGCCACTGCACTCCAGCCTGGGTGGCAGAGCCACACTCTGTCTCCAAAAAAAAAAAAGTTCTTATGTTCTGCTAGTAGTGACTAGGCTTTTGTTTAGGTTATCACAGTAAACAATATTGGTCTAGGTAATTTCTTAGTTTGCTCATGTGTGTATGATATGGAAGACATAAGAAGTTATGCTTGGCTTCCTTATTGTTTTTTCTTATCTGTAATTTATGTAAAGGGGTCTGTGATTTTCTTGCATCATCATTTACTTTTAAGGACTCAATAGGATATAATCATATTTTCCAAAGTGTGGATAGAGAGATTTCTCAATTCAATTTAGTGGGTCATAAACAATTAAAGCCTTTAAACGATTGAATAGAAAAGAAAAATCCCCTTCATACATAACATGTGGCAACAGCAGGTATTGTTTAGTCAAATTTTCTTTCAGTTTTGTGTGTGTAACAGCTTGCAATGTATATTTTACTACAGATTCCTACCAAAAACATAAGAAAGACACAGGGTTACTTATGAATAAGAAAAAAATGCAGTATCCACACCTGAGAACCACTGTATTTAATCGGATTTTTACCATTCAAGGAATCAAAACACCTCCCATTATGCAACAAAGTCCAATTACAGAAAGATATTTAATTAAGCCTGTACTAAGAAAGTTTCTAAATACCCTTAATAATGAACCCAAACCTAAGGAGGATTTTATAAGTTAGCAAGAGTGTAATTTGCTTCACAGTGCAGTTATCAGATTGAGAAGCAATTTTATACTGTAGAGAATCTGAGAATTTCTTTCATTTGATTTAAAATGTTCATCTTGGCTGGGCACAGTTGCTCACACGTGTAATCTCAGCACTCTGGGAGGCCGAGGTGGGCAGATCAACTGAGGTCAGGAGTTCGAGACCAGCCTGACCAACATGAAGAAACCCCGTCTCTATTAAATATACAAAATTAGCCAGGCATGGTGGCGCATGCCTATAATCCCAGATACTCAGGAGGCTGAGGCAAGAGAATCTCTTGGACCCGGGAGGCAGAGATAGCGGTGAGCTGAGATCGTGCCATTGCACTCCAGCCTGGGCAACAAGTGCGAAACTGCATCTCAAAACAAAAAAACAAAATGTTTGATGAAAAAATGTTCATCTCAAAGCAAAAAATTCAACATGGAATTAAAAGCAAAGGAGGCCAGGTATGGTGGCTCACACCTATAATCCCAGCACTTTGGGAGGCTGAGGCGGGCGGGTCACTTGAGGTCAGAAGTTCAAGACCAGCCTGGCCAACATAGTGAAATCCTGTCTCCACTAAAAATACAAAAATTAGCTGGGCATGGTGGCTAGCACCTGTAATCCTAGCTATTGGGGAGGCTTAAGCAGAAGAATTGCTTGAACCCAGGAGGCGGAGGTTGCAATGATCCCAAATCGTGCCACTGTACTCCAGCCTAGGTGACAGAGCGAGACTCCATATTTAAAAAAAAAAAAAAAAAAAAAGCAAATGATATATATTTTTATCTTGCACAATTTTAGAATAACTTTTCCAGATGAACCAAACCCAAATATTACCTCCAAAAGACGATTTTAAATTTCAAATCTGATAAAACTAAATATCTTTGGAAAGTTTTATAATACCCCAAGATCTGCATTATTTAAAAGTTTGATATATAAAACAATATTATGTGTTTCTATCAGAACTCCAAGGCTTTTCCATATTAGTCAACAAATTCTATTTAAAAATGAGCTACAGGGTTAGGAGTGGGAATTCCCTTTGGTGCAGCTAGGGTTGCATTGAGGCATAATATACACACAATCTACAAATGGAAGAGTTTCCTGATAAGCACATTTATATTAATTCATTCATTTTTTTCTCCCTCCCAGTCTCTTATGTGCCTGCGTCCATACACATACAAACACACAACGTCCTATACTTATTGAGCATAGGATGTTCCCTATGACTTGGTCACTGTCCACCTCTTCAGCCATCACTGTCCTCTATACTCTGCTGCTTCACATCTCTGTATTTGTTTCTTCTCTCCTTTGGCCTAGAAAACTCCTGTTAGTTTTTGAAGACTCAGCTCAGACCTCTTAAGAGGCTCTTGGCTGGGTGTGATGGTTCATACATGTAATCCCACCACTCTGGGAGGCTGAGGTGGGAGGATTGCTGGAGCCCAGGAGTTCAAAACCAGCTTGGGCAACATAGCAAGACCCTACCTCTTTAAAAAAAAATTAGCCAGGGGCAGTGATGTGCACTTGTAGTCCCAGCTACTCAGGAGAGGCTGAGGTGGGAAGACTGCTTGAGCCCAGGACTTTGAGGCTGCAGTGAGCTATGATCACACCACTGCACTCAGGCCTTGGTGACATGGTGAGACCTTGTCTCAAAAAAGGAAGAGAGGCAGGGAGGAAGGAAGAGAGGGAGGGAGGGAGGGAGGGAGGAAGGAAGGGAGGGAGGGAGGGAGAAAGAAGGAAAGAAAGAAAAGAAAAAAAAAGAGAATTCTGTTTCATTTATTTATGATGGTCCTGTCAAGATCCTCTTTTTTTTTTCTGTAGAGATGAGGTCTCTCTATGTTGCCTACGCTGGTCTTGAATTCCTGGGTTCAAGGAATCCTCTTCCTCTTGCATTGGCCTCCCAAAGTGTTGAGATTACAGGCATGAGTCACAGCACGTGGCCATATTCTGAATTCTCTGGATAAGCTTTCATGTTGGAATATTGTAAAATCAATGACTAAAATAAAATTTAAAGATTATCTACAACCGTGGATTATCCTATCCTGATTCAGTTATAGTGTATATTGTAGTTAACTAGGGGGTTGGCAATAATCTTCATATAATATATGTAATTATAAAAACATAAATTATGTATATTATACAAGGAAAGCATGCAACAGGTCAGATGTTTCTCTATTAACACTTCCAGAAATATATTATGGTTTTGTTTTGTTTTTTTTTGAGACAGAGTCTTGCTCTGTCTCAGCTCACCGTGACATCCACCTCCTGGGTTCAAGCATTTCTCATGCCTCAGTCTCCTGAGTAGCTGAGATTATGGGCATGTGCCACTATGCCTGGCTAATTTTTGTTATTTTTAGTAGAGACAAGGTTTCACCATGTTGGCCAGGTTGGTCTTGAACTCCTGGCCTCAAGTGATCTGCCTGCTTCAGCCTCCCGAAGTGCTGGGACTACAGGAGTGGTCCACCACACCTGGCTGAGTATATTACAGTTTTACTGAGTATATTACAGTTTTATATCTGTTTTGCTTTTTGCAAATCTTTTTGCTTTTATTTGTCTTCCAGCTGATTCTTTTAAACTGCATCTCTACAAAAGTGGAGAGAATATAATGAATCACTATGTATTAATACTTATCACCCAGTTTCAATAATTATCAACACATAATCTACTGGTTCATTTTGAATCTCTGCAGACATTTCATCCAAAACTATTCAATATATATCTCTAAATGACCATTTAAAAAAATCATAGTATCAGCCGGGTACAGTGGCTCACACCTGCAATCCCAGCACTTTGGGAGGCCAAGGTGGGTGGATCATGAGGTCAGAAGTTTGAGACCATCCTGGCCAACATGATGAAACACCGTCTCTACTAAAAATACAAAAAAAAAGGCTGCGCACCGTGGCTCACGCCTGTAATCCCAGCACTTTGGGAGGCCGAGGCGGGTGGATCACAAGATCAAGAGCTTGAGCCCACCCTGGCCAACATGGTGAAACTCTGTCTCTACTAAAATACAAAAATTAGCTGGGCATGGTGGTGTGCACCTGTAGTCCCAGCTACTTGGGAGGCTGAAGCAGGAGAATCACTTGAACATGGGAGGCGGAGGTTGCAGTGAGCTGAGATAGCGCCATTGCACTCCAGCCTGGGAAACAGAGCGAGACTCCATCTTAAAAAAAAAAAAAAAAAAAGCCAGGCGTGTTGGCAGGTGCCTGTAGTCCCAGCTACTCAGGAGGCTGAGGCAGGAGAATCGCTTGAACCTGAGAAGGCGGAGGTTGCAGTGAGCCGAAATCGTGTCACTGCACTCCAGCTTGGGCAACAAGAGGGAGACTCCATGTCAAAAAAAAAAAAAAAAAAAAATCAATGCACAAAAAATTACATAATTCTCTTAATATCATTATTAAATACCTAAGGAGTGGTCAAATTTTTCCCAATTATCTTACAGATCTTTTTATACTTTGTTCAAATTAGCATTTAAACAACGTTGATTTATTGCATCTGGTTGATATAACCCTTAAGTCTTTTAAAATCAATCTATAGCTTTCTCCTTTATTTTTTTATTTTTATTTTTTGTAATTTGTTGTTTCAAGAAATAGCCATGTTTTTAAGGTTCCTGTGCCTTAAAATAGAGAAGTAGGGCTTCATATTAGTTAGGTTTAAATGTTATGATATACTCTTTCATTCTGTTGTTTGTGATGAGTCATATTAAATATAATAAGAAGTTACTACAATTGTAGTTAAAAAGTTGATTTTGGGGGCCGGGCGTGGTGGCTTATGCCTGTAATCCCAGCACTTTGGGAGGTGAGGCGGGCGGATCACCTGAGGTCAGGAGTTTGAGACCAGCCTGACCAACATGGAGAAACCCCATCTCTACTAAAAATACAAAATTAGCCAGGCATGGTGGCGCATGCCTGTAATCCCAGCTACTAGGGAGGCTGAGACAGGAGAGTCGCTTGAACCCAGGAGGCAACGGTTGCAGTGAGCCAAGAACATGCCATTGCACTCCAGCCTGGGCAATAGGAGCGAAACTCCATCTCAAAAAAAAGTTGGTTTCAGAGGTATAGATCGTTGATATCTTAAACTCAATAGCCATTATAATGATGACATCTAAGAGAAGAAACAATAAACACTTGCAAGAACTTCCGTTTTTGATTATGCCAGGACATGCATACACACTAAGATCCTGAGAGAATGGCAAATTTTTTTTACAAATATTAAAGCCAAACTAAAATTGTACTGTTATTTTCCTAATAGTTCTTCTTAGTAATAATTTAAGACCCTGAAAGTTACCTGATGTTTAGGTAGCTCAGTTCTCAGTTGATGTTATGACTCACTGGTAGAAACGTTACACTTCTATGAGCCTCAATTGTATGCTATGTAAATATAACTAGCCCCTACCTGATAATTATATACATATTTACAAGGCAGAAACTTAAGACAAAGTGATATTTGGCACTCTAAAATTCCTCTCAACCTCATTATATATGAAAGCATCAGCCTAACATTTTAAGTGTGCTACTGTTATATAAGTGTTTAATTATGTACATAAATCTTTGAAAACCTGTAGACATAACACAAAGCCAACAGCAAGTTATGCCTCAGTTGCTACAGGAGTATAGATATCATGTTAGAAAAGAAAATACAGTCCCAGAGTAGTGTGCAAGGCACCACCTACCATAGACCTGGGCTTGCTGATGGCCACCAGACTAGTGAGGAAGTCTTCATCGTGCAGCTGGCTGAAAACATGGGCGTCATAGGCTACCATAATGGAGATTTCTTCCATCATCTTGCCAGCTGGCCTTTCCACAGCAGCAGCTGCTGTCCCAGCTCCAGACCAGACTATCCAAGGAAAAATCCTACTGCAGCTCAGTGCCAGTGTACACACCCACCTGAGTTCGAGGGGGTGGAGTGTCAAAAATCCAGAAAGAAAGAGAGAAAAAAAAAAAGCGGCTGCTATCACAGGCTTGGCTAGCAATTCACCCCCAGTAGGAAACTAAAAGAGGTTTCTTATCTATGCAGGAAGTATACACTATAAACACCTTCTGCATTTATAACAGAGAAGCTGGAAAATTCAATTTTTGGAAACCTTTAAACTTCAAAAAAGAAATAAAGTTTCCTAACTAGAAATATCCTATAGCAATAACAACAACAACAAAAACTGATTTGTGTTATGTTCTTGGTAATTAAAAATTTTCATAATAGCTCGTCTTCTTACTGCAGTATTATTACATGAAGATTGTTCTTGGAGAAGAAGTAAATTTTCTTAGTGTTCTTAAGGCTTATTTTTTCGTAATCTTAGAAAATGAACAGATGAAAACCATTTTAATTTCTCAGAATTTAAAGAATTTATAGTACAATTACAAGTGATCTCCTGAAGTCTGAAAAAAAAAAATTTCCCCTCTGAGTATTTCTGTTAAAGAAAAAAATGCCAAAACATAAAAATGAAACAGGGACAGCAATATCAATTAATAATCATTACTCCCTTTTCCTACTAAAAAAAATAAGTATTTTAAGCATAGTTTTGTGTTGTTATTCAGAAAGCAATACAAGAGTCTCATTTATAAACTGGTTGTTTTGCTCCCATAGATAAAAGTTCTCTTCATCTTTTATCTTTAAGGCTAGAGGTTTCTTTTAATTATTCAAATCAGTAGATAGCCATTAACTGTTGGTAGCTTAACCACCAGTAGTGCTTTTTAAATTACAGCTGGAGACCATAAATGAACTGCCATATTTCCAGATGAAAAGTTTGAAAGCTGCCCATAATCACCATTACAAAGTTGCTTGATCAGGAAATATAATGTATACTAATTTCATGGAAAAAGGATTAAGCAAATAAAAATGAGGGGAAGACAGATAAGGCTTCTCTGAAGTTGTTTTTCAATATTCCTAATTAAGCTAGTATCTTCCCTGCTTTTTCTAGATCATGACACTGCAGTACTTACTATGAGAAATATTCTTTGTTAGAACTAGAAATTAATTTGGCAAGTTCGTCTAAAATCAAAAGAAATAAGTTGAAATAAAACATTTCAACCAGTTGAAATGTTTAGTCTTCATTACCAATAGCAGGATTATGTTACCTAAATTTGTTTGCTTTTCAGAAAACAAAACTCAGAATGAGATCTATAGTGTTATTTTCCCATGTTTTCCAAAAGTATTTTTTTCATCTACATTAACATGATTACTTGTATAACACCTTGTCCCATTTAAATGTAATTAGTAGAGTTTTACAACTGCTATAGCATTCTAGCTTATAAGAGCGAGCACAAGGAAGGAGGGAAAAGCACCTGATTGCTAGGAAACAAGCAAATCTAATAAGCTTATTTAAACAAAAAAATGCAATATTTTAAATAAATCCACAAGATTAAAACAGCTTCAAACTGTGTTTGACCCTTGTTGGAGTCAGTAAAGCATTTTTACTTCATTTTTGTTCTACAGTGCTGCTTTGTCTGTTAAGCATTATTTTCGTTAACATTTTTTTCCTGCACATTTATCCTGACGCTGACTAACCAGGTAAAAATTAAAAGATAATCAGGAGACAAGGCATTATAAGGTGTCCAGGCAGTTCATACCTTTTAAACTCCTTATCTTTTCAGAAGTACTTTAAAAGATACTGTGAACCTCTTCATGCATTCACCAGCACCAGAAGATTTCAGATTATCTTGCAACATTTTCTAGATGTGAAAGCAATTCCTCTTGCTTTCATATTTTTCTTTGCTATTCAGTGACTCAGAGCTTCCACACATGGATATCTGAATAAAGTGCACTGACAAAGACACCTGTTGTGGAAGGTAAAGAAAGTACTTCCCACAATGCCTTACTCCCTGCTGGCAACCACCCAGGGGCAAACAAGAGTTATAACCGCAGTTCAGCAGCGCCTATGCACCCTGGGAGAGTGCATTCAGCGTAACCATAGGTAATCTTCTTGGTTACGAAGAACCCTTATAACCCAAAAGAAAAGGACCAGAAAAAACAGTTTTAAATAGCACCTAGAGGTGCTGTACATTAAACTCATAAAACATTTACGGCATCAGGCTATAAGCATGCAAAAACATTTTTAGAAAAATAATCAAAGCCTTTAAAAATAGTTTAAGTTTACATACACAGAAACTAATAACTTCAAATAATTCAGTCCTTTTAGAATTCTACACAGGTTCTTAGATAAATGTTTTTAAAAGCTTCTATAATTTATAACCTTCAACAGATTGTTCTAATTAGCCACAGTGACTAGAATTATTAATAACATGTCATTTCTAAACCCAAGTGGTCCTCTATTGTAGCTGCAGTGCACAGATTTTCTTGAGCAGGGACACTCTAAGTTTGATTTGCAATCTTCACCTTTTGTCACCCTTAAAATGTTCCTTAAAGTTTACTTTACTTTTCAGAGTCTGGGAAGGAAAAATTCAAGGTTTCGTTTCCCCTTATTAAGTGTACTATATTTGTGGTTCCAACGAAAAACATACTCTTTGAAAACTGATGATTAGAGAAACTGTCACTCTACCGTCATTTTCTCCAGTCTCAGAAATAACAGCTACACCAATACCCTCCAAAACTTCAGAAGCTATTGTACACAGTCCTGTCTAAGAACTCTTGTTTTACCATCCCCCCAACCCATTGATTCCCTGGGTTGTTTACACCTGAGTGTCTGCAGTTATCGCCTTCACACCACGCAACTGCATTGGAAAAAAAAAAAAAAAAAAAGAAGGCAGTGGTGTGGAGAATTACCTGAGATCAAAGGCTGTGGTGTGGACAATACCATTTGAAGCTAAAACTTACCAAGAGAAGAGTATCAAAACAGGCAACAGAAACCAGCCACACTCCCGGTAACCAAATAGATGGTCCTCAGTTCAAGCAGGAACTAGCTAGCTGTCTGTCCCCAGGCAAGTCATTTAACTTCGCTAGGTTTCAGTTTCCTCATGGTCATGTAAATTGAGAGGGAGAGAATAGATTCCTGGTTTCCACATGGGTATAGAAAGTCAAAAGCAATGTGTCCTATTCCTATTTCCTCCTATCCAATAGGTTTATTTGATAGAAGATATCAAATAGGTTTGAAAGAAGATATCAAATAGGTTTATTTGATAGAACCTATCAAATAGGTTTATTAGGTTTATAAACCCTTTCTGGATCTTATTAAGAAAATGTTTATGAATAAAATAGCTCCAGTGATTTTTAAATGTTGTTCTGAGATTTTACACTGAAAGAGTATTCCATACTAGTAGCTAATTTTGTCCCAACAGTCATCCTCCTAGAACTGTTCTTTTTAACAAAAGCATACCTGGGTCATACTATGAGTCAAATAAACCATCTATTCTCAAGTGTCAAATTTAGAGACAGCTGAAACAAAAATCAAGAAAAGCTTGAATAAGATGTGGCTATTTTTCTATTGTGTTCTCTCCAATGCAGCAAAGTAGTTTCATTATGGGAGTAGCATTTTTTTATACATCAGTCAAAGCAGCAAGTATAAAAATTATCTCACCTCACCGGGCGCAGTGGCTCACACCTGTAATCCCAGCACTTTAGGAGGCCGAGGTGGGTGGATCACAAGGTCAGGAGTCCGAGACCAGCCTGGCCAATACGGTGAAACCCCACCTCTACTAAAAATACAAAAATTAGCCAGGTGTGGTGGCGCACGCCTGTAGACCCAGCTACTCAGGAGGCTGAAGCAGAATCACTTGAACCCGGGAGGCAGGGGTTGCAGTGAGCCAAGATTGTGCCACTGCACTCCAGCCTGGGCGACAGAGGGAGAATTCCATCTCGGGAAAAAAAAAAAAAAAAAAATTATCTCAACTCAGGAGAGTAGCAGTCAAGACCTTTTTCCTATATCTCATATTCTACTTGTTGAATATTCTCATCACGTCACCCATAAAATCAAGATCAGACGGAAAGAAAGACAAAACAACTACAAGAGAAATATGGCTTAGGCCAGGCACGGTGGCTCATGCCTGTAATCCCAGCACTTTTGGAGGCCGAGGCGGGTGGATCACGAGGTCAGGAGTTGGAGACCAGCCTGGCCAACATGGTGAAACCCCGTCTCTAATAAAAATAGAAAAAAATTAGCCGGGCATGGTGGTGTGTGCCTGTAGTCCCAGCTACCCTGGAGGCTGAGGCAGGAGAATCGCTTGAACCCAGGAGGCAGAGGTTGCAGTGAGCCGAGATTGCACCACTGCACTCCAGCCTGGGCGACAGAGCAAAACTCCGTCTCAAAGAAAAAAAAAAAGGAAATATGGTTTAGAGGGCAGAAAGGTCTTCTGCAACCCCCATATAGATGGGTAGCACCCTGGAGAAACTGTTCCTCCTGCATGACTGGCCCTCGTCTAATCTTTCATGAACATTCTTCCAGATGTTCCTAGGTAACTCTATGCAAACATTCACAAAGTATACATGACTCAATGTTAAGGATCTCCAAAATGACAAAATGTTCACAGTGTTCACAGTGAGATAAATAACTATAAGAAAGGCTGGTTGTGGTGGCTCACACCCATAATCCCCGGAGGCTGAGGGAGAAGGACTGCTTGAGCCCAGTATTATAAAACCAGCCTGGGCAACATAGTGAGACTACATCTTTACAAAAAATTGAAAAATCAGCCAGGCATGGTAGCAAGTTACTGTAGTCTCAGCTATTTGCGGGGAACCCAGGAGGTTCAGGCTACAGTGAACTGCAATTGTGCCACTACACTCCAGCCTGGGTGACAGAATAAGACGCTGCCTCTTAAAAAAAAAAAAAAAACTATAAGAAAGATAAAATTCTATAAATACATTCTTAATTACAGAAAATCAATATTCCAAGCAGGTTTCTATCTACTCTTAGCAGTGTACATTACAAAGCCCATGTGCTCTAAGTGAGGTAACAAAAGAGAAAATATGAATGAGAAACCATAGAAATATCAGAAGAAAGCTTTTCAGAATTTGTATTTCAGAATAGTCTAGTAACACCTACTGAGTTTTTACAATGGAAAAAGAACAAGTAAAAGATAAGTAAACTTGTTCTCTTTAAAATTATGCAAAGGTAAATAAAGAACACCATTATTCTTGTGTTGAATTCCAGCCATTCAGCTCATTATCCTTCCTATCTCTCCTAGCAGTTGCTAGGAAAATTCAAAACCTCAGAAAACAGATTGTTCAAAAAAAGAAAAAAAAAACCTAGCATTAAACTAAAAAAAGAAAAACCAGTGGGACATAAATACTTGCTTAACAGGTATGCTGGGTATCTTGCTGCCTCATTTGCAACTTACCACAAAGAATGAGGGTGAGGTAGATTCCAGACTATGAAAGAATAGATGCAACTCTTTAACAATTCAGCTTTTTACCTCATTTGAAACTAAAATCCACCGCCATCACATTCACATTAAATTTTACCTAACCAAAAGTAAATGTTTCAAGTGCTTGTAAGCATTCACCGATATTTGTTATCACTCAAAATGAAGAGTTCCATATTTACCTGAAAACATGAGTAATGCTTCACTTTGTCTCATTTTGAGCAGAGTGCACAACTGAATTCTAATTACAAATAACGATACATTAATTTCTAAAGCATTCAAATAATTATTTAAAACATTTCACTAACAATCAAATGAAATGAAACCATTTCACATGATATTCGTTTTTTCATAAGATCAGAGGGTAGGTTTAGGGAACAGCAATAGGATTTCACGCAAGTGCCCATTTCTCTCAAGTTTTTCTCCCAGCCTGGATAAAACTCCCTTTCCAATGGGACCTCACATGCCTGCATTATGTTATATACTGGCAGCTTACAGCAGGGCACTTGGTTAAATCCTGCAGTTAAAACCTGCAGTTAAAACTTGACAAGTTTGATGGTATGTGAATTAAATCTTTATTTATTTTAAAAAAGCAACTCAGGCCAGGTGTGGTGGCTCATGCCTGTAATCTCAGCACTTTGGGAGGCCAAGGCAGGCAGATCACGTTGTCAGGAGTTCGAGACCAGCTTGGCCAACGTGGTGAAACCCCGTCCCTACTAAAAGTATAAAAATTATCTGGGCGTGGTGGCACATGCCTGTAATCCCAGCTACTCAGCAGCCTGAGGCAGGAGAATCAGCTGAGATCGCGCCACTGCACTCCAGCCTAGGCGACAGAGCAAGACTCTGTTTCAAAACAAAAAACAAACAAACAAACAAAAAACTCAACATTTACTAAATGCTTATAATGTGCATAAGGGGGATTACAGATTTTGTAATCTAGTAATACAAATAATCTATAACAATGAATATTTACTAAAAATGTTATAATAGGCCGGGCATGGTGGCTCATGCCTGTAATCCTAGCACTTTGGGAGGCCGAGGTGGGTGGATCACGAGGTCAGGAGATCGAGACCATCCTGGCTAACACGGTGAAACCCCATCTCTACTAAAAATATAAAAAAAATTAGCCGGGCGTTGTGGCAGGCGCCTGTAGTCCCAGCTACTCAGGAGGCTGAGGCAGGAGTATGGCGTGAGCCCGGGAGGTGGAGCTTGCAGTAAGCTAAGATCGCACCACTGCACTCCAGCCTGGGCAACAGAGCGAGACTCCATCTCAAAAAAAAAAAAGAAGTTATAATAGTGGCAGCTAATATTTAATAAGTATTCACTATGTCCTAAACACAAAATCTCATTTCATCTTCACTGTAAATCAATAAACTAGATACCATAATTATTCCTTTTTTGTAGATAATTAAAATATGGAGAAGTTTTGTGATTTGACTCGACACCTACAGCTAGAAATAGAGCTGCTAGGATTAAAAAACAGGTGTGTCTGTTTCTAGTGTGCAAGCTAAAGGATAAGGAAGTAGGCAAACATATACCAGAATTAGCCGTGTGCCAAACACTGCTGTTTCTCAAACACTGATGTCTCCTTCACACACATACATAGGTTACAGACTATAAAAAAAGCTATGTCTGTCATGTAATACAATAATTAGTGATATAGGACTGTAATAGAATGAAGTCCCTCTGCAGATGGGGAAGCCTTCATGGAAAAGATGGATTGAATTTAGATAGGCAAAGTGAAATAATTTTTTACAGGGAAAAATGAATTTAGAATGACCAGAGTGGTAAACTGATACTGGACACAGCAGAAGTTACAAAGGCAGATTTAAATTAGCCTATGGTAATTTGCAAATATCAGGTCAACAAATTAGGCCAAAGCCAGTCATTGAAGATTACTAAATTCCTGCCTTTCTAGCTTCCATTTATGCCATTAGAGAAAGGAAGTGTGGGCTCCAGAATTTAGAATAACCTGGTTTGATACTGGACTCCACCACTCACTGGCTATGTGACTGTCTTAGTCTGTTTGGGCTGCTACTAGAATAAAATACCATAGACTGGATAACTTATACACAACAGAAATTTATTTATCACATTTCTGGAGTGTGGAAGATTAAGGTGCTGGCAGATTTGGTGTCTGGTGGGAGCGTGTTTTCTAGTCACAGGCAGAGGTCTTCTCTCTGTGTCCTTACATGGTAGAATGAGGAAGGGGTCTCCTTGGAGTTTTTTTTATAAGGGCACTAATCTCATTCAAGAGAACTTAACCCACATGATCTAACCACCAGTCAAAGATCCCGTCTCTTAATATCGTCACATTTGGGTATTTCAACATGTGAATTTTGGGGGGACACAAACATTCAGTCTATAGCAGTGACAATGAGCAAATTACATAAGTTGTCTCACTCCTTGGTTTTCTCATCTGTATTAGTCTGTTTTCACACTGCTGTGAAGAAAAACCCCAAGACTGGGTAATTCATAAAGGAAAGAGTTTTAATTGACTCACAGTTCTACATGGCTGGAGAGGCCTTGGGAAACTTACAATCATGGCGGAAGGTGAAGGGGAAGCAAGGACCTTCTTCACATGGCGGCAGGAGAGAGAAGGGAAAGCAGGGGAAATGCCAGATGCTTATAAAACCATCAGATCTTGTGAGAACTCACTCAGGATCACAAGAACAGCATGGTGGATGCTGTTCCACTCACCTGCCATGATCCACTCCCCCATGATCCACTCACCTCCCTCCCTGGACATGTGGGGATTACAATTTGAGATGATATTTGGGCAGGGACACAGAGCCAAACCATGTCATCATCCACAAAATGAGAAAACAGTAACAATGCAGTGAGGTACCTGACTCTGGAAAGCATTTGATTGATGTTGGTTGTTATTATCAATATTAATAAAAATGATGTACAGGGGGCAAAACTATTTGATGAAAACTAAAGAGAAGATGGAATTGTAACCTTTAGAAATGGGGCAGGGAGTGAGGTTCTCAGTATACGAGAACACAACCAATGCCTCCATTTTTTTTTTTTCGTATTTCCTTGTCCAGGAGAGATGAATAACAGTGTCATACAATTTCAATCCTCTACCAATTTTCCATAAACAACTAAATCTTTCTGGACGCTGATTTATTTGGGAGTAATTTGGTAATTTACATGAGTCCTTCTGTTAGAAATGACTGAGACAGGTTAGTGGAGGTGAAGTCTTGATAGGGAGGCCTGGGTGGGGCGGTGGGGCACAATCTCCTACAGTTTGCTGCCCTCTCTGGTTTCCTGACTACAATGCAAACAGAATTTAATCAATTACCTCTCATTAAATTGAACAACTATGAGACGAACAGGGAAAAAAGAGCATTTGTTATATAATGATATTAGTCTATTGTAACCTGATCAACAAAACACCGTTACTATGGGCTATCATGTGAAAATAAATAATCCTTCTTCATAACTATATTATAATAAGGTTTTCCACAGTTCATTTTTATCTTGAGTCAAAAGAAATACCCTGTGCAATGGCTTAGAGTAGCAGCTAACTCAGAAACTAAGAACTGACCAACAAACCACTTCACTTCAAAGATGTCAACTAAGTTTCCATCAGAGGTAAATGGGGAAGGGGGAGAGAAATAACACATATTTAAAACCTACTGTGCTAGGGAGGAGCCATAATTTCATTATCTCTTTTAGTTCTTACACAATACTTTGTAGCAGATTTAATTATCCCAATTTTACAGAAGAGATACTTGCTCTAAGAGTTTAAGCAATTTAGGCTGGGTGCCATGGAAATCATGCCTGTAATCCCAGCACTTTGGCAGGCTAAGGTGGGTGAATCGCCTGAGGTCAGGAGTTCGAGACCAGCCTGGCCAACATGGTGAAACCTCATCTCTAATAAAAATACAAAAAAAAATTAGCTGGTCATGGTGGTGGGTGCCTACAGTCCTAGCTACTCGGGAGGCTGAGGCTTAACCCCAGGCGGTGGAGGCTGCAGTGAGCAGAGATCGTGCCACTGCACTCCACCCTGGGCGACGGAGCAAGACTCCATCAAAAAAAAAAAGAGTTTAAGCAATTTAAAGTCACACTACTTTGGCTGGGCTCAGTGGCTCATGCCTGTAATCCCAGCACTTTGGGAGGCCGAGATGGGAGGATCACCTGAGATCAGGAGTTTGAGACCAGCCTGAACAACATGGTGAAACCCCATCTCTACTAAAAATACAAAAATTAGCCTGGTGGCATGCACCTGTAATCCCAGCTACTTGGGAGGCTAAGGGAGGAGAATTGCTTGAACTCAGGAGGTGGAGGTTGCAGTGAGCTGAGATCACGTCACTGCAGTCCAGCCTGGGTGACAGAGCAAGACTCTGTCTCAAATAAATAAATAAGTCACACTACTACTAAATGAGAGTTATGATTAAACCCAAACATGTGATTACAAAGGCTCAGGTTTTTTCCCACCTACATCAGGTTTGTCACAAATGAAAGCAAGAGAAAAGACAGGAGATTCAATTCACTTTTGAATAGCCCATTTAGAAATCCTGAAATAGAAGTTTTAAAATTTCTAATGGTAGACTCTATATTTCTCTTATCTTAGTATTTTGCTCTTAATGTTGTATCCTTATATAACGAAAATATGGGCTGAAAACTTATATTGCATCCAACAGTATCTATCTATCTATCTTTTTTTTTTTTGGCGCGATCTCGGCCCACTGCAACCTCCACCTCCCGGGTTCAAGCATTTCTCCTGCCTCAGCTTCCCAAGCATCTGGGACTACAGGCGCACACCACCACACCCGGCTAATTTTTGTATTTTTAGTAAAGACAAGGTTTCACCATGTTGGCCAGGCTGATCTTGAACTCCTGACCTCGTGATCCGGCCGCCTCAGCCTCCCAACATGCTGGGATTACAGGCGTGAGCCACCATGGCTGGCTATCTATCATTTTTGAGACAGGGTTTCTCTCTGTTGCCCAGGCTGGAGTGCAGTGATGCATTTACAGCTCACTGCAGCCTCAACCTCCTGGGTTCAAGTGATCCTCCCACCTCAGCTTCCACAGTAATTGGGACTACAAGCGCCACCACTCCCAGCTAATTTTTAAATTTAAAAAAAAAAATTTTTTTTTTGAGACAGGGTCTCACTATTGTCCAGGGTGGAGTGCAGTGGCACGATCACAGCTCACTGTGGCCTCGACCTTCCAGGCTCAGGTAATCCTCCTCTCTCAGTCTCCCAAGTAGCTGGAACTACAGGCATGCACTACCAAGCGTGGCTCATTTTTTATATTTTTAGTAGAGAAGGGCTTTCACCATGTTGCCCAGGCTGGTCTCGAACTCATGAACTCAAGCCATTCACCCACCTCAGCTTCCCAAAGTGCTGGGATTACAGGTGTGAGCCACCATGCCTGGCCTGTAGTAGTATTTATTATATAAGGCATTTGCAAATATGAGGAGAAAGAAGACTGAAGGCAATTTATCAATTCCTCCTCAAGTTACTGATGAATGCAATACACATTAACAGACTGCTATAATAGAAAATATCATGTGAATTGAGGCAAAATTCTTGTCAGCGATGGCTTCCATGATGTTAAAAATTGGCTTTATGTATGCTTGAAGAGCAATAGTAAATTGCTTAATTGTCTAAAATAAAATAATAAAAAGATTTTCATAATTCTAAAACAGCTGTCATAGTGGTGGCAGTGGCAATGCCCAGAACATTCTAATTTCATTCATTTGAATGACAGTTTATATTTTATGTTAAATCTAAAATATGTTTTTATATTTCTACAGATAGATATAGAGGGAAAGATGAGAGAAGGAGAAAAAATAAACGTTATGGTTGAAGTTTAAACTCTTTGAATATTGGCAGGCTGGCATCTCTCTCTCTCTCTCTCTCTCTGTCTCTCCCTCCCTCCCTCTCCCCTCCTCTCCTTCACTCTCTCTCAAACATACATATCTCTTAAAAATCATTTTTGTCCTAAACTATTTGGCAGATATTGTCTTTGTATCAGATAACTTACTAAGTATGAATCTTTAAACTTCACTCTAGTTATCCTACATTGTTCTCTTTGTACAGTGGTTGACAATGCAAATGAGATATGAGCACAGTTGAGATGTGAACATGATACATACAGTCTTACAGATTGCAGTTTATAAATAAGCTCTATATTAGTCAATTGTAGATGAAATGTTCTATTATTTATCGTTACTATAGCTACTAATAATCTAATATTTCCTTTTTTAAAAAGTTACAGGTTCTTGCTATGTTGCCCAGGCCAGACTTGAATTCCTGGGCTAAGCAATCTTCTCACCGCAGCTCCCGAGTGGGTGGGACCACAGGCACAAGTTACTGTGCCTGGCAATATTGCTTTAAATACACTTTATTTTATGATAGGGTAATGTCTTACTGAAGATACTCCATTAAAACAAAAAAAATCTCTGATATCTATAGAGGATAATTAATCATTACACAAAATGATATCTTAGGAGTTCTTGCCTGTGAAAGAAAATATGCTATAAATTTGCCCAAAGCCTCTCTGCAAGATAGAATTCTAAAGCAGCCATTTTGTAAAGGAGCTTCATTCTGAGACAAAAGTAACTCTTTGAAAGCACAGTTTCTCTTTAATGTAGACTCGCTTAACACTATTAATATAAGTTGCCTGTGTTCTTTTTTGAGAGGCAGTCTTGTTCTGTCACCCACGCTGGAATGCAGTGGCACCATCTCGGCTCACTGCAACCTCCACCTCCTGGGTTCAAATAATCCCCTGCCTCAGCCTCCCAAGTAGCTGGGATTACAGGCATGTGCCATCATGCCCAACTATGTGTTCTTTTTACTGCTAATATTTTTGTGCAAGTGGCACATGGTCTTCTTTTATTTATTTATTTACTTTTTTTGAGACAGGGTCTCACTCTGTCACCCAGGCTGGAGTGCAGTGGCGCAATCTCTTGGCTTACGGCAGCCTCAAACTTCCCGGGCTTCGGTGATCCTCCCACCTCAGCCTCCCAAGTAGCTGGGACCACAGTGTGTGCCACCACATCCAGCTAATTTTTGTAGGTTTTGTAGAGACAGGGTTTGGCAATGTTGTCCGGGCTGGTCTCAAACCCTTGAGCTCTGGTGATCCTCTCCCCAGGCTTCCCAAAGTGCTGAGATTACAGGAGTGAGCCACCACACTAGCCTGATGCAAATGGTCTTTAATGTCTCAACACCACAGAATGCAAAGGGTGCAGTAAGAAAATTTGCTGGTATTTTGTTTTTACTTCAGGGCAGTTGAACAGAAACACAGTTGATATGGTTTGGCTGTGTCCCCAGACAAAGTCTCATATTGAATTGTAATCCAAATTGTAATTCCCATATGTTGGGGGAGGGACCTCATGGGAGGTGACCAGATCATGGGGGTGGTTCCCCCATGCTGTTCTTGTGATAGTGAGTGAATTCTCATGAGATCTGATGGTTTTAGAAGGGGCTTTTCCCCATTTTGCTCGCATTCTTCTCCTTCCTGCCATCATGTGAAGAAGAACATGTTTGCTTCCCCTTCTGCAGTAATTGTAAGTTTCCTGAGGCCTCCCTAAGCCATGCTGAACTGTGAGTCAATTAAACATCTTTCCTTTATAAATTAATCAGTCTCTGGTATGTCTTTATTAGCAGCGTGAGAATGAACTAATATAAGAGTGAAGAAAATAGGTCTGAGATTTGGATAATAATACAGCTTTATATGTCATAGTGGGGAGACTTAACCTCAGACAAGTAAACACACCAAGGCTAAATTAAGTATGACAGGACATTGCAAAATGACAGCACCACTCATACCCTCAAACCTTAGAAAACCCTTAGCTCAGATGACGCTTCTGAGATACTTCTGGGTCAAACAACCAAAAGTAAAGCCATCATGTATAGGTAATAGCAACGACTTCAATTTAATTTCTAAATTCCTTCTCCTAAAACCTTAATGTATTTCCTCTAAAATAATTAGCTTACCATTAAAAAGAAATATTATAGAATTCTGTATCCAGTGAATTAGAAAACTTTTTTTTTCTGTGACAGAGTCTTGCTCTGTTGCCAAGGCTGGAGTGCAGTGGCACGATCTTGGCTCACTGCAACCTCTGCCTCCTGGGTTCAAGCAATTCTCCTGCCTCAGCCTCCCGAGTAGCTAGGATTATAGGCACACACCACCACTCCCGGCTAATTTTTGTATTCTTAGTAGCAACAGGGTTTCACCATGTTGGCCAGGCTGGTCTCGAACTCTTGACCTCATGATCTGCCTGCCTTGGCCTCCTAAAGTGCTGGGATTACAGGTGTGAGCCACCGTACCTGGCCAGAAAACATTTCTTTTTTTTTTTTTTTTAAGACGGAGTCTCGCTCTGTCACCCAGACTGGAGTGCAGTGGCATGATCTCGGCTCACTGCAAGCTCCGCCTCCCGGGTTCACACCATTCTCCTGCCTCAGCCTCCCGAGTAGCTGGGACTACAGGCGTCCGCCACCATGCCCGGCTAATTTTTTGTCTTTTTAGTAGAGACGGGGTTTCACCATGTTAGCCAGGATGGTCTTGATCTCCTGACCTCGTGATCCGCCCGCCTCGGCCTCCAAAAGTGCTGGGATTACAGGCATGAGCCACTGCGCCCGGCCCAGAAAACATTTCTTAACTCAGCAAATATCATTGATAGGGTATTCTGTTAGAAAAGATTAACTAAAGTAAATGACAAATACAGCAATGTTACTAAGAGGTTGAAGGGGGAAAAAAGAAGTTCCCATTAAATATACTGTTTTTCTTTTCTTTTCTTTTTTTTTTTTTTTGCTACAAACAACTCATGTACAAATTAATTATAAAAATGCAGGCCAGGCACAGTGGCTCACCCCTGTAATCCCAGCACTTTGGGACGCCGAGGTGGATGGATCATTTGAGGTCAGGAGTTCGAGATCAGCCTGGCCAAGATGGTGAAACCCCGTCTCTACTAAAAATACAAAAATTTGCCAGGCATGGTAGGTGCGCCTGTAGTCCCAGCTACTTGGGAGGCTGAGGCAGGAGAATCACTTGAATCCAGGTGGCAGAGGTTGCAGTGAGCCGAGATCGAGCTACTGCACTCCAACCCGGGCGACACAGCAAGACTCCATTTAAAAAAAAAAGAAAAGAATTAATCACAAAAATGCAGAAATCCGAAGAAATACCAAAGTGAAACAACTTCCTCTTGGATTTGATGGTTAATACACAAATATATAAATTTAAAATAAGTAAATCCTTCAAGCCTTTACTAGATACCTAGGTCTATTAGTTATTTAGGCAGTTGCTAAGCAACGTCCTCTTCCGTAGGGCTAAAGTGCATGAAATTAGCAGGTTTTCAGGAAAAGATAAATTGAATGAAAAATTAGGGAACAGCCAAAAGGAAAAAGCATTAACTTGCTAATTAGGCTGTAAGAGAGGTTTAGTGACTTTTAGCAATAGTTTTTATGCATTTCGTTTTCTACTAGCACCAAATGAGATGGGTACTTTAACACATTAATATTTTAATTTTATCAAAACAGTGATCATTACACCCACTTCTACACTTAAAAACTTAATTATATAATTAAGGTATTGGATCAGGATAACTGGGGTATCCTGATCCAATGCCCCAATTACTACTACTAACAATGATCTCCATAGATCCCTTTCTCTAACAGTACTGATTTTCAAATCACCAGTTTCAGGGTATGTCACACCCCTGGGTTTGTGCTTAAAAAAATTTTGTTGTAACATGAAATCAGTAAAGATACAGCTTATGATGCTGCTTAGAAACCACTAGATCTCTCTTTGACAAGGGCACCAAGGAGAATACACAATGGGGAAAGGATAGTCCCTCCAATAAACGGTGCTGGAAAAACTGGATCTCCACATGCAAGAGAATGAAACTGGACCCTTATCTTATACCATAACAAACATTAACGTGAAATATTTAAAGACTTAAATTTAAGACCTGAAATCACAAAACTCCTAGAAGAAAACTTAAGGGAAAAACTCCTTTACACTCATTTTGGCAATGATTTTTTGACACAAGCACAGGCAATAAAAGCAAAAATAAACACGTAGGACTACATCAAACTAAAAAGCTCTGCACAGCAAAGGAAACAGTCAACAAAATGGAAATGCAACCTAGAAAATGGAAGAAAATATTTCCAAACTATATATCTCATGAGGGATTAATATCCAAAATATTTAAAGAATTCATATAACTCAACAGCAAAACACCAAATAACCCAATTTAAAAATGGCCAAAGGACCTGAATAGATATTTTCCCAAAGAAGTCATAAATACAGCCAGCAAGTATATGAAAAGGTGCTCAACATCATTAATCATTAGGGAAATACAAATCAAAACCATGAAATATTACCTCATACCTGTTAGGATGGCCATTATTTAAAAAAAAAGAGATAACAATTGTTAGTGAGGATATGGAGAAAAGAGAACTTTTATACACTTTTGGTGGAAATGTAAATTGGCCCAGTTACTATGAAGAATAGTACAGAGGATCTTCAAATATAAAAAATGGAACTACTGCAGCAATCCAACTTCTGGATATGTAACCAAAGGTAATGAAATCAGCATAGTATCTCGAAGAGATATTTGCACTCCTACATTCGCTGCAGAATTATTCATAATGACCAAGATATAGAAATAACCTAAGCATCTGTTGATGGATGAATGGATACAAAAAAGGTGGTATATATATTTACATTTATAGATATACATAATAGAATATTATTCAGTCATAAAAAAGAAGGAAATCTTGCCCTTCATGACAACATGGATGAAGCTGGAAGACATTATGCTAAGTGAAATAAGCCAGACACAGAAAGACAAATATTATATGACTTCAGTTACAGTTGGAATCTAAAAATGTCAAACTCACAGAAGCAAAGAGTAGAATGGTGGTTGCTCCTTGTCGGGGGATAAGATAGACAGAGAGATGTTGCTCAAAGGGCCCAAATTTCAGTTATAAGATGACAAAGTTCTGAGGATCTAATATACAGTATGGTGACTACAAGTTAATGATACTCTACTGTATATTGAAGTTTGGTAAGGGAGATGTAGATTTGCTAGATCATAAGTGTTCCCACCACACACATACACACACACACACACACACACACACATTAACTATATGGGGTATTGGATGTGTTAATTAGCTTGACTGTGGTAATTATTTCACAATGTATGCATCATGTTATACACCTTAAATATAAATAATTTTTATTTGTCATTTATATCTCAATAAGGTTGGGAAGGAAAGAAACTATTAGATCCCTAAAAACTTTGTTCTTTACTATAAGCATTTTGGAATAACTTTTTTTTGCAGATCTTACTATATCAATTCAATAAGTAAAGAAGAATGTTGTTTAATGTACTGGGTATAACAATGGAAACCATTAAAAAGGAAATAGGCAAATAACCGAAGGGAAAATTACTGTGGAATTTCAAATGTTGTGAAGGAAGGAGATAAAAAGTGGAATATACAGTTTTATTATTTTGAGGATTCAAGGGAAAATTCCCCACCCTACCTCTCTACTTGTCCTTTTCTTCATTTTTAAAAAATCATTTGATTTTTTTTTTTTTTAAACAGGGTCTTGCTCTGTTATCCAGATTGGAGTGTAGTGGCATGATCACAGCTCACTGCAACCTCAACTTATCTTGCCTCAGCCTCCCAAGTACCTGGGACAGTAGCTGTGTACCACTGGGCATGGCTAAGATTTATATAAATAAAATACCCTTCCACCTCCGTCTCCCTAGTCATTTTTTAATATCGTGTTGCGAGTTGTGTAAATGGTGCCAGGATACAATCTCTAATCCCCTTACTCACTAAATCATCTCCTTCCTGATTTTCGTAAAGTCCACACTGAGCAAACCTTGATGCAAAAGCTAGTGAGGGCCATATAAGAACCACATAAAGAACCTACATTTGTGATGAATTTTGTCATGAAGGAGGTGACTTCTGTCTGGATTGTGATCATGTAATCATGCCTCCTTGTATTAATCCTGCAACCAATATACCATGTGAGCTTAGATAGTGAGGCTCTTACTTTATTTGAAAAAAAAAAAAAAAGCATTGGACTAAATGATTGGTCAAGTCTACTGAAGTTTAACAGTCCATGACATCATTTTAAAACATACTGCTATATAAAAATTGTTATTTCTAATTTTTTTTTTAACTTTTAAGTTCAGGGGTACATGTGTAGGATGTGCAGGTTTGTTACACAGGCAAACGTGTGCCATGGGGTTTTTTTGTACAGATTATTTCATCACCCAGGTATTAAGCTTAGTATCCATTAGTTATTTTTCCTGATCCTCTCCCTCCTACCCTCTGCCCTCTGGTAGTCCCCAGTGTGTGTTGCTCCCCTCTATGTGACCATCATTTAGCACCCACTTGTAAGTGAGAACACACAGTATTCGGTGTTAGTTTGTTAAGGATAATGGCCTCCAGCTCCATCCATGTCCCTGCAAAGGACACAATCTCATTCTTTTTTATGGCTGTATAGCATTCCATGGTATATATGTACCACATTTTCTTCTTTTTTTTTTTTTTGAGATGGAGTCTTGCTCTGTCTCCCAGGCTGGAGTACAGTAGCACAATCTCCGCTCACTGCAACCTCTGCCTCCTGGGTTCATGCCATTCTCCTGCCTCAGCCTCCCGAGTAGCTGGGACTACAGGCACCCGCCACCACGCCTGGCTAATTTTTTTTGTATTTTTAGTAGAGATGGCGTTTCACCATGTTAGGCAGGATGGTCTCGATCTCCTGACCTCATGATCCACCCGTCTTGGCCTCCCAAAGTGCTGGGATTAAAGGCGTAAGCCACCACGCTCGGCCTCACATTTTCTTTAAACAGTCTATCACTGATGGGCATTTAAGTTGATTCCATGTCTTTGCTATTGTGAATAGTGTTGCAATGAATATACGCATGCATGTGTCTTTATAACAGAATGATTTATATTCCTTTTGGTATATAACCACTAAAGGGATTGCTGGGTCAAATGGTATTTCTGTCATTAGGTCTTTGAGGAATCGCCACACTATCTTTTCCACAATGGTTGAACTAATTTACACTCCCATCAACAGTGTAAAATATTCCTTTTTCTCAACAACCTCACCAGCATCTGTTATTTTTTGACTTTTTAATAATAGCCAGAATTGTTATTTTTCAAAGATTATTTGATCTTTAAACCTGCTCAGATGAGACATTTATTACCAGATAGTAGGATCTTTTGCTTTCTTTTTTGTTTTCCTGTAGTAATAATAAGTGTCTCAGGCCAGACTTAAGAATCCATTGTGAAGGTCTAATAGTCTAGGTAAGGATAAAAGGCCAAGAGTCAGCAAGCAGTTGGTAATGGTACACATGGCTGAACTATGACATTATAATGACCTTCATTTTATTTTCACAACCTCTAGAATTAAATATGAAAAGACTCTCCAAATCATAGAACTCAGTTGAGTCACACAGTCGCATACGGAAGAGTTTTTCAATCTTGGCACTATTAGTGTTTTGGAATGGCTGACTCTTTGTTGTGGGGAGCTATCCTGTGCATTTAAAGATGCTTTGCACAATCATTGGCCTCTGCACACCAGACACCAGTAGCATCTCACAACCCAAGGTTATGGCAACCAAAATATCTTCCAGACATTGCTAAATGTCCCCTCAAGGCAAAATCACTCCCTGTTGAGGACCATGGATATACAGTATATTAAAATTACTGGTCTAGTGTGTGGCTTATGCCTGTAATTCCAATACTTTGAGAAGCCAAGGGCAGGAGGATCACTTGAGCCCAGGAGTTCAAGACCAGCATAAGTAACGTAGTGAGACCCCATCTCTACAAAAAAGTTTTTAAAAAATTAGCCAGGCATGGTGGCACATGCCTGTAATCCCAACTACTTGGGAAGCTGAGGTAGGAGGATCATTTGAGCCTGGGAGGTCAAGACTGCAATGAGTGCCACTGCATCCCAGCCTGGGTTACAAAGTGAGACCCTGCCTAAAAATAAACCATAAAATAATTAAACAATAAAACAATAAAATAAAATACAATTATAGAGAGGAGTTGTTTTTCACCCCAAATTAACTTTTAACTATTAGACTCTTAAAAATATTTTTTATGATTTCAGACCAATCTGATATTGTTTCTGACCCTACTGAAAATTGTCAGTAAATGAGTCACTGAATTAGTATCTGTGAAAAACTTTCTTTTATTTTGAGAAGGTTCTTGCTCTCATAGATTACAACAAGAATACACACTCTTAAAATTAGGAAATCACAAATCAGTTACTGACAAGTCACCTGTGGGTGTCTCATTGTTATCAATATTATTAATACATATCATTATTAATTATATGTTGGTGTAGATATTATTGAAATTCATCAATCAGTTCTATATAGCAGTATCTGTGAATTTCAGAGATAGGAGGGTTATAAAGGGTTTTCAGATTCTTATGTATCCCAATCCATGGTTTATTGATGAATTTATCATCAAAAAGATGATAACTATATTTACTCATAAATATAAGATACAATGACTTCACAGAGTATTGGAATTGGCTTTAGAGATTATTATCTAGTGCCTGATTTACAGCTGGGGAAATGAAAGCCTAAGTCTTAGACAAATGAAAAAGCAAAAATAAATTTCATTTTTAAAAATTAGGAAAATAGGAAATGGAGAGGGTAGCAACAGAAGGAAGCAGATACAAAGCCAAGAGAGAAAAATGTCTCTAATGGTGTGTGCAGGGTGTGACAAACCAAAGCGTCATAAATGGCGGCTCTCAGGCCCTGGGACTCATATAGAACAAGAACAAGGGAGGTTCTGGGTATAATTTTACAGCTCTGAACAAAGTCAATACTTCCTATCAAGGGAAGTTGTTTCTAGTGTAGACCTGTAAAAGCAGATGACAGTGGGCAGACAGAACTTCCCTGGGGCAGTGGTAGAATTCTAGGTTGATATTTTATACCACTTGATTTAACTTGAGATGTTGTTGTTTGGTTGGGTGGGAAGAAGGGTGTACTGAGCATATTTTACACTTGTAAATTTTGAAAGTTTTTTTCATGTTTTTATCCTGGGGCTTTTAAACCCAAAGGTCTAACTTTTTTTTTTTTTTTTTTTTGGAGATGGAGTCTTGCTCTGTCTCCCAGGCTGGAATGCAGTGGGGTGATCTTGACTCACTGCAACCTCCGCCTCCCAGGTTCAAGTGATTCTCCTGCTTCAGCCTCCTGAGTAGCTGGGATCACAGGTGCGCACCAGCACGCCCGGCTAATTTTAGTATTTTTAGTACAGATGGGTTTTCTCCATGTTGGCCAGTCTGGTTTCAAACTCCTGTCCTCAGGTGATCTGCCCACCTCAGCCTCCCAAAGTGCTGGGATTACAGGTGTGAGCCACTGCACCTGGCCTCAAAGGTCTAACTTTAATGTAAAATACATAAAATAGCAAAGTAAAAGGTATGTCCAGTAAAACAGTGGTTGACCTTTGGATGCTTCTGTTCAGTTTTAGTTGTATTTTAAAACTGTCCAGGTATTCCAATGTGTAATTGGTTAGTCTAATCTGAGAATATTTGTATGGGGCTAGAAGTATATAATATTTTAAAAATAAGAGCACAAGTTGTCTTTCTTTCTTTCTTTTCTTTTCTTTTCTTTTTTTTTTTTTTTTTTGAGAGGGAGTCTTGTTCTGTCACCCAGGCTGGAGTGCAGTGGCACGATCTCGGTTCACTGCAACTTCCGCCTCCTGGGTTCAAGCAATTCTCTGCCTCAGCCTCCCGAGTAGCTGGGACTACAGGCGCCCGCCACCACACCCGGCTAATTTTTTGTAGTTTTAGTAGAGATGGGGTTTCACCATCTTGGCCAGGCTGGTCTTGAACTCCTGAACTTGTGATCCACTCGCCTTGGCCTCCCAAAGTGCTGGGATTACAGGCGTGAGCCACTGCATCCAGCTTGTCTTTCCATTTTAACTGGCCAACTGAAAAAGCTATGCTCTGCCAGTACAAACAAAAATAAGTCATTGCATGAACACCAAGCCATCATTAAAAATAGGCTTAAAGAAACTTCAAATACTAAAAAGTAGTTTATATAACTTTACCTTTTCAAGTGGGACTTCAGTTAAATTCAAGAGAACACACAAGTTGCTAAGTGCTTCCTATGTACAAAGCAGAGTGCTACACATCTGGGGTAGCAGAATGAAAAACTCAAGAACTCATATTTCTATAAATAGTCTATAGTAACAAACTGAAATTTCTATACATAATGAAAATAAGTGAGTTAATCCCACATTCTCCACACACACAAAAATACCTTTTAATCTAAATCCATTTCAAAATTTCTTTGACTTGAGACTTTCTTTTCAAAAACCTGCTTTAAACAGGCTCTCAAGAGCCATGTCTTTGTTTAATAGGGGCAGAAAATGAGGCCCATAGAAGTGGAATGCTTACTTAAGGATCCTATGAAATCACAGGTGGAATTTAGACTTATGTAAGAGCTGGACAGGCCCTCTGGAGTCCTCTAACTTAACTGCTTATGTCAAAGGCCTGGTATCACATAGCTATTCAGTGGCAAAATTAAGATGTGTAGCAGCCCTTCTGACTCTTAAGCAAAGGCCCTCATGGAAACTAAAACCATGTCTTGCCCTTGGTTTATGTCTAGGATACAGTTATTCCTAGTGTTCCACAGAGCACAACTGAACTCTTGGAGCTAAATAAGGTGGGAAGAAGCTTCCTCCAGTGTCTTTCAGACTGGAGAAGCTCTAAGCTTGAATGGGGCCATCAGAGTGGTCTACCTGGCTGCCTGTTTCAGATTTGCTATGACCCTCCAGAACAAGGCAGAAAATAGATTGGTCTCTACTACTAGAATATATGACCTACGCTCAATGGTAATTTGACTTCCTACACTTAATATAAAATCAGGTTCCTGATTTTATGTAATTTGTTCTTTATTGAGAATATCATAGGGAAAATATAACTTGAAAAGGGTTTACATAGGAAAGAAAGAGGGAGCACTAAAAAAGGCATTTCTGGGCTGGGTGTGGTGGCTCACTCCTGTAATCCCAGCACTTTGGGAAGCCGAGGCGGGTGGATCACTTGAGGTCAGGAGTTCGAGACCAGCCTGGCCAACATGGCGAAACCCTGTCTCTACTAAAAATACAAAAACTAGCCAGATGCGGTGGTACGCGCCTGTAATCCCAGCTACTCAGGAGGCTGAGGCAAGAGAATCACTTGAATCCTGGAGGCAGAGGTTACAGTGAGCCAAGATCACTGCGCTCCAGCCTGGGTGACAGAGTGAGACAACGTCTCAAAAAAAAAAAAAAAAAAAAAAAGCATTTATATTGAGTCTATTGCAGTTATAATTTAAAAGGTAAAAGTTTTTTTTTCAAATTCACTGGTGGAATCTATAAATCTATCACTCATTTCCTGCTTGCTTAGGCCCTTAAGGGTCTAATTGATTTCCTGAGCTGAAACTAGGTAATGGAAAATACTTAGAATAATAATCATCCAGTGAGATGGGCATTTGGCATCTATGAACCCAAAATATATTCTTGCTCATAATTCCCTTCAGTAATTTATATGGTTTCTAAAGGAATAATCTCACCTTTACAATGAAAGGTCTTCACTTAATAAAACATAGTAAGGCATTTCCCCTAGTGTTTTATGAATAAGGGCACGCCTCTGTGACATTCTCTAGCCTCAACATCTATGTAATATAAGGCCTGGAAGTGTATTACCTGCTTTCCTGCCAAACTATTCATTCGTGAAGTCAATGAACAAAAAATAAAAACAAAAACATGAGGTCAATATTATTACTGTGACAAATCTGAGATTTTCATATTTAAGTGATGGAAATCTGTTATTTAAGCTTATTATACCACCTATTTGCAATACTGTCCCAAAGCTGCAGAGGCCCAAATTAGTTAAGGCAAACTACAGTGTGCTGATGCTGGATGTACTATGGGCAACCTGCAATCTGACATTCATTATACTTCTCAAAGTCTCATTCCCACCAATTTCTTTATCACTGTGGACTGTACATCATTATTGACCATAAGCATTCCTCTGTCACATCTGTTGTAAGATGGAGGGTCCAAACTGTATTTAGCCTAGGAGAAGCATTATTCAGAATATAAACATGCCAGAGGAAAACCCCAAATGCAGAGAGAGCCAAACATGACTTTGAGGTGATCTGTACCATACTTCCCTTTCCTTTAGCAAAGCTCATCAAGAGATAGCTTAGAAAATAGTCTACCAGAGCCAGGTTTGGGCTTTGGAACAAAGCTAGCCTTTTTGGTTTTTTTGTTTTTTTGAGATGGAGTGGAGTCTCGCTCTGTCACCCAGGCTGGAGTGCAGTGGCGCCATCTCGGCTCACCGCAACCTCCACCTCCCAGGTTCAAGCAATTCTCCTGTCTCAGCCTCCCGAGTAGCTGGGACTACAGGTGTGCGCCACCATGCCTGGCTAATTTTTTGTATTTTTAGTAGAGACAGGGTTTCACCGTGTTAGCCAGGATAGTCTTGATCTCCTGACCTCGTGATCCGCCTGCCTCAGCCTCCCAAAGTGCTGGGATTACAGGCGTGAGCCACTGCAACCAGCCCAAAGCTAGCCTTTGAAATGAGACCTAGGTTTAAGGAACTCACCTCACACAGCTCACTTATGAGTTATATATAACTCTGAAACCTAAGCCCAGAAGATTTCAATTTCTTTTAAAATAATATCTGTAAAATATGGTTTATACAGAAAATAAAGCTCAGTATAATATATAATTTGACTAGATGATGCCAATCATGTTTTACTGGATGTTAAAAAAAAAAAAAAAACCCAGCCTCCTTTCTTTCAAGTGGCATTCTTATCATATTATGCAAATTATTACCTTTTAATAATTGAGACACCAATCAGTGATAAAGCCATTTTATGTGTTTTGGCACAGAGCATTAATATAATTTTTGCTACTCTAAATGCCTCAATCCACAACAGAATCAGCAATAATACAGTTTCATTCCTTTTAGAAACATTAAAAACAAAACAAAGCAAAATATTTAATTTCATTTCCTAAAGATAAATAACAAACTTCTGCTAAAAATGATCAATATTATCTTTAAAGAAACTTGATTATCCTAACAATATAGAAACATTTTTCTACTAGTGATACTCCTTTACAGTCATTAAAATCAGTTGTTTAAATTTTTCTTCATGGGTTCTACTTTTTTTTGTTTTTATTTTTTTTGAGACCAAATCTTGCTCTGTCACCCAGGCTAGAGTGCAGTGACATGATCTCAGCTCACTGCAGCCTCTGTCTCCTGGGTTCAAGTGATTCTCTTGCCTCAGCCTCCTGAGTAGCTGGGATTACAGGCCCATGCCAACACGCCCAGCTAATTTTTTTGTATTTTTAGTAGCGATGGGGTTTCACTATGTTGGCCAGGCTGGTCTCGAACTCCTGGCCTCAAGTGATCAGCCCGCCTCAGCCTCCCAAATTGCTGGGATTACAGGTGTGAGCCACCATGCCCAGCCGGGTTCCACTTTTATCACAGATAAATCTTTTTATAATACACTGCACATAAGGCAGAAGCATTCCTTGACCTCAGCAGGCTTACAACAAGTCCCTGACGTCATCTAAGAAAGAAAAAACTGGACCATGTAACTTACTGGCAAAAAGAAAAAACATCACAACTCAGTAACAGAGAGTCACAGTCTTATTGCACTTGATGATGGATGCTATGGACTCCTGATGCTGACTTGCAGCATTTCTGTTGTGTGCTTTTCTACTCAGAATGTGAAGTGATGGGAATCACAGAAGCAATTCCCCACACTCTTGAATCCTCCGACACTCTTCAGAAACCTTAACCAATATGTTTCTTCTCTGTGGTTCTCAAAGTTACTTTTTTCAGGTAAAAGTTTACAAAAGTACTATCAATTAAATAAAAAGTAAATAATAGCTTTCCACACTGTTAAATTAAAAGAATTAATTGAAAGGTAAGTTCTAGTGTATAGCAACTTAAAAGGTAAACTACCTTTATTCGGTCTTGGATAAAACTGCCAATGGAACAAAATTGGGTTAATTTAAGTGAAACTCTAGAAAAACTAAAGTAGTCAAAGAATTCCAGTGTTACTTGATTGCACTATCATATCAGAAATTTCTCTCATGACCATTTAAATCCAGGTCACATAAACCCAGGAATTTTTAGAAAGGTAGGAGTTAATTTCCTAAGACATCCAAAGAAAAGGCCAGGTGTGGTGGCACACATTGTAATCCCAACACTTTGGGAAGCTGAGGTGGGAGGACTGCTAGAGCCCAGGAGTTCGAGACCAGCCTGGGCAACCACAGAGAGACTCTGTCTCTATCAAAAAAAAATTAAAAAAAAAAAAAGCTGTGCATGGTGCTGCGTGTCTGCAGCCAAGCTACTCAGGAGACTGAGATGGGAAGATTGCTTGAGCCTGGAAGGTCAAGGTTGCAGTAAGTGGTGACTGTACTCCAGCATGGGCGACAGAGCAAGGCCCTGTCTCAAAAAAAAAGAAAGAAATGGCAACTTCTTCATTGAAAATACAAGATTATTTGAAACAGAAATGCTAAAAAATTGCTTCTAAGACTATAATCTGAAAGAGGGAAAGACTGAGACAGGTATAAAAAATTCATTCTCTGCACAATTGGAGAAAGTAATGAAAAGACAGCAGAGCATATTCTACTTATGGCACCAATGGAAACAATGCAGCCTCTGGCTGACACATGACACTGTTCCACCGGTTCTGCAGCTTCTTTGGCACTACCCATCACACCCAGACTGGAGGGAATATGGCTCCCATCTCTAAAGCCTCTGAAAGCCCACATGTATTAAAGTTTTAGAATGTAATTTTGCTCTATTAGTTTCTACTCCTATACAACATATTTAGCAGCTGCAAACAATATCCATTTATTATCTCACATCCCTGTAGATCAGGAGTCCCAAGTGGGCTCTGCTCAGGGTATCACAAAGCTGAAATCAAGATGCCTGTTGGGCTGGACTCTCATCTGGAGACTGGGGAAGAATCCACTCTCAACCTCTTTCAGGTTTTTGACAGAGCTAGTAGTTCCTTGAGGTTGCAAGGATTTGGCCAGTTCCCTTGCTAGCTGTCAGCTGGGAGCTGCCCTCAGCTCCTCAAAACTACTTGCCTTCTTTCTCAAGTGGTCTCCTCCACTTTCAAAGCAGCTATTGCACACTGAGTCCTTCTCATACTTCCAATCTCTTTGACTTTCCTTCCTGCCATTAGCCAAAGAAAGCTCTCTGCTTTCAAGGCTCATATGATTCAATTAGGCCCACTCAGATAATGTAGGCTTGAATTTCCTATTTTAAGGTCAACTGTGCCATATGGCAAAACATAATCACAGAATCAGTAATAGAGCATCATATTCATCATGATTCCAGGAATTACGGTGGGACATCTTTGGGGAAGGGAGGTATTTAAGAAATTACGCCTACTACATTTACTGAAAACTTAAGGTAAACATAATAACAAAAGCCAAATAGTGTTGTCAACTTGTTCAAATGTAAAACAAAGATGTTCTAAATTCCTCATACTTGGATGAGTACCATATGCAAATGGTACAAAATACAAAAGGTATAAAAGATACACAGGAAAAAGCAAGACTTCTTTCTAATAATGTCCCTCAGTCCCGGTTCTGTTCCCTGGGAATAATAACTGTTTACTAGTTTCTCATGTGTCCTTCCAGAGATATCCACATTTATTAAAGCATATGTATTTGGGAAGACTGAGTTGATTTATTCCTGAAAGGTTTGGTAGAATTCTCCTGTTAAATCACCAAGGCCTCAGTAGAAGAAAGTTATTCTAGGGTACCCCGGAGGTTTCCTGCACTGGTGTTCCCATGTGTGGCATAAACCTGAGGGCATCATGTTATGAGGAGATGGGGGCTGCAGTGACTCGCAGGATCAGGAATTTCAACCTAGAGAACTGAGCAGAATGGGAAATCAACAAGATGAAGCCCCCTCCCAATCCCAGACACCCCTCTACCAACAGCCTCCTGCAAGAGCAGATTAGTTTCTATCCAGATTAAGGGAGAAATTGCTCATAAAGATGACAAGCTGCTGTCATTTCTAAAAGATGTGTATGTTGATTCCAAAGATCCTGTGTCTTCCGTGCAGGTAAAAGCTGCTGAAAGATGTCAAGAGCTGAAAGAATTCAGATTGCCTTTTGGCCATCACTTTAATATGATAAATATTAAGATCATTCCCAAAGGCAAAATTTCCATTGTAGAAGCATTGACACTTCTCAATAATCATAAACTTTATCCAGAAACATGAACTGCTGAGAAAATAGCCCAAGAATACCATTTAGAACAGAAAGATGCGAATTCAGAAGTCGAAATCTTCCCTCCTGAAGACAAGAAAGCAATACAATCAAAATGAAGAAAATCACAACAATTTCCTATGTGTACTTCTCATCCTGTATATTTTCTCATTTTTCACATATTAAATTGTGTTAATTACCATGTGTTTAATGCTAATTGTGAGAGCATACTCTTAATATTTATTGACCTCCCTGACTTTTCAGGATTGCCATAGAATGTATTTTGTTTTCTTTTAATTTGGCATAGGCATATTTTATATGTACATGTCAGCATGACTAATCAGTACATCTGTACCTTTATTATAAGTAAAAGAGCGTGTTATTTTAGGCACATCATACCAACTTTTAAATTGGTCATATGGCCCCTTGGGAAATATCCTGAATCCCTCATTTAAGTTTTACTGTCCAGTTTAGGTGTTTAGTTCATTCTTCATATATGATAGTGAAAGTAAAAGCTTTCCTGACTCTTAAGACTGTGACATTTTCTTGTTAGGGAAAGAGACTTGATAGTGAGGTAGACTAACAGTATTTCCCAAATAAAGGCACACAGGAAAAAATTACGAATCAGTAGAATCTAATTAAAATTACCACTCCAGGGAGTAAGAAGTATCGAGGATTTATTTTATTTTGAATTGGTTTTAAGTATGGAATAATTGTTTTTACAGTTATAAAAAGTAATTAGTGGTGTTTACAAAATGTTGGGAATTTTTGCTTTGACAAACAAATAGGTAAGTCCCATGGCCTTCAGAGAGGCAGGCAGCAGTAGAAACTTTCGAAAAAGTAACATTTCTCTGGATTTAACATGGAAATAGAAAAATTTAAAGAATAATTAAATAAGAAAACGATGGTAAATGAAATTTAGTGATTATATATAGTTTTGGATGTTAATGCTAGTTGAGAGACGAGAGAAAAAACATCAAGTAGGAGCAGAGAACAGGATCATTGGAAGGGACCTGAGAAACTGCTGCTTCATCCATTTTAGCAAACTTACGAGCATACCATGTACCAGCACTAGGATCTTGAGTGAGATTGCGTGAGTTTAGCTCTGCCTAATATATTACTATTGTGGGATCTTTGGGAGACTGTGTATCCTCTTTGAGACTGAATTTCTTCTATAAAATGAGCATACTGCTACCTTACTTAAATTTAAGGGTTATCATGAAGATAAATGAAACAGTAAAGGACTACAAAGGGCCAAGCAAATATGAATTATTTATGCAGTGGAGAAACAGGCTCCTGGGGAGAATATATGATCTATGGTTCTGTAGTTTATGACCTAACCAGGCCCAGAATTTAGGTTTTCAAATCCTAGTAATGAGTTTTTTCTGTTGTGCCAAAAAGTAGCACACCTCAGGAGAGGGAAAATGTGTGTACTGTGGGTATATTGGGGTTATCAGTGCTTCTGAGGGAAGACAGGCATCACTACTTCCCAGAGATGCCCCTGGAAATGATATAGAAGATGCTGAAGAATTCAACATGATGACGGAAGGAGGCATTTGTAGTAATGCTAAGAACAGAAAAATGGACTAAGTGGAAAATTTGTAAGCATGTCTTTGAATGTAGATTTGTTATGTGAACAAACTATATACCTAGTTTATTTTTGGTTTAACATAATAATTCTTTTGAGAAAACATGAAATAACTACTCAATATAAAACACATTTTAAAACTGCTATAAATCAGTCAAAACTTTATTCCTTTTATCATAATGGTCACTATTTGAGTCACTAGTGCTATTTCTGAGCCATCTCCTATTGGCATCTACATTGTGGTTAGGCAGCTGTTATATGGTTTCACATGACAAAATAAAGGACTTCCTATATCAAAAAAAAAAAAAGAAAGTTATTCTGTGCTAATAGTTTAGATTTTCTAGTTATCTAAAGTTAGTATTTATTTTTTCAATTTTCCTAGAAAATCATCCATTTCTTCTAGGTTCTCAAATTAATTTGCACAGGATTGAACAAAATATTTTCTTAGGATTCTCTTCTATTTTTATCATTTCCCCATTATTTCTTGGTTTATGCTCTTTCCTGTCTACTTTTTGATTTTATAAACTTAATATCATATTTTTAAAAAATCAGCTCTTTTATTTAGCTGATCAATTTTTGTCTAATTTATAACTTTTATTCCCTTCTGCTTTTTTATGTTTATTGATAATTTTTCTAACTTTGAGTTAGATATTTAATGGAGTTATTTTCTTTCTTCATTAAGATAAGTGCCTCTGAACTCTATTTTAGCTCCATCTCACAAGTTCTGATATGTAGTGTTTTCATTATGCTTTTGTTTTAGATTTTCTATAACTTGTTTGGTTTCTTCTGATCTAAGAATTATTTTAGTAGGAAATTTAAAATGTCCAGGTGATGATATTCTTTTTCCTAAGTTCTACTTTTATTGCAATGAGATCACAGAATGCTGTATATATTTACTTTGCCTTTTGAAATTCTTTGAAATTTTCTTTATGGTCTATTTTTGTGAATGTTTTATTTGACATTCTTAGTTTTCAGGATACAAAGCTTGACAAATCTCAAATATTGACTTCATTCATTATTTTATTTGGGTTTTCTTTCTCTTAGTTGTTGTCCACTTGATCTCTTATGAACTAAGAGAAGTGAATAAACATTCTTATCACTACTATGTAACTATTATTCTTTATATTTTCTGTAGTTTCTGCTTTATGGATGTTTAATGCTATACTGTTGCTTTGAATTATTCCTCATTGCCTTATTTAAAACTTTTCCACTAAATTCAATCTTGTCTGATAGTAAAGATATAATCTCTACCTTTTTCTTTGTGTTTCCCATGTTTTCCATCTTGTCTGTGTGATTCCTCATTGAGTCTATTACCCTTCTTCTTCTTCTTTTTTTTTTTTTTTTTTTTTTTTTTTTGAGACAGATTCTCACTCTGTCACCCAGGCTGGAATGCAATGGCTCAATCTCAGCTCACTGCAACCTCCACCTCCCAGGTTCAAGCAATTCTCCTGCCTCAGCCTCCCAAGTAGCTGGGATTACAGGTGCCTGCCACCACGCCCAGCTAAATTTTTTCTTTGTTTTTTTTTTTTTTTTTTTTTTTTTTGTATTTTTAGTAGAGACAGGGTTTCGAGCTCCTGCCCTCAGGTGATCCGCACGCCTCAGCCTCCCAAAGTGCTGGGATTACAGGCATGAGTCACCGTGCCCAGCACCCCCGCTTTCTTCTTTATACCCTAGGAAGGCCAAGAAAGCTCCTGCTGCTAGTACACAAATCCTATCCCATAAACTGGGCATTATTGGTTTTGCCCCCGAGAAAGTTCTGCCAGCTTTGTGTGAGATCTGCAGCCGTGAGCATTTTTAACTGCATTTATCATTCTTCCTCACATTTTGTAGTCTGGAGTTGTGCATATATCTTTCTTTGAAGATAGGGTTCATGTTTCTACCATGTTGCTCTCCCAGTGCAGTTGGATAATTTGTAAGGGAGAAGGAAAATAATGCTGTAATCTTTGTTCTGTCATTTTAAAAATCAGAATCTAGAATTTATTTTTTGCCAATTCTCCTCCTCTATCCCATACTCTATGTCATGCTTTCTGGCCAAATGCTATGCTGTTCTGTGCTCTGCAGATGTTCTGATGTTCTAGATAACAGTATGTTCTGGTCCTTAGTCCCCTAAATGTGAATGGCCTATCTAATATAGTATAATAGTTCAGCTTTCCTTAGTTCTGATGACCAACATTATGCATATATTATCTGGTTCCTTGAAATTCCTCCCATAGTTTCTTGGCTGTTCTACACTGTCTATATCTATCTCTCCCAGAAATTTCTGGAAATCCGACTCTTGTCTCTAACTTGTATCTCTCTCTTCAGTTCAGTTTAGTCTGCCTGAAAAAATATTTTTATCAGGCAGTTCAAAGCTGCTGCTAAACCTTAAGACAGAACCATAGCTGGGCCACATTATGTACTCAATAGTGTTTCACCTATTATATACAGAGCCCTCTCCTGGGAATTGGTGAGGCACACCAAGATGAGTGCTTCAGGAACTCAAAATCTAATAGGGGAGAAAGAAAAAATATTGTTCTGAAGCTATTTTGCTAAATGCACATTTCCATGTAGTCTCCTCAATGCCAACGTGTGCTATTAGTGTTAGCCATCTTTCTCTGAGCCCTCCCTGTAATGCATCACCTCTCTTAAACAATTAGGATTATATACGTTACTTTTTCCTATTCAAGGTCAATATATTCTTGGGTGGCCACAAAACTGCTATTGTTCATCAGTCCTTGCCTTGGTTACAGAGCTAAAATAATAAACACTGAACTCTTAGAACAGCTGTATAAATTAGGATCCTTTGATCACAAAGAATAGAGACTCAGTAAAGTTGTCTCAAGTATCTGTGTGTGGATGTGCATGTGAGAGGGGTAACTGGGAACAGTTATTGTAAGGTTTCACATGAAAATAAGGAACAAAGGTATGTTTTGTGGCTAGGCCTTATGGGAACTCATGGAAAGTAGTTTAACCAGGTCTCATGAAAAGTATAGGAACACAGATGGAGAATTTCAAGTTGTTCAGAATCCAATAGATAAGTAATGATGTAATTAGTTCTTTATCCCCTTGGCAGCAATTTGTTGACCATCCTCTTCCCCCACAGATACAATTTAAATATATGTATCTACCCCCACCCCTACCAACACACACACACACACACATAAACACACACACACACATAAACACACACACACACACTTGTAAAAAAGTTCATGACTTAGCTCATACTTACTTGTCACTCTTGCTTATTCATGGCTTCTACTGACTCATGTCATTTTTTTTTTTTTTTGAGACGGAGTCTCGCTTTGTCACCCAGGCTGGAGTGCAGTGGCGCGATCTCGGCTCACTACAAGCTCCGCCTCCCGGGTTCACGCCATTCTCCCACCTCAGCCTCTCCGAGTAGCTGGGACTACAGGCGCCTGCCACCAAGCCCGGCTAATTTTTTGTATTTTTAGTAGAGACGGGGTTTCACTGTGGTCTCGATCCCCTGACCTCGTGATCCGCCCGCCTCGGCCTCCCAAAGTGCTGGGATTACAAGCGTGAGCCACAGCGCCCGGCCCATGTCATTTTTGTCTGCCTCTTTTTCTGGTTAAGCAGTTGGTGTTTGCTCCTATCAAATAATACTCTCTATTTCAAATTAAAAATTTCCTAAGAAAGAACATCTGATCAGTCCACTATGTCATTATCATCAGTTAGATAAAACACTTGTACTAGGTCGTTAAATCTGTCAGCCTTCAAGCTACCTGAATGCTTTAGGTCAAATGTTCTGAGATGTGGTCAAGATGGTAAAGTCATGCAATATAGAACATGGCCATCTATATGTATCTAGCTAGAGTTGGTATCCTTAGCAAGAGGCTACAGGTAGGACCCCTTAGGAAAGGACTCTGGGTATACAGAAACTCCTAGATTTCACCTATCCAATATAGTATAATTGTTAAGCTTTCCTCAGTTCCAATGATCAACATTATGCATTTTATCCTAGGTTCTCTATGATTAGCAAGAAACATTAGTCTTGTGAAACAGATATGCTCATTTTATTGCATTTTAAGTATTTCTTTTTTACTTACACGTAATCACTGCCAAGATAAATGTCCATATGCTATACCACCAAAGGCATGAGAACTTAGCCTGGCCAGCTAGAAACTTTTTGGAAAGAGCTATATCAAATAGCTACTACTGCTAGTTTTCAAGGGGTTAAAGGGATTAATATATCTACTTCTATAAACAGACTATCCATTCACTAGGGTCAAGCACTAGTATACCTAGCAGAAATTAGGGCTTACTTATAATTACATTTCTGCCACCTAAGACCACACAGACAAAAGATTTTTTTATTTCACTTTTGACAAATCAGCACTGAATTTAGGTCTGCTCATAACAATTCCTATGAGAATAGCTTTTATTATCATCCTATAAAATGGGAAAGAAAATAATTCTAGATGCTAACAATGCCATCATTCTAGATTAGGGGTACACTAGATTAAAAGAATAAACTCCTTTTGTTTTAGAATTTCAACCAGGACACAGATGTAAACTTCAGCCTGGCCTGGCATCTGAACTGAGGCAATAAATGCCATATTTGGCATAGCATTTGTTTGCCCAAATCTAACCATATGCCACTGGAATTGAAGAGGAGGCAATTCTCCACAGGGCCAGAATGTATTCCTTTAAAGCTCTCATGGGGGCATGCTCTTCCACCTGTCCCTGTGTGTGAGATTTGCCCAATTCTTGCAAAACTATAAACTCTACCAATCATAAAAATAATCTGATAATTTTTTAGAGTACACAAGTTGAAGATATATTCATCAAACAAAGGTGATAACAACTTAAGATCCTTACACAATAAACATCATAATGAGAAGTTTCTCATAAAAATATTTTCAATTTCCAGGTAATGACCTATATCTTATAGACATATTACTGATGTGGTTAAAAATAAATTCTTTATAGTGAATAATACAGAAAATTCATTCTACAAGGAACTTTTTTTTTTTTTTTTTTGAGACCAAGTTTTGCTCTTGTTGCCCAGGCTGGAGTGCAATGGCACGATCTCGGCTCAGTGCAACCTCTCCCTCCTGGGTTCAAGTGATTCTCCCACCTCAGCCCCCCAAGTAACTGGAATTACAGGCATGCGCCACCACGCCCAGCTAATTTTTGTATTATCAGTAGAGATGGGGTTTCACCATGTTCGCCAGGCTGGTCTTGAACTCCTGACCTCAGGTGATTTGCCCACCTTGGCCTCCCAAAGTGCTGGGATTACAGGCATGAGCCACTGCGCCCCGCCTGGAACATATTTTTATTAGTCAGATACATACCACACTACTTTCAGCATTCATTTGGTTTTCATCCAAGGAGTTACAAAGCACTTATAATATCATTTTGCCAGGAATCATGCTGGGTGTTCAGCATAGGGAACTGAATTTACCTCATACCTTCCCTCAAGAGAAGGAGCGATGAAGCCAACAACGCAAAAAGACTGATAAGTAAATATAACAGAAAACAATGTCAGAATATGTCTAGCTGGCTAATCCATTGGCCAAAGATACAGAGGGCACATTCTGGCTTCGGCAAGTCCTATCAGAGATATGTCACACTTTGCATATTCTCAAAAGCGTTTACCTCAAGAGATACTATGAAATCTACTATCAGATGTACAAAGGAAGAAAACATATTTCTCAACTTTGATTTATGATTATTTTGTATCCCAGTGTAAAAACTTGATTATTAAACTGGGCAAGAAGAGAGAGATCAAGATTGTCATCAAGTCTCTGTTTTACAATGAGGGTGCTATTAGCAGGTGGAAAGAAATAGCTACAGAAGAATACATCTTTGAAATGAATTACTGGGTCAGACAGAGGGAGAGAGAAAAACAGATTATCTGATATGGAGCATAGAAAGAAAGTATATCCTTCAACTCCTCTCTCATACCTCAAACATCTTAGCTTCTCTCACTCCCTGTACAAACCTCCTAACATCCTAATCTACTCAATTTGCCTGGTCATGTATGACAGAAAATACATGTTGAAAAAAAAGAGAAAAGAAATGAATGGGAATAAAATTATGTTCTTGATACCACCTTGAAATCAAATTAACATCTTTTAATATATGCTAGCTGCTGAAGCAGTTGAATTACAGAATCTGAATGATTTAAAATAATAGTTTATTTTTTTGTTTATGCAAAGTTCAGATGGCAGAAAAGTAGGCATGGGGATTCTGAACCATGCAGTCATTTTAGGAATTTCAACTGAAGGTGGTTCTTTCACCCTCAATGTGTGGCTTCCGAGGTCACTTTGGGTGCCAATATCCAGTTGACACAAGGGATAGACAGCATGAAAGCTGCATAAGGAATTTTTTTTTTACATAACCAGACCAAAAGAAGAAATATACATCACTTTTATTCCCATTCCTTGGCCCAGTCTCAGTCACATGCCTATACTAATAAAAATGAATTTTTATTTCACGTTTCACAATTCAGAACTGATTTTAGTTTGCTCATCACAATCCCTATGAGAACAGGTTTTATTATCATCTTATAAAACAGAAAAGAAAATAATTTTAGAAGCCAGAGGAGGCTGGGAAATATAGTCCAGCTGTGTCAGCAGAAAGAAAAGAAAATAGATTTGGTGAACAGTTAGCCAATCTCTGCCACAGTGTCTCTCTCCGAATATTTTACTTTATCTGCAAATTCATCCAGCTCTTCTGTCCCAGGAATGTGAATTTAAATGAATGGTGTATTTATTGCATTGAAATTCTACTTTAAAAAATTTGCCTCTCAGTGAAATTTACTATAAATTGAATTGCCTATAAAAGGTAAATTTTCATTATCATTACATCCTGACTTGTTCGATTACAAGTTCAACTAACTAAGAATATTTTAAAAACCTCTTTAGTTTTATTATATCAAACAGTGGTACCATCTCCATTAGCATTCTTTATTTATCAAACTTAATATTTCTAAAACTGAACTCTTGATCATTCCCCCCTCCAAATTTCCTCCTGACTTCCTCAGCTCAGAAAAAAAGACTTCTGGACAAGCAGTTTTTCAAGTCAAGTGCTTAGGAATAACCCTTTATATTTTACTCACTCTCAAGTCTTTCATCTAATTTATCAGCAGGTTAGATACATTTTACCTTCAAAATGTATCTTTAATCCATTCATTTCTTCCAGTTTCCTCTAATCCAAGTCATATATCCCTCTCACCTGGATTACTGCTACAGTTTCCTCTCTCCTTCCATCTTTAGAGAGGAACCCTTCAAAAGATTTGCAGGATACAATTCAAACTCTTAACCAAGGCCTTCAAGGACCTGCATGAATCTGGTCCCTGGCTTCATCTCCAACCTCATTTTCCAGCACTTATTTTGTTCTATGTGTACCAGCCTTTTATTTTTTTGAAAAAGGCTAAATACCTTTCTTACTGAGGGCCTTGCAATATAGTATTGCTTGTCTAGAGAGTTTTATGCTTTTCTTTTTATGATGAAATGTATTTGCATATAAAAATATAATTGATATATATGACTCCCACCCATTCAAGCACTAAGATTAAGACAGGCAATTATCCCAACAGCATGTCTGTGGGAAGAACAGGTTAATGGGGGGCGGCGGCGGGGGCGGGGATGGGCTTTTTTCTCCTAGTTCACTTACTGAGAGAGAAGTCTTTGAGAGTCCTGGCTTTGCCTTTTGTCTCCTGCACAAGATCTATTAAAGCCCATGGTTTTGGCCACGAGGGATTGGCAAATGCCCAGAGAAAAAAAACACAGGTTTAGAATTTACTTTTTTTTTTTTTTTTTTTTTCAGACGGAGTTTCACTCTTGTTGCCCAGGCTGGAGTGCAATGGTGCCATCTTGGCTCACTGCAACCTCCGCCTCCCAGGTTCAAGCGATTCTCCTGCCTCAGCCTCCCAAGTAGCTGGGATTACATGCGTGTGCCACCACACCCTGCTAATTTTGTATTTTTAGTAGAGAGAGGGTTTCCCCATGTTGGTCAGGCTGGTCTTGAACTCCCAACCTCAGGTGATCTGCCCGCCTTGGCCTCCCAAAGTGCAGGGATTACAGGTGTGAGCCACCGTGCCTGGCCTAGAATTTACTTCTATATCAGGATTCAGACTTTCTCATAATTCCTGGCTTCTAAAAATGCTCCTTATTTTCCTACTAAGCCACACATTAAAAATTTTTAATTATTTTAGGCAGAACTTATATTGACATCTAGTCTACTATTTTTCCAGAAATACAAGCTCCTCTAAAAGCATACTTAATTATTCCTCTTTAGCTGGTTAGCTCCTATTGGTCTGTTAGGGCCTCAACTTAAAATATCACTTCCTCAGAAAAGTTCTCCTTGATCATCATTCCTCAATCTAAGTTAGCTTCCTACTATTTTCTGTCTTAAAACAACTTTCTGTTTCCTTTTGTAACATTTATCACAACTTGCGATTTTATATTATTTTTGTGTTATCTGTCCCTTCCATTATCCTGAAAGCTTCAGGAGGATAGGAATATTTTCTGTTATGATCATAACTGAATGAACTGCCTACTGCAGTACTAGGACCTAGTGGGTACATAATAAGTGGTAAAGATTAAGTGAAAGAATGAGTGGATGCCATGTAAATGATCATACTGCACTAGAGTAGTTTTAAATTCTGTTACTGGGCTGGGTGTGATGGCTCATGCCTGTAATCCTAACACTTTGGGAGGCTGAGGCAGGTGGATCACTTGAGCCCAGGAGTTTGGGCAACATGACAGAACCCTGTCTCTAATATATATATATGTGTGTGTGTGTATATATATATATATATGTGTGTGTGTGTGTGTATATATACACATATATATACATATATACACATATATACACATATATATACACATATATATATACACACACACATACACACACACATACACACATACACACACACACACACACACACAAATTAGCTGGTTGTGGTGGCATGCGCCTGTAGTCCCAGCTACTCCAGTAGCTGTGATGAGAGGATCTCTTGAACCTAGGAGGTTGAGGCTGCAGTGAGCTGTGATCACACCACTACACTCTATCCTAGGTGATGGAGTGACACCCTGTCTCAGAAAATAAAAATAAATACATTATGCGACTGATAAATACTGGCAGTAATAATCAACTTTTAAATTTTGACTGCCTTCAGAAAATATGTAGTAAAGTGTAAGATTAGTACAAAAACAGTGAGTAAAAGAGGTAGTAAAGCAAAGACTCTGAAACCATACTGCCTGGATTCAAAATTTGGCTTTGTCATTTATTAGCCAAGTAGCCTTCATTAGGGACTTACACATTCTAGGTCTGTTTTCTGATCTATATAATTGGGTCAATAAGAGTATTTACTTCATGGTGTTGTGATGATTAAATGATAAACATGCCAGGCATACAAGGAAGCAGGACATTATTGCTATGGTGGTTGCTATCACTACAAAGTTATTGTTAACCAATGCACTGCTTTCAAACAAAAATGGCAAACAGTGTAGAATCATAAGGGAAAAATATGTAGGAGTGGCAAGCTGGAGAAAGGGACCTGGGGCTACAGATGTGCCAGCAAAAGTCATGAACACACAGAGACAGCCAGGAGGAAGGTAGCCAGTAGTGGCTGTGGGTGTGCCCAGTGTCAGCACATGGATGTAACTGACATAGAGGTCGTGGGAGAAGGGGCTGCTGGAGGGAGCCTGAACTGGGTCTGTGATCTCCTTTTGCAACATGCTCATAGCACTTAGTTCCTAAGATCCATCACCAACTCTCTGTGGGGAAGGATATCTTTGGATCTGTTTTTGGGCGCAGTTCATCCAGAATAGTGGGGAACATCAGCCAAAGAGGCAAAATTAAGTTGTGCACCTTTTGACAGCAGCAAGTATCTCCAGGCATTAAAGGCAAGTTTTGTCTAATGTAGTAGTTTTCCTGACAAATGCAGTACTCTACTCATGGACCTCTTTTTTCTTTTCCTTTTCTTTTTCTTTTTTCTTTTTTGAGATAGAGTTTTGCTCTATCGCCCAGGCTGGAATGTAGTGGCACGATCTCGGCTCACTGCAACCTCCACCTCCCGGGTTCAAGCGATTCTCCTGCCTCAGCCTCCTGAGTAGCTGGGATTACAGGTGCCTGACACCACACCTGGCTAATTTTTGCATTTTTTGTAGAGACAGGGTTTCACTATGATGGCCAGGCTAGTCTCGAACTCCTGGCCTCAGGTGATCCGTCTGCCTTGGCCTCCCAAAGTGCTAGGATTATAGGCATGAACCACCGCACCTAGCCTGGATCTTATTTTTCAAAAGACAAAATACTAGATCTTTTGAATTTTCTTTTGTATTCTTTCTTGTTTCCACCGCATTGTTCTCCAAATACTGAGAATGTATTACATGATCTCCTCTCCTTTGCTTACCCCCAACTCCACTCTCCTACCTTAGGTGTTAGATCAATCTAAAGTTAAGTCACTAGAATTTGGATCTTGTGATATTTCACTGACTATACAGGTCTGATTATTTTATAAGGAACAAAGTTGTAGCGTTTTATCTAGACATAAAGCTAGTTCTTTTTTAGTCACCTAGAGGTTCTACCCATGAACCTCCATGAAAAATTTACATTAAGATGAGTCTAAATATATTATCCATAGAAAGAATCTAAGGTTATATCTGTTGGGATAAAATGACTAATGCTGAACCTTGAGATGAATTAAAACAAGAACAGATTAACTAGGGCCAATCAAAGAGTCTGTCTATAGCAAAACACTGAATAGTTAGGTTGATATTATATGGAAAGCTTTTGTTTGGTTCTCTCATATTTTCAATTGGTCAGTGTCAGAGAAAGAATTGCCAGTTGTCCTTTCTTTAAGACAAGGTGGACTCATCCTCAGGAAAAAAGGGCAACATTTACCCTGAAAAACCAATTGTAATATTCAACTTTAACTTCCTATTTAAATTGGAATATATGAATTTAAAGGTCAGCTGCTGCTGTATCTTGGCTAAGAATGTAGGTACTTTGGGAGACTCGGAGTACTCTCTTAGTCTTTAATTGCAATATTCTCAAGTGCTATTTTCTTAAGAAAGTGTTCATGTTAATTTTGGCAAATATATTCTCTTCCTCCATTGATTTATGTTGTCTAAAACATTCTTTTTAGAGTTAGCATTGTTCAACAGAACAATGAACCAGCACAACCAAAAGATACCAAAGTATTGTCAAATTAAAATAAAATTAAATAAACAACATTGAAAATTTCCCTCAAATCTCCTATAAATTATTAATAACCATGAGGTAGACAACTTAAACAATTTTGAGCCTCCTCCGAACTCTGGAAACCCACCTTTCTGATGTATGATAGAATCAGTATCATAGGTTAGATGTTCCTTGAATCAGAGTATCTCTACTCAAATGTTATTACCAATTCATAATCATCTACTGTTTCTGCTATCAGAGATCCTAAACTGATGTCAGGTTCACTCATTCATTGGTTTTGTGAAGTATTTTTGTTTTGTTTGAAAAATAACAGCTCACCAGGTGCGGTAGCTCATGCCTGTAATCCCAGCACTTTGGGATGCCGAGGTGGGCAGATCACCTGAGGTCAGGAGTTCGAGACCAGCCTGGCCAACATGATGAAACCTTGTCTCTACTAAAAATACAAAAATTGGCCAGGCATGGTGGCACATGCCTGTAGTCCCAGCTAGTTGGGAGGCTAAGGAAGAAGAATCACTTGAACCTGGGAGGCAGAGGTTGCAGTGAGCCGACATCGTGCCACTGCACTCCAGCCTGGGAGATAGAGTGAGACTCTGTCTCAAAAGAAAAAAAAGAAAAATAACACCTCATGGCAAAAAAAAAAACCAAATTATATAAAAGGAAATTATTAAATCACATTATAAATAAAAATAAATAGATTAAATTAAACAAAAAGTATTAACGAGTAAAAGCAAATTTTATTGAATGGGAAGGAAGTCTCCTTTCCACACCAGACTTTCAGCTCTCTCCTCAGAAACTAAGCTAGTTTTTTTTTTGTACTGAAACACAAATTTTCCATGCATGAATGTGGCAGATTGTTACAGGAATGGCTTCTAATCAGTCATGACTCCTGGTATCCCTTTCCCTTGTGGTATGTTTGAAACAGCTTGATAAAGTGTTTGTGCACTGGATCTTGCCTTCTTGAGAACATGGATCACAGTATTGTGAAGATGCTGAGCATGAGTAAGCATGGGGAAAGAGGGGCCCTGTTCTAAGCTGTTCCAACAGTTGAATGCTACCACATGAGTGAATCCAGGAGATACCAACAGAAGAACCACCTAGCCAACTCACAGAATCACGAAAAATATTGTTGTTTTAAACCTGTAAGTTTTGGGATGGTTTGTTATACAGCAATAGATAATTGATACAATGGGCAACCATAAATATGCAGATATACTCATGACAGTCTTTGAATTTATGAAGAAAATAAATGGATAATTATGAAATGCATAAAAAATTGTACATCAAAATATAAAATGTGATTATAACTTCATACATAAAGATGGAAATAACTAGTCTATCATTTGTGATCTATTAGTAATTATATTACATTAGTAATTACATTAGCAATCTTTTGACTATAAACTCTTTTAATCTGACATTCTACTCTGTTTTAAAGTCTGTGGCATATACATCTTAGCCTCAATTCTTTCAACACAGTTATTTTGATCACACACGACTAAGAAACTTATACAAATGAAACTTGAAAAAACTTTTAGTATCCTAAAATCACTGTATAATAATCCAAAAAAATCTAATAGGGATGAGGGAGGGCATCTGGTTAGCCACAACATCAAGGAAGAATGATGACCTTCTATCTAAGTCTTAACGGTCTGGAATGGTGGAAAATTCACAAATTTATATTGCATGAGCTCTCTAAGCTACACAGTATAATAAACACCACTCTTAAAAGCAAAATTCAGACAGATTTCACTTTTTATTTCATTTTTCTATAGGAATAAACCTGGAATACCACTCAGTGTAACATTTGAGGATTTTCCTGTTTATTATCAGAAATATTTTCAGGGAAAATGCAAAGCCCAATATTCTTCATCTTTTATAAACAGGGTTTGTTACCTCAATAAATATAAATAAATAGTAGATGGACTCCTTGATTCATCTACTATGCTAGGTGTTGGTTCAGGCATCTAGGGAGGGGCAAGGAAGAGTCACAGCCTTGAGGACCTCACAATGAGAGAAACTAGAGTCATAATGACTATCTTGGTTGTACACTAATTATGGACTACATTGTGCCAAGTTTCTTATTTATATTATCCTATTTATAATCTTGATAGCAATCCTATTTCATAGAAAATAGGATCTCCATTTTACAGAAGAGATAACTGAGGTACAATAAGTAACTTGCCAGAGATCAAACAGCTACTAATTAATTGGAAAAGGCTAAATTTAAACTCCAACAATGTGGCTTCAGAAAACCACATTCTTAACGCCAACAGTGGTGCTCTAGTGTAGGAATTGCCAGAGTCAGAATAAATAACAGCCTAGGTTTCCAGAGCAGGTGATGTTTGACCTGCAACCTAAAGGGTAAATAGGAGTTTGCTTGACTACATAGCTACAACAAGGAATTAATTTAGCCAATGCTTCACACATGTGTTTAATTTAATTAATTCTTACAACATCTCTGTGCAGTAGGTATTAGCCTTGTTTCACGATGAGGAAACTCATACTCGAAGGAGATCAAGTAACTTTCTCAGGATCACTCAGTAAGAACTGGAGCCAGAATTCAAACCTAGACTTGTCCACTCCCAAAGCCTCTGCCTTCTCCAGGCACTCCACAGACAGAAAGCAACCTAGGCAGCAGAAACAGGATGTGACAAGGCCATGGCATATTGGTATGAGTGAAAGGGAAGTGTGCCAACCTGAGGTGTGTGGGATTGTCTTGCAGGTAACAGGGAGCTTCAGTGTCCTCTGAGGAGTGATAAACTGAGGTTAGTTTTCCAGACAGACAACTCAAATGGTCGCATGCAGAGGAAACTAGAGGGGACAGAAACCAAAGCCGGAGAGACCTGTTATGAGACAGTTATAGCACTCCAGACAAGCAATGTCAGGAACCTGAAACTACAAATTCTGATGGCTCTAAGAAGATCCTACTATGTCAGACAATCTTCAAAATGTTTCCTTCACAGAAGCAATGTCTGCCATCTGGCTTCTTAAATAATGGCCATCCTAAAATTGGGTCAAAATTTAGGGACAAAAGTTTTTATGTAAATAATTCTAGAAAGTAAACTAAGTACCTGTGTCCTATATAGTATTCAACATATGTTGTTGCTTAAAATACTCTATTATAATACAATATAGACTTTCTTCTACCACTGGACATTGTGCAAAGATACAACTTACTTGCACAATTCACTGCCTCTCTTTCAGGAAAAGAGAGGAATAAGGCAGGTTGTGGTCTGCATAACATAGGATACAATATAAAAGCAGGATTATAAGAAAGTTAATGCAACAAGATCATACTAGAACAGGGTATATAAGGTAAATTAGAACTTCTAACAAGCTATCATGCATGCCAGAGAAAATTCCTTGCCAACCAAGTGGGCTGATAGAAGTGGAGGGTGGAACTGTAAAAAAAATAGGATCTTTTAGATCATCTGAGAGTTTAGGAGAAAATGGGTGATGTTGGGTATGCTGACAAAAATAGGAAACTGTCACGTGTTATAAGATATTGGAGGTATAGCTCAGAGCTGCCAAGCAAGATTCACGTTCAGAAGAGAATGTTTTCAGAGAAATTGAGAAGAAATGTGCACTCAGTTACTATGAGAACAACACTGTTATGGGGTGAATTGTGTGTCCCCCAATTAATATGTTGAAATCCTAACTCCCAGTACCTCCAGTATCTGTATTGGGAGATAAGGCCTTTAAAGAGACAATTAAGTTAAAATGGGTCCTTAGGGTGGGCTCTAATCCAATATGACTGGTGTCCTTATAAAAAGAGATTAGAGCTGGGCACAGTGGCACATGCCTATAGTCCTTGCTACTCAGTAGGAGGCTAAGCCATGAGGATCGTTTGAGCCCAGTAGTTCAAGATTGCAGTGAGCTATGATCACACCTGTGACTAGCCACTGCACACCAGTCTGGGCAACATGGTGAGACACCATCTCTTAAAAAAAAACAAAGAGAGAGATTAGGACACAGATAATATAGACAGAGGAATAATCATGTGAGGATACAATGAGATGGTGACCATCCCATGTGGAAACCAAGAAGAGAGGCCTCAAAAGAAATCAACCCTGCCAACATCTTGATCTTGGACTTCTAACCTTCAGAACTGTGAGAAAGCAAATTTCTGTTGTTTAAGCCTCCCAGTCTATGCATCCAACCAGCCTAAACACATATGAAGAAATGCTCATCATCACTAATCATCAGAGAAATGCAAATCAAAACCACAATGAGATACCATGTCACACCAGTCAGAATGGCTTTTGTTAAAATGTCAAAAAATAAGATGTTGGCGAGGCCGCAGAGAAAAGGGAATGCTTATACATTGTTGGTGGGAATGTAAATTACTCTAGCCACTGCGGTGAACAGATTAGAGATTTATCAAAGAAATGTTGAATTACTATTTGAACCAGCAATCCCATTACTGGGTATACACGCAGAGGAAAATAAATTGTTCTACCAAAAAGACACATGTACCTGTATGTTCACCACAAAGCTATTCATAACAGCAAAGACTTAGAATCAAGCAGGTGCCTATCAACGGTGGACTGGATAAAGAAAATGTGGTGGCTGGGCGTGGTGGCTCACGCTTGTAATCTCAGCACTTTGAGAGGCCGAGGCAGGTGGATTACCTGAGGTCAGGAGTTCAAGAGCAGCCTGGCCAACATGGTGAAACCCCATCTCTACTAATAATACAAAAATTAGCTGAGGATGGTGGCACACACCTGTATTCCCAGCTACTCAGGAGGCTGAGGCAGGAGAATCACTTGAACCCGAGAGGCGTGAGGCAAGATCGCACCATTGCACTCCAGCCTGGGCAATGAGAGTGAAACTCTGTCTCCAAAAAAAGAAAAAAAGAAAACTGAAATCACCTTTTCTGCAGCAACGTGGATGCAACTGGAGGTCATTATCCTAAGCAAACTAATGCACAAACAGAAAACCAAATACTACATGTTTTACTTATAAGTGGGAGCTAAACATTGAGTACACCTGGACATACAGATGGGAACAACAGATACTCAGGACTACTTGAGGGAGGCAGGAAGTAGCCAAGAGCTGAAAAACCACCTGTTGCGCACCAAGCTCACTATCTGGGTGAGAGATTCCTTTGTACTCCAAGCCTCAGCATCTTGCAATATATTCATGTGACAAACCTGCACCTGTACCCTTGATTCTTTTTTTGTTTGTTTTGAGACAGAGTTTTGCTCTGTCGCCCAGGCTGGAGAGCAGCGGCACCATCTCCAGTCACTGTAACCTCTGCCTCCTGGGTTCAAGCGATTCTCCTGCCTCAGCCTCCCGAGTTGGGATTACAGCTGGGATTACAGGCATGCTCCACCACACCCAGCTAATTTTGTATCTTTAGTACAGATGGGGTTTTGCCATTTTGGCCAGGCTGGTCTCAAACTCCTGGCCTCAAGTGATCCACCACCTTGGCCTCCCAAAGTGCTGGGATTACAGGTGTGGGCCACCATGCCTGGCCACACCCTCGATTCTAAAATAAAAGTTGAGTAAAGAATCCTTCCAGTGTGTATTTATTTTGTTCGGGCATCCCTAGAAAATGAATGCAGATGTAAAACAGCAGACATGAGAAACAGAAACAAAAGTATGACCTCTTCAGGAACCAATTTTGTAAGAAACTTCAGCTAAAACTTTTCAGGATAAAAGTAGCAAGAGTTAGTAGGAAGTATGGTGACTCTATGGGTTAGGGATAACAGAATAAGGCAGTGCCTGGAAAGGCTAACACACTGATAAATCCGTTGAACTTGTGCCACAATGAGAACGTGACGCTTCTCCTAGCCTAAACTACTATCAGAACACTGTTTTACCACCTCTTTATGTCGTTTGTACTCCAAGATTCCCTCACATTATAAAAATCAAAAAAGCAAAACCAATAATGAGTATTTAAAAGAGACTATATTAACTACATATACAGTAATGATTTGGGTAGGAAGTGCCTCAGGCTAAGAAAAAAGGCAAAAGGTAGATGTTCTAGATGAAAGAAATAGCTCTGTTCCTCTCACAGGTTGAAGTAACAAAATCCCCAAGTCAGAGGGTTTGGCAATGAGAAAAGAATGCCCATTTAATCACAACTATTAACTACAGCAAGGAATATAATTTTCTCCTTAGTAGTTTGTTGTCTTTAAGTGGAACTTCAGAAGGCTTGACAAACAACAGTTGGAGATATGTGAACAACATTTAAAATATTTCGCTTTTTTTGGTTTCTATGGTCATTTACATGTTGCTGCCACCATTTCAAAAAAAAAAATTTTTTTTTAGGAACAGTAGGGGAGAGAGGAGGAGAGAAAAAGGCCCAAGAGTGAAATAAGCAATTTCTCCAGAATATTAATTAGATTTAGTTATTTGCAAGGTAAATGGATCTGAGTTGGAGAAATGAAAATATGAATAATTACTCAGTAAATCTAATATAATTATATTTTATATTCCCCAGAGTAGAGGCATTGGTATCTAAAACAGTTGTGCTTTAAGTGTTTAGAACACTAAACCCTCAGGATGCAATGGCCCAGCCTTCCTAATGTAACTTATCTGAAACACCTAAGACATTTAAGTTTATTTCTTATTTATTTAGAGACAGAGTCTTGCTCTGTCGCCCAGGCCGGAGTGCAGTGGCACGATCTCAGCTCACTGAAACCTCCCCCTCCTGGGTTCAAGTGACTCTCCTGCCTCAGCCTCCCAAGTAGCTGGGACTATAGGCGTGTGTCACCATGCCCAGCTAATTTTTGTACTAATATATATATAGATATGTATATATCTATATCTATATATTTTTTTTGAGATGGAGTTTTACTCTTTCGCCCAGGCTGGAGCGAAGTGGAGCGAACTCAGCTCACTGCAACCTCTGCCTTCCGGGTTCAAGAGACTCTCTTGCCCCAGCCTCCCTAGTAGCTGGGATTACAGGCACGTGTCACCACACCTGGCTAAGTTTTGTATTTTTAGCAGAGACGGGGTTTCACCCTGTTGGCCAGGCTGGTCTTGAACTCCTGACCTTAGGTGATCCACCCACCTTGGCTTCCCGAAGTGCTATGATTACAGGTGTGAGCCACTGTGCCTGGCCTAAATTTTGTATTTTTAGTAGAGACAGGATTTCACCATGTTGGTAAAGCTGGTTTCAAATTCCTGACCTCAAGTGATCGGCAAAGTATCCCAAAGTATTGGGAGGCAAAGGCAAGTATTACAGACATGAGCCACTGTACCCAGCCAATTTCTAATTTATTTTTACTGATACATAATAATTGTACATATTTATGGAGTACATGCGATATTTTGCTCCATGAATGCTATGTGTAATGATTACATCAGAGTACTAGGATATCGATCACCTCAAACATGTATCAATTCTTTTTGTTGGGAACCTTTTGAATCTTCTATTTTGAAGTACACAATAAATTATTAACTATAGTCACCCTGATGTGCTACTGAATACTATAACTTATTCCTTCTATCAAAGTGTATGCTTGTGTGCTCATTAACCAACCTCTCTTCATTTATTTTTATTGTTGCCTAACATAATGAAATTATTTCCAGTGAGAAGCAACAAGGGTTCAGAGGAATGTTTTCTTTTCTTCTGTAAATCGGATCCCCAAACACAAATCATGAAGCACACTTTAAACATAATGTTAATATGAATTCAAGTGATAATAAATAAATAAAATAATTCAAAGAAATGTAGACTCACGGTAAATGGTTGCGGGAAAATTATTGATTACTGCTGTTCCCAATAGTGAAGACAAGTTCTAACGTTATGGCAACTCTGATAGATATAAATCACAACTACTGGATAAAAGGTAATTGGCAAAACACTTCAGAAAGGTAAACAAAATATGGAAACTCTTATTTAAGAGCATAATCATCAGGTTTTGATCCATTATAAGACTGCTGGGCGTGAATTAGGTGCAGGGAAAAAAAGAAAACTTAAAGTTTTTGAAGAAAAATAAACTACTAGGTGAGATAGCAATTCTGATGTTCTTTTTGTTGTTAATTATGCATGGAATGCATATAGTTCCAATTTTGGAATGTCTATAAAGGCATAATGCTCTATTCCTATGGTTTACTATTTCTTTTTCTAAGAAAAGAGTTGCCCAAATATAAATCAATTTTTATATCCATTAGTTTACCCATCAGGTTAATTTTAAAATGTATGCATGGCTTTCTTTTTAATGAACTGCCAGAAAATGACTGGCAGAAGTAGGTACAGGGTAGAAATAAAATGGCAGAAGCAAATAAAGAAGACAAATGTGTTCTAGCTCAGGGGTCCCTACCACCAGGCAGTGGACCAGTACCGGTCATTAGGAACCGGGCCATGCAGAAAGAGGTGCCTTGTGGGAGAGCAAGCATTATGGCCTGAGCTCTGCCTCCTGTCTGATCAGCAGTAGCATTAGATTCTCATAGGAGCGTGAACCCTATTGTGAACTGCACATGCAAGGGATCTAGACTGCTCTGTCTATGAGAATCTAATACCCTCCCCCTCCACCATGGAAAAATTGTCTTCCATGAAAATGATCCCTGGTACCAAAAAGGTTGGAGACCACTGTTCTAGCTGATTAGGAAGGGCCACAAAAGCTGAGTTTTTTAAATGTGGAAGGTGCCTGATGCCTAAGCATCTGGAGCTCTGACCTGTTTCCTCTGCCTGTTATCAACTGTTTCAGAACATGTCCAACATTAACATGTTCCCTGCTCACTGGGAATAAAACAAAACAATACCCCAATCTAAGGTGCACTGAAGACTATGAGTGTTAATAGAAGTCTCAAAGGCAAACAGTGGCAAATGCTTTGATATAGAAACTACTTCATTATCAATTTTTTTTTTGTTTGTTTGAGACACAGTCTTGTTCCATTGCCCAGGCTTGGAGTGCAGCGGTGCAATCTCCGCTCACCACAACTTCCGCCTCCCGGGTTCAAGTGATTCTCCTGCCTCAGCCTCTCGAGTAGCTGGGACTACAGGCGTGTGCCACCATGCCCGGCTAATTTTTGTATTTTTAGTAGAGACAGGGTTTCACTGTGTTGGCCAGGTTGGTCTCCAACTCCTGACCTCGTGATCCACCCGCCTTGGCCTCCCAAAGGGCTGGGATTACAGGCGTGAGCCACCACACCCAGCTTTATTATCAATGTGTTAATTATCACATCTGTATCCTATAACATGATAACATTTCTCCAGCAGAAGATTATGATACTAAACCTAACAACTCAAATGTGGTTGTCAACATATAGAGGTCTTTATAGAAAAGGAACACAAGATGTGTTTTAATCAAAAGTGAATCTTTTCAATGGTGTACATAAAAGCACACATTTTAGATCCATGAAGTTGACAAAAACTTCTGTAGGACCTCAGTGCTAATTCAAAGAAAGCCTCTATTTCAGAGAGTACATTCTTGTTCACGTACAGCAACAACAGCCAGGAATAAATAGCAAGCAGCATGAAGAAATTAGAGGTAAATTGCTTTTAATGCAATTGTTCTTTACAGTTTTGCTCTACTGTGAAAGTTATTTTCAAAAACATTCAAATCCAGTTATGAATATGGAGGTCTTCGAAGAAAAAAAATTAAATTCTAGATAAAGGAATCTACCACTGTCTCATTAAAAACATGATTTGTGAGGGGTAAGATCAAATTGTATTTGCAACTTTAGGAGAGTAGAAAATAGTCCAGCACAATATATAGGTAATTGAGCTGGAGCAGAGCTTAGAATTTTCTGAGGCAAGTAGGTGATAAGTAACATCTTATCATTGGTAGCTATCTCTTTGGCACGGGGTAGGAAGACAATTTTGGTGTGTGAGAAGATGCTGGGTCAGGATTCTGTTTTTAACCATGAGTGCCCTTCCTCATTCCCTCATTCCCCCTACCTGCACTGCCTCTGCCATCTTTGTCTATTCCTCCCACAATGCATTTCCAACCCTTAATCATGTGATCAGAGTAAAATGGTAGTGATGGTGGCAGAATTATTAGGACAAAGAGAAGTAAATCATAGGAGGTGGCCATGAATGCCAAAATAGTAATTGGCATGGTTTTGCTGCGATCACTGGAAATTATGAGCACGGGGCAGTTTTTTTTTTTTCTTTTTGAGATGGAGTCTCACTCTGTCGCCCAGGCTGGAGTGCAGTGGTGCAATGTCAGTTCACTGCAACCTCCACCTCCCGGACTCCAGCAATTCCCATGCCTCAGCCTCCTGAGTAGCTAGGATTATAGGCACGTGCCACCATGCCTAGGGAAATTTTTGTATTTTAGTAGATACGGGGTTTCACCATGTTGGCCAGGCTCATCTTGAACCCCTGAGCTCAGGCGATCTGCCCGCCTCAGCCTCCCAAGGTGCTAAGATTACAGGGGCGAGCCCAGGGCAATATTACTTTCTAGTATCAGAAAGTTCTCTTTAAAATATATGAATTTTTGAGAAAAAGATGCTTTTTATCTTGGGTAACCCCCAATAAGGGAATTAATCTCCTCTTCCGCCATTCTTCCTGAGTCCAATAATTCTTTGTTCCCTTCTCCCAGGCCCTTTTCTTGTAGTCTTTCAGTCCCATCTATCTTCACTCTCTTTTCTATTAATTAGACTCCATTTCCCATCATGTCAACCACTCTCCTGCTATTAGCCTCATCTCCTCAACCCTGTGGTGTACCAGTGTCAGAAACTACCAGCTCAAAAGTGACTCTTAATATTCAGAAATTGAGTGGGGCGGTTAAGTCATTGGTGGCTTGAAATTTGGCCATGGTGGGAGTATTCATACCATGGAAATGGGCAAATGCTACAAATCAGGGATACCTCTTTCTCTACTCCCTCTTACTCCCCAACCCAATATACAGTTTATTAGCACAACTGCCCTGGCCCCATGTCCTTCCTTTGCCTCATATTGGCAAACCTCAACTGTGGTTAAAATAACCATCTGTCTTCTTCATATATACATTTGGACTACTAAATGTTTCTAAAGAAAATTACAAAACACTAGATTTTTGCCACTATGAACTCATAGTCTACAACAATATAGACTAGCTGTTCGTTTGAGTTTTTCCAGTCTAAAAGCTCTTCCATGTTTCTCAAAGCTGTCACTTTACTGCATTCCCTTCATCCTAGATCCTGTTTAACAGAAACAATAGAAAACTTCAAATGAAATATCCTCAATTTCTTCCTCACCAAACTACACATTCACCATTTTCCCCATCCTTCCCTTGCCTATTCCCTCCAGCTTGTAATGAAAGGTCCATTCTTTTGAGGTTAATCCCTTACCTCCTCAGAGTCCTTTTCCTGTTAATATATTTCCCTTTCTTTATTTAATCTTTAACTTTTCTCTTTCTGTGGGCTTTTCCTTCTTATTGGTAGATGAAGTGGTTTGGTCCCTGGATATCAACTGTCATCATTCTCTGAACTACAGTCACACTGGCCTTCTCCTAGTTTCTACAACTTACTATATTCTCTCCCTCTTCACAGGCTTTGCATATGCTGCTTTTCAGTCTGGAATACCTTGTAATCTCAGTTCAAGAATGCTTTCTCTAGATCATTGAGTCAAAGTCAGGTTCCTTTGCTCTTTGCTCTCATATATCTTCATTATATCTCTTCTGAACATTTATCTCACTCTGTAAGTATACATTTATTAAGGTGATTAAATTAACACTGTGAATTCCATGAGCTCTGAGAGCATATGTGCTTTTGCTCAATCTCATATTCCCTGGGTCTATCTGGTACAATGCCTGGCATATAGTAGGTGCTCAAAGAAGAAATTAAGATTCATTGGAAATTTTTTAGCATTAAAGACTCATCTTTCCCATCCTCCAAAAATCCATCTTAGTCTCAACATTCTCTTATCTCTCTCTCTTGTACTTACTCATCTCTCTCTCTCTCATACTTACTCTCAGGCTTGCTGACTATCTCTTTTTTTTTTTTTTTTTTTTTTTTTTTTAGAGACAGGCAGGGTCTTGCTCTGTCACCTGGGCTGGAATGCAATGACACAGTCATAGCTCACTGCAGCCTCCAACTCCTGGGCTCAAGCCATCCTTCCACTTCAGCCAGTCAAGTAGCTAGGACTCCAGGCATGTGCCACTATGCCCAGATAATTTTTGGAGTTTTTTTGAGACAGGGTCTCACTCTTGTCACCCAGGCTGGAGTGCAGTGGCATGATCTTAGCTCACTGCAACCCATGCCTCCCAAGCTCAAAAAATCCTCCCATCTCAGCCTCCTGAGTAGCTGAAACTACAGACACATGTCACCATGCCTGGCTAATTTTTTTTTTTCTTTTTTACTGGTAGAGACGGGGTTTCACCATGTTGCCCAGGCTGGTCTTAAACTCCTGGGCTCAAGTGATCCACCTGTCTCAGCCTCCCAAAGTGCTGGGATTACAGGTGTGAGCCATCAGACCCAGCCTTTTCAAATATTTTGTAGAGATGGGGTCTCACTTCGTTGCCCAGGCTGCTCTCAAACTCCTGACTTCAAGTGATCCTCCTACCTCGGCCTCCCAAAGTGTTGGGACTACAGGTGTGAGCCACCATGCTCAGTCCAATTACTGGCTATCTCTTCCATTTTCCATCCTCTCCCCATACTAACCTTCTTAGAAAAACAGTCTCATCTTCATTTCTCTATTTACTCACCTGCTAGTTATTCCTTGAATCATTTGCTTTTATTTGTCATAACTTAACTGAAACTACTTTCATTAAGACCATTAAGGATGTCTTTTCGTTAAATATTGCACAATAGCTACTTTCCACTTCTCAGTACCTTATACATGACCTCTAGGTACCACTGACACTTGTTCAACTCCTTCCTTCTTGAAAACAAACACGTTTTCCCTTAGTGTTCACAGTCATACTCTTCTGGGTTTCTTCCTGCCTTCTAGTCTCACCAGCTTCTATTCCCTCGTCTGTATTTTACATGTGAATGCATCTATCCTCCACCCTTCTCTCTGCTCATGGTATATACTCCTCTATAAGAATTCACCCACTCCCATGGTTTCAATGCTGATGACTCCCAAATGTCTACTTTTAGCTCAGATCTCACTTCAGTATCCACCTGCCTATTGGATATTTATATCTACTTGGATATGAGTTGTGGATATGTACCACGAACAACATATTCAAAAGTTAACTCATTATCTTTAGTGCTTATAATTTGTTCTCTTGTTTGTTTCCTTTCTCAGTGTGATTTCCACCAAGTTGCTTAAGTAAGAATCCTAAGTGCTATCGCTGGCTCTCTTTATCTGCCCTGATGCTCACATATAATCACTAAAATCTGTTAATTTTATGTCTTGAATGTCTCTGGAATTCATCCATAATTTCTTCAGCCTATTACAAAAACTCTGGTCTCTTCTCACCTAGATGACTGCGACAGCTCCTGAAATGGTCTGTCACCAATACCGAATCTTAACCCTTTCAATCCATTCCCACACAGCAACCAGAATGACCTTCCTAACAATAACCTGATAATTTATGTCTCCTATTTTAAATCCTTCAGTGCTTATCACTCCCCTCAGGATAAAATCCAAATTGCTTACCATGGTTTACAAGGCTCTGCACAAGCTGGCTGGCTCCTGCTTACCTCTCTAGTCTTTTCTCTATCTACTCCCCTAACTGCCTCTCCCTCCTTGCAACCTACTCTCCAGTCATGACCTACATTCAGGTCTTGGGCAACTCCATATTTTTTTTACCTATGGGCTTCTGCATATTCTCTGCATGAAACATCCTTCTCCCTGCCTTGATACACTCCTTAACTCCTAATAATCTTTCAGATTTCATTTTAACTCTTACTTCCTCTGAAAAGTCCTCTTGGCATAGTTCCTGGGACACAACAGGCACTCAATAAATAACTTTTCTTTCCTAATTTTCTTCCTTTAGGTTAATGTCAGATTTTGCCTTTTAATTTTGCTCAAATTATTTTACTAATGAAATACAAGTGAAATAAGCTAACATATTTTTAAAAGCTCTATTATAAAGCTCTACCAACAGAAAATTTTGGATGATTGTGCTTATGAACTTTGCTACTACTGAAGTCCATCGTAAATATGGTACTTGGAACATTATTCCAAATAAAAATCAACTTAAAAACAAAACAAAACAAAAGGACTGACCAGTGCAGTGGCTCACGCCTGTAATCCCAGTACTTTGGGAAGCCAAGGTGGGTGGATCATGAGATCAGGAGATCGAGACTATCCTGGCCAACATGGTGAAACCCTGACTCTACTAAAACACAAAAAATTAGCCAGGCATGGTGGCGCGCGCCTGTAGTCCCAGCTACTCGGAAGGCTGGGCAGGGGAACTGATTGAACCAGGGAGGCGAAGGTTGCAGGAGGCAGGGATCGCGCCATTGCATTCCAGCCTGGTGACAGAGCAAGACTCCATCTCAAAAAAAAAAAAAAAAGACTTGTTTCTTAGCCTTTGGAGAATAATTCTCAGGAAAAGTTTACATGGCCATAGAGCTAAGCTACATATGCACCTATTTGAGCTGTAAGGAGGCATAAAATACTGAATCATAAATCATAAACCAATCAAATACCTGACAGTTTCTGACCAACGGGAATGGTAATTTCATCAATTCAACCTGATACAATATAAATGGTATTGAATAAAAATATGTAGAAAAACAGGTAATCAGATCAAGAATTACAAAGATTATGTGTATATGCACTTAATAAAGCTATATATTACGAGGCCTGGTGTGGTGGCTCACGCCTGTAATCCTAACACTTTGGGCAGCCAAGGGGGGTGGATAACCTGAGGTTGGGAGTATGAGACTAGCCTGATGGAGAAACCCCATCTCTACTAAAAATAGAACATTATCCGGGCATGGTGGTGTATGCCTATAATCCCAGCTACTCGGAAGGCTGAAGCAGGAGAATTGCTTGAACCCGGGAGGCGGAGGTTGCAGTGAGCTGAGATGGCACCATTGCACTCCAGCCTGGGCAACAAGAGCAAAACTCTATCTCAAAAAAAAAAAAAAAAAAAAAAAAAAAAAAAAGCTATGTATTATGTTACTAAGAAAAACAAAATGCTCATATGTTCATACAAAGAAATCCAAATTTCTGGTAATTCAGAGTCTCCGAAGCCAAAATCCAAGTTTAAGAAGCTCTGCAATGGCAGCATTTTTAACTATAAGGCAAAAATCAAAGTATGATATTTAATAAAAACTGACTCCCTGGGAAAATACAGGATATTCATATTAGGCACTTTAAACATCTTTTATTTAGGTCTTGATTTCAATATTAAAAGTAACCAAATGACTGTTCAAAGTAAAGCCTGATGGGTCAATATGTTTTCTGATTTTGGCCTAGTTGAAACCATAGGAACAGAAGGGTATTAGAATAACTTGGAGTCACATTAGTTAAATTACCAGTTTAGAAGCTATTGAAAATGTTCCTGATATTTAATGTCATACAAGTTTTGGAAAAATAAAATTATTTATCCAATCTAATGTGCTTTATTAACAAATCTTGTTGGTACACTCACAGAAATAAACCACATACAGAGCTAACAAGTTATTTTTTGCTTGCAACTGCTGCATCTATTTTAAAGCCAGTTTCAGTTTCACTGAAATCACTGGTTACAGTTCCTTAAAATTAAAGGAAAGTGATTATTTTGGGGGGTAATTAAATGGGAACATGTCCATTCAAAAAAGACACAACTATATACAACACCAACTTTGAAAATAATTTAAAAATTTTTAAAACTTGATTACTTTTGGCAGAAATTCTATCTTTAATCTTAAATAGGCTATGGATAAGGAGTTAAACTTTCTTGCCTATTCCATGCCTGCAGTCACCTTTGTCCATGAATGCTTTGTCTAACACATAAGTCTCAGTCTATAAGTCCATCATCTCCTAAAATTTCCAACTGCCAGCACAAGCTGCTGTAATGATGGCATGATGACTCACATCCTTACCTACACATGCACTTCCATTATTCATTGTAACACCTCGTCATCTACAGCCTCTCATGGGTTGTGGCAGATCAGAGTGGGGAACGGGGAGGTGGTAGGAACAGTGGGATAGGTCTTAGTGTTTTTTCAAAACTACAAGCTATTGTAAAATCGATTTAGTGGGTTGTGGTCAGCCTTTTGGTTTGGGGATTTTCTTGGGATCCGGGGAGAAGTTTAAAATAGAATACAATAGAATACAATAGGTTGGGCAATGGTGGCTCACACCTGTAATCCCAGCAGTTTGGGAAGCTGAGATGGACGGATTACTTGGGGTCAGGAGTTCGAGACCAGCCTGGCCAACATGGTGAAACCCTGTCTCTACTAAAAATACAAAAATAGCCAGGCGTGGTGGCACATGACTGTAGTCCCAGCTACTCAGGAGGCTGAGGCAGGAGAATTGCTTGAACCTGGGAGGTTGCAGTGAGCAGAGATTGTGCCACTGCACTCCAGCCTGGGCAACAGAATGAGACTCCATTTCAAAAAAAAAAAAGGAAATACAATACAATAGAACAAAAAACATCAGAGTGCCTCAGTGCAAGGGTAAGTATCTCTTCAGTTATGTGTATGTAAGTACGTACATATAGTCATGGTCTTGACATAAAAGCAACCAAAATATAGGTCTTGGTTTAAAAACAATTTTAGACCTTTGGATTGGAGACCTACATTCTAGTCCCAGCACAATCCCAGCCCAATACTGGATGACTTATGTCTTCCTTCTTTCAGTTTCACCTCATATCTGCCTCACAATCATTCACTCTACAATTATATGTTATAAATGAAATGGTGTCCTGTGGATACCGTCTTAAATATCCAAGAAAAAGGCATTCTCCTTAGATAATGCAAAGAAAACCCCACAAAAAACTATTAAAACTTTACAAATTATTAAATTATTAAAAAATTTAAATTATTGAAACCTTATTAAAAGCTTTAAAAATATTCATATTTAACTATTCATGTCCAAAAAATTTATTCTGGTTGTACCCAGCACTTCCCTTCCAGGAGCAGTCCATTTGGATTATATTTTGAACTTGTTTTCTAACATTTTATGCTTCTCCATCTCTCAGATCCCATGTTTCTGGATTGATAATAACTAGCCACCTCCAGGAACTTCATAAATTATATTGGAGAAAAAATTTTTCCCTATACATTTCATGTTTTTCAATTGTTTTCCTGGGTTTCTTTTGTCCTCAGTGACTTGGCAATCCTCTGAGATTTCCCTTGAAAACCTTTAACTTTTCACCTTACCTGTACCTCTTATTTCTCAACTCTTTTATTCTTAGAAATAAATATTTTATTTTAAAGGATGCCTACAACATTGACCCAATTTACAATAATTCTCTCTGGCATCTCCGAAACAATCAGTTGGCTGAAGCCTACCTTTCAAACTCACCACCCACAAAATTCAGTCAAAGGCATCATGCCCACTAGAATATACTTTCAAAGTTACAAATAAATGTGGCTTACACGTTGGCCAAATAAAACAATCAGTCGTGAAGGCTTTAAAGAGTTTGCATTTCAGAATGAAAACTTCAGAAATCCATCTTTCTTATGATAGCTTTGGAAAATGATCTCTTTGAATATAAAGCTCACTTGAAAGACAAAATAATTTTTTTCTGCCCAGTTACTTACTTTCAGTGTACTTTTTAACTGTACTTTTTAACATTTATAATTTGATTTAAATTTAAAATGATTGTGTTATACCAAAAAATGTTACAGTGGCTCTGGTGCCTAAAAGAAGTCTGTGTCAAAGTACCTTTTAAGTAATATGCTTAATAAGTTGATGGTGACTCTTATCTCCTAGTTGCGTAGTTCAAAATCAGTGCAATCATTTTAACTCTTCCTTTCTCCTCACACTCACATTTAATATATCAGGAAATCTTATTGGTTCTCTTTCAAAAATACTCAGGTTCCAACCATCTCCATCTCCACTCCATCTCTATCTCCACTGTTAACACCCTGGTTCAGTCTATCATCATCTCTCAAGAGGATTACTCCAAAATCTCCTGTCTGATGTCCCTACTTCTCTTACCTTCCTATGGTTGTTTTTAACAAAATAGCCATTGTGATCCTTTAAAAACCTCAGACAGATCATATCATTGCTCCACTAAAAACCCTGCAAGAGCTCCCTGCTTCACTCAAAGTAAAGCCTAAATGCTTACAATGGCCTACATTTTCTGGCTCTTTGTGAGCATTCCTACTACTCCCATTTCATTCACTTCACTCCAGCTGCACTGGCCTTCCTGTTTCTCAAGCCCACCCAGGCATGAGGCAGTCTCTGGACCTTTGAACTGGCTATTGACTCTGCCTAGAAAGCTTTTCCCCAGGACATCTCCATGACTAATCTCTCATCTCCTTCATTGACTCAGTGAGGTCCACATTGACTATCTAATAACAATCATAACCTTTGCTCCCCCACCAATCCAACCTCCCTTTATCTTCCCCTACTCTCTTTTTTTTCACAGCTATTTATCACTTTCTAACATGTTAAATAAATAATATACTGATTATGTTGCTTATTGTCTGTTTCCTTCTGCAAGAATGTAAAGTCCCTAAGACCAGGATCTCTGTTTGTTTAGGAAAACAATTTATATTTATGTTATGGTTAGGTAAAAAGATACCCTGGTATATTGTAGAGGTATAAGAATTAACATCAGTAAATTGGTTCCAAATATTTTAAGAGTGCTCTCTCACCTTAATACTACAACTTTCTGGAAAGAGTTTTCAATTTCAAATTGATTTATAAAATGTGTTTAGCTTTATCAGACATGTGACATGGACCAATGTATCCACAGATATTTGGCAGGTGTGGGATGGGAATGGGCAGATCAAGACTCAAACTTCCCAAGTCACTTAGAGAAATGAAAGCATTGCCTAAGCAAGCTTTTCTTGCTTTGTCCTAAATAATCTTAAAACAGATGGCAAAAGCTAAATACTAAGTCTGCTTCCATGGAAACCACTATCACAGCAGCCCACTCTAGAGCCCCACCTATGAGATAAATGTTTATCTTCCTATTGTTATAATCTGAGCCTGCCAACTTTAAGTCCTACTAGAAGGTACAGCTACTATACACACATTAGCCTTACAAACACATCTGGGAGAAATCAGTTCATACACAATCTAATCTTAAACATAATCAAACCTTGCAACACATCTGGGAGAAATCAGTTCATACACAATCTAATCTTAAACATAATCAAACCTTGCAACATATAAAAAAATTTTTACATAATTTGTCATATCATTCTGCACTCATATTTTACCTTTATTATATAAAAACTCATGTTCTTACTTTAATATTGCAAGCCTGCTCCATCAGTCTTCTTGCATTTTCCTCTGCCCTGTATCTCTTTGGAAGCTGAACTCTAAAGAACTTTAAAGCACCTTCAAAATCAGCCTGCAGAAGGTCTTCCTTTGAGGTCTGCAAAATAATCATCAAGAATCGTCATTACATTTCAGCCTGCTTTGAGGACAAATATATTTCAAAAAGAATTTATATTTTCTTGAATATACTTTTATAGCTAAGATCTAAGTTAGTTCCAAACATTTTAAGAAGATATTTCTAACATTTCAATATTTAGATGATGTTACTATAAGCTGAAATAAATCACCATAAATCACAGAAGCAATCTAAGAGTTAATGAACAAACTAACATACTGAATTCATATTACCTGAAAATTAGAATGATGGTTCCTGGCAAAGCTTACCAAGTTATAGCTCTGAGAAAAGAATAAGGCTAAAAAAGGAAAAGAAACTGGACTCTAGGACTAATCTGTGACTTCAGCTCAATGAACATTTTAAGGATATTATTAAAAAGCTGGCTGAAGACATAGAAAATGCAACCAAAATACATCAGTTACACAATAAACACCTAATGGGAAGATAGCTTTTCAACTAATGACAGCAGCAGTTCAAGTGAAAAGAATAGGAAATTGATCCCATACCTTGAAGAATGCTATGAAAAAGTAAATGAAACAAACCACCTAACTACTGATCTCTTCTGAAAACTATTGTTTACCAAATTTACTTCTTCAAAAAATAAAAAACCATTTGGAAATAAATATATCTGTGCACAGAAAAAAGACTAAAAAGAAAACAAAATGTTTATCTGTATAGTGGAATCATGGGTTACCACTTATTTTTACTTTTTTTGAGACAGGGTCTCCTGTTGCCCAGGCAGGAGTGCATAGTGCAATCATGGCTCCCTGCAACCTCAACCTCCCAGGCTCAAGTGATCCTCCCGCCTCAGCCTCCTGAGTAGATGGAACTACAGGCACACACCACCACACCCAGCTACTTATAATTTTTTTTTTTTTTAAATAGAGATGGGAGTCTCACTCTGTTGCCCAAGCTGATAACTCCTGGGCTCAGGGTATCTTCCCACCTCAGCCTCCCAAAGTGCTGGGATTACAGGCATGGGTCACTGTAACCTGAAGGTTATTTTTTTCATTACATTTTGTTATACTTTCTGTATAACGCTTTTATAATAAGAAAGACAATAAATATTTTAATAAACAGCTATAAACAACTTTGGCAAACACTGTGATACATATTATAGATTTAGGAAGATGAGTACACAGAAGCCAAAAACAAATTAGATGTTTTACAGTCAGTACTTAATAGTCAAAAACTTCAACAATTAAAAAAGCACCCAGAAATCACATAACTATATGCTGTGTCAAAATATTACTTTATTTAAATTAAAATGTAAAGCTGATTAAAGACTGCACTGAAAAAGTATGCAGGAAGCCAGAGAAATTCCTGCTTGTAACAGGGTCTCAGTTTTCGTCATCACCACCCTGGTCCAAGTTATTATCATGACTAGCAAGACATGTAGTCCAATTCTAGCAACATCTTGTAATCTAGATTTTAGCTCAATATAAGATCAGAGTGAGACCCTCTCTGAGCACTTAAATTCTTCCTCCTAGCCCATTCCCCACCAATTCACTTTCCAGTTTTATATCTGCTCCCCTTCTTCCCCTCTTTGTCTGTCTTTCACACTGCTACATCCACAGCAACAAGAACAATGCCCAGAATATAGGAGGCACTCAAATTTCTAACAGAATAAATGAATGAAATCTACTTTCATCTCTCTTTTGCTACAGTTTGCTTCCCTTTTCCCCTGCCCTTTAAACAGAAACGTGAAAGAAAAGAACATATTCATACCAGGCAGTTTCACAAAGGTCCACAAATTAGTAATCAAAAAATGGAGCTAGGCTAACAGTGGTAATGAAAAAACAAAAAACTCCAGTACATCTCAGATTTCTCTTTCCTCATAAACATACAGATCAATAGCAACAAGTGGTGGAGAATGCTTAGCATGCTCTCAACTCACCTTAACTTAGCTGGAAAAGGCAGTTACTGGAAACAACTTCAGTCTGAGAGAGAGCCTCTCTAACTAAAATATCAACTGCTGAATTATGGGGGAAAGCATCCAGCTACCAATTCTACCAGATGTACCACACATCCCTAGACTTCGTTTTTCACATGTAATACCAGTTCTGATGATTAGCTCTCTGGTAGTGGTTTGGACAATTCCAGACAAACTGCTTCCAGGGTTTGTGGAGAAACAGGATTAACCCTTTCCTCACTACCGAAAGTCCTCTGAAGGCACCTCTTCTATTTTCAATCCTATTAACCTCTAGTTACCTGGAAACAGATGCCCCAAAATGGTGATGGGCGATCTCTTCTCTGCAGACAGTAGCATAGTTATCTAATTTTCTAATATTGCCAAGGCCTAATTTCAAATCCAGCCTTTTAGCACATACAAAAGCAGATAGATTGGTATCAAGAATGAGGAATCCTACATTCTCACACACCGGACCTCTAGTCAAGCAGGGATGGCCATGTAGGCAGAGATGCTGCTTAGGAGAGGCTAATAGCCTCAGGGAGGGTACAGCAATGGGGTTCCCACCAGGGTGGGGCTGAAGCCTAACTCAGGTTAAGTCTCTGGACACGAGAAGCCAGAGTTCCCTGTGGCTGTCCTTTCCTAGACATTGTTGGTGTTGATATTGCTGCAAGTCACATGGATTGCCCAGCTCAGTTAAGCTCAAGAAGAGAGGAGATCTGGCAACCATGGGGCAGGGAGGCTCAAGTATACAAAGGTGTGAAAACTGCATCTTATTCAATTTGCTAACCTCAGCCTCTGGAGTACTTGACACATTAAAGGTACTCAGGGTTGCAAAGGATGTAATAAATTCATTTTAACTTCAACTTTGGCAAACTTGTAGTGCTATCTAAGTTTTCCCATTTAAAAAATGGGAATATCTTTAATCACAAGTATTTGAGAATGAGGCCGTGCTTGGTGGCTCATACCTGTATTCCCAGTACTTTGGGAGGCCGAGGCGGGTGGATCACTTGAGGTCAGGGGTTCGAGACCAGCCTGACCAACACGGTGAAACTCCATCTCTACTAAAAATATAAAAAAAATTAGCCAGGCGTGGTGGCGCATGCCTGTAATCCCAGCTACTTGGGAGGCTGAGGCAGGAGAATCGCTTGAACCCAGGAGGTGGAGGTTGCAGAGAGCTGAGACTGCACCATTGCACTCCAGCCTGGGCAACAAGAGTGAAACTCTGTCTCAAAAAAAAAAAAAAAAAAGAAAAACCAACACACACACACACACCAAAAAAACAAGTATTTGAGAATGAAATAATTTAAGGTATAAGAGTGCATTTTTTGAAATCCAAAAGAAATATAAGGGGTGATAGCATCTGTGTTGCTCAAATATGCTCAAAAATAGATATCTTAGTGGCTAAAAGCAGTACCTTACTCTCACTGAATTTTTTGTTTGTTTTTTGAGACAGGGCCTCAATTTGTTGCCCAGGCTGGAGTACGATGGTGCAATCATAGCTCACTGCAGCCTCGAACTCCTGGGCTCAAGAAACCTTCCCACCTTAGGCTCCCGAGTAGCCAGGACTACATGCGTGTGCCACCATGCCAGCTATGTTTTAAGAATTCTTTTTTGGCTGGGCACGGTGGCTCATGCCTGTAATCCCAGTACTTTGGGAGGCTGAGACGGGCAGATCACGAGATCAGGAGATTGAGACCATCCTGGCTAACACGGTGAAACCCCATCTCTACTAAAAATACAAAAAAAATTTTAGCCGGGCATGGTGATGGGTGCCTGTAGTCCCAGCTACTGGGGAGGCTGAGGCAGGAGAATGGCATGAACCCAGGAGGCGGAGCTTGCAGTGGGCCGAGATCGCGCCACTGCACTGCACTCCAGCCTGGGCAATACAGTGAGACTCCATCTCAAAAAAAAAAAAAAAAAAGAATTTGTTGTTGTTGTTGTTTTGTTTTGTTTTTGGTAGAGATGGGGGTCTCGCTATGTTGCACAGGCTGGTCTCAAACTCCTGGCCTTAAGCAGTCCTCCCACCCAGGCCTCCCAAAGTGTTGGGATTACAGATGTGAACCACTGTGCCTGGCCTCACTGATATTTTTAATTCCATAAAGTGGGCAGTCTAAGTTGGAAGAACTTATATTTTTCTTATGGGCTGCAATACAGCTAATTTCATTGTGAACGAAAACAAAAATGCCAGTAAGCAAAAAACACATAAAACAAAAACCTTGCTGCCAGTATTCTAGAAGACAACCTGTAGTTAGTCCTACTTTGATTCTGATGGGTTTTTTCCTCCAATTTTCTATCTTCGAGAGACTTCCATAATCATTAAGTATTACCTCAAATGCCTTTGTAATGCCATAAGCAGATTATAAGCTTACAGAGATAACTCTTCATTTGCTGACAACTGTATCTAAGAGGTTTTTCCCTCTACAATCAAGGGATAGACACTTCTTGCTCGGCAAAGATTGGATGTTTTCTTGTTCTGCAAAGATTTGGATGTTTCACTAAGAATTTATCAAAAGTTGTTTGGCTTTTTTTTTAAAAGAATACTTTTTCAATCATAATTCGTACATATGTATGTGTATTGTCTACATGGTGGGGTCATAATCTTTTTCTTGATTACATATTCATGGCCCAAAATAAAAAATTTTTTAAAAGCCTAATATAAGGTCTGACTACAGAGATAAACATAATTAATATTTTATTACATTATTTATAGTCCTTTCCCCCATCATTACATACATATCTTACACATATTTAACAAAATTTGAATCACCTATACATATTATTTTGTTAAATATATATGCTTTACAGGCCAGGCATGGTGGCTTACACCTGTAATCCCAGCATTTTGGGAGGCCAAGGTGGGCGGATCACTTTGAGGTCAGGAGTTCGAGACCAGCCTGGTCAACATGGTGAAACCCTGTATCTACTAAAAATACAAAAATTAGCCAGGCGTAGTAGCACACGCCTGTAATCCCAGATATTCTGGAGGCTGAGGCAGGAGAATTGCTTGAACCTGGGACATGGAGGCTGCAGTGAGCTGATATTGCACCACTGTACTCCAGCCTAGGTGACAGAGTGAGACCTTGTCTCAAAATAAATAAATAAATAAGCTTTTTGAATGTCAAGCATTAATGTAATGTAATTAGTCTAAAATACAAGTAGTAGTGCTGTTTATGAAAATAAAACATGGTGTCAACCAGGGCTCCAGAACCAGTTCTCACCATCCTAGTGCTACTATCTCACCATCCTAGCACTAATTATTGTTATTATTGTTGTTACTTTTTTAGAGGCAGGGTCTTGCTCTGTCATCCAGTCTGAAGTGCGGTAGCACAATCATAGCTCACTAGAGCCTCAAACTCCTGGGCTTGAGCAATCCTCCTGTCTCAGCCTTCCTAGTAGCTTGGACTACAGGCATGCACCACCACACCTGGCAAATTTGTTTTTTTGTTTGTTTCTTTTACAGATGGGGTTTTGCTATGTTGCCCAGATTGGTTTTTAACTCCTGGCCTCAAGCCATTCTCCTGCCTCAGTCTTCCTAGTAGCTAAGATTACAGGAGTGAGCTACCATGCCTGCACACATACTAATTATTAATGAGCTGGCTCTGAAGATAATTAGTGCTCATAATTGAGTTTATAATTGTATGAATACTAAACCCTTACCCTGACAATGAAGAGGCTTAACGAATGATCTTGCGATCATAAGATCTATGCTTTAAAAATGTACCCCTGAAAGGCAGACTAACACTTCAAAAACCAAACCAAGTACCCAAAATAGGTTGTGCTGGCTTCTGGTTTACAATTATACATCTGTGCTCACTGTACAAAATCCCTTCAGGCTAGAAAAACTGATTTAAACTGGAAAGGCTGTTCTTCAACTGGGAAATTGTTAGAGCTTTTCTATATTGCTTTCAGAACAATGGCAAGGGAAGAGTAAAATAATGAAAATGCAACTCCTTTCCCAACATTAGTTAAGTAATGTTAGCCAGAAGATAATACGAATAAGATTTAGACAATTTCAATAAGCAGAGGCATGTTTCCTTCCCTTGGAAAATAAAGAAAATAACTCTACCAGCTTTTAAATAAGAACTAATAGGCCGGGCGCAGTGGCTTACACCTGTAATCCCAGCACTTTGGGAAGCCGAGGAGAGTGAATCACTTGAGGTCAGGTGTTCGAAACCAGCCTAACCAACATGGCAAAACCCATCTCTACTAAAAATACAAAAATTAGCTGGGCGTGGTGGCACGCGCCTGTAGTCTCAGCTACTTGGGAGGCTGAGGCAGGAGAATTGCATGAACCCAGGAGATGGAGGTTGCAGTGAACCGAGATCATGCCACTGCACTCCAGCCTGGGCAACAGAACGAGACTTTGTCTCCAAAAATAAAATAAAATAAGAACTAATAAAGGATAACTTTTTGAAATTAGTGGCTCTACTACACAACCATCTTTTGCTCCCTGAGCTTTCTGACAAATCCTTTTAAATAATATGAACCATGTTTACCAATTACATTTCAAAGGTGACATTACTTCTTTCTTCATTTGCATAGAACTATATAAAAAGATAAAAGTAAAGTCATTTAAACAAGTCCTACTTCTTTTCCCTTTCAAGTAGGTAGGAAGAAATATCCAGAGGGAAAGGTAAGCAGAATGTTAATGTAAGTATCCTTTGCACTTACCCCAGTGATATGAATTAAGCAAATTGCCTGACACATAATAGATATCGACATAAATTTGTTCCATGAATTTATTAAGGCTCCACTTCAAGCATATCCAATATTCAAAAGTCAAGATGTATACAATGGAAATTATGGAGTATATTTAGGACTTATTTTCATATAAAAATTGATTTTTAGATTTTTTTGGGGGGTATCAGAAGTATACATGGCAACTTCTGCATTTGGGTTTTTAACTTCTGTTATAAGTTGTAACCTCTCTTTAAAGAGCAATCCTTGCAGCTGTTAACAACAGAGGTAAAAAGGGAAGACATATTCTCCTCTGCTCTTTCATCCTTCCTTAAACTTAATGTTTAAGAAAGTCTACAAAGTTAAAAACAAACAAGATTAGGATGCAATTTATCAGCATAAGTACTTTGACCATAATGAAACCTTAAAATGGCTATGAAAAGGGACAGCTAGATCATTTGTGTATGTATAATCAACCCTCCTTCGATTCACTGTGGAAAATGAGTAGCTGTATTCAAACTCCAGCTAACACTAATTTTAACATAAAATGATCTGATAACTTCTTATGGCATATAGTAGCAAAATTAAAAATCCCGAGGGAGGCCGGGCACGGTGGCTCACACCTGTAATCCCAACACTTTGGAAGGCCAAGCTGGAGAGATCGCTTGAGCTCAGGAGTTTTAGACCAGCATTGGCAAGAATTTCCCAGGTGAAGAACAGCCTTTCCAGTTTTGTAGAGATGAGATGAAACCTCAGTTCTACAAAAAATACAAAAATAAGCCAGGCATGGTGGTGGGTGCCTGTAGTCCCAGCTGCTCAGGAGGATGAGGTGGGAGGATTGCCTGAGCCTGAGAGGCGGAGGTTGCAGTGAGCCAAAATCACACCACTGCACTCCAGCCTGGGTAACTGAAACCCTATCTCAAAAAAAAAAAAAAAAAAAATCCACAGGGAAAAGGGGAGATTTTGAATACAAGCAAAGTCAAAGTTTCTCCTCCTTCTCCAAATATCACACACTTACAGAGTATGGACTCTGGCCACATGCCACCACTGATACCATTTTCAATGTGTTTTTCCCACTGAAAAATTCAGTGCAAGAGTATCATATTTTAAGGTGAATTTTTTTTTTTTTTTAGACGGAATCTCATTCTGTCACCTAGGCTGGAGTGCAGTGGTGCATCCCACCTTCTGGGTTCAAGTGATTCTCCTGCCTCAGCCTCCCAGAGTAGCTGGGATTACAGGCGCCCACCCCCACACCTGACTAATTTTTGTATTTTTAGGAGAGATGGGATTTTGCCATGTGGGCCAGACTGGTCTTGAACTCCTGACCTCAGGTGATCCGCCTGCCTCAGCCTCCCAACGTGCTGGGATTACAGGCGTGAGCCACTGCGCTTGGCCTGATTTTTTTTTTGAAAGAGGTAGGGTGGGTGGAAATATTTCCACTGTTTGAGTATTAGCTCCAGATGCTTCTATTCCAAACTTCTCACTATTCTTGAATAAATATTTCTTTAAGGGCCTCTAATAAGCAGCAGATTCTATGTTTGATTCTTTTAGGGGACTATTTGAAAAAAAAAAATCTAAATGTGATTCTCTTTCTTATCTTCACGATTTTTATCCTAAATGGCTTTTTTTTCCTTTAGTTATGGTATCTAACAGAATTTTTATTCAGCTAAAAATTTCTGGAGGTCTGAGAATCATTTGAAAGCACAGGCTTTAGAAAAGGGAAATACCAGTTAGCTGATGTCTAGGATGTTTGCATCTCCTGTTTCAGTATTTTAATTTCACAAAAGAAAAACATGTTTGGTGAATGTACACATAGAATTTAGGCCTTGTGGTAATATCTAAAATGACATGCTTGCACCTGATTTATTAAAGGAAAATTGTCCTTAACTGGGTGTACCTTTGAAGGGTAACAAGCAAAAATTCCAAATGTGCATCCTCTATTATATCAGTAACCTCCTTCCAACTGAAGGTTAAAGAAACCTAGAGTTCTAGTAGTTTGATGATCCCTCTGTGAATCAGGGAACAATAAGTAATAAGGCTCAGAGACCAAATCCACAACACTGTCTTGGTAAATCTTCATTTATTTGATTTTTTTAAAAAATGACAGGTTTTATGATGAAAAAAAATAATGGGATCTTAAAAGTAAAATAAAGTACTTGTATGTGCTTAACCCACAAGCATTCATGTTTGAAACATGACTAAACAGGTAAAGAGATGTTTTACACTTTAGTACTTCCTCTTGACTAGAAATGAAAAGATTGCAATACTGCATGTGGCAGGATTCCTCTTAGGAGTGTCCTGTGCAGATTAGCCATTGATCCCACATCATTAGCCAGTTCAATAACACAAGGCTGAACAATTTCCCCCTGGTACACATGTTAAACTTTGAGCAGTAACTTACTGAATAGCAGAGCCCAACTCACAGCCATATTGCTAATTAAAGAACTTGTAATTTCCCAAAATGTAGAGTACCCTCATATTACCAATAATTTTTCAAGTGCAACTGTGTAAAACAAAGCCAGAGATTTTCAAGTGGCCCCCAAGATAAATCAGCGTATGCTTTTCTTTTTCTTTTTGAGATGGAGTTTAGCTCTTATTGCCCAGGCTGGAGTGCAATGGCACGATCTCGGCTCACCGCAATCTCTGCCTCCCGGATTCAAGCAATTCTCCTGTCTCAGCCTCCCAAATAGCTGGGATTAAAGGCATGTGCCACCACGCCCAGCTAATTTTGTATTTTTAGTAGAGATGGGGTTTCTCCATGTTGGTCAGGCTGGTCTCAAACTCCCAACCTCAGGTGATCTGCCCGCCTCAGCCTCCCAAAGTGCTGGGTATACAGGCTTGAGCCACTGCATCTGGCCTAGCATATGCTTTTCACACATAATGCAAGTGGCATTATTACTTAGGCTCTAACTGATAGAGCCTAAGTAAGGTCTCAAGACCACCTGAGAGATGCACTACTTCAGATGCCTAATTTGGCAACCAACCAGAGTTGGTACAATTGCAATACACAGATATACATGACCTCCAAAGAGCTCAAGCTTGAGAACCCAACTCCCTGTGGATTTTATTGCTAATTAATTTTTTCAGACTAGAGGCAGTTTAAATTCATCCCTAATGCAGAGTTGAATATGCAAAATATTCTTAATTACCAATTTATGTTTTCCTTCAAAACACTGAAAATGTAAATGCCAAAGAGAGGTGGCACCAAATTACTGGAAAGTTACCATTGGAAGCCTTTGAGTCACAAAGTTGAGTAGTCTTTAGGATGCAGAAATATATTAGACCAAGCCTGATTCCTCAGAGATGTAGAGAATTTGTTGAAATATAGTTTAGCACTTCACAATATCAAAACTCCTGAAATAAAATGCTTCTCATTTCACTTACAAAACAAAACAAAACTCCTTTCTAAATAGAATCATGAATCCTTAGTTTTCTCCTTTAAGAAAAAGATGAGGTTCAGGGAAATAATGACTTCACCTGGACATTAAAACACATGTCTTCAGCTCTTTTTATTTCTTCTTTAAATGACAAAGGAACTACATTTCTCAAAAATAACCCCCCTATAATTGTATGCTAGTCACTGCATCAAACTTTGTTTTGGAATGACAAATAGACTTTCCTTAGGATGGGAAATTTCTTATTTACATGGCTACCTAACATGTCTGTTATGATTGTACAGAAGAGATTATATTTGCATGTAAATACATACATAAAGACTGAACTAGTAATTGTAAAGATAAGTATAAATAGAGATGAACTATAGTGAAGGGAGATATAGGAGAGAAAAGAGTTAAATTCAGTCATGTAAATAATGTACTGAAAAGACTTTAATATGAGAGAACCATAATGAGGAAATAGTCTAAAATGGTATTAAACTCCATTCTATAAAACAGACAAGGCTAAATTATTCTTATTCCATTACCACATAATGGTATAGGACTACTGTAAACCAATTACCTTATAGAATAGTTGCTAGGTATAGTTCTCAAGCCTGCAACAGCGATTGTGGGTATTTAATTTTAACCCTTGGTAGGAAATGAGGAAGGGTGATTTTTCTCTTATTCAGGAAATCAAATAACAAGCAAGTCAGACTTCCCAGATTCACAGCACAGAAGCCAGCAGCTTTAAGCTGTTTCACAGATAAACAGTTCAATCATTCTAGGAGAGAAACCTAAAATTTCCTACCAAAGTATTTTTAGGTGGTAAAATTCTCTATCAAAAAACAAAACAAAACAACAATCAAATTGGCAATCAAATGGGGAGGTTAGAAAGCAAACCACACACAGTCTAGATAAGTTGCTATGTCTGTTGTAAAATTTAACCCTTTGGAGATATACATAACAGAATGCCTACATCAAGCACTTGGGTATTCTGCTTTATTGCTGAGCCTAGCCAGGCAGAAAACCATTTTTTTGCTGCCACAGAGATAATGCCACTAATGTGACCCTGGGCTCTGAGAAAAGAGCCATGATCTCCTCTAACCAATTAAGGGGTGGTGTGGACCAGGCTCCAAATGAGCTGCACAACAGTGGCCACTCAGCATTTCCTTCTCGGCAGAATGGGGAGAAGGAGAAGAAAACCAGAGACAGCAAGCCTCTTTCAGAGATACAAGGAATTTTCACAGAGGATAGCAGATTCCCTACAAATGAAGTTCAATGAAAAACAGTCTCACCGCCAGAAGCCGAGGCACAAACAGACGATGCCCCATCCCCAGAAGTTCCAGCACTCGACACGCATACTCATTCACCAGCTTGCTCCTCTCGTCGTGCATGTCCTGGGACTTTTTGACAGGAGGTGTGAGCTTAGCAGCTGGGGCTGGGCAGGGCACCCCTTCTTCCATGAGCACTAAGTAGGTATCCAGAATGAGAAAGATGGATCTCTTATCCACAATATTAAGAACTGCGGTGGGAGGGGAGCCAGGTTTAGGTCTCCCTGGGAGGACGTACAAGCCAGTCTGTGGTGGGAATTGTCAGCTAATGTCTCCACAAGAAAAACATTTTGGCTAAATTATCCACTGCGAGAACCTCAAAGTAGACTGGAAAATGAAAATGAAATCAAGTACTGATCTAAATAAAAAACGGCAAAAGCAATCGAATGCGAGAAAATGGCCAAGAGTGATGCAGGAGAGTTCAGATACATGTGTAAAAACGGACAAGCTGCTTAGAAGGGTCTAGCATGTGAGAATGTGTGAGAGTGTGTGTGTGTGTGTGTGTGCGAGAAAGGGTGTGTGTGCGTGTCTATGTGTGAGAAGACAGCAGCAGCAGTAGCCAGGAAGCCAGGGCAGTTGTGAAGCTGCAAGGAGAAAAGGATGAGCTCATTGCAATCCTCGATTCGTGACAAGCAGCGCTGTTGTTGCTGCTGCTGCTGCTGCTGCTACTGCTGCTGCTGCTGCCTCTCGCTGTGAATCAGTAATGAAGGGGTAGGGAAGGAAGGGGAGGGAAGAGGAGGAGGTAGGTGAATGAGCATGCAGAGTGTGTCTCAGGGGAGAATGCTGTAATAAGAAGCCAATGGCGAGCCATTGGACAGATGCGCTTCCCCCTCCCAGTCTACCTTCAATCAGTGTTAGTCTGACAGCTTATGCTGTTGAATCCTAAGCCACAGAGAGATGAACTAGCTTTTCCTAACATGTGATGCTCACAGAAAAAAATCAGACAGCCAGTCATCTGAACAGCTGACCTTTATTCACTCTTGCTTTCTAACAACGAGAATAGATCTTATACTTGGATTTAAAGTGGGATGTTCCAATCCTTATTAGATGACTGAAACCGCTACAGAAGAGAGATATTAGGGTAAAATGATAGAGTATGGACAGAAGAGCCAAAGACCAAGCAACCAAGAAATGACACACCCTCAAGTTGAAGTGTTTATGCAATAATAATGACTCTTTGCAATGCAAATACAAGAAGCATTTCAGGATTCTGGGAAGGCTGGCCATGATTAAAAGGAAGATTTTTGTAAACAAGCAATATGATAAATAATAAAAACCTAACACGTATTAAGAGTATACATTTAAAGAACTATTAGAATTGAAATTCTCAAAGCAAAAACAACTTTTGTATGCCACAGACCTTGATAAACACTCAGCTAATAGTTGAAAACATTGTTCTGATAAATCTCTGGTCAAATTAATCCTTCCCCAGTAATATAAAAATTATCCATAGTTCAAAATTTTACAATCTTAGTGCTAATGTGTTATATTAGTCTACTTGTTGTGAATAAATAATCAGTTGTAGCCAAATGAAGGCAAAATGACCAAATCACCATAGGGACAGTCTCTTAACTTTATCCTAACAATTAACTAATCCATATTCAGCATCTTGATTCTGTGGTTCTGTAGTTGCTCTCTTAAGTACCAGGCTGGTTTCTCCATACAAATTATAGCATGGTACAAAGAGAAACAAGGCTAAGAGAGCCAGAGCATGTATTTTGTGAGTCTTAGTTTTCTACTCTGACAAATAAGAGTTACATATCTACAAATAACCAAATAGAAACACATTTATTGATGTATGTCTGTAGGCCTAAATAAATAGATTAATTATGAAAATGAGCTTAAAGAAATAGGAAGGGAGATTCTGCCTCCCTTAACAATATATTATTTGGTTTCATTTTTCCAAAATCTCAGAAAAACAAGAATTTTAAGAAATTTAACATTTAAGTATTATTTAACAAGTTATTTTAAATGAAATATTTATATATTGCTGTTAAGCCTTTTATCTCTTCCAAAAATGATTTCTTTTTTTTTTTGTTTGAAACGGATTGTCGCTCTGTCGCCCAGGCTGGAGTGCAGTGGCAGCATCTCAGCTGCAAGCTCTGCCTCCCGGGTTCACAGCATTCTCCTGTCTCAGCCTCCCAAGTAGCTGGGACTACAAGCGCCCGCCACCACACCCAGCTATCTTTTTTTTTTAATGTATTTTTAGTAGAGATGGGGTTTCACCGTGTTAGCCAGGATGGTCTCGATCTCCTGACCTTGTGATCTGCCTGCCTCGGCCTCCCAAAGTGCCAAAATGATTTCTTAACAAACTAAATAAAGTAGAGCTAGGAACAGTAGTGTGTGCCTGTATTCCCAGCTACTCCAGAGGCTGAGGTGGGAGGATCCTTTGAGCTCAGGAGTTCCAGGCTCTAATGTGCTACGTTCCTGCCTGTGAACAGCCACTACACTCTAACCTGGGCAACATAGTGGAACCCCATCTCTAAAAACAAAAACAAAAAACTATGCAAAGTAAAGATCTTAATGTAAAATGATCATAAGCATAGAATATTACGTATATACAAATAAATTTCAGGTCCTAAAGTTCTGGAGTAAATGTTTGATGTACTGCCTAGGATGAGGATAGGTTCAGCTGGAAGAGGGAGGCCATAAGAAGGAAAAGGTTCTGGGCCTTTCATACTCTATCCCTAAACACACACGCACACCCACACCCACACACCACACACCACACCCCACACACACACACACATCCCCCCACACCTCCCCACACCCCACACACACACTCCCCACACACCCCCCCACACACCCACACTCCCACACTCCCACTCCACACTACATGCCCACACACTACCACATACACCCCCACACATCACACCCCCCACACCCTCCTGCACACACCCACAGACACACCACACACACACCCCCTACACACACATCCCACACACCACACACACACACACACCCAACACCACACACATTTAGACACACACACACACCCCTCAGCTCCATTTTTACCTTGTATATATACTGGTGTTCTGCATTAAATTTTGTTTGATAGGACTGTGCTACTGCTATGTACAGCACTGCCATAGACATTTCACATTTAAGAACAAGGGAACATCCTGAATTGCTCTTAAATGTGAATGAAGAATTCAGTGACTTCTTAGGTTATAGGATTTTTTTCTAGTTGACTTTTTAAAGGGTAGGGAAGATGTTTCCACTCAACTAACTTGGTCTTGAAAAGTACTAGCTGAAGCATTTTTTCTTACATAAACCAGAAACAGGACTTGCCCAAAAAGATTCCAGTAAAAATAAGTAAAAATTAATCAAATGATTTTGGAACTGTATGGTTTGGCTCTGATGCTCACAAAAAGAAGTTAAAATCATATATACTATGTATTAAATGTAATAATTAAAATATGATTTTTTTTTTTTTTTGAGACAGAGTCTCGCTCTGTTGCCCAGGCTGGAATGCAGTGGCATGATCTCAGCTCATTGCAACCTCCGCCTCCCAGGTTCAAGCCATTCTGCTGCCTCAGCCCCCCGAGTAGCTGGAATTACAAGCATGTGCCACCATGCCCGGCTAACTTTTGTATTTTGAGTAGAGATGGGGTTTCACCATGTTGGCCAGGCTGGTCTTCAACTCCTGATCTCATGATCTACCCATCTCGGCCTCCCAAAGTGCTGGGATCACAGGTGTGAGCCACCGTGCCCAGCAAAATATGTTATCTTAATGAGCAAACCAAGTTTCACTTAAAACAGTTAGGTATGTTTAACAAAATGCTGTGTACAAGGCACTACAACAAGTGGTCATGTATTTCAGTTTCCCCATCAAAAATCCCTCATGCTTCCTTCATGCTTCCCCTCAAAAATCCTTGCATTCAAAATTTCCATCATTTCTGCCCTGGTCCTTTTTTCAGGATATTCTTTCAGAATATAATGTTCATCAATATCAGGTAAAATGATTCTTCTAGAACACTACTTGGTGAAATGAAAAAAGAGATTCTAGGGATTTTTGAAGCCCTAAAAGCATCACTCATTTCAGTGAGCTTTTCCTCCTCTTCCTCCCCAAATCCCAAATACTTTTTTTTATTGTTGTTGCGATTCAGTAATAAATAACAGAACAATCACAGAACACTCTTCTTTTGAAATGGGGTCTTGCTGTGTTACCCAGGCTGATCTTGAACTCCTGGGCTCAAGGGATCTCCTACCTCAGCCTACTGAGTAGCTGGGATTATAAGCATGTACCCAACAGAACACTTCACAGAAAACATTTCTGAGTTATAAAGTAGTCCATAAAATGGAATAGGAGAAAAGAAACTCTTCCGATTTAACTAGTTAATAATGCATGATTTCTCACATTTCTTTTGGATGAATCACCCATAGAGAAGAAAAACTTATTCCCTCTATCCTCCTAGGTTCTCTGCCTGGGGCCCTGCAAATAAGTCTGAGACAATACAGGTTAGCAAGATAAACATAAACAGAACTTTATTAACACATGTAGTATGCACACACATGGGAGAAACTCAGTAATGACTAACTCAAAGGAGTGGTTAGTACTTGGGGCTGAGGCCAGGCACAGTAGCTCACACCTATAATCCCAGGACTTTGGGACGCCAAGGCAGGCAGATGGCTTGAGCCCAGGAGTTCAAGACCAGCCTGAGCAACATGGCAAAAACCTTGTCTCTATAAATAATAATAATAATAATAACAACAATAATTAATCATGGTGGCACACACCTGTAGTCTGAGCTAACCAGGAGGCTGAAGTGGGAGGATCACTTGAGCCTGGAAAGCCAAGGCTGCAATGAGCCACTATTGTGCCACTACACTCCAGCCTTGGTGAGAAAGTGAGACCCTGTCTCAGAAAAACAAAAACTTGGGACTTGGGGTTTATTAGCATGTTAAGAAGGAACAATACTTCTGTAGAGAAGTGATAAAACAAAGGAAAAGGACTTTGAGCTCCTAGGGTGACAAATTGTAGGAAGGCAAATATATGGGGAAACTTATGACAGATAAAGACTAGTTAATAAGGTTTGTTTGTATAGACTCTTTCTTGGTGCTATCTCCTCTCCATTTATAAGGTTGCTATCCCTTTGCTGGTATGGAAAGTGAATGGCGAGGCACCTTCACAAGAGGAATTTATGCTTGACTTTCAGGCATACGGGGGATGGCAGAGAGCTCGTCCTATGTCTGCTTTTCCTTAATCGCCTTTACCTCAAAATAATCCTTATGCCACAGTGATGTACTGGGGGGGAGGGGTGACATATTCTGAATCCTTTCATACCCAATAAGAGAGAGTAAGAGAAAAAACCAGGCAATGGTCCCAAAGCCATGGTCTAATGACTAGAAGTGTCATTCTCTGGAGTACTGGAAGCAGGTGGTCAGTGCTGCAATCCCAGTTAGAGCCTTGCACTTGAGAATGCTCTTCCTGAACCACTCCACTGTGTCATGGTTATCAGACATATTCAGGACACATATAGATTTCCATTGTAAAATGAAAAGCACATTTGACTTAATTCATGGACCTATAATTAAGAAAACTGAATGTAACAAAACATGCTAGGTAGTTATTTCAGTAGTTACAAAAATGAAAAAGGAAACACCTTCTGACCTGCAGGAGCTTAAAATCAGGGAGGTATCCAAATACAAAGATAAAGTAGGGTGTGATGGACACTATAAAAGGGGTGACACACTGTGTGCTATGAGGTAGGTATGTCTTTGTTGTCCACAGTAGATGCAGACAAAAGTGGGTTTATACTACTGGGATGGGCCTAGACAAAAATCCAAGAGTAATGATAATTAAATATATCTCTAAGACCAAAACAGGGCATTGCTTATTACATCATCTTTTAGTCACATTTACTAGCTGTATGACATGAATAAGTTACTTAGCCCTCTGAGCTTCTGTATGGCAACATCACCTAGCTGGCAAAGCTGCTCTGAAAATTTAATAAATTAATGCATACAAAGGAACCTCTCGTAGTGCCTAGCACATGGTAGGTGCTCAATAACTAGTAGTTTTTTTCATTCTTTCCAGGAAATCACGTAGAAGAAAAGAAAATGTGTAAAAATACATTGCGTTTATCTGGGTTAGGGTTTAGAAAGACAAAAAGAACTTTGGATATATTCACAATAGAAAGAGAGCTAGTCAAACACTGAAAAGACATTCCTGTCAGATCACCTGCCTCTTCGGTTCACTAAGACACAGACACATCAATAAGTAGCAAAGGATCCATGCCCTTCTTGACTAGGAGAGCAAAACCTAATTCTCTAGCTATTCTTTGCCTGATTGACAATTTTTAAAAAGATGAACCTTCAATGATTTTGCAAGTTCCTAAGATCCAGCAAACAGGTCAAAATACAGATGACACAGTGAGTAGTGGTGCCATCGTGGTACTGTAAAATCCTGCACAAATCACACTCTTTCTTTCATTCAAGTCTTGATTCTGGGCTGGGCATGGTGGCTCACACCTGTAATCGCAGCACTTTGGGAGGCCGAGGTGGGTGGATCGCTTGAGGTCAGGAGTTTGAGACCAACCTGGCCAACATATCATAAACCTGTCTCTACTAAAAATACAAAAATTAGCTGGGTGTGGTGGTTGCATACCTGTAATCCCAGCTACTGGAGAGGCTGAAGCAGGAGAATCGCTTGAACCTGGGAGGCAGAGGTTCCAGTGAGCCAAGATCATGACACTGCACTCCAGCCTGGGTGACACAGTGAAAATCCATCTCAAAAAAAAAAGAGTCTTGATTTTGCTCAACACTGTACTATATGCTTCTGGATATAGAAAGACAGATCAGATGCTGCTTTCTAACTTTAAGGATTATTCAAGCTACTTAAAAGCTAAAATGAAATGTAATGAGACTGAGCTTACAAGTTATATCACAGGGAAATGAGTCTCATTATTTTATAGTTGGAACTCAAACATCGAAGAATTAGAGTACAATATAGAAGATACTGTGCAGTTACCTGACATTTTGGTAGGTGGTTGAGGTCACATGTTTATAGCATCTCTGTAAAATATTGTAGACTTACCTAGCTTTTTAGGAATGCTCTAACCTTGTAAAATTTAAGGCATAACTGTTAAAGAAGGTTTTTTGTTTTTAAATAGAAAGGAGAATTTTCCCCTACCAAAAGCAATTTAATAACATTCTGAATAGTCTTGGTAGCATCACTAATACCTATTGCCAATCCTTGTGATCAGATTCTACTGTAATGCCTTTATTAATGTAAGAATGTCTTACGGTCTGTAGAGAGTCATTTTGTTTCTACTTGGTTTTTCTTTATCTTTTTCTTTTTTTTTTTTTGGAGATGGAGTTTCGCTCTTGTTAACCAGGCTGGAGTGCAGTGGCATAATCTTGGCTCACTGCAACCTCTGCCTCCTGGGTTCAAGTGATTCTCCTGCCTCAGCCTCCCAAGTAGCTGGGATTACAGGTGCTTGCCACCACACCCTGCTAATTTTGTATTTTCAGTAGAGATGGGGTTTCACCATGTTGGTCAGGCTGGTCTCGAACTCCTGACCTCAGATGATCCACCCGCCTTGGCTTCCCAAAGTGCTAGGATTATAGGCGTGAGCCACCGCACTGGCCTGTTTCTACTTCTGTGTCATTATTGACATGTAGCTCAATAGGCTGCTTATCTTATTACTGGACATTTAGGAAAGGGCTATACTGTACATAGTAAGCCAGACATCTGAAACTTCTAGTAACTAGGCTCAGTTTTATATAGTTTTAATTGCTTTATTGAGTATGGCTGACATACAGAAAGTTGTAGATATTTTATATGTATAATTTGATGTACTTTGCCATAAGTATACACTTGTGAAACCATTATCACTATCAGTGCCGTAAACTTATCCATCATCTCTAAAAATTTCCTCTTATTCCCTTTGTTTTGTTTTTCCTTTTGTGGTTAGAGCACTTCCTATAAGAGTCACCTCAATTAAATATTTTACAGCAACACAGACTAAGTCTACTTCTTTTTTTCCACGTGACGTTAATTAAAATATTCAAAGACAGTCTTAATTTTCTTTTCTCTAAGCTAATCATCCCTGCTGCAAACTGGGTCTCCTATGAGGTGGTTTCTGGACCATTCTAGACTATTCACAATCATGCTTGCTACTTCAAGAACACACTTTGGACAGTATCTCTCATAGGGCTGCCCAAACTGAAACAGATACTCTAGATATAACAGAATAATAAAGTAATGAAACCTTGTTGGACCCTAGAAAACACCAAGGTCTAACATGTTTATCCTGTTGAAAAGACTGAGGCAGTAGATAAGTGACTGCTCATCATCATAAAACTTGTCAGAGGCAGAGTCAGGAAGCCAAGATATTCAGAGCACAGATGCACGGCAGGGAACCTAGCATTTCCTGCACTGTAATCTGGTCTTTCAATTAATGTATCCCATAAAGAACCTATCTTATTAGAAAGATTATGCTTCACCACTTTATTCCACATGGAACTGGTCAGGAACCTGAGCCTGCCATCTGGTAAGAAAGAATCTAAGATTCTTAGGTTGAGTTGAGAAGGGGTATCCACAAGTCTGCCCTGAGAACTGTCACTTCTAAACACACAGTTGTTATAATAAAGCACATCTGCCTTCTCAATTTTTAACTGATAAGCACTCTCTTTTCCAGATGAACAGTTCAAGGAGCTACATCCTTGGCAGCTCAGCCACAGCGTCTCTGTAAGAGCTGCTTTCTTGAAGCCATGTTAGTGGCACAGGCTTGAAAATGGAATGCTATCTCAGTTCGTTCATCCCCTTTCCTGGACAGTGTGGATAAAGCTCATATTTATTTTCAAGCTTAAGCAGAAGGTATAAACATATGTTAGCAGAAGCCTGTTTTTAAATTTTGAATTGATCAGATTAAAATTATCGTGTATAGAATCTAGACTATTCCCTGATCCTCTCAAGCTAGACCAGCATTTTTTTATCTTTATGTGTGTGTATTGTCATTGCTGTTAAAAAATAATGAGGTGTTGTACTCATCCTAGTAAGTTGTGAATTGTCTCTACCTTCTTCCTATGGTCCATCTCCAATTCCCTATTAAATTTGCAATCTCTAACATCTTCATCTTCATATTACATAGAATGTTAGGTATAGTTTAACAGCTGTCACTGTAAAAAATAATATTTTCAATGGAGGAGTTATATGGGCCAACCCATGTATTAGCAAGTGAATTTATTTCTACAAAATTAATATGTCAAGATAGGGACATTCATTTTTTTCTTTTTCTTTTTTTTTTTTTTTTTTGAGATGGAGTCTCTCTTCTTCACCCAGGCTGGAGTGCAATGGCACGATCTTGGCTCACTGCAACCTCTGCCTCCTGGGTTCAAGCAATTCTCCTGTCTCAGCCTCCCAAGTAGCTGGGATTACAGGCACGTGCCAGCACGCCAGGCTAATTTTTGTATTTTTAGTAGAGACGGGGTTTCACCATGTTGGCCAGGCTGGTCTCGAACTCCTGACCTCAAGTGATCCACCCGCCTCAGCCTCCCAAAGTGCTGGGATTACAGGTGTAAGCCACCAAGCTCAGCCTCATTTTTTTTTCTTGAAATGGACAAGTCCATGTTGTGAAACAAAGGTGGTAATAGATTGCACAGCCTCCTCCCACTCTAGCTCTCCCACCATACATAAACACATACCCCCCGCCCCCTGCCCACACACACACACACACACACACTCATGGCTTCAAATAGATGCAGCAGAATTTCAGAAGGGCCTCTGCACCGTTTTTGCCGCCAATCTTCATATGGCTAGCTCTACTGCATCATTCAATTCCAATGTCATTTTGCTCACAGAGGCTTTCTCTTTTCTTTTTTTTTTTTCACTTTTGTCGCCCAGGCTAGAGTGCAATAGCGCAATCTCGGCTCACTGCAACCTCTGCCTCCTGGGTTCAAGCGATTCTCCTGGCTCCGCCTACTGAGTAGCTAGGATTACTGGCATTCAAAAATAGCCAGCCACCATGCCTGGCTAATTTTGTATTTTTAGTAGAGACGGGGTTTCACCATGTTGGTCAGGTTGGTCTCGAACTCCTGACCTCAGGTGATCTACCCACCTTGGCCTCCCAAAGTGCTAGGATTACAGGCATTAGCCACCGTGCCCGGCCCAGAGGCCTTCTCTCTTACTATCTTTATCTAATGAAGGGCAGTAAAAAATTTGTATTATTTCTTTTATGACATTTATCACCACTTGAAATTGTTTTCTTACTTCTTTGTTACGTATTCTCTTTTTTTTTTTTTTTTGAGACAAAGTCTTGCTCTGTCTCCCAGACTGGAATGCAGTGGCATGATCTCGGCTCACTGCAACCTCTGCTTCCCAGGTTTCAGTTATCCTCGTGTCTCAGCCTCCTGTGCAGCTGGAACCACAGGTGCGAGCCACCACAGCCAGCTAATTTTTTTGTATTTTTAGTAGAGATGGGGTTTCACTATGTTGGCCAGGCTGGTCTTGAACTCCTGGCCTCCAGTGCTCTGCCCACCTCAGCCTCCCAAAGTGCCAAGATTACTGTCATGAGCCACCACACCTGGCCAGTTATGTATTATCTCTGTACCCAATTAGAAAATATCAGGGCAGGCTTACAGTGGAGAAGAGCAAGAGATTCAAAAAATCTTAATTGACAAGGGTATTGAGAGGAAAACAAACACAAAATAAGATCCTTGTCTCAGCTTCTTCTATTAATTCATTCATTTTCACTTTGAAATATTATAATTTTACAGGGCCTTAGAACCTCTGTTTACTTTAGCAACCAAGAGTCAACCACACTGACCCCTTGACACATTTACGGATTTAACATTTATCGTTTCTGTTCTCCCCAGGAGACCCCACAGAGACACAACACAGTAACTTGTGGGTTTGCTGAGCAATGAACTGAGTCACTCCCATGTAGCAGATGGTGAGTAAATTTAGCTTATAGTCTTTGCCCTTCTCAGTTATTATACATTCTTATGACAAGGCAGTTATTTTATATCAATTTCATAAGTAAAGAAACTCTGTAAAAAAAATCGTAGCAGTATTGAAAAATCAGGGAATGTAAGAGCATCTGAAAATATATTCTTCATGAATGTTGAGTTGTTTTAATCCCCTGAACCCATGTTTTTACATACTAAAAAAACAGACCACGGTCCAACTAAATTGGTCTACCTGGTTAATTGCAGTGATTCCTTAAGAATGCCATGATTAATACATAATATTATGCTTCCAAAAAGGCTATTACTGATCTATAACCATCATAAAGACTAGCCACAGAAAAATGCAGAGACCATTTTAGACATGCAAGTAGCTGAGTCACTGTGGTTTTTGGTAAGAGGAGAAAGGTTTCTATATTTAAAAATAAGGATATCATAATATTGGTATTTAGAGTATCCTGTGAACTTTGGATAATACATGTTATATAACAGTCAACTACTTCAGGAAAGAGAAGAAACTTAAAAGCATAAAACAGGCTGACTGCAGTGGCTCACACCTGAACCCTCAGCACTTTGGGTGGCTGAAGAGAGAGGATGGCCTGAGCTCAGGAGTTCGAGACCAGCCTAGGCAACATGGTGAAACCCTATCTCTACTAAAAATACTAAAAAATTAGCCAGTTGTGGTGGTGCACGCCTGTGATTCCAGCTACACAGGAGGCTGAGGCACGAGGATCACTGGAACCTGGGAGATGGAGGTTCCAGTAAGCCGAGATCACGCCATTGCACTCCAGCCTGGGCAACAGAGCAAGACTTCATCTCAATGTGTCCAATAGGTACATGTGAGGCCAGTAAGTACATCTGAGGCCAAATTATGATGAAAATGGAATGCCAAAAGGATGGGTACTGGACAACAAGTAGGTGAGGAATGCTACGAAGATTACCTTTTAGAAAGATTAATCTAGTAGCAGAGGGCAGGACAGCTTAAGAGAGGAAGAGACTGAAGGTAGACAAGTCAGAAAGCTCTTGTAGTCAATCGAATGTGAGAAAATGAGAGCCTGGACTGGTGTGCTATGGAAATAGAGCCAAGCTTGAATATGAGAAGTACCACAAAGAAGAAATACCTCTTCAGTGTTTCTGTGTTAACTTTCTAAAGTACAGGTGGTTTGCTATGACCTCCTTTGTATAACTCACTAATACAAAACTGCCAGAGAGACAATATTCTTTACCAAGTCAGGGAATGGCACACCACAGAGGAAGCAGAATGCCTCCTGATAAATGAACACAGTGGCTCTCTCAAAGTTCCGGGTGCTGAGGCACAAAGTTGATTATAAGATCACTTGAACTGGTTACTTTCGTCGCAAGTCTAATTATTAATGAAGTTCAAACAATAATACATTAAAGCTGTACCATGCAGAAGCTGGTCTGGTATCACTATTCAATTGCTTAGGGACACCCTGGTTATCACTAAATGCCATAAGTGAGAACATGTAAGGTCTAGTAAGCTTCTTTCTCTATAAAGCACACATTTTAGCAGCTCTTTTCCTTAAAATTAAAGAGAGACCAGGACAGGGAAGTTTTTAAAAGGAAGATAAAAGAAAAGTGGAGGATAGTAATGACTCACTATTCGTTGTCTCACATATCCAACTGTACCCAAGTTCCCTACAGTACCTGGGAAATGCTGCTCAGTATGCCCCTCTACACCCCTATTGTTGCAGCCTTGGTTAAAGAAGCCTTCATTATTTCTCCCCCAGACTATTCTAATAGTATCCTAACTATTCTCCATATGTATTACCAGTACCTTCACATTTCAGTCTTTTTGCCTCCAAATTATCTTCCTAAAACAAAACATTTGATCATGCAATTGTCTGAAAGTATCCATATCCTCTGGTCCACAGGTTCAAAGCACAAGACATCCTTCAGACAAGCTAGATCTATCCTACCTTTCCAATTGCATCTGTCACCTTGATCCCTCATGCCCAATGTCCTCATGAAACTTCTCATTATTTCCCAAATATGCTTTTTAAAAATTATGCTTTTCTTATCTACATATATTGTTCTTGTTGCCTAAAACATCATTCCTTGTTTTGTCTTGCTAATCTTTCAAGAGTCAGATGTCACTTTCTCTCTTTTTTTTTTTTTTTTTTTTTGACACAGAGTCTCGTTCTGTCACCCAGGCCAGAGTGCAATGGTGCAATGTCAGCTCACTGCAATCTCCACCTCCCAGGTTCAAGCGATTCTCCTGCCTCAGCCTCCCAAGTAGCTGGGATTACAGGCACACACCACCACGCCCGGTTCATTTTTGTTTTTTTAGTAGAGACAGGGTTTCACCATGTTGGCCAGGCTGGTCTGGAACTCCTGACCTCAGGTGATCCACCCACCTCGGCCTCCCAAAGTGCTGGGATTACAGGTGTGAGCCACTATGTCCAGCCTCACTTTCTCTTTCAAGTCATCCCTGTCATTACCTCCCTCCTCTGCCTTTGCATCCTGTCCCATTTATGACCCTACAATAACAACTCTTCTACGACAATTATTTGTAGGCACGTCTGTCTCCCCTACTTCCCAGTGAAACTCTGAGATTAACCACACAACATATTCATTTTCACACCTCTAGTACCCAACAGTTTTTAGTCACTGTGGTCAGAGATCATTTAAATACATATTGAGTAAATGAACAAATGAATAAATGATGCTCACGTGAAGAAATAAAATTAAAATATCAGCTTAACTTTTTAAAATATATATATTAAACTAGGGGATAATAAGCATATATGTCTCTTTTATTTAATGTCTAAATTAGTAAGAAGAAAGTTCAAAATGAAAGCAAGTGCAATGTTTATGGATTTCTAAAAGAAGGGAGGGATACTGACACATAGTAAAGCAGCATAAAATCCATAAGAAAATAAATAAAGGTCAATGTTATTTAGCAAAGTACTTATTACCATTTGGTGTTCCTTCAGGAACATGTAAATTTGATTTGGGGAATGTGGGGGTTCTCATGATGATGACCTAGTTCTCTGGAAGTGAATCAGTGAACAAACCCATATGCTTTACAGGATGGACACAATTAGAGTTCAGAAGTTATTGGCTTCCGTTTGGATTTTACTGTGTACAATATAATAAGGAGGAGAGTGTCAAATAAAACAATATTTTTCATTTCACAAAGAAACAGAGTATGGGTGTTGATGGAAGTAGTAACGTAGTTGGCTATAACTAATAAAGTGTTATAAAATCCAATCATTAAAGTTCCCAAAGCTTTTTAAACAATGTCCACATGAACCTAAACTAATATTAACAAAAAATATCCCTTTTAGAAAATATCTGATTGACAAGTTTATTTGCTCAAAAGGGCAGATACTTAGAATTTACCAGTCACAAGACTGAAATCAAACTCAAGAAAATGACACAGAAATCACTTTGGTAAATGGAAGACTCTTCCACACTCCTCCTCTACAAGTTATTATATTTAGAGAAGATAAAAACTACAAGTAAATGCATAAGATGTTTGAAATGGAGTTAGCCAGATGGTATACACATATTAGTCAAATAATTGAGTTCAAATTTCCATTTATTTTTACATTTACATATTTACATACTTTTTTTTACTATTTCTTTCCTATCAGTGATACTCCAGGTTATAATGCTCTGATCATGGGATGTTACAACATTTAAATGAAAGTTGAAATATCTAGCCAAAATTCAAGAACTAAAAGTCTAATATATAAGCATTCTACTGTATTTAAGGCAAAGGGGCCTAAAAGCAGCTGTCACCACTGTAGGGCTTATGGTCTGCACATAACAGTGGAGAAGCAGCGTGGGTTATAGACATGAGAGTGAGCAGTTGAATACACATGCTCAAAAGCTCCTACAGGGCTCGAATGGTCCCGTTCTTAAAAGAAGTATCACTCCTTTAGCTCTCCAAATACCAGAGTCAGCTTTGCTGTCTTTGCTCTGAAATGAGAACGCATTATTTTCCAACAAGAATGCCTAAGCAGCAAGTGTGCTAAGCAAGAGCTTTTGATTTCTTCTCTTTACTCTAAAATTGCCTAACCATAGCACAATATACCAAGCCAAGATAACTACAATTATCGTTCCTTTACTGGAATTATTTATTTTACTGAAACAGTAGCTGAACGATAAGCTAACCTTAATCTCAGAACAAGACAATTCTCTATTTTAAAATCACTCAGGGTGAGTGCAGTGGCTCACGCCTGTAATCCCAGCACTTTGGGAGGCCGAAATGGGTGGATCACCTGAGGTCAGGAGTTTGAGACCAGCCTGGCCAACACAGTGAAACCCTGTCTCTACTAAAAATACAAAATTAGTTGTGATTGGCGGCGCATGCCTGTAATCCCAGCTACTCAGGAGGCTGAGGCAGGAGAATTGCTTGAACCCGGCAGGCAGAGGTTGCAGTGAGCCGAGATTGCGCCATTGCACTCCAGCCTGGGCAACAAGAGTGAAACTCTGTCTCAAAAATAAAAACAAAAATAATAAAATAAAATCACTCATATGGAAATATTGTATTGTGAAATACTGTAGTATATTCTCACCCCCAAAACATACCTTTTCATTTAAATGCTACTGAGAATACAATGGGTCCTATTTAAAATATGCCATCTTTCATTATTTTTTAATTAAGGAGGAGTTACTTATGATTTAATAATCAAGAAGAAACTGACTGGTGGCTTCTGCTCCAATACTGATTCTTCAAAATGGAGCTTCCTCAACCATGCAAGGGCTTATAGAACATGTAAAAGCCTAGTACCAGGTAAACACCCACGTTGCTCTCCACACACTACCCTTACCCCCATTTCTAGGCTGCCTTCCTTTACACTCATTTTGATTTTGCTTTTGCTTTCCTGCAGTTTGGTCTATTCTTGGCTTTGTACTCCGATTCCTGACATGCCCCTCAGGCCAGTCTTGCTTGATGGCCCACACTTGTCTCAGTTACCTCCTTCAGTTCATCTACTCAACTCAACCTTTACAAAATAAAACATTACCATGTCTGGGTAGAAGATGTTTCCACTACCAGTCCCACGCTTGCTGGGGTAAACCTCTCCCACCTCCCACCACAATATAGGAGGGATTGCACACTGGTCATATAAAAGAAAGAAAAGAAATCTGAGATAAGATAAATATAATAAATTGACAACAGAGCACTAAAGAGAAGGAAGAATAGAGAATAAGTAGGTAAATCTATAGTTATCCAAATAAAAGAAGAAAAACTTAGTCCAGGCGCGGTGGCTCAAGCCTGTAATCCCAGCACTTTCGGGGGCCGAGGTGGGCGGATCACGAGGTCAGAAGATCAAGACCATCCTGGCTAACGCGGTGAAACTCCGTCACTACTAAAAATACAAAAAATTGGCCGGGCGTGATGGCGGGTGCCTGTAGTCCCAGCTACTCGGGAGGCTGAGGCGGGAGAATGGCGTGAACCCGGGAGGCGGAGGTTGTAGTGAGCCGAGATCGCACCACTGCACTCCAGCCTGGGTGACAAGCCAGACTCCGTCTCAAAAAAAAAAAAAGAAGAAGAAGAAGAAAAACTCACGGCCTGTAATCTCAGCACTCTAGGAGGCCGAGGCGGGAGGATCATGAGGTCATGAGATGGAGACCATCCTGGCCAATATGGTGAAACCCCTTCTCTAGTAAAGATAAAAAAATTAGCTAGGCATGGTGGCGTGCGCCTGTAGTCCCAGCCACTAGGGAGACTGAGGCAGGAGAATCACTTGAACTCGCGAGGTGGAGGTTGCAGTGACCTGGGATCACACCACTGCACTCCAGCCTGGCGGCAGAGTGAGCCTCCATCTCAAAAAAAAAAAAAAAGAAGAAGAAGAAGAAGAAGAAAACACATCAAAGATGCAAAGATGTTCAGTAACCTCTCAATTATCAACAGAGAATGGCAGTACTAATTTCAAATTGAAGATGAATACAGATTTGAGTAAGTTGTCGCAATTCTATTTGAATATCTCTTAGGTATTAGGCATTAACTTCAATAATGAAGTCATTACAAAAAGAACTAGCTCAGGAAGACCTAGGAATGTATTTAGATTTCTTATCTGGTACTCCCTCATACTGTTAGGGCGGCGGGGGCAGGGTGGGTCTTTGTTCTTAGAGCTCCCAAGATGGTGACGGCCGCTCCCAACGTGGTAGGAAGCCTTTTGTTCTCCGGCCTGGGGTTCTTGGCCTCACAGATTCCAAGGAATGGAACCTTGGGCCATGCGGTGTTATAGCTCTATTAGAAGCCATGAGTCACGGAATAGAACCGTTGAACCCAGCGACTAGTGTTTGGCTAGAATAGGACAAACCTGGGCATTTAGCCACGCAGGAACAATGGCGAGCCTTTAGCCCCATCAGGAGGGGCAATGGGCGCCTCACTAGATCAGGAGTGCAGCGGACACCCTGCAGGATCCAGAGGGCTGGAAGTCAACGGTGGGTCTGCGATGGTAGCATTCAGCAGTGATGAACGGTGAGCAAAAGCTCAGCTCCAGCCAGAACAAACATGGACCAAAAGAGTGTGCAGTTGCAAGATTTAATAGAGTGAAAACAGAGCTCCCATACAATGGGAGGGGACCCAAAGGGGGTTGCCCGATCCCAGCTCCGGAATGCCTGGGGTTTATATCCCAATCATTGTCCCTCACCCTGTGCTCTCAGATGATAGATGTTTTGACTATTTCTTTGCCTCCTGTTTTTAGCCTAATTTGCATTTTAGTGAGCCCTCTTTACTACCTGATTGGTCGGGTGTGAGCTGAGTTACAAGCCCCGTGTTTAAAGGTGGGTGTGGTCACCGTCCACAGCTAGGTTTAGGAATTCTTAGTCGGCCTAGGAAATCCAGCTTAGTCCTGTCTCTCAATACCACTAGCTCAATCCACGGTACCCACAAAATGTCCATTCTCTACTGTGATGCAAACTGACATCCCATGCGGAAATGCAGAGCTCCTCCAGAGAAGAGTAACAAATGAAGAAAAATTTCAAAGAGCTTCCACCAAATTCTTTAAACAGCATTTAAGTAAAGCAGGTCCCTGTTTGCAGATGACATGATTGTATATCTAGAAAACCCCATCGTCTCAGCCCAAAATCTCCTTAAGCTGATAAGCAACTTCAGAAAAGTCTCAGGATACAAAATCAATGTACAAAAATCACAAGCATTCTTATACACCAATAACAGACAAACAGAGAGCCAAATCATGAGTGAACTCCCATTCACAATTGCTTCAAAGAGAATAAAATACCTAGGAATCCAACTTACAAGGGATGTGAAGGACCTCTTCAAGGAGAACTGCAAACCACTGCTCAATGAAATAAAAGAGGGCACAAACGAATGGAGGAACATTCCATGCTCACGGATAGGAAGAATCAATATCATGAAAATGGCCATACTGCCCAAGGTAATTTATAGATTCAGTGCCATCCCCATCAAGCTACCAATGACTTTCTTCACAGAATTGGAAAAAACTACTTTAAAGTTCATATGGAACCAAAAAAGAGCCCACATCGCCAAGTCAATCCTAAGCCAAAAGAACAAAGCTGGAGGCATCACGCTACCTTACTTCAAATTATATTACAAGGCTACAGTAACCAAAACAGCATGGTACTGGTACCAAAACAGAGATATAGACCAATGGAACAGAACAGAGCCCTTAGAAATAAGACCACACATCTACAACCATCTGATCTTTGACAAACCTGACAAAAACAAGAAATGGGGAAAGGATTCCCATTTAACAAATGGTGCTGGGAAAACTGGCTAGCCATATGTAGAAACCTGAAACTGGATCCTTTCCTTATACCTTATACAAAAATTAATTCAAGATGGATTAAAGACTTAAATATTAGACCTAAAACCATAAAAACCATAGAAGAAAACCTAGGCAATACCATTCAGGACATAAGCATGGGCAAGGACTTCATGTCTAAAACACCAAAAGCAATGGCAACAAAAGACAAAATTGACAGATGGGATCTAATTAAACTAAAGAGCTTCTGCACAGCAAAAGAAACCACCATCAGAGTGAAGAGGCAACCTACAGAATGGGAGAAAATTTTTGCAATCTACTCATCTGACACAGGACTAATATCCAGAATCTACAAAGAACTCAAACAAATTTACAAGAAAAAAACAGCCCCATCAAAAAGTGGGTGAAGGATATGAACAGACACTTCTCAAAAGAAGACATTTATGTAGCCAACAGACACATGAAAAAATGCTCATCATCACTGGCCATCAGAGAAATACAAATCAAAACCACAATGAGATATCATCTCACACCAGTTAGAATGGCGATCATTAAAAAGTCAGGAAACAACAGGTGCTGGAGAGGATGTGGAGAAACAGGAACACTTTTACAGTGTTGGTGGGACTGTAAACTAGTTCAACCATTGTGGAAGTCAGTGTGGCGATTCCTCAGGGATCTAGAACTAGAAATACCATTTGACCCAGCCATCCCATTACTGGGTATATACCCAAAGGAATATAAATCATGCTGCTATAAGGATACATGCACATGTATGTTTATTGCAGTACTACTCACAATAGCAAAGACTTGGAACCAACCCAAATGTCCAACAATGATAGACTGCATTAAGAAAATGTGGCACATATACACCATGGAATACTATGCAGCCATAAAAAGGATGAGTTCATGTCCTTTGTAGGGACATGGATGAAGCTGGAAACCATCATTCTCAGCAAACTATCGCAAGAACAAAAAACCAAACACCGCATGTTCTCACTCACAGGTGGGAATTGAACAATGAGAACACTTGGACACAAGAAGGGGAACATCACACACCGGGGACTGTTGGGGGGTGGGGGGAGGGATAGCATTAGGAGATATACCTAATGTAAATGACGAGTTAATGGGTGCAGCACACCAACATGGCACATGTATACATATGTAACAAACCTCCATGTTGTGCACATGTACCCTAGAACTTAAAGTATAATAAAAAATATATACATATCAAAAGCATGTACTTTAGCAAGTAAACTATAATACAACAGTATTCCCTGTGAGTTATCTCTATTTAGGATGATAATGTAAAAATAGAGGAAGGTAACTGATGATCAGGGGTTAGATAGGAGCTAGACTTGAAAAACATGAGATTTAGGAAGGCTGGAGGAAGCCTATTCCCAGACAGAAAGCAGGCAAGCGTAAGGTATGTGTGGCTAATCTTGAGTCCACTTCCAGTTTAGGTAGAGCAGAGATCCATGGTGAGGTTGGAATCATCCATCTGAGCAGAGTATGGAGGGAGGATTTCGAGGAATAAACTATGTATTTGAACTCAATTTTCAATATTCAGGAGTCAGTGAGGGCCTATTAAATATGGGAAAAGCAGGATGGAAACAATGTGAGGCCATACCCAACACTGGTAATACTGAGGGAAATTTTAATTAGGGCTTATTTAATTTATTTATTTATTTATTTATTTATTTATTTATTTATTTATTGTGAGATGGAGTTTCACTCTTGTTTCCCAGGCTGGAATGCAGTGGCACTATCTCGGCTCACTGCAATCTCCCCCTCCTGGGCTCAAGCAATTCTCCTGCCTCAGCCTCCCAAGTAGCTGGTTTTACAGGTGCCTCCCACCACACCAAGCTAATTTTTGTATTTTTAGTAGAGATGGAGTTTCACCATGTTGGTCAGGCTGGTCTCAAACTCCTGACCTCAGGTGATCCAGGATATGATTGTTTAAATAAAAACTAAATTTGGGAAATATGGGGCTTTTGTATTCAAAAGAAAGGAGTTCAGTATACATAATCTATGTGAAGAGACCTGTATTTACCATATAAACAATTAACAAATATTAATCAAATGAAGTAAGGGTTAGTATGATTTCTTTCTAATACAAAACTTCAAAACCAAGCAGAAATCAAATCTTTAGGGAAAAGTCCAAACTACTTCAAACCTTGTTTTAGATGGGGTGTAGTTTGCTTAAATAGAACAACTGGAAAAAACATAAGGTTAATAATCCTTTGGCCTTTTGCTACTTTATGCATCAATTCTGGAATTAGGGATGCTTGCTGAACATGCAGAACTTCACTTGCTCTCCTAGGGGATAAACAGCCTCACACTGTCTTTAAAAAATAAACAGTTTAATTGAAGAATTCAAGACAAGACATACACATACAAAACATCTAAATAACAACAAGATGGCATTTTGGTGTCATAATGGATGACACATGGTATAATCACAGTAGGTGTTCATTTTGGGCAGAAAGAGTTTAGAACCATCCTTTAAAGAAGGTGGGGTTTAAGCCACAACATAAGGGCTAGGAAGGCTCAGTATTATACAAAGAAAAGGGGAGATGATATATGAGATAAAGATGTTTTTAGGAAACAGTACTCGAGTTCAACTCAAATACTTTTGATGGGAGAGTGAAAAGGTGAATGCAGTGTTATAATCAGAAACATGATGTACAGATGTGCAATCATAGTCTATGGGAATGGTATCCCTGAAGTTGTGCTGTACACAAGTTGCCTGGCCCACTGAAGATTTTATATAGAATCACTACAGTTATTAAATTGGAAGTTGGGTTAGGACAAAAATTAGAAATTACTTTTTTTGAAAAGTGTATTTACGACTTCTCCAAAGGCAATAATGCAATATAAAAATGCAGAAGGTGGCCGGGTGCAGTGGCTCACTCCTGTAATCCCAGCACTTTGGGAGGCTAAGGTGGGTGGATCACAAGGTCAGGAGTTTGAGACAAGCCTGGCCAACATAGTGAAACCCCATCTCTACTAAAAATACAAAAAATTAGCCAGGCATGGTGGCGGGCACCTGTAATTCCAGCTACTCGGGAGGCTGAGGCAGGAGAATCGCTTGAACCCAGGAGGCAGAGATTGCAGTGAGCTGAGATCACGCCATTACACTCCAGCCTGGGTGACAGTGTGAGACTCTGACTTAAAAAAAAAATGCAGAAGGTTCAAGGACTTATTGTTGAAAGCTACAGAGGAAGAGAAACCCACCAAAGTGATAAGCAAAGAAAGGACCTGAAGAATACAGAATTGTACTCTTATTACATTTTTACCCACATAGGTACCATTTGCCATGCTCCCCAATTCTTTTGTATAGAGCAGATTCATATTTCTGTGAAGTATTATTTTGCTTCTTCCTTAGGACTTCCTTTAACATTTTCAGTAATCCAGATCTCCTAGTGATGAATTCTTTTAGCTTTTGTATGTCTATAAAAGCATTTCATCTTAGTTTTTGAGAGACATTTTTGCATTTGTTTTGTTTTGCTTAGTATTTTTAACATGTGGTCCCACTGTCTTATTGCTGGCACTGTTTCTAAGGCGAAATCTGCTGATATACTTTTCTTTGTTTCTTTACACATATTATCTTTTTTCCTTTGGATGCTTTTTAAGATTTTACCTTTATCACTGGTTTTGAGCAATTTCATCATAACACGCCTTGATGTAGTTTTCTTCATATTTCTTTTGCTTGGAATTCACTAAACTTCTTGGGTCTATAATTTTCATCAAATTTGGAAAAATTTTCATCAAATTTGGAAAAATATCAGCCATTATTTCTTCAAGTGCTTTTTGCCCACCATTCACTCCCATCCTTTCCTTCAGGTCCTCCAATTACACATTCATTAGGCCTTTTGAAGGATTTCACAGCTCACTGATGCTCCTTTCTGCCTTTTTTAAAATTTGCTTTTTCTTTGTATTGAATTTTGAATAGTTTCAATTGCTATGTTTTCAAGTTCACTAATCTTTTCTTCTGCAATGTCCCATCTGCCCTTCATCCTATTCAATATATTTCTTAGTTCTATCAGACATTGTAATTTTTATCTCTTAAAGTTTAATTTGGTTCTTTTTAAATATCTTGCATTTCTTTACTTATTTTTTTGAACATATGGAATAAAGTTATAGTATTAATGTTTTTGTCTGCCAATTATAAAATCTAGAGTGATTTCGAATGATTGATTTTTCTCTTCATTATGGATCAAAATCTGCTTTGATCATGCAGATGACGATGAGATCCTAGGCAACTATAAAGCAATGATGCTCAACCAGGGGTGATTTTGCCCCCAGGGGAACATTGGGCAATGTCTGCAGATGTTGTTTGTCTCAACTGAGCATGTCCTATGGGCATCCTGTAGAGATGAGGGGTACTGTTGAACATCCTGTAATGCACATGACAGCCACCTATAACAAAGAATTAACTGCCCCAAAATGCCAATAGTTCTGAGCATGAGAAATACTGCTGCAGAACAACAGGATGAAAAGAACACAAGTCTGTGAATGATCTCATGGAGCTGAGATGCATAAAGGTCTGGACCATGTGCTATCTCCACATACCATCACATAAAAAGAAAAAAAATTCTTATTTAAGGTATTATATTTTGGGATAGGTAACCAGAATTGATATACTGCCAAAATAAAAACTTAAAATGTCAAATATGTTTCTTGGCTTTGTGGCTGAGTAAAGATCAAGGTGAAAAAACCAATATTGCAGTCTGGAAAACTAATGATCCTTTTTATGTCATGTCACAATATTTAGTAAAACTACTGCCTTTGATAACTTGGAAGGCAGACTGTGTGCCTATAATACCTGTCACTTCAGAGAACGTGGTCTACAATCTAAACTGATTAAGTACAGTAATTTAAGGATACAGGATTAGAAAATCAAACTACTTGTCCCCAAACAGAAGGATTTAAAAGGCTCTACATTTTTCCTAAGTACCTCTCATTAAGACTTCTCAGCCAAAACATACAGCCAGCTAACAGGCAAAGATCAAATTAATGGTATTGCCTTCTGACTCAAGTTTGTGATTTTAGCTAGCCTCAGGGTAACCACCATTAAAATGGAGGGAAAAAGGATGGGCCATTAAATGCAAACAGGTAAACAAATAAATGAGAAGATTTAGGAACTATGTCTAGAAGAAATCTTTAGACCTGTTTACTCAGAAGGAACTGAATGGAAGCAAAAAGACCACAAGTCGACAAAAGTATTCAGAGAATTATTTCCCAAAAGAAATCAAAATTGGCCTAAAAAAGAGTCATTTGTTTGATCACTAACACAACTCTTGGGCTTCCAAATCTCCACAAGTAGCAAGTTTTTGAAACTGTGCAGCTCCCTAGGAGGATGTACTATTCTCTAATACCAACTTTATTATTATTATTATTTTATTTTTTGAGATGAAGTCTCATTGTTTTGTCCAGGCTGGAGTGCAGTGGTGTAATCTCAGCCCACTGCAACCTCCACCCACTGGGGTTCAAGCGATTCTCCTGCCTCAGCCTCCCGAGTAGCTGGGATTACAAGCGCCTGCCACCACACCCAGCTAATTTTTTTTTATACTTTTAGTAGAGAAGGGGTTTCACCATGTTGGCCAGGCTGATCTTGAACTCCTGATCTCAAGTTATCTGCCTGCCTTGGCCTCCCAAAGTGCTGGGAACTACAGATGTGAGCCACCGCGCCTGGCCTCTAACACCAACTTTAGATATGGCCACGGAGGACAATGGAAAATGGTGTAGTTCTTAGAAATTAGAACCAGGGGACAGCTACACAGGCTAACCAAGAAATCTCCTCTACTGAAATAGCAAGAATCTTGGAAATTCCTACGGACTGACTGTGACATGTTCCCCATTCTTCCATCTTCTGAATGACAGCTTTTATTGCAGTTATATTTTTCCTACCACTTTTGTATACTGGATGTGAGATGAACAGAAAACACGTTAGTGAACTGTGAGGGACCATCACAGACCTGAAAATCAGGAATGTGCACCATCCGGGTATTCTTGACTTTGAGCAGATGAAGTAATCCAAGGGAGCCTTGGAATGTCTCCCTTGGGAGAGAGGGAGTGTCTATGTGTGAGAATAAAGGTAATCACAGACACTGAAAGGTCAGTAGGGTAGACTATATAGACTGCTGATTGTTATCTTAAAAAGTTTTCTCCTGGCCAGGCACAGTGGCTCACGTCTGTAATCCCAGCACTTTGGGAGGCCAAGGTGGGCGGATCTCCTGAGGTCGGGAGTTCGAGACCAGCCTGACCAACATGGTGAAACCCCGTCTCTACTAAAAACACAAAATTAGCCAGGCGTGGTGGTGTCTGCCTGTAATCCCAGCTACCCGGGAGGCTGAGGCAGGAGAATCTCTTGAACCTGGGAGGTGGAGGTTGTAGTGAACTGAGATCACACCATTGCACTCCAGCCTGGGCAACAAGAACGAAACTCAGTCTCAAAAAAAAAAAAAAGTTTTCTCCTGGTTCCATAAATATAATAATTTTAACACGGCACATGGCTGCTGAGTTTCAGACAATTATTTCCTAGTTCCCTTGCGGCTAAGTGTGGCCATGGACAAAATTTTTGTCAATGGAATGTGAATAAAAGTGATGTATGCAACTTCCTCACTATTTGCTTAAAAGGAAATTGCCTTCCCTCCACTTTTGCTTGAAATTTCCCTCTTCCTCTGAATTGAAAGATGTGTCTGACTTTAACCATGTACATGAGGACAACATCCTAAGAGATAATTGAACAAATTCATTATAGAACCTGAGTCCTTGAGTGATCTTATGTAACTGAGCTATCTGCCTTTTGGGGCCAGTCATTTTCTCTCTAGATTAATATCTGTGGGAGAAATACACCATCTTTTTCAAGCCATTATACTTTTTATGGTTTCTTTCTTTTTCTGAGACAGGGTCTTGCTCTGTTGCCCATACTGGAGTGCAATGCACAATCATGGCTCACTGCAGCCTCAACCCCTCAGGCCCAAGTGATCCTCCCATCTCAGCCTCCCAAATAACTGAGACTACAGGCACGTGCCATCGTGCCTGGCTAATTTTTGTATTTTTTGGAGAGATGAGGTCTCTCTATGTTGCCCAGGCTTCTCTCAAACTCCTAGACTCAAGCGATCCGCTTGCCTTGCCCTGCCAAAGTGCTGAGATTACAGGCATGAGGTACTGTCCCTGCCTATGGTTTCTCTTTTATGCACTCTCTTTCTAAATAGAAAAAAAAAATCTTCCTTTGTTTTTTTGAGACAGGATCTCACTCTGTCACCCAGGGCTGGAGTGCAATGGTGTGATCACTGGAGTGCAATGCCAGGCCACTATGCCTTGCTATTTTTTTTATTTTTATTTTTTGTAGAGACAAGATCTCACTATGTTGCCCAGGCTGGTTTTGAACTCCAAGACTCATGTGATCCTCCTGCCTCAGCTTCTCAAAGTGCTTGGATTACAGGCATGAGCCATGACTCTTGGCCATAAAAACCTTCTTAATCAAGCTTACGTATGACACAAATAAATGACTTTATTCTAAATTCATTTAGCTTTACCAAAACCAAATTCTCTTAGTCAAGGAAAAGCAATAAAAGATAAAAAAGATCAAGGCTATGGGCGTTTTAGTTATTACATTTCTAGCAAAAGGAGCATATTTCAGCCTTTTCTCAACCTGCATAAACAATATATTAAATAAAACTGTATATGCTTCAGTTACATTTCCTCTACTGGTTATATTATTCTGATAAGATCAATTGATTCCCACAGTGAGTTATCAAACTATCAACACTGTAATGGACAAAATTAGTCTATTTCATTCTAAAAAGCAATACCAGCAACTCTTACAGATAAAAAGGGTCATAAAAACATATTGGGCAGTGAATCCTCTGACAAGTCTCTTGATAATAGCTCCTTATGATCAGCTCACATACTCTGATTGGTCAGAGTGAAATGGAGTTTAACCAGAGCATTAAACAGTATTCAGGGATGACTTCATATATCTCAAAGATTATGACAGAATAAGTGGAAAGGCAGAACTCAGGAATCAAATATTATTCCAGCCAGTCAAGAGCAGAGAGTATTTTAATTTCATGATGATTTTTGACAGTGAGTTCATTTTCATTAGCCTAAATTCAATTATTTGTTCATATAGCAATGGCTCTTGGTTGCTCTGGCTCTGCTTCTATCCTATTCAACCAAGGACATTTTTTAATTGGGACAACTATCTTTGAACATACAATAGAATATGCTTAATTCAAACAACTTGAATTTAAAAACCTGTTTTCACTCATAGTATGATGTCAACATAGATTTGTGGAATGGAGACTGATTTCACTATAATTTAAGGGTCTCCTGCTGTATAACGTAAAAAGGCATGGAATGTTTAGTGAGAGCCACCTGGCTTTTATTTATTTATTTGTTTATTACTTTTTAGATAACGGGTCTCACTATGTTGTTCAGGTTAGTCTTGCACTCATGGGCTCAAGTGATCTTTCCACCTTAGCCTTCCAAGTAGCTACGATTACAGGCATATGTCGCCATGCCTGGGCTTTGAGTATCAAGTAGGATATAATCTCTTGTTCACAGAGCAATTGTAAGGTTTAAAATAAACACACACACACACACACACACACACACACACACACACACCATAGCTTAGAAGTTAAGAACACTGCCTCTGTAGTAAGACAGGCCTAGTTGTGACTGTGGTATGTCATTTGCCTAACTGAATGACTTTAACCAAGTTTTTTAACTTTTTATAAGTCTTAGTTTCCTAATCTGTAAAATGAGCATATTGATTCATACCAACAAGTCAATACAGTATTAATAGTAATAGAATCACTGATAAAATAGTAATACAATATTAACAGTAATAGAATTATTGTTAAAATTAGGATTTCTTTTAATTAACGTCAGTAAAAAAATTAAGGGTCATACACTATGCTAAGTGAAATATGCCAGAGATAAGACAAATACGATATAATTCCACTTACATGAGGTACCTAGAGTAGCCAAATTCATAGAGACAGAAAGCAGAATGGTGACTGCCAGGGGCTAAGGGGAGAAAGGAATGGGGAGTTACTATTTAACAGGTGCAGAGTTTCAGTTTTGCAAGATGAAAAAAAGATCTGGAGATGGATGGTGGTGATAGTTGCACAACAATGTCAATTTACCTAATGTCACTGAACTGTGTACTTAGGAATGGTTAAAACTGTACTTTTTTTTTTTTTTTTGAGATGGAGTCTTGCTCTGTTGCCCAGGCTGGAGTGCAGTGGTGCGATCTCAACTCACCACAAGCTCCGCCTCCCGGGTTCAAGCGATTCTCCCATCTCAGTCTCCTGAGTAGCCAGGCACGCGCCACAACACCCGCTAATTTTGTATTTTTAGTAGAAATGGGGTTTCTCCATGTTGGCCAGGGTGATCTCAAACTCCTGACCTCAGGTGATCCACCCACCTTGGCCTCCCAAAGTGCTGGGATTACAGGCCTGAGCCACTGCGCCTGACCAAAATTGTACATTTTATGTTACGTATATTACACTACAATAAACAAAATTAAAGGTAGTGAAGATTAGTTGTTTTTTTTGTTGTTGTTGTTGTTGTTGTTTGAGACAGTCTGACTCTGTCGTCCAGGCTGTAGTGCAGTGGCGTGATCTCAGCTCACTGCAACCTCTGCCTCCCGGCTTCAAGCAATTCTTTGCCTCAGCCTCCCGAGTAGCTGGGATTACAGGCGCCCACCACCAGGCCCGGCTAATTTTTTGTATTTTTAGTAGAGATGGGGTTTCACCATCTTGGCCAGGCTGGTCTTGAACTTCTGACCTCGTGATCCACCTGCCTCGGCCTTCCAAAGTGCTGGGATTATAGGCGTGGGCCAATGTGCCCGGCCGTGAAGATTAGTTTTAAAGTGCTTAGCACAGCATCAGATACATTTTAAGTGCTCAATAAATGATAGGTGTCTTACTATTAATTGTATTTATTAAACATTAAAAAAATGCATTTGAGAGCTCATTACAAACTGTTTAAATGCTACACAATTATATCGTTATTGATGGTAGCTGTCAGATTTTTTTACATCGATCCAACACATTGCTTGGATATCTAGAAATACCTGATAGAATGATCACAGTGCAGAGGTGTGAGTGCTAGAAAATACACACACTAACATTTCACTAATGTAGAACAAATGGGTTGTTTATATTCAAGTATGGTTATAAAGAGATTTTTAAGTTGAAATGAAAACATTTTGGTGGTATTCATCTTGAAGTATAACAAATAAAATATTCCTTTGCTCCTAATTTTATTATATTGTTCTGTAAACACTTTTTTTTTTGTAAAAGAGGCAAAGATAAATTTAGCCAAGCACTTAAACAACAAACATGCAAATTATACAAAGATTCTTATCTACTCATTAAAGGACTGAAATGGTTATATAAGACATACAAACATACACACATATACACACACCTATAGCATAGATTGACACAGTTGGCATGACATAAATTTAGAGCATGCTTCCCTGTCTCTTTATTTTATAAGTTAGGAAATTAAGTGTTAAAAGGTTAGATGATTTGATTAAAATTCCACAATAAATTGATGGCAGAAATGTAATTAAAGCCCCTCAGAATCGTATCCTGCGCATCCCCCTCAAATGTGCCATGGCAAAGGACTTGCCTCAGCCATTCTTCCTCATTCCTCTTCTACATGCTGTTCACTCTCACCCTCATGTCCTATTCTCAGGTTAGATGCCACCTTTGGAAAATGTTTACTAGTTTCCCAGAATGAATTTGGCATTCTGCCTTTAGGCTCCCAAAGATCCCTTTTAAACCCCAGGATCAATCACACTGAATTCTTATGTCTGTGTGCCTCCCCTATTAGATGTGACAACTTCAGGACACAGAATGTCATCTCTGTATCCCCTGACATCTAACCCAGGGACTGTCAATAGTGAATATCTGTTGAATAAGTGAACTAACTAACCATCACAGGCTTCTCCAAAGAGAGACAGGAAAGATGGGATCAAGGACATAGTGAGGAAGTTAGCCTTGGAATGGGGGCAGAACAGACCTTCATTCAAGACAAGAGCAAAGCAGAAGAGGATGAAGACAGAGAGGGATTTTTAAGTAAAAGGGATGGAAGCTTAAATGAGTACTTATTTTGCTCACAAAAATAGAACAAGGAGGAAACTGGATTTTTTTGTTCTGTTTGTTCTCTGTCAAGGGAGCTTGTATTTCTTAGGGTACATTAAGTTCAATTTAATCACTGACTACTTGGAAATGGTGTGTTTATTCAACTGTCTTCCCTTCTTGATATTTTGGATTGTTTCATGAGAAATAAGTAATGAGAAATTGCTTCAACAAATTTAAGGTATTATATAATATGTGCATGGTACTGTGATGATATACATTTTTTCCTGATACAGATCCCTATTTCATAAAATGTATTATTTCTGAAACTTTAAAACTTTAAAATTCCTTGAGTATCCTAATTAGAAGCCCAGTATTTGTGTTTGTTGGTTTGTTTTAGCATTTACTAGATAGCATCTTGAAACTAACCTATCATCAAACTGAAGATGCACTAGAGAAAGTTAAAAACAAACAAATGAAATATTCAAGTAACAAATGATGTTGGTAGAGGAAACTGAAATAAAGGAATGTCAATGTCACAGAATTCAAAGTGCTGCATCATTATATTCCAACTCCATATCCAGGAGTGGTGTTTTACTGCCACCAACAGGACAATAGGCATTCCTTCATGAAAGTTACAAAACTAATGGAATGTACAAAATCATTGCAAATCCAAAAAAAAAGTTTATGAGTTGTTTCATTCCTTTTTTCAGGTGTTTAGACTTCTATTTTTGTAACATGAATATTAACTACAGAAACTACATTCCCAACTTCAGTTCTTCCTTAAGTCACTATCTTCAAACACAGAAACAAGAACTTTTAACCCAAGTTGGTACATCAAAGACTAGGGAGAACTGAAATCCATTTTCCAGTTTCAAGGTCTTTTGCTTTTCTTTCTTTTTTTTTTTGAGACGGAGTCTTGCTCTGTCGCCCAGGCTGGAGTGCAGTGGCGCGATCTCGGCTCACTGCAAGCTCTGCCTCCTGGGTTCACACCATTCTCCTGGCTCAGCCTCTGGAGTTGCTGGGACTACAGGCGCCCACCACCATGCCCGGCTAACTTTTTGATCTCATCTAGCCAACTCCCCTCCTGGCTTTAGCCTTCAAGCTGCCATTCATTATTCCTGGGCTTAAGCCAAGCTAACTTTGGGAAACATTTAGTTTATAGTTTAAATGATAATAGCCTTTCCCCAAAACTCAACCAACCTTGTAAAGCTAATGAGAGACCACCAGGCTAGGGGGATAGAGGAGCTTGAATTCTTCTATGGTGTGGACATGATTGTCAGCCATTATTCTAGAGGTCACAAGGTATGCAACTTTCCCAATTACTCCTGTAGATAACATCACTATTATAGAACCTAAGATTGGCCTTTTGGGATATCTTTTCAGGTTTTTTGCATGACACCAATGGCTCCACCTGGACCCACCAACTGCTCCTGTGGCCCCACCCAGAAGCAACTCAGCGCACAAGATGACCGTTTTCCACACCCCTATGATTGTGCCCCCAACCAATCAGCAGCAAGTATCCATTGTCTAGCCACCTCCACCCCTTCTTCCAAACTACCTTGGGAAAATCCCTAACCTTCAATGAGATTGATTTGAGTAATAATTCCATCACCTGCAAAGTGTGGCTGTCCTCATATCAATTAACCTCTTTCTTTACTGCAATGCTCCATGAATTGATTTTGTTTGTGCAGTGGGCAGGAAGCACCTGTCAGGTGGTTACAGTGACAATGGTGGTGACAGTAGTAATCCAGAAATGAAGTTCTAAGGAAAAAAAAAAACTTTTCTGATAGAGGGTAAAAGAGACCAGGAACAAGACAAAGATAATTACTCTTGCCACTTCCATTCAACATTGTACTGTTAGCAGTGAATCTGTACAGGTCTGCAGCAACTCGATTCTTGCCTCCTCAATAAAAAGAATTTGTCCAAGAGGGCATAAGGCAGAGTGAGAGATTAAAGCAAGTTTTTGAGCAGGAGTGAGAATTTATTAAAAACTTTTAGAGCAGGAATGAAAGGAAGTAAAGTATTCTTGGAAGTGAGCCAAGCAGGCAACTTGAGAGATTCAAGTATACTGTCTGACCCTTGACTTGGGTTTTATACATTGGCATGATTCCAGGGTTTGTGTTTCTTCTCCCCTGATTCTTCCCTTGGGGTGGGCTGTCCACATGCACAGTGGCCTGCCAGCCCTGGGGTGGGGCCGCATGTACAGTGTGTTTACTGAAGTTGTGTGCATGTTCATTTGAGGTATTTTTCCCTTACCAGTTGACTGGTGTTCCCAGAGGAGGGTCATATACCTGTTAAACTCCACCAGTTTGCCTCCTGGTGGGCATGCTTGAGCCTACTCGCAAAATCCTGAGATCTTATTAAGAAGCTGCTGATCACCAGCTTCAGGTGGTTTCTATCTACTGGGAGACAGCCTTTCCCTGGCGCAAGCTACAACCATTATGTTAGATAGTTTAACAACTGCATGACCATTACCTGATGGTCACCTGACATTCCTGGGGAGGAGGGCCCTCTCCTGTCCTGTTCATGTCTGCCTAGTTACCTATTCTGCCAGTACTGGAGGTTTTAGTCAGAGGAATTAGACAAGAAAAAGAAAGAAAATGCATCCAAATCAGAAAGGAAGAAGTAAAAATATGTCTACAAGATGACTGATACAATTTGGCTTTTTGTCCCCACCCAAATCTCATCTTGAATTGTACTCGCATAATTCCCATGTGTTGTGGGAGGGACCAGGTGGAGATAACCGAATCATGGGGGTGGTTTCCTCCATACTGTTCTTGTGGTAGTGAATAAGTCTCACGAAATCTGATGTTTTAATAAGGGGAAACTTGTTTCACTTTGCTCTCATTCTCTCTCTTGCCACAGCCGCGTGAGATGTGCCTTTCACCTTCAGGCATGATTGTGAGGCCTCCCCAGCCACATGGAACTGTAAGTCCAATAAACCCCTTTTTTTGTAAATTGCCCAGTCTCGGGTATGTCTTTATCAGCTGCATGAAAACATACTAATACAATGACATCTTGTATTTCAAAAATCTTGGGAAACACACAATACACATACATGAATATTAAAGCTGAAAATGAGTTCAACAAGGTTGCAGGTTATAAGATCAATATAGGTAAGTTGGTTCTATTTAACCCGGGAGGCGGAGCTTGCAGTGAGCCGAGATTGCGCCACTGCACTACAGCCTGGGTGACAGGGTGAGACTCCGTCTCAAAAAAAAAAAAAAAAGGAAAGTCAGTTGTATTTTTGGATACCAGTAATGAGGACGCAGTGAAAATGAAATTAACAAACAATTCAATTCACAATAGCATCAAGCAGAATAAAAGTTAGAATTAAATTTTTTCAAGTGCTTTAAGACTTTTGTATGCTAAAAACCACAAAGTATCATCAAAAACAATTAAATAAGACCTAAATAAATGTGAAAAAACCTCATGTTCATGGATCAAAAGTCTCAATATTGTTAATGTCGATGAAGAGTCAAGCTCTGTAAAATATTTGAAGAGGTTTATGCTGAGCCAAATATAAATGACCAATGGCCCATGACACAGCCCTCAGATCATGAAAACATGTGCCCAAGGTGGTCGGAGAGCAGCTTAGTTTTATACATTTTAGGAAGACATGAGACATCAATCAAATACATGGAAGATGTACATTGGTTTGGTCCAGAAAGGTGAAACAACGGGGAAGTGGGGGCTTCCGGGTCACAGGTAGATTCAAAGATTTTCTTATTGGCAATTGGTTGAAAAAGTTAAGTTGTTGTCTAAACACTTAGGAATGTCTGGGTTAAGATAAGGGGTTGTGGATACCATGGTTTTATCATGCAGGTGAAGCCTCCAGATAGCAGGCTTGGAGAGAATAGATTGTAAATGTTTAACAGACTTAACAAGTCTGTTCTATTGGTGATTCCAAAAGGGAAGATGGCATAATGAGGCATCTCAGACTCCCACCTTCCCCCATCATGGGCTGAATTTGTTTTTTCAGGTTACCTCTGAGATGCCCTTGTCAAGGGACTGAGGTAAAATAAAAGAATGGTCAGGGGGCTTAGGATTTCATTTTTGGTTTATATTCAGATGGCATTACTCCTCAATGGATACAGAGATTCAAAGCGATCCCTATTAAAATCCTATTGCCTTTTTGGCAGAAACTGACAAACTGATCCTAAAATTCATATGAAAATGCAAGGGACCTGGAATAGCCAAAACAATCTTGAAAGAGAAGAACAAAACTGGAGAATGCACACTTCCTTATCTCAAAACTTATTACAAAGCTAGAGTAATCAAGACTGTGGTACTGGTGTAAGAACAGACACACAGATAAGGGAATAGAGAGTCCAGAAATAAAACTGTCCATGGTCAACTGATTTTTGACAAGGATGCCAAGACCATCCAAAGGAGAAAGAAGAGTCTTTTCAACAAATGGTATGGGGACAAGTAGATAGCCATGTGCTAAAGGATGAAGGTGTACCCCTAGTGTATGGTATGCTAGGGCTGTCATAAAAAGGAATCAGACTGGGTGGCTTAACAACAGTGATTTATTTTCTCACAGTTCTGGAGGCTAGAAGTCTAAGATCAAGGTGTCAGCAGGGTTTGTTTCTTCTCACACTTTGGCTTGTAGATGGCTGTCTTCTCCCTGTGACTTTGCATGATCTTCTCTCCATACATGTCTGTGTCCCAATGTCCTCTTAAGGATACTAGTTATATTGGACTAGGGCCCACCCTAACGAGCTCATTTTAACTTAATTACCTCTTTAAAGATTCTATTTCCAAATACTGTCACAGTCTGAGTAACTAGGGGTTACGACTTCAACATATGAATTTTGGGGGTAGGGGGAAACACGATTCAGCCATAATGCCCTGCCTTACATCATATACAAAAATTAACTCAAAATGCATCAAAGTCCTAAATGTAAAAGCTACAATTATAAAACCCTTAGAAGAAGAAATTTTCGTGACCTTAGATATGACACCAAATGCACAAACAACTAAAGAAAAAATAAACTGGACTTCATTAAAATTAAAAATGTTTGTGTTTCAAAGGACATTATCTAGAAAATGAAAAGACAGTCCACAGAATGAGAGGCAATACCCAGCACATATAAAGAACTGTTACAGCTCAGCCTGGGCAACATAGTAAGACCCTGTCTCTAAAAAAAAAAAAAATTTGCTGGACATGGTGGCACACACGTAGTCACAGCTACTTGGGAGTCTGATGTAGGAGGATCCTTTGAGCCCAGGAGTCTGAAACTGCAGTGAGCCATGATTATGCCACTGCATTCCAGCCTGGGCAACAGAATGAGACCCTGACTCAAAAAATATATATCTGTTACAACTCAACAGTAAAAGTGCAGGAAACCCAATTAGAAAGTGGGCAAAGGATCTGAACAGCCATTTCTCCAAAAAAGATATACAAATGGCCAATAAGCACATGAAAATATGTTCAGATGAGATCGGGCGCATTCAGGGTGGTATGGCTGTAGACTAGAAAAGATGTCCCACATCAGGAGAATGCAAATCAAAACATAACAAGATGTCACTTCATGCCCACTAAGGTGGCTATAATAAAAAATAAAGTAGACAATAACAAGTGTTAGCAAGGATGTAGAAGAATCAAACCCTCATTGTTTCGATTGTCTCCTATTCACCCTGCTAATACGGGAGGAATTCCTGCCCTACGGTTGCAGCCATGGTCAAACACGGACAGATGAGATTGACACGGACAGATGACATTGACAGTAGTTTACCTGACACGGACAGATGAGATTGACAGTAGTTTATTAGTAACAGGTATTCACATCCCCAAGGGAGGAAAACATCATGGAAGGGCTGGATTAAAACACAGTGAACAATCAGGGGCTGTGGGAGGCAGCTTTATGGTATCAAGAGAGTGGGGTGCCCCCTAGCTCCCCTGGGATGATGTGATTGGCTTATCTGAATAATGACACAGGCTGGCAAGGAACTGAAGTTTGCTACTCTAAGAAAGAACAATGCCACTGGGTATAGTGGCTCATGCCTACAGTCTCAGCTACTTTGGAGGCTGAGGCAGAAGGACTGAGTCTAGGAATTGGAGGTTGCAATGAGCTATGATTGTGCCACTGCACTCCAACCTGGGCAACAGAGTGAGACCCCAGCCCTAAAAAAACAAAATCAAAGAAAAGAACAGTGCCTCACCCTTTGGCTAAAGAGGGTTGTTTGGCTAGGAAACCTTATCCACAGGAGCAAAATAAGGAGGAGACCTTGCACTTAGGTGACTGGAGGCCTTCCTGATTTCTGCCAGATGTTGAGGCAGCACATCATATTGGGCTTTAATTTTAGGCCTTACAACATACTTATACGTTGCCACAGGGGATGTAATGGTGCAGCTGCTTTGGAAAACTGTTTGGCAGCTCCTTAAAAAGTTAAACATAGAATTACCATATGATCCAAGAATTCTGTTCCTAGGCATATAACCAAGAGAACTGAAAGCATATGTTCACAAAACCTTGTACACAAATGTTCACAGTAGTATTATTCATAACAGTCAAAATGGAAACAACTGAAATGTTTATTAACTGATTAATGGATAAATAAAATGTGGTACATTTGAACAATGGAATATTATCTAGCAATAAAAAGGAATTAAGAACTGATATATGCTACGACATGGATAAACGTTGAAAACATTATGCTAAGGAAAAAAAGCCAGTCACAAAAGACCACTTATCATATGATCCCATTTATATGAAATGTTCAGAATAGGTAAATCTACAGAGATAGAAAACAGATTAGAAGTTGTCATGTGGTGATAGGATGGGGAAATGGGAAGTGGCTACTATGCTTATGGGGTGATAAGAATGTTCTAGAATTAGATAAAGGTGATGGGTGCACAAGTTTGTGACAATCCTACAAACCACTAATTGTACTTTTTTTTTTTTTTTTTTTTTGAGACGGAGTCTTGCTCTGTTGCCCAGGCTGGAGTGCAGTGGCACGATCTCGGCTCACTGCAAGTTCCGCCTCCCGGGTTCACGCCATTCTCTTGCCTCAGCCTCCTGCATAGCTGGGACTACAGGCACCTGCCACCACGCCTGGCTAATTTTTTGTTTTTTAGTAGAGACAGGGTTTCACCGTGTTAGCCAGGATGGTCTCGATCTCCTGACCTCTGATCCACCCACCTCAGCCTCCCAAAGTGCTGGGATTACAGGCGTGAGCCACCACACCCAGCCACTAATTGTACATTTTTAAAGGGAATTTTATGACACATAAATTATATCTCAATAATGAAAATGAGAGAAGCTAAATACTGGGGACAAGAGCAATTAATTTCAAGGTTTTTAAAAGCAAAGGAGGCCAGGCACGGTGGCTCATGCCTGTAATCCTAGCGCTTTGGGAGGCCAAGGCGGGTGGATCACTTTAGGCCAGGAGTTTGAGACCAGCCTGGCCCACATGGTGAAAGCCTGCCTCTACCAAAAATACAAAAATTAGCCAGGTGTGGCGGCGCATGCCTGTAGTCCCAGCTATTCCAGAGGCTGAGGCACGAGAACCTCTTAAACCTGGGAGGTGGAGGTTCCAGTGAGCTGAGATAGAGCCACTGCACTCCAGCCTGAGCAACAGAGCTAGAATCTATCTTAAAAAAAAAAAAAAAAAAAAGCAAAGGAGACCTGGGTTGAAAAAGCTGCTATCCTGGCAGAATTCTTATTCATATACACATAGGAGGAAGTGAGGGAAAAGAAAACCTATGCTTTCTCAATTTGACTCTAAGTCAGTAGTCAATAAATATTTAAGTGCCTACTATGTGCCAGCAACTCCAATACAAAGGCAAACTAGTGGGCAGACCCCACATAGAGATTAACTACAATGAGGAAGACAACAACCAACCAACCAACCATTTAATCAGGTATCAGTCCCAGGTGTGCAAAGGACTGTCAAATAGATGTCCTAGAAGACAAAGGGAGCCTGTGTTTAAGTTTGCAGAAGGCACAGAAAGTTCCTAACGTAGTAAAGCTAAATGGAAATTAGCTTATTGAAGAGAGGGAGACAGCATTCCTGGCAGAGGAAACCAGTATATGTGATGGCTCTTAAGTGAAAGACAGATTGGTCTATTGGGAAAACCTGAAAGAAGTTCATTATGGCTTGAGACAGTGCAAATGAGGGGAGGGAAGGGGCAGTTGAGGATGGAGAGGTAAGTTGTGCCAGATCATAAAAACTATGTGGACTGTGTCAAAATTGTGAACTTTATCCTAAGAGCAATGGAGGCCTTTAAAGGACTTTAAGCAAGAAAAAATTTACTTCTCTGACCTCATCTCCTACCGCCCTTCCCTCACTCTCTTGTTGCAGTCTCGCTGGCTTCCATCTGTCCCTCAACACTCAGTCACACTCCCAGCACAGAGCATCCCCTCACTACCTGCAGTCTTTGTCCAAATCTCACCCTCTAGTTGGGGCCTATCCTGACTACCCTATTTAACATTGCAACCTACCCATAACTCCCATCACCCTGCAGTACTTTTCCTTTTCCCCATAATACTATAACTTCTAATATACTATATTTATATATTTATTATGTTTATTGTTGATATGGTTTGGCTGTGTCCCCACCCAAACCTCATCTTGAATTCTAACTCCCACAATTCCCATGTGTTGTGGGAGGAACTTGGTGGAATGTAATTGAATCATGGTGGTGGGTCTTTCCCATGCTGTTCTCCTGGTAGTGAATAGTCTCATGAGATCTGATGGTTTTAAAAACGGGAGTTTCCACCGTCTGGGAAGTGAGGAACGCCTCTGTTCGGCCCTTGTCCAGCCCCCACACTGTCTCCGTCTGGGAAGTGAGGAGTGCCTCTGCCTGGCGGCCGCACCATCTGAAAAATGAGGAGTGCCTCTGCTAGGCGGCCCCACCATCTGGGAAGTGAGGAGAGCCTCTGCTGGGAAGTGAGCAGCGCCTCTCCCTGGCCCCTGCATTGTCTGGGAAGTGAGGAGCACCTCTGCCTGGCGGCTGCACCGTCTGAAAACTGAGGAGCGCCTCTGCCTGGCCGTGCCACCCTCTGGGAAGTGAGGAGCGCCTCTCCCTGGCCCCCGCACTGTCTGGCAAGTGAGGAGCGCCTCTGCCGGAATGCTGTGCAACCATCCAAGTGTGAAGTGGCAGTCTTGTGTGTGATCTTTCTGGCCTCCTCAAGTTTGCATTTTTGACATTAAAGTTTACTTTTAAATTAAAAAATAAATAAATAAAAACAAGAGTTTCCCTACACAAGCCCTCTCTCTTTGTCTGCTGCCATCCATGTTGGATGTGACTTGCTCCTCCTTGCTGTCCTTCATGATTGTGAGGCCTGGCCCAGCCACGTGGAACTGTAAGTCCATTAAACCTCTTTCTTTTATAAATTGCCCAGTCTTGTGTATGTCTTTATCAGCAGTGTGAAAATGAACTAATACAATTATCAACAGTCTCTTGCTAGAAAATAATTTCCACAGAGGCAAGTAGCTTTGTTACTTTAGTTCACTCATTTCTATTCAAGCACATAGAACAGTATCTGTCTCTAAATAGGTGTTTACTAAATATTGTTGAATAATGACTAAAATCTGCTTTAATAGTATTAAAAAGCCAAAAAACAACAGATGCTGGGTGAGGGTGAAGAGTAAAGAGAATGCTTATACACTGTTGGTGGGAATACAAATTAGTTCAGCCACCATGGAAAGCAGTTTGGCAATTTCTCAAAGAACTTACAACAGAATTACCATTTGACCCAGCCATCCCATTACTTTGTATATGCCCAAAGGAATATAAACTGTTCTACCATAAAGACACATGCACATGTATGTTCATCGCAGCACTATTCACAATAGCAAAGACATGGAATCAACCTAGATGCCCATCAACAGTACACTGGTTAAATAAAATGTGGTAAACACCATAGAATACTATGCATCCATAAGGAGAATGAGATCATGTCCTTTGCAGCAGCATGGATGCAGCTGGAGGCCATCATCCGAAGCAAACTAACACAGAACAGAAAACCAAATACCACGTGCTCTCACTTGTAAGTGGGAGCTAAACATTGAGTACACGTGGACACAAAGAAGGGAACAATAGACATGGGGCCTACTTGAGGGTGGAGGAGGGTGAGGATCCAAAAACCACCTATTGGGTACTATGCTTATCACCTGGGTGAAGAAATAATCTGTATACCAAACCCCCATGACACACAATTTATCTATATAACAGACCTACACAAGTACCCCTGAAATTCAAACTAAAAAAAAAAAAAAATCTGCTTTAAAAAGACTACTGGCAGTGTGGCAACGGACTCAACAATGGTCAAGAGTATATAGGGAAAGTGCAGTCACCCACTTCTGTCAGTTCCACTGCTAACACTCAAATCCAAGCCACCATCTTCTCAAACCTACCTCTTTCATAAACCTCAGCATGATCTAAACTAATCATATTGATATGGTTTGGATGTTTGTCCCCTCCAAATCTCATGTTGAAGTGTAATCCCCAATGTTGAAGGTAGGGCCGAGTGGGAGGTGTTTGGGTCATGGGAGTGTAGATCCCTCATGAATGGCTTATTGCCATCCCCTTGCTAATGAGCTAGTTCTCACTCAGTGAGTTCACGTGAGATCTGGCTGTTGTAAAAGAGTCTGGGACCTCCCCCTTCTGTCTCTTGCTTCTCCTCTTGTCATGTGATATACAGCTCCCCTTGCTTTCTGCCATGATTGTAAGCTTCCTGAGGCCCTCACCAGAAGCAGATATCAGTACTATGTTTCATGTATAACCTGTTGAACTGTAAGCCAAAATAAAACCATTTTTTTTTCTTTTTTTTTTTTGGAGACAGAGTCTCACTCTGTTGCCCAGGCTGGAGTGCAGTGGTGCAATTTCGGCTCACTGCAACCTCTGCCTCCCAGGTTCAAGAGATTCTCCTGCCTCAGCCTCCCGAGTAGCTGGGACTACAGGCACACGCCACCATGCCTGGCTAATTTTTATATTTTTAATAGAGACAGGGTTTCACTATGTTGGCCAGGCTGGTCTCTGACTCCTGACCTCCAGTGATCCGCCCACCTTGGCCTCCCAAAGTGCTGGGATTACAGGCATGAGCCAATGTACCTGGCTGAAACTTCTTCTTTTTTTTTTTTTTTTAAATAAATTACCCAGCCTCGAATGTTTCTTTATAGCAATGCAAGAATGAACTAACATATATATTCATTTATTTGTTTAATTACTATCTTTCTCTCATTGGAATGCAAGTTCCATGAAAGCAGGGTCTTTCCTGGTTACTACTTTATCTCCAATGTCTAGAACAGTACCTGGCACTTCATAGGTATCCAATATTTATTACTACAGGAGGTCCTGCAATAATCCAGGAGGGCATCATCTTCCTGGAAAATTTGGTGGCCTAAAAGCTACCTAAGTAAGAATAGGAGAAAAGTGGGAAGATTCTAAAAATTTTCAAGAAGTAGAATCCACAGGACTTGGTGACTGAACTGATATGGGATATTAAGAAGAGAGTTAAGGATAACTTCTAGGTTTCTGGTTTGAGCAGCTGGGTAGAGTCCTTACTGAAGTGGAGGTTACTAGATGAAAAGTACATTTGGGAGGGCACATTATTTCAGTTTTGACTTTTGATGTGCCTGTGAAACATCCAAGCCGACATGTTCAGTCCACAGCCAAATATGTGGGTTTGGATTAAATATAAATGAGAGTAAACATCAACCTAAGTGCCCATCACCTGAGGAGTAGATGAGAAAATGTGATATATTAATATATACACCATGGAATACTACTCAGCCATAAAAAAGAATGAAATAATGTCTTTTGTAGCAACTTGAAAGAGGAGGCCATTATCCTAAGTGAAGTAACTCAGGAATGGAAAACCAAATACCGAATGTTCTCACTAAGTGAGAGCTAAGCTATGGGTATGCAAAAGCATACAAAGTAGAAAATGGACATTGGAGACTCAGAAGGGGAAAGGGTGGGAGGGCGGTGAGGGATTAAAAAAAATAAAAATAAATGAGAGTAAACATTTATAGATGAAACCAGGGGAATGAATAAGATCAACAAGGGAGAAGCAATAAGCGACTTCCTAGAGGCTGGAGATCTGTAGAACTCCAAGCTAATGGCTAGGGGGAAAAAGGAGTGAGGAAAAAAAAAGACAGAAGTAGCAGAGGGGGAGATAAAAGAAAGGACAGAAACCAAGAGAAGATGTTTCCAAAACATAAAAAAAGAAGGGGAAAAAAAAGGAAGCGTTGTGTATGTCATTATGCTGTTTTGACAACTGTTGAAGGATCAAGTAAGATATTAAAAAAGCTTCAATGGAATGGTAAGGAAAAACCATACTGGAAAGGGCTGAAAAGCCAAAAACATCAAAGATACACTTCAGAACTTTTTTTTTTTTTTTTTTTGAGATGGAGTCTCGCTCTGTCACTCAGGCTGGAGTACAATGGTGCAATCTTGGCTCACTGCAACCTCTGCCTCCTGGGTTCAAGCGATTCTTGTGCCTCAGCCTCCCAAGTAGCTGGGATTACAGGTGCCCACCACCACGCCTGGCGTTTTTTGTATTTTTAGTAGAGACGGGGTTTCGTCATGTTGGCCAGGCTGGTCTCGAACCCTTGACCTCAGGTAATTCACCCACCTTGGCCCCCTAAAGTGTCAGAACTTTTATATAAGCCCCTCCAAACTAAGAGAAGGTCCAGTCTTCTAGAATTTAGCCATGATCCACTGCTTCCCTAAAGAAACTGGATATTCTCCCCAAAAAAGAAAATACTGGAGTCTTCAAAGCTGGCTGAAGAGCTTTATTTAGATGATTTAGTAATAAAAAATTACTAAATCATTACTTTTAAATTGCTTTGTTTTACATTTATATTTATTATATTTATGTATAAATATATAAATTTATATATTTAATATATTTATATATTATATTTATATTTATAACTTGCTTTCGATTTCCATAAAAGTGCTTAATGTTTAGAAATTTTTGAAGAGTATGGGAAAATGTACTCTCACATTGCTAGCAGAGAAGAATTTTGTAATATGTATCCAAAATTAAAATTTGGTTACAGTTTGACCTAGCAATTCCATCTCTAGAAATTTACCCCAGAGATATCAGATAAGTATGCAAAGATGCAAGTTTAAGGATATTTGTTACGGTTTTATTTAACAGGAAATTCTGGAAACAAATGTCCATAAAAACTAAATATAAAATTGGTTAAATAAATTGTGGTACAGGGGAAAGTTCTAGTGGCTTGAGGTATTGGCAGGAGCAGCCAGGCGGCAGGAGGAAACATTATGGGAACTGAAGCTGACGATTAAACCTGAACATGATTACAACCTCGCAAAAGCACCGAGACTTTGTGGCAGAGTCCGTGGGGGAAAAGCCAGTAGGGAGCCTGGCCGGGATTGGTGAAGTTATGGACAAGAAGCTGGAGGAAGGGTGCTTTGACAAGGCCTATGTTGTCCTTGGCCAGTTTCTGGTGCTAAAGAAAGATGAAGACCTCTTCTGAGAATGGCTGAGGGACACTGGTGGTGCCAACGCCAAGCAGTCCCAGGACTGCTTTGGATGCCTTCAAGAGTGGTGTGACACCTTCTTGTGATGCTTTCTGGGAAGCCCTCAATCCCCAGCCCTCATCCGGAGTTTGCAACCGAGTAGGGACTCCTCCCCTGTACTCAACAAAGGAAAAGACTGCTATTGTCCTACTCACCTCCAATGTACTCCAGGGTCTTTTGGGAGTTTTCTCTCCTAACCATTTTAACTTTTTTGGATTCTCACTCTTGCATGCCTCCGCCTTCCTTTTTCTCCTGCTACTTCCCTGGGGACAGTCACCAGCTTTCCTGAATGGATTCCTGGCCCCATCCCTCACCCCCACCCTCAATTTCAGTCCGTTTGATACCATTTGGCTCCTTTTTTGGCAGAAAAGTCACTGTCCTTGTAAAGTTTTTTAGATCAATAAAGTCAGTGGCTTTCAAAAAAAAAAAATATATATATATATATGGTACAGGGCAGGGTGCGGTGGCTCATGCCTGTAATCCCAACACTTTGGGAGGCTGAGGCAGGTGGATCACCTGAGGTTAGGAGTTCGAGACCAGCCTGGCCAACATGGTGAAACCCCGTCTCTACTAAAAATACAAAATTTAGCAGGGCTTGGTGGCTTGCACTTGTAATCCCAGCCACTCAGGAGGCTGAGGCAGGAGAATCACTTGCACCCCAGGAGGCGGAGGTTGCAGTGAGCCAAGATTGTGCCACCGCTCTGCAGCCTGGGCAACAGAACCAGACTCTGCCTCAAAATAAATTATGGCACATACAGTAGGATAAAAACCAGTCAAAAGAGAAATTCTGTCTCTAACAATAGCACCTCAGTACACTGTAGTACTGAGTTCTAGGCATCAATCATATATTAACTCATTAAACTCTGACAACAATCTTATGAGACTGGTATTACTAATATTCCCCCATTTAAAAAATGGAGAAATTGTAATTTACCTAAGACCATTGGATAAATTGTTTTGAATGAATCTGAGCTTAAGTAGTCTGACTCCAATGTCCACATGCTTTTAACCATTACATGTGTTTAGTGACATGGAAAGATATTCACGACATACTGAATGAAAAAGAGTATTGTTCAACAGCATTTTTTGAAAGAAAATAAATTTATGTGCATCCTTTCACACTGTTCTTCTGGATTTTCTCCCACTTTCCCATCTTATCTCAAACTCAGATTAAAAATATACATACATACATATATACATATGTGTATAGGTAGGTAATGCATACTTATATAATCATAGACCAAAGCATGGGATAAAGGTTTTATACCAAGTTTTTATTATGGTTATCCCTGGGAACAGGATTATGATTGGGCTTTCTTTATCTCTGTAGTGTCTGCATACACATGTAGGACACGAAATAAGCATATAATACTTTGGGAAGGCCAGAGAAAAACACTCTGTCATTTGCTTTTAACCATGGACAGCAAACAAAAAACCTATTCTGACTGAAAAATTTCTGTGCCCAACATGAAGTGCTAAGAACAATTCTGACTGATCATCTCCAGTCTATTAAATCTATTGAATGTATTCTATGACTACCTAATGTTTCATATAAGTAACTAAATTACATTTGGAGGAATATATCTGACCTACCTACTGGACACAAAATGATTTCATGATGCTGCCTAGTATTGTGAATCATTCTTTTAGGTCCATAGCTTTTTAGCTACCTGATAGGCTATTACTAACCAAAAAGAAGTTGGTCCCGTTCAGAAAGTAGGTGTCTTTAAAACCTAACTGAGCAACAGAGAATTCATCCTATATCTATCCCATTCAAAAAAATTATAAATCCAACTTTCCCACTACTGAGACAAAAGTCTTAAGGTGATCTTGAGCTTTGATCTCTCAATTATCAACTAGGGGCTGGGGGAAGAATTAGATGTTTTCTCTGGCTAATACCATTACTATTCTACAAATAAATCCTAGACATTTAATGTATGTTAATGAGATAATCTGTTAGTACTTAACACAGAGTATAAATGTTCAAGAAATGTTAGTTCTGTCCCCTCATCACAAGAAATGCTTATAATACAGAGAAATCTGAAGTCTCTCTGTAGCTATACTGAAAATTCCTTAGGCTCAATTCATAAGCACTTTGAAGGCCAGGCTCATTGGCTCACACCTATAATCCCAGTGCTTTGGGAGGCCAAGGCAGGAGGACTGCTTGAGTCCAGGAGTTTGAGACCAGCCTGAGCAACATAGAGAGACCCCGGTCTCTACAAAATTTTTAAAATTAGCTGGGCATGGTGGCATCTACCTGTAATTCTAGCTCCTCAAGAGGCTGAGGAGGGAGGATCACTTGAGCCCAGGAATTTGAGGCTGCAGTAAGCTATCACCACGCCACTATACTCCAGCCTAGGCAACAGAGTGAGCAGAATAAGACCCTGTCTCAAAAAGCAAAAAACAAAAGAAAAGAAAAGAAAAAAAAAAACCAGCAATTTGAACTTCTCCAAAGTTTTTAATTTTGATATAAACAAATACATATTATTTTATCTGGTATACTACACTAGAAGCTGAAAGTCAGTGACTGTCATATATGTTTGTGTATTCTTTTTTTCCAAGTGGTGGCAATAGATCATTAAAGTACACTTCAGTTTAGTCCCATATATACTCTGTCTATTGGGGGGGTCAGCTTCAGGATTCATATAAGGAAGTTACATAAATATAGGGCACTAGTGGTGAGAAGGCTCTTTTTATCTTCTCTAACTAGTAAAATTCTCTAAGATGATGCTAGAAGAGTGCCCATGTATTGCTAAAGAAGACAGACAAAGCCTTCCTGCCCAGTGGCCAGAGTATGTCCTCTGTAGAGGCCTTGTCTGTGTTAACATGGACAAAATAAATGAAAATAATATGAACAAGTCAACATGTCAATCAAGAAGATAATTTACTAATGTATATAGTATTAAGTTGACACAGGGTATAGGTCTGATATCCAGAGAGGTAGTCCTGGGTTACTCAAAAGACAGATTAAGCATTCAGTGAAAGCACTAGTAAAGATAAGTCACCAAAAAAATGAGGAAAGGCATTTTAGGAAAGACATAATATCTGAGAGTTTAAAACATTAGATATAATATGAGAAATCAGAACTTTCTTGGACCTCCTTATACTTAATGTTTTAATATTTTTTTAGTCTGTATTACATATATTTTCAATGCTTAGGCATTCTAAAAGTCTTATTCCAGCCCTGTTGAGAAGACATGTTGGAAAGTTTCAGCTTGGATTTGTTTTAATGAAAGAAAAAAATTAGAGGTCAAAACCCATGACTTCATTAAGGGACACAGCAAATATGTTTGTGTTATTTTATTTAAAATATTTTTCTATTTTCTAAATAGCTTTAGCATAAAAAATATATAAACACAAATGATTTAATTTTAAAAAGTGTATCTTATGAACTTCACAAAGAGAAAATGTGTAAAGGAATAAGAGATGAGGAATAGAAATCCACTTACTGAGTTGCAGAGGGCCTGTACTATTTCATGCCTTTGTTTAGAATCAAGGTTATGTTAATGGTTAGGTATGGTTAAGGCTCTCCTAATGTATCAAGAGGTCCTCCTATGATACCACATCATTATCTTTTGAGAGATTCAGAAGAATGATAAGGGATCTAAGAACACATTCTGAGTCACCTTGTAAAGAACAATAATAATGACAGCTAACTTTACTAGGCAGTAAAATGTTCTAGATACTATACTAAGGACTTCTTTGATCATCTCAATTCTTTTAACAATCCCATAAATTAATTCCTATTATTATCTCAAAACCCAGACTTTGAGCACTTAGAATAATTTGCCTAAGGTCATATGGTAGGGCTGAAATTAGAAGCAAATCTGTCTGAGTCCAGGTCTGCCATTTTAACCACCATGTTATACTGAGGAAAGGGTAAGCCTGTGCCTTTGAGGCAATTATTGCCTTTAATATCAGAATGTCTTCTCTGACTGAAGGACAAAAACCAGCTGGGTTATCTTCATCAACTCTGCAGCAAATGCCTTGCAGTTACCACATTATTAAAGCTGTATGATATGTTGACATAAAATCCAACAAGGTAATTACAATAGAATTCTAAAGTGTTTTATAAATTTCTAACTATCATGGAAAGAACTGCAAATTGAAATGTAGCAGTTTCTTTTTTAGTCAGTATATTATAAAAACTTTTTAATAACTCAATTATATGTTTAGGTACCTCCAGAGATGTTATAGTAAAAAGTGTTTTAAGAAAAAAGCAGGCATCATTTTGACAGAAAACAATTTTCAACCTTTTCTCTTATATCATCCAATTCGTATGATAAAAAGATATTTTATGTTACTGGAAAGAGCTCTATGATAGTACCATTAAATAAATGGATTATAAGAAAAAAAAGACTCCAAATAAACAACAACAGAAAAAGATGAGAGGAGGGAAGAGGATCAGAGTTTCTCAGAGAAGTCATCTATGTTTGTGTGTCTGAGAAACTGAAATGAGTCAAAGACTGTAAATTGAATTATTCCAGTTCCAAGGGCAAAGAGGTAAGAGAATGTGGTAACTTAAGATTAAAAAAAAGACTTACCTTTAGGAGAGCCAAAGCTACATGAAAGATTATGTTCAAACCCTGAAATAGAAAAAGAAAGTGAAGATTAGTACTGCCACATATATCACTATTTTATTATTTCCCCAAGACTTCCACATATATTTCATAAAATTCCTAATTGCTTTCATCTTCACAAACAATAATGAAACCATGAGTTTTTTTTTAAAGGTATTTTCTTTCCCTGAGTGGCTTGTTATACATTTTAGGTGCTATTTAATCAATGTTCACATAAAATTGTTTTTACAAAAAGTTATTTCCCTTCAGTCAATTTCTGGATTATTTGCATGTGCCTAAGTCTTGTGAAAGTCAAGTTCCTTGCTCAAGCTGGCATAATGATGCAGAAGTCTAAAATTATTAATTGAAATTCCTAACCCTAATCTGGACATCTCGGTGTTACAGTTAAACTGCAAGTGGCAGACAGAATAAAATAAAAAAAAACAAGGCAGTGTTGCTGATAAGTGGGACAGATTGTGTACTGGAGGCTTTTAAGTATCACAGTGCATTTCCACTACAGTTCTTATTGTTTTCTTATTTGTTTTAGCAATTGCTTTCAAGTATTATTTGTATAACTAGAGGTGGTCATTAGGGGCTATCTGCCAGACTTCCTTTCCTTTTCTGAAAACCATAGCAATATTTCTTTAGAAATAAACAAATTAAATTGTTCCTTAAGAAGCTATTCTAGAACTGAATTTTGAACTCTGGGTTCTGCCCAATTGCTCTGAAGAGACACTGAGTTATTAAATTCAAAAGATAGAGAATCTTATATGATAAAGGTAACAATCAGAAATGTTTGCTACAAAATGTGCTGTTTCCTTGCCATGCAAGTCATCATACATAAGAAAAAAGATATTTCAAATATGAGTTGGCATAAGTCCCATAAGTCCAGGGTCTATTTGATGTGCCCTCTTTCATCTTGGTCACTGATACATTCTGGCTGGCTTTTGGATATGGAGCTGTACCAAATGTGCTATCCAAAAAACTTATAATAAACCATGCTTCTTCTGTCTCTGAAATAACTCCAGAAGCAAGGATTAGGCCCAGATATTTAGAGTGTATTCCTGTTATGATTTGCTAACATAAACTTTCACATTCAGGTACCAGAAATATAACATAATGATGGAAGGAATGAATGATAAACACAAATATTCAGTTGGTTAAAATATAAACCAAATATTTTTGGTTTGGGGTTTACTCAGCTGATTATTTAAGAAACCAAAAGCAATAGGAAATAAGTATAATCAGGCCAGGAGATAAAAACAAATGAACACAGTTCATTACCATACTAAGCAATTATCCTGGACTGGTTTTGACCACAATTTACCAATTAGAAAAAAAAGACTATTACAGATTTTAAAATGTGGGTTACAATTAAGCAAAATTTGCTTTCTGAATCAAAATTTGACTTCTCACCCACTAGCTGCTGCCCACCTGCCAAAACTTAAAGGCCAATATAAAAAAGACCTACTGCCCTGTTCTCCAACTCTGTCCACCACCACATCACAACCACTAGGCAACAGTGAATTCTCACAACCTGAGTGTTTATCAGCTTGCCATCAGAACCTGATCCACTATTTCTCTGGTTCTTGTTTTTCCAGTCACTGCTCAAAATGCAAATCCCTCTCATGTCTAGTTTTCTCATCTTCATAATGCTCTGGTCCTTTATCCTAAGCCAGTTTGCTACTCCTCCTTTCCTTTCCAAATCCTTTCATGGTAGCCTTTGGAAACTCCACTCCATGTTCAGCTACCTTGGCTGTATTCTTAACCTCCCTGTCAAACATTCCCCCCAAATTCCTTATATTCACAGGAATTGTGAAATTTCATTGATTGTTATAACAACCTATACAATGATTCTCATTTCTTAGAGTATGAATGTGACTAGCCCAATATTATACATGTGAAAACCAAAAAGACAATTCTAAGCCCTCCAACTGACTAAATGGAGGACCAAAGGGACCCAGCTAAACCTGAAAAAATAGTTCAGATCACGACAGGAAGGGGCAATCAGGCATGCCTCATTATACTCTCCTCCCTTTGGAGTTCAGGCACACAACTGACCAGCATTAACATTAAAAGAGAGATCCTAAGACAGACAGCAAACACCCTGTAGCAATAAGATACCAAATTCCAACGTGATTCTAAGTATAGCGTCACATAGCAGATAGCAGGGCCCTGAAAGAAACCAAACTATTTTATCCCAAAAGCACTTTGGGAGACCGAGGCAGGCGGATCACGAGGTCAGGAGATCGAGACCATCCTGGCTAACATGGTGAAACCCAGTCTCTACTAAAAATACAAAAAATTAGCCGGGCGTGGTGGCAGGCGCCTGTAGTCCCAGCTACTTGGGAGGCTGAAGCAGGAGAATGGTGTGAACCCAGGAGGTGGAGCTTGCAATGAGCCGAGATCGCGCTCCAGCCTGGGTGACAGAGCGAGACTCCATCTCAAAAAAAAATAAAATAAAATAAAGATTCCTTGAACATATTTTGAAATGGTCCTACAAAGTTGTCTCTTGTGGGGAAAATTTACTTTCTATAGAGGATTCCCTTCTCTTTCCAGGTCATTTTCTGATCCTGAAGAGATTGGCTGAGAGTCTAGAACCTTTTTAGGATGTCTAAAGGAAACATTTGCCATTTATTGCCTCTGGGAGTGGTTACCCATAAGACTTCATATACATAATAAGAACTCTAGTCTTTACAACCCCTTATCTTAACCCAGACACTCCTTTCTGTTGATTCCAGGTTTTTAGATAATAACAACTCTTTCAACCAATTGCCAATCAGGAAATCTTTGCCAACTTGGGCAACAAAGTGAGACCCCATCTCTACAAGAAAGTAAAAAAAAAATTAGCCAGGTGTGGTGGTACACACCTGTGGTCCCAGCTTCATGGGAGGCTGAGGCAGGAGTGCTTGAACTGAGGAGGTTGAGCTGCAGTAAGCCAAGATCACACCATTGCACTCCAGCCTAGATGACACGGCGAGACCCTGTCTCAAAAAACAAACAAACAAAAAGAAAGAAAGAAAAGAAAAGAAAAGAAAAAAAAAAGATAACATTTTTGAATCCACCTATGACCTGGAAGCCCCATCTCTGAGTTATTACTGCACTGAATGAATGTATGCTTCACATCACATGTATTGACTGATGTCTTTTCTTTTTTTTTTTTTTTTTTGAGACAGAGTCTTGCTCTGTCGCCCAGGCTAGAGTGCAGTGGTGCAATCTTGGCTCACTGCAACCTCCACTTCCTGGGTTCAGGCGATTCTTGTGCCTCAGCCTCCCATGTAGCTGGGGCTACAGGCTCTGCCACCACACCTGGCTAACTTTTGTATTTTTAGTAGAGGCGGGGTTTCACCATTTTGGCCAGGCTAGTCTCAAACTTTTGACCTCAAGTGATCTGCCCGTCTTGGCCTCCCAAAGTGCCGGGATTACATGTGTGAGCCACCGCACCCGGACTGATGTCTTTTTTTTTTTTTTTAAGAACAGAGTCTCATTCTGTCACCCAGACTGGAGTGCAGTGGCACCATCAGAGCTCACTGCAGCCTTGACCTTTTGAACTCAAGCAATCTTTCCACATCAGCCTCCCAAGTAGCTGGAACTACAGGCATATGCCACCACGCCCAGATAATTTTTTTTTCTTTTTTTTTGGTAGAGAGGGTTTCACTATATTGCCCAAGCTATTCTTGAACTCCTGGCCTCAAGCAACCCTCCTGCCTCAGCCTCCCAAAGTGCTAAGATTAAGGGCATGAGCCACTGTGCTCGGCCATGGATTAATGTCTTATGTTTCCCTAAAACATATAAAACCAATCTGAAACCCAATCACCTTGGGCACATGTTCTCAGGACCTCCTGAGGCTGTGTCATGGATCATGGTCTGTAACTTGGCAAAATAAACCTCTAAATTGATTGAAACCCATCTCAGATGTTTTTTGGTTTACATATGTGTTTAGTAACAGGCTAGAATCACCCCCTCAAGCCTCCTGTGTGAGATATTCTCACACAGTGCTGGTATAATGTGCATAGTAAATGCTTATTTGAAGACTGAATGATTAAACTACACTAGCTTTCCCAAATTTTCGGGGGTTGATTATTTCCCTGTGGACCCAACTAGACCAATTTACAGAATTATCATCAAATTACAGTAAGAACCCCTTTCTTCAATTATCTCAAAATCAAACAATTAGACAACCAAGCTGTGCAAGACACAAAGAACTTACAAGTAAAAATTAAGTAAATAAAGATCTCTAAATAGCCAAAATAGCTCTCACAAACACCAAGAGGAAACTTTGCTCAACTTTTTATTCTATACATACTTCCAGTTAGTTTGGTGATATGATTTTGAAGCTTATAGATATTACAAGTAGCAAACTACAAGATAAAGTATGTGCCAGATGGGGTCAGGGATAGATAGCTTATAGAGACAGTTGTCAGAATTAAAATATTAGATCTCACAGAAATAGAAGACATATATTAAAAAAAAAAAAAGACAAAATGCATAGCTCTCTGGGTCCACTTGGGGGAGCCAATAATCTTCAATAGTTAATTATTAACTACTGTTAATTGTCATTATTAATAATGATAATCCAGCAGGATTGATGAATGCTTATATCATGTTATAATACTGTGCTTAAGAAGGGAGGTGAGTGTGTGTTTTAAATAAAAAGTAGATAATGATGTTTTGAAGTTTGGGAAGCTAAAGAGGAAACTTTCAGTTACCAGAAAAATTTATGTATGTAAATTCTTTAAACAAGTTCAGAAAAATAAGGTATTACTATATCTGCTTATATGAAGCTCTAGACATTACCCATAAAAATAAAGACTTCATAAGCCTTGAACTAAAGTAGAACAGAGTGGCTAGACGATGCAAACAAATACACTTTAAGACATTTGAGTTGATGGAATTCAGAAAAGAACTTGTTATTCTATCAGGTTTTTTTTTTTTTTTTTTTTTTTTTTTAGAGATAGAGTTTCACTCTGTCACACAAGCTGGAGTGCAGTGGTGTGTTCACCACTCACTGCAGCCTCAACCTCCCAAGCTCAAGCAATCCTCTCAACTCAGCTTCCAAGTAGCTGGGACTACATGTGTGTGCCACCATATCTGGCTAATTTTTAATTTTTTCGTAGAGATGAGGTATCCCTATGTTGCCCAAGCTGGTCTCCAATTCCTGGGCTCAAGTGATCCTTCTGCCTTGGCCTCACAACATGCTGGGATTACAGGCATGAGACAACACACTCAGCCTTGAAATGTATTTTTAAAAGCAAAATATCTCATACATTTTCAAGATGCCTCCCATTTTTAGGAATATGTAATCCCCAGCAATTTGTTTGTTCTTAAGGGGAAAACATGTACGTAGTAGGAGTCAAAGGTTTGGAGAATTAAGAGTAAAAAATAAGTAAACATATTATGGCCACTTATCATTTATAGTACAAGGTCTAACTCCAAATGCAAAATAATAACCAACATCTACTGAGTATTTTATATGTGCCAAGATATGAATTAACTACATTAAAGGCATGTCCCTATTTCATCCCACAACCACCTAAAATTCCATTTTATACACAAGGAAATCAAGATTTAGAGAAATCAAAGTAACTTTCCTAAGTCCAACAGCTAATAAGTGCAGATCTAGGATTTTAACCTAATTCCAAAAGTGATACTCTAAACAATTAAGTTAGAGAAGATGATTCAATGAATATGTGAATGAATGAATAAATCTCTTATTTGGATATTATTTAATGTGTCCTCTACTTCCTAAAGGATTAAAGCAATTCTTTCCATTTCAAGGCAAGTAAATTTTGAGAGCAGAGAGTAAAAAGATAACAAATAAGTGACTTCTACCAGAACTAAATTCTATTATTTGTTTCCATATTGAAAACACTCATAAAAAGTAGCTGACTGCTTGCAGTATATGAGGCAACAAAAACCCAACTTGCTGTGGGAAGAAAGGGTCACCACCTTCCTCTAATGACAACAGATTGAGATCAGCCTTGCATGCATGAGGAAGTAGCTTTTTAACTGATTTGGAAACTGCTATTTCAAAATTCAATTACATTCTGGCATCATCTTTGCTTTAAAGAACACCTACAAGTAATTGCCCCAAATTGAATAATTGCTCCAAAGTGCAGATCATGGTGTTCTTGGGTAGGCCAAGGATTAAGCACCCACAATCTTGCATAAAATAACAGCTGACAGTAGAGCACTCACTGAAACAAAGACACTGAACATTCTGGCTCTGATAAGCAGGCAATCGTGGGTTCAGAGAGAGCTGACAGATTGTGTGAGAAGCTGTCAAAAACTTAAGCTGACAGCACTGAGAACAAATGCTGAAAAGGTAGTGTCAAAAAGTACCAAGTGTGCATCAGCACCTGGGTTCTTAGGAATCAAAATAAAAGGGAAATAATGGAAATCCTAACAACAAGTCAATAAACCAAATTACCAAATTATCAAACCAAAAATGGCCAAAGTAAATGGAGCAGGTTCACAGACAAAGCTAGAGGAAATGGGGTTCTGTCCTTTCTGACCCATACAAAAGAAAACATACCACCCTAGGAAGAGATAATGACTAAATGAGATAGCATACATCAAGTGAACTGAGTATTTGGTAAATATTCGATAAACACTAGCAATTATTATTATTAGGTTCATGTATTTATTGCCCATTATATCCAGTATTTTATATTTTTCACTTAATCCTCTCAACAGCTCTATGGCATATGTATTATTGCCACCATTTTAGAGATGGCTAAACTGAAGCTCAGAGACAGAACACTGTTAGTAAATGGTAAAGCCAGGCTATAACTCAGGTCTATCAGACTAAAGCAAATCCATGCTTTTCTCCACTAATTCCATCTTGAGTGCCAACTCAGTGAGACTTTTGTTAGATATCTGTGATGGATTAAAGAGTCACAATTATTTGATGCTTCTCCCATTGAGAGTTAAGGTCTCTGTTCTCTCATTTCAACCTGGGCAGACTATGGTACTGCTTTTACCAGTAGAATATGGTGGAAGTGATGCCATGCTAGTTTATGTGCCCAGGCCTTCAGATATTGACAGCTTTCATGTTCAGTCCCTTGGAGCACTCACTCTTCGAAGCCAGCTACCATATAAGAAGTGCAATTATACTTATACCCCCATGCTCTCTAAGGAACCAAGCAATCAAAAGAAGGCCTGGAGAACCAGATTTCATCAGTAAAGAAGAAAGACCAAGAATCACCAAAGTGGTAGATATGTGAGTAAAGAAGTCATCTGGAAGTGAATCAGGTAGTCCAGCTGATGCCAAGTGGATCAGAGATGAACCACACAGTTGAATTCCAAAATTTCTGACTCATGAGATTGTAAGAAAATAAATGATTGCTTTTAATTACTTTTTTTCACTTGGAAATAATTTCGGATTTAGAAAAACTTTGCAAAAACAGTACCAAGAAGTCCTACATATCCTTCACTCAGTTTTACCTAAACATTAACATCTTACATAACCATAGTATAATGATCAAAACCAAGAAACTATTATTTTTATCAAATGCTCCACTAATGCCCTTTTTCTGGTCCAGGATGCAATTCTGGATTATATATTGAATTTGGTTGTCATGTCTCCTTAGTCTCCTTTCATATGGGACCGTTTTCAGTGTTTATTTTTCATGACCTTGATGCTTTGGAAGAGTATTGGCCAGTTATTTTATAAAATGTCCCTCAACTCGATATGTCTACTGGTTCCTTATGATTAAATTCAGAATATGTATTTTGGGCACAAATACCACAGAAGTGATGCTGTGCCCTTCTCAGTGCATTCTATCAGGAGGTTACATAACATCACTATATGTCTCACTATAAAAATCATTGTCCTTTTAAAGCCACTCAGTTTTCGTATAGCTTGTTATATATTACAGGTAATCAAAAGAAAATCCCTTTGGCTTCTCTGATAAATTTCTTGCTGCTATGATCTATAAAGCAATGCATTGTTTCAAAGAAAGTAGTGAAAGTGACAGATAATTAACACGCAAAAAGAAATAAGTTAATACTAGCTGCTCTTAAATATAGGTTCTACAGCAAGAATATTTAGAATATTAGCCAAAAATTCTTTTACTTTATTCTGCTTCTCATGTTTTAATCTCTTTGAAAGTTTAATATTTTAGGTTGGCTAATGGTGCTTGATGGAGTAACTAAATAAAAGGATGTGATGTTTGGGTTTTTGTTCTGAATGTCCACTAGAGGTCAGGATTGCAGCACTGAAAATCAATCGCTTTTTTTTTTTTTTTTTTTTTTTACGTATTTCACAGACCAACATAGTAGCCTTGTATACAAATTGAGACATGCTGTTTTAAAACCCTTATGGCTAAGTCCTCCCTTATTTTTACTATTAATTTACTAACATATACCAAAAAAAAAAAGGATGACTCCCACCCTTCCTTTCCTCTAGCTTAATTATATATTTTCCATTTTATTATAGTTATTTGTTATACAGTTTTTTCATAAATGACTAGTGAATGAGAAAGAGTTCAAGAATGGGTAGGGATGAGAGATAAGTTTAACATGAATGCATCTGTTTAGTCATGAGTAATTTTAAAATATTTTCTTGGTTTACACTTGTTTGTACAGATTAAGTAGTAAAATATCTACAAAATCTAGAAGTCTTTATCATAGGTGACTCTGAGAAGAATTTTTTTTAAAAAAAACATAGTTTTGCTATTATTTATTTATTTATTCATTTATTTTAAACTTTTATTTTAGGTTCAAAGGTATATGTTCAGGTTTGTTATGCAGGTAAACTTGTGTCATAGGGGGTTTGTTGAACAAGGAAAGAAATTTTTAGAGGTTTGTGACATCTGAATTAGATAAAACTTTCAGAAACAAGGCAGGCAAAATGAGATAATGAAATCAAATTAGAGGTTTTAACATGTGTTTCAAACTGACCCAATAGTCCAATAGATAGTTTTTTGGATAAACATAGAAATTGACGTTTTTGGTCTTGAAGCTTGAACCTTAACATTTGTTTTATCGGATTCCTTACTCAACAAAGGACCTTCAGGTCTCTCAAAAAAAAGTATGGAAGAACTGGAACTCACCAGATCACCATATCCAGATAATGAGATGAAGGCCCCTCATTCACCATAATTGCTTCCTTACCCCTCTCTAGTTCCTGTTTCTTACATATTGCTATATCTCTTCCCTGCTATATAAGTCCCTAGTTTCAGTTTGTCAGGGAGATGGATTTGAGACTGAGCTCCCATCTCATCTCGTCTGCTGCAGCCCCCAATTAAAGCCTTCTTCCTTGGCAATAATCATCATCTTAGTCATTGGCTTTCTGTGCTGTGAGCAGCAGGACCTAGACTGAACCCCTGGTGTTGTGGTAACATATTCATCATATGTCAAGCATTTTGAGGACATTTACAAAGATGGATAAGTCATCCCTACACTCAGAGGACTCCCAGATTAGGATAGCAGATAAAAATATAAACAGATAACACACCACCTAGGGAATGATAGGGAGGTATGACCTGAACATTAGAACACTGAAGTATTGCTATAAAGTCCCTAAACACATGTTCCATTGGCCATTGAATACTGGCATTCACCTTTCTGTTCTTCTCAAATTCTCTTAAGTCATGATACACATCGGATTATATTGTTTTACAGTTATAGTTATCAGTCAACCATCCCAGGCTGCAGGGGTGCTTTTGATACTCTTCATAATGATAAAGGACTTCTTATCAGCTACTATTAGCTGATCTTGACCTTCTCCTTCCTCCAGGCTTCTGCCAGTTTTCCATTAACCCAAACCATCCAGAAATCTTTTGTTAGAGTTCTTGTGCTCATACCCCTTTTCTTTCTTCCTTTTTCTTTGAAATGAAGTCTTGCTCTGTCGCTTAGGCTGCTGTGCAGTGGCGCGATCTCAGCTCACTGCAACCTCCGCCTCCTGGGCTTAAGCAAATCTCCTGCCTCAGCCTTCCAAGTAGCTGGGATTACAGGTGTGTGCCACTACACTCAACTAATTTTTGTATTTTTAGTAGAGATGGGTTTCACCACATTAGTTAGGCTGGTCTCGAACTCCTGACCTCAAGTGATCCACCTGCCTTGGCCTCCTAAAGTGATGGGATTACAAGCTGAGCCACCGCATCTGGCCCCCTTTTCTTTCTTCTTCTTCTTTCCTCCTCCTCCCCCTCCCCCTCCTCCTCTTCTTCTTCTTTCCTCCTCCTCCCCCTCCCTCTCCTCTTCCTCTTCTTCTTCTTTCTTCCTCCTCCCCCTCCCCCTCCTCCTCTTCTTCTTTCCTCCTCCTCCCCCTCCCTCTCCTCTTCCTCTTCTTCTTCTTTCTTCCTCCTCCCCCTCCCCCTCTTCCTCTTCTTCTTTCCTCCTCCTCCCCCTCCCCCTCCTCTTCCTCTTCTTCTTCTTCTTTTTTTTTTTGAGACAGGGTCTTGCTCTGTCACCCAGGCTGGAGCATAGTAGTGCTATCATGGCTCACCACAGCCTCAACCTTCCAGGCTCAAGCAATCCTCCCACCTCAGCCTCCCAAGTAGCTGGGTCTATAGGCGCATGCCACCATGCCTGGCTAATTTTTCTTTTTCTTTTTTTTTTTTTTTTTTGTAGAAATAGGCTTTTGCCATGTTGCCCAGGCTGGTCTCAAACTCCCCACTTAAAAAAAAAATCTTTAAAAATGCCACAACATGGTATAAAAGTAGGCACATAGACCAGTAGAACAGAACAGAGAACTCAGAAATAAAGCCACATAGTTACAGCCAACTGATCTTCAACAAAGCCAACAAGAATTTATACTGGGGGCCGGGTACAGTGGCTCACACCTGTAATCCCAACACTTTGGAAGGCTGAGGCAGGAGGATTGCTTGAACCCAGGAGTTCAAAACCAGCCTAGGCAACAGAGTGAGACCCCATCTCTACAAAAAATAAAACACCAGTCAGGTGTGGCAGCAAATGCCTGTAGTCTGAGCTACTTGGGAGGGTGAGGCAGGGGATCGTCTGGGCCCATGAGGTTGAGGCCACAGTGAGCAGTGATCATGCCACTGCACTCCAGCCTGGGTGACAAGGCAAGACTCTGTCTCAAAAAAACACAAAAACAAACAACAAAAACTTACACTGGGGAAAGGACAATCTCTTCAATAAACGGTGCTGGGAAAATTGTATAGCCATGCAGAAGAATGTAACTGGACCATTATCTCACCATATACAAAAATGAACTCAAAGTAGATTAAAGACTTAAAAGTAAAACCTGATACTATAGAAATATTAGAAGAAAAAATCTAGGGAACCTTCTCCTGGTTGTTGGTTTAGGCAAAGAATTTGTTACAAAGGCCTCAAAAGATCAGGCAACAAAACCAAAAATAAGTGATTGGGACTTAATTAAACTAAAAAGCTCCCACACAGAAAAACAAAACAAAACAAAAAAATCAACAGAGTGAAGAGACAACCTGCAGAATGGGATAAAATATTTGCAAATTATTTATCCAACAGGAACTAATATATAGAACAGATAAGGAACTCAACTCAACAGGAAAAAAACAAATAATCCCATTCATACTTGGGCAAAGTATATGAATAGCCATTTCTCAAAAAAATAAATACAAACAGCCAACAGGTATATGAAAAAATGTTCAACCTCATGAATCATCAGAGAAATGCAAATCAAAACCACAATGAGATAGCATACCTCAGCCAGAATCCCTATTATTAAAAAAGACAAAAAGTAACAGATGTTGACAAGAAAGTGGAGAAAAGGGAACTCATATACACTGTTGGTGGGAATGTAAACTAGTACAGCCACTATGGAAAACAGTATGGAGATTTCTCAAAAAAATAAAAATATAATTACCATTTGATCCAGCAATGCCACTACTGGGAATCGACTCAAAGAAAAAGAAGTCAATACATCAAAGAACTCACATATATACAGTTAGGAGGCTTTAAAACACTCAAGAAGTGGTGTGTAATTTTGCCTGGAAACAGCTGATGAATTGAGCAAGAGGCTGTACCGAGACTGACACACCAGGAAATGCTATGCATAGTAAACTTTCATCCCTCCAAGGGGTGAAGTCCTAGGTTTATATCATGTTGGGAAACCAGTAATGAGTGTATTCATCTTTGGGGACCCTTTCTCTTCTGTCCTCATCCATTTATATATAGGTAAATGTTAGTGAAGCTTAAACACTAGGGAAAGCAGAGACAGAAGTGATTTAAGAGAATAACATTGAAAAAGAGTACACAAGAGAGGGTTTGTAAAGTTAAATCATATAAACGACTCCACTGCTAACAACCATGTCTCTATGAAGATGTAAGAAGGATGTTACTAATTATAGGAACTCACAATTTTTAAAAATCACCAGCAGGAGCAACTCCACCCTTTCCTTTACCTTTTCCCCCTGTCACCTAGAGACACTAGCAGCCTGGTACACATAAAAATACAGAGTGAACTTTAAGAATCATAATAATATACCCTGAGGATCGCTAAGGAGCCTAAGTTTCTTTCTGCCACGGGGGATCTAGCATCTTTCTGCCAAGAAGTACAAAAGACTAAACATACCACTTCACAGTAGTATATTGCGTAGTAAATCTTAATTGCTATGCCACCATCTGTATAACACTTTACTGCAAAGAACTTTTGAGTATACAGTTTCATTCAACTGTAAAAATATTAATCCGGCATATAGGCCATTATTAATTACCTCCATTTTACAATGCAAGCTTAAATATGTTAGATGATTTACCTGAGTTCACAGAATTAAGACTGGAATGACAAGTTTCCTGATTATAATTCAGTTCTCTTTCCATTGGACCATTGGCTCTCAACCATGGCTGCTTATTAAAATCACCTGGGGAGCTTTCATAACACACAGAGGCAGGAGATCCATCTTAGGTCAAATAAATAGAAATTTCTCAGGAGTAGAATGTGGTCACTTGTATTTTTAAGAACTTCCGGGAGTTTCTAGTATGAAACCAGACTGAGAACTGAGCATTACCAAGTTTTCAAGCAATCATGATAATTTAAAAGCATAGTTTTCCTATTTGCACTTATCCATCTATACATCAGGGATATGTAAAATCTACAACTTCTAACCAGTGAATCATAATTATCAACTTTTTTAGAAAGCACAAATAAGCTTCTAGTATATTTTCAGTTAAGTAATTTATCTAGCAAACCATTTTCTATTAGTAATTAGCTTTTATGGAACAAAATATCGACAACTTTGGGTACTAAAAGTATATCTAGTCATATTTAACTGTAAAATTTATTTAAACCGTAAAATGGATGAGAGTGCTTGTTTCTTTATTAGGAGCCAAGCAAGAGAAAGGTACCTATCTAATGGAGGCAGATAATTAAATCACTCATGCTGAAAGTTCTTTCCCAAGTAACCCTGTCCTCACATCAAGAAGTTATAATAGAAATCACAGATCTTCCTGCCATAGTGAGGAGGAGATGTCTCCATTTAAAAAAAGATGGAAGAATTAGTTTAGTTAATTGCTCTGAGATCTACTAAATGACAAAACAAAAACAATTTAAAAGTGAGAGCTACAAGGCAAAGAGACCTAATTAGCAAAGAAAATTGTAGCAACAGTAATATAGTGGTTGCTGCAAAAATTTTACAATTATGGGGAAAGGCTCTATAAGCCCTGTGAAATTCATTCCCATTTAAACATAGTATATTGAGCCTAATATTAAACGGTCTGCAAGTTCACAATAGAAGTTCATTAATACTATACTATAAATCAAAAGCTTTAGAGCAGGAGTTAGAAGATCCATATCACAGTTTCATTTCTGCCACCAACTAGCTTAGTTAAGTGTCTCAACCTCCCCCATGTGTAAGATTCCTAAACAGTAAATTGAGGAGTACCAGTTAAGAATAACAAAGGAGATTTGTTAAAAGTTCAGATTCCTGGATCCCACCCTGGATAATTCTGATTCAGTAAGTCTAAGACGGGTATTAACATCTACTGTATTTTAGTGCCACCCACCCCACTCTGCAGACCCTAGAAACCACTGATTTCTATATATTTTACAAGGTAAGAGAAGTCAAATAAGAAAAATGTAGAAATACTGGTATAGGTCAACTGAGGAGGGCCTTATACAAGTAGGCCTGAATTCCAATTCCTTATTCCACCATTCCTGCTTCTACCCCTGAAATTCATCACAGCAAAACTGCTGGGGGGAAATAACCAGTGAAGTGTCTTTCTGATTACTTCCTGAGTGTCTTCCTATTTCTCTAACTGGGATTTAATTTCCCAGGTGCCTTGTGGCAGGGACCCCATTTCTTTCTCTCAGATGGCCAACTGACCAGGACAGCTCAGTTCAAGGTAATCTCCTCCTTGAAACATCTCCTAACTTCCAATCCCATTAAAGAGATGTATTAATGTCAGCCCATGATGCCACCAAACATGGTGGGGATTTCTGTCCCTTCCAAATCTTATGTCAAAATGTTATCCCCAACATTGAAGGGGGGACCTGGTGGGAGGTGTCTGGATCATGGAGGTGGTTCCCTCATGAATGCCTTAGCACCTTCCCCTTGGTGATGAGTGAATTCTGGCTCTGGTAGTTCACACAAGATCTGGTTGTTTAAAAGTGTGTGGCACATCCCCCATCTCTCATCTCTCTCTTGGTCCCACTCTTTCCATGTGATATGCTGGTTCTCCTTCACCTTCTGCCATGATTGTAAGCTTCCTGAGATTCTCACCAGGAGTTGAACAGATGTTGGTGCCATGACTGTACAGCTTGCAGAAACAAACCCCTTTCTTTGAAAATTACACAAAGTCTCAGGTGTTTCTTTACAGATGTGCAAAAATGGTGTAACATAAAAATTGGTACCAAGGAGTGAGGGGTTGCTATTAATACCTGAAGATGTGGGAAGCAGCTTTGGAATTGGGTAACAGGTAGAGGTTGGAAGAGTTTGGAGAGCTCAGAGAAAGAAAGGAAGATGTGGGAAAGTTTGGAACTTCTTAGAGACTTGTTAGGTGATTGTGGCCAAAATGCTGATAGAAATATGGACAGTGAAGGCCAGGCTGAGGATGTCTCAGATGAAAATGAGGAATTTATTAGGAACTGGAGCAAAGGTCACCCTTGTTATTCCCTACCAAATAACTTGGCTGCATCGTGTCTGAGTCCTAGGGATTTGTGTAAGTTTGAACTTAATGATAACAGGGTATCTGGTGGAAAAATTTTCTAAGCAGCAAAGTGTTCTAGAGGTAGTATGGCTGCTTCTAACAACCTACAATCAAATATGGGAGTAAGGAAATGACTTAAAACTGGAACCTATATTTAAAAGGGAAGCAGAACAAAGAAGTTTGGAAAGTTTGCAGTCTAATCATGTGGCAGAGCATGAAAAAGCATTTACAGGAGAGGAATTCAAGCAGGCTATGGAGCAACTACTTGCTAAAGGGAGTAGCATAACTAAAAGGGAGCCAAGTGCTAATATCCACGACCATGGGCAAAAGGCCTTGAAGGTATTTCAGAGATCTTGGAGACAGCCCCTCCCATCATAGGAAGAGAGGCCTAGGAAGAAAGAATGGCTTCAGGGGCCAGGCCCGGGGCCCCATTGTCCTGGTCAGTCTCAGAACATTGCTTCCCACATCCCCGCTGTTCTGGCTCCAGTCATGGCTCAAAGTGCCCAGGTACAGTTCAGGCTGCTGCTCCAGAGGGTGCAAGCCATAAGCTTCCATGTCATGTTAAGTCTGCAGGTACACAGAATGCAAGCATGAAGGATGCTTGGCAGATTCCCCCTAGATTTCAAGACATGTATGAAAAAGCCTCAGTGCCCAGGCAGAAGACTGCCACAGGGGCAGCGCCTGCACAGAGAACCTCTACTAGGGCAGTGTGGAGGAAAAATGTGGGGCTGGAGCCCCCACACAGAGTCCTCCACCAGGGCACTGCCTAGTGAAGCTGCAGGAAAGAGGCTGTTGCCCTTCAGACCACAGTATGGTAGCGCCATGGGCAGCTTGAATCCTCAGCCTGGAAAAGCCACAGGCATTCCATCTAGTGAGAGCAGTCATGTGGGCTGTACCCTGCAAAGCCACAGGGGCAGAGCTGCCCAAGGCCTTAGGAGCCTACCACTAGCACCAGTGTGCCCAGGATGTGGGACATGGAGACAAGGATTATTTAGGAGCTTTAAGGTTTAATGTCTGCCCTGCTGGGTTTCAGAACTGCATGGGGCCTGTTACCCTTTTCTTTTGGCCAATTTCTTCCTTTTGGAATGGGAATGTTTACCCAGTGCCTGTACCACCATTGTAACTGGGAATGGTTAACTTGTATTTAACCTCATAGACTTACAGGTAGAAGGATCTCATCTCCAGATGAGGCTTTGGACTTGGGACTTTTGAGTTAATGTTGGAATAAGACTTGAGGCAACTATTGAGAAGGGCCGGTTGGATTTTGCAGTGTGAGAAGGACATGAGATTTGAGGGTTTGAGAGGCCAGGGGTAGAATGACATGGGCTGGATATTCATCCTCTCCAAATCTCATGTTGAAGTGTAATCCCCAATGTTGGAGGTGAAGCCTGGTGGAAGGTGTTTGGATCATGGAGGTGTATCCCTCATGAATGGGCTTAGCTCTATCCCCTTGGTGATGAGGGAATTCTGGCTCTGGTGGTTCACATGAGATCTTGTTGCTTAAAAGAGTGTGGTATCTCCCCATTCCCTTGCCATATAATATGCTGCTCCTCTTCACCTTCCACTATGATTGAAAGTTTCCTGTGGCCCTCACCAGAAGCAGATGCTGGAGTCATGCTTGTACAGCCTGTAGAATCACAAGCCAATCAAAACTCTTCTTTATAAATTATCCAGTCTCAGGTATTTCTTTTTTTTTTTTTTTTTTTTTTGAGATGGAGTTTTGCTTTTGTTGCCCAGGCTGGAGTGCAATGGCGTGATCTCGGCTCACTGCAACCTCTGCCTCCCAGGTTCAAGTGATTCTCCTGCCTTGGGCTCCAAAAGTGCTGGGATTACAGGTGTGAGCCACCACGCCCAGCCCCGGTCTCAGGTATTTCTTTACAGCAATGCAAAAACCACGATTTCCTGTTTATACATCTTTAAGAATTAATTTAATTGAGTTGACCCTATTATCTAGGTGACTGGAAACTGGGAAGCTTTCTATTCAAGGGAGAAGCTTCCAGCCTTTCAGTTTCTTAAGGAAATGAGAAGGATTATAAAAAAATAAGATGGCTGGGCATGGTGGCTCACGCCTGTAATCCCAGCACTTTGGGAGGCTGAGGCAGAAGGACTGATTGAACTCAGATTTCGAGACCAGTCTGGGCAAGATGGCAAGACCCTGTCTCTACCAAAAAACAAACAAACATGTTTTTTAAATTAGTTTGGTGTGGTGGTGCATGCCTATAGTCCTAGCTACTTGAGAGGCTGAGGCAGGAGGATTGCTGGAGCCCAGGAATTTGAGGCGGCAGTAAGTTATGATTGTGCCACTGTACTCCAGCCTGGGCAACAAAGTGAGACCCCATATCTTAAAAAAAAAAAAAAAAAAAAGAGAGATCCTAATTTCCCAAATTAAATGAGCATACTTCCCACTTAAAAAAAAGACTAAATAAGCATAAATGTGACTCAATGCAATCTGAAGAATTAGTAGGAAAGGTGCAAGAATTTTAGGCATATAAATAAGCAAAAATTATTTGTATTTTAAATAATTCTATTTCTATTGGACATGATGAACGAAGGTCAACCCATGATATGCCTCCAGCTCTGGTTGACTCATGGCATAAAGAATGATCTGGCACATGGTCCCAGTGGAAAAGTAAAGAGTTCTACAATCCAACATTCAAGGTGCTGAACATCAATATATGTTTGATTAGATCCTATCTCTGATCTTGTGCCTCATTTATAATAAATGGCATCTGACTTTCTCCTAAGACTAAGTTTCTGTCTCCTAATTGAGTTCTGGTTCTGGATTCTTACCTTCTTCTAGTTGCTGTCCTGAGAACTTGCTCAAATCTCCAGGCCTGTGTAGAACAGGCATCTCATTTCACTCTTTTCAGTTCCTTTTTATTTTTATTTTTTTAATGAGGTCCTGACTCTAAATTCTATCCCTTTGGCTGGGGCTTTGAAAGCTTTACTGAACTACCTTTTGCTCTGAATACTACCATCTCCCGAGTTCCCTATGGTCATACCTGGTCGTCAGCTAGCTTTCTAGGTGACCCCATCAAGTCTTGTGGCTTTAAATACATAGCATACACTAATAACTCCCAAATCAACGTTTTAGCCTCACTATCTCCTCTGAACTCCAGAATCATATATTCAACTATCTTAAGATCTCTACTTGGATGTCCTAATAGGAATCAAAAACATGTAAAAATCTGAATTCCTTATTTTCCCCATAAACCTGTTCTTCCTCCAATCTCTTCTTCAATGGCAAGTGCATTCCTCTAGTTGCATAAGCAAAAAATCATAGAATTATCCTTTCTTTCTCTCACAACGAACAGTTAAACCATCAGCAAATCTTTTTGGATCTACTTGGTAAACATATCCCAAATTCAACTACTTCCTACCATTCCCACTGCTCCCACCCTTACCTAAGCCATCATCACCTCCTGATCTGGATTAACACAACAGTTTCCTGGTCTCCTCACTCCTGCTCTTGACCCCCCACAGCCTATTCTCCAGAGTGACTCCTTTTCTCTAGAGTGACAGTAGCCGGAGTGATCCCTTTAAGAGAGACATCAAATCCTATCATTTCTCTTCCAAATCTTGCTTTTCTTCCCCACTTAGATATTATGTTTTATTAGGTCAGAAATTTGGACTGACTGATTTCCTCAGTGTCCAGAATAGTGCTTGGCACATAGTAATGCTAAATAGATAGTTGTCAAATGAGTGATGAAAGTACAAAAAAAGGAGGGATATTTAGGGGACAGGGGGAGCCCAAAGGTAGAAAGATCAGTACTTCTTGGGTAGACTTGGAAATGTTACACAATGCAGTAGATGCTTACAAAGCAGTTTTGTCTGAAAGAGGTAGAGAAATAAATACAAATTGGTCAAGTTAAAGTATTGGGAGGAAAGCAGTGCAAACCAAAAGCACAGCATCTGTAAAGGCAGAGAGAAACGAAGCAGGCAGAACTGCCTGTGATCTGGGAGGGATGGGACCACGAAAGTGCATGTGAGGGATGAAGCTGGAGAGGGAGGCAGATGTTTCACTGCTTGCTGGCTCTCCTTGACCCCTGCAGCCTGCCATATCTTGGTCCCAGCTGTTATCGGATCTAGAGATATCTAGGTAAAATAAAAGAAATTTTATTTCCCTTGAAGTCTGACCGCTTCCTCCTTTTATTCTTTTTTGGAGAGGCAATAAAGCATGGTGGTTATGAGACAGACTCGGAGCCAGCCTTCCTAGGTCTGAATCAACTTTGCATCTCCTCCTAACTATATGACTTACAGTTATTTTAACTCTCTCTACCTCGATTTCCTTATAGATACCTCAGAGGGTATTTTTTAAGAATTAAATGAGTTACTATATAAAAAAACACTTAGAAAAGTGTCTGACACACAGTTAAGCACTATATGCCCTGACAATTATCATGTTAAAGTCCCCCAAACAGTTTATTAAATAGACCATGAAATATCACTAAACAGGACAGAGTCTTGGGAAGTGCATCCATTCGTGCCTTTGGATGCTAAATCCCAACCACAGTAAACAGATATTGATAATAAGCAGAGAATTTGAGGAAAATAACCAGGAAGGCAAATATCCCTCCTGTTCTAGTGTTCACCAGCTTCATTGTGTGGATTTGCCTCACACCTAACTGCTGCTGTTCTTTTTACTATATTATGCCTTTACTTCCTTTGTACTATCCTAAAAAAAGATAGAGTAGAGAACACTTGGTTGAATTTTTCATGTTACTGAAGATGCCTTTGAAGGTATCCTTTTTAACGAAATATTCTTAATTCCTTTGATGTGTTCTCATGCGTACTAATTTTAAATTCGTTTGTTCACCTATAAACTATCTTCAAGACTCTTATAAATCATCTAAAAAATAAAACTAGACAGAATTCTGTAGCATAGGTCCAAATACCACAGTCTACTATTAAAGAATTACCTAATCTACTTAGAGTATTAACTTAAAGCCCTAATGCTAAGCTAAACTATCTGCTCCAGCTTTAAGCTTGAGATCAGTCATGGTTCTTACAACTTTTACTGTCATACTTAAGTTCTCTTCTTTTAAATAAGGGGTATTGGCTTAAACTACCTGTAGAGTTACTTTCAAGTCTAACAATCCATGTTTTTTTTTTTTTTTTGGGATGGGGTCTCACTCTGTCGCCAGGCTGGAATGCAGTGGCGCAGTCTCGGCTCACTGCAACCTCCACCTTCCAGGTCCAAGTGATTCTCCTGCCTCAGCCTCCCAAGCTGGGAGTACAGGCATGCGCCACAACACCCAGCTAATTTTTTGTACTTTTAATAGAGACAGGGTTTCACCATGTTGGCCAGGATGGTCTCAATCTCTTGACCTTGTGATCCATCTGCCTTGGCCTCCCAAAGTGCTGGGATTACAGGTGTGAACCACCACGCCCAGCCCATAATTCTTTATGATTTGAATATAGTAGAAACATAGTCCCTTGTTTTTTCTGATTTTAAAATAAGAACAGATTGAATAAGTGTACAGAGACATGGAAGTCCTTAAGTTCTAGTTCTCAGAAGATGTAGCAAGGAAGGCAACAGCATTACCATGACACAGTCTGAAAACCAAGAAGCATTTACAGAATATGCCTATAGAATCTAGCCTTTTAGGACTGGAATAATTGCCAGAGATCTTGCAAAGTTAAAGAGAGGGTGAGTCTACGAATGACTGTGAAGATGGAAGCCAGGAATGGCAAGGAAAAGAAAATTCTCAAGTTGGAGTTCCAGGGTATAACAGGGTTTTTTTGTTTGTTTCTTTTGTTGGTTGATTTTGCATTCAGATTATCCACTAGAAAAAAAATACCTCAAAAGTATTATAATGATCTATTTTTCACAGATGTAAAAGCAAAAGAATTAAAAATCAAGAAAAAGTTATCAAAGTACACTGGGTAAGTTCCTTTTCTAGACATCTTAAACATGACAAGTATCCAGACAGGATGATAGTGCAACCTGTCCATACAAATCCTAGTAGCTTTCATGACATTTGTGTAGTCTTACAGCAATGCTTGTGAATGCACTGGGCTACACCAGATAAAATCAAGATACTGGCTGGGCGCGGTGGCTCACGCTTGTATTCCCAGCACTTTGGGAGGCCGAGGCGGGTGGATCTCTTGAGGTCAGAGTTCGAGACCAGCCTGGCCAACATGGTGAAACCCCTTCTCTAATAAAAATACAAAATAGGTGGGCATGCTGGTGCGTACCTGTAATCCCAGCTACTGGGGAAGCTGAGGCAGGAGAATCGCTTGAACCCAGGAGGCAGAGGTTGCAGTGAGCAGAGATCACACCACTGTACTCCAGCCTGGGCAACAGAGCGAGATGCTCTTTCAAAAAATAAAAATAAAATAGCAAGATACTCCTTACCATCACTTCAGGGGAGGTAGGAAGAAAGGGTAGTATTGTCCTTATACATAAGATTTCATTTGGAAAAAACTTTCTACTCATTAAGTTTTTTTTCTAGGCCACAATTTTTACTTTTTAGTCAATCTATACATTTCTGAGAAGTCATTTTATGCCTCTTTTAATTTCCTTTAGGACCCTGAACTTGTGTAACTAAGCTGGATGATTCCTCAGGTGTGAACAACTCTATGACTCTCTGGCTAAAACTAAAGGATTCCTTCTCAGAGAATACTGTGGATAGACACTTTGTCCTGTTGAACCCACACTGGGGCACTGGACTTAAGAGTATTCAGCTTTAAACATAATTAACCAGTTTCGGGGAAAATCCAAACATCAAGAGAATAGCATTGTATATCCAACTCACCAAAAAAAGGTCTTATTGGAGTCAAGTAATTACTCTAGAATTTACAGAGAGTTATTGGGGCTAATTTGTTTGGGGTTTTTTCCGACTTTTATTTTAGATTCAGGGGATACATATGCAGGTCGGTTACATGGCTATATTGCATAATGCTGAAGTTTGGGGTATGAATGATCCCATCACCCAGGTACTGAGCATAGTATCCAACAGTTAGCTTGTCAACCCTTGTCCCCACCCTTTTCCTCCCCTCCTCTATTAGTCTAGAGTTGTTCCAGTGTCTATTGTTGCTATCTTTATGTCCCTGAGTAGTCAATGTTTAGCGCCCACTTACAAGTGCAAATATGAGGCATTGGGCTTTCTGTTCTCGTATTAATTCACTTAGCATAATGGCCTCCAGCTGCATCCATGTTGCTTTAAGCGACATGATTTTGTTCTTTTTTGTGGCTGCGAAGTATCCTGTGGTATATGTGTACCACATTTTCTTTATCCAATTCACCACTGATAGGCACCTGGATTGATTCCATGTTTTTGCAAATAGTGCTGCAATTAACATGTAAGTGTATGTCTTTTTATTTGTTTTCTTTTAAATATACATCCAGTAATGGGATTGCTGGGTCAAATGGTAGTTCTGTTTTAAGTTCTTTGAGAAATCACCAAGCTCTTTCCATAGTGGCTGAACTGAATTTACATTCCCACCAACAGTGTATAAGTGTTTCCTTTTCTCCACAGCATCACCAGCATCTGTTATTTATTTTTACTTTTTAATAATAGCCATGTTGATGGGTGTGAGATGGTCTCATTGTGGTTTTGATTTGAATTTCTCTGATGATTAGTGATATGGAGCATTTTTTCATGTCTTTTGGCTGCTCGTATGTCTTTTGAGAAGTGTCTGTTCGTGTCCTTTGTCCATTTTTTAAATGGGGTTATTTGTTTTTTGCTTGTTCAACTGTTTAAGTTCCTTATAGATTCTATGTATTAGACTTTTGTCAGATGCATGGTTTGCAAATATCATCTCCCATTCTGTAGGTTGTCTGCTCTGCTGATAATTTCTTTTGCTGTGCAGAGGCTCTTTAATTAGGTTCCACTTGTCAATTTTTTGTTTTTGTTGCAATTGCTTTTGAGGACTTAGTCATAAATTCTTTCCCAAGGCTGATGTCCAGAATGGTGTTTCCTAGATTTTCTTCTAGGATTCTTATAGTTTGTGATGTCACATTTAAATCTTTAATCCTTCTTGAGTTAATTTTTGTATATGGTGACAGGTAGGGGTCCAGTTTCATTCTTTTGCATATGGCTCGCCAACTATCCCAGCACCATTTATTGAATAGGGAGTCCTTTCTCCATTGCTGAATTTTGTCGACTTTGTCAAAGATCAGATAGTTGTAAGTGTGCATCTTCTGGGTTCTCTATTCTGTTCCTTTGGTCTATGTGTCTATTTTTGTACCAGTACCACGTTGTTTTGGTTACTATATAGCCTTACAGTATATTTGAAGACAGGTAATGTGATGCCTCCAGCTTTGTTCTTTTTGCTTTGGATTGCTTTGGCTATTTGGGCTCTTTTGGGTCCATACGAATTTTTTGAATAGTTTTATTTAGTTCTGTCAAAAATGACACTGGTGGCCAGGCACGGTGGCTCACTCCTGTAATCCCAGTATTTTGGGAGGCTGAGGAGGGTGGATCACCTGAGGTCAGGAGCTCGAGACCAACCTGGCCAATGTGGTGAAACCCTGTCTCTACTAAAAATAAAAAATCAACTGGGCATGGTGGCGTGCGCCTGTAGTCCCAGCTACTCAGGAAGCTGAGTCAGGAGAATCTCTTGAACCTGGGAGGCAGAGGTTGCAGTGAGCCGAGATCGTACCACTGCACTCCAGCCTGGGAGGGTGCAGTAAGCTGAGATCACACCACCGCACTCCAGCCTGGGCAACACAGTGAGACTCCATCTCAAAAAAAAAAAAAAAAAAAAAAAGACACTGGTAGTTTGATAGGAATAGCATTGTATCTGTAGGTTACTTTGCACAGTATGGCCATATTAATGATACCGATTCTTCCAATCCATGAACAAGAAATGTTTTTTCATTTGTTTGTGTCATCTGTGATTTCTTTTAGCAGCATTTTGTGGTTCTCCTTGTAGAGATCTTTCACTTCCTTGGTTAGATGTATTCCTAGGCATTTTGTGTGTGTGGCTATTGTAAAGGGGACTGCATTCTTTATTTGGCTCCGAGCTTGAACATTACTGGTGTATACAAATGTTACTGATTATTATACATTGATTTTGTAACCTGAAACGTTACTGAAGTTGCTAATTTGTTTAGCTTTTCATTTTTTAATGCTGTAAAAATTTAAAGCAATTTAAAGAGTAAAGAACTAGGCAACAAGTTACAAATAGAAATAAAAGTTGTAGTTGAATTTTAAATGGATACCAATTAAATATTTGTAGGTCATAATGCTTGGACAATAAATAACTGGGTTTTGAATATAATTCTCTTTAATAATTTCTCTCAGCAATGTTACTGCTGTATAACATTGGTAGAAATGACAAAATGTAACTGCTGACTAATAAAATTTAGTGCTGAGAGTAAAGAATAAGAAATTAGTCTGGAATGTCTTCTGGAGACAGACTCTGGATTCCTTTCCTCTTCTACAAAGAAATACAGTTCTGATGACTGGCACATGAGATTACCCAAAAAAGAAAATCAGATTTTGGTGGATTATTTTTCTTTTGTTTTTTAAAAAAATTTATTTTAAGTAACACATAATAATTGTGCATATTATTGCTTACAATGTGATGTTTCAAAACATATACATTGTGTAATGTTAAAATCAGGCTAATCAGCATATCCATCACCTGAAACATTTGTCATTTTTTTGTGGTGTGAAGACACAGAACCTTTTATTCTTGTCATTTTAAGATATACAATAACTTATTGTTGACTATAGTCACCCTACCATGCAATAGAATACCAGAACTTGTTCTTTCTTTCTAATTGTAATTTTATACCTTTCAGTCATCCTCTTCCCATCCATCTCCTTCTTTACTAGTTGTTTTTCTGTTTGTTGTTTTCCAAAGCTTTGCTACAGAAAAGGCATTCTGTGGGGGCAGTATCAGCAATGCTTAAGTAAAAGTTAGATGTGCAGACTATGAGGTTCCATATCCTATAACCACCAATAAAATCCGAATCAGCATTTAAATAGGATCACCATGTGATTCAAATCCATGCTAACATTTTGAGGCCCACTTACTGAAGTTCCTTCTGGCTCAAAGAGTTTATGATCCTATAGCAATGAAATCTGATTCTTAACAAAGGTGTCTTTGAAATAAGGTAAAAGGGAAACTCACTGAACCTGGAAACAACATTTTAGCGAAAGGAAAGGATTGTGCTATGCATATGACAAGTGTTATCTCATTTAATCCTCACAACAACCTTAAGAAATTGATATTATTATCTTCTTCTTACGGAGAAGGAAACAGAGGTGCTAAGGGCTGAAATTATTTGCCTAAGGTTGCATAGACTGTAAGCAGAAGCTTACAAGAAAGGTGCCTGAGTAGTCACAAAAAACAAACCAAATGAGTCAACTAACAAATGTTTACCGATTACTTCTATTCTGAGCAAAAACAAAATTAAGACAGAACACGATGAGTACAAAATCTTGTGATTCATGTAAGTACTAAAAATAATCAGATATAAAAATAATTTTTACATAAAAAGAAACAAGCCACAGGCCACAAAGTTTCAAACGGGCCACACTACTGCTTTTTTCATTTCATCTATTTTGGCATTTTTCTTTTAGACACTGTATTTCTATTATGTGTAGTGCTTCAAAATATAAAATACTTCCCACAAACAGCAGATGGCACCATACATAAGAGAAGGAATGACAAAAAGTCAGAAAAATCAAGCTAACAAAATTTCTATCTCTCAGAAAATGACTTAAATTTTCTAACTAGCCTTATAATAGTAATAGATAAATTAAAAGACCTCATTTTGATAATTCAGTAATGATGAAGTTATTTTTTTCCCTCTCTTTATCCTAGCAATTAGACCACCAAGAAAGGAAGTTACTTTTGATTCAACCTTGCTGATAACAAAAACAAAATTATGTGAAAACTAAAAAAAAAGAGGTACCCTAATTTATAAAAAGTCTTCCAAGGCTGGGCATGGTGGCATACACCTGTAATCCCAGTGAGTCACTTGGAAGGCTGTGGAGAGACGATTGCATAAACCCAGGACTTTGAAACTGGCCTGGGCAATATAGAAAAAAAAAATCTGCTGAAAATTAACTAATAAGAAGAGCTAGAGAGATGTTAGCCCAAAAGTCACAATATGAAAACTCCAACCCCGCAAAGATTTCTGGAAGAATAAAAATTCAAAGAGAAAATTCAAAGTGCTAAATTATTAAGCAAACACAAATCTAATACAAAAGGACCATAAAATAATTACTATACCCTCAGAATTTATTTCACTCAATAAAGATAATTCATGGTATTGAATTATCATGGGAATTTTATTTTTGTGTCACTCAAACTCATTGCAATTCTTTTGTTTGTTTGTTTTAAATATATTTATTTTTAATTTTATTATTATTATACTTTAAGTTTCAGGGTACATGCACACAATGTGCAGGTTTGTTACATATGTATACATGTGCCATGTTGGTGCGCTGCACCCATTAACTCGTCATTTAGCATTAGGTATATCTCCCAGTGCTATCCCTCCCCCCTCCCCCCAACTCATTGCAATTCTTTTCTTTAACTTCCAATGTCATAAGCACTGTCCCAGAACACAATAAAAACCTCAGAGGCATGCTAAATAAAAACACTGTTACAGTATAAACGAGCCCTTCCTTTTCTTTGACCCAGCAAGCCAGCAAGCTAGCAAGCAAACAGATAGTACTTCAGAGGCTATTTCATTCTTGGACACATAAGGCACCTGCACTCTTTTTTTCAAAGAAAAGAAAGTTATAGAAGGAAAAAAATGAAAGATTAAAAATGAAAATAAAAAGTAAAGTGAGGCAAAAGTTATACATGAATTCTTTCAGTTTATAATTCCACTAAATCTCTTTTCCCAAATAGAAAACTTGTGGGGGAGAAAAATGGAAACCATATTTTGGAAGTAAACAACAACAACAAATAAACCTCACCAAAAGTTTCCCTGCAATATATTCCTCTTTCTCAACCTTCACACTACGTATTTAGTCTTTTGGGGATGATGTTTCCTATTTTCTTAGACAGGTATTTTTCTTGGGAGACACACCACCAATAATATTCTTAAGAGTTTAATTTAAAGTTAGCTTTGACCTTCAATTGCAAGTTCATTGCTGATACATTCAACTAACCACCATCAACTCTTACCCGAGCAGTAGCTCCTAACTGGTTTCCCTGGTCTCCTTATCCCCTTCAATGCATTCACAACAGCCATAGTCATCTCTGAAACACTTAAGTCACTCCATCCAATTCCATGCTTAAAGATCTTCAATGGCTTTTTCCTGCAGTTAGAATGAAATCCCATGTCCTCCTCAATATGGCCACCAAGCTCTGGTATAATTTGGGTGCTACCTACCTCTTGGCCAACTGCTCTTGTGTTCTAGAAAGTCTGGCTTTCTTTTAGAACCTGCCACCCAAGAGCCTCAAGCATGCACTTCCCCTACCCATCACCGTGATTTCTCCTACTCGTCTCTTAGATCTCAGCTTTAAATGTCACTTACTCAGAGAGACCATTCTTGAAACCCTAATCTAAAATAGATTTCCTTGTTACCAAATCTTGAAGTAACTTGTAGTTTCCCTTCATAACATTTATTATAATATATAGTCATATATATTTTTTGTATTTATTATCTGCCCATTAGTGTATTAGCACTATAGATGCAAAGACAACGTCTGTTCTATTAACCATATGTTATGTTAGGACTATTTCAGTGTCAGCACATTAAAGTGTTCAATATTTAATAAATGAATGAATAATTGAATGAATAAAAAGCATTCCTTTCAGTGAATATCTCTGGTCCTCTAGATGTTAAGTTGATGAGATATTATCTATTTTTCTAGAGAAAAGACAAAGCCTCACTTCAAAACAATTTGGAAGCATATGCTGCTCCCTTTTTGGCTTCTCTGGCATCCTCCAAACTGCTGTAAGTACTAGTCTGTCTCATATTCATGTCTGGAATTAGATAGTCACCCACTTTTTCACTCCTTTCAATGCCTTTAAAAGTAATTACTCATGAGTCTTTTTAGATTTCCATATAAGTCTTTAATAACTTAACCTTTAGAAATCTAGTTATCTGCTGACATCATGTAACACATTAATGTATTCTATGAATTCTTTTTTCCTCCAAATATAAAAAGCCACATCATGTAAATGGCTATAAAAGAAAATCTAATATAAAATTTTAACTATATATGATCCCTCCCCCAAGATTCCACAAAAATGTAAGACTGTTAGACAATTTGGTGGTATACCATTTACTCTTAAAATGCATACTTAATACAAAAGATAAAAAGCACAAGTGCTAGAGGACAAACTTACGAAAGCAACAAATAATCCACAATGTCAGCATTTATTCTTAATGTTCAATTTTTAATGCACATATGCCAGTTGCTATCACAACACAACTATTTTGACTCTCTCAGAATTACTTTTCTCAAACATCAATTTCACCATGGCATTACCTTGATTTAAACTTTCAGTGGCCTCCTATTTATATAACAATGCATCCCAAATTATGGTATGACAAACCCCTGAGGTACAAAGAGCTGTGTGTAAGAAAAGGGAAAAACAAGGCAAATATGCTATATCTCTTTGGACAAGTTTTACTTAAACATGTGAAAAAAAATTTGTACTAAGACAACTATGGCTCTATTGTGCAGCAAAATGCAAATTTTACATGTATTTTAAATATATGATATGCAACTTCAAAGAAGCTTTGAGATTGGGAGACTACTAGATACATAATACACACTGAATACATGTGTCGAAAAGACATCACAGAAGACTTCACTCATTTATTATATAAACAGTGACTACTATGGCCCAATAGTGGGATTGAACAGTAGTTATTCTCCCAGTTTAGATTAGGTATTACCTGTTCTTATGACCTTATCTCCAACATATCACTACTCTCAGTATAATATTAGGATGCACCACAGGAAACTGCCAATATTCAAAAATTTTTGACTTACAAAAATTTTGGACGGGCACAGTGGCTCATGCCTGTAATCCCAGCACTTTGGGAGGCTGAGGTGGATCACCTGAAGTCAGGAGTTCGAGACCAGCCTGGCCAACATGGTGAAACCCTGTTTCTACTAAAAATACAAAAATGAGCCAGGCGTGGTGGTGGACACCTGTAATCCCAGCTACTTGGGAGGCTGAGGCAGGAGAATCACTGGAACCCAGGAGGTGGAGATTGCAGTGGGCTGAGATTGCACCATTGCACTCCAGCCTGGGCAACAAGAGTGAAAACTCCTTCTCAAAAACAAACGAAAAAGCCCAGCAAATTCCTATGGGTCAACATAATGCAAGAGTCTGTCTATCTTATTTGTATTGAATCACTCCAGCATGCCTCCTTTTGAAAATGTTTATCAGTTCTGTGTCTCCATCATGTACTGTGACTTGCCTAATATAGAGCACAACATATTGGCTGAGGCCAAAATAGAGCCAAAATATTGGCTGAGGGTGCAGCCTCGGGCAAATACCTCAAGTTCTATATTTTGGAAGAAAGAAGATTGGTAATGGAACCCATCTCCTTCAGGCTAAGGCATAGAAGATTCTTGCTAGCCATTTATCACTACTGGTAGAAGCTTGAGATAAAGGCCAGGTGCAGTGGCTCACACCTGTAATCCCAGTACTTTGGGAGGCTGAGGCGGGTGGATCACCTGAGGTCAGGAGCTCACGACCAGCCTGGACAACATGATGAAACCCCGTCTCTACTAAAAATATAAAAAATTAGCCAGACGTGGTGGTGGGCGCCTGTAATCCCAGCCACTTGGGAGGCTGAGGCAGGGGAATCGCTTGAACCCAGGAGGCAGAGGTTGCAGTGAGCCGAGATTGCACCACTGCACTCCAGCCTGGGCAACAAGAGTGAAACTCCGTCTCAAAAAAAAAAGAAGCTTGCGATAAAAAAGGAAAAATGGGAAAAGCTAGTCATATTCATGTTCCCAGACCCTAATTAAACAAAGTACTTTTCGTACATCTTACATATAACAAAACAATATAATATACCATTCATGTAAGTGTAGAATCTTTTAAGCTTCATCATCTATTTTTATCATTAAAGAAACAGGATTAGCCAAAGTAAGTGTGACTGGCATCAACCATAAAAAAATTGAGTATCGGCCAGGCGCGGTGGCTCACACCTATAATCACAGCACTTTGTGGGTGGGGCGGGCGGATCATAAGGTCAGGAGATGGGGACCATCCTGGCCAACATGGTGAAACCCCATCTCTACTAAAAATACAAAAATTAGCTGGGCGTGGTGGCGCATGCCTGTAATCCCTACTACTAGGGAGGCTGTGGCAGAAGAATCGCTTGAACCAGGGATTCAGAGGGTGCAGTGGGCTGAGATGGCGCCACTGCACTCCAGCCTGGCCACAGAGCAAGACTCCGTATCAACAACAACAAAAAAATTGAGTATCAAATCCTACTTTCTCTTTAAATAAAAAAGTATTCGTGAATTTGATGTTTTAAAACCTTTGATAATTTAGAAAAAGGAGTAATTTTAGATTTTCAAAAGAGACTTACAGTTTAATATTTATAGGATACTACTGATGATCATATACCATTTATCAACTCAGGGCAAGTAAAACTCTGAATAAGCCCCCAAATACTTTGTACTGGGAAATTGCAGATCTACCTTCATTCCCCTATTTGGTAACTGCTAACTCTAAAAAGTTCCATCTTGTTCTTCCCCTAAATCTTCATGAAATAAAATACCTGCCTATTTTTAATTATAATTTATCCTGCTGCAACACTGCTGTGAAACCAGTCTGATCCAGATACTATTGCTGAGGAAGTTTAGTTATTAAAATATGCATCTGTTCTCTGTCAACTTGGCTTTGTTGAAAGGCCCACAGTAACACATGACCAAGAAAGCCTTGAGAAAAATCAACACACCAAGGTTTTCATCCCCAAAATAAACACTAAAAACAAAGCAACCACAGAAATATTGCTGGATATTTCCCTTAAGTTTTGTGCTTCTCTGAATTTATTTCGTTGAATTATTATCTTTCTTCCCAGAATTTGCCAAAGTAACAAATTCAAAGAAATGAAAAAGTACACCATTTCATGCTTCTATGTATGGCCGTCTTCTTGTTCCTCCAGAGAAAGCATCACACCTTTATCATCTGATAACTCTCATATGGGACAGAAAGTAATACCACATAACTCTTTGCTGCTGATGATTAAAATGATCAAAAAGCACATATCCTTTAGCCTAAACACATTTCAATGTACAAGTATACACAACTGTTAAATCAGTATTTCCTAGTCATTAGGAAATAAACCTGAGTATATTTGTTAAACTTGCAGATTTCTAGAGCCATATTCTCAAAGAAGCTTGAGTCTAAGATGACCTCCAGAATTTTTATCTTTAATGAGCAATCTCTCCTGCTTCAAGTTATTTTGTTACATTGAGATGTAATTCAAACACCATAAAATTTGTTCTTCAAAAATGTACAGTTCAGTTGGTTTTTAGTATATTTGCAAGGCTGTACAACCATCATCACTACCTAATTCCTGAACATTGCATCATCTCCAAAAGAAAACTTTCCTATAAGCACTCACTCGTCAATCCCTCCTCTCTTCAACTCTAGGAAACTAATCTACTTTCTATCTCTATGGATTTGCCATAGAGGTAGGGGTACAACTTCATTCTTTTATATGGAGAGAGGGGTGTGAAGTAGGGGTGCAACTTCATTCTTTTATAAGTCAATATCCAGTTACCAGCCGGGACCGGTGGCTCAAGCCTGTAATCCTAGTACTCTGGGAGGCTGAGGTGGGTGGATTACTTGAGCTCAGGAGTTTGAGACCAGCCTGGGCAACGTGGCAAAACCCTGTCTCTACAAAAAATTAAAAAATTAGCCAGGCCCATAGTGGCATGCACCTGTAGTCCCAGCCACTCAGGAAGCTGAGGTGGGAGGAGTGCTTGAGCTCTGGAGGCAGAGGTAGGCAGAGGTTGCAGTGAGCTGAGATCGTGCCACTGCACTCCAGCCTGGGCAACAGAGCCAGACCCTGTCTCAAAAAAAAAAAAAACTATCTGTCTGTCTGTCTATCCATCTATCTATCTATCTATCTATATATCTATCTATCAATCAATCTACATCTAGCTAGCTAGCTATCTCCAGCTATCTCAGCAACATTTGTTGAAAAGGCCATTCATTCCTTACTAAATTGTCTTGGCATCCTTGTTGAAAATCAAATGCCCACAAATACGTGAGTGTATTTCCATTCTGTTAATCTATAGATTTACACCTATGCCATTACCATGCAGTTTTGATTACTATAGCTTTGTAGTAAGTTTTGAAATAGTCCCTCTCCCACCCCTCCCAAATTATTCTAGTGAAAGTTGCTATGAACTACACTTTGAGAAATACTGTCTTATGCTTCTAGGCATAATTATACTTACTCTTTTATCAATATATGTTATAGCCATCATAAATATAAGTCTTGCAATATGGGCTTCTAAAGTACATATATATTAATTTATTATGATTTGGAGTCACTCCTACCACCTCCAAAAATCCCAACCAAATAATATTTCATCTTGCTATCTAAATCAGAGGTCACAAACTGCAGCCTTTGGCTGAATTCGGACTGATGATACACTCTATTTGGCCTCAGCTTTTTATAAAAATTGAATTTGAGTTCCTTTACGTGAATATGTACTCTGCAGTTCATCCCAGTCCTCAATACTCCGTCTTGTCTTATACCTAGCACATTTCACTCATTTTTGTGCATTTGAGTTGGCCATATCTGACCTAAATAAATCTTTAAGTAGCCCCATCAAGGAAAAGTAGAAAAAGTGTAACCAACAACCAATTTTTTCAAGGGTTTTATCCAAATGCTAGATTAAATTAAAGGATCTTTTCTTGAACTTAGAAAGATTTAATAGATGCTTGTTGACTGATTGGTTCTACACTTGAAAGGTTGTGAAACTCTACTGTGTTCAAAGTACTATTTGATATCAAGTCTATTATAGATTTGAAGGTTGAAGATAGGAAGACAGTTAATATATTAGGTAACATGTAATTCAGGTTTATCAGTACTTTTCAAATAAAATCCAATTTTATCTTTAATTATTAAATATATTTTTTAAAGTGGCTAATAATTCTTGGAGAAAAATAGATTAAAAATCTTAATTCTGGCACAATTTTAAAAAGTCATTTTTAATACTGGTATAAAGAAGGCCTCAGAAAACCTACCATACTATAGGCCGGGTGCGGTGGCTCACGCCTGTAATCCCAGCACTTTGGGAGGCTGAGGCGGTAGGATAACCTGAGGTTAGAAGTTTGAGACCAGCCTGACCAACATGGAGAAACCCCGTCTCTACTAAAAATACAGAAATATCCAGGCATAGTAGCACATGCCTGTAATCCCAGCTACTCGGGAGGCTGAGGAAGGAGAATAGCTTGAAGCTGGGAAGCAGAGGTTGTGGTGAGCCGAGATGGCACCATTGCACTCCAGCCTGGGCAACAAGAGCGAAACTCTGTCTCAAAAAAAAAAAAAAAAAAAAAAGGAAAAGAAAAGAAAACCTACCACACTATAAAGGAGTTCCCCCATCTGAGGGAACACTGGTACTTCAGTCCACCATTCTGGCTGTGGCTGTAGTTTCATCCTGAATTTCTCTCCTCTCCTTCCCATAGAGGGTTTCATGTAAACTGCTTTGGGTCTCCACCATCCTTACACTCAGCCTGATACAGCTGGAGGAACGTTTTATTGCCATTAAAATAGTACACGATGACAAATGATGCCAAGGGCCTCAAAAATAAATGGGCTTATTAAACATTAAGAACTGGGTAATATCCAACTGAGACATCAGACGAGCCAGGACAGGATTTTTCTTCCTCTATCATCCTTTCTTGGGGCACAGCACATCCCTTCTTTTCCTTTTGAGCTTGTGCACTTATTGACCCAGGATAATAGAAGGGGGTCTTTTATAATACAACTCTAAGCAGAGAAGTGAGGTAGAGATTCTTAGGAACAAAGTTATGCCAACAGATGAGCATTCTGGCAGAGGAGAATGTCTGTTTGGCTTATATACGGTAGATCCTGAGGGACTAGTGCTAAGTGGTTTTCTTTCCCTTTTTTCTTCAACCTGATTGGATCTCAAAAATTTTCCCAGGTGAAATTAGGTGAGATTGAATAACCAAAACTCAAACCAAAAACCTAAAAGGAAGGAAGACCACAGGGAAAAAGAATAAAATAAGAAGACAACAGAAGAATGAAAGAAGAAGACAACAGAGTCTGGAGGAATAAGTAAGGAGAAAGAAAGCTTCACAGAGGTTTCCTGAGGTACTGAGAAAGGTGGCTAAGAAGACTCAGGTGTTACTGTTGAGGAGCAACTGGGACAGGAAGCAGCAGACAGAGGAAGCCCACCCCATCTGCCTCCCTACCCAAGATTAGTTCCGTGTGAACTATAACAGTTTGAAGTTTGGAGAAAAGAATTACTTGATATGTTCTTCAGGATTCACTGGTATAATCAACTAACGTACTACCTTTTTCTTTTAGTATTGGACTGTTTCACCATGCTCTTCTGATAGTAAGAAAAAGACTCTCATAGAACCAGCAGTACTTGTAAAGTTATCATGCGGTTTACCACCAGACATAAACAGAAAGCAACTATACTGATTTTGGAAAAAAATGTAAGGTCTAAGACAAGAATTAGATAATACATCTAGATTGGTGAATAGGCAAAGTAATACCTGGCATCTAAAGGTGACCTGTTTTTTGTAAAAATTTTGCATGTTTTAAGGTTGACTCATATTAGCTTCAACCTTAGTCACTTATTTTAAGCTGTTTTTCAGGCTGAAAGCTTATACATTATTAGATAAAATGTGCTTTGATTCTATTTAACGGGAACAAAAAAGGGCACTTAAACAAGAGGTTTAATCAGTACTATTGGATATTTATCTTTCATTCTTTTACAGTCATACATTTGTTTGTTTTTGAGACAGGAATCTTGTTCTGTTGCCCAGGCTGGAGTACAGTGGCGCTATCATAGCTCACTGTAGCCTCAAACTCCTGGGCTCAAGCGATCCTCTGCCTCAGCCTCCTGAGTAGCTGGGAGTACAGTTGTGCCCAGCATGCCTACCTAAATTTTTTAACTTTTGATAGACACAGGGTCTCGCCACGTTGATCAGGCTGGTCTCAGCCTCCTGACTTCAAATGATCATCCCACCTCAGCCTCCCAAAATGCTGGAATTACAGGCCTGAGCCACTGCACCTGGCCTAAAATTCATGTTAATATTAACGAGGGATCTTTTACGTATATTTGCAAGGTAACAGAGATGATAAACACTAAGAATGCACTAATTCTTCTCTGTATTAAGGATTCTTATGGATAAAATGGATTCTTGCCTGCCAATGAGCATAACCAAGAATCTTTAGAGTCTACAAAGTAGGGTGTACCTACTTCATTGGGATGTTAGGAGAAAAACTACACGAAGTAAGTAAGTAAACAAACTACCAGGTGCTTTAAGTGCCTTAAGAAATAATTACCAGACATGATGTGGTCCACGCTGAAATCCAATAGGTCAATGAGCCAGAGGACCAGCAGGAAATTGTTTTATTCAATTATGAAAAATTTTCTGGCATATTCCTAAGAAGAGCAAAATGGGCTATACTACTAGGATGAGGACAAGAAGCAAAATGTCAAGTGGACTTCTAAAAAATAACAGCTTTCATACCAAAGGTATTGAAAGAAAAAAATAAAAAATAAGAGCCTCTGAAAGCCCCGGTGAGACAACCCAAAAAGTAGGAGACCAGAAGGTCCTATTATGCCTCTTTTTTAACAAATGCAAACAACAGTTCTAGTACTGGTAGCTAAATATTGTATGTTTAGACATGGTTAAGAAGCCCTGGATAAATAAGAAAAAGGTTAAACTACTCTTTGGTTAAAAATGCCAAACAGCTGGGTACAGTGGCGCATACCTGCAGTCCCAGCTACTTGGGAGACTGAGGTAGGAGGCTCACCTGAGCCCAGGATTTCAAGGCTGTAGTGCGCCACTATGATGATAATGTCTGTGAATAGCCACTGCACTCTACTCTCGGCAACACAACAAGACCCTGTCTCTAAAAATACTACTACTACTAAATGCCAAACAATGGATGCAGATAATTAAGTTCAGTTGCCCTCCCTATCGGTGGATTCTGCATATGTGGATTCAAACAACAGATGGAAAACTGCAGATGGAAAAATCTTTAAAATAAAAATAATAACAATAAAAATAACGTAAACTTAAAAACAAATAACAACTATTCACATACCATTTACAATGTATTATGTATTATAAGTTATCTAGAGATGATGTAAAGCATATGGAAGGATGTGTTAGGTTATATGCAAATATTATGCCGTTTTATATAGGGAACTTGAGCATCCTCAGATTTTGGTATCTGTGGGGGATGAGGGGATCTTTAAACCCTGTGGATACCAATGGAAAACTGTGCCTGAAAAGTGCAGCTGGAAAAGAATACCAGGAGCATCAGGTGAAGGAATTTAACATGGAGAAGTCTTGCCAGACCATAGGAGGACCTGGGATATGAGATCAACAGAGTCGAGTCTTGGACTGAAAGACCCAAAATGATATTGGGAATTGATTACTATTTCTGTCTTAAAATGAGAGTAGGTAATGAGGATTTCTTAAAAGAGACAAAGACCATCTGTTATTTACTAAGGGACATGAAGGACAAGGATAATCACAGTGTCTGCCCATGTGAATTGAAAAAAGTTGAAAAACCTATTTCTAAATTGGGCAACTGTATGAGGGGTGTGAAGGGCTGCAGTCTGTTTGGAGAAGGTAAGAATAGTGTGACAAGGTATGTAAATCTTTTAGTACAGTGTGTGGCCCAGAAATACTCTCCAGTAAAGCCTGCCAGTATTCTGTCCTCAAATATTTGAGACTTAAACAGTAAGTCTGAAAGTTTATCAGCTAAAATTGGATATTTATGAAACAAGGTGGTAAAGGGAAATAACTACTCTTCAATGAAAGGTCTCATTTTTAATCCACTTCCACTGACACTACATGAGTTCCTTCTCTTTTGTACGATATAGATAATTTATAAATTGAAAGAATGTTGTTGCTAATAATTACAATGGAGGTCTTTCAACACTTATTACTTAGAAGATGCTTTCCCAATACAGTTTCTAGACAATGGGAAGCATTAGAATATTTCATATACTTTTGCCAATAATCATTAAAATTATTTATATGGGTCAAAATTGCACACGCTTTTACTTATAACCTCACCTGCAAATGTATACTATGAAAATGATTTGGATCCAGCTACCACTTCAACCCTGAGGACCAAATTATAATTTTAAAGATTACGCCCTATATTAAAACTATGCTATGCTCCACTCTAATTAAATTCCTATGCCAAGCTAATATATAGCTTGTCTTGAGATGCATCAGAATTTTACTTAATATTACATTTATCAAATGTCTACTTTCAATGCAGTCAACATTAAGAATTTTAGTCTTAAATTACACACACACTAGAAATATTTAGAGATCTTTTAGGCCCTGTAAAAAAAACAAAGCTACAAAGAGGTAGGTCAGGAAAGAGGGGAGAAAATCTGATTCATAGAGATTGATAAGAGAATAATACAGACGAGTGTCTAGGTTAACTTTGGTGCCTGTCCTTCCTGAAGTCTACTTGCTCAACTTCTCCTGGATTTCCTCTATCTTTACAATAAACCCCCACTGTACTGGAGCTACTATGTCTAGGTTTCTGTTTCTTAAAATATCTAAACTAAAACAACTTATTTTTTCCTCTTAAAACTCAAGAGCAAAGTTATTTTTCAGCCTGTAGAATTTAAATGAAGATGATAAAAATAATTATGTCCGTTACTTCTTCATTCCTATTTTCCTTCAACAGATACTTTGAGTATGTCTACCATATGTAAAGTTAGATACTAGGTATTCAGCTGCACACAAAAAAGACATAGCTCTTCCTTTCAGAAATTTATAATCTGGTGGGGGAAATAGGCATTTTAAAAGCAATGCAAAGTAAGTCAATAAATAAAACACCGACCACAGGGTGCTAAGAGAGAAAGGAAAAGGATGTATCCATTTAAGAATGGGTGATCAGGGAAAATTTCTTAGAGGAAGTAGCTAGCAAGGTAGAGTGAGTAGTTCATTCCAAGCACAAAGAGGAAAAAATGTTTTTCTTTTTTTTTTAAATTAACATCCCTGCTGTCCTAAAAAATATACAAATGTTTTCAATGTTCCAGAAACTAAAAGAAGACCAGTGTTCCACTACAAAGAGCAGGAAAAAGGCTGACCTTTGGATACCACTGGGGAGGAAGGAAGGGAATAACTGCAGGCCAAATGAAACAATGTGAGTTTTATTTAGTGGGAAACCACAGAAGGGTTTTCAGTAGAGGAGTGTAATCGGTTATGTGTTTTACAAAATCCTCTCTGGATGCTATGGAGAATAATGGGAAAAAAATGACAGGAAGACAAATGGGAAGAACAGATAGGAAGTTACTGAATAGGAGATAATGCTGACTTGGAGAAAGAATAAAGGTTCAAGACCTATTTTGGAGGTAGACTTGATAAACTAGTGAATGTGTGTTAGTCTGGTTCATGCTTTGCTATAAAGGAACACCTGAAGCTGGGTAATTTATAAACAAAAGAGGTTTTATTTTGGCTTACAGTTCTTCAGGCTGTACACAAAGCATAGTGCCAGCATCTGCTGCTGGTGAGGGCCTCAGGAAGCTTACTATCACAGTGGAAGGACAAGGGTGAGCCAGCACATCATACAGTGAGAGAGTAAACGAGAGCAGGGTTTGAGGGAAAGGTGCCACAGTCTTCTAAACAACCATATCTCCCATGAACTCGGAATAAGAACTCACTCATTGCCAAGGGGATGGTGCTAAACCATTCATGAAAGATCTGCCCCCATCATCCAATACCTCCCACAAGGCCTCACCTCCAGCAATGGAGATTACACTTCAACATGAGATCTGGAAGGGACAAATATCAAAACCATATCAGACTGCAATAATATTTTTCAAATATTCTCAATTATAAATTGTCCAGAGATACATACATATGTAGTAAAAAAAAAAACAGACATGCATGGGAATGATTAACACTAAATTCTTCATAATGGTTCTCCTGAGGAAGACCAAAGAAGATGTAGTCAGGAAGAGGTATATATAAAGCTTCTAATCTCATTGACATTGTTTTACTTCTAGAAGTGAGATACATAGCACTTCAATGTATGTCTTAATGATATAGGATGGGGGCAAGGAAGTGCTGGGAGCAGAAGGGTGGGGCTCCTGGCGAGGGCTCCACCTCTGGGCCTGTGCCATTGGACCTAAATCAGGAGAGGCATTTCTGTTTTCGTCCCCAAATATTGCATTTCCCAAGACCACCCTGGTCCGCCATGCCCCCATCTTGTGTCTATAAAATCCCCAAGACCCTGGGGGCACAGACACAAGCGGCTGGACGTTGGGAGGAACACACACCAGTAGAAGAGCACACCAGCAAGCACTGGCAGACACCAGCAGGCCACTGACTGATGGAATGATGCAAAGTTTGGCTGGGGAGGTTGGAGGAGTAAGTAAGTCAGTCAATAAATAAACACCAACCACGGGGTGCTAAGAGAGAAAGGAAAAGGATATATCCATTTAAGAACGGGTGATCAGGGAAAATTTCTTAGAGAAAGTAGCTACTGCTGGGCAGCCTGACTGCAGGGGAAAACCACTGTGTCCGGAATTGGTGGGTTCTTGGTCTCGCTGACTTCAAGAATGAAGCCGCAGACTCTCGCAGTGAGTGTTACAGTTCTTAAAGATGGTGTGTCCACAGTTTGCTCCTTCAGATGTTCAGATGTGTCTGGAGTTTCTTCCTTATGGTGGGTTCGTGGTCTCGCTGGCTTCAGAAGTGAAGCTGCAGACCTTCACGGTGAGTGTTACAGTTCTTAAAGGTGGCGCGTCTGGAGTTGTTCGTCCCTCCCAGTGGGTTCGTGGTCTCACTAGCTTCAGGAGTGAAGCTGCAGACCTTCGCAGTGAGTCTTACAGCTCATAAAGGTAGTGCGGACCCAAAGACTGAGCAGCAACAAAATTTACTGCAAAGAGCAAAAGAACAAACCTTCCACAGTCTGGAAGGTGACCCAAACAGGTTGCCGCAGCTAGCTCGGGCAGCCTGCTTTTATTCTCTTATCTGGCCCCACCCACATCCTGCTGATTGGTCCGTTTTACAGAGAGCTGATTGGTCCGTTTTACAGACAGCTGATTGGTCCATTTTACAGAGAGCTGATTGGTCCGTTTTGACAGGGTGCTGACTGGCGTGTTTACAAACCTTGAGCTAGACACAAAGTGCTGACTGGTGCATATACAATCCTTTAGCTAGACACAAAAGTTCTCCAAGTCCCCACTAGATTATCTAGACACAGAGCACTGATTGGTGCATTTACAAACCTTGAGCTAGACACAGAGTGCTGATTGGTGCGTTTACAATCCTTTAGCTAGACACAAAAGTTCTCCAAGTCCCCACTAGATTAGCTAGACACAGAGCACTGATTGGTGTGTTTACAAACCTTGAGCTAGACACAGTGCTGACTGGTGCATTTACAATCCTCTAGCTAAACATAAAAGTTCTCCAAGTTCCCACCCGACTCAGAAGCTCAGCTGGCTTCGCCTAGTGGATCCTGTGCCGGGGCCATGGGTGGAGGTACCCACCAGTCCCATGCCATGTGCCCACACTCCTCAGCCCTTGGGCGGTTGGTGTGACCAGGCCCCCGGAGTAGGGGGCAGTGCCAGTCGGGGAGGCTCGGGTGTGCGGGAGCCCGTGGAGGGCGGGAGTGCCAGGGGGCACTCGGGCATGGCAGGCTGCAGGTCCCGAACCCTGCCCTATGGGGAGGCAGCTAAGGCCTGGCGAGAATTCGAGCGTGGTGTGGGTGGGCCGGCCGTGCTGGGGGACTGGTGCACCCTCCACAGCTGCTGGCCCGGGTGCGAAGCACCTCACTGCCCAGGGCCAGCAGCGCAGGCCAGCCGCTCCGAGTGCGGGGTCCGCCAAGCCCACGCCCACCTGGAACTCGTGCTGGCCCGCAAGCACTGTGCGCAGCCTCGGTTCCCACCCACACCTCTCCCTCTGAGAGGTGACAGCGTGCCGGCAGCCCTCGCTCACTCTCAGCGCCTCCTCTGCCTGGGCTCCCACTTTGGCGGCACTTGAGGAGCCCTTCAGCCCACCGCTGCACTGTGGGAGCCCCTTCCTGGGCTGGCCAAGGCTGGAGCCGGCTCCCTCAGCTTGCAGGGAGGTGTGGAGGGAGAGGCGCAGGTGGGAACCGGGGCTGTGCGTGGCACTTGCGGGCCAGCGTGAGTTCCGGGTGGGCGTGGGCTCGGCAGGCCCCGCACTCAGAGCGGCCAGCTGGCCCTGCCGGCCCCGGACAGTGAGGGGCTTAGCACTGCTAAGCTGTGTTTGGGCCAGCAGCTGCTGTGCTCAACTTCTCGCCGGGCTTTAGCTGCCTCCCTGTGGGGCAGGGCTTGGGACCTGCAGCCCGCCATGCCTGAGCCTCCCCGCCACCGTGGGCTCCTGCGCAGCCTGAGCCTCCCTGATGAGCGCCGCCCCCTGCTCCACAGCACCCAGTCCCATCGACCACCCAAGGGCTGAGGAGTGCGGGTGCACAGTGCGGGACTGGCAGGCAGCTCCACCTGAGGCCCCAGTGTGGGATCCACTGGGTAAAGCCAGCTGGGCTTCTGAGTCTGGTGGGGACTTGGAGAACCTTTATGTCTAGCTAAGGGGTTGTAAATACACCAATCGGCACTCTGTACCTAGCTCAAGGTTTGTAAACACACCAATCAGCACCCTGTGTCTAGCTCAGGGTTTGTGAATGCACCAGTCGACACTCTGTATCTAGCTACTTTGGTGGGGACTTGGAGAACCTTTATGTCTAGCTAAGGGATTGTAAATACACCAATCGGCACTCTGTATCTAGCTCAAGGTTCGTAAACACACCAATCAGCACCCTGTGTCTAGCTCAGAGTTTGTGATTGCACCAATCGACACTCTGTATCTAGCTACTCTAGTGGGGACTTGGAGAACCTTTGTGTTGACACTCTGTATCTAGCTAATCTAGTGGGAATGTGGAGAACTTTTGTGTCTAGCTCAGGGATTGTAAATGCACCAATCAGCACCCTGTCAAAATGGACCAATCGGCAGGATGTGGGTGGGGGGGGGGCAGATAAGAGAATAAAAGCAGGCTGCCTGAGCCAGCAGTGGCAACCCACTCCGGTCCCCTTCCACACTGTAGAAGCTTTGTTCTTTCACTCTTTGCAATAAATCTTGCTACTGCTCACTCTTTGGGTCCACACTGGCTTTATGAGCTGTAACACTCACCGTGAAGGTCTGCAGCTTCACTCCTGGAGCCAGCAAAACCACGAACCCACTGGGAGGAACAAACAACTCCAGACACACCGCCTTAAAAGCTGTGACACTCACTGCGAAGGTCTGCAGCTTCACTCCTGAAGCCAGCGAGACCACGAACCCACCAGAAGGAAGAAACTCCGAACACATCCGAACATCAGAAGGAACAAACTCTGGACACGCCGCCTTTAAGAACTGTAACACTCACCGCGAGGGTCCGTGGCTTCATTCTTGTAGTCAGTGAGACCAAGAACCCACCAATTCCAGACACACCTCCACACCTCCCTGCAAGCAGAGGGAGCCAGCTCTGGCCTCGGTCAGCCCAGAGAGGGGCTCCCACAGTGCAGTGGTGGGCTGAAGGGCTCCTCAAGTGTGGCCAGAGTGGATGCTGAGGCCGAGGAGGTGCCGGGAGCAAGTGAGGGCTGCTAGCACGTTGTCACCTCTCACCACCATCTTCCCCTTCAGGTCTCCCCATCTATCTCGCTGACAGTTACCACCACTCAATAAAAAAACCTTGTACCCATCCTCCCAAGCCCACGTGTGATCGGATTTTTCCAGTACAACAAGGCAAGAACCCCAGGATACAGAAAGCCCTCTGTCCTTGCAATAAGGCAGAGGGTCTAATTGAGCTGATTAACACAAGCTGCCCGCGGACAGCTAAACTGAAAAAGCACACTGTAACACACCCACCAGGGCTTCAGGAGCTGTAAGTATTCATTCCTAGATGCTGTTGTAGGGTCAGATCCCCATGACCTGCCTGTCTGCATGTACGCCCTAGAGGTCTGAGCAGTGGGGCACCGAAAAAGTGAGCCACACTCCCATCGCATGCTCTGTGAGGGGGATAAGGGAACTTTTCCCATTTTAACAATGCTTTCTTGTGTGTTTTAAATATTTAATCATACATTTTTTTAAAAAGTCTAGTCATTTTATTCAATCAATGTACACAGTTAAACTGCTATGAGTTTTTCTGCACCAAAAAATACTATGAAGTAACTTTAGTTCTTCCAACTCATAAGGAAATGGACAATTTTTATTAGGAAAAAAAAATCCTATAACTTGAAGTCAGTGATCCTTGTTCTGATCATGAGAACTAAACACACAACAATTGAATATAGTGAAGGTTGTTTAACAGGTCTAAGTCTTTGTGAATCTTCAAAGTAATATGGGTCTGATTTTATTGGAGCAAAATATCACTCCTATTTTTAGAAATAAATATGTACCCTTATTTGAAAGCATTAGTTTTGACATGCTTATTCTCCTGTTGTTCATCTTCCATAATTATTCCACTATTTTTTATTTAGAGATGCAAATACTGACCTTAAATGTTCCCAAACATATCCAAACCTGCTTCTAGAATAAACATTGCAGACCTATTGCAACCTGAGCATTGCCAGAACAAAGCAGATAACAATAATATTCTCCAGTCATTTCACAAAATCATCTTTCACAAGATGCTCCTGGAAGGGTAGAAACCACAAAACCAGTCACCCTGCTCTCTCACTACCACATTAAATGAGAACATGTAATTAATAAAACGTAACCCAGTCGATCCATCAGCACGTCCTGTTGCAGCTACCTTTGAAATTTGTCCAGAATCCAACCAGTCACTACCTTGGTCCAAGCAACCATCTCCCACCCAGGTTACTGCAATTGCCTCCTAACTGGTCTCCAACTTCTCTCCCTGAACTCCCCACAATCTCTGTTCAACAATGAAACTGGAGTGATCAGAATAAAATTTTATCAGTGTATGTCACTCCTATGCTCAAATCCCGCCAATGGTTTCCTATCTCAGATCAGTAAAACCTAGTCTTTACAATGGTCAAAAAAGGTCCTGTCATGGTTGGGTGTGGTAGCTCATGCTTGTAATCACAGGACTTTGAAAGCTGAGGTGGGAGAATCGCTTGAGCTCAGGAGTTTGAGGCCAACCTGGGTAATCTAGGGAGCCGTTGTCACTTTTAAAAATAAAAATAAATTAGCAGGGTGTAGTGGCGTACCCCTGTGGTCCCAGCTGCTCAGGAGGTTGAGATGTAAGAATCACCTGAACCTGCAGTGAACCATGATCGTGACACCACACTCCAGCCTGGGCAACAAAGTGAAACTGCCGTCTCAAAAAATTAAAAATAATAAAAGTAATAAAAAGGACCTACTAATATTTGCTGTACCTTTTTCTTCCTTTATTATTCTCCATAGCACTTTTTATGTCTGGTTATATATTCTACTTAGTCATTTGCTTATTATCTGTCTCATCTACAAGGACAAAAACATCATGAGAGCAAGGATTTTATCTGCTTTTTACTTTTTGTTTATCCCTCAACTGCAATGGTGCTAGAGACTTGGTTAAAGTTTATGTAAATTTATTTATTTCAACAAATGTTGATTGAATGAATAGATGTTCCTCTAAAAGTCATAAGAAGCACAGACAATGGTTCTGCCATTTTAACTTGAGATTTCTCCCTTTCTCTGTAATACCAAAATTAATAAAAGCACAAGACAGAATTATAAGTCAACTGATATAAGAACCATAAGGATTCTTGTAGGTGGGAAAGAGTTGGGGTCCAGAAATGAGATTTTAGAGAGACTTTTCTGGCACTGAAAATTTCTGTTGATAAGTATAACTTTACAATAGCCTATATGGTTTTTATTGGTTTAGTCAATGCATTTTTTTCTCTACATTTGTGGCCAATTACAACTGCTAGAGTTTTCAGAAACATTTATATTTATGTCAGAGACTTAAAAATTTTTTTTTAATTTAAATAATTTTTATTATATTTTAAATTCTGGGATACATGTGCAGAATGTACAGGTTTGTTACATAGGTATACATGTGCTATGGTGGTTTGCTGCACCCATCAACTCATCATCTACATTAGGTATTACTCCTAATGCTATCCCTCCCCTTGCCCCACACCACCTGACAGGCCCCGGTGTGTAATGATCCCCTCCCTGTGCCCATGTGTTCTCATTGTTCAACTCCCACTTATGAGTGAGAACATGCGGCGTTTGGTTTTCTGTTCCTGTGTTAGTTTGTTGAGAATGATGGTTTCCAACTTCATCCATGTCACTGCAAAGGACATCAACTCATTATTTTTTATGATTGCATAGTATTCCATGGTGTATATGTGCCACATTTTCTTTATCCAGTCTATCATTGATGGGCATTTGGGTTGGTTCCAAGTCTTTGCTATTGTGAATAGTGCTGCAATAAACATACGTGTGCATGTGTCTTTATAGTAGAATAATACTTTGGGCATATACCCCATAATGAGATTGCTGGGTCAAATGGTATTTTTAGTTCTAGATTCTTCAGGAATTGCCACACTGTCTTCCACAATGGTTGAACTAATTTACACTCCCACCAACAATGTAAAAGCATTCCTATTTCTTCACATCCTCTCCAGCATCTGTGGTTTCCTGACTTTTTAATGATCGCAATTCTAACTGGTGTAAAATGTTATCTCCTTGCGGTTTTGATTTGCATTTCTCTAATGACCAGTGATGATGAGCTTTTTTTCATATGTTTGTTGGATGCATAATGCCTTCTTTTGAGAAGTGTCTGTTCATATCCTTTGCCTACTTTTTGATGGGATTTTTTTTTCTTGTAAATTTGTTTAAGTTCCTTGTAGATTCTGGATTTTAGCCCTTTGTTAGATGAATAGATTGCAAATTTTCTCCCATTCTGTAGGCTGCCTGTTCACTCTGATGACAGTTTCTTTTGCTGTGCAGAAGCTCTTTAGTTTAATTAGATCCCATTTGTCAATTTTGGCTTTTTGACATTGCTTTTGATATTTTAGTCATGAAGTCTTTGCCCATGCCTATGTCCTCAATGGTATTGCCTAAGTTTTCTTCTAGGGTTTTTATGGTTTTAGGTCTTATGTTTAAGTCTTTAATCCGTCTTGAGTTAATTTTTCTATAAGGTGTAAGGAAGGTGTCCAGTTTCAGTTTTCTGCATATGGCTAGCCAGTTTTCCCCATAGCATTTATTATATAGGGAATCCTTTCCCCATTGCTTGCTTTTGTGACGTTTGTCAAAGATCAGATGGTTGTAGATGTGTGGTGTTATTTCTGAGGCCTCTGTTCTGTTCCATCGGTCTAGGGGACCAGTACCATGCTGTTTTGGTTACTGTAGCCTTGTAGTATAGTTTGAAGCATGATGCCTTCAGATTTGTTCTTCTTGCTAAGGAATGTCTTGGATATACAGGATCTTTTTTGGTTCCATATGAAATTTAAAGTAGTTTGTTTCTAATTCTGTGAAGAAAGTCAATGGTAGCTTGATGGGAATAGCATTGAATCTATAAATTACTTTAGGCAGTATGGCCATTTTCACGATATTGATTCTTCCTATCCATGAGCATGGAATGTTTTTTCCATTTGTTTGTGTCCTCTCTTATTTCCTTGAGCAGTGGTTTGTAGTTCTCCTTGAAGAGGTCCTTCACATCCCTTATAAGTTGTATTCCTAGGTATTTTATTCTTTCTGTAGCAATTGTGAATGGGAGTTCACTCATGATTTTGCTCTCTGTTTGTCTGTTATTGGCCTATGGGAATGCTTGTGATTTTTACACATTGATTTTGTATCCTGAGACTTTGCTGAAGGTGCTTAGCAGCTTAAAGAGATTTGGGGCTGAGACAATGGGGTTTTCTAAATATATAATCACATCATCTGCAAACAGAGAAAATTTGACTTCCACTCTTCCTACCTGAATACCCTTTATTTCTTTCCCTTGCCTGATTGCCCTGGCCTGAACTTCCAATATTATGTTGAATAGGAGTGGTGAGAGAGGGCATCCTTGTCTTGTGCCAGTTTTCAAAGGGAATGCTTCCAGCTTTTGCTCATTCAGTATGATATTGGCTGTGAGTTTGTCATAAATAGCTCTTATTAATATGTTCCACCAATACCTACTTTATCGAGAGTTTTTAGCATGAAGGGGTGTTGAATTTTATCAAAGGCCTTTTCTGAATCTATTGAGATAATCATGTGGTTTTTGCCATTGGTTCTGTTTATGCGATGGATTACGTTTATTGATTTGCATATGTTGAACCAACCTTGCATACCAGAGATGAAGCCAACTTGATCATGGTGGTTAAGCTTTTTGATGTGCTGCTGGATTTGGTTTGCCAGTATTTTATTGAGGAGTTTCGCATCGATGTTAATCAGGGATATTGGCCTGAAATTTTTTTTTGTTGTATCTCTGCCAGGTTTTGGTATCAGGATAATGCTGGCCTCATAAAATGAGTTAGGGAGGAGTCCTTCTTTTTCTGTTGTTTGGAATAGTTTCAGAAGGAATGGGACCAGCTCCTCTTTGTACCTTTGGTAGAATTCGGCTGTGAATCTGTCTGGTCCTGGGCTTTCTTTGGTTGATAGGCCATTAATTACTGCCTCAATTTCAGAACTTGTTATTAGTCTATTCAGGGATTCGACTTCTTCCTGGTTTAGTCTTGGAAGGGTGTATGTGTCCAGGAATTTATTTATTTTTTCTAGATTTTCTAGTTTATTTGTGTAGAGATGTTTACAGTATTCTCTGACGGTAGTTTGTATTTCTGCGGGATCAGTGGTGATATCCCCTTTATCATTTTTTATTGTGTCTATTTGATTCTTCTGTCTTTTCTTCTTTATTAGTCTGGCTAGCAGTCTATCTATTTTGTTAATCTTTTCAAAAAACCAGCTCCTGGATTCAATGATTTTTTTTTTTTTTTTTTGAGATTGAGTCTCATTCTATCACTCATGCTGGAGTGCACTGGCGTGACCGTGGCTCTCTGCGACCTCCACCTCCCAGGTTCAAGCGATTCTCCTGCCTCAGCCTCCCGAGTAGCTGGAACTACAGGTGCACGCCACCATGCCCAGCTAATTTTTTTGGTATTTTTAGCACAGATGGGGTTTCACCATGTTGGCCAGGCTGCTCTCAAACTCCTGACCTCAGGTGATCCACCCACCTCAGCATTCCAAAGTGCTGGGATTACAGGGGTGAGCCACTCCACCTGGCCGGATTCACTGATTTTTTTTTAAGGGTTTTTCATGTCTCTTAACTCCTTTAGTTCTGCTCTGATGTTATTTCGTGTCTTCTGCTAGCTTTTGAATTTGTTTGGTCTTGCTTCTGTAGTTCTTTTAATTGTGATTTATGGTGTCGATTTTAGATCTTTCCTGCTTTCTACTGTGGGCATTTAGTGCTATAAATTTCCCTCTAAACACTGTTTTAGCTGTGTCCCAGAGATTCTGGTATGTTGTGTCTTTGTTCTTATTGGTTTCAAAGAACTTATTTATTTCTGCCTTAATTTCATTATTTACCCAGTAGTCATTCAGGAACAGGTTGTTCAGTTGCCATGTAGTTGTGTGGTTTTGTGTGATTTTCTTAATCCTGAGTTCTAATTTGATTGATTGCACTGTGGTCTGAGAGACTTAGTTATGATTTCATTCCTTTGCATTTGCTGAGGAGTGTTTTACTTCCAATTTTGTGGTCAATTTTAGAATAAGTGTGATGTGGTGCTGAGAAGAATGTATATTCTGTTGATTTGGGGTGGAGAGTTCTGTAGATGTCTATTGGGTCTGCTTGGTCCGGAGCTGAGTTCAAGTCCTGCATATCGTTGTTAATTTTCTGTCTCATTGATCTAATATTGACAATGGGGGTGTTAAAATCACCCAATATTATTGTGTGGGAGTCTAAGTCTCTTTGTAGGCTCTAAAACTTGCTTTATGAATCTGGGTGCTCCTGTTTTGGGTGCATATATGTTTAGGATAGTTAGCTCTTCTTGTTGCATTGATCCTTTACCATCATGTAATGCCCTTATCTTTTTTGATCTTCGTTGGTTTAGTCTGTTTTATCAGAGACTAGGATTGCAACCCCAGTTTTTTTTTCTTTTTCGCTTTCCATTTGCTTGGTAGATCTTCCTCCATCCCTTTATTTTGAGCCTATGTGTGTCTCTGCACGTGAGATTGTTCTCCTGAGTAGAGCACACCAATGGGTCTTGACTCTTTATCCAATTTGCCAGTCTGTCTTTTAATTGGGGTATTTAGCCCATTTACATTTAAGGTTAATTTTGTTATGTGTGAATTTGATACTGTCATATGATGCTAGCTGGTTATTTTGTCCATTAGTTGATGCAGTATCTTCATAGTGTTGATGGTCTTTACAATTTGTTTTGTTTTTGCAGTGGCTGGTACTGGTTTTTCCTTTCCATATTTAGTGCTTCCTTCAAGAGCTCTTGTAAGGCAGGCCTGGTGGTGACAAAATCCCTCAGCATTTGCTTGTCTGTAAAGGATTTTATTTCTCCTTCACTTATGAAGCTTAGTTTGGCTGGATATGAAATTCTGGTTGAAAATTATTTTCTTTAAGAATGTTAAAAATTGGCCCCCACTCTCTTCTAGCTTGCAGGGTTTCTGCAGAGAGATCCACTGTTAGTCTGATGGGCTTCCCTTTGTGGGTAACCCGACCTTTCTCTCTGGCTTCCCTTAACATTTTTTCCTTCATTTCAACATTGGTGAATCTGATGATTATGTGTCTTGTGGTTGTTCTTTGTGGGGTTCCACAAAGGAATAGTATCTCTGTGGTGTTCTCTGTATTTCCTGAATTTGAATATTGGCCTGTCTTGCTAGGTTGGAGAAGTTCTCCTGGATAATATCCTGAAGTGTGTTTTCCAACTTGGTTCCATTCTCCCCGTCACTTTCAGGTACACCAGTCAAACGTAGGTTTGGTCTTTTCCCAGTCCCATATTTCTTGGAGGCTTTGTTTCTTCCTTTTCATTGTTTGTTCTCTAATCTTGTCTTCCTGTTTTATTTCATTAAGTTGATCTTCAATCTTTGATATCCTTTCTTCCACTTGATCAATTTGGCTATTGATACTTGTGTATGCTTCACGAAGTTCTCGTGCTGTGTTTTTCAGCTCCATCAGGTCATTTATGTTCTTCTCTAAACTAGTTATTCTAGTTAGCAGTTTCTGTAACCTTTTATCAAGGTTTTTGGCTCCCTTGCACTGTGTCTTTAGCTCAGAGGAGTTTGTTATTACCAATCTTCTGAAGCCTACTTATGTCAATTCGACAAACTCATTCTCCATCCAGTTCTATTCTCTTGCTGGCAAGGAGTTGTGATCCTTTGGAGAAGAGGCATTCTGGTTTTTGGAATTTTCAGCCTTTTTGTGCTGGCTTTTCCTCATCTTCATGGATTTATCTATCTTTGGTCTTTGATGTTGGTGACCTTCAGATGGGATTTTTGCGTGGGTGTCCTTTTTGTTGATGTTGATACTATTGCTTTCTGTTTGCTAGTTTTCCTTCTAATAGTCAGGCCCATTTTTGCAGGTCTGCTGGAGTTTGCTGGAGGTCCACTGCAGAACCTGTTTGCCTGGGTATATCACCAGCAGAGGCTTCAAAACAGCAAAGATCGCTGTCTGTTCCTTCCTCTGGAAGCTTCATCAGAGAGGGGCACCTGCCAGATGCCAGCCAGAGCTCTTCTGTATGAGTTATCTGTCAACCCCTCTTCAGAAGTGTCTCCCAGTCAGGTGGCATAGGTATCAGGGATCCACTTGAGGAGGCTGTCTGTCCCTTAGCAGAGCTCGAGCACTGTACTGGGAGATCCACTGTTCTCTTCAGAGCTGGCAGGCTGGAATGTTTAAGTCTGCTGAAGCTGTGCCCACAGCCACCCCTTCCCCCAGGTGCTCTGTCCCAGGGAGATGGGAGTTTTATCTATAAGCCTCTGACTGGGGCTGCTGCCTTTCTTTCAGAGATGCCCTGCCCAGAGAGCATGAATCTAGAGAGGTGCTATGGCTACAGCAGCTTTGCTGCACTGCGGTGGGTTCCACAACTAGTTCGAATTTCCTGGAGGCTTTGTTTACACTGTGAGGGGAAAACTGCGTACTCAAGCCTCAGTAATGGCAGCACCTCTCCCCACACCAAGCTCAAGCATCCCAGCTTGACTTCAGAATGCTGTGCTGGCAGTGAGAATTTCAAGCCAGTGAATCTTAGCTTGTTGGACGCCATGGGGGTGGGTTCTGCTGAAACAGACCACTCAACTCCCTGGCTTCAGCCCCCTTTCCAGGGGAGTGAACAGTTCTGTCTCACTGGCATTCCAGGCACCATTGGGGTAAAAACAAAACAAAACAAAACAAACAAACAAAAACTCCTGCAGCTAGCTTGGTGTCTGCCCAAACGACTGCCCAGTTTTGTGCTTGAAACTCAGGGCCCTGGTGGTGCAGGCACCCGAGGGAATCTCCTGGTCTGTAGGTTGCGAAGACCATGGGAAAAGTGTAGTATCTGGGCTGGATAGCACTGTCCCTCATGGCAGAGTACTTTACAGCTTCCCTCAGCTAGGGGAGGGAGTTCCTCGACCCCTTGTGCTTCCCGGGTGAGGTGATGCCCCACCCTGCTTCTGTTAATCCTTCATGGGCTGCACCCACTGTCTAACCAGTCCCAGTGAGATGAACCAGGTACCTCAGTTGAAAATGCAGAAATCACCCACCCTCTGCATTGGTCTCATTGGGAGCTGCAGACCAGAGCTCTTCCTATTTGGCCATCTTGCCAGCTCCCCTATGTCAGAGTCTTAATCTTGCTTGTATTAAGCTCATTCTGATGAGTTTTTTGTGGGGGAGAATGGGGATAAGGAGGAAGAATATTGTGTAATAAATAATGAATCTACTCTTCAGATAACAACTTCTGAAAACTGCTTTGAGAGAATTATACCTGGTGATATTTAATCAAATAATGTAGTACTTTCATTTTTTCATCATCCTGAGAAGAGAAGAGAAGCAGAAGATACATTCTAATTTGAAGGGTCAACGATTTCCTTAAATTTCATGAAAATACCAAGTTACTATATAAAGCTGAACATATTTGGTACTCTAAAAATTGAACTATCTGGGAAGAGTCAACTTCAAACACCGGCTGTCAGTTATTCTGTGAAGACTAAAAGAAATACCAGTATTTTCCTTATGTCTTCTGAAAGAATGTGGAGGAGAAGCAAAAAACACTTTTAGAGCAGTATTTGAATCACTACTGAAAAAGGAAATAGAATTAAGCTTCCATTAAGGTCACTCACTTAAAATTTTGCTTTTACCAAAGAAGCATCTCAACCACTGGGTGATGGAGGGGAAGGTGATTAGAAACCTAGATAATTGAAGAAATTAAGAAGCAACTAAATGGGCTATACAGATGGATGGAGCAGACTGCAGGGCAATGTTATTATTAATTGAATACTGTATAGTAGGCAGAGTACTTAAGTACTTGATATCATAATCTCATCTAATTCTTACACTAAACCTGAGAGACAGGTATTGTTAGTCTCATTACACAAACAAAGAAAATGAGATTTACATAGGTCAAGTAACTTGAACAAGGCTGTCTAGGAAAGGTTGACTAAAAAGTCCAATATCCTAACTCAAATGTCATACTGTCTCTACATTGCTCTTTGTAAGACTGAAAATACTTTGCTGGATTTTCCCCATCATAGTAACTTCTCTCATAAAAGCACTAAAGGGACTCTGCTTTTAGGTCCAGTTCTTAGCTTTCAATCTGTCTGTATGCAACTTCAGAGATCAGGTCAATCATTCCAATCACCAAATGAGTTTCATTTTGTTGCATATTCATGGACTCTAATCTGACCCATTATCTGCGACCTAAAAACAAAACAAAACAAAACAGAACAAAACCTTGCCCTTGATCACAAGAAAGATCTTTATTGAATAAAAACAACTCAAAGTTAATGTTCATGCTACCTTGGAAGGCTGTTTGGCAGTATCCATTAAAGCTGAATGTATGTACATCCTAACACAACAATTCTACTCCTTGATGTGTACTCACAGACGTGCATAGGTACGTTAACTAAAAGACAAGTTCAAGAAAGTTCAAAAGATTCACACGGAGCACTATTCATAATGGCCTTCTGGAAACTAGAAACAACTCAAATAACCATCAACAATAGAATGGGAGAACGGAAAACTAAACTATGCCTAAATGCAATGATATGGATGAATCTCACAAACATAATGATGACTAAAAAAAGTTAGACAGAAAAGAGTTCGTATTGTATGATTCTATATACATAAAGTTCCAAAACAAGCAAAGCTAAACTATGGCATTAAAAGTCAGGAAAGTGATTACTTTTCAGAGTGTAGTTACTGGAAAAGGGCAGTGAAGGGGAAGAGGGTTTCTGAAATGCAGATAATGTTCCTTTTTGTTCTTTTTTAAATCTGGGTGCTGGTTACTTCGTTATGTCCATTTTTTGAAAAATCATTAAGTTCTACATTAATATTTGCAAATTTTCTTTTATCTGTTATTATACTTCAATAAAAAGTTATTTTAAAGACTGCAATGTTTTATTATCGATAGGGTAATAGCATAATATTTACACTATAAATGTTAATACATTTAGACTCTTGCTAAACAGATAAAGGCAGATAATAAGATATAGGTTTGTTTTTTTAAAAATGATTTTCATTTCAGTTACTGACTAAAAGACAATCAAAACAGATTTTCACTCATCTTAACATAAGAAAATGTATTTTTAAACTTCAGTTTCAAATCCCATTGCTATCCATCATTCTGGAATTAACTAACCCATGTTATCATATATTCAGATTTAAGCAAATACTTTAAATAAAACTATTAATAATTAGCAGTTGTTCAGTCAGGCTGCATTGTCAAGGTCTATAAAATTCTTCTCTTTTCTGCTAAATTAACTTTATTGGCTTAACCTCAGAATGAATGAAGAAATCTTTAAAATAATATAGCTTAGGAAAGCATGTCATGATACGTCTTCTAAGCATAAAGTTTCAAACTCAATGTCTTTCTTTTTCACTTTGCAATGGGATCTTTGAGTAAACATGTTGCACATGTTAAAAATCAGAATGTAAAACTTTGAAAAGTCAACACTTTTCTACCTGAGAGCTTCCTATCCTTCCATTTTTAAGTAAACATTGAGTCGTAACCTCAAAATTTAAATTGTTTTCTTAAAAACAGAGAATACGACAAAAACAAATACCTATGGATAATCTATTTAAGACTGTGTTACCAATTCTTAGAATATGTCATCACATATGAAATAATAGCTTTTGATATAAATATTTTATTAACTACAAGAAGGAAAGGGGCAAAAAGAAAACACAGACATGCAGGAAGTAAAAGTTTATTCAAAAATTTCCTTTGTAAAATAATTCTTGACAAAGATGAGTTAGTGGAAAGAATAAATATCCTGAGGCACACTACAATATTGTTTCCAATAGATTATTCTGAAAAGCAATTTTAATGGTAAAGGATGTTACCATTTACTTCCCCGAACATCATGATGCTATGATTACAATCTATGTTTTGAAAAGTTTTCCAACTTCCTTAAACAGCTATAGAGTACAGGTTTAAGGGGAGGAAAGGTAATATCTATGATGTTTTTATTAATATTAATGAACATTATGACCTTTCAAACACTGATTGTAAGTCACAGTTGACAAGTGACGGGAAGGCTAATAAATTTATTTATCTTTTCTGTAGCACAAATGTTGCTAGTTTTCTTAACTGACATTAGAAATTCATGTATCTTCAAGATAAAATTTGAATCTAGGTTCCAGAAAACCCATGGACAATGTTCCAATGCCACGGGTGCCAACATTCAGGCAGACAACTTTAGAAAGTCACCATCCCAGTGAACTGAAGGGCAGAGATACCACTCTAGGAAAAGTGATTGAGAAATCACATTTAGTTGGTTATGATTAAGCACATTAATTTTATTCCCTTTTCTACAATGAACACTATAGAACCAATCTAGTACGAAATTAATCTCTTTCTGCAAAAATTGTGAAGCAATAATAAATATTTGCAAGCTCATACTATATATAACTCAAAAACTGTTAAAATGTCATACAACCACTTTCCTATTTTTATGAAATACCATGAAATACTAAACTCAGCTCAGTATATAAAAAGTCTATGAATATTTATCAAAACTTTTAGCATTCACTTATTTTAATATTCTAGAACTTGAAGATGTGAATTTGGTTTATACTTTCAAAGAGTATTGCCCTATAAAATAGCGGAGTTGGAACTGTTCACTACACCAATTTGGATAATCAGGTAGAGTTTTTGGCACAAATGACCACATATGCTTTGTGAATATTGTGATTACACCATGTTGACTTTGAATAAAGTTTTAGCTCCTAATTCTGAATTCTTCCTTTAAGATACATTTAGAAAGGCATTTTACAAACTAATTTGTAAGTAAAACAAGTCGGAGAATTAACATATTATAAATCAGATTCTCTAGCTGTTATATTCAGGATTTGGAAACCTATTCTGCAAGCCTGGCAAGTCACTGAACCCTTCTTTATCAAAGTACAGTACAAATGATTAAAACTCTTACATGTTTACAAATGCCCTGTGACCTCAGGTATTAGGCAAGTACTAACTAAAGCCATTGAAGAGCAAAAGACCAGCCTTGCCTGCATATATAATTGTTACTGTTTTAGTAGGCTGAGAAATAACATTTTTATGCTTTATATAGTTTATACATTGCATCTTTTAAATCTTATTTTTACATTTAAACTTCTAATTCCTAGTGTGATTAAAATCATTAGACTTTCCTTTTAAGAAAGAGGAATCTGGCCGGAAGCAGTGGCTCATGCCTCTAATCCCAGCACTTTGGGAGACCGAGTTTGAGACCAGCCTGGCCAGCATGGTGAAACCCCATCTCTACTAAAAATACAAAAAATTAGCCGGGCATGGTGTTGTGTGCCTGTAGTTCCAGCTACCTGGGAGGCCGAGGCAGGAGAATTGCTTGAACCCGGCAGGTGGAGGTTGCAGTGAGCTGAGATCATGCCACTGCACTCCAGCCTAGGTGACAGAGTGAGACTACATCTCAAAAAGAGAAAGAAAAGAAATAGAAAAGGAAAAGAAAAGAAAGAGAAATCTTTAAACAACTCAATGACAACAGAAAAACCAACTAGCCCCATTAAAAAGCGGGCAAAGGACATAAACAGACATTTTTCAAAAGAAGATATACAAATGGCCAATGAGCATATGAAAAAATGTTCAACATTACTAATTATCAAAGAAATGCAAATTAAAATCATAACATGATATTATCTTATGACAGTCAGAATGGCTATTATTAAAAAGTCAAAAAATAACAGATGTTAGTGAGGATGTAGAGAAAAGAGTCCACACTGCTGGTGAGAATGTAAATTAGTATAACCTCTATGGAAAACAGTATGGAAATTTCTCAAAGAATTAAAAATAGAACTACCATTCAATCCAGCAATCCCACTATTGGGTACCTATCCAAAGGAAAAGAAATCATTGTATAAAAAAAGATTCGTGCACTTATATGCTTATCGCAGCACTATTTATAATAGCAAAGATGCAAAATCAGCATTAAGTGTCCATCAGTGGATGACTGGATAAAGAAAATGTGGTATGTACATACAATGTAGCATTATTCAGCCATAAAAAAGAGTAAAATCATGTCATTAGCAGCAACATGGATGGAACTGGAGGCCATTATGTTAAGTAAAACAACTCAGAAAGTCAAATACTGCCAAATAATGTGTATACATGGACACAGAATTTGTAATAATAGACATTGGAGACTCACATGGGACAGTGAGAGGGGGGTAGGGGATAAGAAATTATTCAACAGGTACAATGTGCATTATTCAAGTGATGGTTACACTAAAAGCCCAGACTTAACCACTACACAATATATCCACGTAGCAAAACATCACTTGTACCCCTTAAATTTATACAAAAAAAAATTTTTTTAAAGGATGTTTACCTTAAGAAGCATAGTAATACACAACTGTCTAGATTATATATTAAGCTTATAATCACGTAGATAAGCTTATACTTTTGATTAGTCCTGCTTTTTAAGATAGCTATATTTTATATACATTTATACTGCCATTGAAAATATACACTTCTTATCTAGCAAATTCCCTATTACTGCTAAGATAGTCAAACATTTTGATGACCAATATAAGCCATATATATGCATAATACTGTTTATTTCTTTAAAAGAGTAAATAAATATAGCCATCTAAGGAACTAAAAACAATAAAATACACAAATATAAACACCTAAGAAATTTTACAAACTAATTTTTGAAATATTCTACTATATAAAAATATAATTATATGACATAATAGCTTTAGTTTATCATTTGTCTCATCATTTGGCAGCAGTCCCAAACATGATAAACAGAAAGATGTCTGATGAACTGAGAAATTAGTTATTATAAAAATCTCATTTATATTCACTCTTGCAGTATAACTGCATTAATATTAAAAAACACCCAGTTCTAAATTCATTTATTTAACCTTAAAGGCATTTTATACTGGTAAAACATTATTATACAGATATAGGTTTATTATGAATTTAATTATGCAAATTTAATCACCCATTTTACTTTGTAGGAATTATATATGCCTTAACATTTTCATTCCTCAGAAATAATAAAATTACAATTAAAATAGTTTTTACTGAAAATTCAAATACAGCTTTTTGGTCAGTGAGTATTTATGGCTTAATGTCACAGGCAAAAACAAAAGGAAGAAAACTGTAACCATTTTTAGTAGAAACTACTTTCTATTTTGGCTTAGTGAAAGATGGGAGTCACTCTACCTCACAAAGCAGTAAGTCAATGATGTGGAACACCATGCAGAGTGGGAACTTGGCAGTAAAAAGAGTGAGAAACCACTGGGATGCATACATATGAGCTTCCAGGTTCAGATCAGAAAAATGGCTATGCAGGTCCGGTAGCTGTTCCTAAAAGTCAAAGTGGAAAATTTAAGAGCAATGAGAAGCTTGCAGCAGAACAATGAAGTTCCTGCCACAACTGCAACTTACAAACAGCTTTCTATGATCGCTGTAACTCTATTCTAGTATTGGTTGTCTTGTATAACTGCACAGAAGTGATGACAGCAGATGAGAATTAGGGATATGACAGATAATTGAGGAAAATACAAACAGACTTATTATAAACAACTAAGAAAGACCATCTCTTGCTCACTTGACTGTTCTTGATTCTTGCAAAATTCTCATTCTACCAGAGCATCTGTAGTGTAATGTGTATCTTGACTCCAGGGTCAAGTCATAGCATCCCCATTCAGGGTTAAATTTTTTTTTTTTTTTTTTTTTTTTTTTTGAGATAAGAGTCTTGCTCTGTCATCCAGGCTGGAGTACAGTGGCATGATCCTGGCTCACTGCAACCTCCGCCTCCCAGGTTCAAGCCATTTTCCTGCCTCAGCCTTCCAAGTAGCTGAGATTATAGGCACCCTCCACCAGGCCCGATTATTTTTTGTATTTTTTATTAGAGACAGTGTTTGACCATATTAGCCTGGCTGGTCTCGAACTCCTGACCTCAAGTGATCTGCCCGACTTGGCCTCCCAAAGTGCTGGGATTACAGGTGTGAGCCACTGTACCCAGCCCAGGGTTCAATTCTTAACTAGCTAGAAAAGAAATGTATCTTCTCTTTGGAAATCATCTAATCTGGGGTCTATGATGTTTCAGTATATTTTTTGAACACTTAGAAAATTCTAAGCCACGACAAACTATTTAGAAATCTGTCTTCAGCATATTAAAAATGGCAAAGCAAAGAAATTATGCAAAGGTATAATATATAAAATTGGATATCTTCTAAAAATGCCTTTATGGTAACTTTATTTTTTTCTCCCAATTTAAACAAGCAAATGGTTTTCAAAAGCATGAACAGCAAGGTACAAAGTATTAGCATAGCTATTACCATAACTGAAAGACAAAGGCCACCTTCATTTTGTTTTCATAAATAGACCACAAAAAGAAGAATAAAAAACAAAATAAGCCATTTCTTGAACTACATGCTCTCTTTGAAAAACAGCCAAATGTGCCCATTAGGTACTTCAAATGGAATGTCCAAATGCTCATTCAGTTAACTGAAAAAAAAGTGCTAATAGAAAAATGTGGTTGAGGTTCTTCATAGTACCACACATCTGTTATTTATTAGGTATATTTACTTGATTCTCAAAGCCCTTAGGAATACTGACCTTCGAAAATATATGAATTTTTTGGTAAATAAAAGGCAAAAAGCAAGTAATCCCAAATATTTACTTGGTAGAATTAAATCGTTAAAAAGGAGCTTATTGCTGTTAATATCCATATTTACCAGATTCTTCTACATAGTCTTTTTCCTCCTTAATGCCCATTTGTCATTGTACTTATGGCTCGTTTTACATCCCTGCCTCCTTTTATTTCTTTTCAATTTTAAAGTCTTCTACCCTCCTACATTCCCTTCTCCCAATAAATTGTTCCTTTAACCTCACTGCAAATTCATCTTCTACTGCCCTGTTCTTCTAATCTCTCAGTCTCCTACTGGCTTCACTTCCCTCTTTAGACACCTATGGATCCCCTGGCAGTTCATATCAATGAGCTCCTACTAGCATCTTCTGCTCTCACATTCCACGAACCTCCTTCCTCAACCATTTTACCCTTCCCCAATATGGAATCAATCCATCCGTGTACTTCCTTCACATTTCTCTTGGATTCCCAAAACCCCTTTTAAACAAAGTCACATAAACATGCCACAAAAACCCATTATAAATTTAAGATTATCAACTTCAGGTAGAACTCCAAAGCTAGTTAAAAATTCCTTTTGTCAGCTCTGGTCAATCACTTTGCCTGTGGTCACAATCTTTTTTACTATGTAATATTTGGTATATATAAAAGGATGCATGTTTCTCACACACATTTATAAATACGCATTGTAAAGCACAACAACAACATTGAGATTAGGAATTATATTTAAAAATTTTTAAATGTATCCCTACAGTATTTTAGTATGTTTTATTCTCTTATGAATATCTTTCTGGCTTTTCCAAGTGTTCTATGTGGACTCAAATAAGGAAGTGGTGCTAATTAGTATGCAGAAAGCTCTTAGGTATTTCCATTTTTACTCTGTAAATATCTCCATTCCTCTACAAACAATACTTGGCAATCTCTTAATGATTAAACTCATTAGATTCTCACTTCAAAGTATATTTAACTTGAACATTTAAAATGTGAGATATTTTTAAAATAGTAAAATGGCTAAATAAACATATTATGATAGACCAATGTAGATATTGGTCTGAAACTAAATCCATGTACATTTTCTATAATATTCCATTAAACTTCCATAATTCATTATTGCTTACCAACTCTATTAGGCTTTTTCTATGACTCAACAAATCCCTGAGTGATAAAAGTTCCTAATTTTTATTTACCTGCATTAGTCTCTCCAACTGGTAGAATTTGCAATGAAGATCTTCGAAGTTGTTTCTGTAGAGGTCTCTCAAACCATAGTCGTACATGATTTTCACCAAAACACAGAATGCTTGTTCCTCTGGCATCTACAGAAAAATATATACATATACAACATAAATAAGTGGCATTTTGCCAGAATGTCAAAAAAGTTCCTTCATGTTATTAGTCCTTTGCATAAGTAGCTGAAGGCCTGGAGCAAATGAAGTCCTTCAGAGCCAGTCTTTGGCAGAGTGACATGACCTCCTTACTTGAGATGGGAATTATCTTCTTTTGTTAATTTTAATCATGTTGTCATTCATTCATTAGGCTATCTTTAAAAATAGGCAATACACTCATGATTAAAAAACCAAAGCACACTTTGGGAGGCCAAGGCAGCCAGATCACTTAAGCCCAGGAGTTCGAGACCAGCCTGACCAACATGGCAAAACCCTGTCTCTACAAAGAATAAAAAAATTAGCCGAGTGTGGCAACATGAGTGTGTAGTCCAGCTACTTGGGAGGATGAGGTGGAAGGATCGCTTGAGCCTGGGAGGCGGAGGTTGCAGTGAGCAAAATCATGTCACTGCATTACAGCATGGGTGACAGAGCGAGACCCCGTCTAAAAATAATAATAATAAAATAAAATAAAAACAATGTAAAAAGATCTAAAGGTAAAAGTCTCGCTCCTCCCTATCATTATATATAAACTAATCCCCGGTACCTACACCCCCCAACCTCTTTTGCATAACCTCATATCTACTCTAAATAATTTCTCCTGTATTCTGCCACTGATTATCTATGCAAATAAAATAATTACATTTTTAATTTTATTTTGTCCCATCCCACATAAAAGATAATATTCTATATTTGTTATACATCTTGATTTTTTTCCTTAACAATATATGTTGGAAATCTTTCTATCTCAGTATATAAAGAGTTGTCTCTTTATTTTTTTAAAAGCAATTACATATATAAAAGTACTATATGTATTCCATTATATAAAAGTATTCCATTATATAAAAGTACTATAGCTCATTTAACGAGTTTCCTATTGATACTTGAGATGTTCCTAATTTTTTAATCATATAAAGCTTCAATAAACTTTGCATATGTATCATTTTGTACATATGCAAAAATGGGGTGGGGTAGAGCACATTCCCAAAAGGGGGAATGCTGGGTGAAAAAATAAATGCATTTTAAATTTTGGTAAATAGCATGAGACTATCCTCCCCAAGTTTTCTTGATGTTGCTACTTTCTGTAAAATACAGTTTTCAGGGAAATGGCCAGTAAACTCTAACATACTAGCTTTCTCAGAGGTATTTTTATCTGAACAGGGAATAAAGTCTGAAGTCAAAGGAACAAACCTCTAAACAGTGGTATCAACAGGTGAAAGAATATGGAAAGGGACATATCTAATATTCTAGAAATTACACCAAGCATACAGAAAAAGTTGTACTTATTCAATGTCCTAGGATGTAACTATTATACAAACATCTACTTTAAATATTACTTCCTTGAAAATTTACATTTGGTTGATTATGGTATTTCATACATTTGTTAGACTAACTTCATACTTCAGCAAGTGAATCAAGTAGAGTTCCATTTATTCACTTAGAAATGCAGTTGTACAAGATTTTATACAAATCAGCCACTTCTATTTTCTAATTATAAACCATAAAATACCCAAATTTGTTCAATAACATCTCCTGAAGTTAAATAAATACATTATAGTGTTTTCATTTTGATTCTTTAAATATTTGTTTATTTTCTTTTTATCTATGAGTTGTTTGAGACCTTTTCAAAATTTCTGGCCACTGACCTCAGCTATTCAAGTTAGCAACTATTTTTCAGCTTCCGTTTGGTTATTTAGGATACAATTACACTGTATTCTTTACTCCTTTGTCATCAAAGCCTCAAATGACACTAACTTGAACATATATGGCCAAGAATACTTCTCTTACCAAGGTGTAAGCCTCTTCATCTTCCTCTCAGATCTCTACTCAAATGGCTATACAAAATAGCTGCATGTAAGATAACTGTAGCCAGGCCGGGCGCGGTGGCTCACGCCTGTAATCCCAGCACTTTGGGATGCCAAGGTGGGTGGATTACCTGAGGTCAGGAGTTCGAGACTAGCCTGGCCAACATGACGAAACCCCGTCTCTACTAAAAATACAAAATAGCTGGGCATGTTGGTGTGTACATGTAATCCTAGATACTGGGGAAGCTGAGGCAGGAGAACTGCTTGACCTGGGAGGTGGAGGTTGCAGTGAGCTGAGATCGCACCACTGCACTCCAGCCTGGAGTTTTGAGATTTTATCTCAAAAGAGAGAGAGAAAAAAAAAGATAACTGAACTGCAGCCAGTCCTAGAGATACTAATTCACTTAAGTCTCTCTCTTTCTAAGTAAATGTCTTACCATCTGATGTCTTATAAAGGGAATATGTTTTTATTTCTTTGAATGTGGTAAAATCATTAGGGCAAATAAAAGGTTTATGTGCCTTTTGGCATTCATACATATAGTCACTGTACAGATGAGGTGCAGGCCCTGTTCTAGGCTTTAGGGATACAGAGATAAAGGTATAGAGCCTCCCTAGGGGAAGAGTAAACAGGCAACTCTACTTGAGTTTCATAAGGATGCAGAAGTCCAAGACTAGGGAATGTTGGGTGTTGGAAGTAAAGGTAAACATCAGAGACAATTTTGGAGGAGGCAGAGCTAGATGGCCAAATAGCAATCATCCTTCAGCAATCATCCTCCCTCAAGAACACCAAATTGAACAACTATCCACGCAAGAAACACCTTCATAAAAACAAAAAATCAGGTGAGCAATCACAGTACCCGGTTTTAACATGATATCAAGGAAGAAGGCACGGAAGAGGATAGAAAAAACAGTCTTACATTGTCTACACCAAACCTATCCTATCCCCCCAGCACTGTGTAGAGAAAGAATCCATGCACTTGGGAAAGGGAGAGAGCAGGGATTGTGGGACTTTGCATTGGTACTCAGTGCTGCCCTGTCACAGCAGAACACAACACAGGGCAGAATTTAGCAGGCACACAACAAGGAAGGATTTAGACTGGCCCCAGACAGAAGGGAAGCCCCCTGGTAGACTAAAGTGCCCTGGTGTCCTGAACAAATTTGAAAAGCAGTCTAGGCCACAAGTATTACAATCTTCTGGCAAGTCCTGGTGCTGTGCTGGGCTTGAAGCCAGTGGACTTGGGGTACATACAATCCAGTGAAACACCAGCTGGGGTAGCCAAGGGATCAAATAGAAACAACAACAAAAAAGTAAGAGTGGCTATACTTACACCCCTTCCCCAACTCCAGGCAGGGCAGCTTGGGAGATACTCCTTTTCTGCTTGTGGAAAAGAGAGGAAAGAGTAAAGAGGACTTTGTCCTGCAACTTGAGTACCGGCTCAGCCACAGTAACATGAAGCAGAGTCCTGAATCCCCTGAGTCCAGACCCTAGCTCCTGAAAAGCATTTCTAGATCCATCCTGGGCCAGAAGGAAACCTGCTACCCTGAATGGAAAGACCCTGGGGCCTTGAATAAACACCAGCAGCAGCCAGGCAGTAGTCGTCAGGTACCATGCTGGCTTCAGGTGTGACCAAGTGCAGTTGCAGCCATAGTAGCCAGTCCCAGCTGTGGTGGCTAGTGCTTGTGTCACCCTGCTCCTCAACTCCAGGAAGCCCAGCATGAGGAGAAAAAAAACACTATTTATTCAGGGGAAAGTGAGAGAAGAGAAAAAGACATTTTAGGAATTCTCTCAGATCTTACCCAAGCCCACCAAGGCTATATCTCTGCGAGTCTGCAAAAATTGCAGCATTATTTGGCTTGGGGCATCCCCTAAAGCAGATATGGCTTCAGTGACTAAAGACTTAGATCACAACACTTAATTCCCTTTGGAAAGGCTTCTCAAGAAGGATGGGTAAAAATAAGTCCAGACTATGAAGATTAGAATAAATACTTAACTTTTCAATGCCCAGATATCAATAAACATCCACAAGCATCAAGAATACCCAGGAAAACATGACCTCATCAAATGAACTAAACAAGGTACCAGGGACCAATCCTGGAGTGAGAGATATGTGACATTTAAGAGAATTCAGAATAGCTACTTTGAGGAAGCTCAATGACTTCAAGACAATACAGAGAAAAAATTCAGAATCCTATCAGATAAAGTTAACAAAGAGACTGAAATAATAAAAAATAATTAAGCAGAAATTCTGAAGCTAAAAAATTCAACTGACAAACTTAAAAATGTATCAGTCTCTCAACAGTAGATGATCAAGCAGAAGAATCAGTGAGCTTGAAGACAGGCTATATGAAAATACATAGAGGAGAAACAACAACAACAAAAAGAATAAAAAGACATTAGGCATGCCTGCAAGATCTAGAAAATAGCCTCAAAACGGCAAATCCATGAATTATTGAGCGTAAAGAGGAGGTAGGGGAAGAGATCAGAGTAGAATATTAGAAAATAAATGGACTGGAGTTGAAAAGTGATGCATAAACCTACAAAATGGGAGAAAATTTTCGCAACCTACTCATCTGACAAAGGGCTAATATCCAGAATCTACAATGAACTCAAATAAATTTACAAGAAAAAACAAACAACCCCATCAAAAAGTGGGTGAAGGATATGAAGAGACACTTCTCAAAAGAAGACATTTATGCAGCCAAAAAACACATGAAAAAATGCTCACCATCACTGGCCATGAGAGAAATGCAAATCAAAACCACTATGAGATATCATCTCACACCAGTTAGAATGGCAATCATTAAAAAGTCAGGAAACAACAGGTGCTGGAGAGGATGTGGAGATATAGGAACACTTTTACACTGTCGGTGGGACTGTAAACTAGTTCAACCATTGTGGAAGTCAGTGTGGCGATTCCTCAGGGATCTAGAACTAGAAATACCATTTGACCCAGCCATCCCATTACTGGGTATATACCCAAAGGACTATAAATCATGCTGCTATAAAGACACATGCACACGTATGTTTATTGAGGCATTATTCACAATAGCAAAGACTTGGAACCAACCCAAATGTCCAACAATGATAGACTGGATTAAGAAAATGTGGCACATGTACACCATGGAATACTATGCAGCCATAAAAAATGATGAGTTCATGTCCTTTGTAGGGACATGGATGAAATTGGAAATCATCATTCTCAGTAAACTATCGCAAGAACAAAAAACCAAACACCGCATATTCTCACTCATAGGTGGGAATTGAACAATGAGAACACATGGACACAGGAAGGGGAACATCACACTCTGGGGACTGTTGTGGGTTGGGGGGAGGGGGGAGGGTTAGCATTGGGAGATATACCTAATGCTAGATGACGAGTTAGTGGGTGCAGCGCACCAGCATGGCACATGCATATATATGTAACTAACCTGCACAATGTGCACATGTACCCTAAAACTTAAAGTATAATAATAATAAATAAAAAATAAAAAAAGAAAAAAAATGGCATAGTACAGTATTTGCAGGTAACCATATATGTTATATTTGCATATAACATTACTGAAGTAGATGATTTTAGTAATCTACTTTAAATCATCTCTTTATAATACTTAATACAATGTAAATGCTATGTAAATCGTCATTACAATGTATTTTTATTTATATTTTTACTTGTTACACTGTTATTAATGTTTCCAAATATTTTTCATCCACGATTGGTTGAACCTGCAGACATGAAGGGCAGACTGAATATATGTATCTCATTTGCCATTTGCTCTGAAAATTTTCTTGAACCCTGATATTATATCATGTACTTAATAGCACCTACTTGTTTCCTTTAACTGTACTTTTAAAATAATTTACTTATAGATGCATTTGTGCAGTTGTTTGATTAGTATCACTCACTGCTCCACTGAGCTTTGGACTCCATAACAAAAGACACCATGTTTATTTTTTTCACTACTGTATCTATTGTATTTGCCTGGTGCCATCCATATAGTCAGCTCTCAGCTTATATATTTTAAGGAATGATTAAATAAGCAATTGAATGAATGAGTAAATAAACAAATTGCATAAAATAAAATATCATTTGCAAAAAAAAAGAAAAGTGATGCATAACAGTAGAGCTGCAGCATACCATTATATACCATTTTTATCATACAGATAAAACAATGTAAATAGTTCAAGAGCACAGACAACAATAAAAAGTGGTAACATAACCAGAAAGTGATGAATTTTGAGTACTTATTACTTTTGTTTTTAACATGAGTTATTTAACTGTAAGTTTTTATCATTTAATTTGTAACAATGGCTGTGCTTAACAACTGGTTCACAGAATTCCTGAAAATTTAACAATTGGCCGTCAAAAGCTGGTATGACCTGGCTGTAGCACAGCACTGATATGACCATGATAAAGAGTTAGGAATGTATTCTAAGTGCAGTGGGAAATCAGTGAAGAGTTTACAGCAGCGGATCTGATTTTTATTTTTAGTAAGGTCACGCAGCTGCTACCAATTCCTCATTAGTTCCCAATATCGAGGGACAACTATATTTTGGTTTACTAAGAATCTATCACTTTTCTTTTGTATACAGGTATAATCTACAAGAACCTATATTCAATCATTCCCCTCAAAACTTTGCCCAGAAACAGATCATGAATATACAAAAGGCGCTGCAGGAGAAATACATGATTTTGGAATTATACCAATAGATGTTAATTTCAGGTAAGGTTTTAATTACTCGCTGGGTGATTTTGAGCAGGCAACCTCTTTTAATGCCTAAGATTTTTTTTACTTCTAAAAAATTAGAAATAATAATACCTATGTCATAGGGATGCTACAAGTATTAAGTGAAATATATTTAAGAGACAACATATACATATTGTTGGCAATCACTAAATGTAAATTTCTCTTATCTTTCCTTCCTTAAAGACAGAGACTGTCTTATACATTGACAATTACCAAAATGCTTTATACAAGGATACTCAAAAGAATAAACGATGCATAGGTAAAATTTTTACTCTAAGATCTTTCTGTTAAAATGATTTGCTGGAATTTAAGTTGTTAACATGAAGCAGCAAAAATGTGCTGCTTTTCATATAAGTGACAGCATTTCTTGTGTATCACTAGGAAGAATGTCCCCCTCCTCCTCCCCATGCTTTTTATGACTCAGACAAACTGCACCTTCAAGGTTCTCCACATGGTTTTGTATACAAGCTCAGAGGGAATAACTGGGTTGGGATATACTCTATAGCACAGCTCTGCCTTTAAAATATTACTGATCTTTTAAAACTGATCATAAGTGGCACTTTGTTATTTCTCTTTAATGTGAGGAGACCCCTGCTTTCTCTGAATCCCAAAACTCTTTGTTGTATGCCATTACAGTTATTTGTGCACTTCTAACCACCACTTTAATGTTGTACCCCCCACTCCACAACTCTTGGCATAGAACCTTCAATAAATATCAAGTGTTAAATATTTCTTTAAGATAAACTAGCAAAATTCTGCATATATCTGCCTTTTTAATGAAGTCATACCACACAAGTAGGGCAATCTGTTGGTAACTGCCAACAAAAATGTAGAAGGAAAGTATTGGTGTGAAGGCTAGAAGCAAGGGGCAGCCAAATGCAACTATATTAGCACTTGATTTCCTGTAATTCTATTCCAAATGCTAAATATAAAAAGCTTTTATATTATCTATATTTTGTGTCGACTATTCAGCTTGTCCCTCAATCGGCATAAAGAAAATCAACCAAGATGTGAGATGCAATGCTAGGTTGTACTGTCAAACTTCACCTTAGTACGTGCAGTTCCTCCACGAGGTAGTACGGTGGTACCTACCTACTTAAAAAAAAAGCACTAAAATGACTATTTAACTTATTACAATGATTAACGCTTCATAGAATAAGATAATCCAATTTATCCAATTTATGCAACTGGTCTAAAGTTACAATAAAAATACATAATTGAACAACACATCTTTAAATAAAATATTAAGGTGTTGGAATATGGTGGGTCTCTAAGACTGAATGTCCATTTTTGCTGTGTACAGAAACTTTATCACCAGTGTTATTTCATTAAGGAAAAGGGGATAAACATTAAAATATTATAATTTAAGATATCAAAATATCATCCATGGCTTTATGAAATACAAAACAAAAATACCTGCCTCACATGCATAATTGAGAATTGAGTGATGTAATCACTGTTTGGTAATAAATGTTGATAATGATCTGCCATCTGTACTAATTGTGTTGATCACTGAATGGAGACAATCTCCAAGCCCTCACTACTTCTCTCCACAATAAACTATAAAACAAAGCAGTGCTAAGTATTTCAAGTCTTTAAGATGCACCTGAAATCATTTACATCAAAGTATTTTTTGAAGTAAAACTACATTTTGATAATTTAAAGTAATCCCCATAGTTAGTGTAAAACTAAATTTCCTGCTTCACATGATGTGTTTCACATCTTTTTGGAATGATCTACCTTTCTCTATGAAGGAGATGAACACTCTACTGATATTCCCAATTTTCTTCAACAAAAATGAATGGGCCCGGCATGGTGGCTCATGCCTGTAGTCCCAGCACTTTGGGAGGCTGTGTGTGATCACTTGAGGTCAGGAGTTCGAGACCAGGCTGGCCCACATGGTGAAACATCATCTCTACTAAAAATACAAAAATTAGCCAGGCATGGTGGCATGTGCCTGTAATCCCAGCTGCTCGGCAGGCTGAAGCAGAAAAATTCCTTGAACCCAGGAGAAGAGGCTACAGTGAGCCAACATCTTGCCACTGTACTCCAGCCTGGGTCATAGAGCGAGACCATGTCTCAAAAAAAAAAAAAAAGATGAATGCTGGTGAACCTTGAAACTCAAGGTTATTTATCATGTCTTCATTTTTTGTTTACATATTAAAAAGCAAATAGAATGAAAACTTCTAGTCATTTGTCTATTCTCCCTTTAAATCAAATAGCTTAATACATTTAAATTGAATGTCAATGTATAAGCCATAAAATTCTATCATTGTATGATATATTAGTCTCCTATGTGTAATCCATTCAAATTAGTTGGACCAGGGACCAAAAGAAAACTGGCTGGGCAAATAATTATTAATGTAAAAGCAAATAATTATTAATTTAAAAAATAACAGCAACAGTTACCATTATTAGACATATTCATTCATGACCCCATTTGATATTCACCAAAATCCTGCAAGGTAGGCATTATTTTTACATTATAAATATAATACTAGTGAACTTCAAAGAAGTTAAATGACTTGCCAGTAACTATAGGTCTATTAAGTAAAGCCTGGTTTTAATCTCATAACTGCATTATTTTTGTGCTAGGTACAAAATATGTAAGACTCTTTACACTCATCATAAGGTACTCAATACTCATAATAAGCCTAGAAGGATGATAACAAGAAACTAAAGCTCAGTTGAAGAAACTTGCCCAAAGCCATATAACTTGAAAGGTATTAAACCACAATCCAAATTCACAGTTGTACTTTTCAGTATCCTTTGAAAGAGTTCAGCTTCAAAAAGGCAGAGAGACATAAGATAGTAGTTAAATATTTTTTAAATAGGTAAAATGTTTGTGTGTATTAGGACACAGGGAGATGTTGGAAAATGGCTCAAAAGCACTTCATAAGAATTAACTTGGAATAGGAAAATGAATGCTTCTTTCTCTTGAACTAGAAGGAAAAGTGATTTGGAAGTATAGGACTTATTTTTTAAATACACTAAAAATCTTGTAGTAAGTATATCACTCAAGATGATGTGATGTACCTGTTTAGCATCCTACTGTCCCATCATCTGATATCAAAACCCCTCTTCCTATAGGAAGACCATTCCATTGTTTAGGAGGGGCTGATGGTGTTCACTGATCTTCACTAAAGACCTGGGCTGTGACAATTAGAATGCCCTACCCAACCAGGCCAAAGTCCAACAGGAAGAAAAACAGAGGGAGTTGTTGGTGTTGTTGCTGTGTGTCACTTTAAATAAATGCAGAAGCTATAGCAAAAGACAGTCCCTTTTAAACGAGGTAGCAAAAAATAGTCCCTTTTAAATGAAGTTGTCCTGATCATATGAATCCAGGCCAGCCAACAGTCATTTTGCCCACTTTTTTGTCTACTAACATAATTAAGACAATAAAATTCAAGAAAAGCAGAGATACAGATTCTTGATGACAAAATATGAACTCTGCAGTCCAATCATGTGAAAAATCATCTCTGACCCTAGATTTCCCAGTTATATGAGTCAATTCTGTCGCATGCAGCAGAAAGAGTCTTGAATAATATAATGCCACAAATACTTAACATATATATATATGTTACAAATATATATATATATACACGATAGAGACTTCAAAATGAAGCCTTTATCTTGTCACCTTGGACTCTGGAATCTGTAATAGGTAGTTCTGCTTCTCATTTACTTCCATTGGTTAAATCTTATCCCAAACCTGTCTTTTTGGTGAGAAATATTTTAAAATTTATAATTTTTAATTTTATTTTACTCTGAAATACAACAAACAGAAAAATGTATAAAAATTAAATGTACACTTTAATTAATACTTGATTATAAACTAAAAAAACTTACAAAGGATGCATGTAACCACTATCTAGGTTAAGAAAGAGAATACTGTCGATAGCCCTGAAAATCCCTGTGTCTCTTTTCAGTCATGATTCCCAGTTTCTCCCTAGAGAAATCACTTTCCTAACTTTAACAGTTATCACTTCATTGGTGTTCTTTACAGTTTTTTCCATCTATCTAGCATCCTAAAAATAGAATTTAGTTTTGCTTGTTATTGAACTTTATGCAAAATGGAATCATACCAAATGTAATGTTGTACTTTGCTTTTTTTAAACTAAATCTTATGTTTATATGATTCATTTATATGAATCAATGTAGTGTGAAACATTCATTTCCATTGCTGTATGGCATTCATACTCTAAGAATATCATAATTTAGCCATCTTACTGTCTAATTACAATTCTAATATTGGACATTTTAGTAGTGGACATTTGAGTTGCTTCAGTGTTTTGACTGTTATAAACACTATTAATTAGGACAAAAGTAATACATGTATTTTGATGTACAAGTGCGTAAATTTGACTAAGGTATGTCTAGGAGCAAAACTTCTGGGTGTGCATATCTTTATCAGACAAAGCCAAATCGGTTTCGAAAGGAATTGTACCTAGTCATAGTTTTTTTTTAAAAATTCAATAGTTTTAAACATGCTAGATTATTCAAACATAATCCTTCTTGCAGTTGGAAAGCTTCTATAAATGCCAATATTAGTATACATACAGTAATTTAACCTTAAAAATGAACATAAACTTCTGAATGTCTAAAAAGGTACATGTTCAATTAAAAAATTTAAAACTTGTAACAATAAATATTGTAGAAAAATTATTGGGTTACAAATTATCTAAAATATTTTATATAATTTTTAGAGTAAGTGAAATATAATCAGGTCATAATTTATTAAGACTAAGAGATAAAGACTAATATCATGATTATGAAATTACAAATTATTATTGTATATTTCATTACAAAGGCAGTTGAACATTATAATGGTTGCAGGCAATCTGTACTATAACATTCTCCAACTGTAAATGACAAATTTCTTGTAATTTCATAAATGGATGTAAGAGTCTACTGTGATAAACATTTAATTCTTCCATTGTCTAAACTACTACATGTTACAAAGCTATTGTCAAAGCATCTAGAAATTTCCAAGTACAAGGAGAGGCTAATTATTTATTTAAACTACTTAGACACGAAAAAATCCTAAAAATTCAAAACTGTTTTTGAACATACTTTCATTTTTGGTCTTACTTTCTTCTCAGGCAATGAATGTGAAATATAAATGACTATGGGTGAGGAAAGGACAGAACCCAAAAGGAAGCAGGCTCTCACAGTGATTAATATGGAGCTTCCAAAGATGTCTGGCAGCAAAAAGAAGCAATAGCTTATGTAACTGATAACAAATTAGTCAGTAAGACCCTAATAATGTATCTCCCTGGAACCTGAGATAGTGTGTTTGATGAATTGTTTAAACCAGTCCGTATTCTTCTATTTGTTTAAACCAGGGAGACAAAAATATAGTAAAAAATAAATTACAGTTAACTTCTGTTATTCAAATTGGTTGAATGGATGGGTTGGTCAGTTAATGGAATATGCTAATTAACAGAATTATCAAACATACTGCCAATTAAAAATTAGAATATGTTTTTCATTAACAGAATGCTGAATATCAGTTCATTGTTCCTTAAGGATTCTAAAAGGATTTCTATATTTCAAGTTATTTTTATAAAAGCCATGACAACACTGAATAATTCTATTAATGTAGAAAGTGTGAGAGACTAGACTGAATTTCTGTCTCTCTTGTAACATACACTGGAAGCTATCTTGTTGGAGTTCACAAAGGCTGACTCACTACGTGGCCCTTATAATAGTAGAGTACATAATGTAGAAAAAAAATTCTGGGTATTTGAGCTCTCGTTATTTGAATCTCCCTCTTTCTCTCTTTGCGGACGGGGTGGGGAGGGTGTTTCCAAATAATTATGAACTTATAATTGACCCAAACTTCTGTCAAATCCAAAACAGATTTCTCAGAGAGATATTCTTCTCACTGAACATTAATAAATATATTATAATATGTTAAACAGGGCTACAGGTAAAAAATGCTAAACTACGGTATGTTCAAAGATCACTTTGTGGCCAGGCGTGGTGGCTCACGCCTGTAATCCCAGCACTTTGGGAGGCTAAGGTGGGAGGATCACCAGGTCAGGAGATCAAGACCAGCCTGGCTAACATGGTGAAACTCTGTCTCTACTGAAAAAAACACTAAAATTAGCTGGGCATGGTGATACGTCTGCCTGTAGTCCCAGCTACTCTGGAGGCTGGGGCAGGAGAATCGCTTGAACCCAGGAGGCGGAGGTTTCATTGAGCTGAGATTGCACCACTGCACTCTAGCCTGGCAACTGAGCGAGACTCCATCTCAAAAAAAAAAAAAAAAAAAAAAAGATTACTTTGTTCAAACCAAAGCTTCACCCATGTCTTGAACTTCAGCTTCTCATCCAAGTAATTATAAAGGCTTCCTTTAGAAGAAAGATGGCTCTGAGCCTTGAAGAAAACATCCATGTCACTGGGTATGGTCTCCAGCCTCTTAGGGAAGGGACCTGACTATTCTAGATTCTAGTGGGTTTAGAAGGGGAACAAGGGCCCCTGAGAATTTGTGACTATAAAGTAACTGGTCATCACAGGAAGTCCCAAAAAGGTGAGATGTAGAGAAATCAAAGAAAGAAGGATAACAAGAAGACAGAAACTGTCATAAACAGATAATAATGTAACAGAGGGAAAAAAATCATCAACCTCAAAGTGAAACAAAGTGAAAATCATAATAGAACTATTATAATTAAAATCAGGTTTTCAGAATTAGGACCATGAATCTACTATAATTGCTCTTCACTTCCAGAATGCTAAACCTCAAAAAAACAATGCTGTCCTTTTAAACTTCTTGGGCCTCTCGTTACATTTGACACTATTCATTGCTTCCTCCCTACTGAGAATCTGAACTTCTTTAAGGATTTTACTTCCGCATCAGGCCTTCAAATGTTTGCTGTTCCTGGGATTTAATCTTCTTACTCTATTCATTCTTCTAGATGATCTGATGTACTCTCATGACTTCAGCTTTCATTTCTCCTCCAGCATTAATCTCCAGTATGCAACTGGCTGCTGAACATATATCTCCACCTAGATGTCCCAAGAATATCCTGAACTCAAATAATTAGAAACAAAACTTATCATCGGACGGGCGCAGCGGCTCCTGCCTACAATCCCAGCACTTTAGGAGGCCAAGGCAGATGGAACACTTGAGGTCAGGAGTTTGAGACCAGCCTGGCTAACATGGTGAAACCCCATCTACTAAAATACAAAAATTAGCCCGGTGTGGTGGCGCATGCCTGTAATCTCAGCTACTTGGGAGGCTGAGGAAGGAGAATCACTTGAACCCAGGAGGTGGAGGTTGCAGAGAGCTGAGATCATGCCACTGCACTCCAGCCTGAAAGACAGAGGTAGACTTCATCTAAATAAATAAATAAAGGCCAGCGCGGTGGCTCACGCCTGTAATCCCAGCACTTTGGGAGGCTGAGGCAGGTGGATCACGAGGTCAGAAGATCAAGACCATCCTGGCTAACATGGTGAAACCCCATCTCTACTAAAATATACAAAAAGTTAGCCGGGCATGGTGGCAGGAGCCTGTAGTCCCAGCTACTGGGAAGGCTGAGGCAGGAGAATGGCGTGAACAGGGGAGGCGGAGCTTGCAGTGAGCTGAGATTCTGCCACTGCATTCCAGCCTGGGCGACAGAGTGAGACTCTGTCTCTAAAGAAAGAAAGAGAGAAAGAAAGAACTCATCATCATCAACTCCTAAACTTTTTCCTTCATTCAATCTCCATAGATATATTTGCTATCTGAACTCAAAATACAACATTCATCCAGTCACCAAAGCCAGGAAACTAGATATGTCACCTTTGACTGCCCCTTTGCCAATCCATCCACAAAACCTAACAATTTTGCTCCCTGAATGTTTCTTAATTCTGCTTTTCTCTGGGTTCTCAACATCTCTCATTTAAACTGACATTTTCTTTTCCTTTTTATTATTATTATTTTTTTGAGACAGGGTCTCCTTCTATTGCCCAAGCTGGACTGCAGTGGTGCAATCAAGGCTTACTGCAGCCTTGACCTCCCAGGCTCAAGTGATCCTCCCACTTCAGCCTCCCAGGTAGCTCACCATCACTACGGGTGCTCACCACCACACCCAGATACCTTTTGTGTGTGTGGTAGAGATGGTGTCTCATTATATTGCCTAGGCTGGTTTCAAATTCCTGGGCTCAAGTGATCCTCCTGCCTCAACCTCCCAAAGTGTTGGGATTACATGTGTGAGCCACTGTGCCTGGCCATATTGATGTTTTCTACCTGGTCTCTCTGCTGCTGTCTGTTTCCTTTAATTCTGCCCTTTACACAGGTATGAAAAGATTTATCTAAAATGATCATATGACTGTATTATTCCCTTGCTCCAAAGTGACCAACGGTTCCTCATTAGCTCTAGAATAAAGCCTGCATTTTTGACATATTACAAAGTCTTCACAATTTCCCATCTTACCATTTTTACGTCACACCACTCCCCGTGTACAATTGCTATAGTAAACTGTGATTTCATATTGTTCCCTTTGTATGCTGTGCCCTATCATACTTCCATATATTTTCTCATATTGTGACTTTTGTCAATAATTCTTTACCCCCTCCCTTTCCCCTCTCACCTTCTCCAATCTCATTTCTGTCTTGACAAAGCTGCCACCTCCTCCAGAAAGTCTTTTCTGAAAGTTCTGGCAGAGCTTGGTTGGGTAATTCTCCTCTCTATTCTCTTAACCTGTGTATCACTTTCACTTAGCATACTGTAAGTTATTTAATGAGTATGTATTATTTTTGTCATCAGAAAAATAAAGACACATAAAAGAGAATAAAAATTATAAGTTCATGCCTACATTATCTGTGCCCCATCCTGGACTATGAAGTCTTTGAGAACACAAATTATAAATGATTCATCTTTATAACCCCACTTCCTAGCCCAGTACCTGAAAATTGATGCTCAATAAATGATCTGTCAAATGAAGGTAACTGACAGGAAAGAGGATATATAAAAATACATCACAGAAATGATAAAGGACTTCCTTGTCACAGTATAGTGGGTCTTAATGGTCCAGGTCCTGATATTTGGGCAGTTATACCGACTTCTTTAATTCCAGAGGATTCTAGTTAAAAATAACTCCAAATAAGCAATTTATCCTTTTCCAGCCAACAAAACTAATTCCATTGAGAAACTGTCCTATTTTTGACATCATATCTCTTACTTTATCACCTAACGTACATTTTAAAAAAGATATGCCATATGTAATCTCCATCAGATAAATGGGAAATAAGAAGGAAGAACAAAGCCAGTAGAAAGTAAAATAAACTTGGCAGCACTGTGCTATTTATCACACGGACCATTACTTACATGCAGCAGTAATACAGCAGCAAGAAAAGACTGCCCTTGACAGTACCCAATGTCTTCATCATACACAGAGTAGGCCTAGAGAAAAGATGAAAAGAAAGAAATATCGTAAATAGTCACAGATTTTAACTTAAATGTTAGCTCATACCAGGCTCCTGCTTGTTCCTGTCCCTGGGCTGTCAACCACAATTCCACTGGTCTTTCAACTTGAATCTGTATACCACTAGCACAGTGAGATCCCCAAAGAGGCTGTGTATTTCCTAAAGCAGCTCTATGTCCCTTTATCCCAGGTTCATCTTTAAAATTTTGAAATAAAGAGATGCTCAGAGGACCTAAGTTAATATTAAAAGATCTATTATGGTTTGAGATCAGCTGTATGAGGCCACAGGAGGCAGAGGCAAAGGGTGGGACAGAGTAAGAAGATTCTAAGGTTGAAGTGTGGGTTCAAATGCACTAAAAGGGGGAAATCTTGATATTGCTGAGACAGAAGTGCAGATCCGCTATTCTGACAACCCCATGCCAAAAAAAAAAAAAAAAAAAAAAAAAAAACCCTTTAGAACCTCCAAAACTTCTCAAAGACCTTTTAAACTACCCTGCCATTTTCCATGAAGGCTGAAGAGTAAAAATGGTTCTCCAATCTATACCACTGGGGCAAACCAGAAATATTTAGCATTGCCCCATGCTTTTTGCAAAATGGCTGACAGCCTCATGCTACATACATAACTGATATTTCAAGTGCTTTGGCTATTCCACAGCTTTAACGTCATTCTAACCAGGCCATCTGGAGTACAGCCAAAGAGGCCAATTCGTAAGAAATACAGCATTCCTTGGAAAGTAGCTATCATATCATTCAACTTAACATTCCCTCTTAGTTTTCAGAGGAAAGGAAATAAGGCCGTATGCTTAGTGTATACTAATTAATAGTTCAAACATCTAGGATTCTCTAATGCAAACAAAAAGACAACATGTTAGTTTTTGAGGCTGAATCAGTTACAGTAGGTAGAGTGTGCAGATCAAAGGGTAAAGAATAGGAGTTAGAAAGCTTTTTCTGTAAAAGTTCGGATAGTAAATATTGTAGACTTTGAGGAACACTTATAGTACTGGTTGCTTGTTTTTTCTTAAGGGACAGGACTTTTTTTTTTTTTTTAAACAACTTTTTAAAATGTAAAACCATTCTTACATTGGGGCAGTACAAAAATAGGCTTCATGGTCCAGTCACTGAACCCTGAATTAGAATTTTTTAAAAAATTTACTTGTTGTGATGTGTGTGTGTGTGTGTGTGTGTGTGTATATATATATATGTGTATGTATAGAGAGAGAGAGAGAGAGTTTTGCTTTGTCTCCCAGGCTGGAGTGCAATGGCACGATCTCAGCTCACTGCAACCTCCGCATGCCAGGTTCAAACTATTTTCCTGCCTCAGCCCCCTGAGTAGCTGCAATTACAAGGGCCCACCACCACACCCAGCTAATTTTCATAGTTTTAGTAGAGACAGGGTTTCACCATGTTGGCCAGGCTGGTCTTGAACTGCTGACCTCAGGTGTTCCTCTCACCTCAGCCTCCCAAAGTGCTAGGATTACAGACATAATCCACCATGCCCGGCCTGCCAAATATATTTTTAAAAGACTCTCAAAGAATACTACTGAAATCCAGGATATGTATCTCATCCCATGTATTCCATCTATGTGTTGTACTTCATTTTAGTGAGGAGATTTCCATTTAATTTAATAGAATGTATTTTGATTTTGTCAGTATAAAAATTGTCTCTGTCTAGGACAAGGCTTATCAAAGATAACTAGGAAGGCTTAACCTATGGAGAGTAAGTGTAGTATTCCCCATGTGCCAAAGTTGTCAGAGCACAGAGTCTGGAACTCCCTTTTACTCAAAAACATAAACTTTATTGATGTATGGTTTATACTCAGTGAAAGGCATACATTTTAATTGTACAGTTCCTTGAGCTGGGGCATTTATGTAGCCCTGCCATTATAAATATTTCCATCACTCCAGAATGTTCCCCCATGCCTCTCTTTGGTCAAACACCTCCACTCCAGGCAACCACAGATCTGAATTTTATCACAATATATTAGTTTTGCATTTAAAAAAATTTCATATAGATGGAATCATACAATAATGTACTCATATAATATGTAGTCTTTTGTGTCTAGCTTCTCTTACTCAGCATAACGTTCCTGAGATTCTTTCATGTTGTTGTGTGCATCGGTAGTTCATTCCTTTTCATTGCTGAGTAGCATGAATATATACTGTATGAATATACCATGATCTGTTTATTCATTCCTCTGTTTCCAGCTTTCAGCTAGTATGAATAGAGCTGTAAATATATACACAGCATTTGTGGATACAGATTTTCATTTTCCTTGAATAAATACCTAGGAATGGAGGTTCAAACTTCAAATGTTAAATGTAAGTTTATCTTTATAAGAAATTGCCAAATTGTTTCCCAAAGTGGTTATACAATTATTACACCCCTAGCAGCAACATATGAGAGTACCCCTTGCTTCACTTCCTTGTCAATACTTGATACTGTCAGTCTTTTTCCTTTTAATTAATTCCTGTAGTTTTGACTTTCATTTCCCTGGTGGCTAATGGTATAGAAAATGTTTTCATGTACTTTTAGACAATTGATACATATTCTTTTGTGACTGTTCAAGTTCCTGCCCAATTATGTGTTGCTGATTTTTGTTTTTTGTTTTTTTTGGAGGCAGGGTCTGGCTCTGACACCCAGGCTGGTGTGCAGTGGCATGATCACTACAGCCTCTGCCTCCCAGGCTGAAGCGATCGACCCACCTCAGCCTCCTGAGTAGCTGGGACTACAGGCTGCCCCACCACACCCAGCTAAGTTTTTTTCTATTTTTAGTAGGGATGGGGTTTTGCCATGTTGCCCAGGTCTGGAGCTCCTAGGCTCAAGTGATCCGCCCACCTCAGCCTTCCAAAGTGCTGGGATTACAGCCTGCCCAATTGTTTAATTGAGTTGTTCATCTCATTATTGTTGGTTCCTACGAGTTCTTCATTCTGTATATGCTCTGTATACAACTCTGTCTGAGTCCATTCTGGATGCTATAACCAGAATACCACAGACTAGTTAGCTTATAAACAAAAGAAGTTTATTTCTCACAGTTTTGGAGGCTACAAAATCCAAGATCAAGGCACCAACCAATTCAGTCTGATGAGGGTCAGTTTCCTGGTTCACAGAAATTGTGCCTTTTCATTGTCTCCTCACAAGGGGCAAACAAGATCCTTCCGGTCTCTTTTATTAAAGCACTAATCGAATTCATGAGGGCTCCGCCCTCATGATGCAATCACCTACCAAAGGCTCCATCTCTTAATAGTATCACCTTGGTGGTTAGGATTTCAACATATGAATTTTGAGGGGACACAAACAATGGGACCATTGCCAAGTCCACTGTCAGACATGCATATTACAAATATGTTTTCCCAGTCTATGGCTTGCATTTTCATTTTCTTAATGCTGTTTTTCAAAGAGCAAGTTTCAATTTTGAAAAAGTTCAATTTAATAGTTTTTGTCTTTTATGGTTCATATTTGTGTTTGTACATGCCCTGTTTTTGTGTCATGAATATTTTTTCCCATGTTTTCTTTAGAAGTTTTTTTGTTTTGGCATTTACAGTTAGGTCTGTAATCCACTTTGAAATAAGAAGTTTTTAAAACCTGGTAAGTCTATGTTCTACAACTTAGATCTTTTGCAAAACAGTTTATTCTAGATTCCTTGCATTTCCATATAAATTTAGGAATTAATTTACTGTCTTCCCAGAAATGCCTACCGTGATTTTGACTGGGATTGTGTTGAATCTATAAGTAAATTTGGAGAATGATATCTTCACAATATAGAGTCTAACAGTCATGAACCTGATATATCTCTCCCCATTTATTATTTCTTAGGATTTTGTACATGCATAACCATGTTGTTTGTGAATGTTAGTTTTACTTCCTTTGGCCATATGCCTTCTTTTCTTGCCCTACTGCACTGACTCTAGTACTATATTACAATGTATTCCAATACAATGGTGAATATAAGTGCTGAAAGAGGAAGGACATCTTTGTCTTCTTCCAGATCTTAGAAGTCAAACATTGTCTTTCACCATGAAGTATAATGTTAGCTATAGATTTTCCACAGATATCCTTCATTAGGTTTAGAAGTTTCTCTCTATTCTTACTTTGCTGAGCATGTTTTATCTTCTATGGGTACTGAATTTATAAAATGCCTTTCAAGCGTCTATTGCAATTGAAAGACAGCGCTAGCTGGATTTCCTAGGCTGACTAAGAATCCCTAAGCCTAGCTGGGAAGGTGACTGCATCCACCTTTAAACACGGGGCTTGCAGCTTAGCTCACACCCGCACACCCGACCAATCAGGTAGTAAAGAGAGCTCACTAAAATGCTAATTAGGCAAAAACAGGAGGTAAAGAAATAGCCAATCATCGATCGCCTGAGAGAACAGGAGGAGGGACAATGATCGGGATATAAACCCAGGCATTCGAGCAGGCAACGGAAAGCCCCTTTGCGTCCCCTCCCACTTCATGGGAGCTCTGTTTTCACTCTATTAAATCTTGCAACTGCACGCTCTTCTGGTCTGTGTTTGTTAGGGCTCAAGCTGAGCTTTCGCTTGCCATCCACCACTGCTGTTTGCCACTGTAGCACACCCACCGCTGACTTCCATCCCTCCGGATAGGGCAGGTGTCTGCTGTGCTCCTGATCCAGTGAGGTGGCGCCCACTGCCGCTCCCAATTGGGCTAGAGGCTCGCCATTGTTCCTGTGCGGGCTAAGTGCCTGGGGTTCATTCTAATGGAGCTGAATAGAGCTATAACACTCACCACATGGCCCAAAATTCCATTCCTTGGAAGCCGTGAGGCCAAGAACCCCAGGTCAGAGAACAAGAGGCTTGCCACCATCTTGGAAGCAGCCCGCCACCATCTTGGGAACTCTAAGAACAAATACCCACCAGTAACATAATGATCATATTACTTTCTCTTTATTCTGTTAATGTAGTTAAAATATATCAATTTTCAAATGCTGGACCAACCTTGTATATATGGGTCAAGAGTTATTATCCTTTATATTACCGTATTAAGTTTGTTACTCTTTTTTGTTTTGTTTTGTTTTGTAGGGGTTTTTTGAGAATATTTTATGAGGAATATTGGTCTGTAACTTCTTTGGTAATGCCTGACACATTTTGGTATAGGGTTATGCTGGCCTTATAAAACAAGTGTGTCAGTGTTCTCTGTCACTCTGCTTCTGAAAGAGTTTTGCGTAAGACTGGTATTAATTCTTCTTCAACCATCGGGGCCTAGAGTATTCTCCTTGGAAAGGTTTTTATTATGAATTAAATTTCTTTAGTGGAAATAGAGCTATCCGTATTTTCATTTTCTTTTTGTTTCAATTTAAATAATTTGTGTTTTTCAAAAAATGCTCTTTTGTATGTAAATCGTTAAGGTTACTGACATAAATTCGTTCATAATAGTCCCTAATTGACTTTTTAATATCTGTATATGATTTATCCTCTTTCATACATAAAAGTTTAAACTTATATTTTCTCTTTTCCTTGATTAGTCTTGGTAAGGATTTATTAATTTTATTAATCTTTTCAAAGATCTGGCTTTTGGTTTTATCTTTTTCTTTTTTAAATACATTTTCTATTTCATTTATTTCTGTTCTTTATTATTTATTTCCATCTATTTACCTAGGTTTTAATTTGCTCTTCATTTTCTAGCTTGTTAAGATAGAAACTTAGATCTATCTTCTTTTCTAATATAGGCATTTAAAGCTATAAACTTGCCAGTAATTTCTTGATACCTTTTAAAGATACCGATAATGGTGCCAATCCTTGCCAACTGTCATCATCCCCAAATATGATAGGTCAGTGGGGTGGTATATACCCAGCTCTCTGTCAACCCAATAGAGTTCAGCACAATAGTTTCTGTGAAGATCTAGGCAATTCCAACTCCAAGGCTATAGCCTCAGAAAAATTTGGGGTTATGCTACCAAGGCAAAGGTTTGAAACTAGGACCACTGTGGCAACAACCTTAGCCATAAGAAATGAAGTGGGGTACATGGCAAAAGCAGGTCTACCCCAGCTTCCTTTTTAGGTCTCTTTCTTCAGATGAAATTAACTAGATAATTCACAAATGCCTCCAGTAATTTGTAACAGAGGTGTTATGCTATACATACGCTCAAATGTTAGGCCTAATTAATCCTTGAGTTGTTATCAATGGTTTATTATAAGTTCTAAAAGCAAATGAATATGTATCTTCCCTGATTCTTGTTTGTTTGTTTTGAGACAGGTCTCCCTCTGTCGGCTCACTGAAGCCTCCACCTCCCAGGCTCAAAAGATTCTCCCACCTTAGCCTCCCAAATAGCTGGGGCTACAGGCACATGCCACCATGCGTGGATAATTTTTTTTTTTTTTTTTTTTTTGGTAGACATGGGGTCTCACTATGTTGCCTAGACTGGTCTCAAATTCCTGAATTCAAGTGTTCCTTCTGCCTCAGCCATCCAGAGTGCTTGGATTACAGGCATGAGCCACCCCATCTGGCCACTTCCCTGATACTTATGCCGTAAGTGGGACAAATGTGGAAACAAATATTAAAATCTTGATGTTCTATCCATTTGTCCAACTTTAACATAAACCATCTACAGATGACTCCTTTAGAAAATGATATCCCTGGGGTTTAAGCTATCATAAATTTTTTGAATCCAGTATCTGTTCAAATTATGAGAGGAAAGAGGAAGGAAGGAAGGAAAAATTCTATTTTATGTAACATAAAAAAGAAAATCAGATTAGTATAGATACCACCATATCTATTAATCTATTACCACCAGTTCAATTAATCAAACCATATGATGGCTGAAGCTAACAGTATCCAAAGATGTTGGAATACTACTGACCATGCTATCACTTCAGTAGAAGCAGTCACCAAAATGTAAACTTTCATTGGAAAATAGATACATTTCTTCATTCATACACAAAGTACGTGCTTCTCAAATAATCCTTTTATATTTTAAAATCAGGAATCTTTTCACTTAGAAGTTGAAACTCCAAACGTTAAAATATTTGATCGGCTGCTTCAATCCAGGGAGAACTTCAGTTTGCTTTGTTCTTGCTTTGTCACAAAAACTATTTAAAATCTCTATGGAAGAACATTTTCTAATACTCACAAACTGAATCAGTAACCTAGTGAATTCTACAGTAACAGTTTCATCTGACTTTTTACTACCAGGAGAAGCCTCTCAAAATCTGTAATGAAAAAACTGAAACAGTAAATCTAGTATGAATTCCCTAATATTTAAAAGGGCCATCTTCATCAACTACACTCAGCAAATCTATTAAAAAGCCTTCTTAGAATAATATATGTAGTCTCAACAATATGCAGGTCTATAGAAGCTTCTGTTTTGTCAACTAAAATCAGAACTTCCACAGGATAACTAAAATATTTTATGGATAAGGTCATCAGTTAATACCCCATGCCCTAAATTACTTTTCAGGCTGCAGTCACTACTCCCAGGCCATCCATTACAGATATGTGGTAAATCAAGGTAGTATTTGTGTAAGTACCTGCTTCAAAGCTGCTTTTTCTTTCTTTTACTTCAAAAAAAAAAACCCTCAGTTTTACTTGCAGGTACCTCTGTTATCACCACTGTGCTAGCAAGGTTTTTGTTACATATGAATAAGAATACAAATCTGGCTATTAAAATTTCACAAAAGGATAGTGACAATATGCTTCTTTCAAAAACGTTTCTTGTTTCAGCCAAAAGCTTCTATTAGGAGAAGCATGAGAGCTACAGGGGCTTTTAAGTACCACTATGTTTGGGTTATAATTCAGCACGTGGCCTGAATCACATAGATTCCATGACATCTAAGAACTAGGTAATGGCAATGCAGTCTTTCAGCTATTAAAAACCCAAGGTAATTCATAGATTCAATGCCATCCCAATCAAGCTACCAATGACTTTCTTCACAGAATTGGAAAAAACTACTTTAAAGTTCATACGGAACCAAAAAAGAGCCCGCATCGCAAAGTCAATCCTAAGCCAAAAGAACAAAGCTGGAGGCATCACGCTACCTGACTTCAAACTATACTACAAGGCTACAGTAATGAAAACAGCATGGTACTGGTACCAAAACAGAGATATAGACCAATGGAACAGAACAGAGCCCTCAGAAATAACGCCACATATCTACAACTATCTGATCTTTGACAAATCTGAGAAAAACAAGCAATGGGGAAAGGATTCCCTATTTAATAAATGGTGTTGGGAAAACTGGCTAGCCATATGCAGAAAGCTGAAACTGGATCCCTTCCTTACACCTTATACAAAAATTAATTCAAGATGGATTAAAGACTTAAACGTTAGACCTAAAACCATAAAAACCCTAGAAGAAAACCTAGGCATTACCATTCAGGTCATAGGCATGGGCAAAGACTTCATGTCTAAAACACCAAAAGCAATGGCAACAAAAGCCAAAATTGACAAATGGGATCTAATTAAACTAAAGAGCTTCTGCACAGCAAAAGAAACTACCATCAGAGTGAACAGGCAACCTACAAAATGGGAGAAAATTTTCGCAACCTACTCATCTGACAAAGGGCTAATATCCAGAATCTACAATGAACTCAAACAAATTTACAAGAAAAAAACCCCATCAAAAAGTGGGTGAAGGACATGAACAGACACTTCTCAAAAGAAGACATTTATGCAGCCAACAGACACATGAAAACATGCTCATCATCACTGGCCATCAGAGAAATGCAAATCAAAACCACAATGAGATACCATCTCAAACCAGTTACAATGGCGATCATTAAAAAGTTAGGAAACAACAGGTGCTGGAGAGGATGTGGAGAAATAGGAACACTTTTACACTGTTGGTGGGACTGTAAACTAGTTCAACCATTGTGGAAGTCAGTGTGGTGATTCCTCAGGGATCTAGAACTAGAAATACCATTTGACCCAGCCATCCCATTACTGGGTATATACCCAAGGGACTATAAATCATGCTGCTATAAAGACACGTGCACACATATGTTTATTGCGGCACTATTCACAATAGCAAAGACTTGGAACCAACCCAAATGTCCAATAATGATAGACTGGATTAAGAAAATGTGGCACATATACACCATGGAGTACTATGCAGCCATAAAAAATGATGAGTTCATGTCCTTTGTAGGGACATGGATGAAATTGGAAATCATCATTCTCAGTAAACTATCGCAAGGACAAAAAACCAAACACCGCATGTTCCACTCATAGATGGGAATTGAACAATGAGAACACATGGACACAGGAAGGGGAATATCACACTCTGGGGACTGTTGTGGGGTGGGGGGAGGGGGGAGGGATAGCATTAGGAGATATACCTAATGCTAAATGACGAGTTAATGGGTGCAGCACACCAGCATGGCACATGTATACATATGTAACTAACCTGCACATTGTGCACATGTACCCTAAAACTTAAAGTATAATAATAATTTTAAAAAAAGAAAAAAAAAACTCTGAACACTCAAAAACAATTTATTTTATTACAAATCATGTTTATGGAGGTATAATTGATATGCAGTAAAAGTCATCCTTTGCTCATTTTCCTTGAGGAAGACATACTATGGGATTTATTGATGACAAATACTTCTACATTCTTTAAATATTATCTCTGTGTGAAGCTAAATAATGAGGTAGCAAAGTACCATATTCCACAGAACTATCTTTACTGAGTTAGCATTTGACATTACATATTCAGCCTTTCAGACTTCAGCATGCTCAACTCTAGAACCCCAGTCCATATAAGAATTTTGATTTAGGTACCACATATGCATCTTTTATAAAAGCACAATGAGGTAACTGTCTACCATATTACTCCAAATTCCCATACCTAGTATAACCATGTATCTCTGGTTATGTTTTTCCAATTCTATGCCTGAAAAATAAAAAAAAATGTGACCTTATTTTTTAAAAAGAATGCATTAAGAAGAGAAATATGTAATTTAGCATTTTCTTTTTGCTTTCATTAGCAGAAATTAATAATCAAATTCGTTACTCAACTGTAGAAAATAGCTCATCTCAGGTACCTGATAGCATCTTGGTCACTGTGTTTATCTATTTTTACATGAGTTTTAATTTTGTAAACTCTTTCAGATCTTTTAGTAAATAGAAAGGCAATCACTCAGTCTAAAAAAAAATCATATTATGGTCCATTGTTCTCCTTTAACTTTTTCTGCTAATATCACTCTCTGTTCAAATGAGAGAAAAATTAGATCATGGGAATCGTTATCTAATGGATGTGAAATGACCTTTTCTTCATTATCATCAGTTTCCAGACCTCTGCCTAATCTTGAAAGATCAATTAGTATCCTTTTACTTATTTAATTTTCTTTGATTTATATAGTTATATTTGATTGCTTAATTTGTACTTTTATCTAGAGCTCATGGGTGTATGTGAGCTCATGGATGTGGAGGAAAGGGAACCCTCATACACTCTTATGTGTGTATGTATTAGGGGTTGGAAGTAGGATAAAGAGAGAATACAGAAAGAAAAAAGGAAAGAAATTATGGAAAAGTTCGAATCCTATCCCTATTTGGAATATTCCTGAATACAGTAGCCTGTATGTTCCTTTTCCATGAACTAGGAACTCTGAGATTTGTTCATGACAAAGCATGTTACATGAATGATAAGTATATTCTCAAGGCTCCCCCTTTCCCATGAAAGATGTCTAAGTGCAGGATTCCTTAAAACTGTAAATCTCCAACCGTAGTATAAAACTAGAAATCAGTAACAGGAGGAACGTTTAAAAATTCACAAGTACATGGAAATTAAACAGCATGCTCCTGAACAATCAATAAGTCAATGAAAAAATTATAAATAAAATTTAAAATTTTTTTGAGAAAAATGAAAATGAAAATACAACATACCAAAACCTATGGGATGCAGCAAAAGCAGTTTGAGAGGGAAAGTTACAGCAATAAATGCCTACAAAGAAGACAGGTTGCAAATAAAAAACCTAATCTTAGATCTCAAAGAATTAGAAAAACAAAGACAAACTCAGCCCAAAATTAGTAGAAGAAAGAAAATAAAGATCAGACCAAAAATAAATGGAATGAAAAGTAAAAACAAAACAAAACAAACAAACAAAAACCTGTAATCCCAGCTACTCAGGAGGCTGAGGCAGGAGAATCGCTTGAACCCGGGAGGCAGAGGTTGCACTGAGCAGAGATTGAGCCACTGCACTCCAGCCTGGGTGACAAAGGGAGACTCCATATCAAAAAAAAAAAAAAAAAAAAAGAAAGGAAAAAAAAAATCAATGGAATGAGTTGTTCATTTGAAAACATAAACAAAATAAACAGCTAGACTAAGAAAAAGTGAGAGAAGACTCAAAATCAGAGATAAAAAAGGAGACATTACAATTGATACTATAGAAATTAAAGGATCATAAGAAATTATTATGAACAATTATATGCCAACGAATTAGATAACTTAGAATGGATAAATCTGTGTACATATGCAACTGATCAAGGATGAAATATTACTGATTCAGTCTCCTTACTCATCTATTTCTTCATGTAGATGAGTAAGGAGACGACTGAATCAGTAATAAAAAGTCTCCTATCAACAAAAAGCCAGATAGTTAAAAAACTACCAAATATTTAAAAATATAGCTGAATTCTACCAAATATTTAAAACACTAACACCAATTCTTCTCAAACTCTTCCAAATAATTGAAGAGGAAGAATTACTTCCAAACTTATTCTGCTAGACCAGCATTACTCTGATACCAAAATCAGACAAAGGTACAACAAAAAAAGAAAACTGCAGGCCAACATCTATGATGAACATACATGCAAATATCCTCAACAAAATACTAATAAGCCAAATAGAACACCACATCGAAAAGATCATCAACCACAATCAAGTAATTAATCCCAGGGATGCAAGGATGATTCACTATATGTAAATCAATAAATGTGATACATCACATTAGAAGAAGAAATGATAAAAGTCAAAGTCATTTCAATAAATGCATTAAAATCATTTGACAAAATTCCGCATCACTTCATGATTTAAAACTCTCAAATTAGATGTAAAAGAAATGTACCTCAAAACAGTAATGGCCATATATGACAAACCCATAGCTAACATCATGCTGAATGAGGAAAAGCTGAACTGGAACAAGATATGGATGTCCATTCTCACTTCTATTCAACACAGTACTGGAAGTCTTAGCCAGAGAAATTTGGCAAAAGAAAGAAATAAAAGGCATCCAAATTGGAAAGGAAGAAACCGAATTGTCCCTGTCTGCAGTTGACATCATTTTATATTGGAAAACCCTAAAGACTGTACCAAAAATCTTAGAACTAATAAATGAATTTAGTAAAGTTGCAGAATGCAAAATCAACTTATAAAAGTATGTTAGTAGCATTTCTATGCACTAACGGTGAACTATTTGAAAAAAGAATCATGAAAACAATTCCATTTAAAACATCTACAGGTTTATATCTGAAAGACAGGCAATAACAAACGCTGGCAAGAATGTGGAGAAAAGGGTACCTTTATACACTGTTGGTGGGAACGTAAATTAGTACAACCACTATGGAGAACTGTTTGGAGGCTCCTCAAAACACTAAAAATGGAACTACCATATGATCCAGCAATCCCATTGCTAGGTATAACCAAAAGAAAGGAAATGAGTGTATTGAAGAGATATCTGCACTACCATGTTTGTTATAGCACTGTTCATATTAGCCAAGACTTGGAAGCAACACAGAGTCCATCAACAGATGAATGGAAAAAGAATATGTGGTGCATATAAACAATGGAGTACTATTCAGCCTTAAAAAATATCCTATCGATTGCAACAACATGGATGGAACTGGAGATCATTATGTTAAGTGAAATAAGCCAGGCACAGAAAGACAAACATCACATTTTCTCACTTATTTGTGATATCTAAAAATCAAAACAACTGAATTCATGGACATACAGAATAGAAGGATGGTTACCAGAGGCTGAAAAGGGTAGTTGTTGGGAGAATGCAGAGAAAAGGTGGGGATGATTAATCGGAAAAAAAGAAGAAAGAATGAGTAAGACCTACTATTTGATAGCATAACAGGGTGACTATAGTTAATAATAACTTAATTGTACATTTTAAAATAACTAAAAGGGTGTAATTGGATTGTTTACAACACAAAGTATAAATGCTTCTGAGCATGAATACCCCATTCTCCATGATGTGATTATTTCATATTGCATGCCCACATCAAAACATCTCATGTATCCCATAAATATATACACCCACTATGTACCCACAAAATTTAAAAATTAAAAATAAAAAATAAAGTAGCTATAAAAACATTTAGGAATAAATTTAACCAAGGAAGTGAAAGATCTGTATATTAAAAACTGTAATATATTGATGAAATAAATTGAAGACACAAATAAATGGAAAGATATCCCATGTTCATGGACTGAAAAAAATAATATTGTTAAAATGCCCATATAGTCCAAAGTGACCCATGTATTCAATGGAATCCCCATAAAAATACCAATGACATTCTTTACAAAAATAGAAAAATAAATCTTTAAGATTTATATTGAACCACAAAAGACCTTGAATAGCCAAAACAATCTTCAGCAAAAAGAACAAAGCTGGAAGCATCACATGACTTGTCTTCAAAATACACTACAAAGCTATAGTAACCCAAACAGCATGGGATTGGCATAAAAACAGAAAGCTAGACCCAAGAAACAGAATAGAGAGCCTGGAAATAAATTCACACATTTACAGCCAACTGATTTTCAACAAAGGTACTAAGAACATACAATGTGGAAAGAACAGTCTCTTCAATACATGGTTCTGAGAAGACTGCATATCCACATGCAGAATAATAAAGCTAGACCCTTATCTCTCACCATTTGCAAAAATAAACTGTAAATGGATTAAAGATGTTAAGACTTGAAACTATGAAACTACTAGAAGAAAATAAAGAGAAAACGCTCAAGGACATTGGTCTGGGCAATGATTTTTTGGATATGACTTCAAAGGCACAGACAACAAAAGTAAAAATAGACAAATGTGATTGCATCAAACTAAAAAGCTTCTGCATAGCAAAGAAAACAACCAACAGAGTGAAGAGACAACCTACAAAATGGGAGAAATTATTTGCAAACTATACATCTAATATGATTTGGCTGTGTCCCCACCTAAAATCTCATCTTGAATTGCAATCCCCAAAATCCCCACGTGCCAAGGGAGAGACCAGGTGAAGGTAACTGAATCAGGGAAGCGGTTTCCCCCATGCTTTTCTCATGATAGTGAGTGAGTTCTCATGAGATCTGATAGTTTTATAAGTGTTTGGTAGTTCCTCCTGCATTCATTCTCCTTCTTGCCGCCCTGTGAAGAAGGTGCCTTGCTTCCCCTTTGCCTTCCACCATGACTGTAAATTTCCTGACACCTCCCCACCATGCTGAACTGTGAGTCAATTAAACCTCTTTCCTTTATAAATTACCCAGTCTCAGGCAGTTCTTTATAGCAGTGTGAAAACGAACTAATAAAACATCTGATGAGGGGTTAACAATGAAAATTATATGAGGAACTCAAATCAATAGCAAGAAAACAAACAACCCAATTTAAAATGAGCAAAAGATGTGAATAGACATGCCTTAAAAGAAGACATACAAATGGCCAACAGGAATATGAAAAAATGTGTCACTAATTGTCCTGGAAATGCAAATCAAAACCACAATTAGATATCACCTAACTCCTGTTAGAATAGCTATTATCGAAAGACAAAAGATAACAACTGTTGGCAAGAATGTGGAGAAAAAGAAACCCTTGCACGTTGTTGGTGGGAACGTAAATTAGTAAAACCATATTCAAAACAGTATGAATGTTCCTCAAAAAATTAAAATTCGAACTACCATATGATCCAACAATCCCACTACTGGGTATATATACAAAAGAAATTAAATCAATATACTAAAGAGAGAGCTGCACTCCCATGTTTATTATAGCACTATTCCCAATAGCCAAGATACAGAATCAACCTAAGAGTCTATCAGCAGATCAATGGATAAAGAAAATGTGGTGTATATATATACAATGGAATACTACTCAGCCATAAAAAAGACAATCCTGTCATTTTCAACAACATGGATGAAACTAAAAGATATTACATTAAGGGAAGTATGTCAGGCATAGAAAAACAAATACCACATGATCTTACTTATATGCAGACCCTAAAAAAAAGTTGACCTCATTGAATTAGAAAGTAGAATGGTGGTCACCAGAGGCTGTGGTGGTCAGGAGGAAGGGAGTGCTGAGATGTTGGTCAAAGGATACATAATTATAGTTAGATAGGTGGAATAAGCTAACAGGTCTACTGTACAGCATGATGCCTACAATTAATGGCAATATAGTATATTCTCACAAAATGCTAATTCTAGAATCTAGGTGGCAGGTTTTTGGATGTTTACCTTGTAATTCTTTCAATTATTTTGTATATTTGAAAATTTTCATAATAAGAGTTTTGGGGAAAAAAATCTTTGGTTGTACCCAGTCCCTCCTCCTGCTCTGGACTACAGACTACTTTTCTGCCTGTGCTCCCAAGAGTAATATACCTTCACTCAGCAATTGAGTATTTACTGAGCACCTATTGTATATCAAACACTGTGCTTAGTAAGGCATATACAAAGTTGAAAAGATATAGTCCATGCTCCCCAGCATTTAGCCCTGTGGAGGAGGTCAACATGTACAATGAAATAGTGCACAGTGAGAGATATATAGAAGATACATGGAAGCTCAGAGAGAAAGAGTAAATAACCAGGTCATAGCACAGGAAATAAAGGCAAGGAAGGCATCACAGACAAGGTGATGTTGTCTTAATTTCATAGAAGATGGCATGACCAGAAGTGCTGCAAACTTGACCACCTGTTTTTGAAGGAAGACTATAGAAATTATTCAGGCATGCTGCAGAAAAAAGGGCATGTACAAAGGCATGAAAGAACTTGACATATTTATTATGTGCCAGATGGAATGCTAAGTTCTTTTCTATGTTCTCATTTAATCTCACAAGTCCTATGAGATGCAAATAGGTTTAGGGAAGGTACCTAACTTGGGCAAGGTCATATAGCTAATAAATGGTAGAATCAGCATTTGAACCCAAGTCTGTTCCAACATAAAGCCCATACCCTTATTACCTTCATTATATCACTTCGATTCTCTCTCTGTTGAATTATGCTTCTTAGATATTTGTGTTTGTGTCCATGGAGATGGGGGTACCTATGTTCTGATTTGCCTTGGGTTTCAATAGAGATGGAGGATATCCTATCCTCAAAAGGAAAAATAACAATCTGATCAAGGGAGGCTTAATCCTTTTCATTTTCTGTCTTCTGGGCTTAGAAAGGAGGACTTTTAATTTCATTATGTAACATATTAATTATCATGCTGACCACAGGATAAAACTTAGGAAACACAGAGAGTTGATAGGCTTAATATTTCTGGTGCTAACATTTATACATAATGTAAGTTCTCCTTAATAAAATATGGAAAATACTTGACTTTTTTTTTTTTTGCCTTGTAACTGTTATCCATTGATAGGAATGCTAACATTGAAAATAAATTTTCACAGGGCAGTAGGAGTTTCTTGGTTAACCCGAAATACACAATGACTACTACTGCTCTTGACCTACCTTAAAATTATTAAAGAAAGTTTTTAGTTTTCCAACTACATTATACCCAAACATTTATTTACAATTCTCTTTTCTCCAAAATGCTCCCTCACACACAAACCTTAACTGGGTTGCTATAAGAAATACAGGACGGTATTTCTCTTTTGTCCCAGGAATGGGCAACATGCAGTACTATTTGATAAGATAAGCACATTTATAGGTAAAAAGGAAAGCTCAGACTCACAGAAAGAATGAAAAGGGAAATCAAAAGATGTTCTCTAACAAGATAAAGAGGCTGCCATGTGAGAGTGCAACAATGGGTCAAACTTCTAAAACATTCCCATTTAGCTTCTTGGTACTGCTAACATACTGACATATTTGCCAGTTTACTTGCTATTGATAAACAGTGGCAAAGTTCATCAGTTTTAACTCTGACACATGTTTCTCCAATTTCTAATGTAAATATTGAACTGTCATGATTTTTTCAGTACAGATTGAATAGCAACGCTGAGAAGAGACAACACTAACACAGACCTCCTTTTTACTTAAACAGGAGCTTGATATTTACGTAAAGCAATTTGCCATTTATTAGACAAACTGTTTCATCTATAACCTACAAAGAACTTCTACCAACATGAGGCTAAAACACATAAATTAGCCTTTGGATTATCATTTTTGGCAGCAGTAGCCCTTAAATGAGTATGTCAGGGGAACAACCAAGTAAAAAATATGTGGAATAAATTTATTTGCAAACTAAGAAGAGATCTGTTCTCACATAAGCTGGGAGACACAAAGAGATACCAAGGAAAGCCTAATTTTCAGTAGTCCCACAATCAGCTGAATAAAAAGAGGTCACAAAGTGACAAAAATCATGATACTAGTTGTTTAAAAGAAATTACAGAAACATTTAAAGAAAGATTACTTAATATAGTATGCAAGAATACAAGTGGCTTTCAAAGAATTCTTTGCATTAATTTCTCTACCTGTTAAATAACTAACATTTATTTATTAGTTACTACTACTCTACTGTTCCATTTATTTACATATATTAATTTATTTAATAATTGTAACACCCCTCTGGGAGTAAGTACTCTTATTATCCTCAATTTTATAGATAAAGAAGCTAAGGCTGGGCACAGTGGCTCACGCCAGTAATCCCAGCACTTTGGGAGGCCAAGGCAGGCGGATCACCTGAGGTCAGGAGTTCAAGACCAGCCTGGCCAAACATGGCCAACATGGTAAAACTCCGTCTCTACTAAAAATACAAAATTAGCTGGGCACGGTGGTGCACGCCTATAATCCCAGCTACTTGGGAGGCTAAGGCAGGAGAATTGCTTGAATCCAGGAGGCAGAGGTTACGGTGAGCTGAGATCATGCCACTGCACTCCAGCATGGGCAACAGAGCAAGAGGAAAGAAAGCAAAGGAAAGAGGCAAGGCGAGGCGGGGTGGGGCGGGGCGGGGCGAGGCGAGGCAGACAAGAAAGGAAAAGAAAAGAAAGAAAGAAAGGAAAGGAAAAGAAAAGAAAAGGAAGAAGGAAAGGAAAAGAAGGAAGGAAGGAAGGCAGGCAGGCAGGCAGGCAGACTAAGGCACTAAAAAATTAAATAATTTATTCAAGGTAGGTTAAATAATTTGTTCCAGTTAGAATGCAACAGAGCTAGAATTCAAACTCTGGCAGTCCAGCTCCAGAGCCCAGGCACTTAGCCACTGTCACTATTTGGTCTCTGGATCTCATGACATTCAGGTGAGTGACTATAAAACCTAACTATAAAATGCCAATTCTTCTTTTTAATCTGCATTTCATGACTATTCATAAACCAATCAGAAAAATGACTTTAAAGAATGTAGAGAAATAACCATCGTCGGCTGGGCAGTGGCTCATGCCTGTAATCCCAGCACTTTGGGAAGCTGAGGCGAACGGATCACCTGAGGTCGGGAGGTTGAGACCAGCCTGACCAACATGGAGAAACTCCGTCTCTACTAAAAATACAAAATTAGCCAGGTGTGGTGGCACATGCCTGTAATCCCAGCTACTTGGGAGGCTGAGGCAGGAGAAACGCTTGAACCCGGGAGGCAGAGGTTGCGGTGAGCCAAGATCACACCATTGCACTCCAGCCTGGGCAACAAGAGTGAAAACTCTGTCAAAAAAAAAAAAAAAGAAAGCAGAAAGAAAGAAAGAGAGAGAGAGAGAGAGAAAGAACCATAATCACAAAATTCACTAGAGTGTTTTACTCTGGTAGGGAAAGACTAGATCTAAGAGGAGCACCTGGAAGGTATTAAAAAATATTGGTAATATTTCCTAAGTTGTAGGTTCAAGGATGTTACTTCTGTTACTTTTTCAAATAATACATTATTTTTATTCATTTGAATGTATATTACACAATTTAAAAAATTAGTTAAAATATTTTGAAAATTACTCACTAGTAATCATCCATTCAGTGGTTTGTGTTAAGATTTCAATTTGGGTGATTTCTCCAGAATATAAATATATTGAAGACACATCTCAAGGCTTCATTGGAGGTTAATGTAAGATTCAAATAGTGAAGTAGTTAACAAATGACAACTATTCTTCTTGGGGATAATTGTACAAAGTATACAAATTGTGCAAACTGTGTACAAATATATATAGTCAATTGTCATCATTCTTAATACTTATGTTCTATAAAGGTGCCCCAACACTGAATAAGCAAACACTGAATTACTACACCTAGGGGATAATAGACGGTTAGGCTCCTGAGAACCCCTGGTCACATTTTCAGCAACTAATCAATACACAAAGTTGTTTTAAGTGTATTTATGTTTAAAGATACCTTATTTAATATATATTGTTGTTTCATTAATATTGAACTCATGGCCAACATTACTGTAATTCATGCCTCAATGAAGCTTACGTAATGTGTATTTTTTTTGCAAGGCACATCACAGCCTCTGAGTCCCTAGAAACACTAGACAGCATTTCAGCACTGCACCTAGGGAACATTTCAAACAGAAAAATCATCAAGAAGCACAAAAATGCAAAACACATGACAATAAGTATATAGCAGGAGAATACTTGTTTACAGTATGAGAGATGAAATAAGAAGGCAGAGCATCAACTTGTTCCACCTGAACTTGAAATGTGTGCATCAGGTGACTCAAATTTTTTGACACTGCATATTCACATATCAGTGAATAACCATAAAAGTATTGAGAATATTGATTTTGTGGTTACAAATAAATTTAAGCAAGTAGGTGAATTTGCAAATACAGAATCTGTAAATAATGAGGATCAACTACGTGTGTGTATGTGAGTATATATACATATATGCACAGGCATTCCCCTTCCTTAACGACAGGAATACGTTCTAAGAAACATGTCATTAGGCAATTTTGTTGTTGTGCAAACATCATAGAGAGTACTTACATAAACTTAGGTGATACAGCTTATTACACATGTAGGCTATATGGTATAGCTCGTTGCTTCTCAGCTACAAACTTGTACAGCATGTTACAGTATATACTATTTAGTCTTATGGACTGAATAGTAGGCAATTCTTTACTGGACTGCTACAAGAAACCATGTATGCGCTATAGTTTTATACAACAGTATGAAAATTATTTGAGTGTCTAAACATAGAAACGGTACACTAAAAATGTGGTATGAAAGATTAAAAATGGCACACCTGTATAGGGCACTTACTGAGAATGCAGCTGGCAGGACTGGAAGTTGCTCTGGGTGAGTCAGTGAGTGAGAGGTGGGTGAATGTGAAGGTCTGGAACATTACTGTACACTAATGCAGCCTTTATAAATACTGTACGCTTAGGCTACAAATTTATTTTAAAAATATTTTTCTTCAATGACAAAATCTTAGCTTACTGTAACTTTATTTTTAATTTTTAAAACCTGTTGACTTTTGTAATAATACTTTGCTTAAAACTACATTGTACAGCTATACAGAAATATTTTAATATTTTCTTTCTTTATATCCTTGTTCTATAACATTTTTCTACTTAGAATTTTTTCATTTATTTGTTTTTACTTTTTAAGCTGTTTTATTTAAAATGAAGACACAAACACCCACATTAGGCTAGGCCTATACAGGGTCGGAATCATCAATATCACCATCTTCCACCTTCACATCTTGTCCCACTGAAGGTCTTCAGGGACAAAAATATGCATGGAGATGTTATCTCCAGTGGTAAAAATGCCTTCTTGGCCGGGCACAGTGGCTAATGCCTGTAATCCCAGCACTTTGGGAGGCCAAGGCAGGCAGATCATTTGAGGTCAGGAGTTCGAGACCAGCCTGGCCAACATGGTGAAACCCCATCTCTACTAAAAATACAAAAATTAGCCAGGTGTGGTGGTGGGAGGCTGAGGCAAGATAATCACTTGAGCCTGGGAGGTGGAGTTTTGCAGTGAGCCGAGATTGCGCCACTGCACTCCAGCCTGGGCGACAGAGTGAGACTCTGTTTCAAAAACAAACAAACAAACAAACAAACAAACAACCAGGCCAGGCGCGGTGGCTCACGCCTGTAATCCCAGCATTTTGGGAGGCCAAGGCGGGTGGATCACCTGAGGTCAGGAGTTCAAGATCAGCCTAACATGGTGAAACCCCGTCTCTACTACAAATACAAAAATTAGTTGGGCGTGGTGGTACACATCTGTAATCCCAGCTACTTGGGAGGTTGAGGCAGGAAAATTGCATGAACCCAGGAGGCGGAGGTTGCAGTGAGCCAAGATTGCGACATTGCACTACAGCCTGGGCGACAGAGCCAGACTCCAACTCAAAAAAGAAAAAAAAAAGAAAAGCCTTCTTCTGGATACCTCCTGAACGACCTACCTCAGGCTGTTTTATGGTTATTTTATAAGTAGAAGAAATACATCCTAAAATAATAATTAAAAAGCACAGTATAGTAAACACATAAACTAGTAATATAGTTGTTTACTGTCCTTATCAAGTGTTATTTACTGTACATAATTGTATATGCTATATACCTTTTTACACCTGGCAGCACAGTAGGTTTTCTACCAGCATCAACACAAATAGGTGAGTAATGTGTTGCACTATAATGTTATGATGCTATGATGTCACTGGGTGATAGGAGTTTTTCAGCTCCATTATAATCTTATGGGACCACCATTGTAAATGCAGTCCATTGTTGACTGAAATGTCGTTACAGGATGCATAATGGTATATGTTACTAGACACACACACACAGCCATATCCAAAACTAAACCAAAAGAGTTTATTGCTGCATTAGCCTATAAAAATCATAACGAAATATTTTTAATTAATAAAACCGAAATTGCTATTGATTATAATAATGAATTATTAGTTTTAGGAAGGCCCACAAGCATTGGAAAAATTAAGTCAGTAAAATATTAATGTAGGTATATTCCCAGACTACAATTTTATATTTAAAAAATTGATTCTAAATAAATATTTTTATTAAAAATTTTCAGTACCCAATATTCCTCATGTTCTTTTTTCCTCAAGCCTTTAGAATCATTATCAACTACATGTTTTCTTACTCCTTTAGTATTCAGTACAAGTAGTCCGCAGTGATGAACAGATCATTTTCTAAAAGTTCTTTACTAGTTTTTCTTTCAAACTCAGCATGTATTTTCCTATAAAATCAATATGGTTATGAGGTTCTTAGATTAGCCTAGATCACAAAATTGGCCCCTTAATATACAGCCCGGAACAGTAACTAGTTGATAGTACTTTAAAATCACTGTTTGTTACAAAATTTACTTAAAAGTTTTCTAATAGTAGTTCTGAATGCCAAACATCTCAAATTCCAGCTCTGCCATTTACTAGAATCACTTAACTTCCCTAAACTTTCATTTCTTTCACTGAGGCAACACATATTTATTATCTACCATGTGGAAGACTAGGGTAAGCAATGAATAAAATGGACAAAAAATTGCTCTCATATAGCTTATTTTCTAGTGGAAGATGATAGACAATGGTCATAATAAATAAATAATGTATATAGTATCTTTGAAGGCAATAAGTGCAACGGTGACAAAGCAGAGAAAAGGGCTGAGGAATGCTGAGCTAAGAAGAGGTTCCAATTTAAAAGAGTGGTTAAGGCAGGCCATATTAAGAAAGTAACACTTGAGCAAGGGATTCAGAGAGGTTAAAAAACAAGCCATGTAGATTTCTTGGATAAGTGTTCCAGGCAGAGAGAACAGCCAGGGCAAGGGCTCTGAAGTGTGAGCAAGGCTGGCAGTGTGGCTGGGACAGAATGCATGATAGAGAGAATAGTCATATGTGGAGTTTACAGCCTGGTAAATCACCGTAAGAATGTAGGCTTTAATACTAAATGAAAAAGAAACCCACTGGAAGCAAGGTGACCAGGTAGGAGATATGTTAGTTTAGACCAGGGTAGTTACAGTGAAGTGGCAAGAAATAATAAGATTCTGGCTATGTTTTGAAGGTGGAGTCAGTAAGATTTCCTAAAAAACTGGTTGTGTGGTGCTGGGCAAGGGAATCGTGTGCAACCTGTTGACCATTCCATGGTTGCAAAAGAATATGCCTTGGGCCTGGAATAGTTTCTTACATGAAGAACAGGAGCCCTCACAGTCTGTGCTGGGCTTATTATTACCTTGTTTAGGAATTTCTTTCCCTCTTCTGAGTTTGATTTATACTTCTTTGTTCTGCTTAAGTGTGTGTCATATGGCGCCTGGCTTACCCCACTGCTATTTCTGTCCCTGGTGGAGAGCGAACAAGGTCCTTCACTTGCAGCACAAGAGGGGTGTATACAGATCATTCCCTGCCATGGCTGTGAGACAAGATCCACTGACACTTACTACTGATACTGTTGTTCTGTCTCTTCTGTATGTGAGCACAGTGTTATTCCATCCAGTGCCTCTGTGAGTCATGTTTTTCTTGGCAACCCTAATACCTGCAAACCGTGTTGTGGGTTAATATCCTGGGATTGCTGTTCTGGTGGTAGGCAACAGGTATTACCTACTCAACATGTAGTGTAAGAGGAAGAAACTAGCAGCAAGGATGATTCAATGTTTGTAGACTGAACAATTGAAAGAATGGAGTTACTGTTAGCTGAGATGGGAAAAAAAAACTACGGGTGAGCAGCTTTTGTGAGAAAGATCAAACATTCTGTTTTACATAGGCTGTATCTGAGATATCTGTTAGAGCTCTAGAGGAGAAATCAAATAGGCAATTGAATATATAAGTTTGAAGTACAAGGAATTGGTTGGGGTCAGATATATAAATTTGGAAATTATCAATGAATGCATGTTATTTAAAGCCATGAGACTGAATGAGGCTACCAATGCAACAAATGTAGATAGAAAACAGATGTCCAAAGACTGAAATGAAGAAGTTGAGAAAAAGAGAAAGCATGAGCAAAAGTGACTGCAAGAAAAAAAGAGAGTAGTAGAAGCCAAGTGAAGAAAGTGCTTGAAGAACAAGGGAGTGATCAACAGTGCACGATGGTGCTGACAGGTCTGGAGGAAGAAGACTGAGATTTAATAATTAGAGTTATGATATGGAATACATTTGTGTTCTGACCACACCATTTTCAGGAAAGTGGTATAGGTGAAATCCTAAACGAAAAGGGTTTAATAAAAAGTAAGAAGAGAGGAATCAGTAACAGCAACTATAGATCAATCTTTTGAGGATTTTTTTTTTTTTTTTTTGGTAAAGTAAAGCAGGTATCTTCATCGGTAACACACAGGTAAAAATAGAAACCACCATACAAACTTAAGGATTAAACACAATGCCTAGCACACAGGGATGTGCTGACTAAATGGCAGTAATGACTGGCTGATGTCAAGGAAAATTACTATGTCTTTCTTTCAAATAACCCATTTGATTTATCGTCAGGAATGAATATGGAGCTGCCTGGATAGGGTCTTACTCATTGCTAAAATTCTTATGGATTCTTAGATTCACTGCCTTCTTGAAAATAATCAGTTTTTATTTACAGGTGCCTAAAACAAAAATCAATTTGTTTACCAGTTTTGTGTACCTTCCTTCCATTCTTGAAGCCAGAGATACTGATTTAGGTCTAACATATCTTTGCAAACTCTCATAAGTAAAACTCATGAAGAACGGAAAGGGTAATAAAATTCATCTTTAAAAAGTAATTAAGCTTCCTGTTCCCTTCCTGAAACCATTAGGCAGAGCAAGATAGAACATTCACACAGGGGTGGCCTGGTGTGGAGTGTCAGACCCTAAAAAAAATGACAAGCCCACCCAGGTGGGGATGTGGGTGGCCAAGAATGGAGAATCAATGTATGACAAGATAAGGAGGAGTTCACCTAGGGTGACATCCTGGCACAGGGTATTAGAGCTTACTATGGTAAGGAGGGTATCTGCACACAAGAGAACTGGCAGCAGTAATGAGAGATTGGATATATAGAGAGATACTGCTCAAAAAGATAAATATATTAAGGATAATGGGAGCTACATTTCTCCCTGTCAGAGAAGTTAGTTACAAATATAGGAAGGGAGAACACTAGATTAATCTTCTGGTGTTGGATTGGAATTGGAAATACTGCTATGAATCCCTAGTTTTCAACACAAATGGTTATATATAGAAAAAAATATGGGCAGTGACATCAGCAAAAAGGCAGAGCAAGAATCACCAAAAATTAGCTCCTCCACAATAGCAGGAAATATCACAAAAATAATCAGAATCAACTTTTTCAGAACTCTAGAAATTGACCAAATACCTGCAGCTGCCTGGAGGGTAATTATTCCAGAAAAATAACTGAATCTTGGTAAGAACAGGGAGCTTTGTGGCGTTTTTAACTTGCTTTGGTGCCATCTCCCACCCTCCAGCTCCATGATAACCTTGAAAACTAACAGCTTGCATTTGCAATGACAAGCAGTCTGGCAGACATCAGAGACAGTGAAATGCAAAGCCTTATTCCCAGAGAATTATCATTATTTGACCTGAATGGTGGTTCCCTGGAACACTCCACTTGCAAGACTCACCCAATATGAAAAGCCTTTTTCCTGGGGGCATTTGTCAAAAGCAGTTACAGGCAACTGTTTAATTTTGTGGCTGTCTGAGAAGGTAGATACAAATTGGGGCAAACGACTATACAAGCAGTATGGAGTTTCCTAAAAAAACTACAAATAGAACTACCATATGATCCAGCAATCCCACTACTGGGAATCTATCCAAAGAAAAGGAAATCAAGATGTTGAAGGGATATCTGCACTCCTTTATTCACTGCAGCATTTACAATAGCCAAGATAAGAAATCAACCCAAGTGTCCAACAACAGATGAATGGATAAAGAAAATGTGGTATATATACCAAATGGAATACTTTAAGCCACAAAAAAGAATGAAATCCTGTCATTTATGGCAACATGAAAAAGGAGGACATTATGTTAAATAAAATAAGCCAGGAACAGAAAGTTAAATACTGCATGTTCTCATTCATATGCAGAAGCTAAAAAAGTTGATCTCATAGAAGAAAGAAGTAGAACAGAGGATACTAGAAGCTTGGAAGGGTAGAGAGAAGGGGGTGGAGAGAAAGATTTGTTAAAGTATACAAAATTACAGCTAAATGGGAGAAATAAGTTCTAGTGTTCTATAGCACTGTAGGATGACTATAGCTAACAATAATAGTTTCAAATAGCTGGAAGGAAGATATTGAATATTCTCAACACAAAGAAATGATAAATATTTCAGATGGAAATGCTAATTACCTTGATCTGAGTATTTTACATTGTATGTATCAAAATACCACTATGTAACCCTAACTATACACAATAAAAAATCGTGGCAAATACACTAATCAAAAAGCTTAAAAGGAAATGCTGGGGAATGAGACATCCATAAAGGCTTTGAAAGACTCAGATATATTTCTGAGAACTTAGAGAGCAATGCTCATGTGCAGGGCTATGTACATGCTCAAGGCTTTGTGCATTAGGAAAGTCCTGAGAAGGCTCTACACTCATGCCTTTGGCTGACTTTGAAGTTCTATACAAGCAGGAGGTGAAAGCAAGACAGAGTTTTCAAATGAATGGTTGAGTAATACAAACGCATGTTCAAACACACACAGAACTCCTTGGCAAAGACTGGTAGACTTACTGGTTCCAGAAATTTAAGGACATGTCTATTCAATCATTAGCTGACCACCAAGCAGAGATTTCAGTGGACAGACATGACAAAGAATACAAACTCTACAGAATTAGTTCACAAAATCAGTAACCAATCAAACAACTGCCACAACAAACAATAATATCACCAGACAAATCCATAAAAACAGAATGTAGGTTAATGATTGCCAAGGGCTGAGGGCAGGGGTAATAAAAGGTGATTGATTTCTAATGGGTATAAGGTTTCTTTTTGGACTGATGGAAATGTTCTGAAATTAAACAGTGGTAATGGTTGCACAACTCTGTAAATTCTAAAACTCAATGAATTGTACATTTATTCTATTCTATTCTATTTATTGAGAAGGAGTCTCACTCTGTTGCCCATGCTGGAGTGCGGTGGCATGATCTCGGCTCTCTGCAACCTCTGCCTCCCAGGTTTAAGTGATTCTCCTGCCTCAGCCTTCCAAATAGCTGGGATTACAGGCACCCACCACTATGCCTGGATAATTTTTGTATTTTTAGTAGAGACGGAGTTTCACCATGTTGGAACAGGCTGGTCTCGAACTCCTGACCTCAGGTCATCCACCCACCGTGGCCTCCCAAAGTGCTGGGATTGCAGGCGTAAGCCACTATGCCCGGCCTGAATTGTACATTTTAAAGGGGTGAATGTTATGTGAATTATGTATTAATAAAAAAAGAAAAAATATGGGCATAAATACATGTTTGTATGCACACACACATGCATATATGTATGTATATACATATAGATTCCTTAGTTCTATACAATGAGATGACTTGTAAGCAATGACACCTCTATAACAATAAACATATTTACCAAGCAGATCTTGGTTTCTTAATATTTTGACTAAAGGAAACAAGGCTCTTTGGAGAAAGATCTAATTCTAGAGCTGGGACAGAGAAATAAGCCTGGAACATCTTTTTGAACCACAAAGGAAGGCAAGGCTCAAAGGATGATGGAATATATTAAAAGGACACAGAAACCAGCTTGAAGTCTTCCCACTGGACAATATGGGGACAATTTGAACACCAAAACAAATAATGATAGCAAGGAAATACAATCCATTGAATAAAATGAGAATTCATGAGTCCATATTGATATCACATATAAATAAACTAATAAATTGAAAGTCTGATGAGAAATGGGGCAATTAAATAGTTATGAAGTATCTCTACACAAAATACCTATTAATTACAATGGGGAAAAGAGTAATTTCATCGTGGAGTAGCCTGGTAGACACACCTTATTAATGTGATCATACTAATCATCACCAATAATGGGAAAAAATGAAACTGCATACATATTACCTGAGTGGAAGAAATAAGAACAGATTATTCTTTCCGTGTTGTTCCTGCCAAAGATGTATAACTTGAATCTAACCATGACAAAACATTAGACATGCCCAAATTGAGGGATATTCAAAAAAATGGCGTGTAATCTTCGAAAGCATCAAGGTCAAGAAAGTGAATGAAAGAGTAAGAAATGGTTCCAGATTGAAGGGAATTACAGACATGACAACTTAATGAAATAAGAGATTCTGAACTGGATCCTTTTTCTAATCTATCAAGAACATTTGGATGATTAGTAAAAACTGAATGATGTCTATAGATCAGGTAGTACTGATTTGGATGTTGCATTATGATTATGTAGAAGAATATCCTTGTTTATAAGAAAAACATCCTAAAGTATTTGGGGGTGATGAGGCATTATGTTGGCAAATCACTCTCAAACAGTTTAGGAAAACAAAATTCTGAACTTGTAGCTTTTATGAGTTTGAGGTTGTTAAAAATACACGGAAATCTGGAAATATATGTATATATAAATTTAACAGTATCATTTTCTCTGTTGAATCTAATAATAAAAAAATGAGTTTAAAAAAGGTTATTACATTTGTCCTATATGCTGGGGAAAAAGGAGAGTATCAACATAAGCTCTAAAAATAGATTCAGTGATGTGAAATAAACACTGGAGACAATAAATGTAGAAAACTAGATGTACTCACAAATATACACTCACAAAGCAATTTTCTTATCTAACATAGCTGGCAAAATTCCTATATGTAAGTTTCCTTTTATGTAACATTGCAAAGAAAAAAAGGCCTTTGGCAACAATTTAAAAGTGAATTCACATACTTTTTTTAAAGACACAGAAATGTAAAACAACTAGAACACCATATTCTTTTTTAAAAAATTGTAATGTCCTCGTTACAAGTAAACTACTATCTGAATATGGTAAATTACTCAGAGTGTTTAGTTTACATTCTTGGACTTTTGATTTTTAAATAGGGTCTAATACAGGACACCACTCATGAACTATACAAAATGAAGAAAAGCTATAGCCTTGCCCTAAGGAATGTAGCCTGAAAAGTTTTTATGAATAAAAGTACTTCACAGAAGAAGTAAGTGATAGAAATAGAATGCTCTTTTAGGGTTTATATGCATTAAATTTTCATCTAAAATATCTGTATTCTGGCCATAAAAATACACATTAGGTCTCCAACAGAAGAGGCTGTAATTGAACGAGGGCCCAACTGACTGCTATGCTGTAAAATCATTCCTGCGTTTGCACCAAGGCCATAGTTCCCATGAGGTTCCCAGGAGCTGTGACTGAGCACAGCAGGAATATTAAGGTGGGCCAGCTTCTGAGGAAATGGGACCTAATTAGTAACTTTGGCTGACGACTCACCATTGGTCTTTTCAAATGTTCCTTAGAAACAAACTACATCTACAATATTTGCACCTAACTTTTCTTTCTTCTTCCCTTGGAGTCAGACTTGCGTTGTGATCCAATGGCTCTCCGAGCCTCTCTCAGCTCCTTCCCTATTTTCTCTTACAACCATTTCCCATAATACATTTCTTACACACTTAATCCTGTCTTGGTGACAGGCTTCTCAGAGGATCTGAAACTAACATACTCATTTTCATCAAGTCAAATTCACAGATCTAATTATATTGACATAATGTTACTAGTACTACACTTGGCTATCTAGGACAAAGAAAACATGAGATAGCTTCTTCCCTCAAACACTGAACACAATGCAGAAAACATTTAAATGAAACTAATCAGATATTGTTCAAAATATGATACATAGGGCTGGCAAGATGAACAAATAGAAACAGCTCCGGTCTGCAGCTCCCAGCTAGATCAACGCAGAAGGCGGGTGATTTCTGCGTTTCCAACACAGGTACCGGCTCATCTCATTGAGACTGGTTAGACAGTGGGTACAGGGGCAAGCTGAAGCAGGGTGGGGTGTCACCTCACAAGGGAAGTGAAGGGGTCAGGGAACTCCCTCCCCTAGCCAAGGGAAGCCATGAGGAACAATGCAATCTGGCCCAGATATGACACTTTTCCCATGGTCTTTGCAACCCACAGACCAGGACATTCCCTCGGATGCCTACACCACCAAGGCCCTGGGTTTCAAGTACAAAACTGGGTGGCCATTGGAGCAGACACCGAGCTAGCTGCAGGAGTTTTTTTTAATACCCCAGTGGCACCTGGAATGCCAGAACCATACACTCCCCTGGAAAGGGGGCTGAAGCCAGGGAGCCAAGTGGTCTAGCTCAGCAGATCCCACCCCCATGGAGCCCAGCAAGCTAAGATCTGCTGTCTTGAAATTCTCACTGCCAGCACAGCAGTCTGAAGTTGCCCTGGGTTACTCCAGCTTGGTTGGGGGAGGGGCGTCCACCATAACTGAGGCTGGAGTAGGCGGTTTTCCCCTCACAGTGTAAACAAAGCCTCTGGGAAGTTGGAACTGGGCAGAGCCCACCCCAGCTCAGAAAAGAAACTGTAGCCAGACAGCCTCTCTAGATTCCTCCTCTCTAGGCAGGGCTTCTCTGAAAGAAAGGCAGCAGCCCCAGTCAGGAGCTTAGAGATAAAACTCCCATCTCCCTGGGACAGAGCACCTGGGGGAAGGGGAGGCTGTGGGCACACCTTCAGCAGACTTAAACACTCCTGCCTGCCGGCTGTAAAGAGAGCAGCAGATCTCTCATCACTGTGCTTGAGTTCTGCTAAGGGACAGACTGCCACCTCAAGTGGGTTCCAGATCCCTGTGCCTCCTGACTGGGGACACCTCCCAGCAGGGGTCGACAGACATCTCATATAGGAGAGCTCCGGCTGGTATCTGGCGGGTGCCTCTCTAGGACAAAGCCGCCAGAGGAAGGAACAGGAAGCAATCTTCCTGTTCTGAAGCCTATGCTGGTGATACGCAGGCAAACAAGGTCTGGAATGGACCTCCAGCAAACTCCAGCAGACCTCTAGCAGAGGGGCCTGTTAGAGGAAAACTAACAAACAGAAAGGAACAGCATCAACATCAACAAAAAGGACATCCACACAAAAACGCCATCCAAAGGTTACCAACATCAAAGACCACAGATAGATAAATCCACGAAGATGAGGAAAAACCAGCGCAAAAAGGCTGAAAATTCCAAAAACCAGAACACCTCTTCTCCTCCAAAGGATCACAATTCCTTGCCAGCAAGGGAACAAAACTGGATGGAGCTCCAAGACACAAAATTGTCAGATTCACCACAGTGGAAATGAAGGAAAAAATGTTAAGGGCAGCCAGAGACAAAGGTCGGGTTACCCACAAAGGGAAGCCCATCAAACTAACAGTGGATCTCTCAGCAGAAAGTCTACCAGCCAGAAGAGAGTGGGGGCCAATATTCAACATTCTTAAAGAAAAGAATTTTCAACCCAGAATTTCATATCCAGCAAAACTAAGTTTCATAAGTGAAGGAGAAATAAAATACTTTACAGACAAACAAATGCTGAGAGATTTTGTCACCACCAGGCCTGCCCTAAAAGAGCTCCTGAAGAAAGCGCTAAACATGGAAAGGAACAACCGGTACCAGCCACTGCAAAATCATGCCAAACTGTAAAGACGATCGAGGCTAGGAAAAAACTGCATCAACTAACGAGCAAAATAACCACCTAACATCATAATGACAGGATCAAATTCACACATAACAATATTAATTTTAAATGTAAATGGAATAAATGCTCCAATTAAAAGACACAGACTGGCAAATTGGATAAAGAGTCAAGACCCATCAGTGTGCTGTATTCAGGAAACCCATCTCACCTGCAGAGACACACATAGGCTCAAAACAGAAGGATGGAGGAAGATCTACCAAGCAAATGGAAAACAAAAAAAGGCAGGGGTTGCAATCCTAGTCTCTGATAAAACAGACTTTAAACCAACAAAGATCAGAAGAGACAAAAAAGGCCATTACATAATGGTAAAGGGATCAATTCAACAGGAAGAGCTAACTATCATAAATATATATGCACCCAATACAGGAGCACCCAGATTCATAAAGGAAGTCCTGAGTGACCTACAAAGAGACTTAGACTCCCACACAATAATAATGGGAGACTGTAACACCCCACTGTCAACATTAGACAGATCAACGAGACAGAAAGTTAACAAGGATACCTGGGAATTGAACTGAGCTCTGCACCAAGCAGACCTAACAGACATCATCAAAACTCTTCACCCCAAATCAAAAGAATATACATTCTTTTCAGCACCACACCACACCTATTCCATAATTGACCACATAGTTGGAAGTAAAGCTCTCCTCAGCAAATGTAAAAGAACAGAAATTATAACAAACTGTCTCTCAGACCACAGTGCAATCAAACTAGAACTCAGGATTAAGAAACTCACTCAAAATCACTCAACTACATGGAAACTGAACAACCCGCTCCTGAATGACTACTGGGTACATAACGAAATGAAGGCAGAAATAAAGATGTTTTTGAAACCAACGAGAACAAAGACACAACATACCAGAATCTCCGGGACACATTCAAAGCAGTGTGTAGAGGGAAATTTATAGCACTAAATGCCCACAAGAGAAAGCAGGAAAGATCCAAAACTGACACCCTAACATCACAATTAAAAGAACTAGAAAAGCAAGAGTAAACACATTCAAAAGCTAGCAGAAGGCAAGAAATAACTAAAATCAGAGCAGAACTGAAGGAAATAGAGACACAAAAAACCCTTCAAAAAATTAATGAATCCAGGAGCTGGTTTTTTGAAAGGATCAACAAAATTGATAGACCGCTAGCAAGACTAATAAAGAAGAAAAGAGAGAAGAATCAAATAGACACAATAAAAAATGATAAAGGGGATATCACCACCGATCCCACAGAAATACAAACTACCATCAGAAAATACTACAAATACCTCTACACAAATAAACTAGAAAATCTAGAAGAAATGGATAAATTCCTCGACACATACACCCTCCCAAGACTAAACCAGGAAGAAGTTGAATCTCTGAATAGACCAATAACAGGCTCTGAAATTGTGGCAATAATCAATAGCTTACCAATCAAAAAGAGTCCAGGACCAGATGGATTCACAGCCGAATTCTACCAGAGGTACAAGGAGGAACTGGTACCGTTCCTTCTGAAACTATTCCAATCAATAGAAAAAGACGGAATCCTCCCTAACTCATTTCATGAGGCCAGCATCACCCTCATACCAAAGCCGGGCAGAGACACAACCAAAAAAGAGAATTTTAGACCAATATCCTTGGTGAACACTGATGCAAAAATCCTGAATAAAATACTGGCAAACCAAATCAAGCGGCACATCAAAAAGCTTATCCACCATGATCAAGTGGGCTCCATCCCTGGGATGCAAGGCTGGTTCAATATATGCAAATCAATAAATGTAATCCAGCATATAAACAGAACCAAAGAAAAAAACCACATGATTATCTCAATAGATGCAGAAAAGGCCTTTGACAAAATTCAACAACACTTCATGCTAAAAACTCTCAATAAATTAGGTATTGATGGGACATATCTCAAAATAATAAGAGCTATCTATGACAAACCCACAGCCAATATCATACTGAATGGGCAAAAACTGGAAGCATTCCCTTTGAAAACTGGCACAAGACAGGGATGCCCTCTCTCACCACTCCTATTCAACATAGTGTTGGAAGTTCTGGCCAGGGCAATTAGGCAGGAGAAGGAAATAAAGGGTATTCAGTTAGGAAAAGAGGAAGTCAAATTGTCCGTTTGCAGATGACATGATTGCATATCTAGAAAACCCCATTGTCTCAGCCCAAAATCTCCTTAAGCTAATAAGCACCTTCAGCAAAGTCTCAGGAAACAAAATCAATGTGCAAAAATCACAAGCATTCTTATACACCAATAACAGACAAACAGAGAGCCAAATCATGAGTGAACTCCCATTCACAATTGCTTCAAAGAAAATAAAATATCTAGGAATCCAACTTACAAGGGACATGAAGGACCTCTTCAAGGAGAACTACAAACCACTGCTCAATGAAATAAAAGAGGATACAAACAAATGGAAGAACATTCCATGCTCATGGGTAGGAGGAATCAATATCATGAAAATGGCCATACTGCCCAAGGTAATTTATAGATTCAATGCCATCCCCATCAAGCTACCAATGACTTTCTTCACAGAATTGGAAAAAACTACTTTAAAGTTCATATGGAACCAAAAACGAGCCCGGATCGCAAAGTCAATCCTAAGCCAAAAGAACAAAGCTGGAGGCATCACGCTACCTGACTTCAAACTATACTACAAGGCTACAGTAACCAAAACAGCATGGTACTGGTACCAAAACAGAGATACAGATCAATGGAACAGAACAGAGCCCTCAGAAATAACGCCACATATCTACAACTATCTGATCTTTCACAAACCTGAGAAAAGCAAGCAATGGGGAAAGAATTCCCTATTTAATACATGGTGCTGGGAAAACTGGCTAGCCATATGTAGAAAGCTGAAACTGGATCCCTTCCTTACACCTTATACAAAATTAATTCAAGATGGATTAAAAACTTAAACATTAGACCTAAAACCATAAAAACCCTAGAAGAAAACCTAGGCATTACCATTCAGGACATAGGCATGGTCAAGGACTTCCTGTCTAAACACAAAAAGCAACGGCAACAAAAGCCAAAATTGACAAATGGGATCTAATTAAACTAAAGAGCTTCTGCACAGCAAAAGAAACTACCATCAGAGTGAACAGGCAACCTACAAAATGGGAGAAAATTTTCACAACCTACTCATCTGACAAAGCGCTAATATCCAGAATCTACAATGAACTCAAACAAATTTACAAGAAAAAGACAAACAACCCCATCAAAAAGTGGGCGAAGGACATGAACAGACACTTCTCAAAAGAAGACATTTATGCAGCCAACAGACACATGAAAAAATGCTCACCTTCACTGGCCATGAGAGAAATGCAAATCAAAACCACAATGAGATACCATCTCACACCAGTTAGAATGGCGATCATTAAAAAGTCAGGAAACAACAGGTGCTGGAGAGGATGTGGAGATATAGGAACACTTTTACACTGTCGGTGGGACTGTAAACTAGTTCAACCATTGTGGAAGTCAGTGTGGCGATTCCTCAGGGATCTAGAACTAGAAATACCATTTGACCCAGCCATCCCATTACTGGGTATATACCCAAAGGAATATAAATCATGCTGGTATAAAGACACATGCACATGTATGTTTATTGCGGCACTATTCACAATAGCAAAGACTTGGAACCAACCCAAATGCCCAACAATGATAGACTGGATTAAGAAAATGTGGCACATATACACCATGGAATACTATGCAGCCATAAAAAATGATGAGTTCATGTCCTTTGTAGGGACATGGATGAAACTGGAAATCATCATACTCAGTAAACTATCGCAAGGACAAAAAACCAAACATCGCATGTCCTCACTCGAGAACATGTCGACACAGGAAGGGGAACATCACACTCTGGGGACTGTTGTGGGGTAGGGGGAGGGGGGAGGGATAGCATTAGGAGATATACCTAATGCTAAATGATGAGTTAATGGGTGCAGCACACCAGCATGGCACATGTATACATATGTAACTAACCTGCACATTGTGCACATGTACCCTAAAACTTAAAGTATAATAATAATAAAATAAAATAAAATAAAATAAACTGGATGGAGAACGAGTTTGACAAATTGACAGAAGTAGGCTTCAGAAGATTAGTAATAACAAACTCCTCTGAGCTAATGGAGCATGTTCTAACCCAATGCAAAGAAGCTAAGAACCTTAAAAAAAAGTTACCGGAACTGCTAACTAGAATAACTAGTTTAGAGAACATAAATGACCTGATGGAGCTGAAAAACACAGCACGAGAACTTCGTGAAACATACACAAGTATCAACAGCCAAACTGATCAAGCAGAAGAAAGAATACCAGAGAATGAAGACCAACTTAATGAAATAAATCATGAAGACTAGATTAGAGAAAAAAGAATGAAAAGGAACAAACAAAGCCTCCAAGAAATATGAGACTATGTGAAAAGAGCAAACCCACACTTGATTGGTGTACCTGAAAGTGACGGGGAGAATGGAACCAAGTTGGAAAACACTTCAGGATATTATCCAGAACGTCTCCAACCTAGCAAGACAGGCCAACATTCAAATTCAGGAAAAACAGAGAATACCACAAAGATACTCCTCAAGAAGAGCAACCCAAAACACATAATCGTCAGATTCACCAAGGTTGAAAGGAAAAAGAAAGTGTTAAGGGCAGCCAGAGTAAAAGGTCGGGTTACCCACAAAGGGAAGCACATCAGACTAACAGCGGATCTCTCTGAGGAAACCCTACAAGCCAGAAGAGAGTGGGGGCCAATATTCAACATTCTTTTTTTTTTTTAATTAAATAATTTTATTCCTTTTCTTTTTTTTTTTTTTTTTTGCTGTTTATGAGAGACTTACTTTTCTTTTTTGGTTTTTTTTTGTTGTTGTTTTTTAAATTATACTTTAAGTTTTAGGGTACATGTGTACATTGTGCAGGTTAGTTACATATGTATACATGTGCCATGCTGGTGCGCTGCATCCACTAACTCGTCATCTAGCATTAGGTATATCTCCCAATGCTATCCCTCCCCCCTCCCCCCTCCCCACCACAGTCCCCAGAGTGTGATATTCCCCTTCTTGTGTCCATGTGATCTCATTGTTCAATTCCCACCTATGAGTGAATTTTCAACCAGAATTTCATATCCAGCCAAACTAAGATTTATAAGCAAAGGAGAAATAAAATCCTTTACACACAAGCAAACGCCGAGGGATTTTGTCACCACCAGACCTGCCCTAAAAGAGCTCCTGAAGGAAGCACTAAATATGGAGAGGAAAAACTGGTACCAGCCACTGCAAAAACATACCAAATTGTAAAGACCATCAACACTATGAAGATGCTGCATTAACTAATGGGCAAAAGAACCAGCTAGCATCATAATGACAGGATCAAATTCACACATAACAATATTAACCTTAAATGTAAACAGGCTAAATGCCCGAATTAAAAGACCCAGACTGGCAAATTGGATAAAGAGTCAAGACCTATCAGTGTGCTATATTCAGAAGACCCATCTCATGTGCAAAGACACACACAGGCTCAAAATAAAGAGATGGGGGAATATTTACCAAGCAAATGGAAAGCAAAAAGAAACAGGGGTGGCAATCCTAGTCTCTGATAAAACAGACTTTAAACCAACAAAGATCAAAAAAGTCAAAGATGGGCATTACATAATGGTAAAGGGATCAATTCAACAAGAAGAGCTAACTATCCTAAATATATATGCACCCAACATAGGAGCACCCAGATTCATAACACAAGTTCTTAGAGACCTACAAAGAGACTTAGACTCCCATACAATAATAGTGGGAGACTTTAACACCCCACTGTCAATATCAGACAGATCAACAAGATAGAAAATTAACAAGGATATTCAGGACTTGAACTCAGCTCTAGACCAAGCGGACCTAATAGATATCTACAGAATTCTCCACCCCAAATCAACAGAATATACATTTTTCTGAGCACCACATCGCACTTATTCTAAAATTGACCACAAAATTGGAAGTAAAACACTCCTCAGCAAATGCAAAAGAATGGAAATCATAACAGTCTGTCAGACGACAGTGTCATCAAATTAGAACTCAGGATTAAGAAACTCACTCAAAATTGCACAACTACATGGAAACTGAATAACTTCATCTGGAATGTTTACTGGGTAAATAACAAAATTAAGGTGGAAATAAATAAGTTCTTTGAAACCAATGAGAACAAAGACACAATGTACCAGAATCTCTGGGACACAGCTAAAGCGTGTTTAGAGAAAAATTTATAGCACTAAATCCCCACATCAGAAAATGAGAAAGATCAATAATTGACACCCTAACATCACAATTAAAAGAACTAGGGAAGCAAGAGCAAACACGTTCAAAAACTAGCAGAAGACAAGAAATAACCAATATCAGAGCAGAACTGAAGGAGACAGACATGAAAAACCCTTCAAAAAAAACTCAATGAATCCAGGAGGTGGTTTTTTGAAAAGATTTACAAAATAGATAGAACATTACCTAGATTAATAAAAAAGAAAAGAGAGAAGAATCAAATAGACACAATAAAAAATGATAAAGGGGATATCACCACTGATTCCACAGAAATACAAACTACTATCAGAGAATACTATAAACACCTTTACACAAATAAACTAGAAAATCTAGAAGAAATGGATGAATTCCTGAATACATACACCCTCCCAAGACTAAACCAGGAAGAAGTCGAGTCCCTGAATAGACCAATAACAAGTTCTGAAACTAAGGCAGTAATTAATAGCCTACCAACCAAATAAAGCCCAGGACCAGATGGAGTCACAGTTGAATTCTACCAGAGGTACAAAGAGGAGCTAGTACCATTCCTTCTGAAACTATTTCAAAAATAGAAAAAGAGGGACTCCTCCCTAACTCATTTTATGAGGCCAGCACCATCCTGATCCCAAAACCTGGCAGAGACACAACAAAAAAAGAAAATTTCAGGCCAATACCCCCGATGAACATCAATGCAAAAATCCTCAATAAAATATTGGCAAACTGAATCCAGTAGCAAATGAAAAAGCTTATCCACCAAGATCAACTCGGCTTCTTCCCTGGGATGCAAGGCTTGTTCAACATATGCAAATCAATCAATGTAATCCACCACATAAACAGAACCAATGACAAAAACCACATGATTATCTCAATAGATGCGGAAAGGGCTTCGATAAAATTCAACACTCCTTCATGCTAAAAACTCTCAATAAACTAGGTATTGGTGGAGCATATCTCAAAATAATAAGAGCTATTTATGACAGACCCACAGCCAATACCATACTGAATGGGCAAAAGCTGGAAGCACTCCCTTTGAAAACCAGCACAAGACAAGGATGCCCTCTCTCACCACTCCTATTCAACACAATATTGGAAGTTCTGGCCAGGGAAATCAGGCAAGAGAAAGAAATAAAGGGTATTCAAATAGGAAAAGAGGAAGTCAAATTTTCTCTGTTTGCAGATGACATGATTATATATTTAGAAAACCCCACTGTCTCAGCCCAAAATCTCCTTAAGCTGCTAAGCACCTTCAGCAAAGTCTCAGGATACAAAATCAATGTGCAAAAATCACAAGCATTCCTATACACCAATAATAGACAAACAGCCAAATCATGAGTAAACTCCCATTCACAATTGCTACAAAGAGAATAAAATACCTAGGAATACAATTTACAAGGGACGTGGAGGCCCTTTTCAAGGAGAACTACAAACCACTGCTCAAGGAAATAAGAGAGGACACAAACAAATGGAAAAACATTCCATGCTCATGGATAGAAAGAATTAATATTGCAAAAATGGTCATACTGCCCAAAGTAATCTTTAGATTCAGTGCTATCCCCATCAAGCTACCACTGACATTCTTCACAGAATTAGAAAAAACTACTTTAAATTTCTCATATGGAACCAAGAAAGCCTGTATAGCCAAGAAAATCCTAAGCAAATAGAACAAATCTGGAGGCATCATGCTACTTGATTTCAAACTATAATACAAGGCTACAGTAACGAAAACAGCATGGTACTGGTATCAAAACAGATATATAGACCAATGGAACAGAACAGAGGCCTCAGAAATAACACCACACATCTACAAACATCTGATATTTGACAAACCTGACAAAAACTAGCAATGGGGAAAGGATTCCTATTTAATAAATGGTGTTGGGAAAACTGGCTAGCCATATGCAGAAAACTGAAACTAGACCCCTTCCTTAAATCTTATACAAAAATTAACTCAAGATGGATTAAAGACTTAAACATAAGACCTAAAACCATAAAAATCCTAGAAGAAAACCTAGGCAATACCATTCAGGACATAGGCATGGGCAAATACTTCATAACTAAAACACCAAAAACAATAGCAACAAAAGCTAAAATTGATGAATGGGATCTAATTAAATGAAAGAGCTTCTGCACAGCAAAAGAAACTTATCATCAGTGAACAGGTAACCTACAGAATGGGAGAAAATTTTTGCAATCTATCCATCTGACCAAGGGCTAATATCCAGAATCTACAATGAACTTAATTAAACAAATTTACAAGAAAAAAACAAACAACCCCATCAAAAAGTGGGCAAAGGATATGAACAGACACTTCTTAAAGGAAGACATGTATGTGGCCAACAAACATATGAAAAAAAGCTCATTATCATTGGTCATTAGAGAAATGCATATCAAAACCACAATGAGATACCATCTCACACCAGTTAGAATGGCTATCATTAAAAAGTCAGGAAACAACAGATGCTGGAGAGGATGTGGAGAAACAGGAACACTTTTACACTGTTGGTGAGAGTGTAAATTAGTTCAACCATTGTGGAAGATTCCTCAAGGATCTAGAACTAGAAATACCATTTGACCCAGCCACCCCATTACTGGATATGTACCCAAAGGATTATAAATCATTCTACTATAAAGACACATGCACACGTATGTTTATTGCAGCACTATTCACAATAGCAAAAACTTGGACCAACCCAAATGCCCATCAATGATAGACTGGATAAAGAAAATGTGGCACATATACACCATGGAATACTATGCAGCCATAAAAAAGAATGAGTTCGTGTCCTTTGCAGGGACATGGATGAAGCTGGAAACCATCATTCTCTGCAAACCAAACACCACATGTTCTCACTCATAAGTGGGAGTTGCACAATGAGAACATATGGGCACAGGGAGGGGAACATCACACACTGGGGCCTGTTGGGGGGTGGGGGGCTAGGGGAGGGATAGCATTAGGAGAAATACCTAATGTAGATGACACGTTGACTGGGTGCTACAAACAACCATGGCACATCTATACCTATGAAACAAACCTGCATGCTCTGCACACATATCCCAGAACTTAAAGTATAATTGAAAAGATATATATAATACATAATCTAAATTTTATAAAATATTTTAAAAATAAATTTTATTGTGTATATTTGTGGTTTACAACACAATGTTATGTGATATATATTTATAGTAAAATGGTTACTACAGTGAAGCAGAGTAACATATCTATCATCTCACGTACTTTTTTTTGTTTGTGTAGCAAGAGCATCTAAAATCTTCTTATTTAACAAAAATCCCTAAAACAATACAATTTTATTAACTATAGTGCTCATGTTATACATTTGATCTCCAGATTTGTTTTAATCTATAAATCACTGTGGGTATAGTGCGTAGGACTACCTTTATAAGGGAGATGGACAACTAAGATTTGGACAGATGGGAAGGAGGAGTAGGGCAATTTAGATTCACATTATTTCTAGGGAGAAAGGACGAAGGGTTCTGATTAAAGAAGAGGCTTTAAAGGTGCGGGAAGAGGAGGCTTCACTTATAAAAATATTGTCAACTGCATAACAATTAGTAACCAGGAGATAAATCCTCATAATTCTGTAACATAAAATAATCCATTCAAGAACAACTACAAGTTTTTGTCTAGGATATTTAAGCCATTTGAATCTAGTATAGAAATAGATCTCAAATATGAAAAAAAATCATAATTCAGGAGGCACCATAAAGAGCATTTTATTTGAAGGTTCCCTGTGTTTCATCTTTGCAGGTTAGTTTTTTTTTTCTTTTGTATTTTAGATAGTAATCTTACTTTCCTTTTCCTCCTGAAAGAGTAGTGTTTTTTAAAAAGAGTGACTATAATCAAACCCTTAGGTGTCACACCAATCCCTTTATTCTAAGTTTATCCATTTTTATCATCCTCAAAATCCCACCCTTTCTCTTCTGTATCCTAGTAAGAGTGTGATGGCTTCAATTAGGCTTTCAGTTGAAAGACTACAGGCTTCACAGAAACTAAAAAGCTATTTCAAGGAAAGCTCTTATGGGACTAAGACCATGAAGAAATTTAAAAATCTCTTTAGGCACTCTGAAGAGTATTATAAATCACTCATTCTCCTTCCAGGACTCTAGCTTCACAAACCCTGACCTTTCACAGTCTCAGAAGAAAAATCTATATTTTAAAATCACATTATATCTTCTCAGTTGAGCTGTGACTCATAAAGTCTATCCTACTAATACGTATATTAAAGAGGACCAAAAAAAACCCCCAAAATAACCCTTCTGTATGACTATAATGATACTAACAAATACAATAAATGATTTTGAAATCTTGTGAGTAAAGGGTAAGTATGAAATTAACCCCAAACATACATACATACACACACACACACACACACACACACACACACCCCTATATAAGTGAAGCTTTTCAACTTTGGGTTGCTAAGATTTATTTATATGTGTGTGCATATATTTAGTGTTCTAAATAGATATAAACATAATTGTTCTTGGCAATAAAGCAGAATTGGACAATTCATCTAAAATGAATAATATGAAAAGATTTAAAAAGGAAAAAAACTAAATCAAACTCTGACTCTAAGAGATTAATATTTATCAGTATGCAAATTTGGTAGCTTCTTTATTCTAATGGAGTAACTGTGGGGATCAAATAACGACATGCAAAAAATGCTTTCAAAACCACAGGGCTTTACAAATTTTTACTATTACTGTTATGATTATGTTGATCCACAGTAGGATGGTTCTCCAAGTCTTTCTTATAAGACCTGAAAGAATTCACTGTTCCGTAAGGAAGTTAATTTGCTTGGAGAATATGCTGCTGTCTCTAAGTGTCTGTTAAAATCACTTATTTCACTGCTCATTAGAATGTGCTGGCAAAGCAGGTGGCCCCAGGGGTTCAAAGAATTTCTTGGCAGCCCATATTTGGATCTGCATTAGAAGGTTGCCATAATTCAAAGCAGCTTACTAGGAAATCAAGGGAGAGATAGGAGATACACAGAGAATAGAAAAATCTGCTTGATTGTCCAAGTGCTTCCTGATTCCTCAAAAGCACTGCTCCAAACTAAATCCTTTTGGATCCATCTGATCCAAGAACACCTATCATCACACAACAAATGGCTCCTACTCTGGAATCCATCCGATTCCAAAGATATGAGTGGAAGGAGTTCCACAGAAGTAGGAGGAGCGCTTAGTCAGTGCTACGTAAAGAATATGGGGCTGAGCAGCTGGGCACAGTGGCTCACGCCTGTAATCCCAGCACTCTGAGAGACCGAGGCAGGCGAATTGTCCGAATTCAGGGATTCAAGAGCAGCCTGATTGACATAGTGAAACCCTGTCTCTACTAAAAAGACCAAAATTAGCCCAGAGTGGTGGTGCGTGCCTGTAATCCCAGCTACTTGGAAGGGTGAGGTGGGAGGATTGCTTGAGCCTGGGATGCTGAAGTTGCAATGAACCAAGATTGCACCACTGCACCCCAGCCTGGGCAACAGAACAAGACCCCGAAGAGAAGAGGATAGGAGAGGGGGAGAGGGGGAGAGGGGAAGAGGGGTAGAGGGGAAGAGGGGGAGAGGGGAAGAGGGGGAGAGGGGAAGAGGGGGAGAGGGGAAGAAGGGGAGAGGGGGAGAGGGGGAGAGGAGAGAGAGAGAGAGAAAGAAAAGAGAGAGAGACAGAGAAAGGAGAGGAGAGGAGAGGAGGGGAGAGGGTGGGGAGAGGAGAGGAGAGAGGACTATAATTTGTTCAGTAAATGCTGACATTCCAACTAGGGCTCATTCAGACACATCAAGAAAGAGTTGAATTAAAAGTAGTCAAATGGCTAGAAAATTGTATTGAAAATAATATCAACTAAGTGAAAAATAATTCATCCTCATAATCACAAATACCCCCTATGTCTAGAAAACAATATAAATAATGTATGATTACATGTCATTTTAAGAGTCAGTGATTATTTGCATTCTCCAAAATTATGCAGCAGATAACTCATCATTAGTATCAAAACAATACTTTAACTGCTCTAGTTTTTATAATAAATCCAATCTTTTTGATAAAAATATTTGGTAAAATAAGGGTTAAGTTTATTTTTGTCCTCCTATAAACCATTATGCTATCAAATTATTAATCCAGATAAAGTATTAATCTCTGTATAATATATTCAATCTCTCCCATTAAGTTAATAGCAGTATCCTCTTTTTTCAGACAGCATTTACACCAAACAAAAAATGAGAAAAAGCAATATGCACAAATTAAATTGTACATCAAATATCACTTCAAATTATATTGTTCTGAATAATATTTTAGCTGATTACTATGACTAACTGGTCTTAGGTCTTATAAAGAGATGTATATCTAAAACTAAACTACTAATGCACTCCATTTGATGTAACAAACCGAACACTGTAACAGAAGGCCAGGTAAAATCTTCAGGTTTAAGGAGAAGACCCTTTTACATCTTTAGTATTGAGAGCCAGAGCTAATAACTGACACAGGATTTAACTGCTAAATTCTGCATTTATGTGTTATATGTCAGGAAAAAAAATTTAAACAACACTGAGAATCACAGAACATTGGAACCGGAACAATCTTATGACACCACACCCTTACAAATTTCCCTCATTCTTAGATCTACTTAGTGAAAGAATCAAAACCAGAACCAGATTTCCTGATGCCCAGTGCTTTAAACTATACCAACCTGTCTCCCAACTTATAGCAGATTTTTACATCTCATGTTAAATAATAAAAATGCAAAATATATTTGGGGTGGTAGTATATTCTTCCCTGTCTCATGGACATTCTTTTAAAATATGTTATTGACCTAACCAATAGGAAAGACAGGGAGAGAAAGAGGGAAGAACCAAATTTTCAGAAACTTTCGTTTGCAGAAATCTATTAATTTGCAAACCTCTTCATCTGCAGAAACCTATGAATTCTACTAATACTTTCAGCTCAACTTCCCCCATATAAATTAATGACAACAGAAGAAGCTTTGAATCATTTCGATTTCCTCCTACTCTGAAGAAAGATATTAAGAGGCAAAACTGGAATTGACAGGGCCATTAAAACATGACAATGAGTTTTTAACAGTCTTCCCTCTAATGTGACAGTTCAAATCATTTCTCCTTTCACCAGAGCCACAGAAAACTTTTCAACTACAAAGTCAGATTGTTGTATCCTTGAAAACAGAGTTGATTTCTAAACTTATTGTCACTGAAATTCTCTTAATTTCTGCTCAATTTAAGAGCACAGCATATTATATCTCCAGTGTAGGCTCCATTGATGAGGAATTGTCAAAAATAAATGAGGTAATATATGTCAAAGTACTCTGCAAATGTTAAATTATTTTAACATATAGAAAACACTATTTTAAAAAAAAAAGGCCTACGATTGTGTTGCTGATGTGAAGAAGATGCAGCTTTCTTAGTGGTTAATCATTAGATGAATTTCCTTTCAAATCAGGAGCAAGAAAAGGATGTTTGCTATGATAGCTTTATTTGAACGCTATACTAAAGGTGTGGTCAGTGCAATAAGACAAGAGACAAATAGAAAAAGAATAAGGATTGGTAAAGGAAAAGCAAAACTGTCCTTATTTACATATAGCAAAGCAGCTGAGATAAGATCAAGGTGTTATTAATGTTTATTCAGTTCTGCGCGGGGTGTCCAGAATAGAAACTCAGAGGAGGACTGCTGAGTGTGAGGTATAATGCTAGTTATTATTCTAGAACCAATGTTTCTAGAAACAATGTTAGAACAGTTAGACTACACAGTTAGACTACCTTTAAGCCTCAGACTACCTTTAAATGGTTAGACTACCTTTAAGTCTTAAAGGTTACACGTAGGCAGCTTTTGGGAATATGGGATGGGGGTCATAAAATAAAAGATTATGGTTCAAATTGGATACAAAAAGCAAAGAAAAGTGGATGTGGAAGCTTGAGAATAATATTCCATTCTAAATTACTCATAAGTATGCTATACTAGATTACTCATAGATATGCTATCCTATTTGTGAGCTATCATCAAACTTAAGGTTTCCTGGCATGAGCACTGGATTACTAAATAATAGTAAATCAAGATGGGAAGGAACCGGGTCAATCACAAACCAAGCGGTCTACAGGGTAGGATGTACACATCTCTGCTCATATCCATTACCAAAGACTGTTGTAAAATTATTTTTATGTATATACAGCTCAGTACAGCATTAAAATCCTTAAAAACTTTTATTGCTTTTATTTAATACTATGTCTAATGTAATTTTGTTTTCTACATCTTCACAAAATTTAGTGTGATTTAAGCTACTTTTCGATAATAAAGTATCTCAGATATACATTTTACAATATTCTTCATTCAGAAAGAGTTTTAAAATGGTTTAGTCATGTTGTAAAATGTATACTGATAATCTAAAATGGCCACATGAGCTCTGGGAATGTACTGATGAGTATTTTCAAATGAATTCAAGGTTGCATTATTATTTGCAACACCAAAGCAAAGTGTATCAACTATTTAAAAGTGCCAATCGTTCAACTTTTATTTTTGTGTTTGGTAATGTTTCAGATTATTTCCCCTCTAAATATTAAATAACAAGGCAAATACTATTTTTACTACAATGGAGCAAAATGTTAAGTCAGAAGCTGCAAGCACATTAGAACCATCTGTTTTAGTTATGTGAAGAAAGTATCTAGTATCAATCAGAGAAAAGCTGAGGGGAAAGTCACTGACTGGCTGAAAATATACTATATGCTAGGGGAAAAAAATGTTCCATATGCCATAAACCAGACCCTCTTAAATAAACTTGGAAATGATATAAATTTTCCTAACCTCTTCACAGAAGCCAGTGTTAATCAGCTTGCAGAATTTCAAAGTAGTAGAAAAATGTTTTAAATAATTACTTTTGTCCTTCACAAGCATATAATGAACATATACCTTTTTTTGTGGCATCCAATGGTCTTTGGTACTTTTCAAAGTAGATGATATATCGCTTTCTAAAGATCAGTATACTCTCAGATTATAAGTTATATATTTCTAGCTCTGAATGACACACTCATATAAAAATAGATTTCTAATCAGCATATATTTATAATCCTCCAAAATGGTTAGATAAAAAAATACGAGAGAGAGAAAAAGTAAGAAAAAAAGAGACAGGAGTGTGAAGAGGCCAAAACCACCAACATGCAAGGACTTTAATGAAAGTCGTGCCATTTGCAGAATTAAACATTAATCCTACTTGGTTAGAATATGTAGGTGAGTGCTTTTTTTTTTTTTTTATACTTTAAGTTTTAGGGTACATGTGCACATTGTGCAGGTTAGTTACATATGTATACATGTGCCATGCTGGTGCGCTGCACCCACTAACTCGTCATCTAGCATTAGGTATATCTCCCAATGCTATCCCTTCCCCCTCCCCCGACTCCACCACAGTCCCCAGAGTGTGATATTCCCCTTCCTGTGTCCATGTGATCTCATTGTTCAATTCCCACCTACGAGTGAGAATATGCGGTGTTTGGTTTTTTGTTCTTGCGATAGTTTACTGAGAATGATGGTTTCCAATTTCATCCATGTCCCTACAAAGGACATGAACTCATCATTTTTTATGGCTGCATAGTATTCCATGGTGTATATGTGCCACATTTTCTTAATCCAGTCTATCATTGTTGGACATCTGGGTTGGTTCCAAGTCTTTGCTATTGTGAATAATGCCGCAATAAACATACGTGTGCATGTGTCTTTATAGCAGCATGATTTATAGTCCCTTGGGTATATACCCAGTAATGGGATGGCTGGGTCAAATGGTATTTCTAGTTCTAGATCCCTGAGGAATCGCCACACTGACTTCCACAATGGTTGAACTAGTTTACAGTCCCACCAACAGTGTAAAAGTGTTCCTATTTCTCCACATCCTCTTAAATGCTGGAGAGGTGAGTGCTTTTATAAGTGCTGTTTTTAAAAAACAGTAAATATAAAATGAAACAGATTTGTGAATATACTTCTTAATTCCATACTGGCTAATATTTGCTACTCATTACAAAGGCTAAATTGGATTATTCAGGAACTGATTACCTAACTTACAAATTAGCCATGATGTTTGCCTTTTTCTCCATATTATTACCAAATTTTTGTGCAGTTCATTATTCATTAACCATCTCTTTAGAATGTTAGATATCAACAATGTGAGTATACCCACCACACTTCATTCTGCATTTCTGATAAAATTAATAACTTGATGGCTATTCTATACTGACAGAGACAGAATCTTCTGTATCCAAGCAGAGCACATTTACTGAAAATCAGGAAACAGGTTTTTTCCAGGCCTACTTACAATGAGGGAGAAAAAAGATTTCAAAATGGGATATAAAAACCGTACAAAAATATATGATGTGACATAACTCAGAATATATCAACAACATCCAATAATTTGCCAGTATTCAACAATAAGCACACTGATTCTTACACTTGCCTGTTGTCAGAAAAATGGAGACAATTGCTGCATGATCTTGTCAGAAGGACAGAGTCATCTAGGACTCTTTTGAGCTTTTATAGCATAGCCTCAGAGGACCTTTTGTTCCTTTCCTGTTAGCAGGAGAGCCAAACCGAGGCTATGCTGCGCCTCCTCCCTCGTGAGGAGGCACGAAACATGCAACCGAAAAGTCACCTTCTGGGATCAGTACTGAGGATCTCATAGCGTGTGTGCAAAGCAGAAAACATGGCATAGTGCAAATAAGAAATGAAGACAGAGTAAAAAAATCCTTAAATGGGTTTCTAAAATATAGCTCTGTAAAATAATTTAGAAAAAGTGAGGAAGAGGGTCCTACCTTGCAGATCTTATAGAGTGATTCTTGACCATCTCCTCCAGTATCTTTAAAGTAATCATGTGCGGGAAATGTACGATGAATATCTCGAGTAATAACACTCTCCTGGGCTGAGTCCTAAAAAAGAAAGAAAATAGACCTGGTTATTAAATTTTTTCCCAGTTATGAAATATAATATATACACATGGTAAAAAACTCAAACAGCAAGAAAAGTAAACAACAGAAAAACATAAAAACTTCCCTTCTATCCCAGACACATAGTCCTATACCCAAGGTAAGTGCTACCAACAGCTCCTTTGTATCTTTTCACCCATCTATCTATACATATTTGTGTGTTTATGTATGTTTATATGGGGAGAAGGGGCAGGGATGGAGGGAAGTTGTATACATACATCTCCATTGAAGCAAACTAGACTGTTTCTTTCACTTAATGGGATAACAGAGTGTTCCTTATCAAGACATGTACATATAGTTTATTCTCTGTAGGAGTGGTTACTTTTTAAAAATAAGGTATATCTGGATATAGATATATCATAATTTACTTAACATTCTCCTATTAATGACCATCTTCTTTGCATTTTTTTCTATTTATATAACAAACAATATCATAAGGAATATTTTATACATGTCTTATGCACGTGTTCAAGGATAAATTCCTTGAGGTTTAATTGCTAAGGCAAAAGTTACATGCATTTCCAATTTTGATGAATGTACTCTCTCTCTCCAGAATTGTCATTCCAATACATACTCCAAACAATAGTAGAGTATGTATTTCTCATCTGTCTAATACCACAAATTATCTAATTTTTAAATCTGACAATCTGATAAAAACTCAGACCATGGTCATTTAAAAAGTAAAAATACTATCAATCTTTCCCAGGTTAATTACCCAACAAACTGATTCCACAAAACAGGAAGCTACAGGCTACTATATTAAGATGATCTCTTTTTTTTTTTTTTTTTTTTGAAGTAGAGTCTCACACTGTTGCCCGGGCTGGAATACAATGGCACAATCTTGGCTCACCGCAACCTCCGCCTCCCGGGTTCAAGCGATTCTCCTGCCTCAGCCTCCCAAGTAGCTGGGATTACAGGTGCCCGCCACCATGCCCAGATTTTTTTTTGTGTGTGTGTATTTTTAGTAGAGATGGGGTTTCACTGTGTTGGAACAGGCTGGTCTCAAACTCCTGACCTCGTGATTCACCCACTTCGGCCTCCCAAAGTGCTGGGATTACAGGTGTGAAGGATGATATCTTCTTTAAAGATAAGCCTAGATATTTGTTGAAGACAAATTTAGAAACCAAAACCCCAAATTGAGTGAAATTCTAGCCTTATAAAAATGATTAAACATTCTCTTGATTTTATTTTATTCCTAGAAATGTTTATCTTTTTAAATGTCAAGAAAATAGTATGGGGCTACTTATAGCAACACTGATGGTGAAAATATTTTGTACAATTCACATCAGACTACTAATTGCAAATTAAAAGAATTGCTTAATGTCTTATTTCCATAAAGATTTGAAGAAACTTTCTCTTCAGTCTCAAATCAAGAAAGAAAAAAAGTTTAATATATGTTATTTTAATGAATGCCATTTCTCTTTCTCTTGATAGCTGCGAAGTATACAAGAAGGGGGTGGTTGATTAGCTCTAAGGTAAGCCATTACCCTTTCTTGCTGCCTTCATTTCAGTTGCTATTTCATGCTGGGTGGTAATTAGATCTTATATACAGAAAGAGAGGAAGCAAACCAAAAACTTCCAAATTTGCTAGCAAACACTGAACATATTACAAATCGATCCAGAGGAAATTCTGATGGCTTACAGGAATGAAATGCTAAACCTGAATTAAAATAGAGCCTTAAAAAATCACCATAACTTCAGTAAAAGGATACAGAGAAAATTTATATTTGCCAAGGTAAATGTAGTTTCTAATGATAAAGAAAACTGCAGGGTGGGGTGGGGGTATAGAATAAGGTAAGTATAAAGGTATTATATAAAGTGATATATTATGAAACATTTGTTTTATCTTGTCTGGAGTCTTGAGTACAAAAATCTGGTAACCAGGCAGACCAAAGTTTTCACTGCCAGGTTTTCTCCAACAGAAGAGCTCTCTTCCCACAAGTTAATAGTTTCCACTTATAAACTACCTGAAAGATGAGGAATGAAAATGTTACTACTGCCATTGCTGAACTATTTCAGGGGCAAATATGTGCCTACTGGCCCACAGGATAACTCTTTTTGTACTTTTCAGGACATTAAGAGAGAGAAATCGTTGGACTGTATTCCCTAGAAACTGATTATGCATTTAGCATTATGCTGTGTTTAAATGGTTCCAATAGTCTGATTCAGGGAAAGAAAAATTGGTAAAAAGAAAAAAATCTGGAGAGTAAATTTGCATAATACTGAGTAATTTTTTTCTATGCACACTTGACCTTCCATATTTAAGAAATAAAGGACAAAATCAAATGAAAATAAAATCACCTTGTCCTTACTTAATAAAATTTCCTGGTCAGGCGCGATGGCTCACGCCTGTAATCCCAGCACTTTGGGAGGCTGAGGCGGGCGGACTGCCTGAGCTCAGGACTTCGAGACCAGCCTGGCAACACGGTGAAACCCAGTCTCTACTAAAAAATAAAAAAAATTAGCCCAGCATGGTAGCACATGCCTGTAATCCCAGCTACTCAGGAGGCTGAGGCAGGAGAATCGCTTGAACCTGGGAGGTGGAGGTTGCAGTGAGCCGAGATCGTGCCACTGGGTGACAGAGCGAGACTCCGTCTCAAAAAAAAAAATTAATTAAAATAAAATTCCCCTTCCTAGGATTACTTTTAAATGTTTAATACATATGTGTTCCTAGAGTTTTCTTCTTATACAGTGCTCTCATTTGGCTAAGGGAATAATTTCTAGAACTTCACTTTATAGACTAAATAAGGTATTTTGCTACATTATTCACTGATCCATCTCATATAAGTAAAGGTCAACAGATAGAACAGAGTCTCGTAAACAGCCTAATAGGAATGAAATTGTGTACTGAACTTGTGAAAATCAAAAGAAAATAATTGTGTTTTTGAAGCAAAAGCTAATGTCAACCCACCTTCCAATTACCCATAACAGTTGAGAGGAGAAACAGTTTATGTTTCAGGAATGCACATCTAATCATCCAAATTCACTCACTCACTCATTCAACAAATATTTGAGTCAAGAAAGTTACAAAACCTAACATTCTGCAAAAGGAAAACAAAACAATTTTTCTCCTCAATATTAATTCCTTTCTTTTTAGACATTCTGATTGTAGTGGTCAATTTTTACAAGAAATATAATGAAGAAAGAGGAAGAACAAAAAGAGGCTCAATAATTCATCATCTAAATATCTGGAGCTAAGGGCTTTCTTATGATATTTTATTTTTCTATGGCTGAAAACATTTTATAGCACAACCAAAACTGATATGAATTCATTTTCTGAGAAGATTCCCATATATGCAGGGGCTCCCTAAGTCCTGCCAGTTTTCTCCAGAATGAGAAGAGGGAACAAGTCATTCCTTTAGGGCAGCCACTTCACCAATATCTAGATGCATAAATTGCTCCACAACTTACTTCTCAGCAGGTGTATCTCCCATTTTGTACCTCAGAGTCCAATACGATATTATAATGGCCTTGAAGCCAGATAAACTCATTGATTCTATTTCCACTTTCCTCACTTAATTCCTATAGGATCTCAGACAAGTTATTTAATCTTGCTAAACTACAGTTTCCTCATGTGTAAAATGGGATGATAATATCAAATGCATAATGTTACTTAAAATAACATTATTTAGAATGTATGTGAAGTACTTAGCATATTGCCTAGTATAAACTGAGTACTTGTTAAATAAATAAAATTATTAATTAATGACAAGAAATATTTTTCCCATTTCCATAAGAATCATTATTCAACTGTTTAAAATTTTCGGTGAATATACATTTTAGACATCCTTCTGTATCTGTATACCTAAATAAACAACTGTTTTCTGTTACATTATGATTATGAAACCAATTCCTTTAGAGATTTACAACACAATGATGAATTAATGCACACACACTCTGTTTAATTTCCAATCATGTATTTTATGTGTCCTAAATTACCCTTTTTTCTATGAATCCATTCATAAAAGCAACAGTGAACAACTATTCAGATAAAGTACTGCTTTTATCAACTAATACACACTCTGGCCCCAGCTTTGCATGTAACCCACACAATAAAGAAAGATGTACACAAATATGTCCAGAAGAAGGATAGGAAGGACAAGGTACAGTAGAATCTAAATTTGCCAGAGCAGTCACCATTTCCATCATTACTTTAGAATTTAGCTTTTAAAGATAAAAAATAGTTGAAGTCATGTATGGAAAGGACAAAAACCACTATCACAAGTATATGCCTCCTTTCTGGACCATCACCACCAAGAATGTAACTCATAGGCAAAGTTCTTGAGAGTATCCTTTCTCCTGCCTCAGTCAGGTTGGTCTATAAACAAAAGCTGACTCAGATCACAAAGTAGAAAGAAGTTTGTCATAAAGTCTGAAAAACTGAGTTTCATCTCCCATACCCCATGCCCTTGACATTATCATCACAGAGAAACTAAATCTGCCTTTCAAGGGTTCTGTTTAATTTCCAAACCATTAGGTAGTAAGACTAAACTTATTCTCAAAAAAAGACATTGATCTCTACTGGATAAAATCATAGTCCAGCAGAGAATACAATTTAGCTTGTTGAAGATCAGCTTAAAACCAACTCTATGAGATATAAGCAGCTTGCTTAACTTTTGATCAATTTAAAGTAGGTTCAATTTAGTGCCTGTTATCAAGAGTATTACATGAACTGTTCTCCCAGTATAACTTATATACACTGACATGTTTGCAATTCTCTTAATTCTTTTTCAAAGAGAATCATCACTTACTTGCTCATTGTGAGAAAGAAATGAATGCAGCATTGAAGTGTCAACAAGCATTAGGAAGACAGCTTTGTATGACCACAGCCTGTTATTTTTTATGAACCAATTTCTGGGCTGTCAACAACTAGAAAGGTATTTTAGTGAGGAAGACTGTTTTCAAATGTAACCTTAGCAGCGGCCGAAGTGTAAAAGTAATATCTTGTCAAATGAACACTGTGTACCTTGATTTGCCACATTTTAAAAACTGTGACAGCATCTTTTTTTATTAATCCCTATTATCAAATCCAAAGTGTAAGCTGTATTTTCACATTAAATCTACCACAAAATCATTTCAACTTTATAAGTATTATACCGTACCAATCTGTTAGTGCCATTAAAAATGCCAGTATAGACTGTCCCTAGCACAATCAGTAGGCAGATAAATAATTCAAAGCTGAAAAACTCTTTGACCTTAGACTTTGCCTTCTATTCTTACTCCACAGGGAGCCTCCTTTAGTTCTATGTTGGATGATAAAACATCACAAATTGGTCTGCTAACATGTTCCTGAAAGCAGATGGGTTTGCAGTGGTCGGTCTGATTTATTCACCTTGATGTTTGCCAAAAATCCATAGAGGCAGAGATGAAAAGAGAAAATATAAAAGTGTACTCTAGTTGCAAACATGCTACTAAAATCATGAACTAGAAACAATAATACAAAAGGGCTGGGTCATTGCCAGCCTTTGTTCCTTGAATATGGGGTGGGGGGAGTCTTAAGTGTGGAAATACAGAAGCAAAGGAAAAAACCTCAATAAAATCATATTGTGAACAAACTGCTTCCCAGTCACTGCACACAAATGCTGCCAAACACTTCAGAATCAAAGCCAGACACAATGGTCAAAAATGTAAGCCATATTCTAGCTTCAGGTAGAAATAAATCTCTTCAGGGAAAGAAGCTACAATGAGAAATAAAGGGAGGCGTGTAGAGAGGAGAGGAGGAAGTGTATTTCGAGAGCAGTCAATATTCATGATGTGTACCTTGTTCTTGAAGGAAGTGCTGGGATTCCAGTGGAAAATATTTGAATAGAACAAAGCATTCTTTAAAGACTATAGGACTAGGAGGCACTGAGGCCTATGGGCATAGCCTGGATTTCCCACAGATTCTAAGTAATCTAGGTCAGAGTTCCACATGACTGTCTACCACAAACATGTGGGGTTAGACTCCAGTTACACCTACCCAATACTCCTGTGGTCACATTTGGATATGCCTTCGTTCTCAGGGTTGCTGACTGTTCATTGTTCCAACTGGGGAACTTGACATTTTTGGAATTAATATCAACAGGCAATAATGAAACCTGCAACTCCTTTTAGGATAAAGCACCATAGCTGAACTCCATGCTGTTACTTTCCGAAGTTATAAATATTTCTCATTTTGCGTTATCTTTAAAATTGTGATTTTTATAAAAACAGCTCTTTGAACTCTTTTGAAATACATACAAATTTTAAGAAAGAGCTCCATGTTTATTATCCACTGTATAAAAATAATATTCTTTTACTTCTCTGAAAAACTTTTAAGGAGTGCCTCGATAAAACTAGGGTTTGAGAAACATGCCTATTTTAACCTAATTATTACAGTTTATAATTTTATAACTTTGACCATGTGTGCATCCATATATGGCCAAAGTTAATAATTATTTTTATAAGCTGAATAATTTTTAGTAATTTTAGAAAACATTCTACCACTTCCTCAATCACTTTAGATGCTTCTCTTTGAAATTCTTCAAGCTCAATTATGTTTTCATAAATTGAATAATACAAAAAGTGACTGTAAGGCCAGATGCATTGGCTCACACCTGTAATCCCAGCACTTTGGTAGGCTGAGATGGGAGGATCACTTGAGCCCAGGAGGCGAGGCTCCAGTGATCTGAGATCATGCCACTGCACTCCAGCCTGGGCAACAGAGTAAGGCCCACTCTGAAAACAAACAAACAAACACACACTACCCCACAAAAAGTGAACGTATATAAAAATTAAGCTTTCTGTTTGCTGAATAGTACAAACTCATTCATGTATTCAACAAAAACTTTTCTTAGCACTTACTAAGAATCAGGCACTATTCTAGATGTAGAAGATATAACTGTTAGCAAGAATAAGTCTTTGACTCTATGGAGCCTATAATCTGGTAGTAGGGAAGAAAGACATTAAGCATATAATGTTGATTGGTTAGTAAAAAGTAATATAAAAATAAAGCAAGATAGGCCAGGCACAGTTGCTCACGCCTGTAATCCCAGCACTTTGGGAGGCAGAGGTGGGTGGATCATGAGATCAGGAGTTGAAGACCAGCCTGGCCAAGATGGTGAAACCCCATCTCTACTAAAAAAATACACAAATTAGCCAGGTGTGGTGTCAGGTGCCTGTAATCCCAACTACTTGGGAGGCTGAGGCAGGAGAATTGCTTGAACTCACGGGGGCGGAGGTTGCAGTGAGCCAAGACTGCGCCACTGCACTCCAGCCTGGGTGACAGAGTAAGACTCCGTCCAAAAAAAAAAAAAAAAAAGGCAAGATAAAGAGATAGTGAGGAAAGGGCTGACCTATTAGGTAGGGTGGTTTTGCCTCTCTGAGTGAGATTATTTAGAGAAAGAGTGTTACAGTCAGAGGGGAAAGCAATGTGCAAGGCCCTGAAGTGGAATGGCAATACTTCTCTTAACATTTTCCATCATTTTTCTGACCTTTATGTTCCCAGTGTCTTCAATGAATTGCCAAAAATGATTCCAATATTTTTCTGGATTAACTTACCTCAGAAATTTATAAGTATAATTTACATCATTTTTACAAGATGATTTAATTCATATATTTGAATAATATACTCCTAGTTGCAAGTCTATATGAAAACTTCCCATTCAAATATTTATTTAACATTTGTTATGTGCAAGACATTGTAATAGGATCTGGGGGCTCAAAAAAACACAGGGCATAGTCCATTATTTCCTTAAATTGCAAAAGGCTTAAGATCAACTTGTAAAGACAAGATATAGGTATACATATCAATGGAAAGAAATGTATGCTAACAGCCAAAAAAAACTATATGGGCAATGTTAGCTATGGGAAATCAGTGGAGAATGTCTGCAAAAGTGGTAAAGTGGTGAAAGTGGCCTTCCACAGGAGATGGGGCCTGGGCTGGGCTCAACAAAACCTACAGATCATGAATAAATATATTAACAGCGAGTGTGGTGTAAACAAACCCTCCAAAGCAGGAAAGCACTTGGCATACCCAGTAGATGTGACTCTAATTGACTGCAGAAGGGAATTCATAAAAGAACAAGTTGAGAGAGAACCAGAATACAGAAAGGTGATTTTCAATGAAAACACTTTAACTTAATCCTGTGGACAATATGGAGCCATTTCATCTGTCATAATCTCTGAAGTCTCAGTTTTGTTAAGCCATTGGTTCCAGTTTGGTTTCATCTGCTTTTACTATCTGAATGACATAGAGTGTAGCGAAAAATTAACCTTACTCAAAGAGAAGTTTGGCCTTTGCCACTGGCTAGTAATAGGTGACTTCTAGCCCATGGAACATCATGCCTGATGAGGGAGGTCCAAGGCATGGGGGCCTTGGACACTGAATAGTCTAACAATGTTATTTATGACTACGACTTTGGACCATGCCATACAAGTTTTACCTACAGAGAGGCCGGAGAATAAAGGTCAGCCACATAGGTAATATGTGACAGAGCCTCAATAAAAAATCTGGGCAACAAGGATTGGGTGAGCTTCCCTAGCTGGCAGTACTCCATGTGTATTATCAAACACTAATGCCAGAAAAGTAACATCCATTACTCATGGGGAGAGGACAAAGGAAGCTCCATATTTGGTGCTTCTCCTGGACTCAACCCTTTGTGTTTCTTCCCTTGGCTGGCTTTAATCTCTATTCTATAGTGGTAATACACTGTAACTATGAGTATAACAGCTTTCTGTCAGCTTCCATGAGCATGTTTAATTAATTATGAACTTAAGGGTGGTTTTGGTAACTCCCTGAATTCACAACTGGTGTCAGAACTGAGGGCAGTGTGGATTGTGTTCTCCCTAACTTGCAGTTGGTTAGACTCCACAAATTGGCCATCAAAAAATTTGAAGATCTCACTGTGGTATTCTCACGAGTAAATTTTCTCTATTTAGATATACGTATCATTGTTCAACTTTTCCTCTGACATTAACAAAATATTATTCATAATAAAATAGTTCCTCAAGACTGTGTTAATTATGAAAACTTTCTAAAAATAACCTTTAATGTAGAACCTCCAAAGCTAAATATATTAGAACCACTGTTGACCATTTTACCACTTGTTCACTGAGGTTGTGAAAAATCTGTATCAGATCAGTGTAAGGAAGAATATTAAGTGAAAAGTTGATCACATAACTATTAAAATGATCTTGGAAATTCCTTTGCATAAAGTACCACCTGAAACTTCAAAGAAGAGTGAATGCATTCCAGTCGCTAATCCATTTCAAAAAAATTGAGTAATAACTACATACCTACAAAAATTTCGGTATTTTTAAAAATATACTTTAAGTTTTAGGGTACATGTGCACAACGTGCAGGTTAGTTACATATGTATACATGTGCCTTGTTGCTGTGCTGCACCCATTAACTCGTCATTTAGCATTAGGTATATTTCCTAATGCTATCTCTCCCGCCTTCCCTTACTCCACAACAGACCCCGGAGTGTGATGTTCCCCTTCCTGTGTCCATGTGTTCTCATTGTTCAATTCCCACCTATGAGTGAGAACATGCAGTGTTTGCTTTTTTGTCCTTGTGATAGTTTGCTGAGAATGATGGTTTCCAACTTCATCCATGTCCCCACAAAGGACATGAACTCATCATATTTTATGGCTGCATAGTATTCCATGGTGTATATGTGCCACATTTTCTTAATCCAGTCTATCATTGTTGGACATTTGGGTTGGTTCCAAGTCTTTGCTATTGTGAATAGTGCCGCAATAAACATACGTCTGCATGTGTCTTTACACCAGCATGATTTATAGTCCTTTGGGTATATACCCAGTAATGGGATGGCTGGGTCAAATGGTATTCCTAGTTCTAGATCCTTGGGGAATCGCCACACTGACTTGCACAATGGTTGAACTAGTTTACAGTCCCACCAACACTGTAAAAGTGTTCCTATTTCTCCACATCCTCTCCAGCACCTGTTCTTTCCTGACTTTTTAATGATCGCCATTCTAACTGGTGTGAGATGGTATCCCATTGTGGTTTTGATTTGTATTTCTCTGATGGCCAGTGATGATGAGCATTTTTTCATGTGTCTCTTGGCTGCATAAATGTCTTCTTTTGAGAACTGTCTGTTCATATCCTTCGCTCACTCTTTGATGGGGTTATTTGCTTTTTGTTTGTAGATTTGTTAGAGTTCATTGTAGATTCTGGATATTAGCCCTTTGTAAGATGAGTAGATGGCAAAAATTTTCTCCCATTTTGTAGGTTGCCTGTTCACGCTGATGGTAGTTTCTTTTGCTGTGCAGAAGCTCTTTAGTTTAATTATATCCCATTTGTCAATTTTGGCTTCTGTTGCCATTGCTTTTTGTGTTTTAGACATGAAGTCCTTGCCCATGCCTATGTCCTGAATGGTATTGCCTAGGTTTTCTTCTAGGGTTTTTATGGTTTTAGGTCTAACGTTTAAGTCTTTAATCCATCTTGAATTAATTTTTGTATAAGGTGTAAGGAAGGGATCCAGTTTCAGCTTTCTACATATGGCTAGCCAGTTTTCCCAACACCATTTATTAAATAGGGAATCCTTTCCCCATTGCTTGTTTTTCTCAGGTTTGTCAAAGATCAGATGGTTTAGATATGCCGTGTTACTTCTGAGGGCTCTGTTCTGTTCCATTGGTCTATATCTCTGTTTTGGTACCAGTACCATGCTGTTTTCGTTACTGTAGCCTTGTAGTATAGTTTGAAGTCAGGTAGCGTGATGCCTCCAGCTTTGTTCTTTTGGCTTAGGATTGAATTGGCAGTGCAGGTTCATTTTTGGTTCCATATGAACTTTAAAGTAGCTTTCTCCAATTCTGTGAAGAAAGTCATTGGTAGCTTGATGGGGATGGCATTGAATCTATAAATTACCTTGGGCAGTATGGCCATTTTCACGATATTGATTCTTCCTACCCATGAGCATGGAATGTTCTTCCATTTGTTTGTATCCTCTTTTATTTCATTGAGCAGTGGTTTGTACTTCTCCTTGAAGAGGTCCTTCATGTCCCTTGTAAGTTGGATTCCTAGGTATTTTATTCTCTTTGAAGCAATTATGAATGGGAGTTCACTCATGATTTGGCTCTCTGTTTGTCTGTTATTGGTGTTTCAGAATGCTTGTGATTTTTGCACATTGATTTTGTATACTGAGACTTTGCTGAAGTTGCTTATCAGCTTAAGGAGATTTTGGGCTGAGATGATGGGGTTTTCTAGATATACCATCATGTCATCTGCAAACAGGGACAATTTGACTTCCTCTTTTCCTAATTGAATACCCTTTATTTCCTTCTCCTGCCTGATTGCCCTGGCCAGAATTTCCAACACTATGTTGAATAGGAGTGGTGAGAGAGGGCATCCCTGTCTTGTGCCAGTTTTCAAAGGGAATGCTTCCAGTTTTTGTCCATTCAGTATGATATTGGCCATGGGTTTATCATAGATAGCTCTTATGATTTGGAAATACATCCCATTAATACCTAATTTATTGAGAGTTTTTAGCATAAAGGGTTGTTGAATTTTGTCAAAGGCCTTTTCTGCATCTATTGAGAGGATCATGTGGTTTTTGTCGTTGCTTCTATTTATATGCTGGATTACGTTTATTGATTTTCGTAGGCTGAACCACCCCTGCATCCCAGGGATGAAGCCCACTTGATCATGGTGGATAAGCTTTTTGATGTGCTGCTGGATTCCGTTTGCAAGTATTTTATTGAGGATTTTTGCATCAATGTTCATCATGGATATTGGTCTAAAATTCTCTTTCTTTGTTGTGTCTCTGCCCGGCTTTGGTATCAGGAGGATGCTGGCCTCATAAAATGAGTTAGGGAGGAATCCTTCTTTTTCTATTGATTGGAATAGTTTCAGAAGGAATGGTACCAGCTCCTCCTTGTACCTCTGGTAGAATTCGGCTGTGAATCCATCTGGTCTTGGACTTTTTTTGGTTGGTAAGCTATTAACTATTGCCTCAATTTCAGAGCCTGTTATTGGTCTGTTCAGAGATTCAACTTCTTCCTGATTTAAACCATCTTGGGAGGGTGTATGTGTTGAGGAATTTATCCATTTCTTCTAGATTTTCTAGTTTATTTGCATAGAGGTCTTTCTAGTATTCACTGATGATAGTTTGTATTTCTGTGGGATAGGTGGTGATATCCCCTTTATCATTTTTTATTGCATCTATTTGATTCTTCTCTCTTTTCTTCTTTGTTAATCTTGCTAGCGGTCTATCAATTTTGTTGATCTTTTCAAAAAACCAGCTCCTGGATTCATTAATTTTTTGAAGGGTTTTTTGTGTCTCTATTTCCTTCATTTCTGCTCTGATCTTAGTTATATTTTGCCTTCCGCTAGCTTCTGAATGTGTTTCCTCTTGCTTCTCTAGTTCTTTTAATTGTGATGTTAGGGTGTCAATTTTAGATCTTTCCTGCTTTCTCTTGTGGGCACTTAGTGCCATAAATTTCCCTCTATACACTGCTTTGAATGTGTCCCAGAGATTCTGGTACGTTGTGTCTTTGTTCTCGTTGGTTTCAAAGAACATCTTTATTTCTGCCTTCATTTCGTTATGTACCCGGCAGTCATTCAGGAGCAGGTTGCTCAGTTTCCATGTAGTTGAGTGATTTTGAGTGAGTGTCTTAATCCTGAGTTCTAGTTTGATTGCACTGTGGTCTGAGAGACAGTTTGTTATAATTTCTGTTCTTTTACATTTGCTGAGGAGGGCTTCACTTCCAACTATGTGGTCAATTATGGAATAGGTGTGGTGTGGTGCTGAAAAGAATGTATATTCTGTTGATTTGGGGTGAAGAGTTCTGCAGATGGCTATTAGGTCTGCTTGGTGCAGAGCTGAGTTCAATTCCTGGATATCCTTGTTAACTTTCTGTCTCATTGATCTGTCTAATGTTGACAGTGGGGTGTTAAAGTCTCCCATTATTATTGTGTGGGAGTCTAAGTCTCTTTGTAGGTCTCTAAGGGCTTCCTTTATGAATCTGGGTGCTCCTGTATTGGGTGCATATATATTTAGGATAGTTAGCTCTTCCTGTTGAATTGATCCCTTTACCATTATGTAATGGCCTTCTTCGTCTCTTTTGATCTTTGTTGGTTTAAAGTCTGTTTTATCAGAGACTAGGATTGCAACCCCTGCCTTTTTTTGTTTTCCATTTCCTTGGTAGATCTTCCTCCGTCCCTTATTGTGAGCCTATGTGTGTCTCTGCACGTGAGATGGGTTTCCTGAATACAGCATACTGATGGGTCTTGACTCTTTATCCAATTTGCCAGTCTGTGTCTTTTAATTGGAGTATTTATTCCATTTACATTTAAAGTTAATATTGTTATGTGTGAATTTGATCCTGTCATTATGATGTTAGGTGGTTATTTTGCTTGTTAGTTGATGCAGTTTCTTCCTAGCCTCGATGGTCTTTACAATTTGGCATGTTTTTGCAGTGGCTGGTACTGTTTGTTCCTTTCCATGTTTAGCGCTTCCTTCAGGAGCTCTTTTAGGGCAGGCCTGGTGGTGACAAAATCTCTCAGCATTTGCTTGTCTGTAAAGGAGTTTATTTCTCCTTCACTTATGAAACTTAGTTTGGCTGGATGTGAAATTCTGGGCTGAAAATTCTTTTCTTTAAGAATGTTGAATATTGGCCCCCACTCTCTTCTGGCTTGTAGACTTTCTGCCGAGAGATCTGCTGTTAGTCTGATGGGCTTCCCTTTGTGGGTAACCCGACCTTCCTCTCTGACTGCCCTTAACATTTTTTCCTTCATTTCCACTGTGGTGAATCTGACAATTATGTGTCTTAGAGTTGGTCTTCTCGAGGAGTATCTTTGTGGCATTCTGTGTATTTCCTGAATCTGAACGTTGCCTGCCTTGCTAGACTGGGGAAGTTCTCCTGGATAATATCCTGCAGAGTGTTTTCCAACTTGGTTCCATTCTCCCCGTCGCTTTCAGGTACACCTGTCACACGTAGATTTGGTCGTTTCACATAGTCCCATATTTCTTGGAGGCTTTGTTCATTTCTTTTTATTCTTTTTTCTCTAAACTTCTCTTCTTGCTTCATTTCATTCATTTGATCTTCCATCACTGATACCCTTTCTTCCAGTTGATCAAATCGGCTACTGAGGCTTGTGCATTCGTCATGTAGTCCTCATGTCTTGGTTTTCAGCTCCATCAGCTCCTTTAAGCACTTCTCTGTATTGTTTATTCTAGTTATACATTCGTCTAAATTTTTTTCAAAGTTTTTAACTTCTTTGCCTTTGGTTTGAATTTCGTCCTGTAGCTCGGAGTAGTTTGATCGTCTGAAGCCTTCTTCTCTCAACTCGTCAAAGTCATTCTCCATCCAGCTTAGTTCCATTGCTGGTGAGGAGCTGCGTTTTTGGAGGAGGAGAGGCACTCTGACTTTTAGAGTTTCCAGTTTTTCTGCTCTGTTTTTTCCCCATCTTTGTGGTTTTATCTACCTTTGGTCTTTGATGATGGTGACGTATAGATGGGGTTTTGGTGTGGATGTCCTTTCTGTTTGTTAGTTTTTCTTCTAACAGTCAGGACCCTCAGCTGCAGGTCTATTGGAGTTTGCGGGAGGTCCACTCCAGACCCTGTTTGCCTGGGTATCAGCAGTGGTGGCTGCAGAACAGCAGATTTTGGTGAACAGCAAATGTTGCTGCCTGATAGTTCCTCTGGAAGTTTTGTCTCAGAGGAGTACTCGGCCGTGTGAGATGTCAGTCTGCCCCTACTGCAGGATGCCTCCCAGTTAGGCTACTCGCGGGTCAGAGACCCACTTGAGGAGGCAGTCTGTCCATTCTCAGATCTCCAGCTGCGTGCTGGGAGAACCATTACTCTCTTCATAGCGGTCAGACAGGGACATTTAAGTCTGCTGAGGAATCTGCTGCCTTTTGTTTGGCTATGCTGTGCCCCCAGAGGTGGAGTCTACAGAGGTAAGCAGGCCTCCTTAAGCTGCGGTGGGCTCCACTCAGTTCGAGCTTCCCAGCCGCTTTGTTTACCTACTCAAGCCTCAGTAATGGCGGGTGCCCCTCCCACAGCCTCACTGCTGCCTTGCAGTTTGATCTGAGACTCCTGTGCTAGCAATGAGTGAGGCTCCGTGGGCATAGGACCCTCCAAGCCAGGCGCGGGCTATAATCTACAGGTGTGCCATTTGCTAAGACCATTGGAAAAGCGCAGTATTAGGGTGGGAGTGACCCGATTTTCCAGGTGCCATCTGTCACCCCTTTCTTTGACTAGCTGCACCCACTGTCCTGCACCCATTTTCCGACACTCCCCAGTGAGATGAACCCAGTACTTCTGTTGGAAATGCGAAATCACCCGTCTTCTGCGTCGCTCACGCTGGGAGCTGTAGACTGGAGCTGTTCCTATTCGGCCTCTTGGCTCCACCCCCTGGTAATGTATATATTTTAAAAATCCTTCAGGATCAACAGGTATTCTATCTGGTGATGTGAATTTTGAAAAAGACAATTAATTTTTATACCAATTCAGGTTATATAATTGCCATTGTGTTCCTTTTTATAACAGCACATTTCCATTAACATAAGGTTTTAGTCACCTAAAAGTAGAAGATGCATGGATCACAACAACATCAATACAAAAGAATAGGAATGGCTAAGAACAGAAGGATTTGTTCCTGAGAGACTATAACAGTTCTAGTTCTCAATTATAAAGGTCACTTGAGTAAATTAAATATCCTCATTCCATCCAGTAACTGTATGATGGAGCATTTTTTGTTTTACAAAGCCTGGTTAATATTACAACTTTCTTTCCTGATACTCTACTTTCTTCATTTTTCACTATTCGAGAGGGTCAGTTGCTGTTTCTGCTACAGATTTTGTGATTATACTTCCTCCAGAAGTAGGCATAATATTTGGAGATAGGGCAAAGCTGAAACTTGATTAATCCCTTTTAGAATAAAGCCAAATCATAAATAGCAGTCTAGAGATTTTTCTTCTACATTTTTTCTCTATATATCAATTCAGAAATGAGGATTACCATTCTAAGAATTGGAAGACTCACGTAAATATACATCCTAGCTGCTGGACACAGTATATTCCTTTTTAGTTCCTTTGCTGGCTCCTTCTCTGCTTACTTCTTGTCTTCTGCTTTGCTTACTCTCCACACTTTCAAGGGAAATCTTATCCATTCCTGTGACTTCAACTACCATTTATGTTATCTCTCCTGGATCTTTACTAAAGTAGGTGTCATACCTTACTAATTATAAGAATCACGTGAGATGCTTTTTCAGAACATAGTACCTCCAGGCAGTCTGCATTTTTAACAAGTGACTATGTAGCCACCAGCAAAAGGCCACAAACTGTTACTTGAGAATTACTGGTCTAATAGAACTTTCATTCCACATTTAAAACTGAAGTATAAAACTCATTTCAGAATTATCCACATAGTCAAGTATCCTTTTTATTCTCAACCGCTATGGAGTGAACTTCCACTCCCATCGCTAAGCTGACATACAAATAATTATTGTGGAAGTCTTGTCTCCCTTTTCCTCACTTAATCAATTAGTCCTCTAGGCTTTCACTCTGCTATTTTAATTAACTAGTGTCCGTGTCTGAATACCCCCATTTGATTGCCACCTCTAGGTCGACCATGACCAATTCTTATTTACTTTGTTTCCCTGGTGCCTGAGACTTTAGTAGGCACTAGGTAAATGAGTACTGAATAAATCAGAATTAGAGAAGCAGGCAGGGTAACCATCTATTCCCCAAGATGGAGACAGACTCAAGTTTTAAAATGTTTGCTTTGAAGTTTAAATTCTCTCCCAACATCATTTAGACAACAGGAGTAGCAAAAGGTAATAATTTGTACCATAACCAAAGATAATGACAAGGATTCACAGACTTCCAAACCAAAATTTCACAGCAAAACGCATACCAAGGGGGGGGCACCCAAGACGGCCGAATAGGAACAGCTCTGTCTACAGCTCCTAGCGTGAGCGACACAGAAGACAGGTGATTTCAGCATTTCCATCTGAGGTACCAGGTTCATCCACTAGGGAGTGCCAGACAGTGGGCACAGGACAGTGGGTGCAGCACGCTGTGTGCGAGCCAAAGCAGGGCGAGACATTGCCTCACTCAGGAAGTGCAAGGGGTGAGGCAGTTCCCTTTGCTAGCCAAAGAAAGGGGTGACAGATGGCACCTGGAAAATCGGATCACTCCCACCCAAATACTGCGCTTTTCCAACGGGCTTAAAAAACGGTGCACCAGGAGATTATATACTGCACATGGCTCGGAGGGTCCTACACCCACGGAGTCTCGCTGATTGCTAACACAACAGTCGGAGATCAAACTGCAAGGCGGCAGCGAGGCTGGGGGAGGGGCACCCACCATTGCCCAGGCTTGCTTAGGTAAACAAAGCAGCCGGGAAGCTCGAACTGGCTGGAGCCCACCACAGCTCAAGGAGGCCTGCCTGCCTCTGTAGGCTCCACCTCTGGGGGCAGGGCACAGACAAACAAAAAGACAGCAGTAACCTCCACAGACTTAGATGTCCCTGTCTGACAGCTTTGAAGAGAGCAGTGGTTCTCCCAGCACACAGCTGGAGATCTGAGAATGGACAGAATGCCTCCTCAATTGGGTCCCTGACCCCTGACCCCTGAGAAGCCTAACTGGGAGGCACCCCCAAGTAGGGGTAGACCGACACCTCACATGGCAGGGTACTCCTCTGAGACAAAACTTCCAGAGTAATGATCAGACAACAGCATTTGTGGTTCACGAATATCCGCAGTTCTGCAGCCACCGCTGCTGATACCCAGGCAAATAGGGTCTGGAGTGGACCTCCAGCAAACCCCAACAGACCTGCAGCTGAGGGTCCTGTCTGTTAGAAGGAAAACTAACAAAACAGGACATCCACACCAAAAACCCATCTGTACATCACCATCATCAAAGACCAAAAGTAGATAAAACCACAAAGATGGGGAAAAAACAGAGCAGAAAAACTGGAAACTGTAAAAAGCAGAGCACCTCTTCTCCTCCAAAGGAACGCAGTTCCTCACCAGCAATGGAACAAAGCAGGATGGAGAATGACTTTGACGAGGTGAGAGAAGAAGGCTTCAGACGATCAAACTACTCCGAGCTACAGGACGAAATTCAAACCAAAGGCAAAGAAGTTAAAAACTTTGAAAAAAATTTAGACGAATGTATAACTAGAATAACCAATACAGAGAAGTGCTTAAAGGAGCTGATGGAGCTGAAAGCCAAGGCTCGAGAACTACGTGAAGAATGCAGAAGCCTCAGGAGCCGATGCGATCAACTGGAAGAAAGGGTATCAGTGATGGAAGATCAAATGAATGAAATGAAGCAAGAAGGGAAGTTAAGAGAAAAAAGAATAAAAAGAAATGGACAAAGTCTCCAAGAAATATGGGACTATGTGAAAAGACCAAATCTACGTGTGACAGGTGTACCTGAAAGTGACGGGGAGAATGGAACCAAGTTGGAAAACACTCTGCAGGATATTATCCAGGAGAACTTCCCCAATCGAGCAAGGCAGGCCAACGTTCAGATTCAGGAAATACAAAGAATGCCACAAAGATACTCCTCAAGAAGAGCAACTCCAAGACACATAAATGTCAGATTCACCAAAGCTGAAATGAAGGAAAAAATGTTAAGGGCAGCCAGAGAGGAAGGTTGGGTTACCCACAAAGGGAAGCCCATCAGTCTAACAGCAGATCTCTCGGCAGAAAGTCTACAAGCTAGAAGAGAGTGGGGGAAGCCAGAAGAGAGTGGGGGCCAATATTCAACATTATTAAAAAAAAGAATTTTCAACCCAGAATTTCATATCCAGCCAAACTAAGTTTCATAAGTGAAGGAGAAATAAACTCCTTTACAGACAAGCAAATGCTGAGAGATTTTGTCACCACCAGGCCTGCCCTAAAAGAGCTCCTGAAGGAAGCACTAAACATGGAAAGGAACAACCGGTACCAGCCACTGCAAAATCATGCCAAATTGTAAAGACCATCGAAGCTAGGAAGAAACTGCATCAACTAACAAGCAAAATAACCACCTAACATCATAATGACAGGATCAAATTCACACATAACAATATTAACTTTACATGTAAATGGAATAAATGCACTAATTAAAAGACACAGACTGGCGAATTGGATAAAGAGTCAAGACCCATCAGTGTGCTGTATTCAGGAAACCCATCTCACCTGCAGAGACACACATAGGCTCAAAATAAAGGGATGGAGGAAGATCTACCAAGCAAATGGAAAACAAAAAAAGGCAGGGGTTGAAATCCTAGTCTCTGATAAAACAGACTTTACGCCAACAAAGATCAAAAGAGACAAAGAAGGCCATTACATAATGGTAAAGGGATCAATTCAACAGGAAGAGCTAACTATCCTAAATATATATGCACCCAATAAAGGAGCACCCAGATTCATAATGCAAGTCCTGAGTGACCTACAAAGAGACTTAGACTCCCACACAATAATAATGGGAGACTTTAACACCCCACTGTCAACATCAGACAGATCAATGAGACAGAAAGTTAACAAGGATATCCAGGAATTGAACTCAGCTCTGCACCAAGCAGACCTAATAGCCATCTGCAGAACTCTTCACCCCAAATCAACAGAATATACATTCTTTTCAGCACCACACCACACCTATTCCATAATTGACCACATAGTTGGAAGTAAAGCTCTCCTCAGCAAATGTAAAATAACAGAAATTATAACAAACTGTCTCTCAGACCACAGTGCAATCAAACTAGAACTCAGGATTAAGAAACTCACTCAAAATCACTCAACTACATGGAAACCGAACAACCTGCTCCTGAATGACTACTGGGTACATAACGAAATGAAGGCAGAAATAAAGATGTTCTTTGCAACCAACGAGAACAAAGACACAACATACCAGAATCTCTGGGACACATTCAAAGCAGTGTGTAGAGGGAAATTTATAGCACTAAATGCCCACAAGAGAAAGCAGGAAAGATCCAAAATCGACACCCTAACATCACAATTAAAAGAACTAGAAAAGCAAGAGTAAACACATTCAAAAGCTAGCAGAAGGCAAGAAATAACTAAAATCCGAGCAGAACTGAAGGAAATAGAGACACAAAAAACCCTTCAAAAAATTAATGAATCCAGGAGCTGGTTTTTTGAAAGGATCAACAAAATTGATAGACCGCTAGCAAGACTAATAAAGAAGAAAAGAGAGAAGAATCAAATAGACACAATAAAAAATGATAAAGGGGATATCACCACCGATCCCACAGAAATACAAACTACCATCAGAGAATACTACAAATACCTCTACGCAAATAAACTAGAAAATCTAGAAGAAATGGATAAATTCCGTGACACATACACTCTCCCAAGACTAAACCAGGAAGAAGTTGAATCTCTGAATAGACCAATAACAGGCTCTGAAATTGTGGCAATAATCAATAGCTTACCAATCAAAAAGAGTCCAGGACCAGATGGATTCACAGCCCAATTCTACCAGAGGTACAAGAAGGAACTGGTACCGTTCCTTCTGAAACTATTCCAATCAATAGAAAAAGACGGAATCCTCCCTAACTCATTTTATGAGGCCAGCATCATCCTGATACCAAAGCCGGGCAGAGACACAACCAAAAAAGAGAATTTTAGACCAATATCTTTGGTGAACATTGATGCAAAAATCCTCAATAAAATACTGGCAAATCGAATCCAGCGGCACATGAAAAAGCTTATCCACCATGATCAAGTGGGCTTCATCCCTGGGATGCAAGGCTGGTTCAATATACACAAATCAATAAATGTAATCCAGCATATAAACAGAACCAAAGATAAAAACCGCATGATTATCTCATTAGATGCAGAAAAGGCCTTTGACAAAATTCAACAATGCTTCATGCTAAAAACTCTCAATAAATTAAGTATTGATGGGACGTATCTCAAAATAAGAAGAGCTATCTATGACAAACCCACAGCCAATATCATACTGAATGGGCAAAAACTGGAAGCATTCCCTTTGAGAACAGGTGCAAGACAGGGATGCCCTCTCTCACCACTCCTATTCAACATAGTGTTAGAAGTTCTGGCCAGGGCAATTAGGCAGGAGAAGGAAATAAAGGGTATTCAATTAGGAAAAGGGGAAATCAAATTGTCCCTGTTTGCAGATGACATGCTTGTATATCTAGAAACCCCAATGTCTCAGCCCAAAATCTCCTTAAGCTGATAAGCAACTTCAGCAAAGTCTCAGGAAACAAAATCAATGTGCAAAAATCACAAGCATTCTTATACACCAATAACAGACAAACAGAGAGCCAAATCATGAGTGAACTCCCATTCACAATTGCTTCAAAGAGAATAAAATACCTAGGAATCCAACTTACAAGGGACATGAAGGACCTCTTCAAGGAGAAGTACAAACCACTGCTCAATGAAATAAAAGAGGATACAAACAAATGGAAGAACATTCCATGCTCATGGGTAGGAAGAATCAATATCGTGAAAATGGCCACACTGCCCAAGGTAATTTATAGATTCAATGCCATCCCCATCAAGCTACCAATGACTTTCTTCACAGAATTGGAAAAAACTACTTTAAAGTTCATATGGAACCAAAAAAGAGCCCGCATCACCAAGTCAATCCTAAGCCAAAAGAACAAAGCTGGAGGCATCAAGCTACTTGACTTCAAACTATACTACAAGGCTACAGTAACCAAAACAGCATGGTACTGGTACCAAAACAGAGATATAGACCAATGGAACAGAACAGAGCCCTCAGAAATAACGCCACATATCTACAACTATCTGATCTTTGACAAACCTGAGAAAAACAAGCAATGGGGAAAGGATTCCCTATTTAATAAATGGTGCTGGGAAAACTGGCTAGCCATATGTAGAAAGCTGAAACTGGATCCCTTCCTTACACCTTATACAAAAATTAATTCAAGATGGATTAAAGACTTAAACGTTAGACCTAAAACCATAAAAACCCTAGAAGAAAACCTAGGCAATACCATTCAGGGCATAGGCATGGGCAAGGACTTCATGTCTAAAACACAAAAAGCAATGGCAACAAAAGCCAAAATTGACAAATGGGATCTAATTAAACTAAAGAGCTTCTGCACAGCAAAAGAAACTACCATCAGAGTGAACAGGCAACCTACAAAATGGGAGAAAATTTTCGCAACCTACTCATCTGACAAAGGGCTAATATCCAGAATCTACAATGAACTCAAACAAATTTACAAGAAAAAAACAAACAACCCCATCAAAAAGTAGGCAAAGGACATGAACAGACACTTCTCAAAAGAAGACATTTATGCAGCCAAAAAACACATGAAAAAATGCTCATCATCACTGGCCATCAGAGAAATGCAAATCAAAACCACAATGAGATACCATCTCACACCAGTTAGAATGGTGATCATTAAAAAGTCAGGAAAGAACAGGTGCTGGAGAGGATGTGGAGAAATAGGAATACTTTTACACTGTTGGTGGGACTGTAATCTAGTTCAACCATTGTGGAAGTCAGTGTGGCGATTCCTCAGGGATCTAGAACTAGAAATAACATTTGACCCAGCCATCCCATTACTGGGTATATACCCAAAGGACTATAAATCATGCTGCTATAAAGACACGTGCACACGTATGTTTATTGTCCACTATTCACAATAGCAAAGACTTGGAACCAACCCAAATGTCCAACAATGATAGACTGGATTAAGAAAATGTGGCACATATACACCATGGAATACTATGCAGCCATAAAAAATGATGAGTTCATGTCCTTTGTAGGGACATGGATGAAATTGGAAATCATCATTCTCAGTAAACTATCACAAGGACAAAAAACCAAACACTGCATGTTCTCACTCATAGGTGGGAATTGAACTATGAGAACACATGGACACAGGAAGGGGAACATCACACTCTGGGGACTGTTGTGGGGTGGGGGGAGTGGGGAGGGATAGCATTAGGAGATATACCTAATGCTAAATGACAAGTTAATGGGTGCAGCACATCAGCATGGCACATGTATACATATGTAACTAACCTGCACATTGTCCACATGTACCCTAAAACTTAAAGTATAATAATAATAAAATAAATTTAAAAAAAGAAAAAAAAACGCATACCAAAATGTTTTTCTAATATCAAAGATGATATATAAAAATAATTTTACATATTATATAAACTATGAACAAAACAAAATGGATCTCTATCTTAAAATAGAAATGGAAAATCCTACTATTATTTGATTCATCCAAAATAATTTAAAAAACTGTTTGGGGTTTGCTCATTGAGTTTTACTTCATTTTATATGAAAAGAAGTAAAAAAGATAAAGATACATTCAATCCCTGCATTATTTTAAAATCACTCTTATTAAAGTGACAGATGAATTACATAATTAATGTGTATAAAACACTGTTAGAAGCAAATTACAATAGATTTTGTTTTTAAATCTCAGGTATCTGTCTTAGTTTACATGTTAACTTTTTCACAGAAAAATAGCTTGAAGTAGTAGATTGACATCAAGGTTAGGTAAGGATCAGAAAATTCCCATTCAGTGTACCTCTGGATTATAGTGCTTAACAGGCTCAGGTTCTTTGCTGTTCTTAATACCATATGAGACAGAAACAGTTTATGGTTACAGTCCTTCTCTCTTTTGAAATTCCCTTCTACCCCTTTAATCAATATACATTTTTGCTTTTGATATGTATGTCATGAGGAGCAATGATTTTTATGTAACTTTTTCCTAATTGACTCTCATGCAGCTAAGAGAACAATTTTAAAGTCTGAATTTGTAATAAAAAGAAAGAAAATGCAACTGCTGTTAAGAAACTGTAAAAGTAACTTCACTTACTCCTTAAGTATTAAGTTGTCATTTGTGGAAGGTATTTTGACTTGATTCAGTGGCTCTAGGGCTAAGAGAAGGTTTCTTTCCAGGAATTTGTCTGGCCTTGCCTTTTTATTTAGACCCAGTTCTACAAATAAAAACTCTTTCATTTTTCCAAAGTTTTAAGTGGTTGATAACAAATTACATATACAAGACTGTTCTTACTTTGCATAGTGATTAGTTATAAGTGTTAAGGTAATTAGGCATAAGTGTTAAGTAGTTCACAATATGAAAATATTATTAGTGTTGAGGTAATTCGGTATAAGTGTTAAGTAGTTCACAATATGAAAATATTATGAAAAATAGAGAATATTATTCAATATATTGTCTAAGTAGACAAACTAACCATTGTTTGGGCCAGCTAAACCATGTGTTCTTTTTTGGCACTACCATCTTTTAATAGGTCAGGATATTATCACTTTATGCCTAAACTATTTCAAATAATCAATTCCCTAAACTTTCTGCCCTTCAATCAGTCTGTACAGTACTTTTAGGTTAATCTACCTGAAGCACTATTTTGTTCCCATATACCATTCAAATCCATCTGTAATATTGTCCCGTTACCCTCAAATAGAAAAAAAGGACTTATTCCATTCCATCTGAATCACATTCCATTCTGCAAAGTTGTGCTTTTCTTTAAGCTTCAAGGCTTTTGTGTAATTTCCTCTGTCTGAATGATCCTACATCCCACATTTTCCCCTACTGAAATCCTGCTCATCTATACAGATCATCAGATTCCTTCCATAGTGCTTTCATAATGTAAAACACCCAGGTAAAAACACCTTTTTCCCTTATGTTACTTAGTGTAATACCAAGTTGTATATACTTATATAATACTTTTTTACATATTGCCTTGGGCTAAGACATATCTTACTTCCACTAACTGAAAGATAAGCTCCTGGCCACTACATGCAGCACCTTATAGTAACACATCTAGTACCCTAAATGTAGTAGGGGCTGAACAAATATTTGTTGAATAATTATTATTATAAACGATCCATATGATAGAAAGAAGAAAATGGTGAACCAAGGCAGAAAGGCAGAGTATGAAGAAAGAGGTTATATTGCTGCTTAAGTGGAAGGTGAGTCATGCCTCACACTTAGGCACATATGAAAGCTAGGATGGGGCAAATTTTTCTTTGTTGGGCACTCACATCTGCCCTGCGAAATGCTTTGAGCTGTCTCCCTAGGAAGAGAGTTTATAAAATCCATTGTAAGGCAGAATGTTATCCAATGGAACTACTCCCATAATCAATGCCATGATTCACAACATTTGTACCCACATGAAACAAATTATCTCATTGTTCAAAATCACACTTTCGTAAGGGTTGCTTGGAGGTAACCCTAGAGCAAGTCATCACATTGTACTTCTCAATACTATCTTCCTGATGTATAGGAAAGAATAACCAAAGAAGCTTTTACACAGGTTTCTAAAACACACATTTTGCTTAAATCTTTATTCAACTCAGCCTAGGCTAAAATGCTTTATGAAGAGGATGTTATGCTCCAATTATTCAAGTAGCCACTGGAAATAGCACTCTTCCAAGTTAGTATTTCCTGAAAATCATGGCTGTGATATTGTATTCAAGCTCCTAATGTAAGTGATACAGCCCTGAAATAAAACTGGAATAGTGTAAACCAGATAATTTTTCACAAATGCAGCAAATTTGAGAGCCACAGAGAGCACAAAGGAGTGGTGGCTGATTTTGAGTCTTTAAACAACAAAGATGCAGCATTGTGATCCTGAGTATCAGCCCAGAGGACACCTCTGCTTTTGCCACCAGAGGAATGTCTGTAACCCAACAGTTAGGGAGAGATGGAGATGAGACTGGGCTAAGTGGGGCAAAAGAGTGGTCTGGCCCTACCCTCTGAGAGCAGGTATTGCAACACCACAGGACCACTGCCCATAGAGAATGAAGGAAATTTTGGCAAAGTGATGGGGGAAAAAGATTACATAAGTGGGGGGCATGATAATATTTCATGAAAAGAATTCATAACTTGTTAGCTCTTTGTTTCTATTTTACTAAAGGATTTCAGTAGGGCAACTACTACAAGAATCAATGCCCCTATGAAGAAAATTTAGGGGTGACAGTTAAAATATAAAATGCCCAGTGAAACCACATGGAATTTAATACTGCATTGAACATACTGATATTAAAAATTAGTCCTTAATTATATGAAACAAAAATGTAAGTGGGTGTCTTGTATTTTTATTTGCTACATCTGGCAGTCCTACCCAGATTACTAATATCATAGTGTTGGGAAAAGCAATTCCCAAGTATCTTCATAAATACTTGGGTTTTATTCTTGATTAAACAAGTTTTAATATTTATTCATGAAAGTTACCATATTTGATATAAACTAGTCACATTTTACTTCAGACGCTAGCTGTGTTACATTTATTTAATTAAGAGGCAAAAATACTAGTTAAAAGCTACAGATACTGCTATGAATAGAATCAGAAAAATTGATCTCAGCTGTAAAAGACAGAGGAAAATGAGGACTTTGAGATAACAATGGATAGACATCATCATTAGTGAGAATACTAAGCCTGTGAGGCACAGAAAAACTGAATTTTGGCTTGGAAAACAAGATCAAATTAAGATATACCAGACTGGTCTGAGGTTACCAAAGACATGAAGGCAGAGAACAGATAAAGATTCCCACTAGTGAATAAATGACAAAGACGCTGAAAATGTCTGCTTTGTCAACACTGTCTCTCCTCTGATCAAATGCCAAATAAAGACCAACCAATTAACGTCTTAAAAAATGTTCTGGTCACAGAAGAAAGTAGCTTTAAAATTGGCATAATGAAATAAACCCGTGGTATGCCTTATCAATGGACAATTTATTTCTCTAGTATTGTCATTGCAAATAATGATGTGAAGGAGTATCAGGGCACAATCTGAAAGACAGTGGGTGTGGCAGGCTAGGGACAAGCACCTTTATATACGGCTATGAATTCAGGAAAAATCAAAATTTATGAGTTGCATATTTTAAACAATTAACATCTACACTTAGCCATTTGTAATTATTTTTCTGAAGGGTTTTAAATTTTTATTGAAATTTCATAAACTAGTAGATACTATATGAGGAGTCTTCAAAATGTTGATGAATAGTGTACATTATTAAAAGCTATGCATGAATATCAAAAAATTTGCACCAAAATAAATTCTCCCTAACTTGTTATAACATGTCTAAATAGCATCTAGTCTGAGGCACTAAGAAGAATAAAACATAAATTTGAAAAGAGCCCCTTTCAGTGCAACATTAATTCCACCAAAATTGAAGCAAGAACAAACATCAAATTCAGGGTGAAGACTGAGTGTAAGAATGGTGAAATCAATTATGCTTTATGAAAAGTTTATGAGGACAATGCCCCCAAATAAATCATCAATTTACAAATAGAAAATTCGCTTTAAGAAGGAATGAGATGATGTTAAAGATGAAGCCTGCAGTGGCAGTCCATCCGTATCAATTTGCAAGAACAAAATTATCTTGTTTGTGCTCTAATTGAAAGGGCCCAACAATTAATTGCAGAAACAATAGCCAACACCACAGACATCTCAATTGGTTCAGCTTATATAAATCTGACTAAAAATTAAAGTTGAGTAAATATTCCATGTGATGGGTGCCAAAACTTTTGTGACCAGATCCGCTTCAGACAACAACAGAGATTTCAATTAAATTTTGAACAAGTGGGATCAAAATCTGAAGCATTTCTTCAAAGAACTGTAATAGGAGATTTAAAAAAAAAAGGCTTTACAAGTATAATCCTGAAGACAAAGCATAATCAAAGCAATAGCTACCAGAAGGAGGAAGTGGTCCAGTAAAAGCAAAAGTAAACCAGTCAAGAGCAAAGATCATGGCAACAGGTGTTTGAGATGCTCAAGCCATTTTGCTTGTTGACTTTCTGGGAGAAATAAAGAATAACATCTGCTTATGATAGCATTTTGAGATACTTAGTCAAAGATTTAGCAGAAAAATGCCTAGGAAAGCTTCATCAGAGGGTCCCTCCTCACCATGACAAGTGTTCCTGCTCATTCCTCCCATCAAACAAGGTCAGTTTTACAGGAGGAGTTTCGTTTGTTTGTTTGTTTTGGTTTGTTTTGGTTTGGTTTTGAGACAGGGTCTCACTCTGTTGCCCATGCTGGAGTACAATGGTGTGATCTCAGCTCACTGCAACCTCTGCCTCCCAGGCTCAAACAATTCTCCTGCCTCAGCAACCTGAGTAGCTAGGATTACAGGTATGTGCCACCACGCCCAGCAAATTTTTGTATTTTTGGTAGAGACTGGGTTTCACAATGTTGGCCAGGCTGGTGAAATCCTGACCTCAAGTGATATGCCTGCCTCAGCCTCCCAAAGTGTTAGGATTACAGTTGTGAGCCACTGTACCCAGCCTAATTTTACAAGAGTTTTGATGAAACATTATTAAGCATCCACCTTACAGTCCTGATGTGGCTACTTCTGACTTCTTTTTGTTTTCTACTCTTAAAGTAAAGAGCACCCATTTTTCTTAGGTAATAATCTTACAAAGATGGCATTGACATGGTAAATTCCCAGAATCCTCAGTTTTTTAGGGATGGACTAAATGACTGGTATCATCACTTACAAAAGTGTCTGGAGAGAAGGTGGTGGAGCAAGATGGCTGAATAGAATCCTCTAATGATTATCCCCTCCACAGGAATACCAAATCGAACAACTATCCACATAATGAAGCACCTTCATGAGAATCAAAAATCAGGTACACAATCACAGTGCCTGGTTTTAACATCATATCAAGGAAAAAGGCACTGAAGAGGGTAGAAAAGACAGTCTTGAATTGCCAACAACATCACCTCTATCCCCTAGCATTAGCTGCATGGCACAGAGAGACAGTATGTGTGATAGGCAGAGGGAGAGGACAGTGATTGTGGGACTTTGCTTTGGAACTCAGTGCTATCTGTCACAGCAAAAGAAACACATGGCAGAATTCAGCCAGTGCCAATGGAGGGAGAATTTAGACCAGCCACAGCCAGAGGAGAATCATCCTTCCCAGTGGTTGGTATCTGAGTTCCAGCTAGGCCGACTGTGAACTAAAGTGCTTTGGGGTCCTAAATAAACATGAAAGGCAGTCTAGGCCACAAGGACTGCAATTCCTGGTCAAGTCTTGGTGCTGTGCTGGACCCTGAGCCAGAGGACATGGGGTACACACAAGCTATAAGACACCAGCTAGGCCAGCCCAGGAGTACTTGTGTCAGCCCTTCCCCAACACAAGGCAGCACAGCTCACAGCTCCAGAAGAAACTCCTTCCTTCTGCTTGAGGAGAGGAGAGGGGAGAGTAAAAAGGACTTTGTCTTGCAATTAGCACACCAGCTTAGCCACAGTAGAATAGGGCACCAAGCAGTGTCCTGAGGCCCACATCCCAGGATCTGGCTCGGGATGACATTTCTAGACACATCCTGGGCCAGAAGGGAACCTGCTGCCTTGTAGGGGAGAACCCAGTTCTGGCGGCATTCATCATCTGCATGGGCCTTGAATAAACATCAGTTGTAACCAGGCAGTAGTTGCTGTGGGCTTTGGGTGAGAACTAGTGCTGTGCTGGCTTCAGATGTGACCCAGCACAATACCAGCTGTGGTGGCCATTAGGACAGGCTCTTTATACTTGAGGAAAGAAGAGAAAAGAGTGGGAAAGACTTTGTCTTGTGGTGGGGGTGCCAGCTTAGGTGGAGTAGAATAGAGCAGGAGGTAGAATCCTAAGTTTCCTGATTCCTGGCCGTGGTTCCCGAATGGCAATTCTGGCCTTGAATGAAGATTGGCAATTACCAGGCAGTGGTCGCCTCCGGATTTGGACAAGACCCAGTACTGTGCTGGATTCGGGTCTGACTAACCACAGTCCAAGTGATGGTAGCCACCAGGTGCTTGTGTCACCCCTTTGCCAATACCAGGCAGCTCAGGATGGAGAGGGAGACTCTGTCTGCTTTGGAGAAAGTAAAGAAAGAGAACAAGAGTCTTTGCCTCTTGTTCCAGAAAATTATCTTGGATCTTATCAAAGAACATCAAGGTGATCTTGACAAGTCTGCAAGAGTCACAGTGTTACTGGTTTGAGGTGCCCCCTAATGCAGATATAGCTGTAGTGATCAAAGACTTAGGCCATAATACTCAATTCCTTCAGAATGCTTGGAAAATCTTCTCCAAAAAGACAGGAACAAACAAGCCCAGGCTGCAAACAATACAACAAATACCTAACTCTTCAATGTCCAGACTCTAACAAACATCTATAAGCATCAACACCATCCAGGAAAACATGACCTCAAAAAATGAACTAAATAAGGCACCAAGGACCAATCCTGGAGAAACAGAGATAGTGGCTTTTCAGACAAGAGAATTCAAAATACCTATTTTGAAGAAGCACAACAAACTTCAAGACAACACAGAAAAAGAATTCAGAATCCTATCAGAGAAATTTAACAAAGAGATTACAATAAGTTTTAAATATCAAGCAGAAATTCTGGAGCTGAAAAATTCAATGGACACACTGAAGAATGTATCAGTCTCTCAATAGTCGAACTGATCAAGAAGAAGAAAGAATTAGAGAGCTTGAAGACATGTATCTGAAAATAAATAGTCAGAAAAGGCAAAAAATAATAATAAAAAACAATGGAGCATGCCTACAAGATCTAAATAATAGGCTCAAAAAGGCAAATCTATGAGTTCCTGGCCTGATATAGTCTGACTGTGTCCCCATTCAAATCTCAACTTGAATTGCATCTTCCAGAATTTCCACGTGTTGTGGGAGGAACCCAGGTGGAGGTAATTGAATCATGGGGGGGTGGTCTTTCCTCTGCTATTCTTGCATAGTGAATAAGTCTCACGAGTTTCCCCTGCTATTCTCATGTAGTGAATAAGTCTCACGAGATCTAATGGGTTATCAGGGGTTTCCGCTTTTGCTTCATTCTCATTTTCTCTTGCTGCTGCCACTTAAGAGGTGCCTTTAGCCTCCCAGCGATTCTGAGGCCTCCTCAGCAATGTGGAATTGTAAGTCCAATTAAACCTCTTTTTCTTCCAAGTCTCAGGTATGTCTTTATTAGCAGCATAAAAACAGACTAATAGAGTAAATTGGTACCCACAGAGTGGGGCGTTGATGAAAAGATACCCGAAAATATGAAAGTGACTTTGGAACTGGGTAACAGGTAGAGGTTGGAACAGTTTGGTGGGCTCAGAAGAAGATGGGAAAATGTGGGAAAGTTTGGAACTTCCTAGAGACTTGTTGAATAGCTTTGACCAAAAGCCTGAGAGTGATATGGACAATAAGGTCCAGGCTTAGGTGGTCTCAGGTAGAGATGAGGAACTTGTTGGGAAATGGGGCAAAGGTGACTCTTATTATGTTTCAGCAAAAAAACTGGTGGCATTTTGTCCCTGCCCTAGAGATTTGTGGAACTTTGAACTTGAGATAGATGATTTAGGGTATCTAGCAGAAGAAATTTCTAAGCAGCAAAGCATTCAAAACGTGACTTGGGTGCTTTTAAAAGCATTCTGTTTTAAAAGGGAAACAGAGCATAAAAGTTCAGAAAATTTGCAGCCTAATGCAGTAGAAAAGAAAAACCCATTTTTCTTATTTATTTATTTCATTTTTAAATTATACTTTAAGTTCTAGGGTACATGCGCACAATGTGCAGGTTTGTTACATAGGTGTACATATGCCATGTTGGTTTGCTGCACCCATTAACTCGTCATTTACATTAGGTATTTCTCCATGCTATCCCTCCCCTTGCCCCCAACCCCACGACAGGCCCCGGGGTGTGATGTTCCCCACCCTATGTCCAAGTGTTTTCATTGTTCAATTCCCACCTATGAGTGAGAACATGCAGTGTTTGGAAAAACCCATTTTTCTGGGGAGAAATTCAAGTTGGCTACAGAAATTTGCATAAGTAGCAAGGAGCCTAATGTTAATTCCCAAGACCATGGGGAAAATGTCTCCAGGCCATGTCAGAGACCTTCGCAGCAGCCCCTCCCATCACAGGCCTGAAGGCCCCGGAGGAAAAAGTAGTTTTGTGGGCTGGGCCCAGGGTACCTGTGCTGCGTGCGGCCTAGGGACTTGGTTCCCTGTGTCCCAGCCACTCCAGCCCTGGCTGAAAGGGGCCAATGTACAGCTCAGGCTGTGGCTTCAGAGGGTGGAAGCTCCAAACCTTGGCAGCTTCCATGTGGTGTTGAGCCTGCGGGTGCACCGAAGTCAAGAATTGAGGTTTGGGAACCTCCACCTAGACTTCAGAAGATGTATGGAAATGCCTGGATGCCCAGACAAAAGTTTGCTTCAGGGTGGGGCCCTCATGGGAAACCTCTGATAGGGCAGTGCGGAAGGGAAATGTGGAGTCAAAGTCCCAACACAGGCAGTGCCCACAGGGGGACTACTGCCTAGTGGAGTTGTGAGGATAGGGCCACCATACTCCAGACCCCAGAATGGTAGATCCACAGACAGTTTGCACCATGTGCCTGGAAAAGCTGCAGACACTAAACACCAGCCTGTGAAGGCAGCCAGAAGGGAGGCTGTACTCTGCAAAGCCACAGGGGTAGAGCTACCCAAGATAATGGGAACCCACCTCTTGCATCAGTGTGACCTGGATGAGAGACGTGGAGTCAAAGGAGATCATTTTGGAGCCTTAAAATTTGACTGCCTCACTGGATTTTGGACTTGCATGGGCCCTGTAACTCCTTTTTTTTGGCCAATTTCTCCCATTTGGAAAGGCTGTATTTACCTAATACCTGTACCCCATTGTATCTAGGAAGTAACTAGCTTGCTTTTGATTTTACAGACTCATAGGTGGAAGGCACTTGCCTTGTCTCAGATGAGACTTTGGACTGTGGACTTTTGGGTTAATGATGAAATAAGTTAAGACTTTGCGGGACTGTTGGGAAGGCATGATTGGTACTGAAATGTGAGGACATGAAATTTGGAAGGGCCAGGGGCAGAAAGATATGGTTTGGCTGTCTCCCCATTCAAATCTCAACTTGAATTGTATCTCCGAGAATTCCCACGTTATTGTGGGAGGGACCCAGGTGGAGGTGATTGAATCATGGGGGATGGTCTTTCCCGTGCTATTCTTGTATAGTGAATAAGTCTCACAAGATCTGCTGGGTTTATCAGGGGTTTCTGCTTTTGCTTCTTTCTCATTTTCTCTTGCTGCTGCCATATAAGAAGTGCCTTTCGTCTCCCACCATGATTCTGAGGCCTCCTCAGCCATGTCGAACTGTAAGTCCAATTAAACCTATTTTTCTTCCCAGTCTTGGGTATGTCTTTATCAGCAGCACGAAAACAGACTAATACATGGGGCCTTAAAGAGGAGGTAGTGAGAGGTAGACCAGGGTAGACAGCATTATTCAAAGAGATAATAACAGAAAACATTCCAAACCTAGAGAAAGATATCAATATTCAAGTACAAGAAGGTTATAAAACACCAAGCAGATTTAACCCAAAGAAGACTACCTCAGGGCATTCAATAATCAAACTCCCAAAGGTCAAAGATAAAGAAACAATCCTAAAAGCAACAAAAGAAAAGAAACAAATAACATACAATGGAGCTCCACTAAGTTTGGCTGCAGACTTCTCAGTGGAAACCCTACAAAACAGGAGAGAGTGGCATGACATATTGTAAGTGCTGAACGAAAAAAAAACTTTTATCCAGTGAAAATATACTTCAAATATGCAGGAGAAATAAAGACTTTCCCAGACAAACAAAAACTGAGGGATTTCATTAATTGCTGACCTGTCCTACAAGAAAAGCTAAATGATGTACTTCAATCAGAAAGGGAATGATGTTAATGGGCAAAAAGAAATCATCTGGAGGTCCAAAACTCACTGCTAATAGGAAGTACATAGACAAATACAGAATATGATAACACTGTAACAGTGGTCTGTAAACTACTTATATCTTCCATATAAAGATCAAAAGATAAAACTATCAAAAATAAAAATAACTACAACAGTGTTTTAAGAGATAGTGTAATAAGATTTAAATAGAAACAACAAAAAGTTAAAAAGTGGGAGAGATGAATAAAAGTGTGAATTTTTATTAGTTTTCCTTCTGCTTTTTTGTTTGTTTGGTTTTACAAGCAGTGTTAAGTTGTCATTAGTTTTAAATGATTGGTTACAAAATGTTATTTGCAAGCCTTGTGGTAACCCTGAAATACCTACAACAGATACAAACACACAAAAATGGCAAGAAATTAAAACACCATCAGAGAAGAGAACCTTCACAAAAACAACAGAAGGGGAAAAGGAAGGAAGGGAAGGAGAGAGAAAGGGAGGGAGGGAGGAAGAAAGATCATAAGGCAACCAGAAAACAAACAGCAAAATAGCAGGAGTAGGTCCTTAGTTTATCAATAACAATATTGAATGTAAGTGAACTAAAGTCTCCAATCAAAAGAAATGGAGTGGCTGAATGGATTAAAAAAAAAAAAGACCCAATGATCTTTTGGCTACAAGAAATATTTCACCAATAAAGACACATATAGACTAAAAATAAAGGAATGGGAAAAGATATTCCATGCAAATGAAAACCAAAAAAAGGAGTAGCTACACTTATATCAGATAAAATAGAATTCAATATTAAAAACTATGAAAAGAGACCAGAAGGTCATTATATAATGATAAAGGGGTCAATTTGACAAAAGGATATAATAGTTATAAATTTATATGCATCAACACTGAAGCACCCAGATATATAAAGCAAATATTATTATAGCTAAGAAAGAGATAAACCCCAATACAGTAATAGTTGCAGACTTCAACATACCACTTTCAGCACTGGACAGATCGTCCAGACTGAAAAATCAACAAAAAAATTGGACTTAGCACTATAAACCAAATGGACCTAATAGATATTTCATCTAGCAGCTGCAGAATACATATGCTTCTCCTCAGTGCATAGATCTCAAAGACAGACCTTTTTTTTTTTTTTTTCTTGAGACAGAGTCTCACTCTGCTGCCAGGCTAGAGTGCAGTGATGCGATCTCGGCTCACCGCAACCTCCGCCTCCCGGGTTCAAGGGATTCCCCTGCCTCAGCCTCCCAAGTAGCTGGGACTACAGGCATGCACCAACATGCCCAGCTAATTTTTGTATTTTAGTAGAGATGGGGTTTTCCCATGTTGGCCAGGATAGCCTTGATCTCCTGACCTCGTGATCCGCCCCCATCGGCCTCCCAAAGTTCTGGGATTACAGTCGTGAGCCACCACACCTGGCCTAAAATGTTTTTAAAACCTGAAATCATATCAATTATCTTCTCAGACCACAATGGAATAAAACTAGAAATCAACAACAAGAGGAATGTTGGAAACTATACAAACACATAGAAATTAAACACTATGCTGCTGAATGACCAGTGAGTCAATGAAGAAATTAAGAAGGAAATTTAAAAATTCCTTAAAACAAATTAAAATGGAAACCCAACACACCAATATCTCTGGAATACAGTGAAAGCAATACTGAGAGCAAAGTTTATACCAGTAAGTGCCTACATTAAAATGTAGAACAAAGAAATAACTAAGATGAAAGCAGAAATAAATGAAATTGGAAAGAGAAAAAGAACAATACACAAGATTAACAAAAGGTTAGTTTTTTGAAAAATTTTTCGAAAAGTTTGAAAAGTTTTTTGAAAACAAAATCAACAAACCTGTAGGAAGATTAAGAAAAAAAGAGAGAAGACAAATAAATAAAATCAGAGATTAAAAAAAAATTACAACTGATTCCACAGAAATTCAAAGATCATTAGAAGCTACTATCAACAACCATATGCCAATAAATCAGAAAACCTAGAAGAAATGGACAAATTCCTAGACACATATAACCTACCAAGATTGAACCAGGAAAAAATTAAAAACTCGAATAGACCCATAACAAGTAATGAGACTGAGATGTAATAAAGTCTCCTATCAAGAAAAGTCCCAGAAAATGATGGCTTCACTGCAGAATTTTACAAAACATTTAAAGAACTAATATCGATCCTATTCAAACTATTCCAAAAAATAATGGAGGAGGAAATACTTCCAAACTCATTCTATGAGGGCAGTATTACCCTGATAACAAAACCAGACAAAGACACATCAAAAAAAGAAAATTCCAGGCCAATATTTCTGACGAACATTGATACAAAAAATCCTCAACAAAATACTAGCAAACCAAATTCAACAACACATTAAAAACATCATTCATCATGATCAACTGAGATTTATCCCCAGGATGTAAGGATGGTTCAACATATGCAAATCAATCAATATAAACATCATATAAAAAGAATGAAGGACGTAGATCATATGATCATTTCAATTGATACAAAAAAACCATTCAATAAAATTCACCATCGCTTCATGATTCAATTTTAAAAAACCTAAAAAAACTGGATAGAGAAGAAACATACTTCAACACACAATAAAAGCCATATAGAAAAGAACCACATCTACATATGGGTAAAACCTGAAAATCTTTCCTCCAAGATCTGGAACAAGACAAAGATGCCCACTTTCACCACCATTATTCAACATAGTCCTGGAAGTCCTAGCTAAAGGAATCAGATAAGATAAAGAAATAAAGGTCATCCAAACTGAAATGGAAGAAGTCAAATTATCCTTCTTTGCAGATGATATCATCTTATATTTAGAAAAACCTAAAGACTTAATCAAGAAATTATTAGAACTGAGAAGTAAATTACATAAAATTACAGGATATAAAATCAATATATGAAAATCAATAGCATTTAAATATGCCAAAAATGAACAATCTGAAAAAGAAATTTAAAATTTAAGAATCCAATTTGCAACAGCTACAAATAAATTATCTAGGAATAACTTAACCAAAGAAGTGAAAGATCTGTACAATAAGAACTACAAAACACTGATGAAAGAAACTGAAGAGGTCACAAAAAATGGAAAGATATTCCATGTTCATGGATTAGAAGAATCAATATTGTTAAAATGTCCAAGGCAATGTGCAGATTCAGTGTAATCCGTATCAAAGTATCAATCTCATTCTTCACAGAAATAGAAATAAATAATCGTAAATTTTGATGGAACCCATGAAAGACCTGGAATAGCCTAAGCCATCCTAAACAAAAAGAACAAAACTGGAGAACTCACATTACCTGACTTCAAATTATACTACAGAGCTACTGCAACCAAAACAGCATGGGACTGGCATAAAAAGAAACACACAGACCGATGGAACAGAATAAAGAATCCAGAAGTAAATCCATACATCTACATTGAACTCATTTTTGACAACATGCCAAGAACATACATTGTTGAAAGGAGAGTCTCTTCAATAAATGGTGCTGGGAAAACTGAATAATCCATATGCAGAAGAATGAAACTAGACCCCTTTCTCTCGACATATATAAAAATCAAGTAAAAGTGGACGAAAGGCTTAAATCTAAGTCCTCAAACTATGAAACTAACACAAGAAAACATTAAGGAAACTCTCAAAGACATCAAGCTGGGCAAAAATTTCTTCAGTAATACCCCACGAGCACAAGCAACCAAAGAAAAAATGGACAAATGAGATCATATCAAGTTAACAAGTTAAAAAGCTTCTTCACAGCAAAGGAAATGATCAACGAAGTGAAGAGATAATCTACAAAATGGAAGACAATATTTGCAAACTTCATCTGACAAATGATGAACAACCGGAATATATAAGGAGCTCAAACAACTCAATAGAAAAAAAATCTAATAATCCAATTTAAAAATGGGCAAAAGATTTGAATAAACATTTCTCAAAAGAAGAAATACAAGTATCAAATAGGTATATAAAAAAGTGCTCAACATCATCAATCACCAGAGAAATGGAAATTAAAACTACAATGAGATATCATCTCACCCAAGTTTTAATGGCTTTTATCCAAAAAATAGGCAATAACAAATGCTGACAAGGATGTGGAGAAAAGGGAACTCTTGTACACTGTTAGTGGGAATGTAAATTAGTGCAGCCACTATGAAGAACAGTATAGAAGTTCTGCAAAAAATTAAAAAAAGAACCACCATATGATCCAGCAATCCCACTTCTAGGTATATTCACAAAATAATGGAGGTCACTATGTTGAAGAGATATCTGCACTCCTATGTTTACTGTGGTACTATTTGCAATAGCCAAGATTTGGAGGCAACCTAAGTGTTCATCAACAGATGAATGGATAAAGAAAATGTGGTACATGTACACAATGGAGTACTATTCAGCCATACAAAAGAATGAGATTCTGTCATTTGCAACAACATAGATAGAACTAAAAGACATTATGTTAAATGAAATAAAACAGGCAGAAAAAGACAATCTTCTCACTCATTTGTGGGAGCTAAAAAAACAAAACAATTAATTCATGGAGATGGAGAATATAATGATGGTTACCATAGGTTGAGAAGGGTAGCGGGAGTAGTGGGGGCAAAGTGGAGATGTTTAATGGGTACAAAAATATAGTTAGATAGAATGAATAAGATCTATTATTTGACAGGAAAACAAAGTGACTACAGTCAACAACAATTTATTGTACATTTAAAAATAACTAGGCCGGGCCAGGCGTGGTGGCTCATGCCTGTAATCCTAACATTTTGAGAGGCTGAGCCAAGCGGATCACCTGAGGTCAGGAGTTCGAGACTAGCCTGGCCAACATGATGAAACCCCCATCTCTACTAAAAATACAAAATTTAGCCAGGCATGGTGGTGCATGCCTGTAATCTTGGCTACTCGGGAGGCTGAGGCAGGAGAATTACTTGAACCCCAGAGGCGGAGGCCGCAGTGAGCCAAGATCATGCCACTACATTCCAGCCTGGGTGACAGAGCAAGACTGTCTCTAAATAAATAAATAAATAGGCCAGACATGGTGGCTCATGCCTGTAATCCCAGCACTTTTGGAAGCCGAGGCGGGTGGATCACTTGAGGTCAGAAGTTCGAGACCAGCCGGGCCAACATTGCAAAAATCTGTCCCTACTAAAAATACAAAAAACTTAGCCAAGCCTGGTTGTGCATGCCTGTAGTCCCAACTACTTGGGAGGCTGAGGCAGAAGAATCACTTGAACACAGGAGGCGGAGGTTGCAGTGAGTCGAGATTGTGCCACTGCACTCCAGTCTGGGTGACAAAGTGACACTCTGTTTCAAAAAATAATAAATAAATAAATAAATCTAAAGAGTATAATTGGAATGTTTATAACACAAAGAAATAAATGCTTGAGATGGTGAATACCTCATTTCCCCTGATGTTATTGTCATGCATTGCATGCCTGTATCAAAATATCTCAAGTACCCCATAAATATATATACCTACTATGTACTCATTACTTTTTATTTGGAAAGTGTCTTGACCCTGATGGAGCTTATGTTGGGAAGAAAAGTTCACATTATTTTATTCTTTTAATTTCATTTTCCCACAAACTTTTGGAATCCCTTTATAGTGTCTGATTATAATGGTACACAGTTGAACAAATTCTTGCTCTCTCTTTGATTAATTGTATATTATTTAATTGGAAGACGTGATTTTTCTTCTCATATTGTACTTTTATTTTATTTTATTTTATTTATTATTATTATACTTTAAGTTTTAGGGTACATGTGCACAATGTGCAGGTTAGTTACATATGTATACATGTGCCATGCTGGTGCACTGCACCCACTAACTCGTCGTCTAGCATTAGGTATATCTCCCAATGCTATCCCTCCCCCCTCCCCCCACCCCACAACAGTTTGACCCAGCCATCCCATTACTGGGTATATACCCAAAGGACCATAAATCACGCTGCTATAAAGACACACGCACACGTATGTTTATTGCGGCATTATTCACAACAGCAAAGACTTGGAACCAACCCAAATGTCCAACAATGATAGACTGGATTAAGAAAATGTGGCACATATACACCATGGAATACTATGCAGCCATAAAAAATGATGAGTTCATGTCCTTTGTAGGGACATGGATGAAATTGGAAATCATCATTCTCAGTAAACTATCGCAAGAACAAAAAACCAAACACCGCATATTCTCACTCATAGGTGGGAATTGAACAATGAGAACACATGGACACAGGAAGGGGAACATCACACTCATATTGTACTTTTTAAAACAGATCATTTGGCCAGGCACAGTGGCTCACACCTGTAATCCCAGCACTTTGGGAGGCCAAAGCAGATGGATCACCTGAGGCCAAGAGTTCGAGATCAGACTGACCAACACAGTGAAACCCTGTCTGTACTAAAAATACAAAATTAGCTGGGTGTGGTGCGCATGCCTATAATACCAGCTACTTGGGAGGCTGAGGCAGGAGAATTGCTTGAACTCGGGAGGTGGAGGTTGCAGTGAGCCAAGATCGCACCATTGCACTCCAGCCTGGGCAATGAGAGTAAAACTCTATCTCAATAAATAATACATACATACATATATACATACGGAGAATTTTTAAAAATTTTTCATTTTTTTTCTTAAGTTCTGGGGTACATGTGCAGGATGTGCAGGTTTGTTACATAGGTAAACGTGTGTCATGGTGGTTTGCTGCACTTAACAACCCATCACCTAGGTATTAAGCTCAGCATGTGTTAGCTCTTTTCCCTAATGCTCTCCCCTGTCCACCCTCCCCTGACAGGTCCCAGTGTGTACTGTTGCCCTCCCTGTGTCCATGTGTTCTCATTGTTCAGCTCCTACTTACAACACGAGGTGTTTAGTTTTCTGTTCACGAGGTGTTTGGTTTTCTGTTCCTGCGTTAGTTTGCTGAGGATAATGGCTTCCAGCTTCATCCATGTCCCTGCAAAGGACATGATCTCATTCCTTTTTATGGCTGCATAGTATTCAATGGTGTATATGTATCACATTTTCTTTACCCAGTCTATCATTGATGGGCATTTGGATTGATTCCATGTCTTTGTTATTGTGAATAGTGCTGCAATGAACATATGCATGCATGTATCTTTTTAATAGAATGATTTATATTCCTTTGGGTATACACCCAGTAATGGGATTGCTGGGTTAAATGGAATTTCCATTTCTAAATCTTCAAGGAATCACCACACTGTCTTCCACAATGGTTAAAATAGAGAATTTTAAAGTAGAAATAATTTAAGCAGAATCTTCTTTAATAAATACACACACACAGACATGCACACATGATACACTACTTCCTTTGAAACAATTTTCATTGGCAACTTCTATCTTTTTGCCTGCAATCAGTCAACCAACCACTGAAGGAGTATAGCTCCCAAGGCTCAGGTATTGACAACTTGCCATGCCACCACTCCAGGGTGGACTTATCAAGGGCTTGGTCTTTGGAAGTATATCACACAGACTAAGCACATGCTTAGCGCATCAGGGAAACAGTGCCCTGAAAAGGAGCAAAACTGTCTTGGAAGAATTTGATATTTCAAACAAAAACAAAACCACTGAAGTACTCATAATGGGAAAAATGTGAACTTTCCTATACTTTCTTCAAGTTGCTTTACAGAATATCCTCAGCAAATCTACTGGATCTGGGCCCTACCAGTCTGGTGTCCCACCCCATCCAAGACCATCTGTTCTCACTTCCAACTGGGGAAAACTTGATTTATTTTTATGTGCCTTACCTGTCCAGTAAAGCACTATATACTCTTTCAAGCTGAGGTAGCAGGTGGACAGGAAGAAAAGGCTGGGCAAAATTTAGCCCTCTTTGGGTGGGGGGTCCTAAAATTAGATAATGAGCTGTATTCCAAAGCATGGCTGGGTAGAGTAGCTGCAGTATTGCCCTAGAATCAATACTGTCAAAAAGAAATATAATACAACCACAAATGCAAGACAAATATATAATTTAAAATTTTACTGTAGCCACATTTTAAAAAGTAAAAAGAAACAGGAGAAATTTTAATGATATTTAATTCAATGAATGTGAAATATTATCTTAACATGTAATCTATATTAAAAACTATTAATATTTTACATTCTCTTTTTAATACTAAGTCTTTCAAATATAGTATGAAATATTTTATACTTACAACACTTGTCAATTCTGACTTTTCACATTTTAAGTGCTTGATAATACATGTGGCTAGTGGTTATTACATTGGACAGGGCAGGACTAGATTTTAACGGAGAAGCTACATCCTATACCTTAGCTCCCTTTGCCACAAGCTTTTCTCTCTGTAGGAGGGATTAAAAAAAAAAACACATACACATACATCTTTTGAGTAGGGGAGTAAAAACAGAGAAGAAGAAAATGATAGAAAAGAAGTTCTTAAAACCTGCCTCCAAGAGTGTTAAGTTTATTGGCCTCACAACTAAACATTACAGAGAAAAATGCTCACGGTTTTGCTTCTTCTATCTATCATCTGAGATACCAAGGTTTCTTACAAAGTGGCCAAGCCCATCACCAAGAATATACATATATTTTTTGACACAGAAGCTCACTCTGTCACCTAGCTAATTTTTAAATGTCACTGTTGAGATGGAGTCTTGCTAGGTTGCCCAGGCTAGTCTTAAACTCCTGAAGTCAAGCAATCCTCCTGCCTTGGCCTCCCAAAGCACCAGGATTGCAGGCAGGAGACACTGTGCCTGACCCAAGAATGATATTTCTTAGCCATGTTTCCCTATCAGTTATAACTAACAAGGACTGATCCTATCACTCCAGGCTAATAGAGAAACACCAGTAAAAAGCACAAACAGGGGCATGGTCTTAAACATTCTTTATAGACTTTGGCTTAAATGAACTCCACATATGATTGTACAGATCTCAGAGATAATTTTTACCCACAGACTGCCAAAAAATATGAGAGCAATTTTATTTAATCCTGTACTGAGATGGCAGTGATCTGATTATGTTGACATTGCCAGAGTTCTCCATTTAAGCAGTGAGAATGCATAAAGGCTTAGGCTATCCAAGATGATTTTGGGACTTCCCCACCCCACCCCATGTTTCTCAATCTTCTTTAGGCACAATAGGGACAAGCACTGAGGCTGACCCTTCATAACGGAATGCCTGTTTCAGAAAGCTTATGGAAGTGAAAAAAACTCGGGTTTTAAAGCCACCTACACACTGTATACTCTTAGACAAGTTACTCAATGTCGCCAAGCTTTGTTTTCTTCATTTCCCCTACTAACCCACCACAATTGTGATGCTAATTCTAATTTTCAAAATTGTTTTAAGATTAGATATTATCTATACCAATCATAGCACCTGACACATAGTAAACATAGTAAGGTATTATTAAGCCTAAAATTCTTTTGCTCTTTCTCTACAGCACAAGGGCAATAAGTCTAGTATCTGGAAATTGGGCAACTCCTAGAGCATTCTGATGTTACCAGGAAGCCAGATCACACCTAAAACTTCTAAGATGAATTCACGGTGAACAAATTAGGGTTTAGCAAATACATGGCCATTCCTGGGACTCCTCTATGAGCTATGGGAACTTTAAGTCTCCATTGGTGAATCATGATTACGACCTACTACTCAGCATGTTAGCTCATAACAGAATGAAAAGGAAAAAAGATAGTGAATACCATAGCATCTCATAGAATAATTACTGAAAACTTTTGCATCTGACTCACAGGCAAACATACGTATATGTATGGGGAGGGTAAAAAAAGTTTGATCACCACTATCTTAGAATACACTAGAATTTCAAGGAGCCCCAAAACTCACTTCCTAGGAGATGCAGATGGGCAGGAAAGAAGAGAGCGTTTGACTCCCTTGAAATGGAATTTTTAGGGCAATCATGAGAGATCTATAAAAGATGGGCTCTGAAATATGGACATAGAATAAGGATATAATGATCGTAATTTTGGTCAATATGTCTGTGTTAAGTCCAACTACCTTCAAATGACTCTAAGACAAAGTATAGTTTGCTAACTAGATGACATGAAATCTTCACTGAATAAAACACTCATTTTTTCCTTAATGACTGTTTCTTCATAAAAGCACTTGGGAAATATAAGAGTTAAGGCTCTGGAAAAAGGAATTTTTCTGACTTCATAAATAGAATCTGATATAAATCCTTTTTGTGTGTTAATTTAGAGATTTACATAATTTGAAATCCCTAATAAAGTGTATAATACATATGCCATAGTTTGCATTGCTATTTTTGGTTAAGAAAAGAAAAACCAACCTGAATTATTAAAGAACATGTGATTTCTAAACAATGAAGCACCATGGTTTGGAAATGCTTGGATTAAAGGAAAAAGTCCTAGTAGTAAGGCATAAAAGGATTAGGGAAAACAAGTTTGTCTTTTATAAACCTAACAATATCCTATCTTTAAAGAAATCCTCCTTTGAACCCTTCTAGATTATACCCTCAACACTCCACTGAAACTGCTCATTAAGGTTACAGTGACCTCTGAATTGCCACGCACAAAGGATATTTTTCAGTACTCATATTGTATGAAGTGGACAGCGACTGACAAAGCTAAACATTCCCTCCATCTCTCTCTCTTTTTAAAGAGATGGGGTCTTGCTGTGTTGCCCAGACTAGCCTCAAACTCCAGGGCTCAAGTAATTTCTCTCGCCTCAGCCTCCTCAGTAGCTGGGACTACAGGCACGCACCACTGCCAGGTTCCACTCCATTCTTCTTGAACCTCTTCCTTCATGGGCTCCAGAATACCTCTTGCCTGATTTTCATCTCATCTCTTTGCAGCTTTTCATATACAAAGCCTCAACTTCAAGATGTTCACTAATGATTTTTTTCAAAGCATGTCTCTAGGCTTCAGATCTACATTTTTTATTTTTATTTTTCTAAGACAGGGTCTTACTCTGTTGCCCAGGCTGGAGTGCAGCGTGCCACCACACTCAGCTAATATTTTGTATTTTTTTGTACAGATGGGTTTTTTGCCATGTTGCCCAGACTGGTATCAAACTCCTGGGCTCAAACAATCCACCTGCCTTGGCCTCCCAAAGGGCTAGGAATACAGGTGTGAGCTACCTCACCTAGTCTCGGACCTACATGTTAAATTGCCTACTGAGCACCTCCACCTGGTTGTCCGACAGCTAAGTCAAAGTCAGCCTACTTAAAACAATAACTCATCATCTTTTCCCCAAACCATTCTTTCCTTTCCATATTCCTACCCCACTGTGGTAATGGCACCATTCTCTATCTAGCCCTGCTAGCCAGAAATCTAGGAATTACCATATATGCATTCTCCTTCCTTTTAGTGTCAAAGCAATTTAAAACATTTTACCTGTTGTTTCTTATTATTGACCCTCAAATCCATCATCATTGCTCCACTTCTATTGCTCCTACCTTATTTCAGGACCTGAGCTTCGTCTCCTTTGTTTAAAAAATAAATTTATTAAGATAAAATTCACATACCAAAAAATTTACCCGTTTAAAGCGTACAATTCCATGACTTTTGGCATATTCAGAGTTGTACATTTGTCACAAGTCGAGGTTTAAAACATTTTCATACCTCCAAAATAAACATCGTATCTTTTTGTCATCACCCTCCAATAATTCCGATTCTCCTACTGAAAGCAGAGGCCATTGGTAGCCTCTACTTTCAGTATCTCAAATAAATTTGCCTATTCTCAACATCTCATATATGCAGAATCATATAAAATGTAGTGTTTGTGACTCATTTCATTCGCTTAGCATCTTTCCAAGGTACATCCACGTTGTAGCATACATCAATGCTTCATTCCTTTTTACTGCTCAGTAATATTCCTCATATGACTATAACGTTTTGGATGTGCTATGAATGGATGAGTTATTTCTTCAGCACTTTATGAACATTTTGGTTGTTTCCACTTTTTTGGCTATTATGAACAATGTTGCTAAATAGATTTGTGTAAAAGTTTTTGTGTTGCTTTGCTTTCAATTCTCATGGCTATATACCTATAAATAGAATTGCTGGGTCATATGGTAACTATATATCTAATCTTTTGAGGAAGTGTCAGCTGTTTTCCAAGGCAGCTACAGCATTTTGACATCCCAACCAGCAGTGTATAAGGGTCCCAATTTCTCTACATCCTTGCCAACACTCGACTTTTTGATTACAGCCATATTAGTGGGTGTGAAGTGGTATCTCACTGTGGTTTTCATTTGAATTTCCCTGATGACTAATGGTGTTAAGCATCTTTTCATGTGCTAGCTGGCCATTTGTATGTCTTCTTTGGAGAAATATTCTCTTTGGAGAAATATTGATTCTAATTTTTCAGTTGGGTTACATTTTTATTGAGTTATAAAAATTATTGATATATTCTGAATACTCAATCTTTTTTTTACTATACTTTAAGTTTTAGGGTATATGTGCACAACGTGCAGGTTAGTTACATATGTATACATGTGCCATGTTGGTGTGCTGCACCCATTAACTCGTCACTTAACATCAGGTATATCTCCTAATGCTATCCCTCCCCTCTCCTCCCACCCTACAGCAGGCCCCGGTGTGTGATGTTCCCCTTCCTGTGTCCATGTGTTCTCATTGTTCGATTCCCACCTATTAGTGAGAACATGCAGTGTTTAGATTTTGTCCTTGTGATAGTTTGCTGAGAATGATGGTTTCCAGCTTAATCCATGTCCCTAGGAAGGACATGAACTTCTCATTTTTTATGGCTGCATAGTATTCCATGGTGTATATGTGCCACATTTTCTTAATCCAGTCTATCATTGTTGGACATCTGGGTTGCTTCCAAGTCTTTGCTATTGTGAATAGTGCCGCAATAAACATATGTGTGCATGTGTCTTTATAGCAGCACGATTTATAATCCTTTGGGCATATACCCAGTAATGGGATTGCTGGGTCAAATGGCTGAATACTCAATCTTTATCAGAGATATGATTTGCAAATTTCCTCTTCTCTAGATTGCCTTTTCATTTTCCTGATGATGTCGTTTAATACAACAAGTCTTAAGTTTTAAGGAAGTCCAGTTTATGTTTTATATTTTGCTGCTTGTACTTTTGGTTTCATATATAATAAACCACTATTAAATACAAAGTCATGGCTGGCCACGGTGTCTCATGCCTGTAATCCCAGCACTTTGGGAGGCCGAGGCAAGGCAGATCACCTGAGGTCAGGAGTTCAAGACCAGCCTGGCCAACATGGTGAAACCCTGTCTCTACTAAAAATAGAAAAACTAGTTGGGCCTGGTGGCACACACTGTAATCCCAGCTACTCAGGAGACTGAGGCAGGAGAATTGCTTGAACCTGGGAGGCAGAGATTGCAGTGAGCTGAGATAGTGCCTTGCACTCCAGCTTGGGCAACAGAGTGAGATTCCGTCTCAAAACAAAACAAAACAAATCCAAAGTCATGAAGATTTACCCCTTTGTGTTCTTCGAAGAGCATCACAGTCTTCGCTCTTAAAGTTCATTTTTGTATATGATGTGAGATAGTGAGCTGTGGTCTTGCTGCCAAAATGATCTTTCTTAAAAAGCAAACAACCAACAATTCTTACTCCATCATCACATAATTAGAATCTCTAATAGGATGCGTCATATCTACTGCAGTGGTTCTTAATTTTGTGGAATTACAGAATCTAATGAAAACTACAAACCCTTTCCACAGCACGTGTGTTCAGTGGATGCGGACGTACAAGTGCATATGCATACTAACACACATACACATACGTAATTTAAAGAGATTCACAATGGACTAAAGCCCATTCAAGGACCCTCAGACAAAAGAATAAAATATAAACTCTTGTGGACTCCCCTTTGCCATTCAATGTCCAACAGGAACTGCCCTAACCCATCATTTTAGCCTACTAGTCATCTGGTCTCCAACTCCCTTCCCACTGATTAGCATTAAAAACTCTCTGACCCTATCCAACGTGCCATGCTCATTATAATCAAATCCCTTTGTACCTACATGTTATTCCTTCTGCTTGAAACACATATCTCCAGTTTACAACATTGTACTCAACATTAAATATAACTATGCAAATGTGTATGGCATATAGAAGGCATAATGTTTGCTAAATCTGAAAAAGGACATAGCAAATATATTTGGGAAAGCAGGTCTCCATATTTTATTTCTAGAAATTTGAGCGACTTAAATGACTGTGTTCTATATGTATTTTTTCCATTCAATAGCTATTATTGGAAAGTCTCATATGTATGAAAACTATACAGCACAAATAAAACAATTTCAAAGAAATAATAAGCCTAAGGGAGACCTAACTGTTCACAAAACTATCTTCTCTATGTTCTTATAAATTTAAGAAAATCATATTGACTGCAGTACCCATTTTAATAAAGTAATAATATAACATAGAAGAATTTATCTTAGAAAATACAATGTTTATTTCTTCAAAAAATTCAATTAGAAAGGTCATTAAATTTTCACCTATATATATATTTCCATTCCACTACATAAACTATCTTTTCTAGGTAACACTTTACAGTGGATCAGTTTATTTATATTTTGTTAAAATTAACCTCTTCACAAATGTGTTGCCTCTACTTGTAATGTTCTGTGTGGAAGAAAATAAAGTGATACTACAAAGTCATATTGTAAGTAATGGTCTTTCTGAACATGAAACATCCTATGTTTCTTATGCTTATTTTCCAATTAAAAAAAAAACAACTTCTGCCTAGGCTTGGTAACTCACACCTGTAATCCCAGCACTTTGAGAGGCCGAGGTGGGAAAATTGCTTTTGAAACCAGCCAGGGCAAAATAGTGAGATCTCATCTCTATAAAAAAATCAAAAAATTAGCAGGGCATAGTACTGTGCACCTGTTGTCCCAGCTACTCAGGAAGCTGAGGCAGGAGGACTGCTTGAGCCTGGGAGGTCAAGGCTGCAATGAGTCCTGATCACACCACTGCACTCCTCCCTGGGTGTCAGAGTGAGACTGTCTCAATAAAGAAAAAAGAAAAAAACCTAGTTTCACAATGTAATTTTTTTTACAGTTTAATTTTTTTTAAAGTATAGTGGACAAATGAAAATATTCAAACAGGCACATATGCACTACTTTTTAAAATTTATTGCATTTTACCACTATACTTATTTCAACATATAAAAGAATGGTGTTCCCAGTACTTAAGCTATTTCCAATTAGACAATGTTTTATTCAACATTTATCCAAGTGTTGGCAATTGAAAAAAGAGAAGATCAGTGTGATTGGTTAATTAAGATTTCAAAGAAACTGCTGTTACCTAGAGGGGTGGTTAATTTCTCATTTATAAGCCCATTTATAACTCCAGCTCTGAGGAATGGTCCTAATAAAATTCACAGTTAAGTAGGCCTTCAAATGCATACCAGCCATTAACATTTGGGCTGCCTGCTGCTAGCAAAATATTAATATTTGATGCCACAGCATTTTCATTTTATAAATCTCTTTCAGAGTCTTATGAAACAGCTTTCTTCATGTGTTAAACAGATTACGCTCAGGTTTAATGGTTGGTTTTAGAATGACTTCAAAATAGCCTATAGCTACTAGGAAACTATATATTTTAGATTAGTGGCCATATTATTTCCAATGACTGCAAGAGGATAGACTATTTTTAGGACAAAGACAACTTATCATAGAATCCTCTGCTGGATCCTCAGTGGTGTTGGTGGCAGTAACAATAAACACTTAACATAGCACTTACAAGGTTGCCAGGTACTGTTCTAAGCACTTTATAGGTGTTTTTTAATATTTTTAATAACCCAGTGAAGTTGTACACTTAGGGACCAAAAATGTATGGAAATTCTTCCATTGACTATATGTACGTATTTATATTGACTATATATATATATAAATATATTTATATTGACTAAATTCTTCCATTGACTATACATATCACTGACTCTCAATGTTTGTGTGTATATGTGTGTGTGTGTGTGTGTGTGTGTGTGTGTGTGTGTGTGTGTGTGTGTGTGTGTATTTTTTCCCCCTAACAGACAGGGTCTCACTCTGTCACCCAGGCTGGAATGTAATGGTGCTATCATGGAGCTATCACAGCTCATTGTAACCTCTAACTCCTGGGCTTAAGGGGTCCTCCTTACCTCAGACTTCTAAAGTAGCTAGGACTATAGGTGCATGCCACGATGCCCAGCTAGTTTTTTGTTTTTTGTTTTTTGTAAGATGTGGTTATGTTGCCCAAGCTAGTCTGGAACTCCAGGCATCAGGCAATCCTCCCACCTCAGCCTCCTAAAACACTGGGATTACAGGATTGAGCTACTGCACCCAGCCAATAATATTCTTTACCAGTTTTCATTCCTGAAGATAGCTCTGTTATTTAGCAACTAGATTTTTCTGCATAACCTTTACAGATCCATGAGAAGACATTTTCAACATCAGTGGTTAGAAATAATTTACACAGTCAATGAATCATAGGATGTTAAATCTGGAGAAAGCTTTAGAGATCTAGCTCAGTTTTAGCAGTGTGATATATCAGGTGAGCTCTCAGGGAACCATACTTAAACATAAACAGCATAAATAAATAGGGAAAAAGTTATAAATATATGTAGGGAGACCCCCTGAAACTACTGCTACGGAATAAAAGATGAAATGCTTCTGATTATTGTAAATATAAAATTGCATGCAGGACTGTGTAAAGACAATGCCAGGTTGGACTGCCAGAATGAGCCAACAGCGTGTGATTTGCTTCCCCCTGCAGAGAGCCTATGAATGGATGTGCAGTCAGGGAGGTTTCACATCACCAAGATTCCTATCCCAGAAAAGCAGATGTTCATAGCTCTGGGAATGGAATGTGACCCTTGTGGAGAGCCTACAAACGGACGCATGAGGGGCGCCTGTTCATGTGGATAAGATAGGGCTATAAATGCCCTCATCTTGCCATGGCTCTTCTAGGCCTCTTTAGGGTTAAGGCATACTCCCTTCTGAGTATTTCTGGTCTAACCAGTTGTCTAGCTTCACATCCTGTTTCTATGGATTGTTTGTAACCAGCTTTTGCTGCAACTGTTACTGCTGATTAATATCTTGCTGATCATAGGTTACGGAAAGACTGTGTTTCTGTTTTAAGGCTCTGTTAGAAATTACTGATGCACACACTATACTGTAAATTCTTTTCTCTGTATACTGTACTTCTGCATACAGATGTTATGTTAAAGAATTACTTCATCCCCACGTGACCATCTCACCTTATAATCAAACGACCCTAAATCCCTCACTAACCTACCCCTGCCCTCACTAAACTTAATAATAAAATGCTGGTATATCCAGTGCATTGGCAGCATTGCAGGACCAGAAGGCGGTGACCCCCCTGGACCCAGCTTTCACTATCTTGTGTGTGTCTATTATTTCTCGACCTGCCGATCTGCCTGGGAAAAGAAAGAGAGCCCCGCTGCATTGCGGGCTGCTGGCCAGATCCCACAATAAATACAATAAACCATTTATAATTACTTTGGTGCTCAAATAAAATGTCTTTTAAGTATAGATGTCTCTATACATCACAAACAAGGGAGCAATGCAATTGTTATCCTTGGTTGTCAATGACAAAAATACCAGTAATATCTCTCAGTTGCATTTTCTTTTTTCAACAGTTTTCCCATCTATAAAATTTATATACAAGACCTTGCTTAAAATTTCCACATTTCACAACTGATGATGGGTCTTTCAGATAAACAAATCTGGGGATGGAATGAGGTTCCTTCTGGCTTACTTCCTGCCTTCCATGAATAGGCAAAACTCAAGACTTCCCCCAGTAGTCTCCATGCATAGAGCTGCTAAATAATTAGAAGGGTCAAAACAACAACCGAAATGATATAAACACTTTGGAAAATGGTATGTTTTTACCAAATATATTATCCAGGTAAAAAGTTATCCCATCTGGAAAAAACTATAAAAACTTTTAAAAGAGGCCAGGCATGATGGCTCATGCCTGTAATCCCAGCACTTTGGGAGGCCGAGGTGGGTGGATCACCTGAGGTCGGGAGTTCGCGACCAGCCTGACTAACATGGAGAAACCCCGTGTCTACTAAAAATACAAAATTAGCCAGGTGTGGCGGCGCATGCCTGTAATCCCAGCTATTCGGAAGGCTGAGGCAGGAGAATCGCTTGAACCCGGGAGGCGGAGGTTGCAGTGAGCTGAGATTGTGCCATTGCACTCCAGTCTGGGCAACAAGAGTGAGACTCTGTCTCAAAAACAAACAAACAAACAAACTTTTCAAAGAAAAAGGCAGACAGATCTAAGAGAAAATCCAGTCTACTCTTCCTTCCACCTGACGAAAAGCTTCACTGATTTCTTAGGTACAATGAAGTCTGAGCCTTACACTATTTTCATGTCTGTTTGTGCCATTTAGGTATTAGGAAAAGTAAAATATGACCAAAATTAAATGGCCAATCAGTTGTTTGGTAATGATATCTAAGAAGAATATTCTAACAGTTGAGAAAAAGTGCCACATCAACGTGCATAATAATAACTACATAATACTCTTTTTAAGTTAAAAAAAAACATGCCGTTTTAATATCTGATTGTTGTACTCACAGAAAAACAAAACTTGTACAATTTAAATATGGGCATATTCTTTGAAAAAATGGCACTGGTATCTCCCTTCTGTTTAAAGCTTCAATCTTTTCATCAATAGGAGAGACAAATTTCTATCTGTTTCATCGAAGAATAAAAAGACTAGACCTAAGACCTAAGAATACTATGTTGACTTTCATTGAGAACAAGATCGATATGAGCCTTCAGACGTAAATCGATTAAAAAAAACCAAAAGGGATTTTAAAGTTTCTCATCAAAATGAGTGTGGAAAAACTAAAAAGGATGATGCTTTCTAATAGGGTCACCATCTTTCTTTTACACATATCAGTATCTATTTTGTATTATATATCAGGAAATGTGTGGATATTTGCTAAAAATCAATTGTTTAATAAGGGCAGTTCCATGAGAAAATGGCTTAAATCTGTGGAATTTCTAGTTATAGAATAATTGTAAAGAAAAGCAAATTTATTACTTTCAAGTTCTACCCAGTAACAGAAAGGTCCTGGGGGACCTGCTGTAATGACCCGATAAGGCTGCCCGTAATTAGCATGCCTCTTATGTGTATGTTAATCAGCATTCTCAACTACTGAAGGCTGGCTGCTCAGAGACATTTTGTTCTTTTAACTATTGAAAACATTCCCTTTATAATCTTGTTCACATTATTATTTTGCATAGGCAATTAAATAGAATTCTGGATCCAAAACTAAATTTCAGTTCAAGTACTGTTCACAATCCTTCTTTAATAGAGTTTAAATTAATGAGGTCTTTACTGGGTTTGGTTTTACTTTTTTCTAAATATTTCTGTTAAGCACTTACTACTCTCAGCAACTTTATTTTTTTTTGCATTCAATAGTTTATTATGATAATTGAAGATAAAACAAGTTTGACACCAAGAATGGCTATTTCTTATGATTTCTACACATATCTACCACATTTCAGAAGCAGAAAGAAAAAAATCATAATCACTATAAGGCAAAAATATACCATAACATAGTAATAGATCAAATCTCTCAAGGATAAGATTTTCAAAAGAAAAATCCCAGTGCCTTGAAAAATACCTAACATAAAAATTGGTAGGCAGTAATCATTAATATTTTTAAATCGCAAAATATTTCTGTGTAAACCAAGAGCAAGGACCTTCTCTTATATAATCGCAATACAAATATCAAAACCAGAAAACACTTAACGACTTTTGATGGTAACATTTTTTGAAACCAGATTTAATTTCAAATGGTCTCTTGACACTGGAAAATAACATTAAAAGTTATATATATACACACACACACAAATTATGTATATATATACACATACATATAAACATTTAGTGTATATATGTCAGACATATATACACACACATATAGTGTATATACACACTAAAGTCAATGATTTTAAAAATATACACACATAAATAGTGTATACATATATATACACATTAAAGTCAATGATTTTAAAAATACTAGCTAAGTGAAATAGCCACTAGCTTGGAATTCAAGAGGTTCTGCCTTTTCTACAGTTAACTAGATAAATGACTTTGGCAAAGTCGATTAATCCCTGGATCTGAGTTCACTTAACCACAAAATGAAGGAATTGGCTTAATTAACTGCCAAACATTTCTCCCAAGAGAGATGAGATGATTCTGCTATGATTCTGCACAGGGCTGCTAAATGAGAAAAATCACTGTTTGTTTTTAAACTCAAAGGTATAAGATCTTTAACTTACTTTTCTGCCTTAAGTGTGGCTGCCAAAGTAGTAGAGCAAGTTTCAACTTAGTGCATCCTTTTTCTTGAGTTTCTAATATTTGACTGGAGAAATAAAGGCTTTTAAAACCATATGCTGTAACTTTAACGTATTTAAAAACACAACGTTGGCTGGGCAGGGTGGCTCACGCCTGCAGTCTCAGCACTTTGGGAGGCAGAGGAGGGCGGATCACGAGGTCAGGAGTTCGAGACCAGCCTGGCCAATACAGTGAAACCCCGTCTCTACTAAAAATACAAAAATTAGCTGGGCGTGGTGGTGCATGCCTGTAGTCCTAGCTACTCAGGAGGCTGAGATAGAATTGCTTGAACCCGGAAGGCAGAGGTTGCAGTGAGCCAAGATTGTACCACTGCACTCCAGCCTGGGGTGACTGAGCAAGACTCCGTCAAAACAAACAAACAAACAAAAACAACATTTAGAGGCTTTAAAGAAAATTTCAAGATATAAGATGTTAACGAGAAAACAGGTCAAGCGTAATAACATTTAACATTTCTTCCTTAAGGAACTTTCACATTACTTCATTTAGTCTTCTCAACAAGATGGTGAGCTGTTATGTTTCCAATTTTACAAAAAAAGGTCAAGTTCCAAGATGGTAGAAGGACTGGTCTTACTCCGTAGTCCATGTGAAACTTCTTACTTGACAGTCCATGCTCTATTACACCAAACGATCTCAAATGTCCATGTAAATCCCCTGGATTTCAGTTTGATTTAGCAGGGAATGTTTTTGAAAATGTTTGATTGTAAGCTGTCACTGTCCCATCAGATTAGGGAAGCAGAGCAAAACTTTGCCAAGAGTACAATATCAAAATTTCTTATCTTTTATGTGTGAGGCGTTCCTAAAGAAAGATTTAGGATAACTTAAACTTAAGTATTTGGGACTAATCCTGAAAAAAATGATAAGAATTTCTGTTTGCAGCTAAAATGGAGCCACCGTGTTGAAGCAGTGTAAACATACTTTATAATTCATTTGGTTCCCAGCACGGAAACTACATAATTTGTAATGAATTTGGAGTTAATCACATTATTTCAAAATTTTATTGCCCTTTTGAGATTCTGCACAAATTTAGACTGTATAAGAAGCTCTTGTCTGAAGAGCTTTGGTATAGTATGTGACTTAGAAAGACCATATGATCTTGAAATCCTCTAGGAACAAGCATTTATATTGCATGCATACACCACTGATTATGAAATATAATTTATTTTTAAAATTTTTTTATTTTTAATTTCGTGGGTACACAGTAGGTGTATATATTTATGGGTTAATTGAGATGTTTTGGTACAGGCATGCAATGAGTAATAATTACATCATGGAAAACTGGGTATCCATCCCCCTCAAGCATTTATCCTTTCTGTTACAAACAATCCAATTATACTATTTTAGTTATTTTAAAGTGTACAATTAAATTATTATTGACTATAGTGTCTGTGGTGCTCTCAAATACTAGGTCTTACTCATTCTTTCTAACTATTTTTTTTGCCCATCCCTCCTCCCCTGCAACCCTGCCTCCCAAAACTACCCTTCCCAGCCTCTGGTAACTATCCTTCTATTCTCTCTCTATGAGTTCAATTGTTTTGATTTTTAGATCTCAAAAATAAGTGAGAACCTGTGATGTTTGTCTTTCTGTGTCTGGCTTGTTTCACTTAACATAATGATCTCCAGTTCCATCTATGTTGTTGCAAATGACTGGATCTCCTTCTTTTTATGTCTGGCTAGTACTCCATTGTGGAAATGTACAACATTTTCTTTCTCCATTCATCTGCTCATGCACACTTAGGTTGCTTCTAAATCTTAGCTATTGTAAACAGTATTGCAACAAACATGGAAGTGCAGGTATCTCTTCCATATACTCATTTCCTTTCTTTTGGGTATATACCCAGCAGTGGAATTGGTGCATCATATGGCAACTAAATTTTTAGTTTTTTGAGGAATCTCTAAACTGTTCTCCATGGTGGTTGTACTAGTTTTATACACCAACAGTGTACAAGGGTTCTCTTTTCTCCACATCCTTGCTAGCATTGGGTATTGCCTGACTTTTTTATAAAAGCCATTTTAACTGGGATGAGATGATATCTCACTATAGTTTTTTTGTCTTTTTATTTTTTATAATTTCAACTTTTATTTTAGATTCAGAGAGTATATGTGTAGGTTTGTTACCATGAGTATATTGCACAATGCTGAGATTGGGGGTATGATTAATCCCATCCTCTAGGTAGTAAGCATAGTACCTAATAGTTCATTTTCAATCTTTACTCTCCTCCCCTCTTCCCCTCTCCAGCAGTCCCCAGTGTCTATTGTTGCCATATTTATGTTCGTGTGTATCAAATGTTTAGCTCCGACTTATAAGTGAAAACACACAGTGGTAGGTTTTCTGTTCCTGTGCTAATTCACTTAGGATAATGCAAATGCAATCTCTTTAACCACTAGTCACTAAGATATAAAGCTCTGTGGTCACTCAACCTGTCCAGTATAGAGGCAAAATAAAAATCTAGTCTATCTGAAAACCACCCTGCATCACCGTTATACCTCTATGCATAGTGATAATGACAGAACTGTTTGCTTTAGAAAGTACTTCAAGTTGAGAATATCTATGAATATGTAATCCTGGTAACCTCTTATCAGTTCCAGCCAATACTTTAGGATTGCCTGTCAGCAACTGGTCAACTGGTATAATTTCAACATCTTTTTGTTATTGCTCAAAATAAAAATCATAGAATAACATGCAGCATCTAAAAGCACACTTACCTTATATCAATGGTTTTACAGAATTCACTTCATTCCATAATAACTACACAGGTTCTTAACTTAAAGTTAGATATCATTTTTTCCCAAAAGCCATTTATACATCATTGCTCTTGATAATTAAACAAACTACCCTTCAACTTCTTTCCTTATCTGCTAAGGTTACTTTTCTCAAAATTAGAGATATTTATGCAAAGTAAAAAGAAATGCAAACAATCTTGTCTAGCAGAAGGAAGAAGCAGCAGAGCTTTCAAACTTCTCTACTTCGTTGATTTTTACTCAAGAAAGCTGAGAAAATACACCACTGGATTCTTGAATCCATCTCTGGACATGGGCCTAACTTCAGTAAATTTGGCTTTCTGAGCTATACAATACAAGAGTTAGATCTTTACAATTCCTTATAAAAACTGGTGGGCATCTGAGAGTAGCCAAGGTAAAGAGTATACACTGTGGATGAGAGTGCCCTCTGATCTTTGTTAGTAAGGATTCGTGTCAGGTGAAAAAGTAAGAGGAAACCCCAGAGAGCAGCTTATTTTTCTTTCTAATGTAAATGCCCAAAGGTTGGCAGTACAGGATTGGTGTGGATGCTCTGTTTTCCAAGTTCCATAGGGATCCAGCTCCCTCCCTGCTTTACGCTCTACCATTCTACCGTGCAGCCCTGGCCTTCATGATCTAAGATGAGCTATGACTGTCACATGTCTGTAACAGGAGGAAGGCAGAATAAGGAAGGGAAGAAGGTCAGATGGTACAAGCCAACTCTCAAAGTTCTCCAAAATTATTCACAACTCTTTTTTTGAGGGCTGGGTGGGGTGCACAACACAGTCATACTTCACTACAAAGGAGATTAAGAAATGTGGTTTTTCACTTGGAGTCATCACATGCCCAGATGAAAATGTTGTTAGTATGGGGAAAAGGTGAGAAAGGATTTGGGGATACTAGCTGTCTCTACCACACTATCTGTGTGACCATAACCACTTTATGTCCTTGATTTCTCATCTATAAAATGGAGACAATAATAGAATCTTCCATTATAAGGTTACTGTGAACATGAAATGGTAGTAATCAACATAGAGAGGTTAGCAAAGTGCCTGGCATACAATTAAATACCCAACACATGTAAACATTTTTCTTCAGATTTTTTTCTCTTACTAATTTCCTTCTAATTGTTAAAAATTTTATAAGCAATTTTGTTCCCTTTTGTTTATCTATTCTTTTCCAAATCCCAAATTATCTGCATAGTGTAAACAGATCTTTACAAATCACTGCTTTCAGCAAGGCCCCTCTTCTTATTAATGTTCCTGCCAAAATACACGAACATGTACACACACTTACACAAACACACAAATACACACACACACACACAGTCTTTCTCTCAAATAAAACTTTAGTGGCATCCCACTGCCTAAATTCGAGTGCACACTCCTATTTTAAAGGTATGCCATAATCACTTACAACTCCTCTTTCTTTATTTCCCTAATACCTTTCCAAAGGTGTCACCCACTATGAGCCAATGTGGATAATGCTAACAATGATAAAAAATGGTAACCACCAAAAGTATTAAATTAATAGAGGCTATCACTGTTTGAAAGGTTTTTTTCATTGCCAGGTAACATGCCAAGTGTCTTACTCATTTTAATCCTCATAATAATCCTTTGATGTTATCATTATTATCCTGATACGGTTTATATGTTTGTTCCCTCCAAATCTCATGTTAAAATATAATCTCCAGTGTTGGGGTGGGGCCTAGTGGGAGGTACTGGGTCATGGGGGGCAGACCCTCATAAATGGCTTAGCACCATCCCTTTGGTGATCAGTGATTTCTCACTCATCTAGGTTCACAGATCTGGCTGTTTGAAAGAGTGTGGTGCCTCTCCACCCTGCTTGCTCTCTTTCATCATGTGATGCGCTGGCTCCCCTTCACCTTCTGCCATGACTGAAAGCTTCCTGGGGTCCTCACCAGAAGCAGATGATGGTGCTATGCTTCATGTACAGCCTCCCGGATCATGTGACAAAATAAACGTACTTTCTTTATAAATTACCCAGTTTCAGGTATTCCTTTATATCAATGCAAGAATGAATTAACACATATCCACATATTATAGATTACAATTAAAGCTTAGAAAGATTATATTCCAAGTCACACAGTAAATATATGGCAATGCTGAGACTGGAGCACAGGTCTGTTGGTCTCAAAAACTATGTATTTAACCAGTGTGACATCTTTCTTATTGTAAAAACATGCCATCTGCTTTCTCTCTACATTTACCTTAAAATTCCTTTTCTAATCAAATCCTGCAGAGTTGCATTAAGGTCTGCCTCATATGTGATCTCTACTATGAAGCTCTCATCAACTAATAATAATGATAGCAAACAGCCAAATAGCACTTATACTGTTATAATACTACATTGTTGTTAAGACACATATACTAACTCTTTAATCCTCAAAACAACCCCTATAACTTAGACCATAATTATCCTCATTTAAAACTGCTAAGCCATATTACTACTCATTCATCTTCCATAATTCATTTCCCCTCTAACAAAATATACTCTTCCTTTATCCTTTATTTAGATATTAAATCACAGCCTTTTATTATAAAAACATTTTATAAATTAAAATATAAGGCATGAGATAAATGGCTAAACCAAATGTGACCTATACATATAACAGAATAATATTCAGTCATAAAAAGAAATTAAATTTTGACATATGCCACAACATGGATGGACCTGGAAAACATTATGCTTAGTGAAATAAGGCAGATATAGAAGGAAAATAATGTATAATTGTACCTATATGAAGTACTTAGAATAGGCAAATTCATAAAGACAAAGTAGAGTAGGTTACCAGGGGCTGTGGGGAGAGGTAGAAGGGTGGGAGTTATTGTTTAATGGGCATAGTTTTTGTTGGGGATAATGATAAAGTGTTGGATATAGATAGTGGTAATGGTTATACAACACTGTTAACATATTTAGTGTCACTGAATTATATACTTATCAGTGTAATTATACACTTATCAGTATATAATATGTATACACAGAGTATAATGATAAATATTATGTTTTACCACAATAAAAAATATCAGGCACATTACATTATAGTCATACTTCATAGACTCTTGAAGGCTGATGAAGCTTTTCTGGGACTGGGAGATGCTAGAAAATTTTCTACAGAGTTGTTTCATACTCTTTTCAAACCTGTGGCCAATAGCAAATGAAAACTATCATAACTGTAAAACACCTAAACAATAAATCCACTAACCAAGCCTTGCTTTCTCAACATGATCAATAGTGCCATCAGGAAAAAACTCTTGCACATAAATACAAAAGACTCTTAGTACGGTCTTGTTTAATTAAACTCTATGTTCAAGGCCTCGCAAAGACTCAAATACATATGGAATTTTTGCAATTACTTCAATAGGTATTCAAGGACAAGTCTATAATCTCCATTTTATAAATGAAGAATATAAGGCATAAAGAGAAGAAGTGATACTGTCTCAGTCACTCTGTAAGTATACACTGAAAGCTATGGTTCCTTGCCTAACAGGGAATCATAAGTTGCTGGATTATGCAGTCTTAAAAAAATGCCACAAAACATCAACCATGACACTAATTCTATCAGAGACTAAAGCAGAGCAGGGTGAATAACAATTACCACCAGAAGTTCTCCTCCACCTTTCCTCCCTATAGCATCCAACAAGCTCCCGAAATTAAAAGAAAAAACGAAATTAAAACAAACAAACAAAAAAACTCTTTGTAGGTGAAACTACAGCTCTCCAGTCAGATCATTCTCCGTCTCCCACCCCTCACTTCCTCTCCAGTTACTGACAAACAGCAAATTGGAATTTCTTCTCTTGCTCTCTGCTTAACTTCTATTGGTGATACAAATAGCTAACAACAATGAAATTACCAAAAGCTTCACACCACAGAAAAAAGACTCAATAAAAAGTAAAGTATTAGCCTGGGTGACGTGGTAAAACCTAATTTCTACAAAAATTAGCTGGATGTGGTGGCATGTATGTGCCTGTGGTCCCAGCTACTTGGGGAGCTGAGGTGGGAATCTCACTTGAGGCCAGGAGGTCAAGGCTGCAGTGAGCAAGGTATTGCCACTGCACTCCAGACTGGGTAACAGAACCAGAACCTGTCTCAAAAAAAAAAAAAAGGGGGAGGAGCCAAGATGGCCGAATAGGAACAGCTCCGGTCTACAGCTCCCAGCGTGAGCGACGCAGAAGACGGGTGATTTCTGCATTTCCATCTGAGGTACCGGGTTCATCTCACTAGGGAGTGCCAGACAGTGGGCGCAGGCCAGTGGGTGCGCGCACCGTGCGCGAGCCGAAGCAGGGCGAGGCATTGCCTCACCTGGGAAGCACAAGGGGTCAGGGAGTTCCCTTTCCGAGTCAAAGAGAGGGGTGACGGACGCACCTGGAAAATCGGGTCACTCCCACCCGAATATTGCGCTTTTCAGACCGGCTTAAAAAACGGCGCACCACGAGACTATATCCCACACCTGGCTCGGAGGGTCCTACGCCCACGGAATCTCGCTGATTGCTAGCACAGCAGTCTGAGATCAAACTGCAAGGCGGCAGCGAGGCTGGGGGAGGGGTGCCCGCCATTGCCCAGGCTTGCTTAGGTAAACAAAGCAGCAGGGAAGCCCGAACTGGGTGGAGCCCACCACAGCTCAAGGAGGCCTGCCTGCCTCTGTAGGCTCCACCTCTGGGGGCAGGGCACAGACAAACAAAAAGACAGCAGTAACCTCTGCAGACTTAAATGTCCCTGTCTGACAGCTTTGAAGAGAGCAGTGGTTCTCCCAGCACGCAGCTGGAGATCTGAGAACGGGCAGACTGCCTCCTCAAGTGGGTCCCTGACCCCTGACCCCCGAGCAGCCTAACTGGGAGGCACCCCCCAGCAGGGGCACACTGACACCTCACACGGCAGGGTATTCCAACAGACCTGCAGCTGAGGGTCCTGTCTGTTAGAAGGAAAACTAACAAACAGAAAGGACATACACACAGAAAACCCATCTGTACATCACCATCATCAAAGACCAAAAGTAGATAAAACCACAAAGATGGGGAAAAAACAGAACAGAAAAACTGGAAACTCTAAAACGCAGAGCACCTCTCCTCCTCCAAAGGAACGCAGTTCCTCACCAGCAACGGAACAAAGCTGGATGGAGAATGATTTTGACGAGCTGAGAGAAGAAGGCTTCAGACGATCAAATTACTCTGAGCTACGGGAGGATATTCAAACCAAAGGCAAAGAAGTTGAAAACTTTGAAAAAAATTTAGACAAATGTATAACTAGAATAACCAATACAGAGAAGTGCTTAAAGGAGCTGATGGAGCTGAAAACCAAGGCTCGAGAACTACGTGAAGAATGCAGAAGCCTCAGGAGCCGATGCGATCAACTGGAAGAAAGGGTATCAGCAATGGAAGATGAAATGAATGAAATGAAGCGAGAAGGGAAGTTTAGAGAAAAAAGAATAAAAAGAAATTAGCAAAGCCTCCAAGAAATATGGGACTATGTGAAAAGACCAAATCTACGTCTGATTGGTGTACCTGAAAGTGATGCGGAGAATGGAACCAAGTTGGAAAACACTCTGCAGGATATTATCCAGGAGAACTTCCCCAATCTAGCAAGGCAGGCCAACGTTCAGATTCAGGAAATACAGAGAACGCCACAAAGATACTCCTCGAGAAGAGCAACTCCAAGACACATAATTGTCAGATTCACCAAAGTTGAAATGAAGGAAAAAATGTTAAGGGGAGCCAGAGAGAAAGGTCGGGTTACCCTCAAAGGGAAGCCCATCAGACTAACAGCGGATCTCTTGGCAGAAACCCTACAAGCCAGAAGAGAGTGGGGGCCAATATTCAACATTCTTAAAGAAAAGAATTTTCAACCCAGAATTTCATATCCAGCCAAACTAAGCCTCATAAGTGAAGGAGAAATAAAATACTTTACAGACAAGCAAATGCTGACCGATTTTGTCACCACCAGGCCTGCCCTAAAAGAGCTCCTGAAGGAAGCGCTAAACATGGAAAGGAACAACCGGTACCAGCCACTGCAAAATCATGCCAAAATGTAAAGACCATCGAGACTAGGAAGAAACTGCATCAACTAACGAGCAAAATCACCAGCTAATATCATAATGACAGGATCAAATTCACACATAACAATATTAACTTTAAATGTAAATGGACTAAATTCTCCAATTAAAAGACACAGACTGGCAAGTTGGATAAAGAGTCAAGACCCATCAGTGTGCTGTATTCAGGAAACCCATCTCACGTGCAGAGACACACATAGGCTCAAAATAAAAGGATGGAGGAAGATCTACCAAGGAAATGGAAAACAAAAAAAGGCAGGGGTTGCAATCCTAGTCTCTGATAAAACAGACTTTGAACCAACAAAGATCAAAAGAGACAAACAAGGCCATTACGTAATGGTAAAGGGATCAATTCAACAAGAGGAGCTAACTATCCTAAATATATATGCACCCAATACAGGAGCACCCAGATTCATAAAGCAAGTCCTGAGTGACCTACAAAGAGACTTAGAGTCCCACACATTACTAATGGGAGACTTTAACACCCCACTGTCAACATTAGACAGATCAACAAGACAGAAAGTCAACAAGGATACCCAGGAATTGAACTCAGCTCTGCACCAAGCGGACCTAATAGACATCTACAGAACTCTCCACCCCAAATCAACAGAATATACATTTTTTTCAGCACCACACCACACCTATTCCAAAATTGACCACATACTTGGAAGTAAAGCTCTCCTCGGCAAATGTAAAAGAACAGAAATTATAACAAACTATCTCTCAGGCCACAGTGCAATCAAACTAGAACTCAGGATTAAGAATCTCACTCAAAGCCGCTCAACTACATGGAAACTGAACAACCTGCTCCTGAATGACTACTGGGTACATAACGAAATGAAGGCAGCAATAAAGATGTTCTTTGAAACCAACGAGAACAAAGATACAACATACCAGAATCTCTGGGACGCATTCAAAGCAGTGTGTAGAGGGAAATTTATAGCACTAAATGCCCACAAGAGAAAGCAGGAAAGATCCAAAATTGACACCCTAACATCACAATTAAAAGAACTAGAAAAGCAAGAGTAAACACATTCAAAAGCTAGCAGAAGGCAAGAAATAACTAAAATCCGAGCAGAACTGAAGGAAATAGAGACACAAAAAACCCTTCAAAAAATCAATGAATCCAGGAGCTGGTTTTTTGAAAGGATGAACAAAATTGATAGACCGCTAGCAAGACTAATAAAGAAAAAAAGAGAGAAGAATCAAATAGACACAATAAAAAATGATAAAGGGGATATCACCACTGATCCCACAGAAATAAAAACTATCATCAGAGAATACTACAAACACCTCTATGCAAATAAACTAGAAAATCTAGAAGAAATGGATACATTCCTCGACACATACACTCTCCCAAGACTAAACCAGGAAGAAGTTGAATCTCTGAATAGACCAATAACAGGAGCTGAAATTGTGGCAATAATCCATAGTTTACCAACCAAAAAGAGTCCAGGACCAGATGGATTCACAGCCGAATTCTACCAGAGGTACAAGGAGGAACTGGTACCATTCCTTCTGAAACTATTCCAATCAATAGAAAAAGAGGGAATCCTCCCTAACTCATTTTATGAGGCCAGCATCATTCTGATACCAAAGCCGGGCAGAGACACAACCAAAAAAGAGAATTTTAGACCAATATCCTTGATGAACATTGATGCAAAAATCCTCAATAAAATACTGGCAAACCGAATCCAGCAGCACATCAAAAAGCTTATCCACCATGATCAAGTGGGCTTCATCCCTGGGATGCAAGGCTGGTTCAATATACGCAAATCAATAAATGTAATCCAGCATATAAACAGAGCCAAAGACAAAAACCACATGATTATCTCAATAGATGCAGAAAAAGCCTTTGACAAAATTCAACAACCCTTCATGCTAAAAACTCTCAATAAATTAGGTATTGATGGGACGTATTTCAAAATAATAAGAGCTATCTACGACAAACCCACAGCCAATATCATACTGAATGGGCAAAAACTGGAAGCATTCCCTTTGAAAACTGGCACAAGACAGGGATGCCCTCTCTCACCACTCCTATTCAACACAGTGTTGGAAGTTCTGGCCAGGGCAATCAGGCAGGAGAAGGAAATAAAGGGTATTCAATTAGGAAAAGAGGAAGTCAAATTGTCCCTGTTTGCAGACGACATGATTGTTTATCTAGAAAACCCCATCGTCTCAGCCCAAAATCTCCTTAAGCTGATAAGCAACTTCAGCAAAGTCTCAGGATACAAAATCAATGTACAAAAATCACAAGCATTCCTATACACCAACAACAGACAAACAGAGAGCCAAATCATGAGTGAACTCCCATTCACAATTGCTTCAAAGAGAATAAAATACCTAGGAATCCAACTTACAAGGGATGTGAAGGACCTCTTCAAGGAGAAGTACAAACCACTGCTCAAGGAAATAAAAGAGGATACAAACAAATGGAAGAACATTCCATGCTCATGGGTAGGAAGAATCAATATCGTGAAAATGGCCATACTGCCCAAGGTAATTTACAGATTCAATGCCATCCCCATCAAGCTACCAATGACTTTCTTCACAGAATTGGAAAAAACTACTTTAAAGTTCATATGGAACCAAAAAAGAGCCCGCATTGCAAAGTCAATCCTAAGCCAAAAGAACAAAGCTGGAGGCATCACACTACCTGACTTCAAACTATACTACAAGGCTACAGTAACCAAAACAGCATTGTACTGGTACCAAAACAGACATATAGATCAATGGAACAGAACAGAGCCCTCAGAAATAACGCCACTTACCTACAACTATCTGATCTTTGACAAACCTGAGAAAAACAAGCAATGGGGAAAGGATTCCCTATTTAATAAACGGTGCTGGGAAAACTGGCTAGCCATAGGTAGAAAGCTGAAACTGGATCCCTTCCTTACACCTGATACAAAATTCAATTCAAGATGGATTAAAGATTTAAACGTTAGACCTAAAACCATAAAAACCCTAGAAGAAAACCTAGGCATTACCATTCAGGACATAGGCGTGGGCAAGGACTTCATGTCCAAAACATCAAAAGCAATGGCAACAAAAGCCAAAATTGACAAATGGGATCTAATTAAACTAAAGAGCTTCTGCACAGCAAAAGAAACTACCATCAGAGTAAACAGGCAACCTACAAAATGGGAGAAAATTTTCGCAACCTACTCATCTGACAAAGGGCTAATATCCAGAATCTACAATGAACTCAAACAAATTTACAAAAAAAAAACAAACAACCCCATCAAAAAGTGGGCGAAGGACATGAACAGACACTTCTCAAAAGAAGACATTTATGCAGCCAAAAAACACATGAAAAAATGCTCATCATCACTGGCCATCAGAGAAATGCAAATCAAAACCACTATGAGATATCATCTCACACCAGTTAGAATGGCAATCATTAAAAAGTCAGGAAACAACAGGTGCTGGAGAGGATGTGGAGAAATAGGAACACTTTTACACTGTTGGTGGGACTGTAAACTAGTTCAAGCATTGTGGAAGTCAGTGTGGCGATTCCTCAGGGATCTAGAACTAGAAATACCATTTGACCCAGCCATCCCATTACTGGGTATATACCCAAATGACTATAAATCATGCTGCTATAAAGACACATGCACACGTATCTTTATTGCGGCATTATTCACAATAGCAAAGACTTGGAACCAACCCAAATGTCCAACAATGATAGACTGGATTAAGAAAATGTGGCACATATACACCATGGAATACTATGCAGCCATAAAAAATGATGAGTTCATGTCCTTTGTAGGGACATGGATGAAACTGGAAACCATCATTCTCAGTAAACTATCGCAAGAACAAAAAACCAAACACCGCATATTCTCACTCATAGGTGGGAATTGAACAATGAGATCACATGAACACAGGAAGGGGAATATCACACTCTGGGGACTGTGGTGGGGAGGGGGGAGGGGGGAGGGATAGCATTGGGAGATATACCTAATGCTAGATGACGAGTTAGTGGGTGCAGCGCACCAGCATGGCACATGTATACATATGTAACTAACCTGCACAATGTGCACATGTACCCTAAAACTTAAAGTATAATTAAAGAAAAAAAAATGTAAAGGATTCACCAACTGTAAGTATCACTGAGATATCTTTGTATTTTTTGGAATGAATTGTAAAGAAATTTAACCTAATCAGGAATGAGAAATTATTAATACAATGTTATACAATAAATCAACACTTACCTGTCTGAAAACATTTATTGCATTTTGCATTTATTTAAAATGCTGGTGTTTAAGCTATACAAACCAGCACAACTTTGTTTGGTATTTAAAATTTAACTTCAGATGTGCTAGGAAAATTCCAAACTGCGTCAAGTTCAGACAGTGAAAAACCTTATAAATATTATGACAATCAGCTTAATATTAACATACGTAAAGGAATTCAGGGGAGAACATAAGAGAAAGTAGAAGCCAAGATAAGCTACAGACAGGGGTCATAAATGAAGAAGAAAGTAACTAGTCAAACAAAAAACAAGTGGGGCAATTAGCTGGAAACCAAGAAAGCAGAAAATACTGCAATGAAGTTATTGATAATTAAAATCTAAGGAAGCAAAACCCCTCTATTAGGAATAGATGATATAGTATGTCAATGTACAGCCACGTATATTAATTAAGTGGAGTGAAAGTAGGGAGGTATGGGGAAAGCCACGTTTCATTACACAGGTGTCTTAAGAGTAGAAGACATCTGTTAGATTAGAATAAAATTGATTCCAGCCCCAGCTCTTTTATGTTCTCATGCATAAAACACCTAATGACTTTAGAAAACTCACATATCCCACCAAACCCATCCCATCTAATAATCCCTTCTTCCAATCTATTAAACCACGAATCCCCCACTAAATGTGACCTCTATCTTCAAAGCATACTGCCTGCATACTCAATAACAAATGCTCTCTGTCCTTTTAAAAAGAATTATTAAAGTTATGGCAAATATTTGATATTCTAGGAGAAAATGATCACAATACTCAAGAAGATACATAGCATGATATTATAAAATAACTTTTTTCGGGCAGGGGGGAGTTGTATTGTATTTGGGAACTAGAAGACAGTTAATCCTTGGTATGTGTTCAGGGTGGCCCACCTTATTCAGGTATACTACTTTTAAAACAATTTTCCTATCCATAGGATCTAGAGAATTCTAAAAATATTAAATAAGTTTTTTTCTCCTCTAATTTTACATATATTTCACCTCTCTGAAGTTGACATCTCTAAGCCAGGAAAATGCTTTCCAAGGCACTTGGGCTGCCTGAAATCCAACCAGAGTCCCTGAATTACATCTATCTACTCTGCCCAGGGGATCTGAGGTGTTTCAAACAAGTAGGAAAAAGAGTACAAGAAGCAGAATAAGAGTCATTGAAAATATCAGAATCAGACACAGTCAAGTTTAACCCTGGCAGGCTACTTTGCCAGATGTGTGAGCTGAAAAAGTTACTTGTCTTCTCTGTGTTTCACTATACACAATTGTAAAATGGTGATAATAATAGTTGTATCTTATGGGTTGCTGTGAGGATTAAACAAAGCAACACATGCAAAGCACCTGGTAGAGTAGCTGATATCCTAAATGGTAAATATTAACTGCATACAAAGGAGTTCAATAATTAGTTGCAAGCTGATCAATCATAATATATGTGACAGATCTAACAGAACCAGTATGTCTCAGGGAAAAAAAATGGGAATAAAAATTTTATCTTGAGATTTACCAATCTTGTTTGTGGTTTTCCAAAAAGAAAAATAAGGAAACGATAACTGTTAGATATGATATGAGATTAAAAAGATTTATAATCATCTTTGTGTTTGGGAAAAATGATATACCATACATAGAAAATTATACTAAAATGTGCATTTCTAAGAAGCAAGAAGAGGAGACTTGCTGGGGCACACAAACTCTGATGGATACCCCTTATTACTACAAGGCAGAGCTTTGCAGGAGCTGGAGTAACCATCCCAGGGAAGGCATTGAAAGTAATAAATATTTTGAAAAAGGCATAATTTTTTTTAGAGGTCATTTGTTTTCTACTAGTGGCAAGACCTGGGGTAACAACATTTTTTTCTGTGACTTTAAGCTCTGGCTGGAGTTAAATGTGTAGCCTGGGTAGATGCCAATTCAACAGCTTTCCCCCCATTCATTCATTTCTGTACAATTTTGTGGACCAGAACAGAAAAGGTATATTCTGTGCCACTGGAGATGCTAGCATTAGGGAAAGAAACAAATTAAGTGAAATCATTTTCCCCCATTTTACTCTGAAAACAACTATTACACATTCACACCTTTGTACTTCATTGCTATGTAATGAATTAAAGAGGCCAAAAATTGAGTTGATTTTGGAACCCTTCGGTTATCACAGTAATAATTAGTGTTTATTACATGGAAAACATTTTCTACATGCTTTGCATACGCTAATTTATTTAGTCCTTGCAAGTTTTAATATTATCCTCATTTTATGGTTAAGAGAACTGGGGCACACAAAGGATAAGTGACTTGCCTTAGATGACAGAAAAGTAGAGCCAAGATTTGAACCAAAGCAGTCTGGCTCCAAAGTTTCTGCTCTTTTAATTAATGTACTATATTGTATATCCATATGGCAGCCAGCACAAATATATGCAATAACTGTTAATTTCATATCTAATTCACATACTTGTGCAAATTGAAATCTTTTTTCGTCAAAGCTTTCCCATAAAACCAAACATAAATTTTAAGTTTAAGCACTCACTACAGCTCACGACTCAGTGCATAGCAAAGGATGCACTGTCAAACTCTAAAACACCCTAATATGTTGAAAAACTTTTGTGGTAAAGAGCCAGATAGTAAATATTTCAAGCTTGGTGGCCAGTACTTATGTCTACAGGAATTACTCATCTCTGACTCTGTAGCACAAAAGTAGAACTACAGATGATATGTAAATGATAATATCAAACTTCATTTTTATTTCTTTTTTTATTATACTTTAAGTTCTGGAGTACATGTGCAGAACGTGCAGTTTTGTTACATAGGTATACACGTGCCATAGTGGTTTGCTGCACCCAACAACCCACCATCTACATTAGGTATTTTTCCTAATGTTATCCCTCTCCTAGTCCCCCAGCCCCTCACAGATCCAGGTGTATGATGTTCTCCTCCCTGTGTCCCTGTGTTCTCACTGTTCAACTCCCACTTATGAGTGAGAACATGCGGTGTTTGGTTTTCTGTTCTTGTGTTAGTTTGCTGAGAATGATGGTTTCCACCTTCATCCATGTACTTGCAAAGGACATGAACTCATCCTTTTTTATGGCTAAATAGTATTCCATGGTGTATACGTGCCACATTTCTTTATCCAGTCTATCACTGATGGACATTTGGGTTGGTTCCCAGTCTTTGCTATTGCGAATAGTGCCGCAATAAACATACGTGAGCATGTGTCTTTATAGCAGAATGACTGATAATCTTTTGGGTATATACTGAGTAATGGGATTGCTGGGTCAAATGGTATTTCTAGTTCTAGATCCTTGAGGAATCACCGCACTGTCTTCCACAATGGTTGAACTAATTTATACCCCCACCAACAGTGCAAAAGCTTTCCTGTTTCTCTACATCCTCTCCAGCATCTGTTGTTTCCTGACCTTTTAATGATCGCCATTCTAAATGGTGTGAGATTGTTATCTCATTGTGGTTTTGATTTGCATTTCTCTAATGACCAGTGACGATGAGCATTTTTTCCATATGTTTGTTGGCTGCATAAATGTCTTTCTTTTGAGAAGTGTCTGTTCATATGCTTTGCCCACTTTTTGATGGGGTTGTTTGTTTCTTGTAAATCTGTTTAAGTTCTTTGTAGATTCTGGATATTAGCCCTTTGTCAGATGGATAGATTGCAAAAATTTTCTCCAATTCTGTAGATTTCCTGTTCCTTCTGATGATACTGTCTCTTTCTGTGCAGAAGCTCTTTAGTTTAATTAGATCCCATGTGTCAATTTTGGCTTTTGTTGCCATTGCTTTCAGTGTTTTGGACATGAAGTCTTTGCCCATCCCTATGTCCTGAATGTTATTTACTAGGTTTTCTTCTAGGATTTTTATGGTTTTAGGTCTTATGTTTAAGTCTTTAATCCATCATGAGTTAATTTTTGTATAAGGTGTAAGGAAGGGGTTCAGTTTCAGTCTTCTGCTTATGGCTAGCCAGTTTTCCCAACACCATTTATTAAATAGGGAATCTTTCCCCCATTGCTTTTGCCAGGTTTGTCAAAGATCAGATGTTTGTAGATGTGTGGTGTTATTTCTGAGGCCTCTGTTCTGTTCCATTGGTCTATGTATCTGTTTTGGTACCAGTACCATGCTGTTTTCGTTACTGTAGCCTTGTAGTATAGTTTGAAGTAAGGTAGCATGATGCCTCCAGCTTTGTTCTCTTTGCTTAGGATTGTCTTGGCTATGTGGGCTCTTTTTTGGTTCCATATGAAGTTTAAAGTAATTTTTTCCAATTCTGTGAAGAAAGGCAATGGTAGCTTGATGGGGATAACATTGAATCTATAAATAACTTTGGGCAGTATGGCCATTTTTTCACGATACTGATTCTTCCTATCCACGAGCATGGAATGTCTTTCCATTTGTTTGTGTCCTCTCTTATTTCCTTGAGCAGTGGTTTCTAGTTCTCCTTGAAGAGGTCCTTCACATCCCTGTAAGTTGTATTCCTAGGTATTTTATTCTCTTTATAGCAATTGTGAATGGGAGTTCACTCATGATTTGGCTCTCTGTTTTTGGTGCATAGGAATGCTTGTGATTTTTGCACACTGATTTTGTATCCTGAGACTTTGCTGAAGTTGCTTATCAGCTTAAGGAGATTTTGGGCTGAGACAATGGGTTTTTCTAAATATACAATCATGTCATCTGCAAACAGAGACAAACTTTATTACAAAACACAAGGCAGGCCAGATTTGACCTCAGGGCCTTGTTTGTTCACCCTGGCTCTAAATTTTATTTACACACATAAGTAACTCCACTGTGGCAAAATAAGACTAACTGCATTACAAGAAGTATGTTTCCGTAAATAATTTATGTGATTTAAAGCAGTGGTTCTCTGAAATCATGTCCTTTTGAAGCAACATGGATGCAGCTAGAGGCCATTATCCTAAGCAAATTAACACGGGAACAGAAAACCAAATACCACATGTTCTCACTTATAATCAGGAGCTAAACACTGAGTACACATGGGCATAAAGATGGGAACAACAGACACTGAGGACTACTAGAAGGGGGAGGGTGCGAAGGGGAGGATGGCCGAAAAACTACTTATTGGGTACTATGTTCACTACCTGGGTGATGAGACCATTTGTACATTACACCTCAGCATTGCACAATTTACTCATGTAACAATCTGCACATGTATCCCTTGAAGCTAAAATAAAAGCTGAAAAAAGTAAATAAATAAAGTAGTGGTTCTCCATCAGCAGCAATTCTGCCTCCCAGAATCATCACAATTAACACGACTTACAAAGTAGATTCCCCTGCCCCTATTCTCAGCTTACTTATTTACTGTGTCACCCACCAGTCCCAATATTCTTTTCTATTCACAGTTCTTAAATTCTTAACTCATAGGATGGGGCACCCACCAGTTGCATAACTTTGATGTGACTGAAAAAAGAACTGATATATGGGACTACCATGAATACTACACTTGGGTATATTTTGAGGGGGTGAAGGTGGAGACACAGTTTAGTGTAGTCTGCAGGATGAGGAAACGTGGTAGGAAAAAAAGTCTTCTTGACACAGAAACCCAAAAGGGAATTGCAATTGTCAATCCTGAAATACAGCTTTCATAAAAGGAAACTTTTTTTTTTTTTTTTTTTTTTTCCTGAGACAGAGTCTCGCCCTGTTGCCCAGGCTAGAGTGCAGTGGCGTGGTCTCAGCTCACTGCAACCTCTGCCTCCCGGGCTGAAGCAATTGCCTGCCTCAGCCCCCCAAGTAGCTGGGATTACAGGCATGTGCCAACACACCTGGCTAATTTTTTCTATTTTTAGTAGACACAGGGTTTCACCATGTTGGCCAGGCTGGTCTCGAACTCCTGACCTCATGATCTGCCCTCCTAGGCCTCCCAAAGTGCTGAGATTACAGGCGTGAGCCACCACACTCGGCCAAAAGGGAACTTTTTTGGATACATGTGCCTGCTCTATTCTCACAGTGCCAGGGCCACTGGTAGGTGGACTTCTGGCAGAATCAATAACCCATTATTGTTCCCAGGTCATGCTTTTGGCTTTACTAACCCTGTTTCTCATCATGAGGACTTCAATAGAACCAGAACCAAAAGAATTGACCATTTAGGAAAGACGTGAAATGGAATGGCTCAAATGAAATTATTTCTTCCACTCAATTCCCTAGTCTTATCTTCAATCTCACTCAACAGTACAAGAAAATGGACTTCTACCGTCTTGAAATTTAAAATATTTTAAAAAGGTAATATTTCCATTGAAAGAATGTTTTAAGCATATTCTTAATATGTTACCAGTCCAGCACAGTTTGGTGTCCAGAACATAAAAAGGTTATTTTAAGATACTCTCTCCTAAATTATCAAAGATGCGGATAAGTCCCTTCACAATACAGTGATCTGAAGCCCCTATGCACTCTTCTTTTTGATAAAGTAAATGTTCTGTATGTGTATATACATATTTTTATGTGTGTGTCAATGCTTGGTTTTCTACAGTCTGGGCAGACCAAAGTTGAAATTTTTATTACCTTGAATAGATAAAGTTCTAAGACTTATGATAATATGATAATATGAGCAATAGAAAATATAGTACCTATTTCAAAAACATATTAGTAAAATGATACTTTCAGAGTATAAAACATGATAAAACACATGGTATTTACATTTCAGTGAATACTTAAGTAACAAAAGCATAGCTTGGAAAGGATGACTGACTAGATGCCCCTTTTCTGGAAAGGATGCCTAGGTGACCCATTCTTGACATTTTGGCAGAATCATTCATTTTAACTTACTCTGACAATAAAACTATACTGAACAGATTATTTCCAGATAGGTAATTCCTTCTTTCTCTGTCAACAGAGAGCTAACTTGATACCTTCAGGTTTCTTCCATTATTTACTCTGAGAGAAATACATCTACATTTGTCTAGAATGCAAGATTCATAATGACTGAGAAAAAAACTAAAGAAAGTATCTGCCTGAACCATAAGTCTATAGATTTGTCATGTCTTTGTTTTCTTCTGGCCTCATATAATGCCCACGGGAATGAACCTCCCAACACCATGGTACTAGTAACTTTTCATTATCAGGAATGAGATATATAAGGTATTAATTAGCATGTTATGGGTAAGGAGCAGCATTTGTTTAAGAGACACAGTATGGTTAAAAAATATTCAAGAGTATCATCTCCAAATGTAACTTGAAAGCTTTTATTTGGAGTAGAGGTCCAGATACTTCTACCTTTAACCATTAATTGGTCTTCCTTTGTTTAGAAAGATCAGCCAAATCAACTATGAAGGTCAACAGAATGATAGAAGACACAGAAAGAATATTTGTCTCTCTAGGGTAACTCTTGGCAAACTTTGAAAATGAGACAAGATTAAACTGGGTAAAGCAGCAAACTTATTAAGCTATATATATTGATTCAATGGCAATTATAACTTACTCTGGCAGTAAAGCTATAAAACAGCACAAAGAATTTCCTTAGGCTGAGAGAAAACATCATGGCTTTTACAGAAAGCACCAAGTTGGCTGGCATGCAGCCCCAGGCTGGACCTTTTGAATGAAAAAGGTCAATACAACTGAACTGTGGGAAAATTAACACAGATTTTAATTGAGATATATCCGTGCCTCAAAGAGTAATACGGATGAACTGCCCTTGCCTTTATCTGATGACTTAAAATTTTTCTCTCTTCAATTTTCAAGGGAAACTCTTCAGGGAAAGGAGAATGTTTTCCTTATCCCATTCCCCTTCAGGGGATAAGGAAGTGGCTGCAAAAGGCTGCAGTGTAACTCTTTAAATTGGGAATAGTTAAAATACAAGGATTAAGCTGGAGTGCTTTCTTTTTCTTCTGAAGAAGAGTGCTCAGGTGGTAGCACTGGAACTGCGTGCCCTCTGATAACCCTGACCCCAAGCTGATGTGGTCCATGTGCTTTCCATGGCCGCATCATCTTTCTCAATCAAAAAGCAGCAGCCCTCCTGGCAGAGCAATTGTTCTTTTCCAATGTATATCCTGAAGGATGTAAAACTCTAACTCCTAAGAATGAGTCTGTATTCCTATAAGGATTTAGACAGGCAGTTTAGTCTCCAGAGGCTTAGAATTCTTGGGCAACATCTCTAGTTCATTCAAGCTTGGTATAAAGCTAAAGAAACCACTGGGATCCTAGCTTGGGCTGGCTGCCCCCATATCTGGCCATGAGAACAACAGGATGATATAATTCAGGTACAGTCTCTGATATGATCTAAGTGGGAATATTCAATGGGGTGCTAGCACCTGCTCTTACATCAAGGTTATGGTGGAGCCACAGTTCCCCAAAGTAGTAGAAGTAGAATGACGGGGATGGGGTAGGGTCACAGAAGTAAGGAGAAGAATTTCTGGAGGATACTCTGGTGGTATATAGCCTATCACTGGTTCAGGCCAGAAATGCTACCTAAGCAAGAGATACACATGGCCATCAGAATGACAGAAGTGATATTTGTATCCAGCAGATACACACTGGTATCACTCAGCCTCAATCAAGGCATCAGCAAGGCAGTTGATAATGTCCAAATTGAAGATATTAGACCTGCCATAGTCCTGAAGAGTTCATGGGGAATCTCAGGCTTGATCTTGAGTGGAACCTCCAAGCTACACTTAGGAAAATCGTGGGAAATTCACAGCATTATCAAACAAGGGCAATGGTAAAGGTTGCTGCACAAGCCAGTCGGGCTGACCTTTCCAGCCACAGAAATTTGCATGCGAATGCGAGTTAGTCCCTTTGCACTAGTCATAAATGTGCCAGTTCATGTCATTCAAGAGTATATATAGATGAGATAAGATCCTTTGCAGACATATGGCATTAAAGGATGTAACAACCTACAGCTTACTGTTAGCCAGAAAGATTCTGTGACATGCTCAATTTTGGGATGGTTGAAGAATTCAGAGATGTGAATCTCCCTCTACAAAAATGCCACTAACTCATTAGTACAAATCTCCAGATTCCTCCTTCTCACCACCAATAATGTTCCCATAAGTTTGTACTCGGAGAAATGTGCACTTATCAAACTGCATAAAGCCATCACCAAAGTTGAACTTACTTCATCCATCTACAAATATTTCCAAATTTCTTGAGCCCTCACTAAAGAACTTCCTCAAGACCCAGGAAAGAAAAGTAATGTGTAATGTCTATTATTTCAACTGTGTAACCTGATACCAGAGTTACTATTCAGGCTGCATCCTTCTTTTGGCTCTGACTCCTCAAATTTCAAGCTTTTGCCACCAGTACAACCATTTGATAAAAGAAAAGAGTACAGGATGGGGAAGAGGGAAAGAAGACTACCAAAACAGCCTCCTAACTGGCCTCCCACCTTCAGTCATCCTTTTATTTCATCCATCCTGGATAACACCAAATAAGCATTTCTAAAAACTCTGATTTTGTGTTATTATTTTCTACTTTTTCTTCATCAGTATATTCTAATCTTTCTAAAATGAACATATGTAATGAAATAATTTTTCAAAGTCAAAAGAGGCCAGGAGTGGTGGCCCACGCCTGTAATCCCAGCACTTTGTGGAGCCAAAGTGGGCAGATCATGAGGTCAGGAGTTCGAGACCAACCTGGCCAAGATGGTGAAACCCCATTTCTACTAAAAATACAAAAATTAGCCGGGCACAGTGGCGGGCACCTTTAATCCCAGATACTCAGGAGGCTGAGGCAGGAGAATCGCTTGAACCTAGGAGGTGAAGGTTGCAGTGAGCCAAGATCGTGCCACTGCACTCTAGCCTTGGTGACAGAGCAAGATTCCATCTTAAAAAAAAAAAAAAGGCAAAAGAACTCAGCTTTTATATTTCATTCCCACTATATGATCCAAACATAGTCCTACAATATCCAGTCCCTAATACCTTTCTTTTCTAACCATTCATTCATCTACTGTGATGAACTTTGCACTCCAAACAAACTGACATAGTCACTTCTCCTGAAAAAGAATAGGAGACATATTCTTTCCCATTCCTATAATTTCACTCTCGGTTCTCTACCATAATGTAGTCCCTAAATCCTTCCTTTATCAAAATCATCTTTACACAGAGATTCCATCACCTTTGAGACTATCAATATCCACTGCAAACCAAAAGTGATCTTTTTTCTCTTCAAAACTCTTCCCCAAATTGAGAGTCAACACTGATAACTTCCTTCCATGAATTATTAGTTGTCTTTCTATGTATATCTATATCTTCACTATTCACAGTAAACATTAAAGAAAGGGAACATACTTTTTTTTGGTGGGGGGGGACATACATTTTTCTTGTTACATAATAAATGCTCAACAAATGTTTGTTGAATGAATCCTGAGACATACTTACAACACTACATATAATTAGACCAGGTGATCAATAAATTTTTGATGCTTACGTGATTAAGGGAAATAAATGATTGCAAGGGCTTTTGCCATAAAGCTAATGATGGGTATTCTGTCTATATTAAAAACACATTAGAGAATGTTTTAAAGCTTAAAGAATGTTGTTATTACTCAAGAGTAGGTTAAGCAGTGATGAGTAACAGCTGAAATTGAGTATGAACGATAATTTGCACCTTGGCATACATGTAATCCTTTTTAAATGGCCCTAAATTTATAGTCTATTCCATTTATTTAATTTGTGTTATTACTTTTCAATATACTTCTCTAAAAATAAGAATTCTCATTTATACAGAAAATATAAAATTGTGAAAGTATGCTTGCTGTTTTCTTTATTTGCATTAACCATAACTAAGGGAACTCTATCAGGACACACTGCAATGTCATAGATGAGCCATCCTTTTGCTTATTCTAACTGTTGGAAACCTAATTAAAGAGCAATTCCTTACATGTTGGCCTTGGAAACTCCAAGTGTAAGCTTAATTACAACAATGCAAAAAAGATTAGGAAATTATCATTGTTTATTATTACCTCAAGTGTTATTAAGTATCAAAAAGTAAACATGCTTTCTGCTTATGTCACCAACTAAATTTAAAGATGACTTTCATTTTCTTCCTTTAAAACAAGTATGATCTGTGATATGTGATAAGACTCACCCCCCACAAACACTTTATTTTCACAGAAAATTAACTCCTTAATTTAGACAGAAAATGTTAATTTTAAACTTCTAGGAATGTGCTTTGCCTAAAATTGAGATATTATTTTAAAATATGTCTTTTCAAAGAAGGTGATACAACATGTAATTATAGTGTATAAATAAAAAACAAACACTTCATCCTATAAAACATATTATGGCATATTTTACTTTGAAATAAAAGTACTGATATTTTAAAATATACCAATACAAAATTTCAAGGAACTCATTTACAAATGCCAAGGGGACACAGACACACTAAGATTATTTTAACTCACACTGATTTCAGTTCTACAGCCACCAGGTTATCAAGAGGAAAATTTAACCTAATTATGAACACATTGCCAGAAACACTTCTAGACACTTCCTTTAAAAGGGAGGTAAACTTCGGATTAAATAGGTTCAACACTCTAAAAAATAGAAAATCAAAGAAAAGGGAAATAGCCTTTCTCAAAATAGGCAAATGATAGAAGGCCCAAGTTTTTAAATTGCACCAAGAATTTGGTCCAATTTGCAAAAGTACTTATATTTCAAAAACACTGATGACAAATGAAACTGTAAAAACCTACTGAATTTGCCTTAAATCAATTCATTTTCAGACCATAGGAGGAGTAACTAAAACAGCACGGAATTGAGGTTGCCATTAAAGTTGCAATCTTTATTAATCTTGAAGAGGAGGAATATTGATTGTAATTCCTTCTAATTCTATGCTTCTTTATTTTTTTGAGACAAGGTCTCACTCTGTCACCCTGGCTGCAGTGCAAGTGGCATGATCTCAGCTCACTGCAGATTCGACCTCCCCGGCCCAAATTCTATCACCTCAGCCCTGCCAAGTAGCTGGGACTACAGGTGTGTGCCACCACGTCCAGCTAATTTTTGTAGAGATGGAATTTCGCCATATTGCCCAGGCTGGTTTCAAACTCCTGGGCTCAAGAAATCTGCCTGCCTCTGCCTTCCTAAGTGTTGGGATTACAGGCATCAGCCACTGCACCTGACCCTAATTCTATGATTCTTGTTGAGGATTTCTGCATTATGATTCTTACTGAAAATGTTTACATGTACATTTGTGAGAAATAATGGTCTATAGTTTTATTTTTCTGTACGATCTGTCTGTTTTAGAGTAATAACATTAGCTTCATAAAATCAGTCAGGAAGTGTTCCCTCCTCTTCTCTTTTCTAGAAGAGATTTTGTGAACTTGAAGTTAATTTCTCCTAAAATGTGCGGTAAAATTCACTAGTGAAATATCTTGGCTGGGATAACTGGCTAGCCATATGCACAAGATTGATACTGGATGCCTTCCTTATACTACATACAAAAATCAACTCAAGATGGATTAAAGACTTAAACGCAAAACGTAAAACTGCAAAAACCCTGGAAGATAACCTAGGCAATACCATTTGCAGTGTAGGCACAGGTAAATATTTCATGACAAAGATGCCAAAAACAATTGCAAGAAAAGCAAAAATCAACAAATGGGATCTAATTAAACTAAAGAGCTTCTGCCTGGCAAAACAAACTATCAGCAGATTAAATAGACAACCTATAGAATGGGAGAAAATTTGTGCAAACTATGCATCTGACAAACGTCTAATATCCAGCATCTATAAAGAACTTAAACAAATTTATAAGAAAAAAACAACCTCATTAAAAAGTGGGCAAAGAACATGAACAGTTACTTCCCAGAAGAAGACATATATGTGGCCAAAAATAATATGGAAAAAAGCTAAACATCACTGATCATTACATTAGAGATATGCAAATTGAAACCACAATGAGATACCATCTCACACCAGTCAGAATGGCTGTTATTAAAAAGTCAAAAAATAACAGATGCTGGTGAGGTTATGGAGACAAAGGAACGCTTATACACTGTTGATGGGAGTGTAAATTAGTTCCACCATTGTAGAAGATAGTGTGGTGAATCTTCAAAGACCTAAAGACAGAAATACCATTTGACTCAGCAAACCCATTACTGAGTATATACCTGGAGGAATATAAATCATACTGTTATAAAGACACATGCACGCATATGTTCACTGCAGCACTATTCACAAAAGCAAACACATGGAACAAACGTAAATGCCCATCAGTGATAGACTGGATAAAGAGTATTCGTATTTCATGGTGTATAGGATCTCATTCTTTTTTATCTCATTCTTTCCATGGTGTACATATACACCATGGAATACTATACAGTCATAAAAAAGAATGAGATTATGTCCTTTGCAGGGACATGGATGGAGCAGGAGGCCATTATCCTTAGTAAACTAACACAAGAACAGAAAACCAAATACCACATGTTCTCACTTATAAGTGGGAGCTAAATGATGAGAACACAAGGACACATAGAGGGAAACAACATACTGGGGCCTTTTGGAGGGTGGAGGCGGAGGGTGGAAGGAGGGAGATAATCAAGAAAGACAACTAACGAATACTAGGCTTAATACCTGGGTGATGAAATAATCTATACAAAAACCCCCACCACACAAGTTTACCTACGTAACAAACTTGCACTTGTACCCTTGAACTTAAATTAAAAAATCATTTATCACATAAAATATAAATCCAGATGAAGATCATGTGCCATGCCAAAATGGAAAGGATAAAATGAATGTTATTAAACATGTATTAATATCTTTTTTAAAAAAGAAGAAATATCTTGACACGGTGATTTCTTTTTCAGGAGCTTTTAAATTACTTAATTTCTTCAATGGTTAAATAGCTATTCAGATTGTCTATTTCACCTTGGTTGAATTTTGGTAGTCTGTGGTTTTCAAAGAATTGATTCATTTCTTCTAAATTATGGGTATCAAGTTGTTTATAGTGTTTTCTTGTTAACTTTTTAATGGCTGCAGGATCTGTACTGATATCCACTATTCCATTTCTGATATTGGTGATTCAGGCCTTCCCTTCTTAGATTTTTCAGTCTTGTCAAAGGTTTACCAATTTTATTAATTTTTTTTCCAAAAATAGCTTTTGTTTCATGGTTTTTCTCTCTTGTTTTTGTATTTTCAATTTCTTCGATTTCTGTTTTTGTCTTCATTATTTATTTATTTATGCTTACTTCGGGTTTATTTTCTCTTCTTTTTCTAGTCTCTTACATAGAAACTTAGTAGTTCCTTGAGAAAGAAACTTACACTATTGATCTGAGAACCTTCCTCATTTCAAAAGTGAGCACTTACTGCTGTACACTTCCCTGTCAGCACACATGTGGGAGGTTTAACTACCTCCCACATATTTTGATATATATTATTTTCATTCAGTTGTATGTATTTTTAAATTTCCTTTGAGACTTCCTCTTTGACCCATGGATCATTTTTCCCCTGTTGTCTGTTACTGATTTCTACTTTGAATCTACTGTGGTCAGACAACATACTCTATATGATTTCAATTCTTTTAAATATGTTGAGGCTTGTTTAATGGCCCAGGATGGGATCTACCTTGGTGATGTTCCACTCATATTCTACTCTTGTTGGGTAGAGTGGTTTTTGTTTTGTTTCTTTTGTTTTTTTGAGATGGAGTCTTGCTCTGTCGCCCAGGCTGGAGTGCAGTGGTGCGATCTCGGTTCACTGCAACCTCAGCCTCCCAGGTTCAAGCAATTCTCCTCCCTCAGCCTCCTGAGTAGCTGCGACTACATGCGTGTGCCACCATGCCAGGCTAATTTTTTGTGTGTGTATATATATATGTGTGTGTATATATGCATATGTGTGTGTGTGTGTATATATATATGTATATATATGTGTATATATGTATATATGTGTGTGTATATATATATGTGTGTATATATATGTGTATATATATATGTGTGTGTATATATATATATATTTAGCAGAGACGGGATTTCACCGTGTTAGCCAGGATGATTTCAATCTCCAGACCTCGTGATCCACCTGCCTTGGCCTCCCAAAGTGCTGGGATTACAGGTGTGAGCCACCGCGCCCAGCTTGGTAGCGGGTTTTATAAATGCCAGTTAGATTCTGTAGGTTGGTTGTGTTACTCAGATCTTTTATATCCTTGCTGACTTTCTATCTAAAAGTTCTATCAGATGCTAACTAGGAATCTTGGGTCCATTTAGATCCTGGCCTCTAAAGCAGCCACATCAGACATACTTTGTTCTTTTGTCCATTGAATTTTTAATGACAAATAATGAGTCAGTATGCAGAACATACAAGAGTAGTCGCTGGCTGAATTTCAGAAGCCTAGGACTATCGTTGATTTGCTAATTTGCAGAAGATAGTTACTGGAGTAAGGGTGTTGTTGACTCGATGATTTTCAGAAGCATGGCCACTGGAGTGAGGCTGTCACTGATTGGCTGATTTTCACGTCATGTGTACTGATCAAAAGTGATTTCTAATTACTGGTGATTACTTATTCATGACTTGGGACTTTGTTCAAAGAATAGTCCTTTCCTTTCTTGAATGTAAAAATTAACTACTTTTAATTACCAATCCTCCTTTTGGTTTTCCTCAGAAAAATCTGCTAGAGACAACATAATGGATTATCTAGATATATATTTGTGGAGGTATAATTCTCAACTAGTGTTACCATTTTAAGTGACTGAGGTACCAATTACTGTAGTAGAAAAGTAATTCTAAATGTGAAATTTTAATAATTTATTTTAAAATGTTATTATTATTGTTAGAGATGGGGTTTCACTATGATGCCCAAGCTGAAGTGTAGTAGCTATTTACAGTATGATCACAGTGCACTGCAGCCTTCAACTCATGGGCTCAAGCAATGCTCCCACCTCAGCCTCCCAAGTAGCTGGATCTACAGGGAATGCCACTGCACCTGGCTTACTCTCAGCTATCATAAGATTATTTCCAAAACCTTGGGTGAGGCTGAAGGAAGGGATTATAAACTGCCTTGTCTTCTGCAGCTTGTCTTCTAGCTAGTTTTAATCTCAAGGGTTTCAGACTGGTATAGTGCTCAACCCCTATTTAATGGTAATGTTAATTCTTCTATACTATTTGTAGGAAAAAAATTAAGCCTCTGAAATTATTCTTGGTTTAGGGAATTCAGCAACAAGTTGGCTTGGCTTTTCAATAGTTTTACTTCTTCAGCTTGTTCCATTTCTTGAGATCTCAAGAGCTATACTAAAAGTCTCAGATTTTTACTTCATCTCTACATACTTCTAAAATTTAGCCTGGAATGGTGGCCAACTTTGTAGAGACTTGCAGTGGCTTTTCTCTTTACAAGAATGCTATGTTACAATATCTAAATAGGATTGCATTCCAATGTTTAAAATCCAGTCTCCTCCTTTAATTCTTTCTTATGTTATCTTTCAAGTACCTACAGCCACCACTTTCCCATCCTCTGAAAGAAAATTTTGTTGAGTTTACTTTCTATAATTTACAGTAAGAAAAAATTGAAATAGTCAAAACAATACTCTACCCTGGAGAAATAACCCTGCTTCTTCTATCTCCTTTTGAGATCTACTAGTATACTGAAAAAATGTAATCTGTTTAAGAAGTATAGGGTACAGGATACCAATAAGAGTCAGCAGAAATGGCTAACATAGTAGCCTTTGGCTTTCCTGTCATTTTTGAGTAGGATATAACCTATCAGATGAATCTGAGGAAATTAAACTAGTTTTCAGTATCCACTTTGCACTCACACAGGACCCAAGTTCATGGTTTTAGATACACTGAAAATAACATATGCTGTATCCTATCTACCTATACAATTTCAAGTATCAGCCACTAAATTTTTAAATCTTCATGGGATAAGCACAATAGTAAAACATTTTCATAATTGAAAAATCATTAAAAACTTTAGATCACTATAGTAGTTTTAAATTATTTTCTAAGCCCTTTTTGGTACTTCTAACTAAGCTTGTAAATATGCTACCTAGAGATTCAGGTATACTTTTAGTGTTACTTAAACCTATGCAGCTAAAATAAACATCAAATAATTACTGAATGTTAAACTTAAAAATCAGGAAAGTGGTAAGGATATAGAATCTGAAGTTTCAGTGGCAGTTAAACTTTCCAACCAAAATGAATAATTAAGCAAAATGAGGGGAACCTAGCCAAATACTGAAATATTGGAAGATGGGTGGTATGCAGAAGCCCTCTGCAAATTTCTGTGGGTATGAAAAAAGTACATCTCACAAAAAGATGAAAAATAGTGATTTTACTGTTTTGAAAAACTTACAGAATAATTTCATTTGTACACTGCCATGAGAAAATCAGGTTATAAAATTTATCTCCAATCTTAGGCATATAATATGATATATCCATATATAAGCAAAAGCAAGTTCAGAGTTTCTTCATTATTTCCACTTATAGCTTTAAATATATGGTAGACAGGACTTTTAAAGTAAGGGTAATAGAGCACTTTAAAAACAAAAACTATCATTTTACAAATGGATAAATTAAGAGGGTAAACAACTTAACTAATGTTATATAGCAAAGAGTTTAAAAACAGAATCTTAGATTACTTGGCTTCAATTCTGTAGATTATGCTTTCTCTTAATTACCTTCACCCTGAGAGATTATGCACACAGGTTGTAAAATGAACATATGTAACATCAACCTGGGAAATGATCCATAAAGTTGCTTCTAAACTGCAACCTCCCATGCAAAGAAAGCACTCATGCTAAGCTGCCAAGAGCACTGACGCATTTAACAGGCATTAAGCCTCTTAATAAGTTGGTGTTTTAGGACATATTTGTACAATTCAGGCTCAGGAAAGGAACTAAAACAAAAAGTATAAGTAATCAGAACATCAAGTCTAATGTCAAATTGCAGCTGGTTACAGGGTGTCATGGAGACCTTCATAGACCCTTCATATTTAACTAGGTGAATAGTCTGTCTCGGTGTAAGACTAAATTTCATCTGTTGCTAAAAGACAAAATAAATATGATTATTTTCAAATACTATGTAATAGGTAATAAACTGATGCATCTAAGGTCAATTTAAATACAAATACAATGACTCCATATCCAAACTTCGCAGATAAATTCCCCATGTCTAAAAGAACACAGAATTACTTTCAATTTACACACATTTAAAGAAAGTTAAGCTCTATGGTATAAGATATATTTCTTTTCTTCTTTTCTTTTAGACAGTGTTTCACTCTGTTGCCTAGGATGAAGTACAGTAGCACAATCACAGCTCACTGCTTCCTCAACTTCCTGTGCTCAAGCGATTTTCCCACCTCAGCCACCTAAGTACCTGGGCATACAGGCACACACTATCACATCCAGCTAATTTTTTATTTTTTTGCAGAGATGAGGTCTCGCTACATTGCCTAGGCTGGTCTCAAACTCGTAGGCTCAAGTGATCCTCCTGCCTCGGCCTTCCAAAGTACCAGGATTACAGGTGTGAGTCACCTCACCCAGGCTTACTTGCTCTTTTCATCAGCTCTCTACCACCTTAAAAATAATCAACGCTCACATTCACTGAGAACTGGTCTGCTAAATGCCAGGTGGTAGCAGGAAAAGGCTACTGTAATTATACCCCTAACTTTTTACACACAAAGAAACATCACAGCTAGCAAAATCAAGAATGAAGATTTGAATACAGGTCTGTTTAATTTTAAATCTCTATGTCAAAACTCAGTTTTAAAAAGGAAATTTAATAAAATCCCTATTGGCCTTGTGTTAATTTAACTGCTTTATCTTAATGCAAAGGATGCAATTTACTAAAAACAAATAGCTAAACAAATCATCTTTTCCTCAATTTTTGTAAAGCAATTCTAATGGTTCTAATTCCCTTACCTAGCAAGGACTGAAAGAGGCATGTTTAAAAGCACCTTCTATGGAAAAGGATTCAGAGAAAAGTTCCTATTCCCCCTTATCACAAATGGCACATTAGAGGAAAGCAAAGAGCTGATAAATGTACAGAACTGGGTGTTATCTAAATTATATGAACAACAAATATCTAAACTTTGTTTATACTAAAACTTTGGCTTAATACAGCCATTCTCTAGAGCAGTGGTTTAATAGTCTATTTTTTAAAAATAAAACTGAGTCACTATCTCAATATATTTATACCTAATAGGCTACCTACATACACTACTATCAACCTGTACTTTAAAATTTTTTAGATAAAATATATGTAAGTAGGTGGTCTAATATGTTCTCTCACCCACTTGGTTATAGTATACTCTTCACTTTGGACATCATTGATCTAAAGATGTGAAATTTTTCCAGTTTCTACTTTTTCTAGTATTGCTTCCAGACCCAACTTTAGAGCAGCTTAAAGGACTTTTTTTCCTAATACTCGGAAGAGCTACCAGAATATCAAATTCAAGAGTCTAAAGGAGTTTACAGGCTAGATCTAAAAAAGCCTTATTTTCTTTAAATTTCCACTTACATTTATCTTCTTAAGATTCTTTTTTTCTTTATGACAGAACCTTTCTACTTAAAACTTTCTACTTTAATGCTAAAATAGATGCCATATAGATTGCAAGCAACATGTGTGAAAAAGAGAAATAACAGAACATTGCAAGTATAACCAAAGCTAATATTTATTAAATAATACCATGCACAAAGCAATACATTAAGCATTCAAAATGTACTATGTCATTCAGTTCTCAAAAAATCCAACAGAAGCTTGGAAGCAATTAGGTAACTTCTACAAAATTACATAGGCAGCAACAGGAAGAGTGAGTATTACAACTCAGGTTTGAACCGAGGTTCCAAGATGGCCAAAAAGGAACAGCTCCAGTCTACAGCTCCCAGCGTGAGCGATGCAGAAGACAGGTGATTTCTGCATTTCCAACAGAGGTACCGGGTTCATCTCACTGGGGCTTGTCACACAGTGGGTGCAGCCCAAGGAGCAGCGTGGGGCATCGCCTCACCTGGGAAGTGCAAGGGGTTGGGGAATTCCCTTTCCTAGCCAAGGGAAGCCATGACAGATAGTACCTGGAAAATCAGGACCCTCCCACCCTAATACTGCGCTTTTCCAATGGTCTTAGCAAACGGAACACCAGGAGATTATATCCCGCACCTGGCTCAGAGGGTCCCACACCCACGGAGCCTCACTCACTGCTAACACAGCAGTCTGAGATCAAGCCGCAAGGTGTCAGCAAGGCTGAGGGAGGGGCATCCGCCATTGCTGAAGCTTGAGTAGGTAAACAAAGCAGCCGGGAAGATTGAACTGGGTGGAGCTCACCAAAGCTCAAGGAGGCCTGCCTGCCTCTCTAGACTCCAGTACTGGGGGCAGGGCATAGTTGAACAAACGGCAGCAGAAACTTCTGCAGACTTAAATGTCCCTGTCTGACAGCTTTGAAGAGAGTAGTGGTTCTCCCAGCATGTAGTTTGGGACCTAAGAATGGACAGACTGCCTCCTCAAGTGGGTCCCTGACACCTGAGTAGTCTAACTGGGAGACACCTCCCAGTAGGGGCCAACCGACACCTCATACAGCCAGGTGCCCTTCTGAGATGAAGCTTCCAGAGGAAGGATCAGGCAGCAACATTTGCCATTCTGCAATATTTGCTGTTCTGCAGCTTCCACTGGTGATACCCAGGCAAACAGGGTCTGGAGTGGACCTCCAGCAAACTCCAACAGACCTGCAACAGAGGGTCGTGACTGTTAGAAGGAAAACTAACAAACAGAAAGGACATCCACACCAAAACCCCATCTGTAAGTCACCATCATCAAAGACCAAAGGTAGATAAAACCACAAAGATGGGGAGAAACCAGAGCAGAAAAGCTAAAAATTCTAAAAATCAGAGGGCCTCTTCTCCTCCAAAGTATTGCAGCTCCTCGCCAGCAACAGAACAAAGCTGGATAGAGAATGACTTTGACAAGTTGAGAGAAGAAGACTTCAGATGATCAGTAATAACGAACTTATCCGAGCTAAAGGAGGATGTTTGAACCCATTGCAAAGAAGCTAAAAACCATGAAGAAAGATTAGACGAATGGCTAACTAGAATAAACAGCATAGACAAGACCTTAAATGACCTGATGGAGCTGAAAACCATGGCAAGAGAACTACACGATGCATGCACAAGCTTCAGCAGCTGATTAAATCAAGTGGAAGAAAGGGTATCAGTGATTGAAGATCAAATGAATGAAATGAAGCAAGAAGAGAAGTTTAGAGAAAAAAAGAGTAAAAAGAAACGAACAAAGCCTCCAAGAAATATGGGACTATGTGAAAAAAACAAATCTACACCTGACTGGTGTACCTGAAAGTGACAAGGAGAATGGAACCAAGTTGGAAAACACTCTGCAGGATATTACCCAGGAGAACCTACCCAACCTAGCAAGGCAGGCCAACATTCAAATTCAGGAAATACAGAGAACGCCACAAAGATACTCCTCAAGAAGAGCAACTCCAAGACACATAATTGTCAGATTCACCAAAGTTGAAATGAAGGAAAAAATGTTAAGGGCAGCCAGAGAGAAAGGTCGAGTTACCCACAAAGGAAAGCCCATCAGACTAACAGCGGATCTCTTGGCAGAAAGTCTACAAGCCAGAAGAGAGTGGGGGACAATATTCAACATTCTTAAAGACAAGAATTTTCAACCCAGAATTTCATATCCAGCCAAACTAAACTTCAAAAGTGAAGGAGAAATAAAATCCTTTACAGACAAGCAAATGCTGAGAGATTTTGTCACCACCAGGCCTGCCTTACAAGAGCTCCTGAAGGAAGCACTAAACATGGAAAGGAACAACTGGTACCAGCCACTGCAAAATCATGCCAAATGGTAAAGACCATCGAGGCTAGGAAGAAACTGCATCAACTAACGAGCAAAATAACCAGCTAACATCATAATGACAGGCTCAAATTCACACATAACCATATTAACTTTAAATGTAAATGGGCTAAATGTTTCAATTAAAAGACACAGACTGTCAAATTGGATAAAGAGTCAAGACCCATCAGTGTGCTGTATTCAGGAAACCCATCTCACAGGCAGGGAAACACATAGGCTCAAAATAAAGGGATGAAGGAAGATCTGCCAAGCAAATGGAAAACAAAAAAAAGCAGGGGTTGCAATCCTAGTCTCTGATAAAACAGACTTTAAACCAACAAAGATCAAAAGAGACAAAGAAGGCCATTACATAATGGTAAAGGGATCAATTCAACAAGAAGAACTAACTATCCTAAATATATATGCACCCAATACAGGAGCATCCAGATTCATAAAGCAAGTCCTGAGTGACCTACAAAGAGACTTAGACTCCCACACAATAATAATGGGAGACTTTAACACCCCACCGTCAACATTAGACAGATCAATGAGACAGAAAGTTAACAAGGATATCCAGGAATTGAACTCAGCTCTGCACCAACCAGATCTAATAGACACCTACAGAACTCTCCACCCCAAATCAACAGAATATACATTCTTCTCAGCACCACATCACCCTTATTCCATAATTGACCACATAGTTGGAAGCAAAGCACTCCTCCGCAAATGTTAAAGAACAGAAATTATAACAAACTGTCTCTCAGACCACAGTGCAATCAAACTAGAACTCAGGATTAAGAAACTCACTCAAAGCTGCTCAACTACATGGACACTGAACAACCTTGTCCTGAATGACTACCAGGTACATAATGAAATGAAGGCAGAAATAAAGATGTACTTTGAAACCAAGGAGAACAAAGACACAACATACCAGAATCTCTGGGACACATTTAAAGCAATGTGTAGAGGGAAATTTATAGCACTAAATGCCCACAAGAGTAAGCAGGAAAGATCTAAAATTGACACCCTAACATCACAATTAAAAGAACTAGAGAAGCAAGAGCAAACACATTCAAAAGCCAGCAGAAGGCAAGAAATAACTAAGATCAGAGCAGAAATGAAGGAGATAGAGACACAAAAAACCCTTCAAAAAATCAATGAATCCAGGAGGCGGTTTTTTGAAAAGATCAACAAAATTGGTAGACCACTAGCAAGACTAATAAAGAAGAAAAGAAAGAAGAATCAAATAGATGCAATAAAAAATGATAAAGGGGATATCACCACAGATCCCACAGAAATACAAACTACCATCAGAGAATACTATAAACACTTTTACACAAATAAACTAGAAAATCTAGAAGAAATGGATAAATTCCTCGACACATACACCCTCCCAAGACTAAACCAGGAAGAAGTTGAATCCCTGAATAGTCCAATAAAAGGCTCTGAAATTGAGGCAATAATCAATAGCTTACCAACCAAAAAAAGTCCAGGACCAGATGGATTCACAGCCAAATTCTACCAGAGGTACAAGGAGGAACTGGTATCATTCCTTCTGAAACTATTCCAATCAACAGAAAAAGAGGGAATCCTCCCTAACTCATTTTATGAAGCCAGCATCATCCTGATACCAAAACCTGGCAGAGACACAACAAAAAAAGAGAATTTTAGACCAATATCCCTGATGAACATCGATGCAAAGATCCTCAATAAAATACTGGCAAACCGAATCCAGCAGCACATCAAAAAGCTTATCCACCACAATCAAGTTGGCTTCATCCCTGGGATGCAAGGCTAGTTCAACATACGCAAATCAATAAACATAATCCATCATATAAACAGAACCAAAGACAAAAAACAGATGATTATCTCAATAGATGCAGAAAAGGCCTTTGACAAAATTCAACAGCCTTTCACGCTAAAAACTCTTTTTTTTTTTTTTGAGACGGAGTCTCATGCTGTCACCCAGGCTGGAGTGCAGTGGCATGATCTCGGCTCACTACAAGCTCCGCCTCCCGGGTTCATGCCATTCTCCTGCCTCAGCCTCCAGAGTAGCAGGGACTACAGGTGCCCGCCACCCTGCCTGGCTAATTTTTTGTATTTTTAGTAGATACGGAGTTTCACTGTGTTAGCCAGGATGGTCTCGATCTCCTGACCTCGTGATATGCCTGCCTTGGCCTCCAAAAGTGCTGGGATTACAGGTGGTGAGCCACCGCGCCCGCTATTGATGGGACATATCTCAAAATAATAAGAGCTATTTATGACAAACCCACAGCCAATATCATACTGAATGGGCAAAAACCAGAAGCACTCCCTTTGAAAACTGGCACAAGACAGGGATGCCCTCTCTCACCACTCCTATTCAACATAGTGTTGGAAGTTCTGGCCAGGGAAGTCAGGCAGGAGAAAGAAATAAAGAGTATTCAATTAGGAAAAGGGGAAGTGAAATTGTCCCTGTTTACGGATGACATGATTGTATATTTAGAAAACCCCATCATCTCAGCCCAAAATCTCCCTAAGCTGATAAGCAACTTCAGCAAAGTCTTAGAATACAAAATCAATGTGCAAAAATCACAAGCATTCCTCTACATCAATAACAGACAAACAGCTAAATCATGAGTGAACTCCCATACACAATTGCTACAAAGACAATAAAAAACCTAGGAATCCAACTTACAAGGGATGTGAAGGACCTCTTCAAGGAGAACTACAAAACACTGCTCAATAAAATAAAAGAGGACACAAACAAATGGAAGAACATTCCATGCTCGTGGATAGGAATAATCAATATTTTGAAAATGTCCATATTGCCCAAGGTAATTTATAGATTCAATGCCATCCCCATCAAGCTACCAGTGACTTTCTCCACAGAATTGGAAAAAACTACTTTAAAGTTCATATTGAACCAAAAAAGAACCCACATTGCCAAGACAATCCTAAGCAAAAAGAACAAAGCTGGAGACATCACGCTACCTGACTTCAAACTATACTACAAGACTACAGTAACCAAAACAGCACGGTACTGGTTCCAAAACAGAGATATAGACCAATGGAACAGAACAGAGCCCTCAGAAATAACACCACACATCTACAACCATCTGATCTCTGACAAACCTGACAAAAACAAGAAGTGGGGAAAGGATTCCCTATTTAATAAATGGTGCTGGGAAAACTGGCTAGCCATATGTAGAAAGCTGAAACTGGATCCCTTCCTTACACCTTATACAAAAATTAATTCAACATGGATTAAAGACTTAAATGTTAGACCTAAAACCATAAAAACCCTAGGGGAAAACCTAAGCAATACCATTTAGGACATTGGCATGGGCAAGGACTTCATGACTAAAACACCAAAAACAATGGCAACAAAAGCCAAAATAGACAAATGGGATTTAATTAAACTAAAGAGCTTCTGCACAACAAAAGGAACTACCCTCAGAGTGAACAGGCAACCTACAGAATGGGAGAAAATTTTTACAATCTACCCATCTGACAAAGGGCTAATATCCAGAATCTACAAAGAACTTAAACAAATTTACAAGAAAAAATCAAACTACCCCATCAAAAAGTGGGCAAAGGATATGAACAGACACTTCTCAAAAGAAGACATTTATGCAGCCAAAAGACACATGAAAAAATGCTTATCATCACTGGTAATCAGAGAAATGCAAATCAAAACCACAATGAGATACCATTTCATACCAGTTAGAATGGCGATCATTAAAAAGTCAGGAAACAATAGGTGCTGGAGAGGATGTGGAGAAATAGGAAAACTTTTATACTGTTGGTGGGACTATAAACTAGTTCAACCCTTGTGGAAGACAGTGTGGCGATTCCTCAATGATCTAGAACTAGAAATACCATTTGACCCAGCCATCCCACTACTGGGTATAAACCCAAAGGATTATAAATCATGCTGTTATAAAGACACATGCATACGTATGTTTATTGTGGCACTATTCACAATAGCACAGACTTGGAACCAACCCAAATGTCCATCAATGATAGACTGGATTAAGAAAATGTGGCACATATACACCATGGAATAGTATGCAGCCATAAAAAGGGATGAGTTCATGTCCTTTGTAGGTACATGGATGAAGCTGGAAACCATCATTCTGAGCAAACTATCACAAGGATTTTAAACCAAACACCGCATGTTCTCACTCATAGGTGGGAACTGAACCATGAGAACACTTGGGCACAGGGTGGGGAACATCACACACCAGGGCCTGTTGTGGGGTGTGGGGACAGGGAAGGGATAGCATTAGGAGATATACCTAATGTAAATGACAAGTTAATGGGTACAGCACACCCACGTGGCACATGTATACATATGTAACAAACCTGCATGTTGTGCACATGTACCCTAGAACTTAACGTATAATAAAGAAAATAATAAAAAAAAGAAAAAAAAGAAATGAAAAAAATAAATAAAAAATAAAACCCCGGTTTACCTGATGCTAAGTTCTTTACCACTAAGTTTAACCTCCAACTAAGCCTATGCATGATTTATCTATGAAAATATAATAAAAATAATAAATATGTATTTACTATGGGCCAGTATTAGATAATTTATTCTTGAAAACTATACTGTAAATAGGAGCTCTTATTATTCTGAATGATAAATGAGGAAACTTAGGTTCAAATCACTCTTTAGTCTTTTGTGTGACCCCGGGCAACTTATTTAACTTTTTAATGAACGTAGGCAGTCTATCTCTAGTGCCTAGACTCTCAACACTACACTAATATGTTTTTCTGTAAGAATTTTGGCCTCCTAAAAAATTTTAAGACAAATTTACCATAGCCTACTATCACACTACAAAATGAGGTTATAAACATGAACGATTACACATACATAAACATGTATACCTATGTGGTATTACGGGACTTATAGCTCCAGGTTACTTGGCATTTAAACAAAATTATCTCTAAGTTGTGCCATATGTCAGAGGTGAAATTCTATAATGGTTTTCATATATTTGACCATTTGTCTCCCAGGGAATTCAAAGTAGTTCTTTGAAAGATAACATAACAATTTTATAGCGCACAGTGAAATATCATTATAACCACCTTGTGGGTTAAAAAATACTAAGTCATAGAAAAATTAAATGTCAGGATGCAGTTCAAAGAGTACATGGTAGCATTGAAAGAGTATACAAACGTCCCTAGATTAGTGGTATGTCTATAGGGTTATACTTCAAAGTTTAAGTTCAATTCAGTAGACATTTACAGGGCACAAACTATACAGGATACAGAGTAGACAATGTTGGGTTTGGAAACATGTAAAAGATTATTCTTATGTAGTTTATATTCTGGCAGAGAACAAAAAGATGTGTGAAGAACTATAAGGGAAGGGTTAAATACTAATAAAATTTAGAAGAGATTTACAAAGAAACCAAAAAAGAGAAAAATTACTCCTAGGTTGAAAAGCAGGAGAAAGCCTAAGAGGGACTAGGCATTTGATCTGGACTTTGGAAATAGTTCAAATGTTCACAGCAAAGAGAAATGGAAGTACCAACATAAGCAAAGAAATGGTTTTCCCAAAGCAGGGTTCAGAGATTGTTGTACCACAGCACGTATGACGAGAGAAATGAGGTCTAAGATTGGAAAGGGAGGTTCAGGGCAGATTGTAGAGAGCATTACCAGGCAAGCTAAGGAGTTCTGAATTTGTTTCTAAAGAAAATAAGGAAATTACATAACAATGTAAGCTTCAAGGAGATTCATCTGGCAGCATTTTTAAAAGGTGGACTAAGGAAGAGAGTAACTAACTGGGTGAGCCCTTATTGAACAATACTCTTGCATAGGGTATGTGAAGCCACTTGATACTCATGGAAGATCTTCCTTAAAAGTTAGTTTCACTGGAAGATTTTAGAGTTGAAAAAAATTATAACTTTTTTGTGTTCTTTAAAAGATCTTGATACATGCATCAGAATCATACTTTTCCACAATGACCACAAACAATGCAGAAAAATATGGAAAATTCACACGATGGCAGATCATTAGTGTTATGCTCTCAGGTAGCACCACTCTACACCTCTCTCCATAGTAACTAGCTTCCTCTTCTTTGCTGGCTGTTGACAGTTCCAAGGTGGATATGTCTGAGAAGTACTGTATATGGTTGTAATAATCTAAGTAAGAATGTCTAAAATACGGCAATTACATAAAAAAAAGGGAAAGGGGGGGATGAATGGGATAGATGTTAGGGGTAAAGCAAGGGTAGTCAGTTTTTCCTCATCCTTCTGCCAAGACTTGATAAGATGCCTATCGTATAAGCTCCCATAGAATACTACACACTGCTAGCTCAGCACTTATCACATTATATCATAACTTCCTGGTTTCCTGTTTATGTATAACTCTCCTCAACTCATAGCATCTCAAGGACTGCCTTGGTTATAATTGTATCCCACGTACTTAACACAGTTTCTGGCATGTAGACAATATTCAGTACATATCTATTGACTAAATGATTCTAGCAGCAAATACATGAAATGACATCATAATTTTTCTATTTCTCATTAAGAGAAAGGAGTAATCTGCCCATTCTACTTAAGGATCCCATTCTTTGATCAAGGATTTAATTAGGTGAAAAGTGAGAATGTGCTCAGAGCCATGGTGACAAGTGCTGTCGGCAGAGTAGGAGATATCCCAACCTTCAAAATTTCCAAAGAATGCTTAGCAGTAGCCTCTGGGTTGTCCTTCTGGTATCTCTAGCCACCTCCGTGAACACTACTGAGTTGGGTAGCATGCATGCACTGATGTTGCGTACAAAGCAGCAGCATGTGCACGGAGATTGGGAGAGTAACTTTGTGTAAACTAATGGAGGAACACCAAAGGCAACCCCTGCTGTGCTGATGATAATGGCTCTGGATTCAGTGGGCCATAAGAGTTAATGTTGTTTTAACTGAATGTGAATATAAATCTCACATTTACATGTTTATGTTTAAAGTATTTAGTCTAGAGGTACTGGTTTCAAAGTAACATTTCTTAATGAATAGTAAACCACTTATAAACCTAATATATCAGTATCTCCATATAAGATTAAAATTTTCAAAGTTCCTCCTTAGGGTCACATTAGTTATATAAAACAGTTTTATTTTCAATAAAATCTTTATCAAAACATAAAAATACAGTTCAAAAACTGTATCTTAATAAGGGTCATAAATATTTAAAACAGAATTTTTAAATTAAACAGGAATTTTTACAATCTAATTACATAATGTACAATTTAATTAAAGTTATAAGTAAGATTTAGAGAAAATGTGACTTTACAAGTTAAATTTAATCATGATGGAGTTTGAAAATGAGGCACCTGTTAAGAAATAATCTTGCTTCTTCTCTTCCTTCCCTACTTATTTCCTTTCTTGAATCATTAAAAACAAAATAAAAACAAAAAACTTATCAAGCAGCTACTTTCTGCCTGTGAGGCATAAAAGGGAGACCAGATCCAATCTTCCTAGAGCTCAGAGCTACCCTAGGTGCTATGGTTTGAATATGGTTTGTTTGTCCCCACCCAAATCTCAGGTTGAAATTTAATCTCCAGTGTGGTGGTAGTGGGAGGTGGGGCCTAGTGGGAAGTGGATCCCTACCGAACGGCTTTGTGCCCTCCTTATGGTAGTGAGCTTCCACTCTGGAGAGACTGATTTTGTTCTCACAGGAATGGATTAGTTCCCCCTGAGAGCAGGTTGCTATAAAGGCAAGATGCCTCTTGGATTTGGTCCTTCTTCATACACTCTCACTTTCCCTTTGACATTCTCCACCGTGTTTTGATGCAGTACAAAAGCCCTTACTAGAGGCCAATCCAATGCTGGTGCCAGGCTGCTTGTACAGCCTGTAGAACTCTGAGCTAAATAAATCTCTTTTCTTTATAAACTACCAAGCCCCAGGCATTCCTTTATAGCAACACAAAATGGACTAAGACACTAAGTAATGTTGTTAATGATGGTAGAGCAAATAACCAAAGTTAAAAGTAATCTGTAAAAATAAACAAAGGCTATGTATTAGTGGTCCATTAAGTCCTACTAACCTTTATCAAGAACACAGTTTTTAGAAGTTTACCACCTCAGATACTTAAAGTGGGCTTCTGGAACTATTTCTTTCCCAGCATGCAGTAATTAAAATGAGAGAAAATGTTTTCTTTGTATGTCATTGTAAAAACTCAGCATATAGTACTTTAAAAAGTAAAAAGTGATTGTACACTTCATGGTAGAATACTACAAATTATATCCAGAAGTAGTACTCAGCAATAGAAAAATGTTAAATACAGAACATCCTTATGATAAAAAATTATGCCATCATTATGTTATAGAAAATATTTGGAGGCATGGGAAAATGTTCACAAGGATGTGTTAAATGAAATTAAAATACAGGTTACAAGCAGAATATAGCATATACAAAATATACATGATTGATTAGGGGAATGGTAACCCTACTTCCTCAAGAATCAAAAGCCTTTACTGTGATGTAGGGAAAATAAAGACAGGTTTCTGTTTCCTGTGTGAAACCTGTAGTTGTTCATCTCTGGTTGTGTATATTTTCATTCTGAACAATCAACATTTTATTTTGAAAGTGTTCATTATAGGCAGGAGAATGAAACCTGTCCATTTCTTCTACCCACAGCTCCTCCTAGAAATGAGAAAATAAACCCAATGCTTGTATACTTTCTCCAATATCTGAATTGTCATTATCCAAATAAATTTTATTAGCCATTTCCTAATAAAAATAGAGTTGCCAACTTTCCTCCTTTTAATTCTCCTTTTCCTATTTTTAGTTGCCAGTGTTCTGTAAATGGAAACCTTTTCTTAAAATAGAGGCCAGTAAAATGCTGTTTGCCTTCCTGCTCAATACCAAAGCTTAATGTCCAATGGCACATTAAAAACAGACTATTAAAACTGCTTGGTCTACACACAGATACACTGTAACACTCCAAGCCTCCATTGAGAAATAGAGTCCAGGGCTGGGCACGGTGGCTCACACCTGTAATCGCAGCACTTTGGGAGGTCGAGGCGGGTGGATCACCTGAGGTCAGGAGTTGGAGATCAGACTGACCAACATGGAGAAACCTCATCTCTACTAAAAATACAAAATTAGCCAGGCGTGGTGGCATGCATCTGTAATCCCAGCTACTCGGGAGGCTGAGGCAGGAGAATCACTTGAATGTGGGAGGCAGAAGTTGCAGTGGGCCGAGATAGCGCTACTGCAATCCAGCCTGGGCAACAAGAGTGAAACTCTGTCTCAAAAAATAAAAATTACAAAAAGAGAAATATGGAGTCCAGAAAATGGCAGAATCAGATTAAGAAAATTCCGTAAAGGAAGAAAAAATCTAAACTTTCTTTCAGGAACAGGAGGAGCAAGAATTGGATGATGGTGTATAGCATTTATTAAGCACCTCTTCTGAGATTACCTGTAGAGGATGGGAAAATACAGACCAGACTTGATATTCCCAAGACCTTTTACCAATATCCACAAGTGGGAAAGTGGGGTGTTCCTTAGGAAAATAGGTTCTTAGTAGCAGTAGGATAAGGGTTACAGGCTTCACTGATTTCTCCAGTAAAACTTTTGTACCCTGAGAGAAAGGCATGTTCCTTTATACCCAGCATAGGTTAAAGAAGGGTAATCATTAGTACTGATATAGCTCTATGTTTCTCAAATTCTGTTAAGCTACTTTGCATTTGGTTCAACCTCATAATATGAACTGTCATAGCAACTCATTCAACTGCCACCCACATATAAGTTTATAGTCTATTTTTAATTGAAACTTCATCTAAGTCAGAAAAATCAGCAAAACCCAAAAGCTCAACTAAAAAGAGGTTTATGAAATTATCTTTATAGTTTGGTGTGGGAGAGAAAAAAGGCAACCAACTACTTCAAAGAAACCAATAAATGAGATTGTTGGCCTTTTAAGTCAAATAACCAACTTCAGATGTAGCAAGAAATATTGTCAGTATCTACTTATGCTCTACAAATTCAAAATTTCCTTGGTTTTACAAGAACTTTCACCCTATTTTTTCCCCAAAGAAAATTGTTTTAAAATGTAAAATAAACATCCAATATCTAAATGTGTCCTTTTCTCTATTAAAAGGGAAAAAGTAATTATTTAAAAGGTCTAAGGTAAAAACGTATTTGTCATTAATGCCGGTACTCTACCTTCTGCTGAAAAGAATGAACAATATTTCCCTTCCTAATGTTAGAAAATTTCCTTGAAATGACTAAGAAAAATTTTTATTTTAACATGATACACAAAAGATGATTTCCAAAAGATATTTTCCAAAGATGGGTTTTCCCTTCTAATCAGTGACTTAGGCTATTATCTAAAAGCAGTTATCAGCTTGATCTAAAAATTTTTATGTATTTGTTAAAGCTATTATTGCTTGTTTTCATAAAAATCAATTTCTTTAAAGGAAAAAAAGCATAATTCTTCCCACATAAAATAAGAATGCTTATTTTTCTTTTTACTTAATTTATCATTCTCAGTTATCCTGGAAATGTGTCAAAATTTCATAGAAAGCACATTTCTCTCCTCTCTCTCCCTCTCTCAATCTCCCAACCCTCCCTTCTTCTATCTTTCCTTTTTTCCATCTTTTTTCACATACGCAAACAAACATACACAGTTTCAGAGAGTTAAAATTGCTTTTACTTTGGAGTATTTCACTTTCAAACTGTCCTTTGGGAAAAAAAGTGATATATACACTTAAAAAAAGCCATACATTAAATTTCCAGAGGTTTTTTTTTTCCCCTGACACTGGAATTATTCATTTTGAATGAATGTTCCAAGTGCACACCTTATCAATAATTAAAATACCAATCAAAAGATATTTGCAAAGAGGAAAAAAATATTATGGTAAAAACCTGAGGTGAGATAAGGACAAGATTTCCTATAGAAAACACAAATATACATTAATTCAGCAATGATGAATTCCAGTAACATTATGCTATCACATTCATTTCACAAATCTTCACCAAGTGCCTACTAATGTGCAGGCACTGTCCTGTAACAGAATAAAACTGAAGAAAAAAATTTTCAAGGTCAAACCTTTTTTGTTCTTATAAAATTATACATATTTAATTTTTAAATATGCTCAATTTTTCTATAAAACTCATGAGACATTTTGAGTTTTCTATTTTAATGAAAAACTAAGAAGCAATTCTGAAAGCTGATAGCCTGTTGTCAGTGTATTTTTCATAACTACAATTAATATATTTTCCTTTGGAATTATTAATCTTTTAGGAACTGAATGTTTTATAAAACTAATTATTTCCCCTAAACTATGAAAGCATGACTTCCAGGAAGGAAAAAGGTTGAAGAAATTGGGAAATGAAGGGCTGTAAATTTGTAAATATAGAGGATCTAAGATGTCTCCACTGAACTGAACACTTCAGTTCTTTCAAAAGTATTCTGAACACCTAGCAGGCAAAAAGTGCAGCTTCTAGGATCCTCTCTTAATAGTAACTACCCAGGCTGAAAATAGACTTCCCCTGGCAAATCACTCACTGACTAATTGGGCGTCTTTGCTTGCTGGCTATAACGTAGTTCTTGCAGTTTAAGCCACCAGCAATCAGTGCTGATTGAGTACCTATAATATGCAGAGCATGCAGTTCTCAGAGATCCTCACAGTCTAGACCTACAGAGTTTCAGGCCTCCTAGACCATCATGAAATTCTGAGATACAAAGAGATTTTCATTAAAAAAATAAATAGAGACAAATTCTTTATTTTTTATTTCCCACAGTTCAATTTTGACTCGTGACATTTCAAAAGAAAATTTTACAGCTATACCTAAAAGATGCATGCAAATTGTCTTAACCGCAACAGATCAAGAAAACAAAACAATACTTAACCTTATGGTGTCAAGTTGAACAGTGGCATTCAAAAACTTTTATTTTTTCCTGAGAACAAGGAGATATAAACCATTCCACTTTCATCTTTTGACCATGATGTGAGCATAACCTCAATGAATCAAACCACACTGTATACACTAATCGTTAGTCACCTTCTGGGTTACCATTCAACTGTCATCAGATCAACTATTACAATATCACAGTGCTATGTTCAAGTAACCCTTATTTTCCCTAATAATTGCTCCAAAGTACAATGTACAAGATTAGTGATACTGGCATACTATTCTAATTATTCTTTTTTTTTTTTTGGAGACAGAGTTTCGCTCTGTCATCCAGGCTGGAGTGCAGTGGCATGAACTCGGCTCACTGCAACCTCTGCTTCCCAGGGTCAAGCAATTCTCCTGCCTCAGCCTCCCGAGTAGATGGGATTATAGGTGCATGACACCATGCCCGGCTAATTTTTGTATTTAGTAGAGACGGGGTTTCACCATGTTGGCCAGGCCAGTCTCGAACTCCTAACCTCCAGTGATCCGCCCACCTCAGTCTCCCAAAGAGCTGGGATTACAGGCGTGAGTCACCTTGCCTGGCCTGCTCTAGTTATTCTATTTTATTATTAGTTATTGTTTTTAATCTCCCGTGCAAACATTATAAATTAAACCATCATAGGTACATATGTATAGGAAAAAACACAATATATACAGGATTTAGTACTAATCTAGTTTTAGACATCCACTGGGGGTCGTGGAATGTAATCCCCATGAATAACGGCAGGGGGATTACTGCAGTTTTTTTGTTTTGTTTTGTTTTTAAACTATTGAGCTGTAAAAGCAAACTGTAGACGATCATATTTAATATACACCATTGATATAAAGTTTAAAAACAGTCAACTTGCTAAATATTGTTTAGGGACACACACACACACACACACACACACACACACACACACAGAGTTGACCTCTGAACAATGCAGGAGTTGGGGCACTGGCCCTATGCACAGTCAAAAATCCATGTATAACTTTTGACTCCCCAAAAACTCAACTACTAATAGCCTACTGCTAGCCAGAAGCCTTGGGGATAACATAAACAGTTGATTAACACATATTTTGTGGGCTGGGCGCGGTAGCTCATGCCTGTAATACCAGCACTTTGGGAGGCCGAGGCGAGTGGATCACCTGAGGTCAGGAGTTTGAGACCAGCCTGGCCACCATAATGAAACCTCATCTCTAATAAAAATACAAAAAATTTGCTGGGTGTGGTGGCGGGCACCTGTAATCCCAGCTACTTGGGAGGCTGAGGCAGGAGAATCGCTTGAACTCAGGAGGCGGAGGTTGCAATGAGCTGAGATCATACCATTGCACTCCAGCCTAGGCAACAAGAGCGACACTCCATCTCAAAAAACAAAAACAAAAACACATATTTCGTATGTTATATGTATTATATACTACATTGTCACACAAAGTAAGCTAGAGAAAAGAAACCCTAAGAAAATCATAAGGAAGAGAAAATATATTTACTATTTATTAAATAGAAGTGGATCATCATGAAAGTCTTCATCGTCATCGTCTTCACACTGAGTAGGCTGAGGAGGAGGAGGAAGAGGAGGGATTGTTCTTGTTGTCTCAGGGGTGGCAGAGGTAAAAGAAAATCTGCATGTAAGCAGACCTGCGCAGTGCAAGCCCATGTTGTTCAAGAGTCAACTGTATGTAGTATAAGGACGTATGCAGAAATGACAAGTATGAACTTTAAAACAGTGGTTACCTTCAGACAAAGACGAAGAGCGATGGTACCAGAGGGGAGCGCATGGAAGGATTCCATTATATTTGTTTGTTTGTTTATTTATTTATTTTTGAGACGGAGTCTCACTCTGTCACCCAGGCTGGAATGCAGTGGCGCGATCTTGGCTCACTGCGACCTCTGCCTCCCGGGTTCAAGCGATTCTCCTGCCTCAGTCTCCCGACTAGGTGGGATTACAAGAGTGCCCCACCACGCCTGGCTAATTTTTTGTATTTTTAGTAGAGACAGGGTTTCACTGTGTTAGCCAGGATGGCCTTGATCTCCCGACCTCGTGATCCACCCACCTCGGCCTCCCAAAGTGCTGGGATTACAGGCGTAAGCCACTGTGCCCGGCTATAGTGTTTATTTCTCAAGCTTAGTTGTGGATACATGGATATTTATCATGTTATATTCTATAGTTTTTTATCAGTTTTTAGAAATACAACAAAACTTGTTATAAGTGGTATTAGTGGCAACTTGTTTTTCTTACTCCCCATTTTTTTTCATATATCTGTGATTAACTCCTCTTTGCTGCTTTATAGTATTCCGTTATATGTAATACACTATCTGGATGAGATATTTCTATTAATAGAGTCATGTAGTTACATAACCCATTCATGGCTGGATAATATAGTATTGTCTTTCCATTCCATTTCTCAGTTTCCTCCACAGTTCATACCTATCTTGTTTTTTGTTTGCTGTTTTCTATGTACTTAAAACAGTCCCCCAGTTTTATGAATCTTCCCTGAATGTGTTTAAATACTCTCAATATTTATCAATTTCATCTTCTTGAAAAACATCTGGCTGAGCGCAGTGGCTCATGCCTGTAATCCCAGCACTTTGGAAGGCCGAGGCGGGTGGATCATGAGGTCAGGAGTTCAAGACCAGCCTGGCCAACATGGTGAAACCCTGTCTCTACTAAAAATACAAAAATTAGCCAGGTGTGGTGGTGCGCACCTGTAGTCCCAGATACTCAGGAGGCTGAGGCAGGAGACTTGCTTGAACCCGGGAGGCAAAGGCTGCGGTGAGCTGAGACTGCGCCACTGCACTCCAGCCTGGGCGACAGAGCAAGACTCTGTCCCAAAAAACAAAACAAACAAAAAAAACCTCCTGTGATCCTTCTGACTTCTGATCTAAACTGCTTTCTGAATAGGCCCTCTAATCAGCTGTCGAGTTGGAATTTTCCTTTCCCTCTTCCCAAGGGTTCCTTTCACCTCTCTCACTCATACTAGATTTTCTAATTCCTATATCTTATGTCTTCCTTTCTACTCGTTTTCTTATTTTTGGCAGCAAACATACTACAGTAGCTTCTTGAGAAAAGCTGAATGGAGATGTTCATAATTGGTAATTTTGCTAGGTATAAAATTCTAGGTTGGAAATAATTTTTTCTCAGATATTGAAGATGATGTTCCATTGTCTCCTTTCTTCCAGTATTTCTATTGAACAGCAAAACCTATATTTTTCTCATTTGGAAGTTTGTAAGATCTTTTATTTATTCCTAGGGTTCCACAATTACCCAATAATATGTTTTGGTATATCTTCCCCACCCCCCCACCCCCGAGACAGTATCTCACCATATTTCCTGGACTGTAGTGCAGTGGCTAATCAGAGGTGTGATTAAAGCACACTACAGCCTCAAATTCCTAGCTTAAAGCAATTCTTCCACCTTGGCCTCCCAAGTAGCTTGAACTAAAGATGCAACCAGCTGCCCCTGGCTGGTGTCTAAGCCACACAGTCATTTTTATTGAATTTTATCCAATATGCTGGATAACTAGTGTGCCCTTTCATTTTGAATACTTGTCCTCAATACCAGAAAACATCCTTGATGTATTTCTTTTTTTCTGCCCTATATTTTTCCTATTTTTATCTAATTCTGAAATTCTTATTGCTGAAGTGTTGTGCATCTTAGACTGCTTCTCTGATTTTTTCCTCCTCTATTATTTCAATTGTGTTTATAATACACAATAAGCAAAACTTAAGTATATAGCACAAATAATTTTTCCATGTGTATATACTTGGTGAACTACATTTATCTTCTTGTATTATACCATCTCTGATAGGTATATGAATCAACCCATCTTCCTGTGTTATAACTAACCTGTATTATAGCCATCTTTAATAGGTAGCCACTATTATGACCATGAACATAGTGTTATCTATTCTTATACTTCACATAAATGAAAGCGTCTACTATATACTCCCTTGTGAATGGTTTCTTTCACTCAATAACTGTGTATTCAGATTCACCCATGGGGTTATGTGTAGCAAGTCTGTTCTTTTTACTGCTATGAGTTCTCTAATTTTATTGTCTATCCTATTTCCTATCTCTCTGTACTGTTTTCTAGAGATATGCTCAACTTCATTTTCTAACCCTTTATTAGATTCAATTAAAATTTTTTTCTGGTTAAAAAAAAATTCCACAAGCTGATTTTAATACCCTGCATGTTCCTTACACAAACGTATGTATGTATGTATGTATGTATGTATAAAAATCTTGGTTTTGATTGTCTTACTTGCTTCCTCCACTAAGAAGAACCAAAATAGTGAGTGAATAACCATACTTCAAATAGATCATCCAAGAGAGAACACTGGGATTTAACAGAAAGTGACAGGAAATACCTAAAGCAAGGAGAAAGGAAGGGAGGCAGACTGCTTGGTTGGGATCAGCAGGGAGCTGAGAGATACTCCCCAATGTGGGGAAAAGGTAATTGAAAGATCCTCAGTAGATCACATTCCCACCATGGACTCCTGAAATCCTAGCTTTGGGAGAACCCCTCAGTCCTTACAGGCTCTGAAACTAACAGAGGGTAACACCATGAGATTGTGCAACAGCACTGCTCTAAGGCGGGGAAAGAGCTCATGCTGGGTCCTACACACTCCCTGAGACCTAAACAGCTACAGCAAGGTACCATTTTTGAGTGCTGTCTACAACAGATTATGTACTGTCCTGGAACCCAACAGTGCCAGGGCTGAAGCTCAAGAGAAGCATGGCAGCTGCCTATGCAGCTTAGACATGAGCAAACATGGGCTACTGCACAGGACACTGAGGCACAAGCACCACTGGGACTGAGGTGCAAGTAGTACACCCAGTGACAAGGCAGTTGTGCTGCTGCCTTGCCACTGGAGAGGCCTAGGCTGCCTGCCACTGAAGGCAGTCCCGCCCTTCCCAGTGTCAAGGCAGCAGCACAACTGCTTTCTCCCACCAGCTGAGCATCCTGACGGTAGCATGCGCATTGACCCACTCCTGCGTAACATGGCTGGTACCTGCACTCACTATCAGAGGACCTAAGGACAAGCCCACCTGGCCAAGCTTTGCCTTCTCCATGCCAGAGCAGAGTCTGGGGGTCAGGGGAGTACCCAGCCCAGTCCACCATTGTTGGCATCTGAACACTACTCCCATGGGCCTGAGGGTGGGCCTTTCCATCCAATTAATACCACTACAACTAACATCTACAAGCACGTGCTGCCTGAGGGCTTGGAGACTGGCCTGTTCATCCCACTGTAGCAACCCAATATGAAAGCAAACTGCTCAGGAATCAGAGGGTTGTCCCGCCATTGTCACTGTCATTGCCCATGCCACACTAGCTGCCCAGAGGCCTAAGAACCTGCCCACTTGCTGGAACCAAGGCTTCAACACCTGGGTAAGTCACCTGGAGGCCCAAGTATTGGCCCACCTAGACGTGCCAACATCAGTGCTGGTGTATGCAACTCTGAGGCCCAGGAACAGGCACACCAAACCTACCACTGCCACCACTAGGACCCAAATACTGAACTATTTGGTATCCAAATCCCCATAAAAACTCCAGCACAACCTCCACTAATAACTACACCCTAAGCCACTAAGGAAATCACAGATACCACTGATGTTGTTTACAATTAAAGAAATCATACAAAGATTATACTACTAGCCTGCACCCAGAATCAAAGCCAAAGTGTCCTAACCAACCAACATTATAGATGCATTTTCAGGAAAAGTCCTCTTCTATAAAAGCCAGAAATTCAAAAAACTGAAAGAAGCGACTGTTATATGAGATGTATAGATATTAATGTAATAACACAGAAAACATGGAAAAGCAAGGAAATATTAATACCTCCAAAGAAACACAGTAATTCCCCAGAAACATCCCAATCAAAAAGAAATTCATGAAATCCCAGAAAATGAAAATTATCAATTCTAAAGAAGCTCAGTGAGATATAAGAGAATTCTGAAAACAAAAAACAAAAGATAATTCAGGACATGAATGAGAAATATACCAAAGAGATAGATATCATTAAAAAAAAAAGAACCAGACAAAAGTTCTGGAACTATAGCTTCAACAATAGAGTAGAACAAGCAGAAGAAAGGTCTTTTGAAATAACACAGACCAAAAATAAAAAAGAATAAAAAAGAATGAGTGAAACATTTGTGATATGTGAGACATCATAAAATGACCAAAATCTGAATTACCAGGGTCCCAGATGGCGAAGGGAGAATGAAAGGGTTAGAAAACCAATTTAATGAAATAACAGACAAGTATGGCAAGATATTTAGAAATCCAGATACAGGAGACTCTCAGATCCCCAAGCAGATACAACATAAAAAGGTCTTCATAGCACATTATAGTCAAATTGTCTAAAGTCAAAGACAAAGAAATACTTCTAAAAACAAAAAGAGAAAAGTGTTTAGGCACCTATAATTAAAAAAAAAAAAACCCATCAGACTAACAATGAGTTTCTTTGCAGAAACCTTACTGACCAGGAGAAAATGGGATGACGTATTCCAAGTGCTGAAAGAAAAAAAAAAAGGCCAGTCAAGGATACCATAGCAAACAAAATTATCCTTAAAAAATGAAGAAAAAGTAGTCTTTCCCAGACAAACAAAAGCTGAGGGAATTCATCACCACCAGACCAGACCTACAAGAAATGCTCAAGGGAGTCCTAAACCTGGAAGCAAACTGACAACCATCTACCATCATGAAAATACGCAAATGTTTAAAACTTAAGCACAAATGAGGAGGAGAAAGGTACAACTACAGAAAACCACCAAAACAGAATGACAAACAAGAAAAGAGAAAGGAACAAAAAATATACAAAAGAACCAAAAACAATTGACTATATGACAGCAACAAAATGTTATATATCAATAACCACCTAGAATATAAATGAATTAAACTCTTCACTTACTAGATATAGACTCACTGAATGAATTAAAAAAATGACTTAACTATTTGCTGTCTACAAGAAATGTACTTTACCTGTAAAGACACATATAGAATGAAAGTAAAGGGAATGGAAAAAGTCTACTCAAATGGAAACTAAAAGGAAGCAAGAGTAGCTGTGCTTACATCAGATAAAACAGACATTGAGTCAAAAAAAGGTAAAAAAAAAAAAAAAAGACAAGTATATAATGATAAAGTAATTATTCCAGGAGGAGGATAAGAGGATATAATGGTTCTAAATATATTAATATATGCACCTAACACTAGAGCACCCACATTCATAAATAAAATATTATTAGACATAAGGAGACAGAGGCTCCAACACGATAGTGGGAGACTTCAACACTCCACTCTCAGCATTAGGTAAATAATCTAGACAGAAAATCAGTAAAGAAACATTGGATTTAAACTGGACTTCAGACCTAATGGACCTAACAGACATTTACAGAGATTGTTATCCAAAAACTGCAGAATAGACATTATTTTCATCAGCACATGGAACATTATCCATGATGGGCCATAGGTTAGGGCACAAAACAAGTCTCAATAAATTTGTAAAAATAGAAATCATAGGCCAGGCATGGTAGCTCACGCCTGTAATCCCAGCACTTTGGGAGGCCGAGGCAGCGGATCACCTGAGGTCAGGAGTTCAAGACCAGCTTGCCCGGCCAACATGGTGAAACCCAGTCCCTACTCAAAACACAAAAATTCACGGGGCATGGTGGCAGGTGCCTGTAATCCCAGCTACTCGGGAGGCTGAGGCAAAGAATCGCTTGAATCAGGGAGGCAAAGGTTGACGTGAGCCAAGATCGTGCCACTGAACTTCATTCCGGGAGACAGAGTGAGATTCTGTCTCAAAAAAAAAAAAAAAAAAAAAAAAAAAAAAAAAAAAAAGAAAACAAAATAAAAATCATATGTTTTCTCAGACCACAATGAAATACAACTAGAAGTTTTAACCAAGAGGAATGTTGAAAACCATAGATTCAGGGATGTTGAACAAAATGCTCCTGAACAAACACTGGGTCAATAAAAACATTCAGATGGAAATACAAATATTTCTTGCAAGAAATGAAAATGGAAAAACAACATACCAAGATGTGTGGGATATAGCAAAAGCAGTAGTAAGTGGGATATATAAAACAATAAATGCCTACATTTAAAAAGTAAAAAGATTCTAAATAAACAATCTGACAATATGCCTCAAGGAACTAGAAGAGCAAGAACAAACCAAACCACAAATTGGCAGAAAGGAAGAAATAATAAAGATAAGAGCAGAGCTAAACAAAATAGATATTAAAAAAGCAATATAAAGCATCAGTGAAATGAAAAATTGGTTCTTTGAAAAGAAAAAATTGATAAACCACTAGAGCTAGACTAACCAGGAAAAGAAATGACCCAAATTTTTAAAAAATGAAAAAGGAGACTTTACAATTGATACCACAAAACTACAAAAGATCATAATAGACTATTATAAATAACGATACACTAACAAACTGGAAAACTTAAGAGAAAATGGATAAATTCCTAGAAACATACAACCTACCAAGATTGAATCAGGAAGAAACAGAAAACCTGAAAAGACCAGTAACGAGAACTTGAAGCAGTAATTAAAATGTCTCCCAACAAAGAAAAGCCAGGACTGGAGAGATTCACTGCTGAATTCTACCGAACACACAAAGAACTAATACCAATCCTCCTCAAACTATTCCAAGAAATTGAAGAGGAGCAAATTTTCCCTAACTCATATCATGAATCCAGCATTACCATGATACCAAAACCAGACAAGGACATAACAACAACAACAACAACAACAAAAAACTATAGGTCAATATCCTTGAAGAACACAGATGTAAAATCCTCAACAAAATACTAGCAAACCATAATTCAACAGCACAACAGACAATATTTGCAAACTATTCATCCAACAAAGGACTAATATCCAGAATATGCAAGAAACTCAGTCGACAATAGAAAAACAAATAATCCCATTAAAACATGGGCAAAGGACATGAATAGACAATTCTCAAAAGAAGACATACAAATGACCAATGGGTATATGAAAAAATGTTCAACATCACTAATCATCAGGGAAACGAAAATCAAATAATACATCATGATCAAGTGGAGTTTATACCAGAGATCCAAAGATGATTTAATATATGCAAATCAATCAGTGTGATACATCACATCAACAGAATGATAGACAAAAACCATACGATCATTTCAACTGATGCAGAAAAAAATGTGACAAAATTCAATGTCCCTTCATGATAAAAACTGTCAACAAACTAGGCATAGAAGGAATATACCTCAAAATAATAAAGACCATATATGACAAACCCATAGCTAACATATACTGAACCGAAAAAAGTTGAAAGCCTTTCCTCTACAAAATGAAACAAGAATGCCCACTTTCACCACTCCTATTCAACACAGTACTGGAAGTTCCAGCCACAGCAATCAGTCAAGAGATAAATAAAAGACATACAAATTGGAAGTGAGGAAGTCAAATTGTCCCTCTCTGCAGATGACATGATCTTATGTTTAGAAAAAGTAAAAGAGTCCAACAAAAAATCTCTTAGAGTTGATAAGCAAATTCAGTAAAGTTGCAGAATACAAAATCAACACACAAAAATCGGAAGCATTTCTAGACACCAATAATGAAATAGCCAAAAAAGCATCAAGGAAATCCAATTTACAATAGCTAAAAAGTAAAATAAAATACTTAGGAATACATTTGACCAAGAAGGTGAAAAATCTCTACCAAAAGAAAGCTATAAAACACTGATGGAAAATATTGAAAAGGGTATAAACAAATGGAAAGACAACCCATGCTCATGGATCAGAATAATTAGTATTGTTAAAATGACCATACTGCCCAAAGCAATCTAAAATTTAATTCGATCCCTATAAAATTACAATGTAATTTTTCACAGAGTTAGTAAAAAGAATTCTAAAATGTTTATGGAACCAAAAAAGAGCCAGGATGGCCAAAGCAATCCTGAGCAAAAAGAACAAAGCTGGAGGTAGCACACTACCTGACATCACATTATATTACAAGACCATAGTAACCAAAACAGCATGGGAATAGCACAACAACAGACAAAAAGACGAATGGAACAAAACAGAAAAGACAGAAATAAATCCACCTATTTACAACTAACTGATTTTTGACAAAGGCACCAAGAACATACGCTGGGAAAAGGACACACTCTTCAATAAATGGTGCTGGGAAAATCGGATATCCATATGCCAAAGAATGAAACTGGACCATTATCTCTCATCACATACAAAAATCAATTCAAGATGGGTTAAAGACTTAAAAGTAAGACCCAAAACTATGAAACTAATAGAAGACAACATAGTGAAATTACTTCAGAACACTGGTCCAGGCAAAGATTTTACAGCTAAGACCTTAAAAGCACAAAAAACTGAAACAAAAATAAACAAGGGGACTATATTAAACTAATAAGCTTCTGCACAGCAAAGGAAATAATCAACATAGTGAAGAGACAACTTGTTGAACAGGAGAAAATATCTGCAAACTATTCATTCAACAAGGGATTAATATTCAGAATATCCAAGGAACTCAAGAATGAAAAAACAAATATCCCATTAAAAAGTGGCCAAATGACACAAATAGACAATTCTCAACAGAAGACATACAAATGACGAACAGATATATAAAAAAATGTTCAATATCACTAATCATTAGGGAAATGCAAATCGAAACCAGAAAGAGTTCTCATCTTACCCCAGGTAGAATGGCTATTATTAAAAAAACAAAAGATAACAGATGCTGCCAAAGATCTGGAGAAAAGGAAACTCTTATACGCTGTTGGTAGGAATATAAATCAGTACAACCACTATGGAAAACGGTATAGAGATTTCTTAAAAAAACAAACAAACAAACAAAAAAAAAACAATAGAACTACCATATGATTCAGTAATCCAACTACTGGTTATCTGTCCAAAGGAAAAGAAGTCAGTATATCAAAGGGATATCTGTACTTGCATGTTATCACAGAACTGTTCACAGTAGCAAAGATATGGAATCAACCTAACTGTCCATTGACAGATGAATGGATAAAGAAAATGTTGTACATATATACAATGGAATACTACTCAGCCATAAAAGGAAGTCAATCTTGTCATTGCAGCAATGTGATTGTAACAGGAGGTCATTATGGTATGTGAAATAACCCAGGTAGAGAAAGATAAATACCATATGTTCTCACTCATATGTGAAAGCTACAAAACTTGATCTCACACAAATTGAGAATAGAATGAGGTACCAGGGGCAGGGAAGAGTGTGATGGTGGGAGGTGGAAATGAAGAGAGGTCAATGAATGGGTACAAACCTACAGCTAGATAGAAGAAATAAGTTCTAACACTAGATATTAGACTACAGTGACTATAGTTAACAACAGTATTATCATATATTTCAAAACCACTAGAAGAGGGGACTTAAAATGTTACCAAAACATAGAAATGATAAATTGTCAAGGTGATGATACCCTAAATATCCTGACTTGATCATTACACATTTTATGCATGTAAAAATACTTACATGTACCCCATAAATACATAACATATTATGAATCAATAAAAGAAATGTTTAAAAATCTTCATTTTGTTTCATTTTCTATCATCTCCCCAGATATTAATTTTAGTTTAGCTTCTTTTTATGTTTGTTTTTTTCCCTCTTCCCTGCATAGTCTTATTCAAGTTGTTTTTATTTTTTTGTTTTGGTCTCTAAAAAAAAAGTCAAATGCTGTCTTCCAATGCCTAATGATATTTGGCTGTATGCTCATATTTAAGAATAGGGCTAAGTGGAAGCTAAGTGGAAGGCCAGTAGAACGGACAGGGCTTGTTGACAGTTGTGTTCATTGAAGGATGATGTGACTGAGCTATATCCCTGGGGAACTCCCAGGGAATTTGTAAGTCTTTCTTTCTTGGACTTCTTAAATTTGGCATAGAAAACTCTTCCGGTCTCTTGCCTTGATTATATATACTTGATTACCAATATGCTGAGGGTTAACAGAAGACTGAAGTCTCAACACTCAACAGGCAAAAATTCCATGTACTATCTCTGATTCAATCTACTATTCACCAGCTAATATCGTCTGGATGTGTATCCTGGCCCAAATCTCATGTTGAAAAGTAATCCTCAGTGTTGGAGGTGAGGCTTAGGTGGGAGGTGATGGAATCATGGGAGCAGATTTCTCATGAATGATTTAGCACCATCCTCTTCATGCTATCCTCACAATAGTGAGTTCTCATAAGATCTGATCCTTTAAAAATGTATGGCATTTCCCACCTCTCTCTCTTGTTCCTGCTCTGGCCATGTGACATGCTTGCTCCCCTTTCACCTCAGCCATGATTGTAGGTTTCCTGAGGCTTCCCCAGAAGCTAAGCAGATGCCAGCATCATGCTTCCTGTTCAGCCTGCAGAACTGTAAGCCAATTAAAGCTCTTTTCTTTATAAATTACACAGCCTCAGGTATTTTTCTTTTCTTTTCTTTTTTCTTTTTTTTCCCTTCCCTCGTCTCCCTCCCCTCACCTCCTTTCCCCTCTTTTTTTTTCTTTTCTTTTCTAGACAAGGTCTCAACCTCCTGGGCTCAAGTGAATCTCCCAGCTAAGCTTTCCTGAGTAGCTGGGACTACAGGCACATGCCACCATGCCCAGCTAAGTTTTTGTAGAGATGGGGTTTCGCCATATAGCCTAGGCTAGTCTCGAACACCTGAGCTCACATGATCACCTGCCTAGGCTTCCCAAAGTGTTAGGATTACAGGTTTGAGTCACTGTGTCTGGACTCAAGTATTTCTTTATAGCAATGCAAGAATGGCCTTATACACCTGCCCTCCGCCTTCTGCTGTTCTGCAATATCCACAGTCCTGGCAACTATATTTTACCCTCTACAGAATATATGCCTTTAGTCTTCTGCCAAGTAGGAGAGGCTTTACTGTATGACGGCCTAGCTGTATGAGGAGGATGGGATCTTGAAAACCAACTACTTTTTTTTTTTGAGACAGAGTCTCGCTCTGTTGTCCAAGCTGTAGTGCAGTGGCACCATCTCAGCTAACTGCAACCTCCGCCTCCTGGGTTCAAGGGATTCTCCTGCTTCAGCCTCCTGAGTAGCTGAGATTACAGGTGCGCACCACCACATCTGGCTAATTTTTGTATTTTTAGTAGAGATGGGGTTTCACTATGTTGGTCAGGCTGGTCTCGAGCTTCTGACCTCCTGATCCGCCTGCCTCAGCCTCCCAAAGTGCTGGGATTACATGTGTGAGCCACCGCACCCAGCCACCACTTTAACTCCTACTTCCAAAAGGCCCTAGTGTTTCCAATTTCTGAGTTGTATAAGATGCTGATATATACATCAGATTTTTGTCAGTTTTCCCCACTACAAACTTATAATTGAGATTCCTCAGGTCTAAATTAGTTCGCACTCATCCACCTGCCTTCCAGCTTCCAAATTTTATTACTTATCTCCACGCTAATTTTCTTTGCCCTTGCAATTTTATTTATTTAAAAACTTCTTTACTTTTGGAGGGTCATTGGGAAAGACCTAAGCTATCTGCATATCTTTGTATCTAACCAGAAGTCCTTTTTGCTTTTTTGCTATATTTTGAAAAGGAACATAAAATTCATGAAGCAAAAAATCTGATTCTAAATTTAGATTGTAGCTGTACCTTTCCAAAACTAGTTTTCTATAAGCTTCTTCTATCAAAGTATAAGCCATTGAAAAAATGAAAATTTCCAATCAACTAATCATTTCATTTAAATAAAATCAATAAACTCACATGACAGATTTTACCATGATTTAAAATGAACAGATGCTTTGCAATAATTTAGAATATTACTAAATAATCTGCTACATTCCAATACATCCAATCAAAATATTTTTCTTTAATTACTATGATTGAATCAAATTAATTTCTTTAGCCTATAATTAAGGTTTTTATTTTCTGTGGAATATAAATTTTATTAGCCACTATCATAACTCACTGCTATATTTCAGATTACATGAACCACCTGGGTTCTTCAATACGGTGTTTTAGTTATCACCACAATATGTTCTTGAAACTAAAACACTGTTTTTTTGCAACAGAGTCTCGCTATGTCGCCACGCTGGAGTGCAGTGGTGCAATCTCAGCTCACAGCAAACTGCGCCTCCTGGGTTCAAGCGATTCTCCTGCCTCAGCCTCCCAAGTAGCTGGGACTATAGGCATGCACCACCATGCCCAGCTAATTTTTATATTTTTAGTACAGACGGGGTTTCACCATGTTGGCCAGCCTGGTCTCAATCTCCTGACCTCATGATCTCCCTGCCTCAGCCTCCCAAAGTGCTGGGATTACAGACCTGAGCCTCCATGCCCAGCCGAGACTAAAACACTTTTTAAATCAGATGTCTAGAGGATAAGAAAGCTAGATTATTCACACGCCATTTTAATTTTGAACACAATGTTTATCTCAACATACTAATTGATATTCTAAAATATTTACTGGAGTTTCAAACAATGAATTTTTTAAAACAATATAAAGAATCAAATGTGAAGTAGAGTTATGTTGTGCTGTTTCTATAGCAGTCAAGAAATGATTAGTGAGAAAGTAAAAACAATTCAGTTTATACATTTGATGTTGTTAAATAGTTTTTATCATAAGCCTATTTTGATCTTAATAATTAAAATTCACTCTGCATCAGTTGCTATGGCAGCACAACTTCACTGAACAATGAATTCCTCAAGTTCTGCTGTGAAGTCACTGCTGGCCTGAAGTCTTTACTTTGAGACTAGAGAGTTAAATATATAATTTTCTACTTCATAAATATCTAGTCAATACTTGGAATTGCTTTGCAATCTATAGCAAGAGTTTTGCTCTCAGAGTCCTGAGGACTGAGGCTTTTTATTTGGCTTTCATTTCCTATCCCTTTAATAAATGAAAACATTCTTGATAAGAACCATTTCGGCAGGGCTCACCTCAGGCAGATTGGCTACAACTATAAATAGTAAAATCTGCCATCTGCCTTTCTATTCTTGTGCTGAATGCAGTGCTGGCATTGTGTTCATACTTCGCTGGTGCCAGGCCTGATGCTGTATAGCCAGCAGCAACAAAAAATAATAGTGCAAGACAGAGATAATGAAATGAAGAACAGAAATGGTACTACTATAATTAACTGCTGTTTTGATATTCACCACAGTAAAGAATACACAATGGGGCTGAGAGACTAAAGCCACATTTTTGCCTTAGCCTCTTTAATGGGTTTGAAATCAAACTGTTGTTAAAGGCCAGTGATTTTTACATCACTGATAATTAATTAAAATGTAAAGAACCTACGCACAGTTAGCAATGTATGTTTGTCATGTTAGCAAGAGACTCAATAGATGTACCATGTATTCTTTATTCTAATAGCATTTAATGAGGCATCTCTTTTTATAATCATGGATATTTTCCTGTTCTATTTTAGAAAGATAAATGTTATGGTTAATACTGAGTGTGAACATGACTGGATTGAAGGATGCAAAGTATTGATTCTGGGTGTGTCTGTGAGGGTGTTGCCAAAGGAGATTCACATTGGAGTCAGTGGGCTGGGGAAGGCAGACCCACCCTTAATCTGGTGGGCACAATCTAAGCAGCTGCCGGCGAATATAAAGCAGACAGAAAAACATAAAAAGGTGAGACTGGCCTAGCCGCCCAGCCTACATCTTTCTCCCATGCTGGATGCTTCCTGCCCTCAAACATCGGACTCCAAGTTCTTCTGTTTTTAGACTTGGACTGACTCTCCTTGCTCCTCAAGCTTGCAGACAGCCTATTGTGGGAACTTGTGATCATGTAAGTTAATAAACTCATATACATAAATATATATATGTGTGTGTATATATATATATTTACACATGGGAGTTTATACAAAAATACAAACAAAAAGTATATACATATATATTATATATAACGTGTGTGTGTGTATATATATATTAGTTCTGTCTTTCTAGGGAACCCTGCCTAATGCAATCAGCTTTCCATAAAACTTCCATAAACAGCAATGATGAAAAAATTATACTGAACCATTTCCCATGCTCTTAGTTCTGAAACCTCAAACAAATTTTAATTTCATACACAGCTCCCATCATTCCTGTTGGGAACTTTGAAATCCTCAGCTACTGTAAAATACAAACTTTTTCTGGTCTTGCTGTTATATACATCTGACCAGTTTTAAATAGAGAGTGACTGTCAAGGCAATCATTTGTACGCCGGAATTGAAGAAGGCTACTGCCATAATGCATATTCCTCTAACAGCAATTACTGAAGCCATTAGCTTATTTATACAACTAGCAGCCAACTTCCAGCAGGCACCATTCATTCCTGAAGGAAGTGCCATTCATATAGAACACAATGTGATCAGCATCTCCTTGAACTGTACAACATGGCTGTACTAAATGTATATTTAACACCCAAGAGGAGATGAACACAGAATATAATCTACCCTCCAATCCATAGGTTCTGCATCTGCAAATTCAATCAACCAGTGATTGAAAATATTCAGGAAAAAAATAACAATACAGCAATAAAAATAAAACAAAAATACAGTTAACAGCTATTTAAAGAGCATTTACAATGTATTAGGTATTATAGGTAATCTAGAGATAATTTAAAGTATACAGGAGGATGTGTGTAGATTACATGTTAATACTACACCATTTAATATAAGAGACTTGAGCATCCTGGAGGTTGGCGTCTGTGGGCATCCTGAAACCAATCCCCCCTAGATACTGAGGGAGGCTTTATACGGATAGTTCAATCCTGTGACTGTCAAACCTGGTCACATATCAGAAACACCTGGGCAGTAATTTAAACATACTCTTGCCTGGACCTTGTCCCAGACAAGTTAAATCAGAATCTCAGATGATCAGAATCTCAGGTCCTGGCATTGTTTTCTGGTTTTCATTTTTTAATGTGCATTTTTGTTTGCTTTTAACTTCCCTTAGGCGATTTTAATGTACGATCATGGTTGAAAACCACTGATATAATGATATCAATTCTGATTAAGTCTTTCAAGACAAAGACAAATGATTTAACCTTCTGTATCCATTGACACCAGAAAATATTTTACCTAAAACTCTTAACTAGCTTTAAAAACATTAAAAAGAAACTTAGTAATATGCTTAACTGCCAAATGTTAACAAGCATATATAAAGAACGATGTCATTGAAAATATAAAGAACTATGTCAATGCAAAATAACAACCAAAACAATATCAACTGTGTAAAGGTATAAAATAATAAGGAATTTCAATGTGATACATTAAAGACAAACATTCTTCAGGAGTGGAACACATTGCTTCGTGAAAGAAACAGATGTACTGAGTAGAATGGGGTACATCTGGAAGAGTCTACTATAATCAAATAGCATTTACATTCAATAGCTATAGTTGATTTTTTTACCTCATAATAAGGAAGGGAGAAGTTTAACAGGTACTTCTACAGTGTATTTCTACAAAATCTACTTCTATAGATACAGGCATTTTTTAAACTTCCCTTTCTAGAAATTATATCAATAGCCCCCCTAGAACTGCAGTGATATAATTTGTTCACTCCAGATCTATAATGTTTTATCACTGGTCTAGTCACTTTCCAGGAGAGAATCTCTAGCTCTCTTAAAGATGGAGTCTTTTAACAAAAAATTTTCAGGGATATAAAAATATTGCAAAAGGTATGTTTCTCTCAAATTATGTCCTCAAAATGATTTAACCAAATCCTTTTAAATTTCTCCCTACAAAACATATGAAATAAATACTTCCCATGAATGTATAACTCATCAATGTAATAAAAACACTTTTAATAACATATGGTTAAGTTACATTGCATCCCCATAATATCTCATTAATGCTAATAATCTTATATCTTAGTGAAATATTATTCACGTCTGTATCTGAGCTTTTCCCCTTAGTGAAATTTTAGGGACTTTATAACAAGTTTCTCTTTGGAATAATTGATGAGCTCCACATTTTAAAATAATTGTGTGCTAACACTTGAATACAGGACTACATTAACAACATACGTTTCAAAGCACTAATAATTTATTTTATTTATTTATTTATTTATTTATTTATTTATTTATTTTTGAGACAGAGTCTCGCTCTGTCACCCAGGCTGGAGTACAGTGGCACGATCTCAACTCACTGCAACCTCTGCCTCCTGGGTTCAAGCGATTCTCCTGCCTCAGCCTCCCAACATCAATAATTTCTTAAAAATCACCGTTCAAATTCTTGGGTTCAACTCTCAGCTCTGCCACTTAACTAGGAATAGTTATTAAACCTTGCTAAGCCCTAATTATAACACACTTGTTTTGAGGATTAAATGCGAAAATGCATACAGTATGTATCACAGTGCTTGGCACACAGTGTGTACTCAGTAAATATTATCTACTGTAATTATCTATTGAGTCTTGATAAACTCTAAATTTGGCCTTTATATTCAAGTAATAGTCATTGATTCAAGGATGTTCTTCAAATTAATATTGAAAAAGATAGGGCCAGGCATGGTGGCTCACACCTGTAATACCAGCACACTGGGAGGCCAAGGAGAGAGGATCACTTGAAGCCATGAGTTCAAGACCAGCCTAGACAACATAGGAAGACCCCCATCTCTACAAAAAATTCAAAAATTAGTCTCATTTTTGTATTTTTTGGTAAGAATTGTAGTAAAGGGATAACTCTGGAAATTACATGTATAGATGTATTTGGCATATGCCTATAGTCCCAGCTACTCAGGAAGCTGATGGAGGAGGATCACTTGAGCCCAGGAGGTCGAGGCCGCAGTGAGCTGTGATTGTGCCACTCTGCACTCTAGTCTGGGTGACAGAGCGAGACCCTATCTCAAAGCGTGTGTGTGTGTGTGTGTGTGTGTGTGTGTGTGTGTGTGTGTGTAGAGCTTCAGTTTTCATCCCTTGACTTTCATAATAATCTATGTTTTAATAAAATTTCTTAAGTTTATTTTGCAGTTGAATATTTGCAAGTGATTTTCCAGGAACTATCATTATTACTGTTTTTTACACACTTCTATTAGAAGCTTGGCTCCTATTTTGATTAACAAATAATTAGCAGGTACCTAAGAAATGTCTCCAAGTGATCTAAGTTACAAATATCATAGTAGGACCCAACTTAAGATAGAGTGCTCATTCTATCATTTTTATTTTAAAAATAAAAATAATTTCCAGAGTTATGCCTTTACCACCATTATCAGCAATAAGGAGGACTATTTCTATTTATAGTAACCCTTATCTACCAAGTATGGGTCAGTAAATATGCAGAGAGCACTTCAATACCATATACCTAGTCATGGTGGGCTACTCCTGATTTTTAAAATACCATCACTGTTCTTAAGGAACTTGTAATTCAATGAAACACGTAAGTATGGTTGTAGCAATAACAAACATTTAGAAAGTAACTAACACAGGTAGGTGTATTAAGGTCTGTATGTGGAAACCAACCAATTTGCAAATGTAACAAATCAGTCTTCAAACTACAGTATAATACTTAAGATCTCTCAAAACTTATTAGACCTATTACCTCAAACTGCAGATAAGCTAGAAAATCAACACTCCTGCCAAGTGGGAACAAGCCCTGTTTCTGAATAAATTATACTTCAGTGTGTGTGCATGCACAAACACAGGGACACACATTTTCAAAGCTGTAATAGCTCAAGTACTATCTAATTGATTTTAAGATTTTATCTAATTTTATTACAAGAGCAGATAATTTTACTTCCCAAAAGTGGTGGATATTTTGAATGAATGAGAGTTGTTCTTAATATTTGTCAATTTTCCTAGATTATCTGTAATTATAGTAACTACTTCATAGGATACAAAATTTCAGTTGGAGTAAATTCAAGAGATCTGTTGTACAAAATCATGACTATAGTAAATAACAACGCATTGAAAATTGCTAAGAGAATTTTTTTAATCCGAAAAAATATACACTCTTCTTCAATTATTTGATACTGGAAAATAGTAACTTTTTCAGAAAAATGTTATATTAATATATAATGGGATGAATAATGTTATTTTAAATAAAGTAAGAACATTTTTAAAATTTCTTAGGTTTGACTTCTAATATGGAAAATGTCAAAAGACAAAACCTACAAAAACAAAAATTATCAGGGCCCTCAATAATTTTTAAGCATATAAAGCAGTTCTGAGACTAAAATGATTGAGAAGTACTGCAACAGACTGAATTAGATTCTCAGGGCCCAGCCTGCAAATTTGGATCCAATCAAAAACCCATCAGAAAGAATTGTGATTAAAAAGAGTGTGGTGCAATTGAATATGCTGTGTGAAAACAAAGAAGGAAAATCATCTTGATCTAGAAACCAAGGTTAGCTAAGAAAAAAGGACAAGGAAAAGCAAACATTTGCTGAGGGAAAACTCCACAGTGAAACTGAGGCTCCTGGGACTGTAATTTTGGACTCGATGTTCTTTTTTTTTTTTTTTAATTATACTTTAAGTTTTAGGGTACATGTGCACATTGTGCAGGTTAGTTACATATGTATACATGTGCCATGCTGGTGCGCTGCACCCACTAACTCGTCGTCTAGCATTAGGTATATCTCCCAATGCTATCCCTCCCCCCTCCCCCCTCCCCACCACAGTCCCCAGAGTGTGATATTCCCCTTCCTGTGTCCATGTGATCTCATTGTTCAGTTCCCACCTATGAGTGAGAATATGCGGTGTTTGGTTTTTTGTTCTTGCGATAGTTTACTGAGAATGATGGTTTCCAATTTTAGACCTAAAACCATAAAAACCCTAGAAGAAAACCTAGGCATTACCATTCAGGCCTCAATGTTCTTATGCATCTACTTAGCAAATGGTAAATGGCAATGCAACGTTTAAACAAGTACATATTTTTAATTCATGATAAAAATCAGCAAACTGTGTAAGTTATAACTTACAGCAGATTACCCTCCTCTATCTCATGGTCTTTAACTGATACATAACTCTTTCAGGTCAAGCTTCTTGAGGAACTAGTCTATGGCTGCTGTTCTACTTCCTTTCCATTTCTTGTCTCCTTAAAGTCTGGCTTCTATCCCACTTTCCTTACCTAAATTTTTAAAGGTGGAAAACGAATCCTACCAACACGAAGATCCCTCCCCAGTTTTTTTTTTTTTTTTGGCTTAAAATATAACACATGCTTCATGATTTAAAAATCCAGTATCACAAAACAGCCCATGATTCCATTGTTGTCATGAGTCCTCTTTCCAGAAGCAACTTTTTATCTAATAGTAATAATTATTCCTAAATAGCCATATGCTTATATTGCTATTTCTTGATTTATTAATTTCAGATTTTGCCCTTAGGTTCCTGCTCTGATAGCTGAACCTTCATCTTTAAAAGAACAACAGCATTCAGTGCTATCACTTTTCAGTCTTCATGATACTCTCCTCTTGACTTTCATGACACTGTGTCATCCCAAAGTAATCACGATTTTGTTAGTTTGGCTTTACAATTTCTCATATGGAGTGTGCTTCAAATTTATTGCCTCTTAGTTACAGATCTAACAAAGATGTTATTTGTACTATACATTTTAAAGAAATTTATCTAAATAAAACTATTTTTAGATAATGTTACTATAACATTAAGAGAAACTCCATATCAAAATAAGCTGTGAAAAATGTTAAGCTGGAAAAGCATTTGTTACATTAATCAAAACATGTCAGTAATATGGTATAGCTTATAATAATGATTTAGTCTAGAAAAGTGGCAAATGACAACAACTACTAGGCTCAAATTTTATTTATTTATTTTTGGGGGTATAATGTCTTGCTCTGTTGCCTATGCTGTAGTGCAGTGGTGTGATCATGGCTCACTGCAGCCTCAACCTCTTGGGCTCAAGTGATCTTTCTACCTCAGCCTCTGGAGTAACTGGACTACAGGCATGTATCACCAAGCCTGGCTATTTTTTTTAATTTTAATTTTTGTAGAGACAGGGTGTCACTATGTTGCCCCAGCTGGTCTCAATCTCCTAGCCTCAAGCGTTCCTCCTGCCTCAGCAATTTTATTCTCCCAAAGTGCTAAAATTACAGGCGTGAGCTACTGCATCTGGCCTCAAAGTTTATTTTTTCAGGTAGTAAGTAATCCATTAAGTGGCAGACATTATATTTCAAACCAAATACAAGTAAATAATACTTAAAATTATATTAATATTGAGTGATGCTATAGAATCAACATTTTAAAAGCACAGGAAAATATAAACGAAAGTACTTACTAGATGCTATTTGTGCCTTTTATGAATGATTAAATTGGAATAAAAGCATCATTTGGCTATAATATTAACAACTGTCATAAAGTATTTCCTTCAGGCATATGTGGGACCCTCTAGCATAATGGTACTATAACAGAAACTTATTCTCAGGGAGAACTGCAGTTACCAGAGAGGCTTAATTTCATTGCATTACAGCACTATAGATGAAAAATGTAAGCAAGAGCTAGAAAATTTGTATGTATATCTCTTTATTTAAAACATATATTGAACAGCATATATAATTTTGTATGTGTACATGTGTAAATAATTATTCTTCTCTGAGAAGAATTACCTAGGCTAAAGCAATGTCTTCAGCATTTTGGGCGCCAGAAAAGTACACATTTAACATGCTTGTCATAGAGGCCTCCCCCAGTGCACCCAGTGAGGCACACAAATCCAGATAATGAAAATTCTGATTTACCTGGCTACACTATTCTGAATGTCTGACCTGTTACCCATGTGCAAATTTAAAGAAGATTAGAGAAAGAGTGAAGGCTTACAGTGTGGTCATTATGCTTTGAAACATGCCTTTTTATACATGGCAAGATGATACATTTCAGTTGTCCCCTTTACTTCGAAGAAGGTGTTGTGCTAAAGTATAACATGTAAATTTTAGTATGGGCTTAAACACTCACTTCTTATGTATATGTTTATCTTCCTTATGTTCCTATTTTGAAGTAAAACAGGCTAAAACACCTACCACCATACATTTCAGACATTATGTAAGTGTTAATTGGAAAATATATAACAAGAACATGTTTGCTGGAAGGCAGTGACTAGAGTAGGAGCTATAATAGTGGCAATACTACCACTGCTACTGTCCCTGAGAATAGTGTCAGTTATTAGCTATCACCATGAATAGAATACTAGGGTAGAAATGTTGTGTCCCAGATGGTAAGTGTTATCTTCTCATAAGTACCCTTGTGTTGTGCATAAATATAATGAAGAATTCTTTGTTTTTCCTAACTAGTTAGAAATAAGATCAGTTTATTATTCATTAAAAATCATCTAGTTTGAGACAATGGATATGTTAATTACCCTGATCACTATACATTATGTGGATCAAAATATCATTATGTACCCCCATGAATATGTACAATTATACTTTATCAAGCAAAATATTAAATAAATAAAAGATTGGAAAAAATCATCTAAAACACTTCACAATATGTAAGAAAATTACATGCTATTGAAAAGGACACAGCCGGGCACAGTGGCTTATGCTTGTAATCCCAGCACTTTGGGAGGCCGAGGTGGGTGGATCACCTGAGGTCAGGAGTTCGTGACCAGCCTCAACATGGAGAAACCCCGTCTCTACTAAAAATACAAAATCAGCTGGGCGTGGTGGTGCATGCCTGTAATCCCAGCTACTTGGGAGGCTGAGGCAGGAGAATAGCTTGAACCTGGGAGGCGGAGGTTGTGGTGAGCCAAGATCACGCCACTGCACTCCAGCCTGGGCAACAAGAGTGAAACTCCATCTCAAAAAAAAAAAAAAAACAAAAGAAAGAAAAGAAAATCCCACTAGGAGAGAATTAGTTTTAACCAGGGCATAGATTGATAGAGTCAAAATTAAATCAAATGAAAGAAGCATGCTCAGTATACCTACAATTACTCCAGTAGTCATGAAAAAAAGCATGAACTTTTAATTTCTCTTAGGCAGAAATTATGGCTTAATTTATTTTAGTTTCTTGTGTTCTAAATTCGTGCTTCTTAGAGTAAGCTTACTTAATTATAAACATTCAGCAATACCTATGAGCCTTAGAATCTTTTATAACCAAAGAAAATTGCATATTTATCAGCACCTACGTTTCACTGAAAACATATATCTCTGCATAAGTGTTTGGTTGGTAAAGAAACAGGTCTCATCCTTCTTAATCTGTAGCCTTATGTACCTTATAAACACATTTATTTCTTGACTTTGTTTTTAAAATCTAAGCTGTCCTTTATCTATCACATTCTTCCACATAACTGAAGCTATGTAGTTGGCTTTTAAAGGTGTTTCAAACATCTATTCAAACCTGAAAATACTTTATCAGGTTATGAATCTGGAGTCCCCCATCTCAGGTCTTGATTCCTTAAGAAACATAACTAGTAGTTAAAACTTCAAAGTTTTGACATCACATTTTCATCATGATTCTGCTTTTGCTTCTTGCCTAAAGTTTTGGTCATTTATTAAGAAAATGAATGTGGATACAAAATATTGGGGATAGTTTTATTGTGGCCTGACAAACAACCAAATTAGTTTGCCTTGAAAATCAACTAATTAGTATATAAATTAGTATCTTAGGATAAATATGTCTGTAATTAATACATGACTCTTTTATTAAATTTCTTTGTTACATGCAGCCAAAAACATAGTATTGTTGTTCCATTTAAAGCAGGATGTTTCTTCCTTCAGTACATGTTTGGGTTGTGGGATATCTGACCTTTGAATGGGGTTTTGTTCATTTATACTATGTAAATGACAAAGCAAAGCTGAGAGAAACCTTTTCAAAATGAAACAGGTCTCTAAACCAAGTCCCTCTATCCAAGTTGCCATTCTAACTTTTTTATGCTGTCTCAGTAAAGTATCATTAGATTAGAAGTAATATAATTCACTTAAGTTAGCATAAACAAAGAAAACTTACTGAGAAGATACAGGACTCTTGCTCAGAACCCAAAGTCAGAAAGGTATAGGTGAGTCTCATGAAATGTATCTTCCAATTCTTCTTCTATCCATTTACTTACCTATTCATTCAGCAAATATTTACTGAGTACCTGCTACGTGTGACATATAGGTTTTACTTGCTACGGATAAAACAGTAAACAAAACAGATTAAAAGAAAATCATTGCCCTCATGAAGGTTACGTATTATGAAAAGACATATGGATGGAAAATAACATAACGTATCTGAGGGGGAAAAATCCATTCCATTTTTCTAGAGTATGGCATATGTGTAAAAGGAGGCTAAAGAGCTAAACTGGGACAGGCCTTGCAAATGAAGCTAAAAATTCTGGTCTTAGATTAAGAGGCAGCGAAGGTCCAGTGGAAGTTTTTAGAGTAATGGCATTACCAGTCCAGTTCTTAAGAAAGCACATCTATGAACTGTGGGTAGAATGGACTGGTGAAGCAGCACGTGAAGATCAAGAGCAACTGCTATACTCCTGGCAAGAGGACATGTGGGCCTCAACCTCAGCAAGGGCAATGAGAACAGAATGAAGGAGATGAATTTGATGATGTTACATAAGTAGAATGGACATGACTTTAGTTGGATGTGTAAAATGCGGCAAGTTGTTCAAAAGTGACTGATGGTGTCATGAACTGAGGTAGTGAAGGCTGTGTGAAGAGGAGGTGGGATGATTAGATGGACTAGAGAATGATTCTTGACTTTGAAGTCATTTAGTTTAAGATGTCATTACATTTCAAATATAGAAATCCAGGCAACAGCTGGAAATACAATTTTGGAGTCCAGGAGACTTGACCAGGAATATATGCTTAGGAATCACTGCATAAAGTGTTGTGGTAGGAATAAAGGTTTACCAAGGCATGGATTACAGGGGGAAAAAATGGGACTGAGACAACTCATTGAAAGATGCCCATATTTAAGATTTGGGGGGGAAAAGGGCAAGCAAGCTCTCTTTGTCAGAGAGCTAAGAACATAAAAAAAATCCAGCAATCTCGATTTTGGTTACTATAATGTATTATTGTACATTACCTGAGGAAGAAGGAAGAAAGAAGAGGAGGTAGGAGTTAGGTGATTATGTATATAAATATACAAAAGTTGATATAAGACAAAAGAGAAGAAAAATGAATGTTTTTAATTTATAAGCTGTTATGTTTCTAGATAACATGCATTTCCCTTTTGCAAGGATATAGAATAGGTATTACAATTTATCTCACTCAGTAGTACTTAATGGGCTAGTTTGATTACACAGATTTTATTTGAATGTATGGCATTGAACTTAAATGAAGAAAGGGTATCTGAGCAAAAGGTTTTCATCATTATTCTTCAGGACTTAATTACCTTACTCCAACATTGAGACTAGCTATTTTTACTCAGAGATATTCTAGCCAAAGATGCTCTAATTACCTTGCCATGAATAGACTCTTCTCATTCCTATTTATATAGTGCACTGCACATTTAAAATTTGCCAGTAGTTTTTAAAAGATGGTATAATACTACACCACCATAAATTAATTAAATGCAAAATGCAGGTGTGCTGGGTTTTTTTTTTCATTTCTAGCTAAATGAACACAACAGGACTGGCTTATTATACAGAAACAATAAAATAGGCATTGTTTGTATATCAGAGTCATAGATCACTAGTCACACAATGTTTTTAATATCATTATTTCCAGGATGAGAAGAAAATAAGTTTACAAATAAAAACATGTGGCACTTGTTCAGAAAGGACAATCATTTCCATGAGATATCCCTGGTCTAGATGTGTCTCACGGATACATTACTATGAATAATTTTTCTAAGGAATTATGCTATAACAATTTCTCTAGCACTTCCAGGAGAAAACACCTCTCTCAAATAGGGAACTGGGTAGAATACACAATTGCAAATGACATACCAATTCATCAAATGTCATGAGATCTTAGCCACTTTTTCTCTGGCTGTGGTACCATTTAGCTAAAAAGCAATCAACAGTCTTCCAAAAAGAACATGGCAGAAATGATTGAAAACTATATTGATAAATAAGAAAATAATCCTGACATTTAATAACAAAGGAAATTGCATAACTGTATTGTTCAGAGAAAAAACAGAAGACAAACAAAAGTACTTAACAGATTTACTAAACCCATATCTGAGACACATTGAAGACTGATTGTATAAAACCACATTAAAAAGATGTTCTCTCACTGGATGGTGGAAAATAGAAAAAATAACAATGAGTCGATAACAGGTCTCAGGGCTTGTTTTACAGCAACAACAACCTGAAATTGTTTGTAGAGAAGATAACGGTTCCTCTTCCAAGAGTGAAAAACGGAAGGGTCTTTATTATCACTTAGCACAAATCATACACATTATGTGAAATCAGGGAAAAGAAATGCTTCCATTTGTTTGAACACTCATAATACTCATATAATTTTTTATTCACTTACAAATTTAAGACTCTTTTGAAAATCAACCAGAACAAGCTACTCAGTAGTGAAAATCCATTCATATTAAAGCATGCCTTTACTGGGCACCTACTGAGTCCAAACACTACCCTGTAGAGAATACAAAACGAAATAAACCATGGTTTTTACATTTAAAAATCTTGCATTATATGAAAAGATAACTCTATTTGGTGAATATAAAATACAGTACATTAAAGATACTTAATAGTAAATCAAAATTCAGCAACATTTTATTATCTACCATCAGGTTTTAGGGTTCATTGACCCTCAGAAGTACTTGTCTGATTCACTTTGAGCCAATTCACTACTCCTTTAATTTTTTTCTCCTCTGGTTTATTACCATCACCAAAAGAGTGTGACAAGACAGTAAATCAATTTTCTTTGGTTTGATTTTTTTTCTTTTTTGCTTCTCATTAGCAGCTATGGTAAAAAGAAGTTGCTATATGAAGTTTTGAAACCACTAATAATACTAAAATAAGAGATGGAGGTTATTTGCATCAATTACCTATTACAGTTATATCAAAAAGCATATAATAAAAAATTGATACTATAGGGAATAGGGTGTTTGAAGGTACTGGTATTTTTTTAACATATGTTTATTTTTCCATGGTATCTCTGATACTTTCTTTCTAAATACAGTATTTGGTGAATTATGCATCAGTGTAACATGGCAACCCTACACCAACAAGCCTAATTCTAACAGCTACCTTTTCTTAATTTTCTAAATTTAATTTTTAAAAATTGTATTAAAGCAATACATGTATATGGTTTTAAAACAGTACTATACTATTAGGCTTAAATGAAAAGCAGCAGTATTCTGTCCCATTCCTCTGCACTTCAGACTCTTACTCGTTTTAGGTGAACATTGTCAATTTATTAAGCTATTTCTTCTCATATTTTCAAACATTGTTCCTTAAATTCTTTTTAAATTGACAAGTAAAAATTAAAATTATGGTGTATAAGATAAGTTTCCGCCTCCCAGGCTCAAGGGATCCTCCCGCCTCAGCCCCCCAAGTAGCTGGGACCACAGGCACGCGCCTCCACATCCAGCTACTTTTTGTATTTTTTGTAGAGATGAGGTTTCGCCATGTTGCCCAGGGTGGACTCGAACTTCTGAGCTCAAGCAATCCAACCACATTGGCCTTTCAAAGTGCTAGGATTACAGGTGTGAGTTTTTATTATTATTATTATTTCAATAGTTTTTGGGGAACAGGTGGTTTTTGGTTATATGAATAAGTTCTTTAGCAGTGATTTCAGAGATTTTGGTGCACCCATAACCCAAGCAGTGTACACTGTACCCAATGCGTAGACAACATGATGTTTTGATATATGCATACACTGTAAGGTGGATAAATCAAGCTATTTAACACACGCATTACCTAATATACTTATCATTTTTTTGTTGTATAGAGATCTTTCACTTCCTTGCTTAAATTTATTCCTATTTTTTGTAGCTATTGTAAATGGAATCATTTTCTTCATTTCTTGTCAAACAGTTCCTTGTTACTGCACAGAAACACAACTGATTTTTGTATTTACATATATATTTGTAAATGACGTACTGCCATTTCCTGATTTTTTAAATTTGTTTTAATTATTGTGTATCACAAGGTTGTTTTCTGTAAAGAGCCAGATAGTAAATATCTTAGGCTTTGTGGGCCGTATAACCTCTTTCTTGACTATTTATCTCTGCCATGTTAGCACCAGAGTGGCTGTAGACAATATGTAAATATCAAATATACACTTAGCAATGTTCAAGTATACAATATATTAAGTATAATCACCATGATATATAATAGATCTCTTGAACTTATTCCTCCTATAAAAGTGAAATTTTGGTGTCCCTTGACCAACATCTTCCCAATCCTCCAGCCTCCAGCCTCTGGTAATTACCATTTTACTTTGTTTCTATGAGTTCAACTTTTTTAGATTGCACGTAAGAGATCATGTGGTATTTGACTTTCTGTGCCTAGTTTATTTCACAGACTATAACATCTTCCAGGTTCATTCATGTTTATGTATATGACAGAATTTCTAACTTTTTAAAGGCTGGATGGTATTCCATTATGTATTCACATTTTCTTTTTCCATTCATCCACTGATGGACTCAGGTTGATGACATATCCTGGCTATTGTGATTAATACTGCAATGAACATGGGAATGAAAATATCTCTTTGACATACTGATTACATTTCCTTTGGATATATACCCATTATTGGGATTACTGGATCCTATGGTGGTTCTATTTTTAATTTTTTTAGGAACATCCATGCTGTTTTCCATAATGGCTGTACCAATTTATATTCCCACCAACAGCGTGCAAGGGTTCCCTTTTCTCCATATCCTCATTGACACTTATCTTTTGTCTTTTTGCTAACAGTCATTCTAACAGGTGTGAAGTGATATTTTGGTTTTGATTTGCATTTTCCTGATGATTAGTGATGTTCAGCATTTTTTAGTATACAACTTCCTGTGTTTATTGCAAGTATTTTTCAGTACAAGCAAAAATTCAGAACACATTTTGTACAAAAAAAAAAAGGTCTTCACAAATGCCCATGTGTTTGCTAGATTTTAAAATATGTACCGATATAATGTTTTGGGAATAAAGTTTGGGCCAAAATTTGAAAAAGAACTGGCTAGAGTAAACGAAATATTCTTGACTACCCTGATCCTAGGAAAATAAAATAAAACCTGACACTGTCTGCTGTTACCAAAAACCACAATCTAACAGCAAATGCCAGATGGATTTTAAATCATATTATAGCTTTTCTCAATCTGAAAGGTAAGGCTCCTCAAGGAGTCAAAGGAGAATTCTGCTTGTAGAGCTTTCCCAGCCTTTTGCTTTGATCACTGCCAAATCTGTAAAGATATGCAAATTCCTCTTACAGCACTGAACATTTTTTTATATACCTGCTGGCCATTTTTATGTCTTCTTTTGAGAAGTGTCTATTCAGGTATTTTGCCCATTTTTAAATCAGGTTGTTTTCTTACAATTGAATTGATTCCTTATATATTTTGGATATTAACCCCTTATCAGATGTATGGTTGGCAAATATTTGCACCCATTCTGTAGGATGACTCCTCACCCTGTTGTTTCTTTTGCTGTGCAGAAGCTTTTTCATTTGATTCAATTCTATTCGTCTACCTTTGCTTCTGTTGCTTGTGCTTTTGGGGTTATATCTAAAACATCATTGCCCAGACCAATGTCATGGAGCTTTTCCCCTACACTGTCTTCTAGTAGTTTTACAGTTTCAGATTTTACATTTAAGTCTTCATTTTGACTTGAATTTTTGTATATGGTATGAAATGAGGCTCTAATTTCATTATTCTGCACATGGATATCCAGTTTTCCTAGGACCATTTATTGAAGAGACTGTCTTTTCCATCTTGTGTGTTCTTGGCATAGTTGTCAAAAATCAATTGACTATAAATGTATTTACTTCTGGGCCCTCTCTTCTGTTTTATTGGTCTATGGTTCTGTTTTTGTGCCAGTACCATGCCGTTTTGGTTATTATACCTGTGTATTGTATTTTGAAGTCAGGTTGTGTTATGCTTCCAGCTTTGTTTTTATTTGTTTGGTTTTTTTTTTTTTTCCTCAAGTTTGCTTTGGCTATTCAGGGTCTAAACAGGATTTAAACAAATAAGATTTAAACAATCCTAAAACATGTTTTAGGGTTATTTTTTCTATTTCTGTGAAAAAAGGGTGTTGAGTCTGGCCAGGCGTGCTGGCTCATGCCTGTAATCCTAGCACTTTGGGAGGCCAAGGTGGGCACATCACTTGAGCTCAAGAGTTGGAGACAAGCCTGGGCAACATGGCGAAACCCTAACTCTACAAAAAAACACAAAAATTAGCCAGGCATGGTGGCTGATACCTGTAGTCCCAGCTACTCAGGAGGCTAAGTTGAGAGGATGGCTTGAGCTCTGAAGGCGGCGTTTGTGGTGAGCTGAGATTACACCACTGCACTCCAGCCTAAGTAACAGAGCCAGACCTTGTCACAAAAAAAAAAGAAAAGAAAAAAAAAAAAGAGTCTATTGAATCTGTAGATTGTTTTAGGTAGTATGGACATTTTAACAATATTAATTCTTCTAATCTATGAACACAGGATATATTCCCATTTGTTTGTGTCCTCTTCAATTTATCTCATCAATACTTTATAGTTTTCAGTGTAGAGGTCTTTCACCTCCTTGGTAAAATTTATTCCTGAGTAATTTTTTTGTAGCTATTGTAAATGGAATTGTTTTCTTCATTTCTTGTTTAGATAGTTCCTTATTACTGCATAGAACACAACTGATTTTTTTTGTATTTACATTTCTTTTTTTTTTTTTTTTTTGACGGAGTCTCGCTCTGTTGCCCAGGCTGGAGTGCAGTGGTGCAATCTCGGCTCAGAGCAACCTCCGCCTCCCGAGTTCAGGCAATTCTCCTGCCTCAGCCTCCCCAGTAGCTGGGACTACAGGAGCCCATCACCACATCTGGCTAATTTTTTGTATTTTTAGTAGAGATGGGGTTTCACTGTGTTAGCCAAGATGGTCTTGATCTCCTCACCTCATGGTCCACCCACCTTGACCTCCCAAAGTGCTGGGATTACAGGCGTGAGCCACCATGCTGGGCCTTACATGTATATTTCTAAATGATGTACTGCTATTTCCTGATTTTTAAAATTTGTTTTAATTATTGTGTAGCCAGATAGTAAATATCTTAGGCTTTGTGGACCATATGGATTCTTTCTTGACAATTCATCTCTGCCATGGTGGCACCAGAGCAGCTGTAGACAATATGTAAATAAATAGGAGTAGCTGTGTTCCAATGAAACTTTATTTTGAAGTAACAGTGGGCAGCTGGATTTGGACTCCAGGTCATAGTTTGCAAACCCCTTATCTACTGACTTCGCAACATGGAAGATGAGAATACAGCACTTACCCACCCACCAACACATATGCCCATGGTCATGTCTGCACTCACATATGTATGTATGCACAACCACATGAATGAACACACATACACACACTCTCTCTCTTCTACTACATCTATTACCCTAATATCATTATATCTCCAATTTAGGTTAATCACTATTTATTGTCTTATAACTACATATCTGTTATTCACAGTTAGGCCATATAATGTTCTATAATTATGTATTCTTGTTCAAGCTTGGTTTTTCCTAGAGTTAGTAACTGTGTCATTTTTGCATTTGAAAAGTTTCACTAATTCATCTCATATTCTCTGAAAGAATTTCTGGAATATTCTGGAATATAAATATATGTGTGTGTGTGTATGTGTGTGTGTGTATATATATACACATATATATGTATACATATACACACACACATATACACACACATATATGTACATATATATATATATATATATATATATATATATACCGTGTACTTTCTTCTGCATTATCTCTGTTTCTCTTGAGTTGTTTCCTGAGTTTCCTTTTTTTCTGTTTTGTGTTATTTGGTTTTCATTCACAATAAAGGTATTCCTTGAAAATCTAGTAATTCTAGACTATTTTATATGTTAAATACTAAAGAACTAAAAGAACTAAAAATGTGATTAGAAGCTCTGTGGACTTCAGTGGGGTTTGTTCAAGAGTGTGCCTCATTGTCAGTGGAGTAGTGACCTGGCCAGCTCTTTGGGATTCTTTTCCTTTGGAATAGTCAGTTTCTCCAGAGACGAATCTGTCAAATTATTGCCTATGTAATATAAATTTGGTTGCTAATATTCTGCCTGGCGTTCTAGCTGCTTATAATAATTAATGAACTTTTTGCTTACTTGTTGCTTATAAAAAGTTCACTATGTTAGCAAATTTATTTTTATATACATTTCAGTAACTATAAAGAGCACCAAATTCTGATGCATATTATAATTTTCTATTTATAATTTTCATGGTTTCTGCCTAATATTATATATTTTTCTTTCTTTTAATTAAGAGTTTCCAAAGATAATAGTAGTTCTAGTAAAACAGCAGAATTTTAGAAATGAAAGAAACCCGTAAACCTAGGTCAGCTCTATTTATAAAACTGAAAGTCAAAAAAAAAAACAGGTATCCTAAGAATCCCAGAAGGATATTTTCCCCTAGAAAGAGAGCATATATGCCATATCAAATACTCTCTAAATGGGTATTTTTTTCCCCACTGAAAACCTATTTGGAACCAAGAGCAATCAAGTGTTTTAGAAACACTAACACCTACTAAGTTATGGATTTTTAAACAAATGTTAATAAAAAGATACTATCTCTTTAAAAAAACAAAAAGTAAAGTGTTATGCAATGGACTGTTAGTACATGGCAGCTCTTCCAAAATTATTTTTTAAGCCAGCAATAAAAATGACAACTTACTACTGTCATTGAACAACTAAATCTTCTCACAATGCCTTAAATGCCCATCAGTGATGCAACTAAGAGATTTTACGAAGGCATAGCAGGAGAAAAGCAAGTAATAAAAGTAAACAAAGTGAGGCCAGGCACGGTGGCTCATGCCTGTAATCCCAGCACTTTGGGAGGCCGAGGCACATGGATCACTTTAGGTCAGAAGTGCAAGACCAGCCTGGCCAACATGGTGAAACCCCGTCTCTGCTTAAGGAGGTCGCCTGTAGTCCCAGCTACTCAGGAGACTGAGGCAGCAGAATCGCTTGAACCCGGGAGGCAGAGGTTGCAGTGAGCCGTGATGGCTCCAGTGCACTCTAGCCTGGGCGATACAGTGAGACTCCATCTCAAAAAAAAAAAGAGTAAACAAAGTGAGAAAATCAAGTTAAGTTTAGAAAATGTAGGGTCTCAGAGGGCATGGAAGATTCTGTGTCTTTCCCAAGCTTTTGGCCTTGCCCTAGATTTTTGACTCCAGAAATATTAAGAGAACTGAGAGAAGTACATTTACAACAGGAAATGCTTATTCCTCAGTTTAGATCACTAAGGTTATTCTCTTAAGAAATTAGAAAATGTTTAGTTTCTTCTACTCAATTAAGGCAATGAATTTGTAAAAAACAAATGACAAAAAAAGCAACTTGGTCTTTAATGTCAGCGGTAGGTAAAAAGACAGAGTCTCAATGATTCATCACTCCCATTTAATTATCAACCAATATCTACCAAATCTTTTATAGAAGGCCCATGTCCTCATGAGCACTGAGTTTTTTACTGGAACTCAGGGATACCGTGCCTCCTTCCTTCCTTCTCAATCAGGGGCTGAGCTTTGCTATGAAATAAGAAATTATGGATAATAATATCTATATCAGAAGGTTATGGCATTAAATGAGTGTATGGGAGTTACTTGTCATATAGACACTTAATAAACTACGGTTCCTATCCCTTTGTTTTCGTTTAACTGTATTTACTATACCCTACTTCTATAATACTTATCACACTACTGTGATTGTCAATCAGTTCCTTTCACTATGAATATCTGCAGGGTAGGAACTTTATAGTTCTCATTTCATGCACAGTACCCAGTGCATAACAGGGTCTCAAGTGAACAAATCAAACTAACAGAGCCTCACACTTTAAATGAATGATACATTGAGGGGGCCAGTATGTGGTACAATGAACAGCGTTCCACTTATAAGAAACCCACCGGCTGAGCTCAGTGGCTCACACCTGTAATGCCAGCACTTTGGGAGGCCCAGAAGGGTGGATTACCTGAGGTCAGAAGTTTGAGACCACCCTGGCCAATGTGGTAAAACCCTGTCTCTACTAAAAATACAAAAATTAGCTGGGCGTAGTGGTGTGCGCCTGTAATCTCAGCTACTCTGAAAGCTGAGGCAGGAGAATCGCTTGAACCCGGGAGGCGGAGGTTGCAGTGAGTTGAGATCGCGTCATTGCAGTCTAGCCTGGGCTACAAGAGCAAAACTCCATCTCAAAAAAAAAAAAAAAAAGAAAAAAAAAAAGAAACCTGCCACAAGTAATTTATACTGGGTAAATCACTTCACTACTCCAAACATAATTTTCTTTCTTGTAAAATAAGAGGTTTGGACTAAATGATCCCCAAATTCCCTTCAGCTCTAAAAGTTTATGATTACATAACTATGACTCTAAACAGTTTAGAAGTTATTAGGGTCTAAAATTAATAACATTATAATATATGAACTTAAAAGAGAGTCCCAGGAACAGAGATTGAAAACAGAGAGAGAAAGCTATGAAAGTGATGTGATATATGTTTCAGATTTGATTTTATTTTCTCACACTATACAACACTAGAACTGTTGTCATTGCTACAATTAGCAACAACTACCATTTACCAACCTTCAATAAGTGCCAGGCACTGCGCTAAACATTTTATCATTTCATCTTCACAATAATTCGTTGAGATAATTGCCATCACTCCCATTTCATAACCAAGGAAACTGAGGCTCGGAATGGTAGCCCAAGGTAACATTGCTTGAAATGGATGAAGCTCTGACTCAGGCCAATGTGTGTTTGATGCCAAAACCCACCACTAAGAATCCATGTTTCTAGGTATCCGAGCTTTCTAATACTATATAAAATAACCTCAATACTTGTAAACATCAAATTGAAATCCAACAAAAAAGTAAAAACAATAATCCACATTTTGTTATTTTCTATGCCAAAATATACCTGTAGTTTTCCTAAATGTTCTAAGTCATATGAACGGTATACACTAATTTGAAAATCTTTGAAGATTACAATCATCTTTCTACTATGCTATTAATTTTAAAATTAATCCACATAAAATAACTTAAATTTTTTTAATTTAAGTGTTTTTAACTTAAATTTCTAAGTTCTGTAAAAGATTTCATCAAGAATATATAAACTATAAGAATATATGAACTGTAAGCCACTCCCCATATCATAATGCATTATATGTGGTAGCAATTTTGCATAAAGAAACTCATTTTTAATTTTCCCCCCAGTTCTACTGGATATGTTCATTGTGATATTTTGGCCTTTTGTAAGATTGAAAAAAAATGAGGGGGTAAATAATTACAACTTACTAATAATTAGAAAACCTACTCTACTTATTAAAATAATTCCTAATGTTATCCAAAAGGAATTTAAACTATAAACAAAAATTCTCTACAGAAATCAAAGAAAATAATATCAAATTTATTTCACTAGATAACATATCAAAGAATCAATTCTTGGCTTTTTGAGGAGAAAGTAATGCTAAAAAGTCACAATTAAAATTTTGTTTCAGGCCAGGCGCGGTGGCTCACACCTGTAATCCTAGCACTTTGGGAGGCCGAGGCGGGTGGGTCACTTGAGGTCGGGAGTTCAAGACCAGCCTGGCCAATAGGGTGAAACCCCATCTTTACTAAAAATACAAAAAAAAAAAAAAAAAAATTTAGCCGGGCGTGGTGGCATGCGCCTGTAATCCCACCTACTCAGGAAGCTGAGGCAGGAGAATTATCTGAACCCAGGAGGCAGAGGTTTCAGTGAGCCGAGATCGCATACCACTGCACTCCAGCCTGGGCAACAAAGCAAAACTCTCTCAAAAAAATAAAAAATGAAAAATAAAAATAAAATAACGTTTTGTTTCAGTTTAAATATATGTATTTCCCATATCCATAAGTTCAATAGACCTGGTTTTTCAAAGTCGCACAGTAATAATAACAAATCATTAAAATGAAGCTTGTAAAACCAATTTGAATTCAACAAGACCTTTTAATTAATTAGCATTCCTAAGCAATATGTGAATATTACATACACAATCACGTATGGTTAATATTTATGGAAGCATATGCATATTTCTATAAATATATGTAGTTAGGTTTACATATACATTCATATAGTACTTCACTCTTCTTTTGTTGAATATACTCTTCTCAATTATCATATTTCAAATCTAAATGAAAAATACATATCAGTGAATTCCAAGCTAAAAAAAACTTAAAGGCCTAAATGATATTATCTTTTCCAAGCATAATTTAGAACTTTAAAAATGTGAAATAAAAAATAAAACTTGCTTTAAAATAAGCCTCTAAGGTAATGCACTTTCAGGGATTTTATCTTTCCTTTTGGGAGGTATTATAGTGATCACTGTATAGATAAGAACTCTGAGATAAAATCAGTCAGTAAAATCAATTTGAAGACAGTCACTGTCAGAGCTACTAATACTGTAACATGTAACTCCCTGACATTAATAGAGATACTCAACAACAGATGAAGTAGCTAATCAGTTTCTTCAGTTAAGCAAAAATCAATAACCAACCTACACAGGGTTCTTGGAATCTTTTGTTCAAATGACAAGGTCACTGCTCTTTATAAGCAGTCTTTGTTGGACTGAGAGAGAGAAAATAAAAACAGCAAGGGAATCTGTAAGAAGCTGCCAATGACAAAAGGGCAAAGAGTGGGAGGGAAAGAGGAGCATAAGAACAGGCTCAGAGAATCAGTGTGCCAGAAAGACCTCAGGCAATAAAAGGAGGGAAATAGAATTCATGCAACAGAGAAGGACCAGAAAACCAAATGGGACAAGGGAGTGGGGGAGAAGGAACATGGGAAGACAGAATTTACACAAACACAGTAAGGTTTTGAAGGACAGGGCTGAAAACAAAAATGCAAGGCAGTGGAAGGCAATATAGCTTCCTTAAGAGAATGAACTTCAAAGTATACATGGAAGTTCCTTAACTTGCAGTTTCCTCATATACAGCACATTGATCCTCGCAAAGTATTACATATGGGCACAGTGCTGGATACATAATAAACACTCACTAATGTTAGCTATTACTATACTTGATAAAAGGAAAAGAGATCCTATTTAAGTTATTGTGATATGGTGAAGATATGATGGAATATTTCAGTAAAGATAGCTACAGGCAACCAGAAGTTGCTATATACTCACATAAAATTCTATTAATATTAAAGCTAATAGAAAAAATATAAAAACTTGTGTATGTTGCAATATGATTTACCCTTGGGTATGCCTTACATGTGGTAGAAGAACCTAGAGAGATACTCCCCAGTAGTGTGTGCACATGTGTGTGTATGCTGGAGAAGGGTGATAAAATTTATACACAATGACTGAGACATTCAAGAAATATATATTTTCATTTCTACATTTTATATCATTTTTCTCTGCAGCATCGATTTCCTCTAATAGTGATGGGTGTGGGTAGGATGGGGAGTTGTCACAAATTTACCAACTAAACATAACTTGGTCTCCTAGTTTAAAGCAGTCTCTTTCAGGCAAACAATCTTTCCATAAAAAGTCCAACTTCTTTAAGGAATCTCTCTACTCTCTCTTCATTCCTGGGATGGCAACTAGGTACAAGGAGGAAGCTGAGTTGTTTCATGGTCATGGTGGAGAGGACACGTGTGCAAGTTCACTTGCTGTAGATCAGGCAATTGGTTGCCTTCAATTGAGATATTTATCACTTGACCTGGTCACTAAATATCCTGTGCTTGTTGTGTTCACTGAGATTTGGCTGGTCTTCTTGGCAACCACTACTGATGCCCTCAAATTTTGCTGTATCTTCTGGTTTTAAGGTCCAAGTATTCTGCAGCCTCCATGCTCTGTTTATAGGCTTTGGCCAGTCTACCAGTGCTCTTAGAAGTTCTCTATCCCTTAGAGGGTCGTCTTTCTCAGACAATCTTGCTGTTCTCAGATTCTCTCCAGAACCTAACTGACTGTTTTCACTATTACTATCACTATCACTGTCAATACCTCCCTGTTTCCTACTTTAGAAGTTCAGCTCCTGAAAAGGTATACAGGGGAATAAAGACACTGACCTACGGCTCTTCTTCTCAACACTGGAAAGGATTTTCCTTCTAATGTGGCAAAAATTGTCCATGTATCATCTTCAGTCCTTTCTACACCATAGAGTATAGTGGAATTATGTACAGATTTTCAAATTTTGTTAATACATATTGTGAAATTTCTAGAATTTAGAAAATCTTCATTTGTTTCAGGAAAAAACCCTCAACTTTCATGTCTACAGTCTGACATAGAAAAAAAAATTTAAACTCAAAGTTAAAAATACTAGTCTTGGCTGGATGTGGTGGCTTACATCTGTAATCCCAGCACACTGGTAGGCTGAGGCAGGAGAAATGCTTGTGTCCAGGGTTCGAGAGCAACCTGGGTAACACAGCAAGATCTCATCTCTAAAAAATAAAATAAGTCTTTGACCTAGTAATTCTACTCCTGGGAATTTATCCTATCGATAAACTCATATGTGTGCAAAATGATGTGTGGCTAGGGATTTTCACCGCAGCATCATTTGTGAAAGCATAAGATGAGGAACTGAAATAATATCTACCAGTAAGATATGATTACTATAACTAATTAAAAAGAATGAGGTAGTTTAATATGTACCAATCTAGAACTATAGCAAAGGTATTACTTGAAAAAAGCAAGGTGTACAAGAGTGTAAACTATGTACTGTTTGTGTATACAGAACTAAATGACAAAGAGAAAGAGTGCTGGTGGGTTGGGGAGAAAGAAGGAGGAGATTTATGTACAATTAGATCCTTTTGGATCTTTTGAATTTTGTTCCTGAAGAAGTATTTTACATTAAGATAAGAATTTATTTTTATAAAATGTAAGTCTCAGAGCTGAGCAATTACTCCTACATTTTAGGCTGTATCTACCTTTCTCCTGAAATAATGAATGCAGATGATTCCATAGGTGAATGGGGGAAGAGCTAGAAAAAGAGGAGCAAGGGAAAACTTGGGGGGAAAAAAAGTATATTGTTTTAATAATCCCTAAAGATTACTCACATCCCCATAGAAACTAAGCTAAATTTCACTCTCTGACTTTCACTCCATGAATTTGTGAGACTAGAAGTTACACTGAAACAATGAGAGTTCATGATATATATCTTCCAGAGGGAGGCAGTTTCCATCAGACACACCACTTATGGTAAAAAGAATCCCCAGACTAGGGCAAACACTCATTATAAGCCTTACAACCCAGGCTGCAGAGTACTACATGCTTTGGGGAAGTTAGAAGCTAACCACAGGCAATTCAATTCTTCTAAAGGAGGATAAGGGATTGATAAGGGGATCAATGCTAGAAGGTAAATTATTTCCTTACCAAAGGTGTCTTCCCTGCCCTGTAGAAACTGAGCATCCCTCAGTAGGCAGGACTTGGCAAAGACTTATCGACTTGATGCACTCAAGTCTCCCCAACTTTGACTTGTTTGTGTACATTCCAACACCCTCTCCCCTTTTTCCTGGCTATGAAAGAATGGGTACTAGTATTCTCTGCACCAGGTACTTCCTGCAGCCCCTAGTAACCTAGGTTCCAGGGTAAATGAAACCCACAGTGAAAGGTAGAGTCGGAGCAAATATGTATAAGAAGATGAGAGAAAAGTGGTTTAAAATGACATTCTAAAAGACCAGAGATTTTGGCTGTTAGGAATTCTTTCTACTGGCCACCTAAAAATTTTACGTTAGTAATGAAAACAGAGAAAATAAATTAGCTTTAACTTTAATCATCTAAATAGGAGGCAAAACAATTAATGATTAAGACTCTGAAACCAGATATTCATAGGCCCAAATCTCCAGAAATAATTTCATTTCACATGGAAAACCAAGAAAACTTTGTAAATTATAATTACTTTGTAGGAATTATCTCCAAGGAAAACTTTTCCCTAATAAAACAACAACAATAATTCAACGGAGGATGAGATGAATAGAGTGTCAAAGTCTACTGAGCAGGTCTGTGGTGCTTTAAATAGCAGCAAAACAGAACAAATTTCCTTTCCTATCATATTTTTACAAGGAACAGCACCTATTGTCCCAAGGGAAAAACAGAACATCAACACAAAAGCAGCATGGCTGAAGATGTCTGTGGCTTTATCTGCAAGAGCCCATCAACAGACATAAACCCATTTACCTCTACATAAACCTTTCCAAAACACCAACAGAGTATTATTTTCAAAAGGCAAGAAACAGATCAATGCCATTTTCTTTCTTAAAAAACTATACACGATGTTCTAAATACATACTCCCAAAATTACTAGGCTCCAAAGAAGGAAAGTCAGAAAAAATAAAATTATTTGTTTGAAAAATACCATCTAACTGAAAAATGGCAACTGCCAAAAAGTATTTAAGTTCAAATATAAATGTGAAACAATGTCAAGATGTCAACTTTGAACTTTGGATAAACCTCAAATAGTTTACTTAAAAGTAGATTTTGCTGTTACAGGAGGTTACATTCTGCCTATACTTTTTTTTTTTTTTTTTTTTTCAGACAGGGTCTCACTCCCATTTCCCAGGCTGAAGTGCACTGACATGATCTCGGCTCACTGCAGCCTCAACCTCACGGAGTCAGGTGATTCTCCCACCTCAGCCTCCCAAGTAGCTGAAACTACAGGTGCACACCACCATGCCAGGCTGATTTTTCGTATTTTCAGTAGAGACAAAGTTTTGCCATGTTGCCCAGGCTGGTCTTGAACTCCTGGACTCAAGCAATCCACCCACCTCAGCCTCCCAAAGTGCTAGGATTACACGCATGAACCACCACATCTGGCCAAGCCTATAAAATTATCATCAACTTTAATATTGGGTAGGGTTATGAACTTCAACAAATGAGCTAATAAACAACCTAAAAACAATATTCATATCTACCTAGACTGAGAGTATTATTTTGGACACATCTGAGATTACTAGTAAATTTCATGAATGTTATTCTAGATATAAATTTTCTTATATATTTTTCTCTGCTCTGTTGCCCAGGCTGAATGAAGTACAGTAGTGTGATTCTAGCTCACTGCAGCCTCAAACTCCTAAGCTCAAGCACCTCCCCACCTCAGTCTCCCAAGTAGCTAGGACTACAGGCATGTACCAACACACCTGGCTAAAATTTTGTTTAACTTTTTGCAGTGACAGGATCTAGTATGTTACCTAGACTGGTCTCAAACTCTTGGGCTAAGGCAAGCCTCCTGCCTCAGCCTCCAAAGTGCGAGATTACAGGTGTGAGTCACTGTGCCTGGTCTAAATATTTATTAAAATATACATTATGCCAAGCCTGGGAATGCAACAATGATGAAAAAGAGACATAGTCCCTAACCTCATGGAGCTTAAAGCCTAATGAAAAAGATAATTAAATGGACAATAATGCTGCAATGTATTAAGGCTACAGTGGAAGTACAAGGTGCTATGGAAACAAAAAGTGAGTATACCTGCTTATACATATGGAAGAGGGGAAGGAAAGGCAGTGAGTGATGAAGGAAGAAACCCTTCACAAAAGGTTTAAGATTTAAATCAAAATTTTTAAAATCCGTAGGACTTATTCAAAGGGAAGGAGAACAAAGCCTTCATGTAATGGAAGTATTATTTGTGTAAGAGAGGAGGAATAGGGACAGTACAGTTGAGGCAGGGTGGGTGGAGATAAGAATACAGTGCATTTGAAGAATTAAAAGTAGACCAGGCACGGTAGCTCATGCCTGTAATCCTAGCACTTTGGGAGGCTGAGGCAGGCGGATCGCCTGAGGTCAGGAGTTCGAGACCAGCCTGGCTAACACAGTGAAACCCCGTCTCTACTAAAATTACAAAGAATTAGCCGAGAGTGGTGGCATGTGCCTGTAAACCTAGCTACTCAGGAGGCTTAGATGGAGAATCGCTTGAATCTGCGAGGCAGAGGTTGCAGTGAGCCAAGATCGTGCCACTGCACTCCAGCCTGGGCGACAAGAGCGAGACTCCATTTCAAAAAAAAAAAAAAAAAATTAGTCAAGCGTGGTGGCATGCACCTGTAATCCCAGCTACTCGGGAGGCTGAGGCAGGAGAATCACTTGAACCTGGGAGGCGGAGGTTGCAGTGAGCCAAGGTTATGCCACTGTACTCCAGCCTGAGCAATAAGAGTGAAATTTTGTCTCAAAAAAAAAAAAAAAAGTAATTCGACATAGAGGGTGGAGCAAGATGGCGGAATAGAAGGCTACACTGATCGTCTTCCCAAGAGGAATACCAAATTTATTAACTACACCAAAAAGCACCTTCTAAGAACCAAAAATCAGGTAAGCATTCACACTACCTGGTTTTAACTGAATATTACAGAAAGAGGCATTGAATAGGGCAGGAAAAAGTCTTGAACTGCCAACACAATCATTCCCTCATCCCCCAGCAGTGGCTGCATGGCAAGAAGAATCTGTGCATCTGGGGAGAAAGAATGCAGTGATTGTGACACGCTGCACTTAATTCAGTGCTGTCCTGTCATAGCAAAAGCAGAACCAGGCTGTACTTAGCTGACAGCCACTCATGGAAGAAGCATATGGACTGGCTCTAGCCAGATGGGAATCACCCATCTGAGCAGTCAAAATCTGAGTTCCAGCAAGCCTTGCCACTGCAGGATGGAGTGCTCTGGGCACCTAAATAAACTTGAAAGGCAATCTAGGCCATAAGGACTCTAAGTCGTAGGTGAGTCCTTGTGCTGGGCCGGTGTCAGAGCCAGTGGACTGGGGGGACATGTAACTTACTGAGACACCAGACACAATGGTTAATACAGTGCTTGCACCACCCTCCTCCAGCTCCAGGCTGCAAAAGAGACCCCTTGTGGCTCCAAAAGGGACCCCTTGCTTCTGCTTGAGGAGAGGAAAGGGAAGAGTAAAGAGGATTTTAACTTGCATCTTGGATACCAGCTCAGCCACAGTAGGATAGGGTACCAGACAATGTTGTGAGACCCCCATTTCAGGCCTTAGCTCCCAGAAAGTATTTTGAGAAACTCCCTCAGCCAGAAGGGAACGCATTGACTTGAAAGGAAGTACCCAGTCATGGCAGATCCCATCACCTGTGGACTAAAGAACCCTTTGGCCCTGAATAACCAATGCAATACCCATGGAGTATGCCATGGGTTTTGGGTGAGACTCTGAGACATGTTGGCTTCAGGTGAGACATAGCACTTTCCCAGCTGTGGTAGCTATGATGACAGACTCCATCTACTCGAAGAAAGCAGAGGAAAAAGTAAACAGGACTTTGTCTTGCATCTTAGGTACCAGCTAGGCCACAGGGAGATAGAGCATGAGGCAGGTTCTTGGGGTCCCCGATTCCAGGCCTTGGCTTTTAGATGGCATTTCTGAGTCTGCCATGGGCCAGAGGGGAGCCCACCACCCTGAAGGGTGAGTCCTAGGTCAGGCAACATTCACCATAAGCTGACTAAAGAGCACTTGGGCTTTAATTGAACATTGGTGGAAGCCTGGCAGTACTCCCCATGGGCCTGTGTTGGTGATGGCCGTGGGCTGAGGCTCCTCTGCTTGTGGAAAGAGGAGGGAAGAACGGGAAAAACCGTGACTCATGGCTTGGGCTCAGGCACAGTACAATGGAACATCAGGTAGATTTAGAAGGTTTTGCATTCTAATTCTAGTCCCTAGCACCTGGACAGCTACTCTAGACCCATTTGGGCCTAAGGGAACTCACTACCCTGAAAGGAAAAACACAAGACTTTCTGGCATTGCTACCTGCTGATTGTAGAGCCCTAGGGCCTTCAGAGAACATAGGCGATAACCTGGTAGTGGTTATACTGGGCCTTGAGTGAGACAAAATGCTATGCTGGCTCCAGGTCTGACCCAGTGCAATCCCAGTGGTGGTAACCACAGGGGCACATGTGTCAACCCACAGCTCCAGGCAGCTCAACATAGAGAGAACTCTGTTGGTTTGGAAGAAAGCAAGGGAAGAGAACAAGTGTCTCTGCCTGGTAATCCACAGAACTCTTCCAGATCTTATCTAAGACCACGAAGGCGGCATCTTATGAGTCTGTAAGAACCACAGTGTTACCGGGCTTGGGGTGCCCCTTCATGCAGGCAGTGCTTAGATCACAACACCCAAGTACTTGAGAATTCCTGGAAAGCCTTCCCAAGAAAGACTGTTACAAATAAGCCCAGAATGAGAAGACTACAATAAATACCTAACCCTTCAATGTCCAGACACCAAAGAATATCTACAACCATCAACATAATCCAGGAAAGCATGACCTCACCAAACAAACTAAATAGGGCACCAGGGACCACTCTTGGAGAAAGAGATACATGGTACCTTTCAGACAGAGAATTCAAAATACCTGTTTTGAGAAAACACAAAGAAATTCAAGATAACTCAGAGAAGGAATTCAAAATTCTATCACGTGAACACTGAACAAAGAGATTGAAATAATTAAAAAGAATAAAGCAGAAATTCTGGATTTGAAAAATACAGTTGATCAAGCAGAAGAAAGAATTACTGACCTTTAAGATAAACTATTTGTATAGTACTCCATAGTGTAAATATGTCACATTTTTCTTAGTCCAGTCTATCATTGATGGACATTTGGGTTGGTTCCAAGTCTTTGCTATTGTGAATAGTGGCGCAATAAACATACGTGTGCACGTGTCTTGATAGCAGCATGATTTATAATCCTTTGGGTATATACCCAGTAATGGGATGGCTGGGTCAAATGGTATTTCTAGTTCTAGATCCTTGAGGAATCACCACACTGTCTTCCACGATGGTTGAACTAGTTTACAGTCCCACCAACCGTATAAAAGTGTTCCTATTTCTCCACATCCTCTCCAGCACCTGTTGTTTCCTGACTTTTTAATGATCGCCATTCTAACTGGTGTGAGATGGTATCTCATTGTGGTTTTGATTTGCATTTCTCTGATGGCCAGTGATGATGAGCATTTTTTCATATGTCTGTTGGCTGCATAAATGTCTTCTTTTGAGAAGTGTCTGTTCATATCCTTTGTCCACTTTTTGATGGGGTTGTTTGATTTTTTCTTGTAAATTTGTTTAAGTTCTTTGTAGATTCTGGATATTAGCCCTTTGTCAGATGGGTAGATTGCAAAAATTTTCTCCCATTCTGTAGGTTGCCTGTTCACTCTGATGGTAGTTTCTTTTATTGTGCAGAAGCTCTTTAGTTTAATTAGATCCAATTTGTCTATTTTGGCTTTTGTTGCCATTGTTTTTGGTGTTTTAGTCATGAAGTCCTTGCCCATGCCTATGTCCTGAATGGAATCATGTCCTTTGTAGGGACATGGATGAAGCTGGAAACCATCATTCTGAGCAAACTATTGCAAGGACAGAAAACCAAACACCGCATGTTCTCACTCATAGGTGGGAATTGAACAATGAGAACACTTGGCAACACAGGGTGGGGAACATCACACACTGGGACCTGTTGTGGGGTGGGGGGAGGGTGGAGGGATAGCATTAGGAGAAATACCTAATGTAAATGATGAGTTAATGGGTGCAGCACATTAACATGGCACATGTATACATATGTAACTAACCTGCATGTTGTGCACATGTACCCTAGAACTTAAAATATAATAATAAAAATAGACAAAAAAGATAAACTATTTGAAAATACACAGAGGACATAATAGAAAAAAAATGAAGCACACCTAGAAGATTTACAGAGTAGCCTCAAAAAAGCAAAGCTAAGAGTTATTGGCCTTAAAAAAACGTAGAGAATGAGAAAAGGTTAGAAAGTTTATCCAAAGAGATAATAGCAAAGAATTTCACAAACCTAGAGAATGCTATCAAAATCCAAGTACAAGAAGCTAATAGAACACCAAGCAGATTTAACCCAAAGAGGACTACTTCAAAACATTTAATAGTTAAACTCCCAAAGGTTAAGGATAAAAAAAGTATCCTAAAAGCAGCAAGAGAAGAGAAACAAATAACATACAATGGAGCTCTAAGTCAGACAGTAAGCTAAGTGGAAACCTTATGGGCCAGGAGACAGTGGCATGACATATGTAAACTGCTAAAGAAAAAAAAAAACTTTTATCCTGGAATAGTATATCCGGTGAAAATATCCTTCAAACATGAGGGAGAAATACAGACTTTCTCAAAGAAACAAAAGCCAAAGGCCTTCATCAACACTAGATCTGTTCTACAAGAAGTGCTAAAGAGAGTAGTTCAATCAGAAAGAAAAGGACATTAATGAGCAATAAGAAATAAACTGAAAGTACAAACTCACTAGTAACAGTAAATACACAGAAAAAAACCCCACAGAATATTACAAAACTGTAACTGTGGTATATAAACTACTCTTATATTAAATAGAAAGATTAAAATATGAGCCAACAGAAAATAGTAACTACTACAATTTTTGAAATCAGGCAGTATAATAAGATATAAATAGAAGCAACAAAAGGTTAACTATCTGGGGAATGAAGTTAACATGTAGAGTTTTTACTCAGTTTTCTTTTTGCTTGTTTATACAAACAGTGTGAAGTTGTTATAGCTTAAAATAATGGGTTATAAGATATTACTTGCAAGTCTCACGGTAACCTCAAATCAGAAAACATACAACAGATACACAAAAAAATAAAAAGCAAGAAATTAAGTCATACCAACAGAGAAAATCACCTTAACCAAAAGGAAGACAGGAAGGAAGGAAAGAGGGATAAGAAGACCATGAAACAACCAAAACCAAATAGGCAGTAGTAAGTCTTTAATTACCAATAATAACATTGAATGTAAATGAACTAAACTCTCCAATAAAAAGACACAAAGTGGCTGAATGGATAAAGAAACAAGACTCAATGATCTGTTGCCTACAAGAAAAACACTTTACCTAAAAAGACATATGTAGACTAAAACCAAAGGAATGGAAAAAGCTATTCCATCCCAATGGAAACCAAAAAAGTAGGAGTAGTTATAGTTCTAATAGACAAAATAGATTTCAAGACAAAACTATAAGAAGAGACAAAGAAGGTCACTATATAATGATAAAAGGGTCAGTTCTGCAAAAGGATATAACAATTTTAAGTATCTATGGACCCAACACTGGAAAACTCAGATATATAAAGCAAATATTATTAGAGCTAAAGAGAAAGATAAACCCCAATAAGAGTAACAGCTGGAGACTTCAACACCCCACTTTCAGCATTATACAGATCTTCCAGACAGAAAATCAACAAGGAAACATCAGTTTAATCTGCACTATAGAACAAATGAATCTACTAGATATTTACAGAACATTTCATTCAACAGTTGAAGAATACACATTCTTTTCCTCAGCACATGGATCACTTTCAAGGACAGATCATATGTTAGGTCACAAAATAAGTCTTAAAACATTAAAAAGAACTGAAAAAATATCAAGTGTCTAACCACAATGGAATAAAACTAGAAATTAGTAACAAGGAATTTTGAATACTACACAAATACATGAAATTAAACAATATGTTTCTGAATGATGAGTGAGTCAATAAGGAAATCAAGAAGGAAATTGAAAAATATCTTGTAAAAAAAGATAATAAAAATATAACATACCAAAACCTACAGGATACAGCACTGAGAGGAAAGTTTATAGACATAAGAGCTTACATCAAAAAAGAAGAAAAACTTCATATAAACAACCTAACACTGTATCTTAAAGAACTAGAAAACCAAGAGTAAACCAAACTCAAAATTAGAAGAAAAGATGTAATAAAGATCAGAGCAGAGGCCAGGCGCGGTAGCTCATGTCTGTAATCCCAGCACTTTGGGAGGCCGAGGCGGGCAGATCACGAGGTCAGGAGATCGAGACCATCCTGGTGAACACAGTGAAACCGTGTCTCTACTAAAAATACGAAAAATTAGCTGGGTGTGGTGGCGGGTGCCTGTAGTCCCAGCTACTCGGGAGGCTGAGGCAGGAGAATGGCACGAACCCAGGAGGTGGAACTTGCAGTGAGCCGAGATCACGCCACTGCACTCCAGCCTGAGTGACAGAGTGAGACTCCGTCTAAAAAAAAAAAAAAAGATCAGAGCAGAAATAAATGAAACTGAAATGAAGAAAACAGAATAAAAGATCAATGAAACAAAAAATTGTTTTTTTAAAAGTTAAACAAAATTGACAAACATTTAGCCAGACCAAAAAAAAAAAAAAAAGAAAAAATAACCAAATAAATAGAATCAGAGGTGAAAAAGGAGATATTACAACTGATGCTGTAGATGTTCAAGGGATCAACAGCGGCTACTATGAGCAAACATAATTTCAATAAATTAGGAAATCTGGAAGAAATGTATAAATTCCTAGATATATCCAACCTACCAAGAGTGAACAAGGAAGAAACCAAAAACCTGAACAGACCAATAACAAACAACAATACCAAAGCTGTAATGTTTCCCAGCAAAGAAAAGTCCAGGACCTGATGGCTTCGCTGCTGATTTCTACCAAACATTTAAAGAAGAAATAATATCAATCTGAATCAAACTATTTAGAAAAATAAAGGAGGAAGGAATCCTTACAAACTCACTCTACAAGGCCAGTATTACCCTTATACCAAAATCAGACAAAGACATATCAAAAAAGGAAATTACAGGCCAATATCATTGATGAATATTGATGCAAAAATCCTCAGCAAAGCACTAGCAGACCAAATTCAACAACACATTAGAAAGATCATTCATCATGGCCAAGTAGGATTTATCCCTGGAATGCAAGGATGATTCAACATATGCAAATCAATAAATGTGATACATCACATCAACAGAATAAAGCACACAAACCATATAATCATTTCCATTGAAGCTGAAAAAGCATTTCACAAAATTCCACATCCCTTCATGGTAAAAACCCTCCAAAAACTGGGGATAAAGGGAACATACCTCAACATAATAAAAACCACATACAACAGACCAACAACTAGTATTATACTGAACTGGGAAAAACTGAAAGCCTTTCCTCTAAGATCTAGAACATGACAAGAATGTCCACTGTCACCACTGTTATTCAACATAGGACTGAAAGTTCTAGCTAGAGCAGTCAGAAAAGAGAAGGATATAAAGAGCATCAAATCGGAAAGGAAGCAGTCAAATTATCCTTGTTTGCAAATGATATAATCTTACATTTGAAAAAACTAAAGACTCCACCAAAAAACTATTAGAACTGATAAACAAATTCAATAAAGTTGTAGCACACAAAATCAACATACAAAAACCATTTTTATAACAGTAAACAATCTGAAAAAGAAATTTAAAAAGTAATCCTATTTACAATAGCTGCAAATAAAATTAAATACCTAGGAATTAATCAAAGAAGTAAATGATCTCTACAATGAAAACTATGAAACACTTTTGAAAGAAATTAAAGAGCACACACACACACAAATGGATAGATATTTCATGTCCGTGTATCGGAAGACTCAATCTTGTTAAAATGTCCATATTACACAAAGCAATCAACAGATTCAGTGCAATCCCTATCAAAATACCAAAGATATTCTTCACAGAAATAGGGAAAACAATCCTGAAATTTACATGACAGCACAGAACTCAGAATAGCCAAAGTTATCCTAAGCAAAAAGAACAAAACTGGAGGAATCACATTACTGACTTCAAATTATATGACAGAGCTACATAACCAAAACGGCACAGAATAGAGAACCTAGAAATAAACCCACACATCTACAATGAATTCATTTTTGACAAAGTTGCTCAGAAAATACATTGGGGAAAGGACAGTCTCTTCAATAAATGTTGTTGGGAAAACTGATTATCCATATGCAGAAGAACCCTATCTCTCACCATATACAAATATCAAATCAAAATGGATTAAAGACTTAAATCTAAGGTCTCATATTATAAAACCACTACAAGAAAATATTGGGGAAACTTTTAAGGACATTAGCCTGGGCAAAAATTTCTTGAGTAATACCACACAAGCACAGGCAACCAAAGCAAACATGGACAAATGGGATCACATCAAGGTAAAAATCTTCTGCGTAGCAAAGGAAACAATGTACAAAGTCAAGCGACAACCCACAGAATGGGAGAAAATATTTGCAAACGACCCATCTGACAAGGGATTAATAACCAGAATCTATAAGGTTCTCAAACAACTCTATAGAAGAAAAATCTAACAATCTTATTAAAAAATGGGAAAACATCTGAATAAACATTTCTCCAAAGATGATATACGAATGACACACAGGTATATGTAAAGGTAATCAATATCACTGATCATCAGAGAAATGCAAATCAAAACTACGAGATATCTTTTCACCCCAGTTAAAATGGCTTTTATCCAAGACAGGCAATAACAGATGCTGGCAAGGATGTGGAGAAGAGGGAACCTTCCTACACTGCTGGTGGAAATATAAATTAGTACAACCACTATGGAGAACAGTTTGGAGGCTCCTCAAAAAACTAAAAATAGAGCTACCATATGATCCAGCAATTCCACTATTGAGTATATAAACAAAAGAAAGGACATCAGAATATCAAAGAGATATCTGCACTCCAATGTTTATTACAGCATTATTTACAATAACCAAGATTTTTTTTTTTTTTTTGAGATGGAGTTGTCACTCAGGCTGGTGTGCAGTGGTGCAATCATGGCTCACTAGAACCTCCACCTTATGAATTCCAGTGATTCTCCTGCCTCAGTCTCCTGACTAGCTGGGATTACAGGCACCTGCCACAATGCCTAGCTAATTTTTGTATTTTTAGTAGAGACGAGGTTTCACCATGTTGGCCAGGCTGTTCTCAAACTTCTGACCACCTCGGCCTCCCAAAGTGCTGGGATTACAGGAGTAAAATAGCCAAGATTTGAAAGCAACTTAAGTGTCCATCGACAGATGAATGAATAAATAAAATGTGGTACATATCCACAATGAAGTACTATTCAGCCATAAAAAATAATGAGATACTGTCATTTGCAACAACATGGATGAAACGTGAAGTCACTATGTTAAGTGAAATAAGCCAGGCACAGAAAGACAGACATCGCATGTTCTCACTTAACCGTGGGAGCTAAAAATTAAAACAATTGACTCAGGGAGATAGAGAGTAGAAGGATGGTTACCAGAGGTTGAGAGGGGAAGTTGTGGCAGGGGGTGGGAGAGAAGTGGGGATGGTTAATGGGTACAAAAATAGAAAGTATGAGTAAAATCTAGTATTTGCTAGCATAACAGGGTAACTATAGTAAAACAAAAATAAATTTTACATTTTAAAACAACTAAAAAGGATATAATTATATTGTTTGAAATATAAAGGATAAATGCTTGAGGTGATGGATACCTCCACTTTGCCTGATGTGATTATTACACATTGCATGCATATATCAAAATATCTCATGTAATCCATAAATATAGACCTACCATGTACCCACAAAAATTAAAAATTAAAAAAATGCTAAAGGGTAATTTGTTTCTTAGAATGAATAAAGACATTTTCTCTTTATTTATCAATTCTGTTTTTTCATTCATTCAATACTTATTGAGCTTCTACTAGGTAGCAGCCCCACTGAACAACAGAGGTATCTTTTTCTTTTTCAAATTATGAAGCTCAAATAAAAAGAAATCAGAAAGCTGTGTATATGTACCAACCGATTTCTTTTTGTCTGAGGGCATGGTGGCTCACGCCTGTAATCCTGGCACTTTGAGAGTCCAAGGAGGGAGGATTGCTTGAGCCCAGCAGTTCGAGACCGGCCTGGGCAATATGATGAAACCCCATCTCTATAAAAATACAAAAATTACGTGGCACACTTGTAATTCCCAGCTATTAGAGGCTAAGGCAGGAGCATTTCTTGAGCCAGGAGGTAGAGGCTGCAGTGAGCCCAGATTGTGCCACTGCACTCCAGTCTGGGCAACAGAGCAAGACTCTGTTTTACAACATACAAAAAGAAAGAAGAATAAATCAATATATCTTATCTGGGCTCCTTCTTCACTGGGATAACTATATTATATAGAATTCCTTTGTAAAACAACCAAAAAACAGTATAATAATGAACAAATTACCTCTAAAGGGAATTAAGCAAGTCTTGGAATAATGAGTTTTATTTTCCTATTTTACTTATCCCTTTGTCTCTGAATTTTTAGTATTTATTTTACAATTTGGTAAGTCGTAAGTCTGACATGGGTCTCACTAGACTAAAATCAACACGTCAGCTGCATTCCTTTTGGAGGCTCTGGGGGGAAATCTATTTTCTTGCCTTTTATTTGCCTTTCCTAGTTTTTAAAGGCTTCCCACATTCCTTGCTCATGGTTCTTTTCTTCCATCTTTAAAGCAAGGGATGAGATCTCAAATGGTATCACTCTGACTCTCTCTTCTGACTCCCTCTTTTATTTCTAAAGATGTTTGTGATTACAATAGGCCCACTAGCATAATCCAGATTAATCTCCACATTTTAAGATCAACTGATTAACAGGTTTAATTCCAACTTAATTTGACTTTGCCATGTAACCTAACATATTCAGTGGTTTCTTTTTTTTTTCTTTTTTTTCTTTTATTTTTTATTATACTTTAAGTTTTAGGGTACATGTGCACATTGTGCAGGTTAGTTACATATGTATACATGTGCCATGCTGGTGCGCTGCACCCACTAACTCAAAGAATAAGACATGGGGATCTTTGGGGTGCCATTATTCTCCCTACCACAGTATATTAAGAAAAAATATTTAAAGATTTCTAATAATGCACAGCATTGCAGAAGCTACAGTGATGATTTCTCTCCTCCTTTTTTTATTTTTTTAACATCTACTAGAGTAGATAAGAAATGTGTACAAAATCATACTATCAAGGAAACAGTCATCCTAAAAGTGCTCCAAGTAAAAATTAGATTAAAAACTACAGAACTGAGAAAACATTTTAGCTCAAAGATTTAAAGGGAAGATGGCCTATGAACCAGGCCTTAGAGCACAGGTAGGATCTGTTAAATAGGCAGAGACGAGTATAGAGGGTGGGGGCTTTGTGCGACTAAATGGAGGGAAAGTAGAAATGGAAGACATTTAACAAGTACCATTGAGGTAGCACGAGAAGCACTCAACAGAAAGCAGCATGAGCTGAGAACTTCAAGCAAAAAGTGGTCAATGATTCAACTGTGGCAGAGATGAAGGAACACAAAGCCAGATAAGTCACTGGAGTTTTAATTAGTGTATCACTGATGATCTTCAAATAAGCATAGTCAAGTGCTGGTAGCAGAAGCTAGACAGCAGCTGTTTCGGAGTGGGCTGGCGTCAAGTGTAAATGACTGTTTTGATAAATTTGTAGTTAAATAAAGTAAAATTTAAAAAAGTTTGAGAGGACAGAAGGTTAAAGCTTTGGTAGTATACAAAGGTAACTGGACAGATAAAGAAAGGTAAGAGTAAAAAATCAGGTCAAAGACACAGGCAGTGCAAATTGTTTAGGTCTACTTTAAAAATCAGTGGAGTCTTTTTCCTCCCCAATCCTAAGTACCTTGGTTTTGAGAGGTATGAATACTATGGACTATAAGGCACAGTTCTTGGGTTATTAATAAACTAGAAAATTCACAACAGAAAGGCACCCCAAAAAGGTCATTTGGTCCAGTATTCTCACCCATGGAAGGGTTATATGTTAATTGTCCCTATGGCATGTTTGTCATCTTCTCCCCTTTCCCTTCAGACAGAACTAATCTCTCTGTGACCATAAAGCATTTTGTGTGATAGATATCCTTCTCACATAGCACTAACTACATTTGGTCATGATGATCTTCAAATCTATTTCTGATACAAAACTTTAAATCTCCAAGGGCAAGGGAGACCTCATAGCATAGGGGTTGGAACAAAACCATCCAGGGATAGCATAAAGAAGCTTGCTCTTAAAGGCGGAGGAGCAGAAAAGGAGTGATGTAATCACAGCTCACTAATCCCAGGCTTCTGTCCAGAGCTGGCCTTGATTGCACTGCAGTTTGCTTTAATTCAATTTATCCTGTAATCCATTTTTGGGTATATCACTGTTTGCTTAAAATTTCTGAATTGCAAAGTCATATGCAAATTAGTGAATAAATGAGATAATAAATTTAAGCAGATGATGGATTAATCCTAAATAAAGCTTTTAAATCACTTTGGCTGACATTAAACAGTTTGCTGAACCAAGTATTCTAAATGGCACTGTTTCTGACAAGATTATCTAATAACTATAACCTCTATATAACCCTTTTGTTTAAAATACTTTTTATAGAATCAATTAGGAATTATATAAATACCACCCACATCCTTAAAACAGAGACATGAATAGATGAAGAATCAATCTTAAAGTTATTAAAAGATATAATTTTTAAAAATTCACTGAGTGACATACTTTTAGAATTTAACTTCTGTCTTAAATGAAAATGACAAACAACTCACTAGTTATCCGAATTCCCTTCAACAAAAAACATGAGAACCAACTCTGTATTTTATATGTGGAACAGGCTATTCTTGTGACAGTTAGTAAATACAATAGCAAGTAATATTAAAGATATAGATGTTTCCAAGAGAGAGAGAGTAAATATCCTAGTCAGAATCCAAGAGTAGAATCACTACTGACCATCCATTCAACATTTAATATACCTACTCATCTACTATTTCTAACCAATTATCCAATTAAGACTCCTCTAGGGTTAATTAGGGAGTGAATGAGCTATGGTCTTCACCATTGATATATTACAATGAATTAATACACCTAGTAAATTATATTGCCTGAGGCAACGGAATAGAAAAGAAAAGCATGCAAATTTATACTACTGCTTCCCCATTAACCAAATACTACACTGGCATTCAAAGCAATCTCCTTTCAGATGGGCTTTTCACTGTATACTTGCTTGGCTTTAACAAGCTGTCATTCCAGAAGGGACCATGAATTTCTATAGCAATTCCAAACTTTAAAGTATCAGTTTCTCAAATTGTGGTGTTAGTCCATATGCATCAAAATCTGAGGAGTTTTCAAAAGTGCAAATTCCTGGGTCCCAAAGTCCCACCAAAATAGACTCTGATGAGTGGAGCCCAAGCGTGTAAATTTAGAGCCAACATTCTCCCAAGTGATTCTCATGCATGCTAAAGTTTGAGAACCACTGCCTAAGAACAAGTTAGACCTGTAACACTGGGCAAATGCATTAGGAAGCACTAGACATATAGATGTAACCCATACTTTCTCCTTAAGGTATGGTACCTAGACCAGGAGCAGTGGCATCACAAGGGAGCTTGTTAGAAATGCAGGACCTCAGGCCCATGCCAACCCTGCTTAATCAGAACTTACATTTTAGCAAGATCCCCAAGTGATTGGTATTTGCATTAAAGCCTTAGACACGTTGTTCAACAGCAGTTATTCTTGGATGCAGGTGTTTCTGGAGTATGATTTTACATCGGTCAAACAGCAAAGCATATTTAAGGATATTGTGGCAAACATGTGAAACACACTTTATAGTAAAATAAGCAATCGAAGCCAAGGCCCTGTTGAAATGCAGACAGAAGATTCCAAATATCTTTTGGAAACTTAAAAACACTCAGGCCAATATCATTTCCATTCTACTCTTTCCAGTATTATATTAATGATAATGATGGAAGATGGAAGTTACTCAGAATACAATTGAGAAGACACAAAAGTTGAAAAAGGTTTCATAGGTAGCAACGGTTTGTGAGTTGTATTGGTCTCTAATTTAAGACGGACTTAAGATATAAATAATAACAAAGAACTTATTCATTTATAAATTCAACACATTCAAAAAGTTACATTTTCCCCATGTATGAATGCATTTGAGGTTGGGATATAGTTTCGTATTTAATAAAAAGACTTCCTGAAAAGAATTTGAAAACCAAGGCTGAATGTGGTGCCTGGTTTTTAAATAATCCCAGCACTCTGGGAGGCCAAGCCAGAGGATCAGTTGAGGCCAGGAGTTCAAGAATAGCCTGGGCAACACAGTGAGACACCATCTCTTAAAAAAAAAATTTTTTTTAAATTAGCCAGGCATAGCAGTGTGCACCTATAGTACTAGCTACTAAGGAGACTAAGGCAGGAAGATTGCTTGAGCCCAGGAGTTCAAGGATACAGTGAGCTATGACTGCACTACTGCACTCTAGCCTGGGCAACAGACTGAGATCCTGTCTCAACCACACACACACACCCCCAAAAAACAAATAACAACAACAACAAAAACAGGAAAAAAAAGTTAAGAGATAGTCCCCTTGAATTTCTTTGAAATAAGGTGGGGTAAAAATCAATCACAGATGGGACTAAAGTTCAAAAAGATATACTTGAAAACTAGACGGGGAAAATAGAAGGTAATATGCATATACTAGATAAATATTATTCTTTGACAAAATATGCTGCCTCATAAATACTTTATGTACATATTACAAACTTATTTTTTAACCACAGAATCATATTAAAGTAATTATAAAACTTATTACTAGTTTATGACATTATTACCACTCAGCTATGAGAATCCTATCTATATTAGCAGCCTATTTATAAAATATACCATGCAGGTTTTATATAAATACTTGAAAAAAATCTCTAAATGACTGATCTCTAAACACTAATTTAAGCACTAATTGATCTCAAAGCACTTACTGGAGATCTTCTTAATGTAGATACAGTAAAAACTTATTTTGTATAGAGTCAAATACAAAATAAATGTCAATATCCTCTTAAATAAATATAATTTTACCATTTCACACATTATATAAGGGTTCCTATTGCACACTACAATGTTGCCTGATTACATTAGTTTTAAACATAAAATAGTTATCACAGCTTATGACAATGCTGTCAGAAAAAAGATGTCCAGATGTCCAGTACTTCTCCCCCATGAGAACCTTGACTTTGAAAACAATGCTATAGAAAGCAAATACCAGAAAATTATGTGAAATAGCCATCATCTATTTGTTGACTTTGAATCAACACTAAATTGAAAATTTTCTCTACTTCCTTTCCTATTTTCTACACTAGAAATAAGATAAAAATTCAATGCTTACTTGATTGCTCAGAAGTCCGAAATGTTAAACATTGATGATTACTATATATGAACATCATAACAGTAGCCACAACCAAGAAGAGAACAACTCCAAGATGCTAAGAAGCACAGTGAAGGTTATT